>NC_045488.1:12127262-13376012 GCF_009650955.1 Corvus moneduloides | reverse complement strand
CACCCAGTGTCATCTTAAAAAGCCAACTGGAAGGTAGAGAGATTAACTTGGAAAACTCCAAAGTTAACAGTGGAATAATAGTTGTGTGCCTTGTAGCAGCTCTTTGGAAAGCTAGAAATAAGTGCCTTGAAGTGGTGGGATTTACTGTAATATGGGGAGAGGGGGATGTTAATTGTGTTTACGGATAAACAAGTCAAATGCATTTGAATTGTGTAAGAGCTACAATAAAAATGTTGCAATGCATCCAGGATGGATATCACTTTGAGATAATAGCTCCCAGTTGCAATGGTATTTCATTAAAAAAATACAGTTCTTATGTAAAAGAACAGAACAGCAAGAATTCTAATAGTTATGTTTGGGTGACATTATATGTAAAAATAGCTGACTGAGTATTATTCTGTAGACTAGCAGGATATTTCAGAGCAAGATATAAAGCCTGTAGTGCAGTGATAGAAATTCTAATATGTAATGGTTTTGTCATTGATTTTAGACTAATTCAGTATTTCTTTTCTCTCTTTCTTCCCTCACATCTAGCAAAACTGTACAATCTAAAGTGGACTGCATTTTGGTAAGTACAACTCCAGAATGCTTTTCAATATTTAATGAGCTGCAGGACCAAAATAGATGACTCTGGAGACTGACAGCTATTATGAAACCTTTCCTTAACAGTACTTCAAGGTACTACCACTAAATGTGATCAAAATTAGTTACCATCTCAGGTACCTTCCCAGAAATGTGCAACACTACAGGTCCTGTTAACTCTGCTGTGCTGCTTAGGGCAGAGAGATCGTTTTTTGAAGAGGGGAAAGGCCCTTGGATTGCAAAAACATCATCTTCATTTGTGCATTAAAATAACAGGATCTAGGCAGTGATAAGAGATTATTTTTGGGAAGCACTAGTTCACAAAGAGGTTTTATTTGGTTTTAATAGTGAGCAGGTTGCGAGTTTCTTTAAATCAGAGTCTGGAGTTTATAAATCTTGGGACTGGAAGGGACTGCTTATCCTGACTTTCTGCCTTCAGCACTTCATCCAGAAGTACCAGTGGATAAGATAAAAAAGTGTGATAGACAACCACCTGGATACTATCAAATAGTATGGCTGAGTTAACTAAGAGTACTCCTCAAAGTCACATTATCAAAGGCTAATTCAGACAGTACTGAATTCTCTTGCCTTAAAATGTCTTAATTTATTGTTGTATAAGATTTAAAGCTGTATTGTGTTGCAAACAAACTTTGGACCCCATTTAACCTCTGTTTAAAAGTTCTTGGATGCACCCAATGTAAATAGGGATGCAGAATGTAATTTTTTTCAACTTTATTCCTCATTGACATTTGTGAACACCAAGCAGGTGCCTTAAGATCTTAACTGTTTTGTATGTGAGTCTTCAGTGCATTTGTAAAACTTTTAACACCAGGTATTTCTGTAGAAAAAAGATGGGAGTTGGTGTAGGTGTTTCTAAGTAGCATTGGAGAGGGAGTAAATAAATAGGAGATTAACCAGTCATCTGCTTTTGTCAGTCTGTTTTAAGAAAATGGAATTACACTAGGACTATTTTTGCATTAAATTATGCAGATTTATGGACTTTATGTACTGAGGTAGGGATTATCAGTTTGTGTGAGGGTACTGGGTAGGTCTCATCCATTGGATTGACAGAGAAGTCTTGGACACAAAGCCGTCTCCATGGCTTGACTTGGAACAGAGCAGCAGTGTCCTGATGATCTAATTTTCTGTTCCAGATGCCTCCTTGTCTGTCCTGCTGATGAGTTCAGAGGAGTCGTGTCAACAGTGGAAAAGCCACTCTAGGTTAGCAAAGGTAGATCTAATGCTGTTCAGGTAGTTTAAAAAAGAAAAATCCAAGATCAGAATAGTTTGACGAAATCAAAATTTAGCTGAATTCTAGCAAAATGGTTTCTGTGTTTTTAGGTGCTTTGGAAAGCTGCGAGCTGCAAGACAGAATCTAAAAGCACGTTGAACTGAAAAGCTGTGGCTGTGTAGCTCTGAATCCCTCTTTTGGTAGCACCAGTCACAGCCCCCATGTGCAGAGCCACACACAAATGTTTGTAGGCTGCCAAGTTCAACACAGTTCAGCAAGGAGAGAACTAGGAAGAAACAGAGGTTGGTGGCAACAGTCTGTTGTGGAGGTCGCCCATAGCAGAGGGCTGTGGAAAGCAGCCAGTGCAAGGGCACTGGGACTGCAACTGCTCATACAAGAGTCTAGAGTTACCTGCCTTTCACTTGTTACACTGCACCACTCACATTCCGACATACTGTCAGTTTCTAGGAGATCATAAGAAAATCATTGTATACTGTGCAATCCAAAAAAGATAATTAGCAAGAATTGTGGTGTAAACAGTCATTAAAAATTCATTATAACATCTTTTTAACTGTAGTAAACATGTCTAGCAGTAGATTCTCTTAAGACTTTGCTTGTTATATTTGTAGCCACATACTAAGTGAACTTTTGAACCCGATTTTTAGACTGGGCTGCTCCATATAATCACTCAGCAAGAAGGCCAAGGTTTCTTTCCTTAGTCCTCTGGAAAGAGGTCAGTGCTGGTGTGAGAGTGCTGGATCGATGGCCATGGAAACCAGAGCTGCTGGTGGTGCAGGGTGTGTTGGGTCAGCGTCCATCGGTCCTGTGGCAGCAAAGGTGCCACTTGTCTGTTGGGCCCTACAGGAGACAGGCAGAAGCTCTATGAAGCCTTGGCAGCTATGCTTGGGCACTGTCAGAAGAAAGCTGCCATGTATTTTTAGGGCTTGTTTGGAATGTTTAGCACCTGAAATATGTTCCTGCTTCTGCTCAGATAAAGCATATCGAATGTGTTTGTTAGATGCTTTCTAGAATAAAAGGGTGTTTACAGTATTAGTTATTTTCTGTCTTGGTAATATTTCAGACAAGCCATCTGACCTAGAGTAACTTATTTAACCTTTGCTTTTTGTTTCTCTATTCATAGAGTGGGGAGATGATTGCTTGACTACTTCGCTATTTTTAGTTCTAGTTGTTAAATAATAGATGTTTGTTCTGCTGAAGTATGACAAATTTTAGGGCCTTTCCGCCCATAGGTGCAGGTTACATTGCCATTGGCACAGCCTTTTTTACTTTGATTAGAGTGTAACTATAAATACTCAAAATGTGGAAAGAAATAGAGCAGTCCATGCTCTCTAAAACAGTAGTCTTGTGTAAAGCTTGCAGAGTCCCCCTGGCCTTCAGCTCTCCTTACCCAAACTCGAGGGCAGAAATAACCTGTAATTCTGCTTTCATTATGGACATTTGAAATAGTTCAAATTTGAATGACATTTGCACTGTGTACATTACAGAAGTTGCAGGTCTTCTGACTGTTCCTTAGTATATTCTTCCTCTATCTTATTTAAAGTTTGGCCTGACTAGGTAAACAATCCAGAAAAAGCACATGCTTATTTTCTTGTCAACATAGGAGTTGTCCTATGGTAATCCCTTTTGACAACTTTAAAATGAAGCTTGACTAATGTTTGTGACCTGACAGTAGATGAGCAGTCAGAGAAAACAAGGAGAGAACCAATCCACCAAGGTCAGGAAACCTGAAAGATATTAGTTGATTTTGGGGACTCATGTTCAAATCTCTAGGTTCTCTGGTTCAAGCAGAAACATGAATAAATTCTGTTTCCTGAAACACAGATGAAGTCCTTAACCTCATTCTACGCTGAATAGGTCTTTGTCTCTTTGTGCTGTGGAAACCTGCAGTGGCAAGTTAGTGTCTCCCAGAATGGAAACAGATATCAAAACCTGGTATTTTCATTAAAAAAACCCCTACCCCACAACATTTTGGTCATCCTGGTTTATTTCACAGGTGTTTATTTAGCTCAATCAAAATGCCTGTTAGAAGGAAAAAGAAAGTTGCATCTGTTTCTATGAAAATCTTGTTCTATGTCAGTCTTAGGCAGCAAAAGGACATTCATTTGGAGCAGATCTGTGTGGCCATTGATTTGTGGTTTAATTTGTTTGCTGCTTATTTTAAGCATTTCTGTAGTTACCTATCTATATTTGGTAACTGTCAAAACAGAAATAGTAGATATTTCTGTTCCTTTATATGTTACTGAAAGTCTTTGCTTAGCTGTGACTTGAGGTTTCTAATTCCTTGTTCTTAGTTTTTCTGTCTCAGAATATAAGATCACTGAGATATTTTGAGTACTTGATAGATTTTTGGCTACATTGAAGCCAAGTTGGGAAAATCAGTATGAGCACTGCCTTCTCCCCATCTTCATTGAATCTTCCTTTGTTTTATATGGTTGCAGTTGCAGGAGATAAAGGTAACATGTGAAGAGCAAGAGTACCAGAGGCGATGCTTTGTGCTGGCTTTATACCTCAGTCCTGCAAGCAGTTTAGCATGCTTGTGCATTTTTCTAATGCAACTTCAAGAAATATGATTTATAAGTAGCCTTTGGAGAATTAGACCGTCTTCATCTGATGTGATAGAACCTGTCAATTAAGGTCAGGATACTTCAAGCAGGATTTTTACTTAGATCCTTTTAAGTAGCAGAAAAGGTTTCCCCAGACGTTGCACAGGCTCTGTGGTTTTTAGAACAGTAGCATAAACTTCAACGGGCTGAACAAAGGGGAGTTTGTCCAAGATGGTGCCAGCATCACGTTCTTCCTTTTGATGCTGTGACCCTCTTCCACTCTAATGACCTATTTTTTCCACTCTATTGACCTATTTGGAGATTGGGGAGGGAATTTATAGTATATTTTGTGTTGTTGTTTCTTTTTATTTATTTCCACATGCATGCAACCTAGCACAAAGAAAAGCTCAGAATGAATGAACCTTTTTCTTGGTCAGTTAGTAGGCCAGCTGAAGTGTTCCTCCAATTTCCCAAATTCTGTGATTCTGATTACATTAAAAAATTGGAAAGTTTTGATGCTTTGAACAATTGCAGTAACAGTAACTGCAGTTACTACTGAATTCACCAGACCTTTAGCATTGAGAACTGGTGGATGTCAGCTGAGATTGAAGAAGAAACTGTACTTAACAAGACTAACCAAGTTTTGAGGGTTTCAGAAATGTGTAGAGAAAACAGCCTAAACAAAACAACGTTTAACAAATTTTAACTAAACAAAATGCAGTGTTTCCTGAATGTACTTGCACTGACTGTCACACTCCATCTCCTTGCTGCCACTTCTTCAGTTTTAAGATGATTTTCTCTAAATAGATTCAGTCTCATCTAATAAGCTTAGGTTTATCTAATTATCACCCAGGTAGGATTACCTCTGTGAACTGCCTGTGACTTCTCTTAACTCTCCTGTTCTGAGGAGGTCCTGCCTTCCCAGGGCTTCTCTGCTACTGTTACTGAAAGCTGAAGGACTTGTGCAGAAAGTGCTGCCTAGGGCCAGGCATGGAAAGGAGTGGGGTGTGAGTGCAAACAGTGAGATAGCATCACTCTCCAGCTGCCTCTGCTAAAGATGTGAGGAAGCCATAATCCTCAGCCACCTCATCTGTAGGGATGCAGTTTTGCTCATGGGAGAGTCACTGGCTCACTCACATCCTTTGAAAAAGGTTCTGCTAACATAATCCCAGTCAAATCTTTCCCTTTTTGTTGGGGGTTTTTGAAGTTTTGTTTTTCTTTAATTAGGGGGGTTGACAGGTGGGACCTGTGTAGTAGAGTGGCTCAGACAGGGCCCTTCACGCAGCCCCTTCCTCCTGCCATGACACAGAAATGGCTTCAACTGCGGTGGGCACTGAGACTACTGCAGTGTATTTTGATAAAAGGTTTAATATTTCTTCTAAACCCTTGCCTTCTGTGTTGTGCTCGGGCACATTAGATTTGGAAGGGAGAACTTGTCTTCCACTTCAGTGTTGGAGTCATGGGGCGGGGGTGGGGGGGGAGGGGGGCAGGAATTATTTTGCCTGGGATGCTTTTGTCTCGTGGATTAGTGCTTACCATGCAAGGTAATCCTACCCAGAGAGTGCCCTTTGGTGTGCTGCTTGGGCTTTTGCCATTTAAAACAAAAAGAGCTAAGTTCCTTGGACAAGAGAATGTCTAATAATGAAGTAAAAATTTTCTTGTTAAATTTCTGTCTTCTCAAAAATTACTAATTTTCTGTAAATTCTTTCTTTGGAGAACATTGACTTTGCAGTAATGGGCTTGCTAAAGTAACACCCACCAGTTTAAATGCTGTGATTCATACAGGAAAGGAAGAACAGAGAATTTGACAAAATGCACCCATTATTAAGAAATACCTCTCTGGATACTTGGTGGTCTGAGTACCACTGCGGTGTAAGCTGCTGCAGAGCCACACAGAAATTGGTGTCAGCAAATTTCAGGAGTTTGAGGAAAAAACCCCAACCAAATGGTGTGGTTTGATGCAGCTTATAAAAGCAGCACATCCAGTGTCTGTTACCTGTGTGCTGCTGGAAGTGTTTCTCTTGGCTCTGGGAAGGTCTGTTGCATCGCTGGTGGCCCCATTCTGTGCAGCAGTTCTGCAGTGTGGTTTGCTCGCCGGGATTATTGAGGCCCTGCGCTCTCCCAGCATCCTTCCCTGGATACTGTGTCCCACCAGTCCTTTCCCAGGGTCTGGGGTTAGGGAGGAGGAAGTGGGACCTCCTCTTTCTGGTACTGTTGTCAGTTTTGTCCCAGTAAGGTTGGTCTGGACATGACTGGGTCTGGTAGGGAGCCCCAGTTTAAAGTGAAGTTTATGTTTTTAGTTTCCCCACTCCATTCTGCTGAAGTGAGCCACTCCATGTTGGTCCCTCCTCTTTTCTCTTCCTTCTGGAAAATGTTACATTGGCAGTAAGACACCAGTAAAGACAAAGAGAATTAGCAGTAATCCAGAAGCTGCATTCTGACTTAAAAAAGGATCATGTGAGTCTCCAACTCTACTGATGGTGCACCGCCTTGGGCACTGCTTCTGTAGCATCTTCCCGAAGGAAACCCCCTGTGCTCCCTGCTGCATGGCTTTCCTTGCACTGCTGCCAAGCAAGCCCTGAGCATCTTACCTCAACTGATTTTCCTTCTATTTCTAAGTCCATGTAGCTGGTTTCAAATGACCAAAAGCTGGTCTCTGTGTAGCAATCACTGGCTGCGTACACTGGGTAAAACTGCCCCTCATGTCTGATCCTCAGCTGGTGTCCTCTGGAGGACTCTGGCACCACTGAGATGGATGTTAACTGAAGGGCTTGTGTGCACTAACAGTTTCAAATAACTGATTTCCAGAGGAAACAAAGAAATACATGTGTATATAGATAGGTTTTAAAATGACTTCATTAAAGCCTGTGACACTTAACTATTAGTAAATATAGTGGATCACTGTGTCAGGTCTGGTATTCCATGTTGTTACATCATAGCTGGATTCTCAGAGGTGCTTCATGTGTGCTCTGACAAGACCAAGTTTTCGTGTTACATGTATGGTTACAGAAGTGATCCGTTGTTGACATTTTTTCAGATTCTACTTTTATTGCATGTGAATTTTGTAATTGTAACAAGTGCTTTCTGGTGTGTGATGATGTGTAAATAAAATAGGAAATCACATTTCTAGTCACATAGTGCTCACAGTCATGTTCTTTCATGTAAGTAAATATATTCTTGTTTGAAATTACATTATTTAGGAATACACTTGTCAGATGACAGTTTTTAGCTGTCAAGCTCAACTATTCTTATTTGCTTTTTTCTCCCCTGCCTCTCTCCACCTTTTGTTTTTTCCAAACCAAAACACCTTATCTAGCAAGAAGTTGAGAAGTTTACAGATCTAGAGAAACTCTACCTCTACCTTCAGCTGCCTTCGGGTCCCAACAATGGAGACAAAAGGTATGTGTGTGAGTGGAAGGGTGAGCAGCTAGTACTGAAGAGTTGCTTTACTTCCTGTGGCACTTAACTGCTGAGGAGTCATTCACATGACGTTGGTAGCAGAAGCAACCTTTATTAAACATTAAGTACTCTTGTTTTCCTGAAGATCAGGTGTTGGGGTTTTTTTAAAACTTTAGGTTATTTTATTGCATGAAAAGGTGTAATTATAAATCTCCTAAAATGCAAGAGTCATCAGAGAAAGTGTTTCACAGTGTAAGTGTAATTGTTCCTTCACTGTTTATGTATGAAGTCATAAAATAGCAACACAAATGTGATGGTGGGTGAAAGAAAAAACTGATGGTATTTCTGGTAATGCTTGTTTGACTAAAGGAAGTTCTAGAAAACCAACCTGCAGATCAGTGTCACAAAATAAACGTGTTCCTGGTAGGATGGTTATCGGCAGGCAGGTGCCTATAGGAAGCACATTGAATATCTCCTGGGAAAACTGGGTGATTCCAGAGGACAGCTGGCAAACTAAGTGGGCAGAAGCTTAGAGGTGGCCAGTAAGGAATAATAAATTTAAGAGGGGAGGTAGAACTCTTACCTGTCACTGTGTACTGGGAGCTGTGTATCAGTCAAGAAGTGGAGCATGGAGTCTCTTTGTTAAACTGTGGATGAAAGAGGGAGAAACTGCTGCCCATGGCTCAAGGAATAGGTAAATGCAGGAGGTGCAGGCCCTCTTTGTCTCTGGTGTCTCTCCATCTGTGTGGGCAGACAGTTATTAAGTCTTGTAAGTGAGGAGGAGCTGTAGAGCCATGTCTTCATCAGCACTTCTCGTTCTCTCCCCAGTGATCAGATCTCCATGTCGTCCAGCCGTGCCCAGCAGATGCATGCCTTCTCGTGGATACGCAACACCCTGGAAGAGCACCCCGAGACATCCCTTCCCAAGCAGGAGGTTTATGATGAATACAAGTGAGTGCCATACATAGGACTTTAGCCAGTGCAGCGTTGTGTGACACTGACTCTGCAGGTACCCCACTGGTGTGCGTGGACGCAGCCTGATGGACCATGCTGCTGTACCTGAGAATACGGTAGCTGCTCTGTGGCAAACTATATTCATTACTACTGCCTCTGGAGATAAGACTGTGGTGTTTAAATTGTGCATTACATGTACAATTGCTGAAGGAAGTACTTCTTAACAAGTAAATATCTGTATGAATATTGGTTTTGTGGGCAGTGTCACAGTTAAAAAGCATCGGTTACTATCTTACAATATGTGTTGGTCTGCTTGTTTGCATACGTATATGACTGCCTTAACAAGGGTGAGGGGTTGAATTGTTCCCTATAGATGCAGCTATTTTGCATGTACAATCTTGCCCATCACACCTTTCTTTCCAGAATAATGCATAAATATTGGGCCTTCCTGCAGCAAGCCTGATTTCTACAGAGGCACAATGTATCTGAATATGTATGAAACCAGTAACCAAGGCCACTGTGAGTCTATGTTGTCAAGTCTCAAAGCTACCGTGTAATGAGAAAGCAATTAGAAGCAAGGGAGAGGGAGCTGTCTGATGAAAGCTGGATTTGAATTCATTTACAGAATGTACCCTGTGGGGGAGGGGGAAAGAAATAATCATCCTCAGCCCAGTTGCCTGAAGATGAGTAACAGATTTATGATCTAGTATGAGTATTTCCATAATCTGAACGATTACAGTAATTTGCAGGGAGCTGAATCCCTTCACCTCCTAAGTGCCTACAGGATTCACCCCATAGTAATTGTTATTGCAGGGTTGCCTTCTGCAAATACCTCGTTTTAATTAACTCTCTCTGCTGAAGTGTTTTACTCTGATTGAGCTGAAGCATGATGGCATTGGCTTGCCTGGGGTTGATAAACATGCACACACCTATTTCTGAGCTCCTGCCACGGCCGGGAGCGGTGACGCAGCCTGGCAGTGCAGCCAATGGCACAGACGTGCCGGGGTGGCCAATCCCTGAGCAGCAGCCGCTCGCACAGACACAGCAACAGCGGCAGCTGCTGTGCGGGAGAGAGATGGGAGCCTTATTCTTAAATATATTTCTTATTAAATAATTTATGGCCTGCTTCAGCAACAAATCTGCTTGGCTTCCATGCTGTGCCAAGCTGCAGATGCCCGGAAATATCATCATCTACAGATTGCGGAGTGTGAAATTTGGATGGCTTTGTATGTAGCTGCATCAAGTATTTGTGTATTGTATTTTTTTCCCTAACAAAATAAGGGTGGTAAGCAAATATTCAGGAAAATATCAAATGTTTGGAATCTGTTCTCCTTTGAAAGCTTCTGTTCTGTTTTTAAAACATTCAGTTTCTTTGAATATTTTCATGAGCTATTCTTACACACCAAAGGAGAAGTAGTCTTGGAGTGGGATGTGGGGAACAGGCATATAAATATGTGAGTTAGTTTTGATAAGTCCTTTTTCTTTACCTCAGGGTGCTAAGACCTCTCAAAATTCATTTCTGTTATATTAACCAGTTACCATTTCTCTCTTCTGTGTGCAGAGATGGATGTTGCATGAGCTCACAGTGAGTAAGCTTATGCACTCTGCATGTGTAAATCAAAAGTGCAAGGCTTCAGAAGAGTGCTGCATCATACCAGCATCTTCATTCCTGCTGTATATTTTGGTCGAAATAAATTTTGCAAAACTACTGGCCTTCTGCATCACCTTTCATATGGTTTGGGTTTTTTTATGAAGAGGGAAAGACAGAAGCTTGCACTCCACACAGGTTCACCTTTGGCAAGTGTTGATAGTATTTTCAGCTCCTCCACATTTCAGTAGCCTCTTCTCACTGGGCTTATTCCGTACAGCAACTCTTCTTTCTGTTTTGTTGCTCTTCAATTTAAGTGTGAATTCATCTCTCTAACTGGATAAAAGTGAGTGGATTCATCTTTCTTTTGAAAGGGATAAAATAACTTAAAAATGCATCACAGTATAAGGCAGTAGCACTTGGGAAGGCTGAGAGCTTGCAGCTGAATTTTAGAAAGGGGGTAGATGAGAGCTGGTTCACCTCTTGTTGGTGCTGTGATGCTGCTTGTACTGACAGAATACATTGAGCTGTAAGAAGCTGGGTTTCTGTTGGGTGCTCACAGTTCTGTCAGTTTCCTCTGGGAGTTATGTGGGAATACAGGCTGGAAAGTGTGGGAGCTTAAGGGGAAGTGCCCAGCATGTTATCCAGTCTGCAGTGAATGGGTGCTGCTTCCCATCAGATCCTTTCAATGTTTTCTTGTAAGTCAATTTTACTTGGATATCTTGTCCCTGTTAAAAAACATTCTTCTGCACACAGCCATGTATAGATTTAGCTGAGTTTAGAGAATTATTATTTCAAGTCTAAATGCAGTCCTGCAGTACTTACGCAGCCAAAATCCCTATTTGCCCACAAAACAGTTTGTTGAGCCTTCAGTAAACACTTGAGTCCTCTTATCTTACTTTACTGCCATGACGCAAGGGAAGAAAGTCATTCATATTTAAGTGTGGTGTCCTGAAGATTCACTTGATACGCTTAATATGGATTAGGAGGTCTTTGAGTCATCCTGTATCTCTTTCCTTTAGTCTGTAAATCATTAATCCTTGCTTTACTGGCTGCTGGGCCACTTGGTGCCACCTGATGCATAGATTACATGTACTAAGTGTTAAGAATATTAACCAACAAGTTAGAAGAACATTCAGAAGCTAACACAGAAAAGGGCAGTAGGTATAGGTATACCATGTCTGTTGAACACATAAAGGACACACGGTACATACTAATCTTGTTGGTTAGTGCTTATCCAGTATTTTTATATAAAATTCCCGGATAGGAATAGGATGGGACCTCTTGTGTTGCAAAGTCTAGTCCCATGTCATAAGCAACTATCCATATATTCCTTTGAAAGCCAATCAAACTCCATCTAAAGCAGTTGTTTCTCACCTCTGCTGCTGTTCTTGGGAGTCCACCTGCAATTTCATTTCTCTTATGGTTTTCAGACATCTGGTTTTCATCCTACCTGATTATTTGGACTGATTTATGTGCCAGCATTGTTTGTCAGTTTAATGAGAGCCTACCTCTTTCTAAGGTTCTTGGCTCTAACCCATTTTTGGAGACCAGTTGTTTTGGGGATTGGATAAACCAAGAACTCTGTTTTGTTTCATTTAATAGGTTCTTAATCATTTGCTATTCATGCTGTTTTTTTCTGCCCAGGAAGCTGTGTAAGCTGGGCTGCATAGCCTGTCTTTATCAGCTTTTTGGTTAATTTTTTTTTTCTTGTGGTTTAATTGAGGTGCATTGCCAGAGTATTTAATGTCTGGAGTACATTCAATTCAAACATCTTACCAAAAAAAAAAAAAAATCATTTTCTTCTTATCATGTAGGGGAGCTCTATACAAAGGAACAAAGCGTCCGCGTGTCTGTTGTCGTTCCTGTCTCTGCTTAGACCTTCCCTCCAAGCGCCCCCCCCCCACCCCGGTCTGTTTCCCTCCCACCCACCCTTCAAAGAGCAAAACAGCTCCTGGGCTCAGCGATGTGCCAAGAGTGCAAGTAGCAGAGAGAAGAGCTTCAGGGGAGAGACTCCTGGTATGTGTTGTCAAGTCAATGAGAGACCACAGATGGACATGGAGGTCCTCGGCTAAGCCAGGAGGGGGAGGGGTGATGTGGGATGATCTGTCTGAAAACTGAAATTCCATTATAATACTGATGGCTCAGAAATTACAAGCTTGCAGGAGCTGCCACTATGGATACAAGGGGACCGTGTAGACTGTATGTTTTTGCTGCTGGCAAGTGGTTGTCTTAAACCAGATGTGCTAGACTTGAGGAATGGATAATTTTATTCCCTTTTTATTTATTTATTTTCTCCTAGGGAGGGAATAATTTTAACTTTGAAGTTAATAGATTGGTAGGTCCCTAATCCTGGTGTTTCACTAGCTTGTTCTTTTGGGTTTTTTATTTTGCTGACATTGTTGAGTTTCAAAGATACTGCTGACTGTGGCAGAGAAATTTGGAGAGTCCTCCTTTGAATGGTATTTGAGACTTAAAGTCTTGTAATCAGCATCAGTAAGCAACAGAGACCCACCTTCCAGGAATTTTCAGACCAAAGTTTGAATCCATGGAGGCCTGGCAAGATGCAAGGGACAAAAACCACACAGAGATCTATTTGCATATCTTTACACAGAAAGCAGTGTGATTCCTGTGAGGATACAGTGAAGCAGGAAGAGAATTCCTTTGTAATAACTTCAGAGGGACATATCTAGAATCCAGCTTCTGAGTGACATTCATTGAAATGTGTAGGTATATAAATTGGATATAGAGCTTCTTGATGTTCCACATAAAAACTAGACTGATGCCTGACATAGTGTATCAGGTTGTAGGCAACGTGTCCTGGTTTGGACAGAGTGGCCCCAAGACATGGGGGGAGGCTCTACAGGGGAGTGTCAGAACCAAAGAGCGTTGGTCATCATCAAAATCATTACATCTGTGGTGGCGCTTTCTGAGCGGAGGATACCAACCTACAGCCAGGGTAAAAGCAGCAGATACTTGCTCTGTAGTAACTAGTGTTTTTAGTGAGAAAGTAAAGGCAATGGAAGTATCTCAAGAAATATGTACAGCTTTCTACAGAGCTACAGATTGAAGAGAAAACATTTTGACTGGCCTCCTTGGATGCAGGTTGTGACTAGGTGATGCTGGGGATGAAGTATCTGTTTCAGACTGCTGCTTTTTCTTTGCATCTGCCTGAGTTTCCAGGGGTTTGTTTGTGTGTATGTACCTGATTAGAGCAGCAGGCAACTCTGGGGTGTGAAGTCATTGTTTTTCTGCTCTCCTGCTGATAACCACACTGGATCATGTACAGTCACCTTTTCAGAGGCAGGTTGTTTTTGTATATTGCTGGTAGGATTTCTCACAGGAAAGGAGGTCATTGCTATCTGGTGCTGATGCTGTGGCTGTTGGAAATCTCACTGAGAAGGTTTTACTGGTACGTTTTAGGCCACAGCACATCAACGTGAAACAGTGCAGGGAGTTGCTGTCTTTGTGCAGCCTTAAGCACTTCCAGTTCAGGTCCTGGTTTTCTCCTTTGCTTTATGTTTCTGATTTTCCAGAACATTCACCTTCTGCAGCAAAATCAACAGTTCTTGTTCTCTGCCTCAAGTATTTTTTAAATGTCTCAGATGCTGAAACAAAATTCTTCCTGCTGCTTTTGAGAACTGAAGACAGAAAACAGTGCCCATTTGACTAGAATAAGTAAAGTTGGCAAAATAATTACTTTTTGTTTCTTTATTCCCCTATATCTTCGGGTTGTATACTGAGTCGCATGATGACGTTCATTTGCAGCAGCAGTTGGAATCTCTGTTAATTTAGGACTGTTAAATAGGGTCCTGTAATCAAGCAGCGCTCATGGTTCAGTAGGGTCACAGTGGTAGGACTGGGTCCTCAGTATGTGCTTATGTTACACCTATAAAGCTGGTTCCCTGGGAAGGCATCTTTTAAGTTTAGTTCTGTTAAGGTCTATTAAATTGAAGTTGTATATGCAAAATCTTTCTCTGGACACTGACACATCTCTTACCTACTGCTTTTCAAATATTCCTGCAGGACTTCAGGCCTTACCACACTCAAGTTGTGCTTCTGGCTAGAACAGGGTCTCTACTTTATCATGTCCTGAAATAAGTGAATTGAAACATATGCTTCAAACTGAATTGTGGAAGTAAATCTTGACTGTGCTCTAGATAATGCCACTACTTGTTATTTCTTCACATGACTTGTCTTTGAACTCAGTAGAGAACAAGGCAAAAACTATGGTATAAATAGCTCTGTTTATACATTTTTAATGCATTCAATTCGTTGTGGATAGCTTCATTAATGTTAAATGTGGTTCTAAATATGGACGGGGATAAGTGTTTTCTTTTGAAAACCTTTGGAGTCTAGCATGTAGGCTGGCCTCTTGTATTAACTTCGATTCCATTCACGCTTTCTTTCTCTTTGTTGCAGGAGCTATTGTGACAATCTTGGCTACCACCCATTAAGTGCTGCTGACTTTGGAAAGATCATGAAAAATGTCTTTCCAAATATGAAGGCCCGTCGTCTAGGCACAAGAGGCAAATCAAAATATCCTTTGCTAGAACGCTTCTCAGTAACTTGTTCTGCACTTGCTTGGAGAACATCTGTCGTTATGGCTTAACTACCAGCTAAATGTAGAAGTAATGTTGAATAAAAAATGCCGACACTTTTCCAACGTTCTTTAAAAATTATTAATTGCAGTAGTGTTAGGTTGCAAGATACAACTTTGGAAACGAGTACTTATATTTAGATTCTGACACTCAGTTGTCACAGCAGCGAGGCATCCAGAAAGTTTTATAATTTAGTACAAAGAGATACTGGAATAAAGGAACCAAAATTGTTAGTGATTTTCAAACCATTTTTTTCATTGGCAGCAATTTTTTCTTTTCCAAGCTGAGAATTACACCTTCCCATGAAAACCCTTAGAAGCTGTGGTGAAGTAATGTACTACCTTCTGCATTCCCCAGGACTGGCTCTTGCTGCGTCCTGACATGCTGGGTGGGCAAAGCCGCTGCAGTAAGCAGAGAAGGGAGAGCGTGAAGAGGCTAAAAGGCACTGAGGTGTTTGTAGGTTCTAATTAAAAACCACTCAAAAGAAGTAACAGCAATGATACGGGTGTGCTGTAATACTGGTCTTTGCCAGGTCTCACTTGAAGCATGCACTTAAAAAGAGAATTAAATTCTAGCGGGCAGCCCAGAATTGCTTGTCTTCCATTGAGGGAAAAAAAACCTTCCATGTCATAGTAAATGGAAAAGTTACGTGTCAGTTAAACTGTTTCATAAAATACAGTGTTGGATTATCTAGTAGTGAAATCCAAAACTCAGTACTCATGTTCTGGATAGAGCTAGAGAAATGTTAAGGAAGAAATCATATGATGTAATTGTAGCTTGACCCAGGGGATCTCTTTAAGTTCTATTTCCACTGTTTCTAATTCAGAATGATTGAAGTGTGACCTTGTCTCACACCTACCATAATTCCCAGGCTCCTTAGATTTCTTTTACTGTAATTATGCTCCATCCAGATTAATGCAAGCAATGTCAAGCTCTATGGCCTAGGACAGAATACAGACATGTTTACAGAATGTGAAAAATTAGTGATCCTGGAAGGGATTTGTGTGTCATGGCAAAAAGACACTGTGTGTCAACTCCCAGAGTAATGTTGTGGAGAGGAAAAAAAAGGCTGATTTGATTTCTAGACCTATAAACAAGTGAGTACGAGTAATAAAGGGAGTATATTTTTGTGTACCAATTTGATTAGATCAGTGTAAGAAAAAGTCTGGGTCTTTATGTCTGTGTTTTTACAGAAAAATTATCATGAGTGAGGAGAGAGTGCCTCAAAAATTGTGTGAAATTGTAGGAAGAAATGTACTCATCAGGCACTTTGTCTTGTCCTGGGAAACTCCAGTTTGAGGAAGTCCTTTAGGAGAAGGAAATAAAGTAGAACCTAAATTCGAGAATGCATTTTTTAGTAGTGATTAACTTTTGGAAATTTTTTCTCCCATTTTGTTTTAGAAAGAGAGTTTAGTCCAAATTTATGTTAATGATTTGAATATTGAGTAGCTAATCGAAATTGCCTGGCGTGGTTTAGTGCTTGTTCTAAGTCATCCCATGAAATTCATCATACCTAGCATCTTTGCATAGATGGAGAAGCCCAATGACCTGGCCAAGAATGCAGCCATTGATAGGCTTTTGATTCTGGCTGGCTGTGAGATCATGCTAATGACAGGAATTCTTAGTTCTGTGTTGAGTTTGCTTTTAAAGCTTATGAGGATTATCAGAATAATTACTGCTCTTCTCTCCTATCCCCCAACTAACAAGCAGACAATTTAGACCTTAATTGTTGTTCACATATTGCTACAGTGGACTGAGGAAGAAGGCTTTTGTGCATATGCCAACACTGCCCAACCTTGACTTTCATAAAACTGGAGATGGGGTATGATATATATTTGCTTATTTATATATCTTTCTGCAAGTTAACATTTATTATGCTGTTTTTCTGTCAGAACTTTTCAAAACAAAGTGAAGATCTCTGCAGCTTTTAAGATTTTTCTTTATGATTCTTATATTCTGAATCATTGTTTGATTTTTTTTTTCTGTAAAGTTCACAATGAATTGCAATACTCTTGAACTAATTTAGCAAGTGAAGTAGACTTCCACAGTGTTCCCATCCACCATATACGTGTTTTTAACTCTGACTCTCTTTTGCTTTTACTGTATTTTTTTAAGTCAATGCTAGGGAAGAGATACCCCAGTGAAAGTAGCAGTTCCTGGGTAACAGTGATTACTGATTTGATAAGACTCTGGATACAGGGAAAATCAATTGTTGGTGGTCCAAATATTAGGATTCTGTCTGTGATTTTCTTCTAGAAATGTCAGTTCCATATAATGCCTTTGGAAACAACCTGTAGATTATTGTCAAGACATTTAATTTTGAAGGATATTGATGTTGTGATCTCATTCTCATAACTTCATGTAAAAAAAACTGTGAACATACTATTTAACCTTTTGTGTGATTCTGATAATAATTTGCTTTCTATTTTTGTTTTCATGCCTTAATGACCCTTATTAATTAAAGTAACCTTTCCTCCTTTGTTTGTTTGGTTTAGTTGGATGGAGCAGAGCCATCTGGGCAGCTGCAAAGTGCTGATGAGGAAGTCGTCTCTGCAGCCTGTCGGCTTGTTTGTGAATGGGCCCAGAAAGTGCTGAGCCAGCCTTTTGATACAGTCTTGGAATTGGCTCGTTTTCTTGTCAAAAGTCACTATATTGGTACCAAGTCAATGGCAGCTTTAACAGTAATGGCAGGGGCACCAGCAGGTAATGAGATAATGCTGGATGTTGAAATGGGGGATCTTCCTACTGAGAGTAGTAACAGCTTGCTTTGAGGAAGCACTTCTCTTCAGGGCAAACTTTAACACTGACTCTGAGCATTGAGCATTCATTTACCTGATTTTAGTCACATTGCTGCAAATTACTGTTCGTGCTGGTAGTCTGGATAAAGATCTGAAAATCAACACTGGTCTCAGGTTTAGTTGATGATCCTCCCATTCCTCTGGTGAGGACCCTGGTCTTCAGGGCATGTAAGTACTTTTGCTGAATTTATATACTTGGCTAGAACAGGAGTTTGGTGCTGCTACAATGCTGGTTTGTAGACAGACTGCTCGTGTAGCTGTGTTTCTGTCTGATAACTTGCCCTAATTCGGAAAACATTTTCTGTCAAGAGCAGATTTTTTTCTGTGGTTTGTTTCCTTCTGCATGCTCGAAATCGGTCGCTTAATCATTTAAAGTGTGTTTTGGTGACTGTGGATACAAAAACGAAGGATGAGAAGGGAAATGCAGGTGCACAACATGCCCCCAGACTTGCCTCTGAGAAGTTCTGCTTAGGCCTATCAAGCAAAATGAGTTCAGATCAAGGCCAGCCTCTTGAGACTGGCAATTTTAAATGGAGGAGTGGTGTTCAGATGATCCCCTTCTGGATCACATCCTTTCTCCTTCCGGCTCTCTTTCCTTTATTCCAACTTGGACCTGACAGGTGGCAGTGCTGGGTGGTTTTTTTGCTGCCTGTGTGCTCTATTGTGACCTATTGCTTGGCTACACTGGTTCTGCTTGCTGTGCTGCTAGAAGGGACACTCAGTGTATTCACGTAGCTTCTCCCCCTCACTTCCTTCAAGACAAGATGATTTCCTTCAAGGAAAAGGGCACTTACTTCTAGTGCATGCCTCTATGGCTTGGATAGTCATTTTAGAAGACGTTCTTCCTGGCATGGCAAACAAAATATTTCCATTCCTCTTGCAGGGAACTGCAGTGTCTCTGTGCATTAACTGAGGAAAAAGCAAACTTTTACCCTCAAAGAAAAGTTTCAGGTTTTTTTCTTATCAGTATTGCTTGCCCATATAGAAGAATTGTGTGCCAGTAATTGCAATATATTTGGGCATTTCACTGCTCTGTGAAGAAGAAATTGTGAAAGTGGAGATGTGTTGTGACATTCAACCCCTCGTGGTACATGCAGACTGCTCCTGAGAAAGTGGGGTCCCAGACCACAGTTGCCAAGCATGTGCTGGGCATCTAAAACCAAACAATTTGGTTTAGTATTGTAAAATTAGTATTAGTAAAACTAGTAAAGTAGTAAAATGGTGTTGATTCATTTATAATTAGGAGTTACTTTAAAGCTGTGTAACCTCAAAGTGTAAATGAAACAATATTGGAGCATTTCTAAAGGGGTATTTCAGCAAGGTTATTTGGTCTCTAAAGAGCACGCTAATCCTCTTGACTGTTAATAAACAAAAGATCATAAATGTGATGTGATTTTGTAAGGGAAATTATTACTGGCTGCACAGAGGACACTAATTCTCTGTTTTCTCCCTGAAAGCAGCACTTGCTTGCTATGTGATCAGCGAAGTAATTTCTCCAAAAAAAAATGTTCTTCTGTTCTAATTTTCATTGTTTTTTCAACTTTTTCTTCTTATCTTTTTTCTTTTTTTTTCCTGAACACTTCTCTTACTGCCCTTTTTTCACCATTATCCCTGATAACACAGAGGCTTTGATCCATTCTGATATTAGATGCACCGTATTTAATGCCTTGGCCATTAGATAATGTCATCTGCTCAGAGCTGCTCCTCTGTGACACAGGCCCACAGCTTTCTGGAAACATTTTTCATTTAAAGCTGCCTTAGCAGAGGTAACAAAACAAAACCACGGCAGATGATGGATTTTAAAGGCTCATCTGAAACGTGCCCGCCGCCCTCTGCTGCCAGTTCAGTGAAGTGCACCGGGCTCAGATTGTGCTGACACACGTTGCCATTTGACAGTACTAGAAACAAGAGGCCCATTAAAAGTATTTTAGCAGCTAATGCCCAGCTTGTCTAACAGACAGAGATTTTGCCACAAATGTGGAAATAAACTGAAGCTGAATAGAATTAAGCATGAAGTGGATGGGAGCACCTCATGGAGGAGGTGTTCTCAGAATGGTTTTGGAGATGCCTGCTATGTATTCTCTGTTAGAGACAGAAGCAACACCACAGCGGACAGGGTATGTTTGGTCGTAATTCATTCTCCTTCTTTTGTTTTCAGGAATAAAAGGGATCCCCCAGCCCTCAGCTTTTATACCTACTGCTGAAAGTAATTCCTTTCAACCACAAGTGAAAACTCTGCCATCTCCTGTTGATGCTAAGCAGCAGCTGCAGCGTAAGATCCAGAAGAAGCAGCAAGAACAGAAACTGCAGTCTCCTTTGCCAGGAGAGTCTCCAGTAAAGAAAACAGAAGGCGCTGCAACCAACGGTGTGACCAGTATATCTAATGGAAGTCCTGCCATTCTGTCCCCTCCACCTATTGGCATTGTTGTGGCTGCTGTCCCCAGCCCCATACCGGTAATGCTCTCCAGCAGTTCTCTAGAGAATCCACCCTATGAAATTGCTGTACACTGCCAGTACCTAAGCAGTGATGTCAGTGGGATAGAAGAACAATTTCCATTCAAAGGCTTGGGTGCCTTGATGCTTCTCTGTCTGGGCTGTGTTGTACCACATTAGTTACAGGGTTGATACAGAGGCAGCAGAATTCTGATCACATAACATAGGCCAAGTTCATCTCTGAAGGCATTAAAGTGAGCCTTGAGATGAAGTTTAACCAGATGAGAGAGCTGACACCAGTTGTGTGGGTTACTGAGACCCTAATATGGAATCTAAATTACCTTTTATTGGTCCAGTGCATTTAGTGACAGGTGCAATTTTATTTTGAATGAATTTCTGTAGTACAGAACATTTTTGTCTTTCAGTCATACAAAATTGGGCTGGGGAGCACAGCAAGGTTATTTGGTTTTAAGATGTTCACTGTGCTGTTCATTTTGATAGGTAAGCCAGTTCTTCTGCCTGATAGTGAGTTTGTATTTAAATCACTTTTGAAACCTTAACAATGAGCAGTATTTTGAACACATCCTCCCCTCTTTAGCCTTCGTATGTCTGTCTTTTTGTCCCAGGTGGTGAAGGATTGTATAAGAACGACCCTTTCATTAGCAGAAGAGCAGACTAGTGTGTAGACCAGTGCCTCACACCTTAAAAATAGGAGGCATGTGTCTGACTGCCAATCCTTAGGCAGAGAAATAGAAATCGTCTTGGACAAGAAGAGGAGCTTATTTTGTTTCAAACTGACATGCACTAGCTTTGGTGTATTGAGCTGTGTTGTCTTTCTCACCTTTGAAATGCTTAGGGCTGAGGTGGTGTGTGGGCTTTGGGGAATTCCTGCTTCATTGCCACACCTTTTCTTTTTCTCTCTCTACAGGTGCCAAGGACCAGGCAATTGGTGACATCTCCAAGTCCTATGGGATCATCTGATAGCAAGGTCCTGCCGCTCAATGTTCAGGTGGTCACTCAGCACATGCAATCAGTCAAGCAGCCACCAAAGACTCCCCAGAACGTTCCTGCCAGCCCTGTTGGTGACCGCTCTGCCCGGCATCGCTACCAGCAGATCTTACCGAAGCCAGCAAACACCAGTGCTCTCACCATCCGCTCTCCCACAACGGTGCTATTTGCCAGTAGCCCAATCAAGACTGTTGTGCCAGCTCCACATGTGAATTCCTTAAATGTGGTGAAAATGACAGCAATATCTCTTGCCCCGAGCAGCAGTAGTGTGCCCGTTAAACAGTCGCCTTCAGTTAGCACTAGTGCAGGAGCAGTGGAAGAAGGGAGGACTGGTCCACAGATCAAAAATGGATCTGTTGTTTCACTTCAGTCTCCAGGATCCAAGCCTAGTACTGTTGTAGCCACACCTGCAGTCAAGATCAAAACGGAACCGGAAGCATTGCTGGATGAGAACTCGGTGCAGGGCCAAGAGAGCTCTGACGTGTCTAAATCCATAAAGGCAACCCCTGACCTGCCTCCTGCACAGCTAATTAATTTTGAGGTTGCAGCCTTGAAGGTTTCAACAGATGATGTCATGGACCTAAAACCAGGTAAGGGCTGTGATCAGGAAGCTGAAGAAGCAGGGACCAAATATAAGACACAGTCTAATGAAATCACGCCAGTTTCTTCAGCAGGCAATAATCAAAGCACTCATAAACTCACAGTTGCCAGTCAAAACTTGTCCAGCACCAGCATCAGTTCACCTCCTACTGGTGAGTCTATGATTAAAGACAAAACATGCACTAAAAGTCCAAGAAAGCGACAACCTTCCACACTTCAGGATTCCCAGTTACCACCTGTAAAGAAACCACTAGTGGAGCAGTTTTCGACTGGTAATGCTGTGGAGGGTCAAAAAGCTAACAATGTTAAGAAGGCTCTGAAGGTTGGATCATTAGCTAACAGTGACAATACAGCAACACTTGCTCAAATTCCCGGCAAGGTACCTGTGACAGTATCTGTACCTTCTGCAGCTGCTGCAAACTTAGCAACAGACCTTTCTCTGAGCACCAATTTAAATACCTGTGATCCTGCTTTAGAACAGCAGCTTGCATCAGCATCATCTCCAGATATAAAAGTAAAATTGGAAGGAAACTTGTTTATCATAGAAAATGATTCAAAATCTGATGGCAGCTTTAACCCAAATACGTGGCACCATATCACCAAAACCTCTGACTTTGCATCTGTGAATTGTGATCAGCAGCAAGATATCAGTGTTATGGCTATTGCTGGGCACTCTGGCTCTAGTGACTTACAGGAATCGGCGTGGGAGCCGGTGCACTGCGAAGGTATACAGCAGGATGTGTACAGCCAGCAGTTACAGAGCCAGATCCAGGACTCCTTGGATCAAATACAAGCACAGTCTTCAAATCAGTTACCTCTGCAGTCTGAGCTGAAAGAGTTTGAGCATACAGTCCCTCAGTCAAATGAAAATTTCTTTTCATTTGATGATGACCTTACCCAGGACAGCATTGTGGAGGAGCTGGTGCTCATGGAGGAGCAAATGTCCATGAATAATTCCCATCCTTATGGTGGTTGTCTAGGAATGGCACTTCAGAGTCAGGCCACAGCTCAAGGAGCTCCTGTGTCATCTCATCCAAGCAGCACGCACTTTTACCATTCGATCCATAACAACAGCACTCCAATTCACACTCCCACCCCCACCCCCACCCCAACTCCCACCCCCACCCCGACTCCAACACCCACCTCCGAAATGATTGCTGGATCTCAGACCATGTCTCGAGAGAGCCCTTGTTCAAGACTGGCTCAGACGACTCCTGTAGACAGTGCCCTAGGAAGCAGCCGGCACACACCCATTGGCACGCCCCATTCCAACTGCAGCAGTAGTGTCCCTCCAAGTCCTGTGGAATGCCGAAACCCATTTGCATTTACTCCCATCAGCTCCAGTATGGCTTACCATGATGCCAGCATCATATCAAGTAGCCCTGTGAAGCCAATGCAGCGGCCTATGGCTACCCATCCCGACAAAACCAAGCTCGAGTGGATGAATAACGGCTACAGTGGGGTTAGTAATTCATCGGTTGCAAACCATGGCATCCTTACGAGCTACCAGGAGCTGGTGGAAGATCGCTTCAGGAAACCTCACGCTTTTGCAGTTCCCGGCCAGTCATACCAGTCTCAGCCGCGCCACCATGACACTCACTTCGGTCGCGTGACTCCTGTTTCACCTGTGCAGCACCAGGCAGCCCCTGTCAGTAGCACTACCAAGCAGGAGGGCTTTGCTGTTCCTGCTCCTTTGGACAGCAAAGGAACTGGTTCATCTCTCAACAACAGTCTGAGATGCCGAAGTGTGAGCCCTGCTGTCCATCGCCAGCGTAATCTCAGTGGAAGCACTGTTTACCCTGTGTCAAATATACCACGCTCTAATCTGACACCTTTTGGAAGTCCAGTGACTCCTGAAGTTCACAATGTATTTGCTAATATCCATGCAGACACCAGTGCCAATAATATAGCACAGAGAAGCCAGTCAGTCCCGTTGACTGTGATGATGCAGACGGCCTTCCCGTCTCTTCAGAAACAAACAAACACTAAAAAAATAACCAATGTGTTGTTAAACAAACTTGATTCTGATAGCGATGATGCAGTGAGAGGTTTGGGAATGAACAACATGCCCTCAAATTACACAGCCAGGATGAATCTCACTCAGATTTTGGAGACATCCACTGCTTTTCCTAGTGCCAACCCACAAAGTATGATCAATTCCAGCACTTCAGTTTATGAATTCCAAACACCAAATTACCTCACAAAAAATAGCAGCACCGATCAGATCAGTTTTTCTTCTGGAGATAACCAAGCACAATCAGACATCGGAGAGCAGCAATTAGATTTTAGCAGCACTGTAAAAGACCTTTTAGGGGAGGACAGTCTGCCAACAAACCAGCAGCTGGTGAATCAGGTGGCATCAGATCTCAATAACGTTGCATCTGTCTTTCCCAGCGACATCAGGTTGTCTTCCGAGCTCTCAGGCAGCATTAACGATCTGAACACTTTAGACACAAATCTACTGTTTGATCCAGGTCGTCAGCAGGGACAAGATGATGATGCTACACTGGAGGAATTAAAAAATGACCCCTTGTTTCAACAAATCTGCAATGAATCCATTAACTCAATGACTGCTTCAGGTTTTGAGTGGATGGAGAGTAAGGATCATCCTGCTGTTGAAATGTTGGGTTAATCTTGTTTTATAATATGTATGTAGCACACTGTATCTAAAAGACAGACGTATTGTATTTGTCTTAATGGAAGTGCCTCCCGCAGCAGAAACACTTGCTATGTATTGTGGCATTTTTGAAAAAAGTTTGCTGTACCTGTTTGCTCATTCTTCAGTAAGGAAAAGGCAGTCTTACCAATTTTAAACAAATCTGAAGCTGATAGGCTATCAAAGAGCCAGTATTAAAATTTGAATTTTGGAGTGTTTCCCATTCAACATTTCTTGTTTTAGCAAATAAAGAAGTGGTTAATGGCAGCCAGTGATTACAGCTCTGGTTGATGCTTTGGGAGGGTTTTAATTCAAGCTCCTTAGTAGGCTTTCCATACTTTGTATTGGTAGTTACTTCTTAGTAGGTGATCTTTACTGACCTTTGTCATCCAGGTTTGCAATGCAGGGTGCCTGCAGGTAGGTAGGTGGTGGGGAGCGGGTACAAGTGGACCAGGTGACATGCAGATGCCTGATCATTGTGTAGCTGTCTGGAGCACTGCTTCATGGTGAACTTCGGGAAATCTCTGTAGCACTGGTGCCACTGGCATCTCCAGTAAAACACAGAGATGGGAAAAGCTAACAGGAATGATCAAGGAAAAAGATGCACTAAATTTTTTTATTTAAGAGAAATAAATCTATGTAGTTATTCATTAATATTCATGACATACTTGATATTTTAGTTCTCATGTCAATGTTTTTATATTAGGTAAAATTAATGCAAAAATATTTTGAGCACTGAGATTTAATCTAGGCATAACACCCTATTTTAAAGTGATAGGTACTGTTTATCAATGCTAGAGAAGGAACATGATATTTTCCCTCTTTTTTTTTTTTTCCTTTTTTTTAATAGAGAGCTGCTGGAGCTCATTAAAATACTGTTTCTAAAGGTTTATTTTTTTTTTTAAGTTTGCTCTTTCCTAACCTAGTGGAGGGTGTAGGAAGATGTTATTTTCTCTCTCTTTCGGTAGGTTGAGCCTTTCTGTCTTTCTTGCTCACTCTCTCTCAAACAAAAGATTATTAAAATATTAGAAAATACGGTTAATCTAAAAACATTTCATATAGAGCCATAATACTGCCAGGCACTTTACAGATACACAGTAAGACGTGTTCTTTCTTTTGGTAAAACTTCTTTTAAAAGTACTTACTGTTTTAGAAGCCTGAATTCCATTTTCAAAAGTGATTTGACAGGGTTGATGAGTCTAATTTTTATTTTTTTAAGATAAAAAACCTGCTGCCCCTCTAGAAAATGAGAATTAGACTTCTGCCTCACTAGTTCACTCAAACCAAAAAGACCTTTTATTTTATCAGCATGGCACACATGGATCTCTCTAATGGTCAAAAAAGAGAGGTATTTAACCAGCCATGGCCCTGATGCTACAAGGAGGACTTGCAAAGGCAGGTTTTTACAAAAGAAGTGGTGCACTGAGTATGCTACAATATCGTCCCTTAAGCCTAGTATAAAATGGATTACTTTTCCTGTAATCAAAGTAGAAAATAGAGCAGGAAAAATTTTCTTCTTTTACGTTTCTTTGAATGAGTGGTCATCAGTTTATGAAGGGGGAGATGCAGTGAGCCCCCCCTAGATTTCTTTAAGGGGAAGATGCTCAGATTTTTCATGTGATTGGTGTTTTTAAGTGTCTCAGTGGTCTTCTGTTTCTTCAGTTTTGGCAAATGACTCAAGATCCCAGTACTAGTCAATTTTTTTTGTCAGTGCTGATTCAATTTGTGCTGCTGCATTGGCACTGGAGGTGCTGGTATATCATGGCTTCTCTTGCCCTTGCCCCAATTCATCACCAGTTCATGGCCTCTTCTGCAGGGACAAACAGTTGTGCCAAGCTATAGCACCTTATGGGGGCCTGATTTCACTGTGCTTGCATGAGAAGTTTTGCCACTTCATCAGGAACAAACTTGGAGAGTTCTGATCCCTCCTTGAAGCACAAGGATATTGCGATAACGTGGTTTGCTTTAAGACCAAGTGATTCTTCCAAGGCAATGGGGAGGAGACTAAAAGCTGCATAGTAACCTTCTGCTTGTTGTCCTGCCAGGTGTCTGTCAGTAAGACTTGAACCATTTTTCTTGTAGACTAAAGTTGCTGAAGGCAGGGCTTGAATCCTGTACTTGCCCATGGCCTTTTGACAGAGATGTGCTGAACATACTCTCACCCTGGTGGGAGGATGGGTCTGAGAGACACTCAGCACCTTTTTGTTTCTGTTTCCCGACCCTGTGTGAAGTGCCAGCACTACTGTGAATAGGTGAAACCTGCTTCGATGAAGGGGGGAGGGTCCCGTCCAACTGGGC
This sequence comes from Corvus moneduloides, assembly GCF_009650955.1. Lineage (NCBI taxonomy): Eukaryota > Metazoa > Chordata > Aves > Passeriformes > Corvidae > Corvus > Corvus moneduloides. Next base: position 13,349,300 of record NC_045488.1, on the reverse strand, counting down.
TATTGTGTGACTCTGTGACTCAGTGGCAGCGCTGCGGGAGGAGCTGCCCGGGTGCTTCAGCAGCCCGTGTTCCATGGCGAGCTGGCCTCACCTCGGGTCGCTGACACTGACACTGAGGGGGGCTTGGGGGAAGGAAGGTTTAGCCTAACTACTAGTTTTTTTAAGATTTCTTACAAAAGCAAGAGTAGGTTTAATGTTGATGCATTCTAAATTATGCAGCCATCACCAAAGGTTTTTAAAAGTGCATTTAAAAGTATCTTTAAATGCAAGCATTACATTGGGCCTAACATGTGACTTAATTAGCAGAAATATTCTATAATCAGTGAGTTTAAAGCAAATATATGTTTAATTTTAAAAGTATTAAATTCGTTAAGAATTGTTTCAAGTAAAATCCAAGGCACAGGCACAGCTTTGTACATTGGTATGTATCATTTTAGAGATGTTTGTGTGTTGGTGTTATAATTAATGTTAGGTCCCTGTACTTAGTGCTAGTTAGTTCTTTATGATACATTGAGACAGAGCACTACTGCACACCAAAGTACGCAATACCCAAAGGAAAATTCTGTGATCCTAACAAATGGAAGCCTGTCTTTGTCAGATACTCCAAAACTATAAATCTGAGACAGTTCTGACCCCTTGTTTACATTATTGGCTTCCTACTAACATAAGAAATAAATTATTTTGATAGCAGTTTTTGAAGTATACAAACTAGTGAATTTGTACCCTGTGTACAGTATTGCAGCAAACACTTTAAATTTGATTGCTTGGTTAGTCCAGCAAACTTTCTGGGTTCATATATTGCACTAAAATTCTGTTGAACCTGTGGCAGGCACATTCCTTAGGATAAATGCAACAAATACGGCCCACAGATTTAAAAAAAAAAAAAAAAAGGCAAAACAACAAAAAAAACTTTTTAATGTGTTTCATTATTAAAAGGCAAAATGTCATTAAAAGTGACAGGTGAAATTGTCTTATGTAGCAATGTGCATTGATCTCAATGAGATATTTCTATTTTTGATTCTCTTACATGAGAATATTGCAGCAGGAAAAATTAAGTTTAGTTTGCTTCACCATGTTAATACATGATCACAAAACGTGCATGAGTGTTAATGACTTAATCTTGTACAGTACTAGATATATTCCTGTAACCACTTTTATTTTTTTTATTCTTTTGCTGTATTGAAGCTGGTTCAGTGTTAACCAGGTGAGCATAGTTATTCACAAGTTATTTACTTTTTTTATGTTAACTAATTCAGCTTAGTTATTGTTGAATATGTTCCTTTCTTGGATTATTTTTTATTGTTCTGGTGTTGAAAAACATTTTTGCATCATTTTATCATGATAAGAATTCATGAAGTAAATAATTTGCAAATAATTGCAATAAGCACTGACTTCCGAACTGAAAAGAAGGAAAGCGTTTCTTGTGCAGTGCATCTGAGGATCATATAATAGTCTTGTACTATACTGTGCTTTATTTACTGCACCGTAAGGAAAGAAAAATCCCTGTTCCACATTTTCATTTAGTGCAGGAAATCCAGTTTCTCCCCTCTTCCCCAGTGTTTTGTTGTCTGTTGTACTGCTGAAACTACAGTAGTTGAATATTGCAGTAGCATTTCAGTTATTTTTTTTATTGAAAGTGCTCAAAAATTGTTTTTTAAATGTTTTCAAAAACAATAAAAACATTTTATATTAAAATTATTTCTGGAGTTTTTTCTTTATGTGGAAAATGTGCTTTAGGGCTGACCTAAAATACAAAACTTTCTAGTTTGTGCGATGACAGATGACAGCTGCCCAGTTGAACCGTTCTGCATTTGCTGAGCCCAGTAAAGCTGAGCATGAAGGTAAATCTTCCTCGCTGGGGTGCCTTGGTCAGTCTGTCTTAGCCTAAGTGTTGGTTTCATGCCTGGGTGCTGGCTCTTGCTGTTGTGACATACAACATCCCATTGCTGGTGTTGCCATCCACTGTGTTGGTGCTTGCATGCTTACTCTGCTGGTAAGGCACTCTTACAAGATGGTGTTAGGGTGGCTTGACTTGCTAACATAAAGAGGAGAATGTGTGCTTTGATCTATGGAGTCCTGTATTTGGATTGTAAAATTGCATGTAAACCCATCAGTGTACCCAGCACAGTCTGTGTGAACAGGATGGAAAGGCATTGCCACAGAGCAGGAACTGGCTACAAAATAATGAGGATAAATATTCAGGTTTTCATGCCAAAGAGATGGCACTGGTTGACAGACTACATCCCACACTATAGAGGTGCTGAGATGAGCTGGTGGGCAACAAGATTTGATGGTGGCATAGAATCACTTAGGCTCATCAACAAAGAAAAAGAATTACCAGGGAGACATGAGACAACATACATGAAAGAGAATCAGAAGGAGATGAATTTTAACATGTCATTGGAGGAAATACTGTTAATATATCTCACTGGATTCTAAACATGCTTTACAAAGAGTTCTCAATGAACAATTGACAGACACTCTTTATGTTCCACAGTCATAAAAAATGCAAATTAAAAACCCCCAAAGTGTGAGATGAAATATAATGTAGGAGATAATAGAAGAATACTTTAGAAATGTATAGTTCATCTGAAGTGATAATGGGTTTTAATTGGCACCTCTCAGCTGTAAATTTGAAAGAATATGGCTTAATGGTTAATAAAAAGATCAAAATAACAAACAAATCTGTGAAGGGAAATGTCCTAACAGGAAAGATTTAAGAAGGTAGAAATGTTGGAACTGAAATAATGAGCTTTGTAGGTTTCAAATTATTAGATGCTTACATGCTTAACAAAGACATCCAGAGTAAGTCCTAAATAATTGCTTTGAAATATTTTTACATCTCCAGAAATACAAATCTGTATGTATGAATGCAACTGGTATTCCAGTAAACAGAATTCCACCTCTGGGATTAAGGATTGCTGTGTCACATGAGGCAGTGGTTCATGTAGTCCATACAGTGTCTCTGCAAATGATACCACCATGTTCTCTAGAGAAGAAGACCTGCATTATTAGGTGGTCACAGAGTAAGTGGCCTCTGTGGAAACTGTTCTAGACTCAAGAGACAGAAGCTCCATCTGAAGACAGTGCATTAGAGCTGGCATTAGAGTGGGGAAATGGGTTAGGAGACCTCTGGAGCTCCCTTACAACCTCACTTTAGCAGCATGTGCATCTAGGCAGGAGGGTTGAGTAAACCTAACTGGATCTGACTGTGCAGCATGGCTGCTCTCAGGTAAAGTTTAAGCATAATATTTGATGACTATCAAATTCATTTGACAGAAAACTTGTAAATATCTGGGCCTCCTCTGATGCATTAAGTCAGAGTTAACCAAGGCTTGGATCTTGCTGCCCTTCTCCCTCTCTTAAAAATGGTACCAGTTAAGCTTGAAAAGAGACAAAATTGAAGAAAGATATATAGTGAGGCTTACAAATTGGAGCAGTACTGGGAAGTTATTCCAAACTTAAGGAAGGAGCAGTGACCTGACTGTATGCTTAAGCTATTTCTGAGCTGGGGATCCACATAATAGTTAACAATTAACCCGAATGTGCCCAGGCCTGGGCTATGCTGTCCCTGTACTGTGCTGTGTTTGTCCTCTGGCTGCAGGGAAACCTCGGCTAGGTAGCCATAGCAGCAGAGCCTGCAGGCAGCTCCCACTCAGTGCCAGCAGTGATGCCACTTGTGTGTCCTTGCCTCTTATCTTAAAGTGCAGCTAGAAGTTCTCATGTGAATATCCTTTCTGCTTGACCTTTGAAGTAATGAGCAGAGTTGTTTTCTGGTAGCAAAGTCCTGTAAAAGCTCAAATAAGACAGCCCTTCCATGGACAAGATGTGTGTGTGGATTGGAGGCCCATTCCGTGCTGCACAGTTGGGGGATATGAAGGGGTGTAAGGCTGTTTCTACTGTCCTCTCTTTCTTTGTAGTGCTCACCCCAGCAAATGGCATTTTAAGCATTACTTCACAGGATCTGAGCGCCTTTGTTACTGCTGTTGTAACAAACCAACACCTCCTAGTGCATAACTAACATTACCTGATGAAATCACAAATCTTTCAGTCTCTTTTGCTTTTCCTACCCAACTTGTTAAAAAAAAAAAAAGAGTGAAATATAAACTCAGGAAAGCCAGATCAATTAAGTTGGAAGTGAACTGAGGACATGGAAAAAATTGTTTAGAAAGCATTTAGTGCTAAAAAGACAGCTGTTTCTTGCAGATTACAGTGTTTAAATACCCCAAATAAAAGACCACCTTGATATAATGCAGAATACATAACTGAATGATTATAGTTCGTGATAGGTCATAACATTTCTGCTATGTGCTTTGGATATGTAGGAAATAACCTACTAGTGATGTAAATACATTAAATGTGTTCGAACATTTGCATATCTATTCTCCAATGGCTTTGTCGTGCCTCCTCCTGAATCTGTTCTTCCTGGGCCTGCCTACCCATTTTCTATATCTGGTAATACCTCAGCTCTGAAATCATTAAAAGGGTCCATTTTTGTCCCTGTGGCTCATCTTTTCTCTGCTGTCAGCTTCCTTTTAAATAAACTGCTTTTATATGGATTATAATAAATTATGTATCATTGGAACTTTGCCTACCCACACTACCTAATTAGATGAGGCCTATTAGAATAAAATTTTCAGTGGATCTCAAGCTGCTGGTTCAAGCAATGTTAGCAGTATGCTACTGATCCAAAGCATACGCTGCTGTGTAGGGGGGTTTTGAGTCAAATGTTAAAATTGTACTTGAAAAATTGGCCCAAGGACAGAAACGAGCCTCAGCAGCTTGTTTCATTTTAGCGTACCTAGGCATACAAGGGGCCACTTTTTGATGGAATTATTTTTAAAGTTGTGTATATATTATACTTAATAAGCTGAATGTGCTTTTAAAACCTTCATATGTGATAAAGGTAGGAAGAAGAAGGTGCATAGGAAACTGAAAATGCATTTTTATTTCTTCAGGGGTTGATAGCCTTATATCCACTTATTAACTTGTTGGTAGTGGATTTTTGCGATGACTAAACAGAACAGGGCATACTTGACTGGTGCTGGGGCTGAGTCCATCTGTAGCCTCAAGTTTTCGAAGCACTTTGTGGAGGAGGTGGCTAGTGGGAATCAAGAGAATCTGTCCCTGCAGCCTTCCTCAGGTAGCCAACCTACCTGTTGCTTCATATCTGTACTTCTCAACATACTTACTTTAGAGAGCTGTTGAGCTCTCTTTTTGACAATATTCTCCTTTTGTTTCTAGTATAGAGGGGAAAACACAGCCCTGTAACTTATACTACATTATAAACTAACTGATAAGGACTTGGTCATTTCCTTTCCCTATCAAGAATACCCTTGAGTGTTCTATTTGCCTGCAGTGTATCAGTACTTCAAAGCAACACTTGTTCCAAGGGCTACGATAATTTCCCAGAGAGATCAAGCCAAATCACTCCTTGCTCAGAGACAAGAAGAGGCATATTGAAATGTGTTGTTTAAAAAGCTGTGTATAAGCAATGATTATTTCTGACTGGAAAAAAAATTTTCCTTGATTCTATTTCAAATTGCTTTGAAAAATTAAAACCATCTCTCCTGCTACATATATAGAGATGAGAAGGATGATGAAGTGCCTGTGTCCAAGAGGCCCTGCTCAAAGACTCTTGGTTCTTGCACCAATGGCATAACTAAAATCTACTCTGACACGGATTAGTTGTGGACAGCAAAACTAATGCTGGGGCCTAAAATGGCTGTCTCTGCAAAAGCTAAATAGGAGATCTCAGTGCTTACTAATAAGGAATTGCTGGAGACCTGTTATGGTGCACGTAACTTTAAATTACTTTAGTGTTTTAAGAATTATCTGAGGTTACCTTTTTATCAAAAACAGTGGCTGTATAATAACAGGAGGATATTTGCATTTCCCTTTGCTTTTGGCAGAGTAATACTCTAATAATTAATAAATATCATTTTACAGCATGCACAAAACCCTACATTCTTCTCAGTCATCCTGGTTTTTAGGAGTACCTTCTTGTGGGATTACTTTCTATGCCAGCCAGACCTGAAGATATGTGGACATTTCTTGGATAGTGGGCTATTAAGTGTCGTTTGGCATTATTGGTAATTAATTCCCAGTGACAAAACTTTCAAGGTCGTTGGAAGTCAGTCAGTGGACCAAAGATAACACATTGAAAATCTGTGTAGTCAAAAGTATTTGAACATAAAAAACACCTCAGAACTAATTCTAACCAACTAAAACCAGCAATTATTTACTATTCCCATTTTCCTAATGAAATAAGAGAGAAACACTGTAAGAAGTGTGAAAATTATGTGAAAATGGGTTGTAGAAAGATGGGAGTGCATTAATGATGCTCAGTCACACACCACATCAGAACATAGCTTCTCCTGGTCTTAGCAATGTTTTAGGCACTGGCAAAGAGCATATAGCACATATTACTTCATACACATATGGAGAAGGATAATTTCAAGGTATTTAAAGAAGAAAAGCCCAAATATATGATGCCCGGAAAGTTCTTACTTTTCTAACATTGCAATGGGTTGAGCTGTTAGCAAAAATATCCACAATTACTGTGTTAAACATGGGATCACTGGTGGATAATTAATCTGGGAACAGTGTGACAGCAGTTGACTGGAGCTCAGCACCTCCGGGTTTCTGTTCTGGCAGCTCTCCTCCCCCTCAAGCTGAAAATAGGGAGAGAAAGATGACATCTGAGTGGTGGTGATTCAGACAAGTGTTTACCATTTCATTCAAATGCATATGCACAAAATGAGTGTGACTTTCCACCTCCACTACAGTTGCTCTTCTTACTATGCAAGTTTGCTCATCAAGACAGATATTTCCAAAAGAAATTGCTTGTAAACTGTTATACTAGTCACAGAAATTAGGAAAAACATTTTTTATATCTTTCTCTTCTACCCTGTGGGAGGTGGAGATCTCAGCATCTTTCCTGAGAGACAGGGAAGAAGGGAGCTGGCCCAGGGCAGGTGTTGGTGCCTTGGGAACACAGGCCCATGCTTGGAGAGCAGTGTTAAATTTTGTCTGCAGGTTGCCCTGGAAAGGAGCTGTTTGAGCAGAGGATTTCTGGTTCACATCTGGTCTGTCCCTGGGTGATGGTCACACCTTGCTGTCAACCTGCAGGAGCAAGTAGAGCTGCAGGACTTGAGATAGCTGAAGGCAGTGACCTGGCTTCAGGCAACACAGAAAGCAAGGATATCCAAACAAGGATATTTTGCTTTTAAGGGAAAGAAGAAAAGCTAAGGAAAACAGAACCCGTGACTTTGGAGAACTGAGAGTGAAAAGGAGCAGGAAGGGGCTGGTGAAAACCTGAGAATGAGCTAACACCAACCCAGTTGCAATGCAATGCAGAGACAGCTGCCAGCCTGGAGTGACTATCAGACTGAAGTTCTTGCTAACAAAATTTAAGCCTTCATGTTTGTATCAGTTTTGCATCTTGTTGTCATGGTGTTTGAAATCTAGTACTAATTGCCAGGATCTAGCCCATATTTAACAGTAGAGCCAACAAGAGTGTTAAGTCTTGGGCTCTTAACTACATCTCTACATTAGTCTCTTTACTGAGACATTGCCTTGATAACAAAGAAATTTAGATTAGGATACCAATAGCTGTTTACTTCTCTTAGTCATAGCAATGACTCATGGCCAATACAAATTTTTTCTATTAATTCCCTGTTGTACACAGTTTTCAGTTTACCTGTCACTGTGACATTGTGAGTGGCTCATAACATTTTCTATGGTATGACTCAGTAGAACAAAAGACAATAGGACAAAAAGCTGTTTCTGCCATTTGTATCTTTTTTGTTTAGTTGCAGTTAAAATGACTTCTATTCCTTTGGTTTAAAGGAAGACCAGTGAAGATAATATATCCAGTTTGATTTAAAACCCTCTGTAGCAAAAGTGTATCCTATATTTAATAAGTTAAAACATACTTTGATGTTACTTGATGTCCTAGCTTTTGTCACTTAACCATCACTGTAGTTAACATATATTCTTAAATGAAAGACTATTGTGATAATCCTTTGGAATTCTGAAACAAATCTCCTTTATCCACATAATTTCCTCCTTTAAAAAGAAACACTGTTGGATTTTTTTCAAAGTAGTTCAGTATTATGGTGTACAGGTTCTCTTTGGCCTAGAAAAGCACTTGTGATAAGGAAAGACACAAACCATATATCATAAGTGTCTATAAAATTCAAACCACAAACTGGGTCTATCAGGATGAATGCCATCAGCTTAGAAATGGATTTTTTTTTAAACTTTGTAAATTTTTGATCTTTCATGGGACTGAAGATTAATTTAGACGGGAAGAGAAGTCAAATTTGTTACCAGATAAGAAGTCACTATCGGGATGAAGTAATGAGATAAAATATTAACAGATTTTTAATGGTGCGGACATGCAAAGTGCTCCATTGCACTCAGATGATCCAAATTCAGTTTATTCTCTGCAACTGCAAAGCTTTCAGAACAGCTCTTTTCCACTAGTAGTTTGTAATAGCATAAGACCATAAAATATTAAATGCTGGAGATATATATCTAACATAAGAACTGAATGTTTGTTAACGAACATATTGTGGTTTATGTTCCCCTGTTTTTAAGTAAAAGAATAATTTGGGTGAAGTGATAGATGTCTTGCTGGAATATTGGAGATAACTATTGATCCTACTGAAAATGCACATAGGCCTTACCTTAATATATGGATGCCTCCGGGTAACAAACCCAGAAACACAAGTTCTGTTTTTCAGAAATGTTCATAGCAGGTCATCTGCTTATGGATTTGGGCATTGACAGTGTTCTAACTCCTATTCTGGACAATCAGTGGTCTTTCCACACAAAAAATTAGTGCTGTGTTACTCTGCTACTTTAAAAAAATAATATAACAAAATGACTGTTAATGTCCTGTTGTGAATTTCAAAAGGACATTATTTTAAATTTCAAAGTTATTGAAAAGAGACATTACTTAAAATTAAGTGTTTGAATTTTGATGTCCTACAGAAAAGCCCAGTAAGTAACGTGCTAATAAAATATTCATAATGAAAACCTTTATTAAACAAGAATTTAGGATGATTCTTGTTATAGTCTTTACTGTACAGAAAAGCTGAGACTGCAGAAAGCCAGACAGAGTTCTGGCTAGTGACAGTAATGTGTAGTAAGATATTTATAGGGAGAAATAAAAGAGCATCTTTTGTTATACTAACCAATACAATTCTGAAAAAAAAATTAACAAAAAACCTCAGCTGTGAGCTTTTGGGGCTCTGATGCTCTCTCTCTGACATGGTTTGTACACTCTAGCAGAGTATAAGAGGCAGCACTGCAAAACCCAGTGTTCATGTTTGACAGCCACAAACCCACATGCTTTTTCAAGCAAGCTGTAACAACAGTTTACTAATCATTGTTATACTCAATCCCAAAAAAACTGGACCTGGAAATCATGCCTGCTGTAACTTAGGCAGGTTTTCCTTCCTTGGCTGTCACCCAGAAACTTAAATTTGGACAAACCTCTAAACTTGTGCTGGAAGACTCACGTAGGCAAAGCTGAGAGAAAGGAATTGGAAACTTTGGGTGTCCAGAGGGTCAATCCAGAAACAGAAGAGGGCTGTTTACTTTGAAATACCCAAAAGCTTTTCTGGGTCTTTTTTCCAAACTTTTTTGGTTGGTCTTATAACAGACACTGTTTCCCCAAGTAAATCTACCAATTCATATGAAGCCACTTGCCCGAATGCCACTCTGTCTGTCAGATACTCACCTGAATTTTCGTGGGTAATACACTACATTGATTTTGGGACGTGCACAAACTGATGTTGCTATTGAGATTGCCTTTCCTTGGAGCATCTGGTTCGCTTCTGGAAGGAGAATGTGAGTGTGTGTGATAATGGGCACAGGTTTGCCTGAGCCTTTCTGAGGAGGAGTTACCTGAGAGTTTCTGTGATCTGCTTGCGGCATAGTCCAAAGAGCTGAGCCTGGGTCTGTGTTTGTTTTGGAAAGGGAAGAGTTTCTCATCAGATGATGATGGCAGAAGTAGGGCCATCAGGGCGTGAGGGGCCAGGCTGGATGAGTTGAAAGGCGGCGCAAGACCCTGGTTCCTTGCCAGTACAGGTGCTGCTGTATTTGTTTGTTGTTAGTGACCCGTGATTTTCAACATGTTCATCCTAAGAGGGAGGTATGCTCTTTGCACTCCTAGACTGTGCAGTGCCTGGAGGAGTTTGGCTTAGGCTTGCAGAAAGGCTCATGACTACAAAGCTCAGACTAAATCACTCTACTTTATTTACAGCTTTTTTTTTGCACAGCTCTTGCTGTTGTCCTCTGCCTGCTGGAAAGGCAGGTGGGCATGGAGGGATTCCTGAGGGATTGATTCAAAGGCTTGAATGGGGTGTGGGGGGCAAGCAGATTTTTTTCTCAAGAAAAGTCTTGATAACGTTGTTGTTTTGATTTCAGACACGGCTTTTACAGTTTATTTTTTTCTGTCCCCTGGCATTCTCCCTGCTTGGGTGTTAGGTCAGCTCCTCACACAGCTGGGACTTCCTTCCTCCTCAGAGCACCCTGAAGGCAGCACTGCCTCATCCTAGTGGGCAAAGTCCTTTTTTCCTCTCGGTTTTCCCCAAATTTTTGCAATTCCAGGTTCCCTGAGTACGAGAGGTTAGGCAAGAGCTCCATAACTTGGGCCTGGCTCTCAGAGGTCCAAAAATAATCTTAAGATGCGGCAAGGGAGGTTTAGGTTGAACATTCCGAAGAATTTGTTCACACAAAGGGTGATTAGATATGGGAACGGGTTGCCCAGGGAGGTGGTAGAGTCACCATCCCTGGAGGTGTTACAAGAAAAAACTGGACACTTGGTGCCATAGTCTAGTTGACACGATGGTATTGTCGTAGGTTGTACCCGATGATCCTAGGGGTCTTTCTCAACATAATCGACTCGGTGATTCTGTAAAGAAAGACCTCGACAGTGTAAACCACCGGGGAAAATTTTAGAAAGGCGACGTTAGCCCGCCGAGGCCCTGGGTAAGGCTGCCGAGAAGAGGAGGGCGGAGGGGCGGTGGGGCTGAGGGCGGCGGCCGCGCGCCCCCTCAGGCTGCCCGCGCGGCGCGTGTCTCCAGGCGGGGCGTGGAGCAACAGCCAATCGAAAGGCGCCGCCGACACCCGGGTGGGCGGGGTCGAAGCCCGCCGCACCAATCAGACGAGGTGGATGGGAGCGGGGCGGAGCCTGGGGCGGGCGCGGGGCGGGGCCCGGGGCGGGGCGGCGGTAAACACGGCTGCGGGGGGCGCGCGCCGCGCGGCCATGGCGGCGTCTCCTGTGGAGGTGCTCGGGCTGCCGGGCGAGGAGGTGAGCGAGGCCCCGCGCCTCCCGGTGCCCTCTTTGCGGAGGCTGGGCGGCGGCTTCTCCGCGAGACTGAACCCCCTTAGGGAGGGTGTTCCCTGCGGACCCGCTGCGGTGTGGCGCGGGGTGGGGGAGCGGGGTAGGTGATGAGGGGGGTCGTGGCGGGACTGGCGCCCCAGTGCCGGCTCCTCTGTGCCCCGGCCCGCCGTAAGGTGGCGGCTGCCGTGCCGTCTAGCACCGGCGTTCCTGTCTCCTCCCGTTGGAAGCTGTGGAGCCTCCTCTATGGACGGAGGGATCCGCGTGCGTTCCCAACTTCCTCGTGACGGAGTGAAGCGGGATTGCTTCTCTCCCCCCGCTCTCTCCCCGGTACCGAAGAATCGCGTCTTTGTTCCGGGCTTTGTCACTGGCGGTGTGACAGAAGCGGTGCGTGGATTAGAGCGGTACAAAAGGTAGTGCGGTGCCTGAGCGATGGGGCTCATCCCAGCCTTGCCATTAGCGGGAGTGTGAAATCCTGTCTGCGATTCAGTGTTTTTTGTAATAAACCCGTGGATGACTGAAAGTGACTCTTGCTGTGGCCTCTGTCCTGAGGTCGTAGTTCCAGAGCACGTGGATCTTTGGAAGGTGGCTTAGACCTGGTGTACCTATTACTGGGTGTAAGTGGTAGACAGGTGGGGTGTCTTTTGCATTGTAACCGAGGCTTGTGCATGGGGCAGAATATTACGGAGTAGTTAACTTTATCAAGAAGAAGGAAAGTCAGGGTTTTTTTAAATTGCAGATAGAGGAAGACTAAAAGCAGTATCTCTCTGAAAGCTGTTTGGTGACCTGTGTGAAATGTCAGTAATGTTGTCTTTGGGCCAACAGGATATTTTACCAAGATTGTCTTTAACCAGCTCTTTTTTGTGTTCAGGCAGCGATGATCTCTGTGTCAGTGCATACTTGTTGCATCCATAATAGGAATTCAGTTTGTTAAAGCTCTAAAATACTATTCATTGTCTGTTAGCATGACTCTCTTTCTCAAGTTGTGCTTTACTTTTGGAGGAGTAACTAAAAAGCTCTTAAATGACTTTTTTCCTTCATCTTAGTATTTGAATCACATAGGATTTCTAATAGAAGATTAGCACTGCATACTGCAAGGGTTGCATAACACTTCCTATTGCAAGATCCTGTTTTCAGTTGCTAGTAACTTTCTGAGGCTATGAAGTTGGACTAAAAGATTCCATGCCTTAGGCTCTCTATTTTAACTTTGTTAAGCTTTGTTCAGTTTAGCTGCTTTGTAGCCTCCATTGCTACAGGGAAAATATTTTGAAATCTGCTTAAAATTGAACAATTCCAATCTTCCCTCTATACTTTTGAGCATAAATATGTTCCTTTGGAACAGCTGGGGGAAGGAGGAGAAAGCATGTAAAAAATCTATTCAGTCCAACTTTTTCTGTAATTCAAAAGCTTAGCCAAACTTTTTGAAGTGACATATGTGAAAAATGCAGTTTGTTTATGCTTAGAGACTTTAATATTCAGTGAGTACATACTGATTCGCATGTGAAGAACTTGCTCAGCTATCTTAATAGTTTTCATGTGAGACTCTGCGTGCACAAGTGACAAAACAAATGATCTTAGGGTTACAGGAAAACTGCTCTGCTAGCTGCTTTTGCCTAGGATACTAGAATGGAAAACAGAGTTCTCCTTCCTTGGCCTTTTACTGTCTTCACAGAGTTTAAGTCGGGAAGATTGTATATGCAGATGAAAAGCATGGTCAGAAACCCAGGTCGTATTGAAAGTGTCATCGAGGACTTTTCTGTCATCCCCCCACGTTGTTTTGCAGTCTTGTCGTAGTTTGTCTGCACACTGCTGCTTCCCCAGGACTGCTCTGTGGCCTCTTGTGCAAGATGGATCTGCACAATCTCTTGTTGTAGCTTTTGGATATAATCATATGGTAAATATAATAGTTATAAATAAATTGTTAATAAGGAAGGCAGGTGAGGAGAAGTTGGTGTAATTGTTGAGGCAGCTAAATGCAGTATTAGAGTGTGGATTCTAGCACCACGGCTCAGGTTAGGCATTTATGACAGATTTCTTTGTTAATTGTGTATTAATCACTTGGACTTAATAAAGGATTGCTAATATGATGTTACTGACACAAAAAGAAGCTGGGATAAAAAATGTGTAATTGAGGTTATTGTGTATACAGTGGGTTCTTGTATATGCTGTATGTAGGTATCTGAGTTGGAGTGCCTGAATCTAGCAGATGCAGTTGTCCTTAATTTCTCTGGTTTCGTTTTCCTTCTGTAAAAGTATCCTGTCACCCACAGGACTTATGGCTTACTTGAGTATTGAAATAATGAGCACTAGTAAAGTCAATGGAGAAAAAACAATAGTTCTATATTCAGAGCAGGGTCTTAGCGGTAGAAAAGTAGGTCTCAAATGATATGGAAATAAGAAGAACATGTTGTATTTTGTCCTCCTAGTAATTTTTTTTGAAGGGGAAGGGAATGCCATAAAATGTTCTTCCCTCTTCCCAGCCGGTTAGACTCCTCTCAGAACGCTCTTTGCCACAGGCTCTTGGAGCCTTCAGTGGGGAGCATTCCCCACTGCAGACTTTGGCCTGAGCCATGGTGTGGGAGCCCTGCCTTCTCTTGCCGTGGTCAGGATACATCTTCCTTTGGATGTAGGGGCAGATGTTGGTTCAGACCCATAGGAGCAGACTGACGCAACTACTGTTGCCTTTGTTTGTCGTTCTTTCTTTCAAAGACTGAAGGAAGAATTGTTGATATCTTAGCTAATGCACTGTTATTTCTTTGGTTGCAGAAGGAATAACATTTTTTTCAGTGGTTTGCTGTGTTAAAAATACAATTGCTAGAGACTTGTCTGGTATCTGTTTCTGCTTTCTATTATAATACCTGCTTGCACTGTAGGGCTTTGGAATGGCATTTGATAAAATGACACTGCTTGTCTATATACATGTTTTTCATAGCCACTTTAATTTTAAAATGTCTGTGTGTCAGAGTTCTTACACTCCCAGCCTGAATTAAAGACTTCTTATTTCATTTAGCTGTTTTTATGTTGCCTAAATAACATTCTAAGTTAGATAGATTTTTAAGTCTTTTGTATCTATTATGTTTGGTTGGTTTCAGGGATGAAACTAGAAATAGGAAGTTCTCACAGGCAAAAATACACTTCCTACTTGCATGCATGTGCCATTTCACCTTTCTCAGTCACTTGAGAGCTGTCCTGTGTAGAACAAGTGTTCTTGTTTACTGCAGGTCGCCTAAGATTTCTCATAGGCATATGGTATTTCATTCTGAAAACCTTTAGATATATTGTTATATTCCTTTGGGACCTACTGCTGGAGTAGGTTGTTAAATGGTTATTTAGCTTGTAGTTGGTGAAACTGAATGTCTGGGATACGTGGTTTGTCCTCTCTACTTCTGCACACCTTACCCCACAACCCTTCTGATATTGATGTCTTTTGGAGTGATAGTGATGAGAAGTGTTTCAGACATGACTTCAGAGACTGGCATGGGCTAATCTTCCTTTGGCTTGCTTCTGACAAAACCAGTAATGTTGTTTGACTCCTTTGTGCCTGAACTTGAGGCAGCCCAGTGCTTCAGTTCCTGTTCAAAGCCAGTGGTCTCCCCAGTGCCTCTGTATGAGATGTGTGCTCTGTCTTACTCTGTTCTTATACAGGCACTCAAACAGAAAATATAGATGTTCATGTCTCTGTGCTTCAGAAAGAATCTCAATTTTTTCTAGGCTGTGAAGGACTTTACCATTGCAAGGCATGTCCTAGAATCCCATGTGTCTGGATTAGTTGAGACACTTGTAGAAATAGTGATGCTTATGGGCTTGTAGTCTTGAGAGGTTTCCTGATTTTGTTTGGTGTTACTTGGGTTTTTTGAACAGCAGTGTAATTTGTGTAGATCTGGTGGTTTCCAGAAGCTATTTTATGTACCTCTGTTTGTTTTGTGTTGTTTTTTTAAAGCCTTTCTTTTGCACTGAACTAATAAACACTGAGTGGGACTGTTAAGGATACTGGGTTGCACATAGTGAAAAATTGTTTGGTGGTTTGGTGGTTTTGGGTTTTTTTTAAATTCTGTTGACAAATTGGTAACTTCATCAGTGGACTTTTGTTGTCTTGAATCTTTTCCTTAATTTGTAGTCAAATGCAGCTGTTAAATACAATCTGTAGCATTTCTTGATGGATGAGACTTTTGTATTTTGTGTGCACAAAATGCTCACATGGTACAATTAAGCTCTTCTAGTGAGTTAGTAAGACTGATATGTAACTGGCAGGAGGAAGTTAATGACTTTGATTATGTTTAAAAGATCAATTAATGTAGTTCTATAATAGGAATCTTTCTGAATCTAAAACTTTGCTTGCTTTGAAATAATTTCTTCAAAGAAAAATGGTTCAGCTCTGTTGGCCACTGTAGAGGGGACAGTGTTCTCTGGGTTGTGAAGCAGTGGTCAAATGGCAAAGTCTCCTTCCCATTTTCCATCTCCTGGTGAAATGAAGTGATGATGCTAAAAAAGACTTGCGATCATTTAGACGTCACCTAACATGTATGGCTGCCTCACTTGCAAGGTCTGATTATTGCAGGAAGTACTTTTCTCCACCTAAGGCTCCCCATTTTGTGGGAAATGCTTTCTTTCAAATGAGAACTTTATGCAGACATGGTATGACTCTTTAAAAAGCCTTAATATATAGTTCCTGATATTGCCAGAATCTTTAAAGTTGATGCTGCTGTACTGTTTTATTGTTGTAACAAGCCTTGGTGCTCTTTTCTTGGCTTTAGTGGTTGTTGATTCTTGACCTATCTAACTGGAACAAAAGAATAACAGGATGTTATTGCCTAGAGGAATTGTTTACTACCAAGTGTTCTCTGTTAGACTATTCAGTCATTTTTATATTGGCTTCCTCAAAAAAAGCTGTCTAGTGGTCCAGTAGATACTACCATTTTATGTTTTACATTAAATTAACCATCCTGGCTTTGGCTATGGTCATCAACATGTCACCATTTCCCAATCTGTGCCTTTTTTCTCACCCTTTCTTCCTGCTTATATTTTTCTTCTGTCTTCTGCTCTCTCTTGGACTTCTATCACTAAGGCAGGACTCATTCTCCCAGTTGTCTTTAGTGTTATTTTCCTGCCATGTGAATTTGGAAAGGATAGGGGTGAGAATGAGCAGTTTGTTAATACCTGTCCTTTTTAATTATTGACTGCAAACAACTGTAAGCCAGGCAAGACCATTCCATTCTCAAGGTTGTGAACAAGTTTTGAACTCCTTATAAGGTTGAAATTTCTTTCCAAGTGCTGTTTTCTTGTCCTGAATGAACAGTTCAAGAACATCTCATCTCTATATATGTTTGTTGAACACAGGTAGTTTCATAGTGACTATTGTGGAAATGAAACTGTCTTCTTCTGCAAGTGCCACTTTATTAGTTTGACACTAGCTTTGCTGCTATGAGAACACATTTTAAAACTCTTTTATGGCATACATAAAAAGGATTTCTGTTTTATGATCAGTTCTAAGAATCACAAGCTGGAAAGTATTGCCTTTAAAGCTTTAAGTTATTGATTGTCAACATACTAGCTCAGAAACCTTCTATTTCATTCCTTGTTGCACAGTATCTGTTAGTAAATAGATTAATTGTTAGAGATTGTGAAAATGGCATGGTTTAGTAGTCCCAGCGATTTTGACTAGCATCTTGAACATGTGTTTTAGAATATACTAATATGATTAACAATAGAATAATGATAAAACCTGGAAGTTGATAATAAGATAACTGTCTTGCTGACTCAGCTCTGAAAAGGATGTTTTGTCTGACTTAATCAGACCAAGAAGTTTTGGATAGTTCAGTCTGTAATATGTCGTAGCCTTACTCCCCTACCCTATAGCTTTAAAATACTATATGACCCCTAAAAACAATTGAAGCTTGAATTTGTTGGGAGCAGACTAACTGATATAAACCCTATGTGCAGCCACTCCCTGGCAGATCCAGTAGGTTTAACAATATTTCTTCTTTTTCCATGTGCTGTTTTTACCTGATTCATATTGGGTTGCTTACATTCTCAGAGGAAACAGCTTAACAGTTCAGTTGTAACATTATTGTATTCTTTTTTTGTTTTGTTTTGCCTCCAGCCTCTGGAATGGCTGGCAGTCAGAAGTTGTCAAAAGAAGCTGAATGTCCTTGTTCCAGCTGTACAAACAGTCCCTGTACAAGTCTGTGCCCAGAGCTGCTGCCTTTGATGGGCTGTTGTGTGCATGTCTGTGTTACAGAGCAGCTGGGTCTGAGGGCACTAAACCTGTAAGACTCCCTGTGTGTGCAGAGCAGCAGAGAATGCTCAGTTTCTTCATCTGTACAGACAGAATAAATTCAGATTGACCCGTTCAAGTTAATGTCAGGACAGCAGAAGCATGGGTAGATGTTTATATCCAGGAAGAGACTCTTGAGATAAATTGGGCTGAGGGAGCAGTCTCTTAGATAAACTGCAGTGCTGCTAGGCATAGCTGGTGTGTTCCTGTTTACTGGCTAGGTGCCTGTCCCCTCCTCTGCCAGCGGAACCACTGGAAGCACGGCAGTGATGTAAAAAAGTAGCAAGGCAAGCTCGAGAGTGTCTACAGTCAATATGGAAGAGTAAAAGAGGTACAGGCTGCAGCCTGTGCAATTTTTGGACCACAAAAACACTCCTGTTGCAGCTGCCTGTGGATCTACTGGAGTTACTGATCCACAATTTCTTGTATGTGGCTATGAAGGAGGTGAATAAGGATCTCCTGATCAAGGTGAATGAAGAGGATGAGGTTCAAAATTGCCTTTCAAACCATAACATTTTGATTTTGAATCTATTCCCTGTGGGTGCCAGAATCAAGTATCTGTTGCTTTGTCTCCATGCAGAGCTTGCATGGCCTAATTTTTGACTGCATGAAATGAGCTTCAAGCGGTCTTGGAGCTCTTTGGCTGTCCACCGCTTTCTGTGATCAGTGTGTTTGTGGCAGCTTTTTCAAGCTATGGCAGCAGTTCCTCAGCAATTCTGCCTGTCATCAGTGAGTGGGGAGGAAAGGTCGTATGGTCATGGCACAGCCCGGTATCCTGTGGGCAGGCTCTGCCTCTTCAGGATGTGTGCGGTCACAGCATAATGGGTCCTTCCAGTGTCAGGCGCTTCTGACTGTGTTTGGATCGAGCCGTCTGAATTTCCCCTGATGTTCCTTGCAAACCGGTGTGACCAGAGAATGGGGAACCTCATCTGTTGTGATTGTGTATTGCCCTTGCATGTTAGCATGGGTTTTTTCCTAAAGTTTCTAATCTCTATAGCTTGGAAAAGGAAGGAGTGGACCCTTAAGTGTCACCTATCAATTCAAAAAAACCAAAAAGGGATGTGGTGGCTTTTGGCAGTGAGAGTGGTTTGTCGAAAAAGTGAAAGTGAAAAAGGAGATCTGTGGGGAAGATTGTTTTGAACAATTCAGGAATTTTTAAAAACTGTTTCTGTTAATCTAGAAAGGTATTTCTAGGGGCAGTTCATCCGTTCATGGCAGTTTGGTTAGTTGTACTGCTGGGCTAACTAAAATGCTGTAGCTGTCCTAGTTTGGCACTGACCCCAAATAAATAATAACCTTTCTTTCAGCAAGGCATGTTTAAATCAACCTTCAGCATGCCAACGCTGGGTTTGTGGCTTCTAGTTTCCTGAGGCTATGTGCAATGCAATTTGTTTTTCTGTGAAATAGCTTTCATATCTCTATTATGATACGAGTAAACAAACCATGTGATTAAGCCAACTTTAAAATCTCAGGAGCTTGGATCCTGTTTTTGGGATCTCCCCTGTGTGGACTACATTGATGCACTATTAAGCCTGATTCTGGGATGCCTGTGCCCAAAAGCATCTAATTGTCTTTGCTTTTCTCATGCTTGAATAATGGAGCAAATCTCATGGTCTAAGCAGCTAAATGCAGATACAAGAAAACCTATTTGTCTTTTAGAGCTCTGTGTCCTACATCAGCATCTGCTCTCGGTCTTTTTCTGAGAAGGAAAAGGTGGGGTTGTTTGACGAGCTGATTTCTGTCAGTTGGGTCCCATGGGCTGTGACTGAGGACCATCCTCCTGTCGGGAGGGGGTTGAGGTGCTCTGGATGCAGTGGTGCTCAGGGAGAGGGGAAATGCACACATGGGGACTCTTCAGTTTGAATCATTGCCGGAACTCGCTGATGTTGAATGTCACTGAAGGCAAGTAATTCACAGAAGATAAATTGGACATTGCTTTAGAATGTAAGACAGGTAGATATGTTAGGATATTTATGATATATAAAAACGTTAACAAATAGCTCTTCTTAATTTGATGCCAGTTTTTTTACTTATGTTTTCTTAAATCTGCTCAGTTCTGTTGTTGTCATAAAACACATGATAATGTTATGTACCTTAAAAGTCTGATCATGACTAAGAATTTTGAAAGTTTGGGCCACTTACTAGTGGTCAGTGCTGGGAGGGGTTGTTTGTTGGTCTTCCTTTTCTGAACTCTTAGAGTTTCTAGTAGACAATTTTCTTTGAGGTGAAGGCTGAAGATAGACTTGTAACTTGGCAGGAATTGACTTGGACAATTGATTGTTTTGTCAGTGAGTGGACATTGTAGATGTTCATCTCAGTTCCCAGGTAATCACCTCTAACTGTAGAGGGTGGGAGAAACTTGCTTATGTTTTTATTATTATGTTTTTTATTTAGTGGTCTGTTCTCAGTTTTACATTTTTAGCCAGTAGTTCCTGCCTCAGGATTAGCATGCAGTTCTCTCCATTAGCTTTAAGAACCATTCCAGTTGGGATTGGATAGGGAGTTTAGCCCTGTAGAGACCACAAAGACCGATAGGAGGCCAATGACAAAGCATTCTTAGTGCTTCCTACGAGTCTCCTTTAGAAAGTGCTTCCAATAGTATGTGGAATTCAGGAAGGCGACAGGGAGAGCATCTACTGCTTCACCCACTGCTCTCATATCTCTTTAACTCCTTAATCACCACTGATTTAGATCAGTTTCCCTCACAAGTGTCTCTGGCCTACCATCTCCTACAAACAGCCCTTCATCTGGAAAACTTTTTGCTTTCTGGAGAAGCAATGCTCATTTGTCTTCCTTCTCCGATATGCTCACAGCTGTTGGGATTTTTTTTCCCTCTTCAGTTCAGTACCTTATCAGATGAGCCATGTAGGACTCTGCAGCTGTATTAGTTAACAGGAGAAGTGCAATTACTTACGGCACTCCTGTGAAGCTAATTTGTATAATGTGTAATTGAAATATTTTTTGCTTTCTTAGAAAACTCCTACCCTGCTGGCAGGTCACATCAGAAATCCCGGTATTTTGAGTGTGACTTCTCTGTGCTGCTAACTAAAAATAGATGCAAGAATTCTTTATTCTTGCATTTCTTTTCAGAGTTTTTTACTGCTTTATTTATCTATTTTGAAAAATTTGATACCCTTTTCATTCTGCCCAGGAAATAAGTATTGTCAGAGTCTATTTCCCTCCCTCTGATGAATGCCAAGATACCATTAGGTGAAAACTTGTGTGGTCCGTGCACATTTGTCTGAGTGTTACTGATAGAGCTATTTCTGTTAGACAGAGCAACTGCATCGTTTAGTCTATAGTTTTCAGTGTGAATTCAAATTTATGCCCATAATTTCTTTTAGCTTTATTAATTGAAAATAGACCTGAAAAATATGTTACTTTGTTTTTAAGGAGAACACACGAATTGTCAGAGTGAAGGTTATAGCTGGAATTGGCCTGGCCAAGAAGGATATCTTAGGAGCCAGGTAAGAATATGTTGTTAATGTATTAAGGGACAGGTGCTTCTTTATTTTCTTTCTACAGGTTTTAGTTTTTGGTAAATTCTTCTGTGCCTCTTATGAAAAAAAAAAAAATCAGAACTCTTTCAACTGGTAACTTTAAAAAATTATTAGAGCCTATATAAACATGAAGACATCTGCTTTCTTGTCCAAGAGTCTCTTGGACAGATCTTATGTATTGGCAAAACAAAGTATAGGAATGTTTTATTCTCGGTATGGTAAAATAGCTCTTGCCGTAGAGGATAGATCCATGTCTGTATTTTACTTCAGGTAGGCTACAGCTAAAATAATTAGAGTTTAGTTATAGTCAAAATTCTCATCTGTGCTTGAAAGACTTGGAATGAACACAGTACTAAACACTGGTAGCTATAAGACTGTTTCAGCTCAAATTATGTGCAGAGGAACAGCGGCTTAACATTTAGCAAAGGAATAGTCAGACTTGTGAGTTGGTAATTGAAATGCTTTTAGGATCTTGTAGAGTTGGCAAGTGTTGTGCTAAAGCCACTTTTGCTTCTAGCCTTTGTACAGAGGGTCTAGAAAAGTATTGATGGGTTTAGTACAAGTTCTGCTGTCAGCTGATTTGGCATATGTGCAGGAATGTTGTTATTTTAACAGTACCAAAATTGCTGTGTGTGACATCAGTTTAGCAACAGAAAAATTTCTGTTGTGAAATTCATATTTTCCCTAAAGCCAGACAATCTCTCTTAAATTTTTTGTTCATGTGCAATTTTTTTTACTCCAAGCAAAAATAGATCAGCTTTTCTCATTATAACTTAAATATGTGAAAACCGTATGCTCTTTTGCTCTATGGCAGACAGTCTTGGTCACCTTTTGTTACTACTCTGAGCAATTGAGTGCTTTGATTGTTCATGAAAAGTAGATATTCATATAATATATTGGGTTTTACCATAGAAAGGGAAAAGGCAGTAGGACATTTTAAGCA
Organism: Corvus moneduloides; assembly: GCF_009650955.1. Classification (NCBI taxonomy): domain Eukaryota; kingdom Metazoa; phylum Chordata; class Aves; order Passeriformes; family Corvidae; genus Corvus; species Corvus moneduloides. The sequence goes on along the minus strand of NC_045488.1, from coordinate 13,327,227 downwards.
ACAATATTAGGACATCTTCATTAACAGAAAAATTCAGGTTAAACTCAAACTCTGTCAAAATGATAGAACATATAGTAAAACTGTTGTATGTTCAAGGAAGTACCTCAAATTCCAGGTGTTCTAAAGTGTTAAGATACTGAATACTTCAATATTTTTCAGTCGCAACTGATTTTTTTTCATGCATGTCTTGTTGAAATATGAGAGAATTTATTAAATCTGTTCTCCTGAAATAACTGTGAAAGAGGACAGAGAAATCGTACTGATACATAGAATGGCATAGCTAATATGGTCATAATCACTACTAGTGTTTATATTAGCTTTATCTCTAAAACTGTGTAGGAAATGATTGTAATTACAAATGTCTATGTATTTGTAAAGTAATTGTAACCACTAGTTACATAACTGCTATTGATTTAAGCCTTTTAAAATTTGGCTGCTAATAACAGTGACCAAAAAGGGCATAGACCAGCATACTACTTGTTTGCTTGCTTTCCCCTCCCAGTGACCCGTATGTGAAAGTGACATTGTATGATCCAGTGAATGGAGTCCTTACCAGTATTCAGACAAAAACTATTAGAAAGGTCAGTCATCTTATCTGTGTGGGTGTGGTGGGGTTTGTTTGGGGTTTGTGGTATTGTGTTGAGGTTTTTTTAAATCAGACTCCAGAGGAAAAAGTAAAACTGTAGGAAATATGAGAATTCATATGTCTTTTGAGTGAATGGACATGTGGAAAGGAATGTTCCATGGTCTGCTCAGCTTCTCTGTTCAGAGCATTATTGTAGTATTTTCTCTTCAAAAATTTTACTGAAAGGTAGAGGAAAAGCTAAGGAATATAAGGTGAGTACTGATTCAAAATGATGTCATTAATGGAAGTACTGGATTGTTGTGATTTTTCTGAGATCTTTAATGATACAAGAATCTTGCTGTACAACTTTTATCTTTTTTTATGTTAAAAACACAAACACAATTTGTTCTGTTTAAACATCAAATTGCACCATCCACTTGAATCATGACACGACTTGTTTTTCTAGAGTACATGCAGGAAAAAGTCAGTACTGCTGACTTAGTTTAACTAAAAATGAAGAACTTTAGTTTAACTAAAAATGAAGAGAGGGAAAGCACTCTTCCAAATTGTTGTTCTCTGATAGTGGCTGTGATTTATGTTATGAGATCACTCATGCATTTTTCCTTCCAGGTTCATAATTGTTACTGTAAACTCTCTTTGTAGCTAAATTATTTCTAGTATTTTTAAAAATAATCACAGTTCAAAGATGAGTTCAGTTGAGTGAGTTATGCTGTGTTTGGTCCATCTGTGCCTGGTCTGTGTAGATTACGTTGCTTAGAGATTTGGCATTTGTTAAGAGTTGTTTGCATGTAAGTAATGCGGGTGTTGAACTGAGAAGAAGGCAGTGATTATTACTGAAGGGACATACCCTAAATTCAGTTTTCAAGTGTCTAATGCACCTTCTCTGCATCCATGGCACAGCCGAAATCTGAGAATACCTGCGTAAGTTGCCTCCATTCTGCACTGCATTAAATAGTACAAGACTCCTTTGATTTCTACCAGCAATATCAAGGTTAAAGTTTTTATAGTTTTTTCTTAAGTGGATTGTTACATGGAATAAAACAAGTAATACATCAAAAATGACATACACTAGTACAGAATTGTCAGTATAAGTAATGCTTTCTTCTTTCTTTTTTTTTTTTTCCTTCCTCCACACATAGTCCTTAAACCCAAAATGGAATGAAGAACTCTTATTTAGAGTAAGTGATTTTGTTTATAGCCTTATTACCTGTTGGATATTATGCTGACACATTGGGAAAAACTACTCACTACTCTTCCTGCTTCAGAACTCTTCCTAATTCAGAAATAACTCTACAATTAATGTTCTAAAAGGCTGACAAACTGCTTGCCTTAGAAATATGTTCGTTGACCCTGGCACAAAAAAAAAGTTACATTTTCAGTCTTGACGTTGCCTTCTTTTTTCTGTGAATGTTTAAAAGCATGTGCATGGATTTAGAAACAGTTTGGGAGAGTAACAGTTATGGCTTATTGGTTCTAATAGAAATGCATTGCATCATAGAATGGCAGCAAGGTATAGATTTGCTGTTTAATAGAGACCTTAGGTATTTCTTTCCTCCTGCATAAACATAGAGATTTTGCTGAAGACAAGTGCTGGAATTCAGTATATATGTTAATTATCACTGTACTTCTTTTTCATAGGTTAATCCTCAGAAACACAGACTCCTTTTTGAAGTATTTGATGAAAACCGTTTGGTAGGTCTTTTAATGTTAATTTTGCAGTGTATTAAAGACTTGAAGGAATGCAAGTCCATCAGGATTCAATGTGGTAAAAAACTCACACCAAACAACCTTAACTTCTATAGTAAAACCTAAAGCTAAAGGCAGACCTGATTGATTTATCTGATACTACCACACTCCTGAAGCTCTGAAGCAGTTACATTATTACTCTAAACTTCTAATGTGCTTTAACTCATGAAAGCATCATTCTTTTATAGTGCTATTGACATGATAGGGCCACATTCTTTGGTGATACTGAAAGCTCTGCATTGGATGTTTATTTTTTCCTACAAACAAAGCAGTATTGATATGTGGTGTGAGAAGCTTCATCAGTGTGTGAGGAGTATCATGAAACAAAGCGTGTATGGATTTTCTTTGGAAAGCTCAAGAAATGAACGGTGGATTGTGATCTTGTAGATAGGTGTCACTCTGAATGGCAGGTCATTGGTGAGACAGGGCTAGCTTGTGCTTTTGTTATCTCAGTGAAATCAAAAGTCTTCCTCTGACCCAAGCTCTCATTTTGTGTGAAGATGTCTAATTACCTGTATTTCTGTTTGTATGTTTCATTGTGAGTAAGCTTGTAGCAGTACAATCATGACATTTGCATCCATTTCACTGACATTCCTTGTCACTGGAATATATACCTTTCCCTTCTGCAGGAGTTTGGAGCTAATAGGAGGGATTGAGCCCTCTTGCACTCCAAACAGAGTTTCATTCCAATTACAGGATCTCTTTGTGCTCTGTGCTTGAGTAGTGTGTTGGCCATGAAAAACATTTTTTCCTTAAGCTTTCTCCATATGTTCAGTAATCCATTGTATCTTTTATTGAGGTGCTTCCCTAAAGTTAGGAAGAGTGAAAATGTGTGTAAATATAAGTCCAAATGGTGTAGAATAAAGAGATTTAAGAAGGAAGAGGCTTGTTTCTTGGTTATGGGCATTATACCGTCCCCAAACCATTTACTACTTAACTGGTGGTATTACCTGTCCCGAGTATTTCAGATATGGTGTCTCTCTGATTTATTTAAGAGCAATGTTAGAGGGAATCACCAGCACTTGTAGCCTACACAGGAGGCTAAATGTTGTTTTCCAGGATGCTCAAATTTTCACCTGGACATAATATTATGGGCTGAGATCAAAGTATTCTGTCCATTGCATGTCTCTTTAGAGCATTGCTGCCACCACCTGGAAGCCATGAGGCATGATTAGAAAGTAGGATTCTTGATTTTTTGAGGGGAGAAAGCCAGTGTTTTTTTTCTTTGTGTTTTCCACCAAGAGAACTCCTTCACATTCTTTCTGTAATCTAGAGTATATAAGTTTTTTGATCTGTTTGCTTATTGGAGAGGAACCAATTAAACATTTTATTGGTATCAACAAGGAAATGTGCTTTGTTTCCCATGTATGATTATATTAGAGATCGAAGTATCATGACCTCATCAGTCACTCTATAGTTCTACAATAAAATCTGTATATTTTTCATTGTTTCCATCTCACTTGGTGAATGGAACAGGCCATCTCCCTATTTCTCTTTAGCTTGCTCTCAGAAAGTGTTTTTATCCCACATATCTTGAGTTGTTTTAAGTAAGACAAATTGTTGCCTTAGCTATGATTGTTGTTTAGCATTGACAAACTCCCCCACTTCTATTAATTCATCCTCACATGTCAAAAATCATAGGTGCCTTGATAAGTAGCTATGATCAAAAGGTGTTTCATCTTCTGTTATTTTAGTATTTTATTCTGTTATTTTCAGTGTTCTTTCATCTACCTATTGGATGACTGTTTAAAGTCTAAATGTGAGCAAGCTGATAAAACTGAAATATTCTTATATTTGTGAGACTGTCCTCCCAATGGTTCATTCCCTCTTTATAAAGTTTGATCCCAAATGCTTTTATTCCCTTTAACTTTTAGGGATAAATGGAAGCCAGAAATACCTGCTTGTTTTTAAGAAATGTTGTGTTCTTGAATACCAGCCTCAAAACCTTTCTTTGGGTTCTTGCTGCATTGGTTATATCACCAATAGTCAGAGTTTTGAAATCTTCCCATAATAGCTTTAAAACTTTTCAAAAATCACTTGATTTGGATTTTGTAAAGGAGTGCTAAATCTAGTTTGTTCTTCTGACTTGCAAACCCTTAGTAGAATAAAGGGCTTGAGCAGTTTGTGGAGTCTATAATTATGGTTGTCTTTAAAAACACACTAGAAAAATATGTCGAGAAGGACATTGAGATCACTTAGGAGATGAATCAGTGAAGGGATCACACCTTTTGCTATCTTTCTATCTTACACAATTTAGCCTACCTTGTCACAATTTAAGTATATTGCAAACGAAGTGCCTAAACCTGTTACTGATACCGAAGAAATCAATAACATTAAGCTTTGAATGGAACTATTGATATTTTTAAAAAACACTAATTTTTAGTTTATTTTTATGCCAACTCTAATTCAGCAACATCGAATTTAACAATTTGAAAGCCATTTTACGTTGCCTAAGAAAGCTGTAGTTGGCTGGCAATATCTATACAAGTATAGCTAAGCAAGAGAGATGTTGAAAAATTTTGCTGGAGTCTTAAGCCTTGAGTTACCAAATCATGTCAGTTTATTGTTTTCCTAGGATTTTTTAGTAAAATTTAAAAAACATTTCAGATCATCTACTGGGGGATGAAAGTAATGCTTTTACTAAAAGAAAGCAGGACCTCCAGTGGTTGCACTTCATGTCACACTAACGTGCTACAAACTGTACCACTAATACATTTGTTCTTGGGGAGAGAAGAAGCCTTAAGAAATGCATTTTTTACTTTTCAGTCACGTATCTTATGGTCACTTACTGGTGTTTATTGGTTGGTGTTTGGTTTGTTTGGTTTTATGGGGGTTTTTTTACTGTATTGCTTGAAGTTCAAACGTAACTTTTTGAAACTGACCAAAAGAATCTTTTATGGTATTTTCCTTTCGTCTTCTCTCCCCATCCCAGTTCCCCGCCAGCATAGAACTTTAGAAGAAGTCCTGTTGGTTAAGCATAATGAAATAAATGAAGTGCTGTATTTGTTGGCTTTTTATGAATAAGCCAGTATTCATTTATTGCTGCATTCTAATAATGGAATTCAGGTAATGGAGCTTAAGTAAGCCCTGGAGTATAATTAGAAAACAAATTTGTTGCTTGCAAACAAGGTACTGTGAATTTGATTCTTGGCTCTTTTTTGGGAAGGAGGTATAAATGTTAATTTTACTGCCTTCTACCTTAAAATACAGTAAAGGTTAAATAAATAGGAAGCAGAAAAAACTCCTAGTAGCATGACCTATAAAAGTATAAATGGCCTAGTGTTCTCTTCTGTTTGTACTCTTTCAGCAGCACTAAGTAATTTCATGTTAGTGCAGTAGTATTCAGTACTGCATCATATATGGCTTATGTATTCAAAAGTACATTCACAGCCAAATGTTGGTGTTTTTCAAAACAAAACCCACAACAAAAAAAGTCCTACTTAATAGCAAGATTCAAGATTGTCTTTTATCAAAAGTCCCACTAGGTGCCAGCAAAGGACCTCTTCAGATTATATGAGCCAGTGAAACATTTTGTAGGAATTCTCAATCCCATTACTCTTGGAAGAATTGACAGTATATTAACTTCTTGACATGCTGATCATTTTATTTTAAAAAATGAAAATTTAAAAAATACTAATTAGTTATGAATGTATGAAGCAGTTTTTATATAATTATACAGAATAGCTTTCTTCTGTGATTGTGTTTGGTAATGCTGTTTATCTCTGTGCATACTTAGTTCAGTGTTCTAAAGTTTTGTGTAGCTGGTCATATACCTGCAAATCACATTGAACTGTAATGAATGTCTCCTTACTCTGGGCTTCCAGCAAACAAAATGAGGTAGTTTAATTTGTAAGAATAATTTTGCTTCTTTCTACCTTTAACAGCTGTAGTTAGAAAAGGTCAAACTAGAAATAAAAATAAATGCCAAATTATTAACCAGAAAAACTTTTTTTGGCTCCTATTCAGTTGCACCTCATGTAAAATTATGAATTAATAAACAGGAGAGGGTTCTACTTTGTGCAAATCTTTAGAGAGTGTGATTACTTAGCAGCGTGTGGATTGCAAGATAATGTCAGATTTCGTTCAAGTTTTATTTAAATAGTGCAGAAAAACATTTTCTTAAGGGAGAGGAGGCTTATTTCACTAGTTTGTGGTTAATTCAGACCTCAGCAGTTTGCTAGCACGGTTACTATTTGGAAATTCAATCCTGGACTTGATACTCAATTATATGGGACTTCATTCCTACCAACTTCCTGTAATTCTAAACCTATGGGTAAAAATATTAGTAGTCATACGCTGCTGGGGAAAGTACGGACACATTGACTCAGCTCGTGCAGCCGCAGCAGGCATTGCTGTTTGAAACTTGGAAGTCCTGGAAGCCTATTATTGTATTCATTTATGCAAATTCCAGAAGGTATAATTGAAACAAGGTCAGTAGTGTTTGTCAGTGTGTCACAGCTGAGGTCCTTGGAACACAAGTGCTTTTTAAATGAAGGCTTTCTGACTGCAAGCAATCAACGACGGTCCAGAAACTACAGTTCAAGGAACGGCTGACTTATTTCAAGAGGTACTTTTTTTTTAAATGCTAGTATCTTGTAGAAGTTAGGACAAAGACTGCAACTTTTATGGGCTTTTACTGTTGTGATGTACCAGCTCTGGGTTCTGTGCAGCTGCCTGTAGCCTTTCTGCTGAAGGATCTTTGTGGGTTTCATTTGCTAACATTCATGGAAATGAGAACAAATGGCACGACGGTTAAGATTGCATTTTGCTACCCCAAGAAGCAATACAGATCCATTATCAGAAACCTCTGAAGATGTTTTGGATAGTAATAATTGTATGTACTTCCAAAAATCGCAGAATTCTGCACCTAGTGTTACACAAGTGAAACTAACTCCTAGACAAGCTGCTTATGCACCTGTAGTGCAGCAAGTAATCAATCAAGAGAAAAGCACAACTATTTCTTCACTGCAAATAAAAAAGAGCAGTTCACTGCACATTTCCCTGCAGTCTAGGAAGCAGAGTGGATGTTCTGGGTTTGGTGATGCTGTGGCTGCCGGTGAAGACACTTCATTCATTGGTATTGGTAGCGAAGGCAGTTGTGGTGCTGGAACTGTGGCTGATCATCGATCTGATGATAGCCTTCTGAGCAATGCTGCTCTGGGCAGAGGCAGCCTCAGCAGCATTGCAGCAAGTGACAGTGGCTCGTTCAGCAGTGCTGGCAGTGACTATGGATCATGTGCAAGTACCACAAGTGATGGAGGTTCATATAGTAACAGTGTCATCAGTGACAGTGGCAGTGGCACTCTTTGGACAAATGACAGTACTTTCTGTAGTAGTGTTGCATATGGTGACTCTTCATCTAGAAGCGCGGCAAACAAATGTAATCCCTCCAGGAGCAACTCATCTCAGGAAATGCTTTATAGAAGTAATACTACTTTTGACCAAGATGCTTTGTCAGTGAGGAAGAAAACTAAAATTCCATTGCGACGTTGTTCATCACTGGTTATTTTCCCTAGGAGTCCTTCCAGTACTCCTCCAGCTTCTCCAGTAAGCTCAGGTCAACTACCACATAGAGGCACCTATCAAACATCTCATAAATTAATTATTTCTCCTAGTGAGCTAGCACAAAAAGAAGATCAAACCATTTCCAAGGGATTCCTTTCAACAGCAGTCAATGGACTTAGACTGTCTAAAACAGTTTGCTCTTCTGGCGAAGTCAGAGACATCCGACCACTTTATTTGAATGCGTCATTACAGGACAAAAGTCAAATTTTGAATGGTCCTCAGCAGGCAACTTTTGAAGAAGTACCTGATGGCTTCTCATGTGTTTCAGTTCATCTTACACAAAGATCATTTGCATCAAGCAGTGAAATGGTTAATGGCTCTTGCAGTCCAGAGTTAAATCTGAACTCTGGTGCAAAATACCCTCATTTAAAACTGGAACGTAGCACATCTGCATGTCTGCCCTCAAAAACAGATTCAGAATATCAGATTAATATAAATGAGCTAGGAAGACCGAATGCACAGATGAGCAAAACTCACCATATTTTACAAAGAAGTGTTTCCTTGGAAGGATCACGTCAAAAAGTTTCTTGCTGCTTATCCAGCCTTAAATACAAGTGTCATAGTGCAAGGACGTCTCAGTTGCACATACAGTTCAAAGCCGGGAATGAAGGAAAAACAACTGGTGTTAGGAAAAGAAATGGAACCTCTAAAAGGGAAATGTCTGGCACTTTGTGGAGGCCCCATAAGGTGAGTGTTGTGGTTTATAGAAAAATGCGATGGTATTTTACAGTTGAAATTTAGCTGGAAAATAGTAAAAGTTTGCAACCAAGACTTCAACGCAGTGATTTCAAAGTTTCCTAATGGTGTCAAATTGTCACCATTAGGAAGTTAATTCTTTAATTATCTGTAACATTTGGGTTTTAGATTAGTTTCTTAGAATATGGTACATACAGTAGCATAGGTGAATAGATGTTACAGTGAAATACCTGTATTTAATATATTTTAAACAATAGTTTGCTGTTTACACAAACTCAGAGGGATTTTCTTGTCTAGTTATCTAGACATGGGAGTCATTTAAACTTTAGATTAAATTTTGTAGTTATAAACACTTAACTTTTCAGTAAATTAATAGTAATTACTGAAGTTGTTTGCATATAAAGTGGGTAGAAATGAGTGGTCTTTTAGTTTTATTTCAGATAGGCTTTATTTTACAGAACACTTTGCTGCATGTAGAATTAAAGATAAGTAGTATTTGAGCAGAGAAGCTGTGAATATCATTTGTTTCTGTATACACCCTGAACCACAGGAATTTTCAGAGTTTCCTCTCACTCTTTTTTTTCCTCCTTCCAACTACTATTTCAGCCGGAGCGGTACAGAGTAACTTAATACCTCTCCCAACAACACTGCTGTTCAAATTATAGTACTTGGGTCTAGAAGGCTTATATTCAATATATATTTTTTTGTAATGAGATTCATGTCCAGCTAAACTAAGTGTCTACCCTTACTAACTCTTAAGGCAGTTAGTAAAGCATAGGTCACATGAAAGGTGGATTTTAAGACTTGTTTAAATAACATTGTGAGGACTTAAATTATCTGAATATTTTTAGTTATGAATGCTGATAAAAGTGCAACAATTGAAGGTTACTAAAATTGTTTTTAAGAGCTCATTCTCATTGATTTGGCACTACTACCATGTAACTAACATGCTTGTTTAAGCAAAGGGCGTTTTGCCAAAGATCTTATAATTATGACAGTCCCTTTTTAAACTAGTAAGACAGTTACCTTGGAGGTGTTAGCCTGGAATTTTCAGTCTTTTGTTGCCCTTAGAGTAGTGCCTGATGATTCTACACTTTCTGACTTCTTTAGAGCTGTTTAGATAGAGTGTGAAGAAAAATGCTCTTTCCTTCTTGGGAAACTGTGATTTATGCTTAAACTTCTTTATAAAACTCAGAGTGGATCACAGGTAATCACTGTATATATATACATGTATATGTTGTTGTGATTCTTCTTCCCAAAATCACACTGTAAAGTGAGGGGTAAGATCCACAATAAGCACAAACAGATTAGAGCCAGACTACTTAAAATGTGTCAGTTATTTTGAAAGTATATTGTGAAAAAAATGTTGAGTCATGCACTTCAAGTACATTTCTCATCAACTTACACTGTTGGCCTTTGTGTTTAATGGCAGCTGATATTCTATATTTTAATCCAAATTTGGGATTAGACTGTTAGATAACATTTCCAGAAAACCTCCTAGGACACTGGACTGGCAATAGTTTGTTTCAGTTCCCAGGAGCAGTGTTTACAATGGATTGACACAAACACCAGGTACAGGAACCTTTCAGTCCTCAAATGGCTCATTTCAGTTTTAATGTAGAACCAGTTAATACTCTATAAAACATGTTATCAAAAAATGTAAAAGCTTCCGCCACCAAACCAAGTAAACCCATAGTTGACTTCACAGCAGTTCAGCAATTCACTGGAATAAAATAGATAAATACCATTGTATTTGTTATTAGTCTTTGTGACCAATATCACAGATTCTATGGCAATCATTTAATTACATAGTCCTGTTAATTATTGTGGTATATTGTGACTCATTTAAAAATAAACAACTCCCAAAATATTTCTCTTGACTCCAGTTAGTCTGGCCTAGTATATCGATATGCTGAGTCTGGGTTCAAATTTAACAAGTTGATACTGGAGTAGCATTTAGTAATGTCAGCTATCTGTACAGAGCAGCCATGAAATCAAATCAGTGCTGTGGTCAGAGACTCCAGAGGCTGAAGCAGCAAAAGGTCTATGCATTCTTTTCTTCTGTGCCTTGCTACCAGCCTTCAGCCGCCTCGGATCACATTTCCTGCTTTCCATAATCAACAGCTTGTTAAAGGCTGGCTTTAAAAAAAAAAAAAAAAAAAATCAACACCATTTCTATGACAACTGGCCTTGGATCATTTTTAATTAAGTTACAAAATGGGGAGTGGTGGTGGCCGGTGTACCACTGCTGGTCTTTACTGGAAACTTATTAGATAAGTTCTGTAGTAGATATTGGTATTTCATTTATGTGAAGCAGGAGGAAGAGATGGTCCATGGTTACAGCATTGAAGTTTGTCCTTGACTATGTATTTCTGCTTTAATGTTTGGGGTTTTTTTGTTGGTTTTTTATTTGTTTGTGGTCTTTTTAGTGCATCTGTCTCTGCTTAGGGTAGAAATAAATATGCAACTAAAGCATTTTGACATCCCAGGTGTGGATTGGGAGGGTAGGAGTGAGTAAGGGAACAGGTTACTTGTCATCATACATACATAAACTCCAAGAGGTACAGAGGAAGGCAGAAACAGTGAATACAGTTCCAGTTCTTGTAGAACATAAACAGACTTCTAAAAAAAAAGTTCTGTTAATCTCTTCCACGAGTATGATACCATGTTGATATCCCTGTTGACATTAGCTATGCCTTCCCCATCAGTATCACTCTCTACTGGATAATGTGAATATTGTAAATGTACTTGCAAATCTGTTTCAGCAGCTGTATACCTCTAAAATAATTTTTTATACAATTAAGAGAATCAATTGTGTTATAGTCCTTTTGTTTACAATTAATTTTGCTCGAGTTTTGTCTCTAGTTGTTGAAATGACATGTTTTGAAGCAAAAAAACCCCCAAACTTCAGAGATGGTGTAAAATAACCAAACTGTTTTTCTCCTGTCAGATTCATGTAAGGGAAACCTTTCAGTTGGAACTCTCAAGCTTTTTTCACCAAACTCCGGAACTTTGCCTTCATAAAAGGAGATACTATTTGAATCTTGCTATACTAAATTTAAATTTAGTAAAACAGTAATTTGAGGGGGCTGCGTGTGAGGATTTCTCTCTTGAATAACTTCCCAGCTGATCTGAACATGCTGAGGGGATCAGAACCTGTGTCTGGAAGATTGCGATTCCCTTGATAAGTGCTGCACCACAAGTTAGTGCTGAATAGTCTGAGGTTGTCTTCCCTCTTGCATTTTCCTTAGGCGTAGAGTTTCTGTCACAGCAAAACTCCCTCTCAGAAAGTAGTGATCCAGCCAGGGAGAAGTGCCAAGAGAAGGGAAGGACAGCTGTGGCTTAGCTACAACTTTGCACATGGAGAAAAGGGGCTGCATGTGTATCAGTGTCCCAAATCTGTGCAAGGAAGTGAGGTGGAAAAAGGGCAGCAAAAGCAGAAGATTATGGGGCCAATACAAGGCAAAGCACAAATTGGCATCACTTTATGTTGCCATGCTATGGTAACCTCATAATCTAATAACTTTTTGTATTGTTCAGTATTGTATATCTTGAAGGATCACGTTACAGGACTGTGTCTGGTGTATTGCTGTGTCATGGTCAGTCAGTTCAGTCTGGGAGAGTTGGAGCTGAAAGGAAGGTGGTGTCTTTCTGAGGAATTGTGGGGATGACTACATTAGACTTAAATCACATAAGAGTGTATGTGTTGTGTCTCAGACAAGTTTTGGAAGTTGAAATATACATCAATACATTAAAGGGAAGATAGCGGAAACTGTGTTAATCACAATAATGAACAACTTACAATTAATTGTAGGTAATTTCCTGTTTCTCTCCTTTAAGTGGGAATGATCTGTAGTGCTTTAATAGTTGGTACTAATTTCTTCTATTTATCATGCTTAAATGCAGAGTTTAGTTACACCTTCTTCTCTACCTTTCTTCATGCTTTCACTTTTGATTAGCAATCCTTCTTCAGGGGAAGAAAGAGATGGCACACAAAGGATGGCATAAATCTTACAGCCTGGCTATGAATGGTTGCTATGTGGGTGCATTAGCAAAGGAAGCGATCAAATAATATTATTTGGTAATAGCTCGATCCCTGAAGTTTTTCATTGTCAGGTTTAGCAGGTTGCATTTGGCAACTATGAACCATATGTAACTTTCAGAATATCATCATACTGTAAGGAAGCAAATACTTGAATATATCAATATATTAAAGCTCTAGCACTTTGTAGTCCTCAGCAAACATTACATGTACATATTAAGGAGAAGTTTTATTTGATTGTGCTTTGCAGAGATTATGATTAGCCTAATTCTGTTTACAGTCTGCAGCTGAACTGCAGAACTGAAGTGAGTTTGGGCAGGTTTCTCATGCCAGAAAAAAATGGGGAAACTGAAACTGCAAAACCATGCAGAGCAGGCCTCCTGTAACAGCTTATGTAAATATGTAATTATCCAGCCTTCAGGGTGATTCATGTCCTTTTAATCTGCCATGAGAGAGTGGGAAGCGTTGGTGCTGTGGCTTCTTTAATGTTGCCACAAGCTATAGTTATTCTGTTTTTTAAGATGTGGTATACCTACAAGAGTGTGTTAAAGTAAAACTTGTGCACAGGGCAAGCTAGAGACATTGTTCTTTTACTTCTCAATAGCCAAAGAACTTGCAGGCTTTCAGATATGAGCTCATGATCATTGCTTTAATTTCAATTTTTTTTTTCCAAATAGACAATTTGGAAGTCGTTGTTGAAAAATGCCAAGTATTGCACACATGAAAGGCAGCTAATGATGCATGCTTGGTGATAGCCTCCTATACTGGTCAGGAAATGGTTTGTGTCATGGGGAAAGACTCGCTGAAAATGTCAGCTCAGATCTTGTTGACAGTTAAAAGGCAAATAAAAGCTTAGGATTTATTAGGGAAGGAATAAACTAACAAAACTAAAACCACCGTTATGGAATTATACAAATCCACATAGGTACATGGCATGCATATTTCTGGTCATGCTTTTTCAGGAAGTGTGGATAACAGAACTAAAAAAGAAAGGTTGCAAGATTCGGGTAAGTTTTATGTGAGGAGAAACACCAAGTAGAGCAGAGGGTTTTCAGCTTTGGGTAAAAAAAAAAAAAGTAGTATAGAGGGAGTTTTTAAAGCTATGGTTTAGGGGAGGTGAGTATTCCCATTCCACTTTTTTAAAAAAATGTTCTTTTATGTGTTACTGAGCAGATTATCTCAAGATCTGCATATCAAAAGTAGAAATGGATTTTAAGAAGTTAGGTAAGTTGAAGAAAGGTCCATCAAAGGGTATTACATTCTCAATATGTATTTTAAGGTCAGGATCAAGAGGTCCATGACTACTTATTCATTAGAAACTGGGGGTTTATATCAAAGGAAGTACCAGTCTTAATTGCCACTATTACTATTCCTTAAGCATCTGCTCTTGGCCATTACATGGAAAGGATACAAGGGTAGGCAGAGTGTTAATCTGACCCCCAGGCTCTCTGGTGCCTGTTCAGCCCTTGCAGCCGCAGAGGATCAAGTGGTAGAAATGCTTTCCCCTCACCCTTGGCAGAGGGTGTTCTTCTGTGTTCTAACATGTGTTTTCTCATCTTCCAGAAGTGGATGAATTTCACAGATTGAGCAAGTAAGCAAAACTGAGTGGCCTTTTCAGTCAAGTAATTTGCTTATGACTGACTTTCACCCTTGTCTGAGGGGGACTGCCCTGCATTTCTGTTAAGTGTCTCTGTTTCAAGTGAACTTTTTTTCTTACTCCCTGTGACAAACAGAACATGCTGATTTTGGAATGCAGCCAGCAAAATGTTTGTTGCTCATTGCAGTGTTAGTTTATGGATCTATAATAATCTCTGTTTCAGGAGAGTGCATCATTTTTTTTTCTGTCGTGATAGTTTACAATAAACTGAAAAGTCTACAGATAGATGCAGTTATTGAGACCTTGCGCTGCTTTCGGCTGTGTCAACTGTAACATAAGCAAACAGAATTTAGGAAGGACATCAGCAAGTTCCTGGCTGAAATTATGTACAAATTTGAATTGGAGTGATTGACGTTAGGGTGTATTAAAATGCAGATGAGACACTCCAGCACAAGGAGTGTGAGAAGAAACAGAATTCTTTCAGACCTCGATGATTTCTCTGGCAATCAGTGACTTTCTTAGCATAAGGGAGATGGCCTGTTCGGTAACGTGAAAGCACAAGGGCTTTTTGAAGGAAAAGGAATTCCAGAATTTATTATAACATTACTTATTTTACAATAGAATTTTTACATTAGCCAGTTATTGTAATAATCATTGTTTCTATTAAGTTTGTTTTGGGACAAATATATAACTTATTAATGAGAAACTTTAAGGGGTTAACATCTGGCAAATGATAGGCTAATAAAGCCATGTCTGAGGTGGGAAGTATAATGTAACTTCAGTAGTGTCATTGAGCTTGTCTGAAATAAATTGTAATACTGTTTTGTTGGAAAAGTAATTGTGGTTGGATTATTTGTGTTGCAGTCACCTTTTGTCGTTAGAGGTTGAGGCATCCAAGGTCAGTTCATACAGACTGGTTTTACACGGATGGGATTTATAGCTTGAGCATAGCAGAGCTTAAGACAAACCAAACCATTGAGTTCTGCTCTAGCCAGGTCATGCTTCTACATTTACACCTGGCAGCAGGAGGTTCAGGTGTGGGGCTGGGAGAGGTCGATAGGTGGGGCTTGAGACTCCTGTTCACCAGTGGTTGAGGACTAATGCTGGGTGTGTAAGAGCATGGAAAACTGTGGTATGGCTGGCAGTGGCCACTAGCTGTGTGCTGGTGCAAAGGCACAGGGAAGGCCTGAGTTAGTGTTGATGCTGCATTTGGATCAACAGAAGACTTAGGAGTGCTTTTGAAAGCTGATGGACTGACTTTGGAGTGGGGTGAGGCCATGCAGTGTGCATTCAGCCCTGCTCTAGGCTCATTCTCTTAGAAGTGGCCAGGTACCTGTACAGCCCTGACCAACTGATTCAATTTAGGGCTGAAGAGCAGCTTCCAGGTGCAACCTGACTTTGTGCCTCTGTGTCATCCTCTCCTGGATGAAGTGAACTTCACAGGAGTGAGACCATGATGCAGACGTGCTCCAATTGTCTGTCTCCCTTTTGGAGTAAAGTAGTTTGTCTCTTTTTAAAAATTCTATTTCTTTGCTCTTGCTCTGAAAAGCAAAAAGCTCACCAGCTGTATCAAGTCCTTCACTGAATGTGTTAATTACCCAGTGTGGTGAACACCTGCAATATCTGGTTTATCTGTCGTTATTTCTGGGAGCAAATTACACATGCAGTTTTAACATTTGATAGAGTTTAATATTTTTGTGTTTTAAGCTTTGTAGTGTTAAATGGTGAAGGTAAAAGTGCACCTGGAATTATTACTACAAGTTTGTGTTTCAAACTTATTTGAAGTCTTAAGATTTGGCAAAAAAGCTTTCACAAATAGATGCAGAAGTTTTATGTTTTTATACTATTATGAAGATAACTGACTTGATGCCAGGAATGACTTGTTGAAATAATACCTAATTAAACATTTGGTACTGTTTTCTACTTTTTTTGTGATGAGTATTGGCAGATTTAACCCAGGAAGACAAGTCTGGATTGGCTTTTGACTTTTCATAAAATGTAATATCTCGGCTTTTTATATGGTAACTTGTTTGGCCCATCTGTACATCAAACCAAAGGAACTCAAAGTCCTGATGAATAAAATCAATGCATTAATAACTTCTGACATATTCTCTGTTCATGTTGTGCTGAAGTATGCTTTGGTTATATTAGACAACTTGCCTTCCTGTGGCCTGTGTAAAAAAAAAAAAAAAAAAAAAAAAGGCTAACCTAAATTGCATTGTTAATGAACTTTTAAGGACAAGTTCTCAAAGTATCACACATTGAGTGGACTAATATATGAATGTTGTTGTAGAAGTACTGTAAACTAAGTACGAAATTTTAAGGAAGCTGTAAGATTTTGGTACCATATAAAATGTGTAAGCTATAAATGGAGAAACAGACAATGCTTTTGCTCTCATCTTTAGATAAGCAGTTGCCTGAAAATATCTTTGGAAGTGAGAGAGAATTAGTGAAAATGACCTCGGTGTCATTTCTAAATGCTGTCTCTTAAGCAGATGGTAAAACTGCTGAGGCATGTTGTGCTGACACCTTGCTGTTGAAACAGCCAGCAGGGCTGAAGGTCCTGCAGAAACACATGCTGTGTAATAACCCTTGATCTAACAGTATGTATTCTCCCTATTTTGAAAATGCTCATAGAGTCTTATATCTCTTTACCATAGATGCCAACTCTGAAGAAATGCCTACGTGTCATTTAAAAAAAAAAAATCTCCTCACTATCTACTGGTCCCCCTTAAAAATACAGGAGGCTGGGACTGTAATGAATTCCATGCAACCAAGTATTTATTGCATTGCAAGATAGAGAAAACATTACTTGTGGAATCTGTGAATTTGGTACAATCTTAATGTGATAATTGAATCTTGTTTTTTTGAAACTGTTACTTTCCCATGATGAATAGCATATGCTGGCAGTATTTTATGGAAGAAAGAAAAAAAGCTCACTTTTTTCAATTTAGAGTTTAAGAGAACCAAATAATACACTCAGCACAGCAGGAAAAGAAAAATACTTGAAGTTGCTAGTGTAGCTCAGGAAAGCTTTTTTCATTCTCATCAAGCTTGTAACTAATGTTGATGTTTGGGTGTTTAAGCAAGAAGAATGTTGGTTTTATAATGCATCTATTGAGCTCTTGTTTTCTTAAGCAGCGATAGTCCAGATCACTGTTTGTTTTTTCAATTTGAATTGATACTTATGTTCCCTCCAATAAAAGCTGTATGCTTTCTTGTTTTGCCATACAGCTGTAGATTTCTGTGCAAAGACCAACCTGTGCACAACTAGCTGCCTGTTCAGTTAGAAGAAGACTGGGAATATGCTTGGATTTTAATTCATGCACTAATACCACCAAATTGGTAGAGAAAATACTTGTTATTGCAACACCCTAGTCTTATACAAGAACTGTTTCAAAAGGCTGTGTAGTGAATCCAGCAATTAAGAAAGGCATTAAATTCAGTGACCCATTTTCAAACCTGATAAATTTTGGGTTATGTTCTCAGTACTGCTCTTAAACGTGTGACTCAGATAAGTGTGTCTGTTTAAGATCTACTTCAGTTTCTGATGGGAATTGCAGAAAAAAGTCCAAAGTCTTCACTGTTAGAACTTATTAAGCATATATTCATAAAATAGATGAAAATTAGTTTTGAACAGAATTACTTTCTTTTGGTGCTTTTCTTTGAGTGCTTTGGCATTGCACTGGAGTTCTTTAAATGGATTGTGTACAGGAGCTGTCTGTCCTCACCTGCTTTTAATAACTTTCTATAGACTAAACCAGTGAATCCGTAAAACACAAGGCCTCTCTGTTAGTGCAGTATATCATTAATTGAGGTTTATGCACTTACGGTTTGGCAAGCAGAAAGTTTGAGTTCTCTGGCTGTTAAGAAATTAGAAGTTGACAAGAACAACTGACCCACTTGTGTGTGTTGCCTGCTCTCATGAAACAGAGATCCAAACAGTTTCAGCTCCACTGGCATTTAGTTGTTCATGTGTGCGACGTCTGTTGCGAAGCTGCTTTGGCACCTCTTCGCAGGCAGTTAGTCAGCTTGTCATAGTGGGGCACACTGCTGAAGATCATTCCTGCTATCTGATTTATGTGTTAGTTGTTTGGAGGTCAACAAAAATCTCCACTCAGGGTTTTGCTGTCTATCTGGAGGAGAAAGTACTGTTGAAGAGTTGGTTATCGAGGCTAACTCTGCTAAAAATAGCAGGAGAAACAGCAGAATAATAAAGTGAATAACAGGAGCCCATACTCAAATTATGCTGGTAACAAACACAATGTTCTGAGGGATTCTAAAATAGAGCAAACTTTTGTCCCACATTCCAATAATTTATTTGGAAGGCATGTTCCACTTGAGGATTGCCAAGAACTTTACAAATACTAAGCCTTTTAACATGTCTAAGGTATGTGCTGTGCCATTTTAAAAAAACCTCATAGGCAAAAATGGCAGCTATTTTTTTCCAGAAACCTGTGGTCTATAATAGCACAGAAAGTTTTCCTTCAGCAGTTCAGGGAAGCCTCTGACTCCTCAGGTATGCAACCTGTTGTAGCTTTCTACCTCAAATGAGTTTATGGACTAAAAAGATCAGTGGTTTGTATATATTTTCACTTTTGTCCCCTTCAGATCTGAACATGACATCCACGCTGCGAATGGAATTTGAAGTGACATATCTTAAAATTTCTAGCATTTTTTCACCTATGACAATCTAGTTGTGCTTTTTCCAGGTGTAAAAATTAAAGGCACATGTGAGACACTGATTCTCCAAATACATGTGTGACTTAAAGATTAAATGGATGAACTTAGGACAACAGAGCTAAGGAAAAAGGTACCAGAATTACTAAGGCAAAAAGAACTGCTTCAAGAAATACATATACTTTAATGTCAGAGGGACCAAAACATGGATAGAATTGGACAGGAGTTTTAATACTGTAAAACATTTGAATTGAAAATTAAAATAAGTTTTTCAGAAGAAAGTTGAAACACATGGTTTTGCCCTGAGGTGAAGGAAATAGATGTCAACAAGCTGCAGAGCTTTGTGGTGAAAAGTTTTATGGACAAACGTTAAAGTTTTGCAGTGATTAGTTTGAATATATGCTTGTGGTACACCAACAGATTTAGGAAAGAATAAGCACCAAATCTTTTGTTAGCTGGAAAAATCAGGAAGCCTAGAATTTCAGAGGCTGCATGAGCCGCACAGTTGAAAACTTTTACAGCTCCTTACTCAGTCTGTGCAAAAAAGTGTAGTCTTGCTACAGTGTAGAGTTTTTTAAAAAAAGCCGTAAGCTTATACATACTTCCAAAAAATTCCATGTCGACCTGAGTGTATTACACAGGCACTGATACGTCTTCATGTTAAATGACCCTTATAATACATTTTCCTGCTTCTGTGGAGGTTTGCAAAGGTTTTCAAATCACAAATTAATTTGAAGCAACTTAGCACATGCTCCAGTAATCCATCAGGAAGTCAAGTAAATTACTGCTGGTGGTGATTATTGGTGAATACTGAAATTACCTATGAGAATTACTGCAATTGTAATTTATTTGGCAAGCAAAAATCCATGATCAAAAGTAAAGTGTGCAGTGATACTGTGTATTGTCACTCCGTGCCCTGGTCTGACAGCTGCTGTGTTCATAATCTGGTCCTAGTTGGACAGTCCAGATGTCCAAGTCAGGGCAAAATCTTTCAGATAATAGTTGTTAAAACTAAGTTCTGTGGTGTGTGTAGACAGAAGGTATTTTTTCGTCGTTCTAACAGATTTTCATGCCAAGCTTGGGACCACTGGAATTGCTGGAACTTCCAAAGCACTCACCACAGATTAAACTTACTTTTGCTTCATGTTATCTTTGACAGTAGCTGTATTATTTGGAAAAGAAAAAAATGTTTATACATGCCTGTTTTAAACAGCTCCCTAGGTTTATGGAAATTGTTGGGTGCTCCTAGGAGGAGGGTCCTTTAGGACAGTGTTTCTACTGGAGTGCTGACAATCTCAGTCCTGATGCTGAACAACTCTCCTGCTTGATTAACATTAGTCTATATAATTTAGTAAACAGTCTAAATCTCCACCCCCAGCTCCCTCAAATTTTGTTTTGAGGAAGGCAGAACTGTCCAAGGCTCTGAGTGTTGGGTCAATCAGAACTTGTTTTGTATAGAACAAGTTACTGCCTATAATTTAAAATGCCTTCAGGTTCTAAGAAAGCACTGCTGTGCTATCAGGGCATGGGAACAATGTTTTTAAAACACTTTGCAGCTTTCAACTTTCTCTGGTGTTTGTTTTTGTTTTCTGTAGACTCGAGATGATTTTCTTGGACAAGTGGATATTCCTCTTTATCAGTTACCGGTTTGTATTTTTTAAGACTATGAAAGGGAAAAAATATTTCTATATGCACTCTGTTAGTTATCTAAGGAAATTAACAATACTGATAATAAAGTGATTACATTTTCCTGCTCTGTGGTTCTTTGTTTTATTTTGTAGATCTGTTAAGGATTTTTTAGTGCTGATATTTAAAAGACAGTGTAGGTTACCGTGTTTTTCAGTACTGGAGTGCTTTTAGCTTTTTCATAGATTTACAGTCTTAGAGATCAGAAGAGATTGTACTTATTGTCATGTTTTAAAATATTTTCTTTCGAGTCTGTAAATTTATTTTTAATGTTCCTTATCTACATAAACAGATACAAAAGAGAGTAAGTGGGAAATAGAGCTAGTGTTGCTTTGGTCAATTTTTTTCTGTTTCTTATATTCCTTTTGCAAAACACATAATTAATTTTGAAGAAATATCACCAAGAATATTGAAATAAATAAGCTTTTTCATTTTCTTTTGAAGTCTCAAAACATTAGGAGATACTAACAGATGTATTAGAAACTGTCTTAAAGACAGGATAGCAACCCTGGCAAGCCCTTTCCAAGAGCAGGTGTTTCATTCTGTAATATACATAGACACTGAAAGGTAATGCTTTTTTCTTGAACAGGATTATTGGTCTTATTGCTAAGATTAAAGCTGGTAGGGCTGTTACGCTACCTGAACCTGTAATTTAAGTTTTAAAGTGTTATAAGGCCTTTAAAGGAATTAATTGTAAATGTCTGATAGTTTTCTTTAATTTCAAGTGCTTGATAAAGATATTTCTTTAAAAAAAATTCTTATTCCAGACAGAAAATCCAAGTATGGAGAGACCATATACATTTAAGGATTTTGTTCTTCATCCAAGAAGGTTAGTAAATAACACGTGGAAATTCTAACTTTCATATCTAAACAATGCTCTTATGTAATTAGTTGCAAATACATAAACATTGTCTAAGTTTTTCTGTTTCCATCAAAGAAATTAGAGTAGCCATTTGTAAGATATTGATGTTCCACTAAAAAGCCAGTATTACTTTAAATACTTACTGTATTCAGAAGTCTGAAGCCTCAATGCCATTACAGAACTTAATTATTGTAAATTATAAGAAGTCAAGTTTGCATTGAAACCTTAAGAATAATCCTCTAGCTGTGCTTTTTCAGCTATTTTGTTTTACAAGTGCATGGTAAGATAATTTTATTTTCTCTTCTGCAGCCATAAATCAAGAGTTAAAGGCCACCTTAGATTAAAAATGACTTACTTACCTAAAACCAGTGGATCCGAAGAAGAAACCACCGAACAGGCTGAAGAATTAGAGGTGGGAAAAAACGTGTTTATTGCTGAAGAATGAATGTTATGAATCACTAAGCTGTAAATAGTGTTTTAGAAACAAACCACTTAAACGTGATTGCTCGTATCTTGCAGACAATTTAAAATGTTTTAAGTTTCTGTTGTTTGTACTGTTCAATGTTGTTTGACCCCAGACAGACACTAACATCTCTCTGGTTTTAGAATTTCAACTCCCTCCAATCCATAGGGATTTTTTGATCTTACCTACCATATATATGTAATCTTTGTAAGCACATCCAATGTAGATTAATGGATTTCTTTTCCAGACTTAACTCTATTCAGCATTACCACCTTTGCTGTAATTAAACTTCGTTACAGAAGGGTGTGTTCATCTACCTCACACATTCGCAGCATATGTGTGAAATGACAATATTTAAACTTTTAATGTATTCTGTGAATGCTGTTTATTTTCCTGCAATTAACAACTTCTGATACTAATATGTTTAAGGAACTTGAGGTAAAAATAAGATTTCTGCATGCGTAATATGCCCTGTCATTTTTTAGAAATAAACACACTAAAACCAGAGTCAAATTTACTGGCTTAAGATGTACTGGAACTGCACCTTAAAAGGGGGAGTAGCTTGATAAATTGAGATGTGTTTTTTCAACTTCTGTAATATTAAGGTAATTATATTATGTCTCTCAGCCTGGGTGGATTATATTGGACCAACCAGAGGCTGCTAGCCAGCCACAACAGCAGCAGCAGGAATCTCCTCCACTGCCTGCAGGCTGGGAAGAAAGACAAGACATCCTTGGCAGGACCTACTATGTCAATCATGAATTCAGAAGAACACAGTGGAAAAGACCAACTGCACAGTATGTCTTTTAGACTGAAAATTCAAGTCTTATATTAGCTAGTGTAGTTCACCCTAGTTACACTGAAAGCAAGGAGAAATAAAAAGTGAACAGCTTGAAAATTAGTAGAGAGCTTTCCTTAGCTTAACTTTGAAGCCCACATGCAGTGGTCACTGGCTGGTGGTCATTTTGACTGTACTGTGCTCTGGAAGTATGTGTTCAAATAGAAACTGGTTGCAGTTGGAGAGATAACAACTATAGTAATGGAAAGTAAATAATTTTTCAGTTTTCAACCTGGTTTTTCCTTCCCATCAGGGACTTTGTTGAATTGTTTGCCTTATTTTATTCAGTTGGGGTTTTTTTGTCCTGGAATGCTACCTGGTTCTTCAGCTTACACTTCACATTGAGATGGATGCTTATTCATTTTAAACAGTTTACATTAATTTATATAGTCCAGACTGTTTCTTTTTTTTCTGCCAAAATGACTGTGATGTATGTTTTTGCTGTTAGCCTGGCTTACAGTTGAAAGATAAACTATGGCTGCTGTTTGCTGACTTGTCTCACCCTGCCCCACCAGGGACAGTGTGGCGGTCGCAGATCTTGGCAGTGTGCAGCTGGAGGCCCAGCACGTGTTCGCTCACCGGCGACAGATATCAGAGGATACAGAAAACGCAGACAACAGGGATTCTCCCGAGGTAAAAAAATAAATCTCAAAATGTTTCTGAAATGCAAGTGATTTTTTAATCTGGCCTGCTCAAAAAGCTTAACTACTTTTTAAAAATGTTTTCCCTTTATTTTCCTTTTAAAGAGCTGGGAAATTATAACTGAAGACGAGGCAACAATGTACAGCAGTCAGAACATTCAAATACCTCTCTCGCAAAGTAGTTGTGATATACAGACTCATCTTGCAGAAGAATTGAGTAACAGACTTACTACCTCTGGAAGTTCAGCTACTGGCCAGTCAACAGCCTACACTGTAAATTATTTTTCTCATTGTTCTAATGTAGAAATATCTACAATATTTTGCACACAAGTCTTACTACTGATAGAATTAGATCCATAAATACTTTATTTAGGAATTGTGTTTTTAATTTCATCTCAAATGCACAGATTTTAAGAATAGTCTTTTTGCTGTAGAATCCCATCTAAGCAAACATTTTATTCCTCTCTGCTTTGCTTATATGGATTTCTGCCTGAGGTTAAAACAGATTTGTGTGAGCTATTTTTCAGTCTGTAAATCTACCTCTTAATCTAGTGTCGTAGAGTGTTGAAAACTACGAATGAAAAAAGCTGTATCCTGAAAGCTTATTTCTAAGGGAGTTGTACTATGTGAGTTACTTTTCCCACTAGAACATGTTTTAAGATAGACCATTTTTCATTGTGAATATTGGAGTAAGGTTTTGTGATTGGGTTGAGTAAACCTGCTGCTTCCATAGCAGCAAAAAATGGAGCTTGCTCACCCAGTTCCACAGCCCTTGTGCCAGTTGTGAAACTTGCCTGACCTCTGGGTGAGTCTGTTCAGCTTGCTAACCCAGCACAAAACTACTCTCTTTTCCCCAACTGTGCTTTTTTGCAGTTTGAGCAACTGAAACAGCATGCTAGGTTGTCTGACAAATGATACAGTGGCAAAGGGAAAACAGCAGGAGTATGTAGCCAGGGTGAAACTTGTCTTTTTGGTGCTAGCAAGCAATTAAATGAGCTCAGCTGTCCTGTGAAACCCGAGCTCCACAAACAGCCTTGTAACCTGAGATGTGACATGAGAAATCCACTGTCCATTGAGGAAAGCCTATAGAGGTGACCCAGGCCATCTAGTCTGTTAGATTTTGGTATTGAAATAATAATTAGTTTTTGTGATGTTAAGAATATCCTTCCAAATGTAAATTTGGAATTGAAACAATTAGATAAACAATGTTTATCTAAGTTTGTACAAATGTATCACTAGTGTTGCTAGAAATAGACAAGTGAGAGTAACAAGACTAAACTTGAGCTCTGCTATTCAGCATCCTGTGGATAGCAAGAAAACTGTTATTTCAGCTTGCTTGGGTGGCCTGAAAGAGGCAGATGTTCAAATTATTTACAAGAGTCAACTAGAATGGCAGTCTTGCCTTCCTTCACCTGCATTGTACCTCCCAGCCCCCCCCCAAAAAAAATTTAAAAGTTAATCATGCTTTCTCTTTGAGATACTCCAAAAGTATGTGGATAGGGAAAAATCCTTCAAATAGTCATGGAAATTCTGGAGCAAAATGAAGTACAGTTGCCTAATTGTAGGAAATGAGATCTAAATGTGGCTTTAGGCAGGAAGATGGATACTTATGCAAAGTCCAGGGATTGAATTGCTCTTCTCAAACTGGATGTCTCAGACTCTCATATCTTTTCATTGTTGACTTAATCTACTCTCTGGAAAGTTGTGTTAGCTCTGTGTTAGTTAGTCTATCACAGACTTTACTGACCACACAAAAAGTTCTTTACTGTAAACTCAATTGTACTGTAACTATTTGTAATTAATGTTTTACATGCCAAAACATCTATTGCTAGAGTTTTCTGAACTTTCAAAAGCCTCTGTCGTCCTAAGATTATAATAGACTCTGTGAACTTGATGTTTCTAGCTGTTAAAACAGGGGTTTGAAAAATACGATATTAAATCATGTTTCAGAACAAGTTCAGCACTTTGTTCAGGATGGAAACTGTAACAGCTTGAAGTATGATAACCATTGTTGACTGTTTGCTGCCATCCTTAAAGCTGCAGTAATAGCTAATGTGTCATTCCTCTCTACTTCTTCAAGAGCCATTCCAGCAGAAGAGGTAGTCTGCAAACATACAGACTTGAAGAGCAGCCTGCACATCCAGTGGTAAGTAATTTTTCAAAATACACAGGCTTTTAGCTGTGCTAGGTGCTGACATTTCAGATGAGATTTGGCCTTCCTTGCCCAGCAGCTGTCCTGACAAAATGGCAATTATGGGTCTAGTTCAGCTGTAAAGCTTTCACGTTTCAGCTTTGTTTAGCATTAGCTTGATGCATAGCCTGTAGAAGGAAGTACTCTTACCCTGATGATATGAGTTTTGTTTTTCAAATGGTTTGCCTTATAAGTGTTTACTTCTAATTAAAAACTATACCACATTCCGTTATGGTTTCATGGTGACACTGCAAACTGTGATCTCATAGCCAGAAGTACTAGGCTGCATCAGCCATGCCTAAACTAGATATATAAGTAAATCCTTTAACATGAGGAGTTTGAATTTTGTATAAACAAACAAAAATCTGTTACTTCATACTATTCAGTAAGTACTTACATACTTCTTATCTATTTTATCCAGTTCATAAAAGTCATGAACCTTCTGGGATATAGTTTTGTTGTTTTAATTTGACAGAGGAAAGCCTTTTCACAGTAAGTTTCATAGTTTCCTTAATTGTTTTTCATCTGTTATCACTAATATTTAGTTACTGCCTACTTCATCTGGATTACCCCCAGGCTGGGAAGAACGACAAGATGAAAAAGGAAGGTCATATTATATAGATCACAATTCTAGAACCACTACCTGGATAAAACCAGTTGTACAGGTACTATCTGTCCTCAATTTACTGATGTTTGTATTCATTGAACCTTTTAAATATCTCGTGTAATAGAAGTGGAGAGATGGCTTTGAAACAGAACACACAAAAGGCGTAAACTGGTAAAGTACCGCATAAAATAACTGAGAGACTGCACAGAGAGTTAGGAACAGTAACATTTATGGCAAGTCACTCTACTGTGAATGTACCAAGAAAACCTTCTGGAGAGTAGTAACTGACTGGGAAGGCTGGAAGGCTTCTGTAAACCTTTAGCATAATCAGTGATTGTTAGTCAATGTTGTTTTGATATTATGAAATCTGTGTACTGTCAGGCACTTGCTTTATGAAACTGCTTTCGTGAGTCAAAAATATAGGTTAATAGAAAAAACACATTGCTTTACAGGGCTTTGATTTGATAGGATGTTTTTTGGTCGTTTACCATAGACTGCTGTGGAAACAAGTCAGGTGTCAGCTGCACAAAGTATTTCTATGGGAAGACAGCCACAAGCAACATCAAGTGATTCATCACAACAGTCTTCTCATCAGCAGCCTGAAATGGAGCAAGGATTTCTCCCTAAGGGCTGGGAAGTCCGACATGCACCCAATGGGAGACCATTCTTTATTGACCACAATACCAAAACCACAACATGGGTAATGGAAAACTGCTCTCATGAACTGAAATTCTAGTTCCTCTTGAGTCAAAACTTTGCTGCTTTCAGCAAGCTTCTTTATGTTTCTTTAGTGCCAAGATAGCTGTGTCTGTCTGTTCAGGAGCACGGTCAGAGCATGGTGCTAATAAAGCCAAGGTGGGGCGTTCAATCCCTATACAGGCCATGCACTTAAGAGTTGGACTCCATGATCCTTGTGGGTCCCTTCCAACCCAAAATATTCTCTGTGAGTCTGAGTGATATGTAGTAAAAATGCCTGTCATAATACCTGTCATGAGTAGAAGATCATCAATTATACTTATTGTATTGGTACTTGAAAGTTTAGCTTGGAAGAAGGAAAACGGGAATCTGCTTTGCAGATGTGAAGCACCTCCTAAATGACATTGCGGCACTGTGATAGCTTATAGGAGCTGTTAATAGAAATGAGTTTTGTAAACATACCTTCAACAGGAAGTCCATTGCCTTGAAGTTATCACAGGGCACAACACAAATTTCTGTAAATGCTTAGAAAAGCAGACCAGGTGCAAGTACCATATGGATGAGGGAGCTGTACAGCTGCAGTTCCACAGAGGGGCACTGCACACCACTTGGCAGTACTATTAGATGGGTTTAAGCATCTCAAGAGTAAGTCAGTGTTACTGTCAGATGAAAGGGAAGGAGAAATGCATTAAGTTGATTCAAAAGGGGTATTCTTTTTTCCAGGTATATGAAAAGAACTCATTTAACACAAACACCTTCATCCTATCTCCCACAAAAAACCCCAACCTATCAACCAAGCAACAAAAAACCCCACCAAACCCAAAAAGCATAAGGTGTGTCAGAAACTGTGTGGAAAGAGTAATTTGACTCAAATACACACAAAGTGAGTTGAATGAGGGATTTATATTTATATATATGTAAATAAAATAAAGTGAGATGTCACAAGATGATGATTGTAAATTACTGGAGGACTGAGAATCCACAAGGATTCCTCTGGCTGCAGAATATGCAACCATTACTAAGTTGGTACTAGGCATATTCTTTACAAAATCATTAATAACAAAAAAAAAATTAAAAGCAAAACAAAACAGCAAAAGCATTTTAACATGCTGCTTGTTTCCTTTTCAAAGGAAGATCCAAGACTGAAAGTTTCTGCTCATCCAAAGAGAAAGACTTCCCTAGACCCAGTAGACCTGGGCCCATTACCAGTAAGTAAACCATTCTGTACTTGTTTTGCAGGTGAAACAATTTAACTATTTAAATTGGCATTATTGAAATTTGCACATGAGAAAATGCAGCCTGCTTTTTTCCTACAAAAAATACTCTGTTTTGAATTTCAGTGCTGACAGTAGATGGGGGGGAATGCCCATAACTGCAGATCATGTTGAGTTCTGTTCACACTGTATGATCAGAAATTTATAATAAAAATTTAATTTAAATGTTGCCTTTTTACAGCCAGGGTGGGAAGAGAGAACTCATACAGATGGAAGAATATTCTTCATAAACCACAGTATGTACAATGTAGTATTTTCCCCTACTCATCATTTTATTTGTGAACATTATTTACATGAATGGAACTAATTAAGAAATGTCTTGCAGATACAAAGAGAACACAGTGGGAGGATCCTCGACTGCAGAATGTGGCAATAACTGGTCCAGTAAGCTCTCCTGATGTAGTTTTTTGTATTTTTCAGAAATGTTATATGTTAATAGAATCCAAATAAAATCTTGTTATTTATCAGTTAGTTGGTCTAGAAAGTGAAACTTCCCAGGTATTTAAACAAAGCAGTTTTATTTCTTTTTAAAGACCGTTTCTGGGGAAATGGTCTTTAAATGCCAGAAAGAAAAACCAGTTCCCATGGTAGTAAGAAAGTTTCCTTATAGACTGGGGAGAGGGCTTTGAAGTGGGTAAGAGAGTCTATTTCTTTTTTGTCCACACTAGCTCAATTCATGAAGTAAACTTGAGGAAAAAGAAAAAAAAAAAAAAGAAAAAGGGTTAAAAAGGAATTAAATTAATTTTCAACTGAAAAATAATTATCCTGCCTTGGTACTTAATCTGAAGTGCAAAATTACCAGAACTAATTGCAAAGATGGTTTGCATTATAATTATAGATGGGTTTTAGTGTTCAGCTGATATTTGTGTTTATTAATAGCCTGCATATGTAAACAACCTTCCCTGTCCATGGAAAATAGAGGTGTTTGTAGCCCGGTCTCGCATGATAAAGCAGGGAAAGGCTACGCATTATGGACGTCACCAAAGGCATTTTGGTCACTTTGATCTGGGCCACTCGGGGATCTCAGGCAGTTACATCAGCTAGTGGTGAAGTACAGGATGAATTCTGTGGATCCGATCTGAACAGAGAAGTGCTTTTTGTTCCAGGGGTTTATAAACTGGAAGTCTGCCCTGGCACTCAGTAAAACATTTATTCCTGTTATCTCATAATTTAAATGGGTTATCTGTGTTTCACAAGACACACCAAGCTTTTTTCCTTTTTTCCTCCCCAAAGGCTGTGCCTTACTCCAGGGACTATAAGCGGAAGTATGAATTCTTCAGAAAGAAATTGAAGAAACAGGTTAGTAATCAGTAGGAATCCAGCAGGAGGTTATGAAATTTAGGCCCCTAAACAAGGGAAAGCTTAGGTTACAGGGAAGGTAGACTTACTGTCTGATCACAAATACATTTGTGAAGCAGCAACTTGGTAACAATTAGCAATAACAGTTCAATCTAACAGGGTTTGTGACTTTATGCACTGATGAGACTGCAGGCAGTCTAATTGAAAAAGTAGAAATGCTCAAAGATTAAACAGTTGTGAACGTGAAAGTAAGACTGGTAACAGAAAAGTTTGGAAATCACTGATCAAGCATAAAATAGTTTTTGAAACTCAGAATATGGAAAGTTCTCAGAACAGATTTTAGTCTATGTAGAAATCTCTACTGTTACCATGGTCAGGCTGGATGACTACGATGAATTGTTACAGCCTTAAAATCTGAAGTTTATGACTCTTGTTTCCATACTCTAGTTTGAAGTGGCAGTGCCAGGTATATTTATAACATGTAGCATAAAAGACTGTAAATAGCATCTGGACAGCCAGATAACAATGAGTCTCTGCACTGCTTCAATCAAATTGTACATCCTTGGGAGGTATTTTACATATATAATAATAACCTTTGCGTTTAGATCCATGCTTCACCTTTTACCTGCCAAGTCTGCCTATGTATTTTGAGCTGACGTGTAAATTGCACACAGTTATATGCACCTCATTTTTTGTGTTCCTAATCAAACAAGATTGGCATTCATTCAAATGTCAGTATCTTAATATGAGAAGTGATAGAGAGCTCAGCCACACAATACAGTTGTGGTAGTTTAAGAATTAAATACAACTGTAGATTTTGTCTTAAGTAAGAGAATGGGACACCTAGGCTCATAGAATATTGAACTAGAAGGTGAAATAAGTCAGGTAAAATGGTTCTAGATAATTTTATGTGTCAACTAATCAAGTGTGTAATATGATAAATGTTCGGTGTGAGAAGAGACTCCATGCCTTGCTGCATGCAGAACAACTGCCCATATGCTGTTACTAGTAAGAACTTACTTTAGCTGTATTTTTGTAGCATGAAACAGAAGTTAGTATCTGAAATTCTCTCTATTTTGGTATATTTTGTTAGTTGAATTGTAGGTAAATAGAGAGCCTCTTTTCAATCATATTGTGTTATGTTTTTATGTAAGGAAAGGGTTTCTATGCCCTCTTTGTCTATTTTCAGAATTTGCATATTCTGCAAAACTTTAAGATGCTGGGTTTTGTTTTATTATTCTGTGTTTTCATATTCTCTCTTTTAGAGTGATATTCCAAATAGGTTTGAAATGAAAATTCATCGCACAACTATCCTTGAAGATTCTTATAGAAGAATTATAGCTGTAAAGAGAGCAGATTTCCTTAAAGCAAGACTTTGGATTGAATTTGATGGTGAAAAAGGTTTAGACTATGGAGGAGTGGCCAGGGAATGGTTCTTCCTTCTCTCCAAAGAAATGTTTAATCCTTATTATGGATTGTTTGAATATTCAGCTACGTAAGTAATACTAGTCTGGAAGATGTGAAAACTTAGGAAAAGCAGATCAGTTGTATTTCTCATACCTTCTCTAAAAATGGGATTCCTGCCCCCCCTGCAGTCTATGGGAGGGTTTAGTTGATAATAACTGCAATAATCTGCACCTAGTTGTTTGACAGAAGAGTAATGTGGAGACAGTACTTGTGGGGTTTTTTTACAGCAGTCTAACGTAAGCCGTGTCATTTTTGCATGGACAAACCTGCTTGTAACCATCTCTTGCGTACAGAAGAGGCAGTATTTAACCAGTAATGCAGACAATGTTATTCTGACTACTTCAAAATTAATGGGAGTTAATCCCTTTTCTTTGGTATATCTCTAATTTACTAAAGTAGTTCATGGTAGTTGTTTCTGGTATACTAGTAGTCTTCTATTGAATATTGTAGCATATTCAATAGAAGATAGCTATCATCATGAAAAGCAGTAACTGATTTAACTAGTGATGTCTTTCAGATCTTCAAATCTGAGACTGTTCCCAATAGTACAACATTTTGTTTTTCTTTCTCTTCCCTGCTCCCTTCCTTCAACTTCAGAGATAACTATACTCTGCAGATCAATCCAAACTCTGGACTTTGCAATGAGGATCATCTCTCTTATTTCAAGTTTATAGGTCGTGTGGCTGGAATGGCTGTTTACCATGGCAAACTTTTGGATGGTTAGTATTTTTCTTATGTAATGTGATGTTCAGATTAATATTGTGCCTGTTTTGAATCCTAAGTTCAATCTGTTCAATTTGTTTCTTCTTCTTTAAAGCCTTTTTTATTCGTCCTTTTTACAAGATGATGCTCCAAAAACCAATAACACTACATGATATGGAGTCTGTGGTATGTAATTTGCTTTATCATGTTGATAAATTTCATGTTAAATTATAATTTTTATGTATAAGAACTATAATATTAACTATTTCATATATATAATGATACATTATATA
This sequence comes from Corvus moneduloides, assembly GCF_009650955.1. Taxonomy (NCBI): domain Eukaryota; kingdom Metazoa; phylum Chordata; class Aves; order Passeriformes; family Corvidae; genus Corvus; species Corvus moneduloides. The sequence goes on along the minus strand of NC_045488.1, from coordinate 13,295,296 downwards.
ATATTATTAATATTATATATTGTGTATATCTCTTCAATGGCATTTTGAAGGTTGAAAAGGCATGATTCAAAGATATTTTATGCCACATCTGTAAGTTGCGTAGGAATTAAAACTTCCAATGAAAATCGAAGACCTAGACTCAGATTTAAGTCAGTTAAGCTGTATTGGAAACTTGAATCTAAACTTTCTGTGATTTTTCTTTAAATGTTTTAGACACTGAGGTTAAAATTGAATATAAATACCTTTAGGATCCTATCTTAACCTGCTTTTTAAATTAGTTTGTCTTTGATTATTAAAATTAATAATTTCAGGAGTGAAAATATTTGAGTGATACAATGTAACATTTTTTAGAGGAAAACATGTCCCTTAGACTTTTCTTGTTTGGTTGGTTCCCTGATAATGACTCTTATCTAGAATACTCATGAACAAAGTGATTTTTATTCTGTCTTTTTAATCTGTTACTGGCTTTGCTGCTCATCAAGATTACAGAATATAAGTCCTATCTGTTTCTGAGTAATAGATTTTTAGATGTGTCCTGATTTTTTTTTTTTTGGTTTGGTTTGGTTTTTGTTCAGTACTCTAGAATGATGGAATGGTTTGGGTCACAAGGCAGGGACACCTTTCACTATCCCAGGTTGCTCCAAGCCCTGTCCAACCTGGCCTTGAACACGTCCAGGGATGGGGCAGCCTCAGCTTCTCTGGGCAACTTGTGCCAGTGTCTCACCATACTCATAGTGAAGAATTTCTTAATATCCAAGCTAAATCTACCCTCCTTCAGTTTAAAATCATTATCCCTCATCCTGTCACTACACTTCCTGATAAAAGGTCCCTCACCATCTGTTCTGTAGGCCCTGTATTGGTACTGGAAGGTGCTGTAAGGTCTCCCTGGAGCCTTCTCCAGGCTGAACACGCTCAGCTCTCCCAGCCTGTCTCCAGAGCAGAGGTGCTCCAGCCCTTGTAGCACCTTGGTGGCCTCCTCTGGAGATGCTGTAGCAGCTCCGTGTTCTTATGCTGGGTGCCCCAGAGCCGGGCACAGCTGACTAGGGAGACAAAATCACTTCCCTCAACCTTCCGGTCACACTGCTTTGGATGGAGCCCAGGATGTGGTTGGCTTTATCTTAATTTTCGTTTCCTAAGGTTCTTTGTAGTAATGTCTGACAATAAAAGGAAAATAAATACAGGATGAGAGACAAGAGAAGAGTCCAAAAGATGTTACTTATATCTTACCACCATTTTGGTATGTGAGACATTTACATAGATTGCTGAGCTTTTGGGTTTCAAAGGTCTTCAGAGCTTTGTAGAACTGCAGTGTCTCTGTATCCAGTACAGGATTACCCTAGGTAGCAGTGTTCACTGGGCTGTCATGGAACCTCTTGCAGTTTGTAAGGTGGCTACTCTATTTTGTGTTTACTGTTTTGTAATTCTTTCTTAGGATAGTGAATATTACAATTCTCTGAGATGGATTCTTGAAAATGATCCAACAGAACTGGACCTCAGATTCATTGTTGATGAAGAACTTTTTGGTCAGGTTAGTAGGTTCGTGTCAAGTAGTATAGACAAAACATGAACAAAAATGTTTGACCTGTGAAATTAGGGGATTTTATTTGTATGGTGTTAAGAAAACCCCTTCGCTCTCTCAACTGCTTTTCAGTCATGCAGTGCTTTCAGCCTGGCTGTGATAAAGGACTTGGAAATAAGCAGAGCTTTAAAAAATTGCTTGTGCTTTTTTGTTAAATACTACTTGCATTGAAATGTAGCTGTTGCTGTGAAGGCAACCAAGACTAAGACATCCATAGTCCCATTACTTGATCTGGAGTGGAGGCTGGGTTTATATGATTGGCTGGAAAGGATGAGCTCTTTCGAAAGTTGCTGGAATCGCTGGGAGATTTCTCTTAAGATGTACTAGAAACCTATAGAATAAACAAGTTTGTTATTGCTTACAAAGCTATTTAAGGTAAGTCATGTTAGAAATACCACAGGTTTTGAATAAAACTTCAAAATTACAGGTGCCAGCTAGATGTAAGGATAATAACCTTTGTGGTCTTGTGTAACACCAGTGATCCTAAGAAGCAGCAATGAAACTGTATATCCATGATAACTGAAAATGAGATATTTATCTCCTGAGGTTCTAGTAATATAAGTCACTTTGTAAGAGAGATGCACATTGATTCACTTACTGGGATCATTGCTGAAATAGTTTCTGTAATTGTTTTTCCTTGATATTTGGAAGGGAGGCTAGGTCATATGCAGTTAGTGAAGTCTGCCTGACTCTGAACTTGTGTGCAGTCTTGGGTGGTGTGTTGTAGCAGGTCAGAAAAAATTGAGGTTTCCCGTTGCAGTCTAGCACCCTTCAACATTACATCTTTTTAAAAAAAATGTACCACATTCTATTTGTTAGGTGACCTGTGGGACTTGATCTGTTTCTCGTAGTTCTCAGATTCTGCAGTCTTCAAGAGTTGCGTGAATTACCTAATATTAACATATGAATTCTGTTACATACTCACCTTGTTTAAGACCTATTCTGTGCATTGCATTTAGACCCATCAACATGAACTGAAAAGTGGTGGATCAGAAATAGTTGTCACCAACAAGAACAAGAGAGACTACATTCAGTGAGTAGTGGCTGCTGTGTGCAATGTATCTCACTGGACTGGCCTCTAGTGCAGGCACTCTATTAGCTTTATTTACAAAAAGTAGTTGTTGCTTTATATATAAATCACTTTTATTTTAAATGTGGTTTTGTTTGGTTTTTCTTTTTTACAGTCTTGTAATTCAGTGGAGATTTGTGAGCAGAGTACAGAAACAAATGACAGCCTTTAAAGAGGTATAATTTTAATTACATAATAAGTTCTTCTGAGAGTTTTTTGCATCTGATACTAATTTTCTTTTGACATCCTGAAGATGCACAGATAATTTTGTTAAAGATATAAAAAAAGGCAGTTGATACTGTTTGTAGTGTCATCTTTGAATTATTTCACAGTTAAAAATATTTTGGTATATTTTTACTGAGGTGTTCAATTCATATTGAAAAACTTGCTTATTTCTCAATTCTGACTGGCAGCTTTAGCTGTGGAGCAAACTATTTAATGACCTCTGGAGAAATTAAACTTAATTAAATTATATTAGTTTGATTTAAGCTAGGTCATTTACCCTTACTTGTATAAATTGTATTACGTATATGATATTCAGACTTCCATATTCATCACTCAGTGTTGCACAACAAAGACGTGAGTAGTCAGTTAAAAGTAGTATAAGGAAACTGGGGACTACTGGTGTCCAAACATCTGTATTTGATATATGGCTTTGGCTCTCTTTACCAAAGCCTCTAAATATTCTTCTCCATGACTAAAAATGCTTAAATAATGTTGACTTGATTTTTACAAACTTTCCTCATCTTTTATAGGGCTTTTTTGAACTAATACCACAGGATCTGATTAAAATTTTTGATGAAAATGAGCTAGAGGTAAGTGTATCATGGAAAAGAAAACAAATTGTGTTGAAACTTAAGTTTACTGACTTAAACTTTGGTGTTGTTTGTTTGTTTGTTTATCTGTGTAGTTATTAATGTGTGGATTGGGAGATGTGGACGTGGCTGATTGGAAACTACACACAAAATACAAAAACGGCTACAACATAAACCACCAAGTAATACAATGGTTCTGGAAGGTATCATGAAGTTCTAATATTTTCTTATTGAAAACGTTTTTCAAAAGCTGCTGCCTTTCTGCTATACAAGTTTATAGTTTGATTCATTAAAAGGTTAGGTAAATATTATTTGACCATTAAAATTCCTGAGAAAGTAAGAAAGCTAAAGGTGAGTTGCATGGTAAGAATGTATATTCAATACTGAGGCTTGCTTTTTCAAAAACGTCCATGTCTGACTGGGGTTAAAAATATTTGTGTAGGTTTTCCTGGCATGGTTGCACTAAAGAGGTGTTAAACTCTTCTGTTTAATAAATTACAGGAATTTGGCTTCTAGTTCATAACATCAAGAAACTTCAAAGAAAGTGGGGGGCCAGGTCTTCAAGGGAGGCACTTTAACAGCCTGCTAGGCTGTAACCATACTCCTGTTACAGTGCCATTAAAAATTGTTGACTTCATAGCTTTAAGCAATAGGCAGAGAAGTAGACTGTGTGTCACTAAAAAAATGCATATGTATATCAAAGATAATGATTTAGAGGTAGATACTGTGTTGCTTACTATGTGGCTATGTTGTCTACTAGCTTAAAACCTTAATTTTAAAATAAATCTTTAATTGTAATCATTATCATACCATAGGCGGTCTTAATGATGGACTCTGAAAAGAGAATAAGATTACTTCAGTTTGTTACTGGCACATCACGTGTTCCCATGAATGGGTTTGCTGAGCTGTATGGTGAGTACTTAAGATTATCTTCACAATTAAGTAACAAAGAACCCGATACCAACATTGTCCTGATGTTTGACTTCAGACATTGGCAAATTATTTTTCAAATTTTGTTTTAAAATTTAATATGTACTGGCAGTTATAAGAAACAAAGTTAGAGAAGAGTCACTTATATCACGTTTCCCATGGTCTGTAAATGCTTTGTTTTAATTCTGGTTTTGGAAGTTTTCAAATGGATAGGACTTCTCAAATGAATGTGGATTTTTAAAGTTCTCAAGAGCTGCAAAAATCCCTGTTTAACACATGATTGAGCTTGAAGAAAATTCTCAGTTATCCAAGATCTGATTACAAAGACATGCTGGCATCAGCAGTTAACTTCAGTTCCCCGATTGCTTTTATCTGCTCACAAGCCACAGTTGTACAGATGCAGTTGTTTGTAAGGATATACTCCAAAGGGGACCACTGAAATGACACGAGTTAAACATAAAGCCAGAAGAAAAGTAGTGAACCTACAATGCTGAGGCTGAAACAAGCAGATGACAGCAGGGAGCGTATTTCAATAGCAAAGCCAGAAAAGCCACTGTGGGCAGACTGTGGGCAAGCAGATGGAGCAGCCCACAAAGGGTGGGGTTGCTTGGCTTAGGGGAAGTCTGTTCTCAGCTGCCATCAGCTATTAAGTTTTCTGCTGGATTACTTTATTAAGGCTAAAAGTGCTTGCGATGCTGTGCAAATGACTGAATAGCCTAACTTGCCTCTTTGATTAAACATTTCCTTTCTTATAAACAAGACATTAATTTGTTTATAAAACAAAAGGATTGTGAACAAAACCACCCATCATGTGTTCTCATTTACCCATGTCTTCATTTTTATCTTAAATACTTGGGTTTTTTTTTTCTGTTCCATCAGTAAATGAGTTGTGAGTTCCAGTGGGAAGGACAGTGTCTTCAGCAGGCTTGAGCCGTGTGTCTGCTGCTGCACCTGAACCTTGGCATTGTTTTTGTTGCAGCACATGCTCATCACAGGGGAACCCAGTCAGAGTTCTGCTGCCTCAGGAGTTCTGCTTATTTGTCTAAGAACACTACTAGAGACAGAACTAAGAAGTGATACAGGGAAGAAACTGCTGAAGTTCTTGGCTTCCTTCTGCCCAGGGATTAGAATACTTGGGCAGTCTTCTGTAGTTGTATTCACTCACTCGTTAATGAAAAATTCAACTAGCAGTTGTCTTGCACAGTGCAAGTTTTTTTCTCTTACAGTTATTTCTGCTTTACTATGGCCAGCATGGCATCCTTACAGAACCCCAGTAACAATTATATTTCCTGTACCTTGTCTTGAAAGAGCTGTGGGTGGTTTTTCAGTGTTTTGTGCTGGTCCGTGGCGCTTTGCTGCTGCCGGGCTGTTTCCTTCCCACGCCCGGTCTGCGGCCCTGGAGCCGCTTCCTAGCGGAGATCTCCCTCTCGTGGCACAGACAGGCATTTCTGCTCCTCAAACGCGAGTGCTCCGAGGCCGGGAGCAAACCCACCCGCGCTGGAGAACTAGGACACTGAACAGTCTCTGAAAAATAGTGACTTTTTGTCTTTCTTTTTTTTAACTGTACAGTCTTCTCCCAGTTTAAGGAAACGGTTACAAAATGCCCTTTGCATCTACTTGCTGAGAATTGAGAAGTCCAAGAAACTTTGAGATATGACATGCTGTAAGGCAGTTGTTGAAGGACAGAGGGAGCTGGGGCTGCCCTTGCTAGCCAAAAAGTGTTCTCTCGGGTGCATAAGAACATGCTGGAGTACACATATGATTGCCGTGTTTCCAGAAGTTCTCAGTTACTCTACTTTGTCGTTGTGTAGGTAAAGCTGGACATTGAAGACTTTCTACCTGGTTATATAACTTGGCATGTGGTGATAAACATGTATCCGTTTTTACATGCAAAATTTATAACAGTATAAAATGGTCTTGTCCAGAAAATTTTCAATGCCAGTTGCTACACATATGCATTTAGGTCTTAGGCTTCTGAGTTTAAGGTGTAAAAGTCTCTTGAAATTGAGGTATAGCAAGAAATAATTAAAATACAAGTGAATTGGGATTATTGGCCATTACTGACAATAGTCTGTATTTTATTCATATAGATAGCTCCTTCTAATGTCAGAACTGGATTGCAAAACCCCCAAATATGTCGTAATTTTAATTTCTGATTCTAAAAGGATCTTATAATAGGTTGAAAATGGGTGTGTTCTTTTCTGCAGGTTCAAATGGACCACAGTTGTTCACAGTTGAGCAGTGGGGTACCCCTGAAAAACTGCCAAGAGCTCATACCTGGTGAGTATTTAATTCAGATAAATTATGACCTCTAGTAAGAGTGATAAAATGCTTAAGAGTTTTCATCTGTTTTTCAGCTTTAATCGCTTGGATTTGCCTCCATATGACTCGTTTGAAGATTTATGGGATAAACTTCTTCTAGCGATTGAAAACACTCAGGGTTTTGATGGGGTTGATTAAGACACAGACATAAATTATATTGGTCCAGTGCTGCAATTTCATTTTAAAGGTTTACAAACAAATCTGAATTTTCCAGGGACTACCATTGTATTTAGTCACATGGCAATTGAATCTTCATAGTATCACATGTAAAATAACTAAGTATTAAAAATCACTAACTTTTGAAAATGTATTTTGTCATTTCCCTAGTTTTGTGTACTTTGCTAATACATGCAATATACACATTAGATCAGCCAGTGCCAAGTAAGTCAAAACCTAAAATATTTTATCAGTTGCCTCCTGTACAATATTTGAGACTGTCCTGCAGTAAACTACTGAAGTAAAGCTGTGAAGAAATCTTTGCAGAGGATTTAAATTTGATTTGCTGCTTTAAGAACAACAACAAACTGTTTTAGAAAAATCCCCAGCCAAACAAAAAAAAAGCAACAAACCTAACAAACTTCATGTATTACAATATCATAATCTGTGCTGCTTCAGGCTCTTTGCAACAGATCTGCCCAAAGCACCTTATAACTCAGCACATTAGATGAAACATTGGAAAACATTTGTTTGCAGAACACTGACTTGCTGACATGGTTGTTAGACTTCTGTTTCTTCTGACTTGCTTTTGCTAAAACAGTGTAACAAACCCAAGATTTTTATACAAAACAGATAAGAAGCATAATTCTGAGTTTTAATGAGAAATTATATCCATTTTTTGTCTGAATTTGTATACCGATGTTGGTTTATTGAGTGTTCATCACTTTTTTTGATAAATTTGTAGCTGAACGATAATATTTTCAATTCAGCCTTTTGCAACAAATCAATCTTAAAGTGAAATTTGTATGGATATCACTCAGTATTTAGTTACTGATAGTTAGAGGCCTTTATTATCCATTCTTGCAGTATTGCACTACAGAACAATAAAGAACATGTTTACAGGGTTTTCTGGGCCAAATTCAGTAGTCTGTTATGTGCAAGCTCCTCTAAACTGCATGGAGGTTTTGCACATGTGATCAGGTGCAGAATTTGGTTCTGTGATGTGTTTACAGGTTGCTAGTTTCTACAGCTGCATTTTTATATTTTTTTTTCTCCAGTGTTAGTCTAGAAACCAAATTTGTTAATACAATATAACCAAAGTCATAACCAACAACATGCAATTTATCATAGATAAACTTGTCATATATAAATATTAGTTTGATTTCTTTTGTAAATGTGGGTATTTTTTGTATTAATGTTAAGACTGTTTTTGAGCAAGTGCTGGTTAAAATGATTAGCAAAGTTGGTTCTGAAAGAAAAAAATTGGTTTGTATACCTGGCTTGCTCAAATTTTAACATTTTATTACCAATATGATCAGAGGAAATGACAGTACCCAGCTTTGGCCAGCAAATTTCTGTTTAGTCACAGTCTTTATAAATATGCAAGAAGGAAGTGTAGCACATCTCTCTCTGAAGATATGTAAATTATGTAACAAATGTTAATGGGTCTTAAGGGATATTTAAAATCCCACTTTGTTTTATCCTTTGACTAGGTCATTAGGACTGAGAGTATTACATGTAAATAAAGGTAACTTATACAAATTTCCCAAATCTATAAGCAGTTTTGTACAACGTGAATGATATATCAGTAAATCTGTATAGATTTGAATGTAGCAGGTTTTGTTGCATACTTCAAAGTATAAAATAAGGATCCTGAGAGCAGTAAATAAAAGTTTATTCTAATAAGTTGTGATTCAGTTCTTTGAAGTGCAAATGAGTAATCTTGAAATAGCAAGAATTTAGTAGTTTTTATACTCCTAGGTAGGCCACGGCAGTAATTCCACCACAACGTGCTGCTACTTTTGCAGAGCTGTGAAGATGCAGCAGTGCTGTTTCCTGGTGTTCTGCTCCTGAGACGTGCAGCCTCGGAAAAATGCACACTGTGTTTTTATAGAAGCTCTAGGTCTCTGTCAGCCTTCAGTGCATGGCCGGCCTAGAGACGCTGAGGGGAGGCCCCTCAGCAGCACTGCTGACCAGGTGAGGCAGGGCCAGGCTCCTCCTTGCTCTAGGAACCTTCCCAGCAGATGCACAGCCAGCACAGCTGGATGGGGAGTGGAAGAGGGGCCCTGAAACCCTGCACCTGCAGCAGGGAGTGCCCAGCAACACATCCTTTCTCTGGGCTTTAAACTAGGTTTGTGGGGGAGTGGTGGGTGATAGCAGCTTGTGCTTAAGTAAAGGAGAGGTTGGTGATGCTGAGTACCATAGAATGGCCTGGGCGGGAAGGGGACCTTGAAGATCATCCAGTTCCAACCCCCCTCCCATTGGTAGGGACATCTTCCACTAGACCAGGTTGCCGAAAGCCCCATCCAACCTGGCCTTGAACACCTCCAGGGATAGGGCAGTCACAGCTGCTTTGGGCAACGTGTTCCAGTGCCTCACCATCCTCACAGTAAAGCTTTTCCTAATATCTAGTCTCAACCTACTCTCTTTCAACTTGAACCCATTCCCCCTTGTTCCGTCACTACATGCCTTGCCCCATCTATCCTGTAAGTTCCCTTCTGGTATTGGAAGGCCACAGTTAGGTCACCCTGAAGCCTTGTCTTTTCCAGAACAATCCCAATTCTCTCAGCCTTTCCTTAGAGTAGAGGTGCTCCAACCCTCTGGTCAGCTGGGGCAGGGTGATAAGAATGAGGCAGCCTTTGTGGAGGATGCCACAGGCTGAAGGGGGCCTGCCTTGTGTGCCTGAACACAGAGGCAGACAGGGAAAAGCCAGGAGGAGTAAAAGACATGGCTTGTATGGCTGGATGCAGGGAGGACTGTGGAGGGGGCAACGGGCTGGTGCAGGCCCTTGTGGGAACATCCTGGTCAGGACTTGCCCTAGGCTGCTGTTTGTCATGAGGAGGGGGGCAGGGTGTTTTTTGTAGCTTCTCAGGAAATTCTAGAATTTTAAACCCTGGCTCTTAGGGGAGACAAAATTCCCTCACATCTGTGGGCAGGGCAGTGCAAAGGGGAGCAACCTGGGAGGCTTCTGTAGGGGGCCATGAACAGCCAAACAATGGTGCAGTCTTGGGCAACCAGGGAGGTGCTCTTTGGGATCTGCTGCATGTCCCTTTGTACTTGTATTTTCTGCACGTCAACCTCTGTGTTCCCTGAAGCACATACACAGAGAGAGGGGGAAACTCCAGAGACGCTCCTATGAACACCAATTTTTTTCACCAGAAACACAGTTCTGCATGTCAACTGCAGGCTTCTTACTGTGGCACTGCAGAGGAGAGGTTAACAGCTGCTTCCTTATGAGCCGGCAACCAGCTCTGTCACACTGATTTCATTGCTCTTAACACCGAGCAGTGCCAGGTGAGGGGTAAGGAAGAAAAGCTTCTCATGCAGGTAAGAGCTAATATGCTGGGAAGAAAAGAGGATATAGGATTGTTTGTTAAGAGATTTTGTGCAGATCTGGTTAAGAAGCATTGATCTGTGAAGAGACTCTCTGAGAGCTCATGAGAAAGATCTTGAGAAAGATGTACATTCTAAGGCAGAGGCTGGATCACAATGGGAGGGAGAGCATGACTGCAACAGGAATAGTTTTGCTTTCCTCAGCTTTGAAAACACCGCACTGAAAATTCAGGGGAGTTTGTGCTTGCAGTTTTCTGGGCTGCTCCAAGCTGGAGAGAGCTGCAAGCAAAACAGTTCCCTGCATTGGTTGTGGCTTCTGCAGCTCAGTACTGATTCCAGGCATCTTGTATAGAACATGGAGACTCCAGTGGAGGCTCTGCCCAGGATTTGGACTCTTGGCTGGGCTGGGAGTAGCTGCGGGGCCTCCCTGGGCACTGGAGATGGCTGGGCCAGGCCTCCCCAGGGGTTCACCCTGGCCCGCTGGGGTCACTGGGTGACAGGGCAGCGCAGGGACATGAGCTGCTGGCACAGCGGGATGTGAGCTGCTGGCATTGGGGTTAGATGTGTTGGGATGGTGTGAAACCTCCGGGAAACTTCTCAGGAGCTGAACTTTCCTGGGAACTTAAACCATTCCTGTTGCATGTTTAATAAGGATGATGGTGTTTATTTGTGTGTTAATTATTACAGTTATATAGTAAAGGGTGTTTCTAAATAGATATTTATGATGCTTTTGAAGAAGTGAATTTATTTAGCCTAAAAAAGGTAAGTATATAGATTAACTAAGTATATAAATGCACCTCAACAAAGACTTGCAGTGTAAACTGTTCCTAATTCAAAGGTCTGCTTAGGCTGCTGTGGGTGAGGCTTTCTTAGATTTTTCAGTCCATGTCACTAATTTGGTTTGTGTTGACTTACAAGGTTTTGGTAAGAAATCATCTTTCTCTAAAATTTCTCCTTTACTCTGAAGGTAATTATGTCTGTGTAATTGCTGTGCAGTCTGGTGGTAGGGAAATGAGACTTTAGGCATGAACAAGACACATTCAACACTCACTTGGAGGTTAGGGGTGGTGGGGGCTGTGGGTTTTTCCCTTCAAAATTAATTTCTCTCAACAGGTTTTTAGGCTGAGTGGTACTTGTATCAAGTCTCTCACTTCTCAAGGTGGTGCAGGTGATTCTTCAGCATTGTGGCTGCATCATGAGGTAGAGCTCCAGGTTAAGAGGAAGTTAACAATTTCTATAGAAAGTGCCACTGAGTCTTCACTTATGCAGTTTGAAGGACACATGACTTAAATTCTTTTTAATTACTATTAAAAATCACATCTGTGGCATATCAAACAAGTTTTTTTTTTTAATTAGAGACTAGGTTGAGTACTAATGCATCAAACCTAGGCAAAATACATGAGTGTAAACTACTGATTTTCCTTCTTTATCCTAACTTTCTCTCTCTAACCTCACTATTTCATACATACACTTACTTTGTAAGCTATCCTAGTGCCTTGACATTTCATTTGTTTTGTAAATTCATAGCACAGTTTGGTGCTATTTCACTAATTGATGACATCTTTACAAAAATCTGCACGTGTCCTTTAAATCCACGGCTGCCTCTGGCATACTGTCAATGTGGGGCACGTCCTGGATCAGCAGAGACTTCCTTTTTTCTTTTTTTTTGTGTACTCTTTTCAGTGCAATTTCAGCATTACTTACCAAATACATGATATTCATCAATTCCCTAGGGTGGGAATTGCATCGTGGCAATGATAACATGCTAAAACATATGAAATACTCAAAAAATACTCAAAACCGAGTATGTGTACTTCTAAATATTGTCTTCATTTTACTCATTTCTTGTGTGGTCAAAAATGATGTCAGTTGTTAGGAGACCAACTCTTCTGTCATTTTTCATGCTGTCTGTGTTTTCCTTTCTGTTTCTCATTAATTAGTTTGTTGTAGTAGTTGAGTTCTTCAGATAGGGTCTTACAATATTATTTTTGTATGAGATTCTGCATTTTATCAGGCAGTTTGTTTATTTTAATATCTCCTGGTTTTACTCAACTATTAAAAGACTCACTGTGCAATTCTTATGATGTGAACTGAGAGGAGCCCATTTATCTGCAGTCTATCACCAAGGATCCATACCTCTGGTGTCATAGAAGCATGTTTTTGAAATGTCTATACATTTAAAAGGCAACCAACACCTACCATCTTCCATGGTTATAAATGGGAATTAAGTATTTAACAGCTGCCATTTTGCTCTGCAGCATCACAGAATCAGTAGGAGATGCAAGCACAAGCTTTGGTGCTCTTAATACTAAATCATTTTTCTTTGGAGACAATTGCTTTTTCTCTGAGGAACATATATCATTAGCACGCTAATCAGAATACAAACAATTCACAAAGGGGATAATGAGGGAGAACTTCCATGTAAAGCTTGCTTTATGTCCATGTGATTCTGTAGAAAAATGTTTTGTTTTGCTGAGCTGTCCTTAATTTGAGGTTTCTTGCTTAATGAGACTTCAAACAAATTTTGCATTGTAGGTTTCAGGTTCTCATCCCAGAGAGAGGCTTGGGATTTTGGGGAGGGGGAGGAGGCCAAGCGGCTTGGAAAACCTAAACAGACATTAAGTAAGTGAGCCTGCCTCTTGAGCAAAGACAGATAAGGGCAGCCTTCCCAAATGTGACAGAATGTAAAACTTCCCATTGAAATACACCACAGTCTAAAAACATACATTACAATTTGTTTTTCTTAACCCATTTTGAGTTTAATTTAATGGCACGTTTCCATAATTTTCCGTTAGCTTTTCTGATGCTTTCTACAAGCTGAAATATTTCTGATTGGGGTTTTGTTTTGAGGGCTGGGAAGTATGACCTTTTAGAGGCTGTTAATACACCTCCTTCTATGCGCTGCTGCTTGGGAGTATGCAAAATGCTAAAGATTTAAATCAAACTGCCCCGAGGACTGCTTACTGACCTTTTCAATGCAGAGCTGTCAAAACCTTCAACTAGACATTAGCTAGAGAAGAACACTTTAGGCAGATCAATGCAAATAGAAAACAATGTGGTTTTGACTTTTGGTAATTCCTAGTTAGTGAAAAACAGTTCCTGTGCTGCAAGAGCTGCTGGAAGCAAACCCACACTGTCAGGGATTTGCTGTGAGTAACGTGTAATAGTTATTTTTCAGGGAAAATCTTTTGTAATCTACTTAAGAAATTAGAAGTTTTCATTAATTGCTAAATCCTGATATAGTTATCCGAGCAGGATGCTTCATTGACTTCAAAGGGATTTTTGTCTACTTAAGGAATGCAGGGTCAGGCCCTTAACTAGTGATAACTTTCTTCAGTGGGTTGTCAGATATGACAAACTATGCCACTTCAGTAGAAGTTACCCTGGCCAGGCCATGCCATCCCTTTGTCTGAAAAATCTGCTTTCTTCCTTTGCCCAAGTAAGGGAATTTCTCTATAGAATATATTAGAAATTATTCTCTAGCTGAAGCTGTGGTTTATGTGAATATATTTTATTTTCTTTTAACAGCTACAACACATTATTTTTTAGTTATGATAATTATGTAATAAATTCCGTTTCAGAAAGTGTTTGATGGAGTTATGAGCCTTCCCATTCTATGTACTGCTGCCCAGCAATTAGTTGTCCGTCCTTAACAGATTTATTCCTAATCAGTTGCTCATGCACTATTGCTTGCTGTAATGTAGAATTTTAAATAAATGCCTGCCTTTTTATGTAGACCCACAGAAATTACCCAAAACCAGGGGACTGAGAAGCTATTCATTCCTATTTTGGGTCTCAGTCCAGTAGTTATAGGCATCCTGTGCTGAAGACTCACAGAATAATTATTTCACAGGTTAGTAAAAAGTCATTCTGTGTGCTTTATCAGAATGTTAGAAGTGCTTTTCTTAGTATAATTAAAGGTTAGCTATCAGAATGTGAGGTGCTGCTTTATCCAATGTAATACGATTGAGCTCTATTAACAGGTAGCTAAAAATTATTATTTTGCAAATTAATTCATTTTGCTATTTTCTATGCTGAGAATTCGGAGTCTAACTGTAAGCCTTTCTAAGATCACATTTTCATTTGTATAAATGTCTACAATTTTGTAAAGATAAGAGGTGAAGTGGTGAAGTTGAAATTTTGCATGCTTAGATAGACCTGCGTTGGAAAAATGAACAACATTTTGGTCACGAAAATACTTTTCTGTACTGGAAAAGGTCCAGCTATTTGACTCTTAAGGTGCAAACAAACTGGATCAGTTGATCTCTCACTGGAGAAAGAAATGAATCCTGATCACGCTGTATCTAATTGAAGCAGCTCAATCAGTTGGTGTGGGGCTGCAGCTGCTTCAGGGCTGGGCTGTGGTGGGGAGTGGCCTGCAGGATATGACTGGTGGTGTCCTGCACTGGAGGTGTTAACAGGTCAGGCTCCCCCTGAAGCCAACAGGAGTTTGAACACCCGGCAGGATTTGGAGGGCTGCTGTCTATATGTTGAAGGTTTGCTCTAGTTAGGCATCATGCTTTGGGTGCAGCAGCTTGCTGAGGCTGGGTGGGATGGCCCCAGCCTCTCCAGACAGGATTTCCACACAGTGACTTGCAGTGGCCTGCTCCTCAACTGAGCACATTAGGCCAATTTAGCTCCCTAACTTGTCATAACTGCCCCCCACATGGCACGCTTACTTTTTCCCCCTAGTTACTTAGCATGAACATTTTGGTATGTGTTCCATATGTTTATTATTTTAAACATTACAAGTTCTGTCATGTGTCAGCATCTGGCCACTGTGATCTTACAGAGGTATCTGAACATAAATGATAGCAAAATGTTATTTAGCACTTAACAAACGTAATCCTGGGCTAACGATTAGCAGCAGATAGCTGGATAGCAGCACAGTTATACTATGAGCAGCTTTAACTTCCGGTTGCTCTCCCTATGTATTCTGCAGGCATACCTGGGTATGCCACACACTAAACTGAACCAGGGAATTAATTCCAGCAAAACAAAAAAAAAGTTGTGACTTGTCCCCCAAGTTATTTCCATCAGGATTAGTTCTCTTGATTCTTTGCTTGGCCACACAACCTCTTTGCAACTGGCAGTGCTTATGCTGGTTGGCAAGTGCTAAATGGCATTAAACTGAGGGCACCTGGGGATGTGCTTCCAGCAGAGCTTCTGATCTCCTCCTGCTCTGCTGTGCCTGGGCAGGAACCAGGTGGAGACCTAAGCCAGGTTAGCAGCAATGCAGGGGAAGGAGGAATCGGGGTGGGCTGCTTTGTTTCCCCACCGTCCCTTGGGACATGCAGGGCACTGTGATCCAGCTGCCTTCATATCCTGTCCAGCCCTGGGCAGACAGTTCTTCCAGAGCCTTTAAGTAGGGGAGAACCCCACAGGCCCCCAAGTGACTCCTGCAGCCCAGCTGAGATAAAATCCCAGCAACTGCAGCTGATGGAGGCAGCAATTTGGGCATCAAAAGAAATCACCCCTGCAATGCCCGGCTTTTGGCTCCCCTCGGTTCCCCCCCCCCCCCCCCGCCCCAGCTCACTCCTTGCACCGGGGTGTTGCCTTTAGCGGGTCAGCCCGAATTCTTGCTAAAGCCGTTTGGGTGCAAGTCACAGCTTCGTGTGGACCTTCAAACATCTCGGTCTCCATCCCCAAAGCTGTGTTGTGCACAGGGGCATTTGCAGGTCGAGCCTCTGTGTGCATGTGAGGGGGAGGAGGTGCTGGGAACATGCCTTGAAGGCTTCAAATCTGTTTATCTTCACACTCCTGAGAGGCGATCGCTCTCCCGTGACAGGGCAGTGCACTGGAGGGAGCAGCCCTGGCAGCACCGAGATAAACCGATGGGGCACAGCCTGCTTTGGCCAAGTGGCCTCTCCCTGACCAGCAATTCCTTATGTCTCTGTGAGATGAAATGGGACAAGAGCAGCAGGAAGCCTCCTCCAATCCTTCTTTTTAATAGTTCCTTGGAATAAATTGTAGATAAGAGAGACCACTTTGTTAACATGCTGAGAATGCAAAGACAAAGGAAGGGCAATCTTTCACAGCAAAAATAAATAGATCTCTGTAGCAGGGTATATTCAACAGTATGTCCAAATTCTAGCTAGCCTCTGACTTGCCTTGTTTTTAATTTATTTTATTTCCAATATTTGTTTTGTCATTGCAAACATATAAAGGAAAAGAGGAAGAAATTATTTGCCTGTTTCCTGTTGTAACCGCAAAGTGAAGGTAACATATACGGATGAAAGGAGACCATATTTCATGCCTGTTGCTAAACAAATAACTGCAGAACAGTGAGTTATCATGATAAGCATGACAGACTAACAAAAAACTGCCTCTGGGAGATTCCTTTGTAGATTCAAGCACAGAAAAGGGTAACCTAGGAGATACTTTCTTTCTGCTTAGTTATTCTTGGTCTGATACTTATTGTATCGACCCAGTGCCTAAACACTTTGATTTATGGAAGATAACATCAGAGTACAGTACTGCAGCATTTCCAGGATTTTGTTTGTTTCCATATTGGGGAAAGGGTTGAGAGAGAGGACTGTACTGAGCCAATTAAAAAATATATACATTGCAAATGCATTTTATGGGACTGCTCTTCTCCTCTTGCTGGCCATTCCTGTGCCTTGCAATTTCTACATATGCATAAACCCTTTATGAAAATATTCTGTGTGTTTCAGTGTGCAGATTCCAGCTGCTGCTGCCAGTCTGCTGGCACTTTGGTCCCACGCCAGCTACGTGCTGAGGACTTTCCTCCCAGGAGTGCTGAGCACTCCTGAGCTCAGAGGAAGTAAATGGTGCTCAGCTCCTTGTTTGAGAGCCCAAGGTGGCATGGCAGAAGTGTGCAGGCTGCCTGGCGTGGGAGATGTTCATGGTGGTTTCGCTGATCCAAGCTGCTGTCCCATGCTATTGCCACACCTTCTGCTCCATGTTGCAACCCTTGGTGTTTCTACACCTAAGAACCAGGCTAGGGAGATAAACCAGGAGAAAAACTCTACTGAAAAACAGAAAGGATTTTCTGGCAGGTTATGTGTTCAGAGAAGTTCACTGAAGCAGAGGAGCATCAGCTGTGGCATGAAGGCCAGAAGAGAGAGCTTGGAGCTGCAGTAAATCCAAACTCCACACCATGAAGTCTTTACACTGTATGTGAGGACAGGAGCACATCTGGGATCAGATATGCCCCTTTCTCTGTAGCTGTGTGATTTGTTTGAAGTACCAAGATCTGGTGGCTTGCATCTAGGAAACAGCAGGCTGACAGACCAAAAATACTTAGGTATTTTTCACGCCTTCCAGTAGCAGCAAATGGGCATGACAGAGCAAGGGATTGCACTTTTCCAGATCCCTGTGAGGTTGCTCTTCCAAACTGCATGTGGTTACCTCTGGCAGCAGGGAGGAGGATGTTGGGGTGTCATCCATCTCCTGCTGAAATTCATGGCAGGGTTCCTCTTCATTCTGGTGTGATGAGCCTTAGACAGTGGGGGTAAACATCTGGAGGCTGCCTCTGGGGCACTGTGAAACAACCTGGCAAAGGTGCACCACTGATTTGGGCCAGTGAAGCACCAGAAGGTGGCTGGAAGGGGAAACAAATGCTAATATAGCAAATAATTGTATTGCTTTCACTTTGGAGTTGTTGTTTTATGATGAGGTGAGATCTGTGTTCAAATCCCTTTGTCAGGGTGTGCTTTTCCTGTACAGGAAGGCTCCCTGGAGAGAAAGTTCATTAGCATTCCAAGGGCTCAGCCCAAAGTGTGCTTGCCCTTCTGCTCATCGAAAGAGTGAATCTCCTTTGAGAAGGCAATGGAGATGGTAACTGTATACAGGTTTAGAATGAAACAAGAATCTACTAAGTGACCAAATGTACCAAAAGTAAACATTTTTATGGTGGGTCTTAATAGAGTTAGTGTAACATACTTAACATCTGGGAATACAGTTGTAACTGGGTCAGGAGTTCGGCATGAGAAACAAGAAAGTGTCTAAACATGCTTACAGTGACACCAGATCAAAAACACTCAGAGCAAGAACTATAAGGACAAAACGAACTTCCCTGAAAAGAAGAGCTGATTACACCCTGCCAGGAGTGCAGCATCATGGCAGCCCCTTAGCTGGGCTTTGGGTACTCTGAAGGCAGAGCTGGCTGGTGCAATTTGCAGTAATTCCCCTGTAGTTAATAGCTTTCTGACAATTACCACTGCTCCCAGACTGCCCTGGGCTGCAGCTCCAGTACTGCTACAGCCACACTCAGCTGCCTGTGCTGCCGGTACCCTGCAGTGCCTGTAGCTCCAGCTTCCTCCACACCAGCAGTGACACTCAGCAGCTCCTACTAGCAGGGCTGGAGGATGAACTGGGACCTGGCACTGGTAGCAGGGAAGGGCTGAGCCTGTGGGGGACCATGATAATGATTATATGTCTGTTTGAAAATGGATTTGGGCTCCAGGACCCTACTACCATATCTTACAGGCTACAGCTAATTGAAGATAGTGTTGTGATTGCACATATTCCAATGGGGACTCTTTAAACTGCTGTAAATAACTCTCTCTCCACCTCTCCTGTTTCCCACACAGAGGTGCTTGTTCCTCTCCTTTTCTGTTCCGTGACGTTATGGTGTTAGAGCACAGCCATGTGAAGCCAAAACAGGAGAAGAGACCATGTGAGCAAAACCACTTTCCCATTTCTGAGCTTGTTAGATCAGGTGGGATGCAGCAGCATGTGGGAACCCAGCTCAGGCCATTTGTGGCCATGCCAAACACCATCCATGCTGCTGTGACAGCTTTTTCCAGGCCACAGGGATGAAAGAGCTAACATGATGCTATTCATTTTCCCAGACAAGGGTGAAATGCTCAGTGCAAAACTGACCACAGAGCAAACAGGTCTGTTTCTGGTTTAAGCTGAAGGAGAGGTAAATGTTCTAACACCAGAAAAATCTTACTCTAATGTGGGAAGAAACTGCATTCTCCATCCTAGGTTTGTGACTGCAGTGATCTCATAAATACAGAGTTCACCTTGGGAAGGTCCAGTTACAGCAAATTTTCAGCTTCTTTCCTTTTCCTGAGGCTGCTCATTCCATCCCAGAGAAGACTCCTGCCTATCAGTTGTCTTTCTAGAGATGTTGGTAATAAGTTAGACAAAGCGTATAAACACCATGATCATGAGATTTCATTAACGTTTGGAAAATCCCTCTCTTTGGTTCATAATAGTACCAAAATTCTGGATTTTACAGCCCTAGCTCAGTTTAGCAGTCCTGGATGCATTGCCAGCTGCCTATGGAGCAAACCCTTGAGTCAGATCTGTTCATATCAATCTGATATTTAAAATCTTTCCTTCCAGGAAACATATAGATTTGTCTGGCCAGGGCTGAGGCTGAAATGCAGCATAAAAATCAGGTTATTTACAGACAGTAACCTGGACAGCATGTTGTTGTTCCAGCCATGGATAGCACTTCAAAGAGAGCTCTTACTACTGACTTGTGTTTTAAGACATTGAAGAGCTGACTGCTCAAATATTACAAGTTATTATTTCTTTGAAAGATGTGTGCAGCTTGTTTTCAGACTCAAAAATCTAAGAGAAAACATAGAAAAGGGTTTATATGGGTTTGAAAAGAACCACAAAAGCTGGGGAAATCTGGATAGCCAAAAATACAGCTTGAGTCAAGGAAAAAAAGTCTGTGTTGGTGACAGAAGAAAAATTGCTGCCTTGCAGCAAAGTACGCATAGCTTTGTTTATGTTGGTTGGCAACCTCTTGTACTCCTGGACTGCCTTTCTGTCTTTCTCAAGATAGTGCTTCTGAAATGGTTGGCCAAGTAGATAATTGGGTTCATTGGCTGCATATTTACAAATATGGTGTATTTGACAAAGTTACAACTGGCAGTGCCTTTAAACTGTGGTTCAGTGAGTTTATCAGTTATATATGAATTTAGATATGTTATCGCAAGTCTGCACTATCTCTAACCCAATTAATTACTGGGAAATGTGTTAAAATAATGAATCCTGACAAATTAAAGAGGGAGAGTTTATACTTATCTAGCTATTGAACTGCTTAGTTCTAGTAAGAATTGTATTACTTATTTTGTTAAATAGAAATGTCAAAATTAAAATATTGGCATTTGTAGCTGCCCAGACACAGGCACAAGAAGCATTCCAGAGGGAAGCACTTTCTTTTTAAGCCATTTAATACAAATATTGCATTTGATCTCATGAGTCAAAATCTCCTGCTGGCACAGTGTAGTCCAGGGAGATAGTAAAGCAGTTTCGCCATCACAGCAGAATACAGCAGTGAGCACAGACAACACAGCTAAGGCAAACCAGCCCACAAATAGGACAGGACTACAATTTCCTCTCTCTGTGTTGGCTTTTTTTTGTCCCCTGGTCAACTCAGACCAACCCCTCCTTCAAAAAAGGTTAGTGAGTTGGGCAAGGTGTTCCCCTGGGGCAGGTGGGGTAGTGTCCAGTGCTGGACAGTACAGCTCAGCCATCCGCTCATGCCTGCAGGAAGCAGTGCCAAGGTCTGCCAGAAAATGACCTTACATCTCCCAGGGACAGCTCCAGCCACTCCACCAACTGACCAAGGCACCTGGCATAGAAATGTTACTGGATACTGCATTCCCTATTGTATTTTTCTTCTAGGTGTGCTGAGCTCCTCAAGGAAATCTCAAATTCAGGTCATGCTGATGAACCAGAGTTTAGCAGGAGAGAATACAGTACCAACATGAGGTGCAGATGAAAGCAGTGAGTTTACCATGAGAAAGAATGAATATTTAGTCATTAATGCTCAAAAATAATGTAAGCAAAACTGCTTGTGATTTTTTTTCATAGTTCACACTTTTCTGATTAGATAAATTAAAACACTGAGGAAAATTGAAAAATACTGGATCAAGTGGATCCTGTTGCTCTATTTAGTCCTATTTGGACACCAAAACAGTGCATTTGCCGTTCTGCTCTGTAAAGTGACTGAAACTGTCTGGATGCCTTTTGGGTAAGTGATTTGCATGTAAAGCAAATATTTCCTAATTACCCTACCTGAAAACTCTGCTTGTATATTTTTGACAAGTGGAGAAGATGATGTAGGTCAAACTATGGCTTTACATCACATTTTAGTAGTTCTGATTTTCTCCCAAAGACTTTCAGAAGAGTCACTGACTCGGGCTGTAGCCAGTCCTGGTGATGATGCAGCAGAAGGGACTGGTTTGGCTGCCAGCTCTCAGCTCTGTGAGCTTTGCAGTGCTGGCAGGAACAAAAAGCAGTAAAAACTTGCCTGTCAGTGAAGTCAGCAGCTCTCACAATGAATGCAAACATAAGGTAAATCTGCTGAGTAAGAAGATGCCTTCCTACGCAGTAACTTTAGAAACTAGAAATCTGAACAGACAAAAAAAGAGATTAAAAATTTGCTTGCTGCAAGCATGGGGTAAAATTAGAGGTGGAACGGAAAGCTTAAGTGATAGCGGCAGCATTTGATGGTATCTCCCATACGCATTATCCAGAGGGTGGTGACAGCATGATTCTCAAGCCATGTTTGCAGTTTAGGTTGCATTTTGGCAAGCTAGTTCGCGGCAGATGTAAGCGTAAGGCTGCTTTCTGATGATGCAAGTGAAGGGCAGCTCATCCTCGACAGCACAGTGCTGTTCCATGTGGCCATCTGGAAGTGGTTTTATTGGTGCTGTAGGATGGGCTCAGTGAGAATCAATAACAAAATTGGCTTTTTTTTTTTTTTCTGGTCAATGCCTATCCTCAAGTCAAACATTTGTCTGCATGTACGGGAAGGCCAGTTTTATCTGGGTGTGAGGTGCTCTGGCACACCTGGACAGTGCTGCACCTGCGCCGGGCAGTGCAGGGTCTACTGCTCAGCACCTCCCCTGGTTCGGTGCTCTGGGCGGACAGCTCTGGGTTTGGCACAGCCCCTCGGTAACGCCGCGCCGGGTCCAGCGCACGTGTTGCCGATGCTCGCCATGCCGGTGAGCCGTGAGATGCCCCGGGGGAGCCCGGTGTCCCGGGGGAAGGCATGGCCGGCAGCTCCTGCCGCGGCTGGAGGGCTCAGCCCGCCCGCCAAATACCGCAGCCGGCAGCGCCTGCCCGGCTCAGGGGTCGGCGGAGCTGCCGTCGGGTCCCGGTGCTGTCCGGGAGGGGCCGCCTCTGCGGGGCCGTGCTCGGCCCAGATGGCGCCGGAGCCCGCGGCCCCTCGTGCGCGGGGCTGGCCGGCCCTGCCGCCCCCCGGCCCCGGCGCATTGTCCGCCGCGACCCCCCGCCCTGCGGCCCGCCCCGTCCAGCGGCGTCCCTCCCTCCCTCCTCCGGCCGGTCCTGCCCCGCCCCTCGCCCCTCTTCTCCCCAAAGGCCAATGGAGACGAGATGCAGAGAGTAGGGCCGGGACGGGCGCGCCGGGGCCGCTCCGTCCGTCCCCAGTCTCCTCCCCTCGCCCGCTGACCGGTCTGTGGAGCGGCCGGCGGGGCATGCCAGCCGCGTCCCGCTGAATGGCGCCGCTCCGCCGCCGGCCGCTGCTGCGGGCGCTGCTGCCGCCGCTGCTGCTCTCGCTGCCAGGTGAGTCCGGCCGGCCCGCGCCCCATTGTCCACCCGCGCCCCATTGTCCGCCCGCGCCCCGGCCCCGCTGCGGCCGCCGCACGTGGCTTTATTTATCCGGCATCGGCGGGACCGGCCGGGAGGGACGGGAACCGGCGGCGGCTCCGCGCTTTGTTCGTCCCGCGACGGGGCCGTGAGGGGTGCGGGCGGTGCGCGGCCCCTCCGCGCTCTGGTGAGGGGTTTTCGCTAACGATTCCTTGTAAAATCAGCCTTTTTACGACGCGCCCCGCTCCGGCTGCTTTGGCAGGCTTGTAAAATTAGCGAGTGGGCCGGGCGGAGCCGTCGCACCTGTGTGGCCGCCCCGGCGCTGCGCGCCCCGCGGCCCCCGGGATCACCGCGCACCCCGCCCGTGCTGTGGCGGTGCCCGAGCCGGTGTGGAAGGCGCTGGCTCTCTGGCTCCTTGGCTTTTTGCAGCCTGAGGGCTTCGCGCCGCTTGGAGTCAGTACCAAGTTTCCCCAGAGTTGTCCGAGTTCGGAGCGCTCGGAGCGTGTGATAGCGACAGCTTCACCTCGTGCTGTGGGTTCCGCGGCATGACTCGCGGCTCACAGTGCTTGGTAACTTGCACGTCTCTGCTCACGTCTGTCCTTACAGGCAAAATGTTTTGTTGTTTGTTGTTTTTTTTTTTTTTTTTCCTTCTCTCTTAGGAGTGTGGTGCTTTAGTGAACTGTTTTTTGTGAAAGAGCCTCAGGACGTTACTGTCTCAAGGAAGGATCCGGTGGTTTTAGACTGCCAAGCCCGTGGTGAAGCTCCTGTAACTATTACATGGCTGAAAAATGGAGGCAAAGTGTCTGAAAATGAACGGATCTACACTTTATCCAATGGCTCGTTGTATATCAGTGAGGTGGAAGGAAAGAAGGGAGAACTGTCTGATGAAGGATTTTACCAGTGCTTAGCTCTGAACAAATATGGGGCCATTCTCAGTCAAAAAAGCCACCTTACACTAGCAAGTAAGTCCCAGCTCCTGTTTATTAACCTGCTCGTGAGTTTGTGACAGCAGTTCCCTGAACAGCACACAACAACCTATCATTTTGATTGTGTACCTGAAAAGTTAAAATGCAAAATTATGGAGTAATTCTAGAGAACCTTTATTTCTTTTTAAATGTTTAAAGATTATGAGAAAAACTTATGGTGGTCCCTTTTTGAGTCTCTGCTGTGGCAGAAGTGGTGCAGGCGCCTGTGAGACCTCTTGGGCAGTGGTGCCTTGTGTGGGTGGCTTACGTGTGTCACCAGTCTCTGGAGCAGGTGGTGATGCAGAGTAATGCTGGCTACAGAAGTCCTGGGTCTTGTTTCCCAAGTGCTGTTCTAGCAGCCTGACAAGGGTTATCTACAGAATTGATTAAAAAAACCAAAAAAATTCCTTGTTCGGTAGCTTGATGTTGTGTTGTGCCGTCTTGGGGCAGGCGGAATGATTAATATAGATGTTTATCTCTGGAGAGGGAAGAGGGGAAAGGTTTTCTGGCCAACTGTAAGGCCTTGCTTTTCTGACATGTGTTCAGCCAAGCAGGTGTGGATGCTATTCCTTTTGGGACTCCTCTGGAACCTCCCACAAGGGCCTGTTATGTGTTTCCACTAGGAAGCGAGAGTCGCGTTTCTGGAGTGACTCCCTGCTGCTGGATGAATGGTGAAGGAAATAGTTGTGTCTAAGTGCTTTTATGGCTTTAACAGACTGACCCCGGGTGTTTGTTGCCCTCTATTTTCCTATCATCTTTAAACATTGAGCAAGAGATGTGTGTGAGGAACGGAATGCTGTGCCTTTTTCCATGGCAGTGCAGAGCTTTGCCACTAGACTACTTCTACAACATGATCTCCTTTTGCTTCCCAAAAGTACATAGGAATGTACTTTTCAAAGAAAAGTAAATTTTGGCAAAGTAAAGAAAACTTTCATTTCAAAGAAAGTATAACACAGAGAGTACACAGTTTATGTAGTCTTCTCATGTTCTCTCTATAATAGGACTTAACTGATGAATTTAATCTAATAGGAAAAGACTTCCTTTGACCTCTTCGACCCTGTTTTTAGTAGCAAGTTGCATAAAACTGGTGCTGGTACCTCTGTGAAAACTTGACATTAGTTCTAAGTTGCAGCTTTTACTAAATTCAACATGACAATAGTTATTGAAATTGGTACATTAGCTTACATTAAAAGATGTGTGAATGTTAACATTTGTTAGGTTTTTTTCTGTGTCCTTCTGACCTGATTGTAAAAACTGTCCACAAGATCCCCCAGGAAGGTGAGAAAAGCCTTGTTCAGTGAGCCAGAGCATTGGGTGGTTCAAAACCATTCTGGAAGCAGGTGGCTCCAAGTGAATGCTGAGTTTTCACATGCTGTAAGAATGTGAAACTCTGGACTGTTCATTTCAAAAACCTGCCTATGTATTACTTTTTATCTTGCTCATGTACAGGATTAATAGACTAAGTAATTCTTGGGTGCTTTTGGTAAAATGGTGAAAAATGAAGTATTACAATTTTTGACATTTAAATTCACCTCACTCAGAGTGTCAGCATGATTAAAAATTAGACAAGAAAACCCTTCTAAAGAGGATAGAATTTTTTTTTTGTTGTTGTTAACCAACATAAAGCTAAGCAGCCAAGTGGCTGATGCATTCTGTGTGTAGGTCTGGAAAATTCAGGGCCACTTTAAACTGGAAACATTGCAGGATGAGCTCTATGCTTAATACTGGAGAACTTCCGGAATAGAACAGAGCATTATAGTAGAATAGCATGGTAATGCAATTGTAGTATTTGGATTTATTCAGACAATACTGGGCTTCTGTAAATGTTTGCTTCTAGCATACACATTGTTTCATCAGAAAGGTGGTTTAATTTTGCTGATTTTCACCAAGAAAGACTTGTGAACCAATAGATTGCATGCTGTGGAATGAGATTCTTGTTTTGCAGCCCTTTTCTTTTTCCTTCCCTCCTTCTCTGTGGACTGTGACAAAAGGTTTCTTTTTCTTCTTTGAATACTTGAAAGGCTTTCTATGGCTGTTGGAGAAAACTGGAAGAGATAGCGGATCCATAATGATCACAGTAGGTGTTGTTGACTTAGTGATTAAGTGGTTAACTAGTGGCCAAACATGAAGTTATCCTATGTAGCAGTCTCTTCTCTTTAGTCATGCGCCAATATGACTCGTTTCAGATTGTCATCTTTACTGTAAAGCTGTGAAATGTGGCAGCAATTTGTATTGTGATAATTTGGAGCCCATAAAACATGTGCAAAATTAGTTTTCTCTCTCATTTTCACAGTGTTTCTGCCTGCTCTCACGAACTGATTGAACTTTGCAGACGTTTTAAGTGAAATAAATGAAAGTCTTGTCGGGGGATTTTGTAGCCTTACAATTTTTCTTTTTAGAAGCAGTTGTCGGTTGCTGCAAAGGCAAATTACCTTGTGGTCAGGGTACAGAAGGAACTATACATATTAAACAGGTGGAGAATAGGCATTAAATGGGCATTCTTTCTTTGGAGGAAAAAAGCAAATGCTCTCTTCAGTTACTGGTAGCAGCAGGGTGTGAGGATGTTCTTTTACTTTGCCTGGTCAGAGGTTTTTCCAATAAGCTTATCTTTTGCTTCAGAATTGTAATGTTTAGTGTTGCATTTGGAAATCAAAAACTTTAATCTGTCCAAGAGTTTAAGATCTGAACACACAAGGAGATCAGGTCTTGGTTTCTAAACTTAGAAACTGGAAGCTGAAGGTTGCACTCTTGGCAAGAATTCCATTATTCATGTGCAAATTAAGAATTCACAGGGTTAAAAGGTTAGAAACTGGCCAGGATGAGGTTTACCCTTGTGATAAAGAGCAGATGACCCTCATTCATTGGCCAAAGCTTTCATGTAGCTCCTCTGCAAAGTTAGTGATTGCCATGAATTGTTCTTGAGGAATGCAGAAATTCAAATGTGAGCAGGCCTTTCCTTAAGTGTCACTATGGAGCCTTATCTCCCGAGCACATCAGAGTAGGTCTGCAGGGACAGGGTTCCTCCCCAGAGGCCCCAAGGCTTTGCTTTCCTGTTGTTCATCCATGCACAAAAGAATTTGACTAATTTAGGGCTCTTTTTTTTTTGTGAGATCCCCCTACTTTTTTAGAAGGAAGCTCTGGTGCTGAGGTGGTGCTTAAGTAAAACTAAATATTAGTTTCAGTACATGCTTGTAGTTACTTCCAAAGCTGGCTGATTGATGTGGGAGCAGAGGAGGAGGTCCTATCTGCTTCTTTGTGAGGCAACATGGGGGGGGGAAATGGTACTACTTAAGAGCATGACTTACTCAAAATTCAACTTTTGTCACTGCTACTGAGAGAGATCCCTTTTAACTGAATATAAAGGGAATGGAGACTCCAGCGAAAGTCCTTTTGGTACAACTTGGAATCAGCCAAAAGTAAACAAGCGGAGATTTTTGTTTTCCTGCATTTTAAAATTTAGATTTAACCAAAGTTAACCAAGATTTTGTCTAAAAATAAAGCTCAACTTCCAATAAGATATTATTCGGGAGAAATGGAGAAGGTGGATCATGTTCTGAAGCTGGTAACATGGGCACTGGGCAGTGATTGGATAGGTTGCTCACTGTTTATTTCCTTTTCACAAAAAGTGGAAATGGAATTCTTGAGATGGATGGTATATAAACAGCATTCCTAGATAACCCTTTCTCCTCTTGTAACTTGGCTGAACTGATTTTAATGTTTGTGAATTACAAGAAATGTAAGCCTAATTCTTCTTGTACAGGTTTCTACATTGCACAAGAGGGAAAGGTTATGCAAGCAGAAGGTTTCTGGGAACATGTTCCTGGAGGGAAACTCTGTGTGTGCCCACTGCACTGCAGTTTGTGGAATGCTGGGCCCTTTACACATAGCAGGCTATACTTTGTGGAAAGTTCGTAATTTTGCTTACCTGCTGAGGCAGTGATTTGACTTCTGGTCCTGCCAATAATTGGCTGTATTTATGTTTTTATAGCCTAATAGCATCTTTTGCTCTGCTTTTAAATATTTGCACTGAAGAGTGCATCCAGCTGAGCCTCTTTCTGTACTGTGACAATCATGTTTCCTTAGCTGTTCCAGCTGTTCGTTCCCACTTTGGCATTGTGCTGTACCTTGTGTGGGCACAGCTGCATGTGTAGCTAACTGAGCATGGACTAGTCTGGGTTAAAATAATAGAATTAAAACAAAAGATGGTGTTTAACCCAGATGAGTTCCCTAATATGGTTTGTCTTGGAGCCACTCACAGTGATTGCACTGGTGTAACTGAGAGGACTGGTGTGGAGGTTGGAAGACTTAGTGGGGACAGGGGAAGGCTAAGGAAACTTAGACTCATTAAACTACAGTCTTTGTGAAACATGTAAGCAAAAATTTTGCCCTTCTGCTACTGATTTTTTTTAAAAATAATTTAGTATCTTGCCTTAAAATAACAGGATTAATAGCTGTGGTCTAACAATATAGTTTTCATTTTCTATGGAATCTGTCATTTCAGGTGTCTTTCAAATGCGTATAAAACTCAAAGGTATGTTTAATTATTTTAAATAGTAATGGAGAGAGGTACAAATTGTGAGAAAGAAAGGTGGTGTTAGAGGGCAGAAGTGGTTTTGAACTGTGGTGGAAGTGAAATGGCAAATGGCAGCTGTAGCCAATAGTCTTGTATTGAAAGAGATCCAAAGTCTTAATGCTGTAGAACTGGTGTGGTTACACACAGCTTGAGGAACCTGGTGATCTAGGTTTTGACAAGTGCTGCCCTACTGCTGTTGCTTTGATTGGTTGATTTGAATATCCTGAGAGAAAAATTTATTTCTAAGCTGAGAGTGAACATGGCTGATCCTTAGTGCATTTAAATTCCAGTATTTTTAGGCAGGAGGATGAGGTTCCAATGTCTTAGTCAGCCATGTCAGTTGATAACAATGAAGAAGAACTGTAAGATTTTTGTTCTTTAGCTGAGATATCCTTGAGAAATAAGAAAACTGAGAAATATTATCTTTCTTAACCCTTTTTATTGTAGTATTTTCCTCTACAACTCTCCAAGTGTCTTTTGACCTGAAGTCCTGCAGCACATTGACAGAAGACAATTATCCTTTTAAGACACAACCATACTTTTTTTTTGGTGGTGGTGGTACTAGGGAATTCCCTCCTTTTTCAGCAATGACTGGGCTGCACTTGTAAGAGTCTTCCACAGAGTAAGGAATGTGCTTTTATGTTGTTACCAAGATAAAAAAAAAACCCAAAAACTTAGTGCACATGAACAGTGTTCATTTCCACTACCATGTTACTTGAGAAGTGAGCTTTTTATGGATTTTCTCAACACCTCCGTTTCAAATTTGTGTCAAGACTAATGCCAGACTGAGGCCTTCCATGCCCTTGCTTTTCTTCCTAGCTAGTAACACCAAAGCTGTTAGGGTTTATTTACTAGTTTTTATCAGTGTAACTTTACAATGTATAAAGTTTTTACTAGTGTCCCTTTTAAAAGACTGTTCAATCTTTTTGTCAGTGTATTCTGTAGCTAAAGCTAATAAAAACTTCACCTACATGAGAAGTATTGAAGGAAAACATGGTGCTGTGCTACATGTTGTTCAGAGCTGTGACCAAAAGCACTCACTTCTTACCTGGTGCAAATTCTGTGTGTGCTATGTGCACTAGCCTATGGAGATTCCTTTCCTACTTGCAAGCAATGTATGGCAGCAAAAGATGCTGTTCTGTTCCTGCAGTGTGGTGCTCCCCCCCACTGCTCCCTTTCTTCCCCCTCCCTTTTTCTCTGCATTTCTTGGTGTAGAAATTGTTGAAAGGGCATTCAGTAAGGCCCCCTTTTGTCAGCCAGCTCTGATTATCCTGAAGAAAAGGATCTCACTCTGAGCAGTTGTTTGCCTAGAGACTTGTTGTCACGTCTTCACAATTTAACAGCTGTGGCTATTGATGGTGTGCAGAACAATTTAAGACAATGACAAAAGAGAATCTTGGAGGAAGAATTTAAAAGTTACTAAGCGTTTTCCTACAGAAATATGGTCATGCCCATTGTTGGACAAATTTGTGCTTAGTATTTGTTTGTTTTCCTCAGGATTTTGTATTTTCTCCACACTTTATCTCCAAAATTGTGGACATAATCTTTATT
Source organism: Corvus moneduloides (assembly GCF_009650955.1). NCBI lineage: Eukaryota > Metazoa > Chordata > Aves > Passeriformes > Corvidae > Corvus > Corvus moneduloides. Next base: position 13,265,460 of record NC_045488.1, on the reverse strand, counting down.
TAGTTTTGCTTTTTTGTTTTGTTTTGTTTCTGTTTCATCAATAGGCCCAGCTGTTAAATTGGGATTGATTACTTCCAGTCTTTATAACTGGTAATCACCACCTAAGTGAAAAAGTAATCAACAATGTCAAGACTCCACATTTTGTTGAGTAAGTGTGGGTTGTATGGTCAACATTAGTTACTAGGGTCAACCTCTAGGTAGCTTTTAAGCAACAGCATTTTAAGCAGTGTCTACATTTAAATGTTGATTGTCTCAGCAACTGAGTTAAAGGTGGAAAAAAAATTGCACTAGATCACTTGTGTTGGGAGGTAGAAATCCATTTGGCAGCCTTCCAAAACCTGCATCTGTAGTGGAAACAATTTTTGGTTGTATGGATTAAATTGTTACTTTTTAAAGACATAAACAGCAGACTTAGGGAAGAGATGGCTGTGAAACCACCTGAGTATGGACAGTTTGCCTAAGACTTAGTGTATGGAATTATTGTAACCTCCTCCTCTGTTTTTTCTGTATGTAAAAACTTTGGAGGGAGATGGCCTTCCTAATTTATTAGAGGAAAATAAGAATAAGCATTACTAGACAGATTTTTTTCCCTGCTTCTTTTACTTTGTTTCCTACCTCTCAATAATAAGTCTATTGGTTTTGCTGTTTTTTTTCCAATTAAATCAAATTTTGTCTTAGGTGAGTGGAAGTTTTTATTTGTTTTTAACAACATAAATGCCCTCAAAGACAAAATAAACTAAGTGGCATCTGGATAATATGGTTAGCATCTCAAGGCCCTTTTCAAAGTGCTTGTTTCTCAAGTGCCCATCTCTTGTACTTCTGGTAGAGGTTTCTGACACAGCAGTGCATCTGCAGCTTAGGGAAATAGAATCTAGATATCATTTCCCCCAGAGGCAGACAGGTTTGCTCCTGAAGTTCACTTAGATTCTTATTATCAAAACCCAAAAATGACAGAATGTGTAATCTTTGTATTTTATGGGGTAAAAATTTCAGGGTTCCTGAGTCTTTCTGTGCCAGTATTACACATTAAACAACTTTTAAAACTCCCACTGTGGTCAGGGTCTGACTTCTCTGACTTCGGCTAATGAGCAAACTGTAAATTTTTCAGTAGTTAAGCTTGAGCAAGTTATGTTTGCTTCTAGCCTGCACACTGTAGCAATAGTATTCTGTAAGTACCTGCTTGTTTACAGGATGTCAGAGCAGTAGAATGCAATGTGAGAAATGAAATACTGAAAATGAACTTGTTGTAAAAGACATAGGAATGCTGACAACAAGCTTTATATCCAAAGCTTTTATCAGGATTATATCATTTGAGGCAAAAGTTGCAATGTACCAAGACACTACTTCACCATCTCTGGCAGGGTTACTGGGGAGAAAGAAAGTCCACAGAGAGTGCAGTTATTTAACCTTCTGTAGTCATGATTCTTGCATTTATACCTGTTTTAACTGACTTCCTCTTCTGATTAAAATAATGAGAATATACCCGTATTCCCATAAATTATTTGAAAGGGGTTTTTTGACATTGTTTCTGCATGTAGGCAAAGCTTTGGGGAAAGGAATGACTCCTGGAACACAAATGTCTCTTCTTCTCAAGACCTCACAGCTACATTTTTACTTGTATTTTACCAATTTTTTCAATGGTAGAATAGTGCTAAGCAAATGACACCTCCAGCCTTGGAGAAGAACTGTGTTTGAAAGCAGTGTCTGCCATCAGAATCCTGGTACAATTCTCCTGGACAGTGGGGAGTAAGATGATTGCTGTTTCAGGATGGTGGCAGAAATGTATTGTGAAAAGCATGAAGCCAGCTGCAGAGGGGGTCTTTGATATATTTTCCCATCTACAGAATCTTAGGAAGAAAACTTCCTGTGTACTGACTGATACCAAGGGACTGGTGGTCGGATGGGTTTGGTCTCAAAACATTGCAATTCATTGTATCTGTATTCTGGTGTGGAACATCTTTGCCAAGCACATGTTTTAGGTGGATGGTGGCATGGGTGACAAATTCCATATGTGCAAGATTTTTGGAATTGCAGCTTCAGGTGGGACAAACACAGTGTTTTAGATAGAAGAAAAGTCTGTCTTTAGCTGCAAGCTACTCTGAGTGTATTGATGACAAAGCAGCAAAACTTACCTTGTCCTAGTCCTCTAGCCTCAGAAGGTGTTAAAATTATGATTTAGAATTTAATAATAGCAATAATTTACCTTGGCCTAGAATTGTGTTAGAAATTTGCTCTTCAACTCTGAGGTGCAATAGTTTAAATCTGAAATTATTTGCTTATGAGAGAGAGTTTTAAAATAAATAGTTATCTGATTGACCAGGCGTAAGAGGTACTTTATTACAAGAGGTAGTAAGAGGTAAGTTATTACAAGAGTTAAGCATGTCATCTGGTGTTCTTTTAATACATAGCTGGGGGGAAGTTAAACTAAGTCTTTACAGCTTGTGGTGTGCATCCTGTATAGAGTGATGAATGAATGTTGGAAACTGGAGAAGATTCTTTGAACAGAAGCAATTTTATATTTTCAAATTTGATTTTTAGCATCTTCAGATAATAATCTTGATCACATTGATTGAGTACATTGTTTATTCTCATTTCAGTAGATCAGAATTTCTAGTGTAAAACCTGGTTTCTGGGGTTTTCTTGGCTCTATTTTGAGGTATTTCAGATTAAAGTCTAAACAAGATAAAATAAGTTTAGAAAACCAGCTTACATCTCAGCCTTTGCAGCATGAGTTTCTCATATGAACAGCAAGGCTCCATCTTCTCCCTCTAAAATCGTAAAAGTTATCTATCAGCATATTTTACAAAGTGGGTTTGCCAGCTCTTTTAAGCTGTATTGAGAGACACTTTACACCTTAAAATGGAAAGGAAAACATATCAAATAGAAAAGCTCTTCATTTATTTGCTGATCTGTTCTAACATTGAAATTTTTCTCATAATTTGTGTCGTCTCCCATGTTCCCACTCTTTCTTCTTTCTCATGTCAGGTGCAGGCTGATTTTGCTGCATTTAGTTTTTGTTTTTTCATTTTCTCTTATAAATGTCACATATGTGCTATATCATTGTTTTGGATCTGCAAAACTGCTTCTGGTGGCCCCTCCTTCCTTATTCCTGTCTGATGACTGGAAGGAGGTGCTGTTTTCCAGTGGAGCTTATTTTCACAGCTGTGGCAGAGGAGGGAAGTGTCATAAGATACTTTGAGGTCAGTTTTGACCCCAAATTTAGATGAGGTAAAAATGATTCCACAGAACTATAATATCTTGTCTCAGGTGGTCTGTCTTTCACTTAAAATCAGACAATAATTATGATTAAGAAAAAGCTATTTTAATAACCATTGCAATAATGTACAATAAAACCAGTTCAGTGTTACACAGTATTGTTTTTTGCTTTACAACTTGTTACAGCTGGAAGTTTGCAAATAACCTGTTATCTTTTAAAAGAAACCTTAAAGTCTTTGAACATGCAGAAGAATTTTAAATGCTTACTCCTGCTTGTACAATCTTGAACATATTAATAAATTGCTTAGATGACTTATCAGCAAATTAACTAGTGTAAATTATTAAATTACCATTTCCCTGTCCACATCAAGATCTCTAGTAAACCTCTAATAACTGTAACATGTGCCTCAGGCAGAGCTGTGCATTATGTATGTTCTTTGTAGCGAGAATTCGTTGACTTTATGAAGCCATTGACAGACATTTATCATTTTGTTCATTAAACTTGTCTGTGACATCCGGTAAATTGATGTTAACTGGAAATATTCTCTGGGAGTTCTGGCACGACTCTGTCATTTTGCCTGAGGAGAAACTTTGTACATAGCATGTCCCAAATTACAAGGGTGAAACTTCCTTCCCCCACCTCCTCTCCCAAAGCCTAAGTGAGCATATGACCAGCTCTTTTTTCCCCTCTTGCTTTCAATGCTTATTTATGCAAACAGCCCTGTAGCCTTGCAGTTTGCAAGCAGATTTATCATTGATCTTCAATAGAGGTTGAAAGTGGATCTTGCTTTTATTGGTTCAGCCAGTCTGTGCCAGGAAGGCAGCTCAATTTTATCCCACAGCATATAAGAAATTAACTGCGGAATTCTTGGTAGCATTGATGGGAGTTTTGTGACATTCCCAGCACGGGGCAGTTAGTACTTGTTTTTAATGGTCATAATCTTTACCCAATGTTGCTTGTTGCTGAGTCTCATAGTGTTTCGTAAGTGACCAAATGCATTGCTGAAAGCCTTTTAATAGTGTAGAGCAGTGCTTTGTTTGGTCTTCTGAAATTACTTTGTTTGGAATGATGAACAATTTTTTCTGCTTTTGACCACCCAGTATAGAAAAAAATACACACTTTTAACACCTGCCAGTGTTTGATTCCTGTGGGATAGCTATCTCTGGTAATGGTAGAGGCTGTTAATAGGATATCTGCCTGCCTTCTAGTGTTCCTGTTGTGCTACCTGGATCCAGCTGTATCAGGGATCTTTCAAACAGATATGAATGGACTAACAAATTGTGCCATAACTAACCAAAATATTTATTAAAGGGTCTAAGATACCATCAAAAAATTGAATACCCAAAAAATCCATTACATAAAATTTTTGTCTTTTGAGAGAAAGAGTAGAACAGTTGGCTCTTGAAAATATATTGTGTCTCACTACATAATAGTTCACTGGATTAAATGAATTTATTGATTTCTGCTTCTTTACTGACACACATTTATGAGCAGTTTCTTTGGCACCATGGCCACATGTCAAAGGTCATAACTTTCCTTCACTGTGGAAGAATAAAAGCTTTCAGATGGTGAATCCCTGAAATCTAAACAGGGCTTTATCCTCCCTTCCCCCCTCTATGTAATTACTGGTTTTGCATGGATTTATTTAAGATAAATACACAATAATAATAAAAACTATACATATTAAATGAACTCCTATATTATCTATCATAAAATGACTGCAGGAAACTCTATACATGAAAGACAACATATCTAACCTGCTAATAGGTATTATTATGGAGCACATGGTAGTATATTAGACTCCTTTATGGTCAGAAATTTAATTGAAAATGGTCAGTTTTGAGAACACAATAAATATTTTTCATGAAGAATTTTATTACACTTCAGTTTAAAAACAGTATTTCTTTCCTTTTAGCGTTGTGTATACTTGATATGCCAGAGGAGATCCTGAGAGCAGATCCTGCTGAGAGAATGAAGCACATTCGAAATCTGTGCTTTGTGTTTAGATGAATGTTTATAATGTTGACATTTTCTTTAATGACCTTCATTAGTAGTAAGTAGCCCGTGGAGCTTTTCGTCTGTACTAGATATGAAAGTCCTCTCATGACGTAAACATGAAGTTACTAAAAAAAGAAATTGCAGTGAAACATAAAGAAGTTTAATCAGTCCACTAGTTTGCTAGAGGTAAGTAGGCAGGAGTAGTGGGGCTTTGGGACTCTCTAGGAAGAGCTTGTCTTCTGTTTCTGGCAGCTACTAACTGGTAGATTAGCTCTGACCCTCTCAAGACATAGCAGTTGAAGGTAACCTCAGCAGGGTGTTACTTTGATTTAAAATAATTAAAATATTTGTGCTAGGTAAGGTGCCATAGGTTTTAATTGTTAGCATGGCTGGCTATAGTCCTCTTAGCAAGGATGTTTCTGAATAGCAGAGCCTAGAGTTCTATCAATGGGAAGAACACCCCATGATTTTCTAAGAAGGCATAAAAAGTCCCCCCATCGCCTGCCCCAAGAAAGAATCAGCTGCCAGCCTTTATTTTTGCATAGTAGAGATGAAGCCTATTAATCTTTTAATCATGATTTTTAAAAAAGGGTTTAATCATGATTCTTGAAAAAAAACTATCGTGGTAGACTTTTCTTCTACTCTGTTATTTTTGTGTGTGTGTGCAAATGATGATCTTATTCTAAGGGAGCTAGTGGCACTCTGCTCTTAAATTTACCAAATATTTATATTGTAGAATTGTTGTTGCTAATTTTCTGACATGTTAACCTTTTGGATAGAAATTTGTCATGCAAGCATCCATCTCTTTACTTTTAAATTTTTCTAATACAGTATTTTTAATCAGGGCTGTTTATCCTGTTGCCTTGAGCAAATCTAAGATGAAACTGTTTTCTGTGTTTTCTCTTTTTTTCACCAGGACAGCATGGGAATGTCTGCTTAGGGAACAGAGACATGGAACTTGTTGGGGAAGTGGTCTTTGTGTCTGGAAGTAGCTTTTGTTGTTGCTATGACTAGAATTGGTTGTCCTGTAAGTTCTGAGGAAAAATCTCAAACTTTTTTGGTTTTTTGGCAAATGTTCACACAACCTTACTCAGCTTGACTAGCTAGAGACACAGAAGGTGCTGCTTGTGCTGAGCATGTTGCTTGTGAACACCAAGTTGGGCTTTCCCTCTAAGCAGTCTCGGACAGATGTAGACTTGCTTTTTTTTCCTGTCCTGCATTAATGAGGAGCTGAAGTGTGATCTAACACTGCCTGGAGAAACCAGCTGGCTTCGAAAGCTGGAAACAATGCTCTAATTACCTGGAGAGGAAGTTTGGGAGGGGAAGGGGGTGAGGTGGAGGTGTGAGTGGTATCATGTGTCTAGAGGTCAGGAAGGGTATTGGTGGGAAGAGGCGAGTGCTGAGGAGAATCTTGTGGAGTGAGGGGACCTGGGCTTGGCTCAGTTTGGAGACTGCCATGGGTACAAGATTGGAGTGGAAGAGGACCGGGAATCTGCCAAAGACTGACTCGAGAGTGTGCCCATCTGAGCAGCTGATCTTTCAGGACGTGGGAAGTGTACCCAGGAGGCCTGAACTTCCCTTGGGAACTTCAGAAAGACAAAAAATAATCTAGTCAGGGGATCTTTAGAGTATTAAAAATGCATTGCTGCTTCAGCCAGAAGCTTCGGCAATATGTGACATGAGCCCACGTGTCCCTACTTTTCATGGGAAGTCTTTGATTATGTGTTTCTTATGGCCTTGATATTTGATACGAGATTCTGAGGTTTGATCAGTTGGAGCTGCAACAAGTTGGGGGAGCTGTCCATGATTGCAACACGTGGAGTGCTGTGAAGGATCAGTGTCATGTCTTGGATGTCTAAATTTAGTGAATATTTCAGTCCGCATCCAAATGTTTGTCCATACCCAACAGTAAAATTAAATTAATAATGGAACGTAATCTCAAGGTGTTGTGAAAGTGGATGCAGTAACACTTGTGAAGAACTGTAGTGCACAGCCCAGCAGGAAAGGCCATAGGGAAGTTGGTAACTCTGTTCAGGGCAATGCTTAACAGAGTGTAATAAACAAGGAATGAGGCCACACACTGAACAGAGAGGAGAAAACAAAATATTGAATAGATGCTCATTATGTGAGCACCATTCATTTGGTGCTGTGAATAGTGGGGGAAGTGGATTGTGCAGTTGTATTGTTTCCTAAAGCATGTATATAAACAGAGCAAATCAGTTACATAAACAGCTTCATTTCTTCAGTTTCCCAACTTCTGAGCATTTGGGCTTGAAAATTTTCGTTGTGTGTGTATACACACATGTGAGAGACAGGTATATTGAATGTGTGAGTGGGAAAATTTAGGGATTGGCTTCATTTATCTAATGATGTATGTAACACAAAAAAAAGAAATAAATATGCTTGAAAGTATTAGAGTTTTATATGGACAGGATGTCATGAAAAAAAGATTTGTAACAGAGGTGTGGCAACTTCTTAAACAAATAGATTTGTCAGAACTTTCTGATTCAACCAAAATGTGGTATCTGAGCATGTATTAGCAATAACTTTAACTTGATAATAATAATGCTCAAGTAGTATTTTATATATATATATACACATATGCTCATCTATACACTCTCTGGTGTTTGTCAGTACAAACTTTACTCTGCCATCTGACTGAGATGAAAACTGGGTTTATTGCTGGTGCAGAGAAGAAGAGCTATTTTGAGGTGCCAGGCAGGACTGTGTGCTCCAGTGCTGTGGAGGAGTTGGCACCTGTCGGTTTCACCTCCTCTTTTATCTGCTCTGTCTCTTCTCTGAAGTATTTACTCCCCCACATAGCCTGGACTACCACCTTCTTGTTAGGCTACAAGGTCTTATGTTGAGCCATAGGACAGATTTTTGGAAATACAGCTGTGCAGTCGTGACTAGAGAAAAGCCCCAGTACTTGGGGTGGTGTGTTGTTGTTGTTTTTCCTTTCTTTTTTATTTTTGTTGTTTCTCCTGATACATTTATATAAAGAATCTCAAAAGCAGTGAAGTATTCAAGACCATGTGCCTTCAGTGCAGCATGTACACCTGGATCCTCTTGGGGATCTGTACCTTTGGGTGCAGGGACCTTCTTTCTCTGAGGATGTTTTTCACAGGCCTGTTCAGAAGCTGGAATTATGGGGAAGTGTAAAGCATTATTTTTATGTATTTTAATTGTTCCTTTTCTCACTATTTAGTTTCTGCAATGTTCACCATTGTCTTCTGTTTATCTAAATAATGGTTGCCCGGCCTTTCACAAACTTGTGATGGGGAAAGATGGTGACCACCTGAAACAATATCATCTGTGGCAGAATAGCCTGAGAACTTTAAATAACCAAAGGGGACCGTTTCCAAGGCAGCTAAGTGACCTTTGTATCCCAGGAGCAGACTATTCATAGAGGCAAAGCCTTTGTCCTGCTTTGACCAGTGGTCAGTGAACTCTGGCAGGCCCCTCGGCTCACCATCTTGGCCCTAGACTAGCAGCTGGTGATTGATTCATTTAACTGTCCAGATTCACATTCTTCTGTCAAGGACTTGTCAAGGAAGAAAAAGGTTCTATGGAGGGCTATTCATTTTACTAAAAGGAAGGGGATGCATTATATGATTGAGTGGATTACTTTTGGGTCAGAAGAGTTCCTGCATTGCTCCGTTTTAATTCGGCCTTCAATCAAAGAGAGATTTAGTTTATCAGTGCAGTGTGGTGCTCATGTAGAGGGACAGATAATTTCAATTCCATCAGTGCAATAGGGTTGTTTTGTTTTGTTTGTTTTTTGTTGTTTCCCCCTGTCCTTTCTGTGACTTGTCCACCCCACTATGTTTCTGCCCAAAAATTCATAGATTTTTGTGATTTGCTGATATGTCAGAGTTAAGAATATTAATTATTATTAATCTCACTCTTAGATTTAATATGTGTGATATATGAGTATTAATGTTTCTACCTCTTGTATATGGTTTTAAGCAATCCAGGGAAGCCTCAAATAAGTAAAAGATTAGTGTGTTACCTCTGTTTTGGATGAAGGGAAAAGTGAGAAGAGAGTAAATTCTACAGGACCAAACTAATAAATTACTTTCCTCCAGACAACACAGGCAATGATAAAGCTGAGGTTAGACCCTAGTATTATCTATCTAGTCCCTGTTTTCACCTCTAACAGTTGTTTCTTGCACAAACTCAGCATTTTCTAAATGCTCAGGAGAGCTGTTTTCTTCTGCTGGTTTAGAATGCCTTTTCTTGTAAAACAAGGAAGCTGTTTCCATACATTATGAAACCTGAATCATGTTTTCAGTTTTATAACTAATACGTACAAAAAACCAACTTGGATTTGCACTAGGGAGGTGTGTTTCAGCTTTGGTGTGTTGCCAGGCTCCTCTGTCCATTTGACCTCCAGCTGGGTTGTGTTTCCAAGAAAATTAGGATTTTCTTGCTGGTCCTCTTCACGAAGTACTGAGCAAAGCACGTCCTTGCTTAGCTCCTTCCACTGGAAATAACAGGCATTAGAGAGCAGATCCGGCCAGTTAACCTCCTGCCTCTGTTTGAATGAACATGATGAGCTGCAGCAGATGAAATACGACCTTCAAGTTTCTTTTCCCCACTCTCATAAGCTATGAATTGTTTTGATTTGGCTTATTGAACGTATTATGAGGGATTTCTGATTGGCTTCAGGCCAAGGTGTTTTACTTCTGCTGATGGAAGTACAAGTGCATAATTTAGAAGAAAATACAGTAAAGCTTGATCTGTTGTATTCTTTTCTCTCCCTCTTTTTTTGGGGAAAAGGGAGAATTTTGTATTTGTCAAGATAAATGAATGGCTTAACTATCTTAAGAACACGAGGGAAGATGGAAATCTGAGATAATCTAACCTTGCTAACGCTTCTCTGTTATACACCTCTACATATGTGTCAGAAATCTGGGAAAAGTAAAACACCTGTTGAATAGGCAGCCTTCTTTCATGGAGGCCTGGTGGTATTCCTTTCCTGCCAGCAGCTGTGTTTCCCAGGGATCAGTCCCCTTGCTTGAGACTTACTTGTTTCAGGCTGGAGTAGGATGTCTGAGATGGTGATAACAGCTTCTCTGGGCTCCAGATAACACTTCCCTCAGTGCTTCCCTGGTGGCTTTGATTCATGGCCTTGAGACAGAGACAAATAATGAGCTTTTAAAAATCATGGAAAGGAAAAATGGGTTGTCATTGTGTATTGGGAAAAAAAAGTATTCTAATAACTAGATGTATTACCTACTTAGTAGAACATGGCTGTTTAGTTGTGCTGTGACTGGGCAAACTGGAAATCCAAGAGTCCAACAATTGCCTCCCACCCAAGCAGTCAATAGCCATAGCAAGGTGACTTCCTCTAAAGACATCGAAGGCAATATAATTTTTATCTGGTTGCACTTCTACTTTGTTTCATGTGAAAATTGCAAGAGTTGTAAATACTTCCCCCTCCCCTACCTCCAGAATTTTTCAGGTAAGTGTCTAATTAGAGGATTTAAGTTGCTTCAATAAATAGGTAGTACTGACAGTGTCTTTTGTTACTTGGTTTTTTGTGTGAAGTTTGTTTCTGATTTTCTTTCTGCTACCCTCTGTTGAAAGACTGTTCTTGGGTGAGATCTCTGGGCTGTGTAACGCAGTAGTGGAGCATTTGGTGACAGGGAAATGAGCTGCAGGCATTTGGCCCTTGAAAGTGGAGGCATTTCTTCTTTCCTTTCCCTGTGGGAATGACGAAATGTTGACATTTGGAGAGGGGGCTGAAGGGCTTGAATTCCCAGCACCCCTGCTCAGCATTTTGCAGTGAAATTGTCTTTCATGCTGGGTTGCTGATCCTGAAACACTGTAAGCAAAAAATGGAGAGTGCTCCTATCTCTCAGGAATATCATTTCTGACAGTCTGGAGACTTAACAGCACCACCATATCAACTTACACTCATTCATATGGGGATGGTGTCAGTTTGCCACTGTATGAAATGAAACCCCTTTCTCTACCTTCCCCCAGATGTGAGGGAAGGCGCAGTGGTGGGCGGTGCAGCAGAGGAATGTGTGGGGCCCTGCTCCTGGCCTGGGATGTGCTCTGTGGTGCTTCCTCTGATTGATGAGCTAGGCAGGGTGAGGTGAAGAGTGGGTTTTGCACTCTACTTTGGGTCTAGTTTTATTTTAGCCAGGAATAGCATTTATTCATTTTTAGAGATACAAGACTGATAAATAGAGGTTTTACCCTTCTGCTGGCATCTGCAGTGAAAGTCATTGGTCAGAATGGTGCAGATTTATGCTTGCAGTGCTGCAGACTCTTGTTGCAAAGTGCTGAAATTGTCTTTTCTGTGTTGCACTGAGCGATTATTAAATTTTTCTTGTTCTTTGAGGAACTTTAGAACCATAGCAGTCAATCTTTAAATCTTTAATGTTCTATTTTTGTTTCATTATTTTTGTTTTGTGGGTTTTTTTGGGGTTTTTTTGGTTTTTTTTTTTTTTTTTTTTGGTTTTTCTTTTTGGATGCCAGATTAGGTTAGTTGTGAAGGGGCATGTCTTTTGTTGCAAAATCCTGCTTGTGTTCTGATCCTTGTCTTCATGTTGTAAAGTGCAAAACTGTGCTGGATGCTCCCCATGCAACAGTTGGGCTATTAAGCAGAACTAATTCTTCACAGAATGGCAGCAACTCCAAAGAAAGGCATCTGTGGGATTAAGCATAGATACTAGAAGGCAATCACTAGGCAAACTGCTGAAGGAAATCAGTCCTTGCAAGGGAGAAAGTGGTGTGTTCTTTCTACTGAATGCATGCAGCCACACAAGTAGAACAGCTTTGAAGCTGGTTAATGTGGCTTACTGTGTGCCTTTTCTCTCCTATTTCCTATGCTTCTTGTCTGCAGAAGAGCAGAGGGGAATTCCTTGATAAGTGCATTAGCATTTATTGTGCCTTCTGTGGCCACACACTGTCGCCTGGATGATAGATAGACTGAGAAGGGAAAACCCCAGCTGGGATGCCTTCAAAAGTGGAAAGATCAAATCTCTCATGCTTGTTTACATGGCTCGGTAAGGAATGTCAGTCACACCATCAATAAACTGTTGAATATATAGAGGCACATATTTCAAAGCCTCAAGATTTTAATTCCTTTAAAACAGTGCTAGTGATAACTCCTGAGGTGATATGTTTGTCTGCTTTTATTGGTATGGGTGGTAGTGGTATATTTTTTCCCTCCTATCAAATTATTCAGATGTAGTAAGGCAATATGTGTAGTCATGTGAGTAGCTTGCATGTAGCTGCAAGAGTGGCATTGTTGCAGTATCAGTAGCTGCTTCTACCAAAGTAAAATAGAAAGACCTAGGTGTATTATCCTGTACTTTCTTCCTTCACAGATTGGGAATTCTGATGCATGGCCTTGCATTGCAGTTGTGGATTCTCATCTCAGTGCTGCTCTAAGAGCACCTGATGGGCAGGAGAACAAACTGTAAAATAAGGTGTTCATGGGTTGGTAGTTTGTAAGTGAGGATCCTTCTGTTATTTTCTCTAGTGCATTGCTGCTGCCCAGGATCCCATTTATTGTCACAATTATGTTATTATGTCATGGATAACAACCTCTGTGTCTGTTCCAGGAATTTGAAGAAGTGAGGAGGGAACAGTCACCTTGTCAAATTGTACCTTTCTGTTCCTGCATGTGTGCTTCTGCATTGAAGAGAACTTTTTGATGGGTCATTATCCACTTCTGAGGAGCCAATTTTCTTCAACTGTTTTGAGATTTTTTTTTTTCCGTAACATACAGAGTGGACATGCTGATTATGAACTCTTTCTGTTGCTAAGGTTAACACTTTCCAAAATTTAGTGCTGCCTGTTCAGCAAAAGAAAAGAGCATCTTTCTTAAGTATATCCTGAGAAGAAATTATTGCTTTTATCCTTGAAAAAATTGATCAATATCAGAGAGATTCCTGATGTATTGTGATGGTGTTGAGGTATTTTTTCTTAACTTTTTGGGGTTTTTCTCCTTTCCTGTCTTCAACATGCATGCATTTGAGTCCTCTTCTCTTGATTTTCTGCACTGGAATAGATCAGAAACTTGCTCACAAAACTTCCATTCTCTATGTGGATGTCATGGTTTTAAGCTGAAACCAGGACAGTGGAGAAGACAATATATTTTCCTACTTTCTAGGGATACTGTTAGAATGAAGGAATAAGGATATAGTGTAGGAAAGAAAGGATAAATGAGTACATTTCCCTAAAAACCTAGTCCGGAATAGCCTAGTTGACTTCCAGGTTTTCAGGAAGAGAAAATACTATATATGAAACTGCAGACTGGTCTTAACTTTGAGAAGCTGGTGGCGAAAACTGCCTGTGTGTGGCCATAAGCACTTTTATAGAATCTAGTCCCAGCCCAAATGATGGAGAGCTTAGTGATCTTCAGTGGACGAATTCAGACTTGGTTATTCCTGTACAGGGATTTTTAAAATGATCATTCGTCAGCCACTGAATTAAGAGCTTTAAAGAAAGGAGCAGAGGGACCTGAAAGTGTTAGAGGAAACAAATGAGATTGCAGCTGACATCTCCAAGGGAACTTTTGTTCAAGGGTGCTCAGGCTGTTGACCTCTTTGCTTCTCCATTTCACTGCCTTTGGATTATAGCATTCTTCAGTACCAGAAAAGTAGTGGGTAATTTCTGAATGGGCAGGTTTTAATTTTTTTTTTTTAAGCAGAAACTTTGGGCATTGCTGTACAGAGATTTTAATGCACAAAGAAACAGTTTTCTTTGTATTTTATAAGTATGGGTTTTGTATACGAGGCTAATTATTTCTTTTCTCCCTTCTTATTGGAGATTGGCGAGTAATGCCTGGTGATCTGCATCTTAGTTTGGAAACCATTGTCTAAACATTTCACTTCTTAGATACCTGCCAGCAAGTTGGCAAAAATATGAGAGAGGAAATGACAAATTAGACCATACTGTTGTTTCCTCCTTTTTTACACTACTTTCTCTATTGCTTTTCCCTCTCATTGTTTAGTTTAGTGTGGAAGTAAGTATGTGGTAGGCTTGGAGTAAAAGTTTTTGCAATAAGGTGACCATAAGTTTTAGCAGAGCAGTTTCCCAAACTGGCTGGCAGTATGTTGAAGGCAAACTGCAGTAAGCTGTGCAAAGGAGCTCAGCCTTTAGCTGAGCGGTCAGGGCCTTGGAGAAGATTTGTCCAGAGCAGAAGTAATGAATTGAGAGTAGCAGAAAGGGCAGATGGCCCAAATCCTCGCTCATCACCTCATCCGGGATCTTCTTGGTATTTATCAGTGAAAGCTTTCTGTAATTACCCCTATGTGCAGAGCATTTTCTGGTCCTTCCAAATTCAGAATGTGATTTTGAAAGGGTTTTGCAGGCTAATGCTCCAGAAAAATTTGCTCCTCAGATACAACAGTACTATTCTGTGAACTGAAACATGAGGAGCACATGGTGTGAAGGATCAGTTTTGTCTAAAGGGAATGTCAATTTTCATGGCCAAACCTGGCTCATACTCTGTGCTTGTGTCTTTCATGCTGTAGAAATGGGGTTTTTAATTTTGTTAGCTTTTTGCAATATTTGGACGTTTTTATTTCTTTTTAAAAAATTATTATTATTGTTTAGGTTTGTGTTTTCAGGAACCCAAGTTGTAGTATTAAGATAGAAGCTCATAAAAATGCAGTTCTGTAATTTCCCACTCTTCAGGGTTTTCCAAAGCATCGGAACAATTAGTGTAGAATATCATTGTGTTCTGTACTGACGGTAATTCTGGTCCACGTTCTCTGAAGTGTTAAAATGACTGCTAGGAAATACTAAATGGCAAATGGGTAAAAAAATCTGTGGGGTAGAGAGATTAATAGGTGTCCCATATCAATTATTGATCGTGTCAAATCAATGTGGCAGTTTCAGTCTCATTTAACTTCCCTATTATTTAATTTTAAAGTAATAGTTTGAGTCTGGACTCCTTTTTCAATGCAATTCTGAACTATCATCTTTAAAACTGCTGCTACAGTGTTCATACTAAAGGGAAGGATTGTCTTCCTTGGATTTGATATTAGTAATTCAAGGCTGCTGTTTGATTTGATCTCTTGTTTTTCTTTCTTCCTTCAAATATTTCTCTTCTGTTACATAATATCTGAATTGGGTGTCATTTCCTCCTGCCCCTCCCCCCACTTTTTATGTGCAACCTTTAGATTTTCCAGGAAAGTTATTTTCCTTTTCATATTGAGAAATTACATGTCGCAGTCATGGCAAACCAATGTGTATCTGTCATGTAGTCTTAGGTCTGTCTATCCTGCCTTTTTTCTAAGAGTGAGTTTGTAGTAACCAGCTTGATAGAACAAAGGAAAGGTAGGAATTAAAGCTAAAATAGGAAGCTGGGAAACAGGTAAAATTAATGCCCTTTAGCAAGATGACCACGCTGCCAGGCAACTCGAGTGAATACTGATTTTAAAGTCATGTCTAACAGTTTAGTGTTAGTACCTAAAATCCAGGGATTAATAGCAGCAATCTCCTTGTTGCACATTAAAAGGATTTAGTTTAGTTTGGGATTAGAGTGTACAAGGTGCCATTCTAGCACAGCTTTTCCTAAGGTATCAGTGAGGTGAAGTGAGATAGCTTAAAGACTGGTTTTTCTATCTGTTGCAGTTATGCTATATATGCACACACACACGTATGGATTTTAAAACTGTGGTGAACTGGTTCATTAATCCTTTAAAATTTATGCTACCTTTAGAAGTGAAATTGTCTGGAAAAGCTTGTTTGAAAGGCTGTTGGAATTATAGGTCTTTCTGGGACTGAAGATGTGGTTGGGCCTGGGTTAGTTCAAGGACATTAAAATCTGTGGGTACTGGTGTTGGAGCTTCAACCTGTAATCAGGACTTCCTTGTGCACTGGATAAGGATAACGTGCAGTATTCTGCTCTTCTCTCCTGCAGCTACACAGGGGGTGGAACAGGATGGGTCATTATTCTCCTCCCATTTTCCCTCCTACAGGTGTTTCTCAGCATGCAAGTGAGAAGAACAACCACCTTGAGAGCCTTGAGTTATATGAGAAAAGGCATATGAACTGCAGTCCCCTCCCTGGTTTTATTTTCTTGGGGAGAAGGAGAGAAGAGTTGTTTAGTTGTTTTATTGCTATCAGTTACTTTTTGTTAGGTTAGCACAACTCATTAACATGTCAATGTGAGATAGCATTACTGCCAGGGATTATTGATACAGAGAAAGAAAAATACAGTTTTTAAATTCTAGCGTAGTAAGTTAAGCACCTGATACAGCATTCTCCAGAATTTTCCTTGAGTTCCTAACATGTGGGCAGTGATGTCAGCAGCCTGAATGATTTATCTGATTATTTATTTATTTAGTGGTGCATCTGATTTTTTTTTTTTTTTTGAAAAAAAGCAATTAATTTTGTTCCAATTGAGTTTAAGTATCAGGCTTCAGCCTGGTTTGGTTATTAATTAAAACTAAGTATATTAAACTGAAGTTTTAGCCAATAGTAGTACAAAAACATGCAATTTCAGAATATCTCTTTAAAATGCAGGGTTATAGAAAAAGTGTATTTTTCTAACCATTCTGGCCGAAATTAAAAATAACAGCTGACTTTAGTGAAAAAGTCACACTTGCAGTTTATCAGAGGACTTAAATCTCTGGTAATTTATAGGAATGCCATTATGTTGTTTGAATTACAGTCTTTTATAACAGTCAGAATGAACTGACACTTTTCCTTTGTGCCTGAAAGGGCCAAATGTGTTCTGGATGATATCACTTCCTCTTACAGATGGAACTCCGTTCCTAAATAATAGCCATTAGAAGAAGGAAGATGCCTGTGCAGACAGAGTGAGATCGTCTTTGCAGATGCAGTTGCTTCCCTTATTTGCCTGCTCCATACCAGTACATTTCCATTCAGCAACCTCACCTGAGCTCCCCATGCTGGAGCTAAAACCTCTTCTTGCTTTTTCTATTCTTACAAATATACAAAGAAGTATTAGGGAGAACAGGGAGCAATGACTCTCATTAATCGGTAAGACTATCACTTCTCTCTTGAGTTTCCTTTCCCAGAGCTAATCAGATCCTGGCTCTTTTCATCTTTCCTTACAGGTCAGGTTCTTTTTCTCCTGAAATCTCATTTTTATGCATCACATTGTAAAAATATTAATTCTAGGTCAAACAACACTTGGTTAAAGTTTTAAGAGTGAGTGTAAGGAATCACTGTGCAGTAGCACATACAGGATGCCCTTTCACAGTAATCCCCTTTCACTTACAGTTATGAAAATCTTTACCCATATTGCTGTATTGTGAACTGTATCTGAACTGTGTATTGTAAGCAGAACTTCGGCTCCAAAACACTTAATTTTTACTAGCATCTCTTGGGAAACTCAGGAGAGATTCACCAATTATATCACTTGATGACAGCCCCAGCACTGTGTACTCCAAATGCCTGTTCAGAAATGAGGAGAAGAGCTCAGTCTGCAGTCTTGCCGTGTGTCTGGATCTGTCAGTATATACTCATACGAAGTTTATTCCAAATCCAGATCCAGACCAAAGTGTGTAATTTGAGCACCAAATCATTGGAAATGTGTGTCTATATAGCCAAAAGGCATGGCAGAACTCCTTTTATAATCTCTTTTTAAGCCTTGTTCCTACAAGAACTGAGAAACTGCATAAACTCCAAGAAAATATATGCAAATTTGCTTTGGTGTTAAAATGTAATACACATGTATATTTGTTGGATTTTTCAACAGTGTTTCAGAGAGAGTACATCACAAAAACTAGATCAAGAAGAGAAGAGTTGTCATGTGCACTCCTGAAATCTATTTCTTTGGAAAAAGCCACAGCTTCTCTTTAACATAAATAAACTTTAACAAGTTTATTTTTCTCAAATGAAACCTCTTCACCAGAGAGTTTAAAGAAATTGGAAGATCTTGGCTTCACTTGAAGGGTTAGGGCTGTTGTGAAATTCTCAATAGCATTAACACATGCCTTGTACAAATGGCATTATGCACTTTTGTTCTTTCCACCTTAGCAGTTCATCTCTCTGAGTGGCCATTATCTCTTGAGAAACACTTGAGCATCACTATCATGTTCTCAATATTTGGTGCATTCTGGTTATTTGAAAACTGTCCTACTCTTTCAATTCTGGGTTTATCTTTCATTCTTACAGGTTTTTTATTTTACAGTTGTAGTCCAGTCTTGGGCTAGAGTCAGCTGTGATGAAACAGTAACCAACATGTAAGTTTCTGGAATTTCTTTTGCCTTTAAGAAGGCTCATTCAGAAAATCACATAATGACGTGAAGTGTGTTAAGTAGAAAGTGCAGCATGTAAGGAGCAGGTTACTGGATTTGTGTTGCAGCAAGCTTCAGGACTTCAGGAGGGAATGAAGTGGGTGTGTGTTGTGCTTTTTTTTTTGCTTGTTTGTTCGGTCTTTTTCTTTTCATAATTAAAGTCAGTGATGGACGGCTGCTGCATTTAAACAAACAAAAGGTGTGAGGCATGAGCTTCTTAAGTTTTACTTTTTCTTACCTGAATAGTTAAATCTGTGTAAACCTGCTTAGGTACACGGAAGGTTTTTACATGATTCAGGATATTATTCAATCCATGTGCATCAGCAGTGGTTCTCTCATACTGCATCAGTGTGTCACAGCAAGTAATGATTTGGGTTTTGAATCTGTGGATATTTGCCTCAATGGTAAATGAAGGAACTCATACCAGAGCTGAAGTCTGATTTCTCTCTGCATAGATAACATTGATAGCATAAATCACACAGTTCTGTCCAGTAAAGATCTTCACACTCAGAAGTAACTATACAAACACATGCACCTATCACATAAATTTCAGGAATTTATACAAGTAAATACAGTTTCTAGTAATTGTCTTCTGCTTCTGTAAGCAACGTTTGGTATCTTGCAAGTTAAAAAGGGTGGGAGCATCAGCTTCTCAGAGTAGCATTAATCATTTTCCTTTGGCTATAAATCTGGGAACAAAATGATTAAATAGACTGGAGAAGAGGGAGTGAAAACTCAAATAAAAAGGCACTTACATTTATTGTGTTGCAAGGTTGTTTTTGGGAGCAGGGTATGTCTCTTGAGACTTTGTTTCTTATCCATTTTATAGAGCTCTGGCGTCTTAACAGCACTGCTTTAATGACTTGTTCTTGGGGTTCTGAGCTGGAATCAGCGTTTGCCAGGAAAATAAGCCTGTTACAAAGAGGTCAGGTTTCATGAGACAGCAATAGACTTGTAAAAACAGATTTTACTGGAACAAATAAAGTCAGAATTAGGAAGATACCAGAAATGTGCATAAAGAAAGATACAGAAGAAGCAAGTATTGAGCTAAACTGATAAACAATAGTAAATTTAAATGAGAGATAAGCAGGGATTTTTTGTTTCTAAAACTGCATTTAGTGACATCAATAAGTTTTTCTGAAGATTTTGTGCAGTTCTTCATAGTTGTGACTTTTGCTGTCTTTAAAGATGAATTTTCAGGGAAAATACATTGTTCCTGATCAGGTGGAAAAATGTTCTTTATATATCAGCTTCAATTAACAACTTGCACTGGACTTTCTGTACAGTGTACCTGAACCTGTTCTTGCTTGCTATTGTGATGGAATTTTGTGTTCTGTGAAATACTAATTGCCCTCAGTTTGCTTTGTAGTTCTTGAGAGTCTCGCCTCTGTCTTTCATCTTCAGCTGTAATGTACCAAGCGCATGGAAGTAAATCATTCTTGCTATATATGTAAATGAAAACCTAATATTATGTTTCTGTTGTCTCACTGTGTCCCTTTAAATAATTGTACCAATATAAGAAAATTCTGGATGCAATTTTATGGTTCCAATGGAGATGAAACTCCTAAAGCTGTGAAAGAGCTTTCCTTCAATAAGACTGTATGATTATCTTCTTGCCTTGTTGCAATGATCCTTTTTCATGCTGCTGACTGTGGTGCAGCTGTGTTACAGGATGGCTCTGAAACTCGCATCACATTGCATTGGTTTGGGTTGTTCTTATCATTTATGCCTTTATTACATTCCTAGAGATTTTATTTTGAAATGTGAGCCAACTTGTCTAGTTTGCTGCATCATACTTTCAGTAAATAAATGAAGAATGCAAAGTGCTGTATTTTCTGTTAGAAAGTCTGTTAAGAACGGCTCTAGGGAAGTATTATTCTGACTCCAGGTGAACACACGTTTGTGTAGGGAGAAATTAGAATGAAGAAGGAGGGAAGGAAGTAGGACAATCTCGATGCCTTTTTTTCCTGTTTCTTTTTCCCCTCCTCTCTCTTTTGTGGTGGAAGATTACAGGAGAGCTGGGTTGCATCAAATCCAGCACAAAGCAAATCTGGACAGTTTGGAGTTATGGGAACAACCTGCTGTATGTGCAGGTTATTTGCCTTTTACTGAGTCTGTTTTGTGCAGCTGAGCTTTTGTAGATAGCCAAAAAACTACAGTGTCTCTTTTTTTACTTCTGATGATTCCTTTGTAATCAAAAGAAAGTCGGTTTAAGGCAAGAACTGTTTTTGTGTCTCCCCCAACAGGCTTTAAATGTGAGAGTTCTGTTGTAACACCTTTATGCATGTTGTGGGGGTTTTTGTGTTCTTGAACCTGGTACTGCTAAAAAGTGAAAGAAAGAGCAAAAATTGGAACCTAGTTCTGTTGGTGAGAGGACAGTTCTGTCTGCAGTGAGGGTGGGGAGGGAACAGACTCAAGAGTCTTTGGGGCTGTGTAAACCTGCTGCCAAAAGCACAGGTTGGGCTGTAAAAATGGGTACCAGGAGCATCTCTGCTTCCTGTGTCCTGGGTGTCTGAGCCACATTTGAGGTGCCAGACCTAGTTTACAATGGCCATGGTGTTTGCATCATGTGTTTCCAACAGCTTTCAAGTGGTTTTGCTGTACAAGGTGGTTCTGTTGTCTTGCTATCCACAGTCTTTGGGTGGTCTGTTCACGAAGCTACACACTCTCACTGCTGATATGATTAGGGACACTCATTCCTGTAGTGCTGATGCAGCTACAGGAATGCAGTGCAAAAAAAAGTGGATTTATTCACACCTGGGAAGTGAAATAGGGATATGAGTAATAGGAATCTTTAAGTTGTGTAGTTAGGCCTGTGCTAGGAATTAATTTGTGCAGGGAAGGGAACTCAGGTGAGTTCACATTTCCTTCACACTCCAGTATTAATCTCTTAATGCTGTGCTGTACCATTAAAATGACAGGAAGGGGGAGCACTCAGTAGAATGCCTGGTGTGCATCAGTACTGCCTGTGTCCTCCATGCAGAATGGCATTTTTGAAATGTGTTGGAGTAAATAGGATGAAAAGCTATTGCCATTAATAAACAAGTAAAATAAAGAAATTATTTAAACACAAAGCTTGAATAGTCAAGAGATGGGTAACTTTTTGCTGTTGGTTTATCTATTGCAACCATGTTTCTGTATCGTTTATAAAGGAGTAGAAATTTAATTGGAATCTGATTTTTTTAAAAACAAAAAAAGTACCATTGAGTTTACAGAGACTGTTCCCTCTGCAGTTACTGGGGGTGGAAACGTGTGTGAAATTATTTGTGTTGAGTTATCCAAAAGGAGTTGCTTCAGAAGAATTGTTCTGTTAGTTGTAAGTAGCAGTAAATAAGCAATTAGTTAGCAGGTTTTGTATTACTTTCCCTTATTTTTTGAGCAAGGAAACCCAACAACTGATCAATTTCTTAGCTGTCTATTAGCTGCAGGATATCTATTGATCTCCCACTTCAGTTGGCTCAATATTGTGAACTCCTCAAGTTGTAGATGCTCAAAATGACATTGATGCTCTGCACATCAGGAGGCAGTTTGGTGACTGCTCAGACTGTTGGGATAAAAGTGTTCTCACCTGCTTCAACTTATTTTGAGATTTTTTTAAAAAAATTTTTGATTTCTTTTTCTTACCACACATGAACTTGTACAACTCTGCAAATGCTTTATTTTATTAAAGTGAGTCAGGAACCAAATGGTGTTTTGGAAATTTCCTATTGTAGTCAAAATTTTTAATGCCAGTCCCAAACTAGTTGAATTAACTTGAACTTCGTTAGTCTAATAATTGATATGGTTACCAGCTGCATGCCAGTCAATTTGTATTCTTAATTCTATTTGAGCATGTCATATTTATTTTCATTGAAACATTTTTTACTGAATTAGGTTAAAGCAAAGTTATTTTAAGTAAACCTTCAACCAGTGAAAACATGCTATTGAGCTAAGGTAACAAGGCAGTTAGAGCCATCTTTCTTTGCATACAGAAATAAAAGGACTATTTGAAGTATTTCTGGGTGTTTTTACAAGTTGATCTATGAACTAGAGTTTGATTTAACCAGGAATTTTTTCTCACTTTAGTCCGTTAAAATTGATGTTCTCTTATTTTTAGCCATTTCTGCATTTGAAGTCCAGCCACTTTCAACTGAAGTCCACGAAGGTGGAGTAGCTCGATTTGCCTGTAAAATAACAGCAAACCCTCCTGCCACTGTGACATGGGAAGTGAATAGAACAACTTTACCTTTAATCATGGACAGGTATGTAGAGTTACACATCTTAGAATGTATTTTATTCTTTGCTATCATTTTGATCCTGCTACAAGAAGAAAATCAGAATACTTGCAATGCCATTACATTAAAAAAGTTCCATGACAACTATTGAAATAGCTAGTCAGAGGTATGTTGCTAATGAATTTTAAATACGTGTTGTGAGTGCAGACCACAGTCACCCACTATTGTCTGCACAGTAATCACTGATCTTTGAACTCTTATTGGTGAATTTTGTATGCAAGTCATCCTCAGGAACAGGAATTGCAGTGGGGAACGGAATGGGTGAACTTTGGCTCTGGGAGTGGTCTGAACTAGTGGGGTTGCTTTCACTGAAGAATTGATGCTGAACTTGTTTTTCATTAGAGGGACAATAAAGAATTATATATACAGAAAATTGGATTAAAACACTTGATACCAGGGAAATTCTATGCAAGGGGTCGTCTCATGAACTGATTAACTTGAAGAATAGAGTCTGCTGTCTGCTAGATTCTTTCCATGTCCAGTTTGTGTTCATTGAAGTGACTCCTGTCCTTTTTGACCTGTAACTCCATTTGAACGTGTCTAAGATACCCAGTATGCAAAGGAAGGAAAAAAGAGAAACTAAAAATTGAAACCATAGGTGGGTTTCTGGGAACTGTACACCAGTTTGCCCATATATCAGAAACTGCTGTAAAAATCATCCAACCTGAATAGTATGAATGTACTAGAAGGCTAAAGAAGGTTGGGATAGTTGATTCTGAGGCTGAGAAAGATCTGCTTGTTGAAAGTAAATTCCTCTGCTCTCATGGTGGTGCTGGGGGGAATTCTGCCTGTAGTTCAGAAAGGCAGGAAGGTGAGTCATGTATCGGGAATGTTTTTGAGTCTCCAGCCTGCTGTTCCCAGGTCAGTGTAGCAATGGCTGTTTGTAAATCAAGGAGTTAATTCCACAGTGGTGTTCACTGGCTGAATGTTTACCTACATTTCTTTTTTTTTGTTTCTGTGGCAGGATAACTGCTCTGCCTACAGGAGTGCTTCAGATCTATGGTGTTGAGCAGAAGGATGCTGGGAATTACCGATGTGTTGCCACGACTGCAGCCAATAGACGTAAAAGCACCGAGGCAGTGCTGAGTGTTATTCCAGGTATTTACCATGTGAGAGTTTTTCAATGGCATCATATTCTTTCTTACAGTATAGCAAAAACACCTAGATGCCTTGACGAGATGTAGGTGTCCCTGAACCACTTGTCCGAATAATTTTGCTTGCTTGTATCTTGTGCCTAGAATATTGTTCAATGTAAGTTTCCACAATTACTGAAATAAGGCTTTTGTGTAAATGTAACTTTCAGCATCCTTTAAAAAAGTAGTTTTATTTCATATTAATTGAGGTTTTGTTCAGCTGTGCTCACTTTTTATCATTTTTGTTTATCTCTGCAAAGCCTCAGAATTGAAGCCTTTTCACAAACCATCTATAATAGCTGGTCCTCAAAACATTACAGCATCTCTTCATCAAACTGTCATACTGGAGTGTGTAGCCACAGGGAATCCAAAGCCAATCATCTCATGGAGCCGATTAGGTAGGTCTTGAAATTACAGCATGTGACCTTCAGCCTGTGGAGAGGAAGTAAAACTGGAAAGAAAGGATTTGAGCAATTAGGTTTCTGTTCTGAAGCTTTGTGTAGTAGGTAACAATTAGTAGGTTAAGGTAGGATGAGTGAAACACTTTCAGTTCCATGCTACAGTACTGCTGTTAAGAAGTCCCGAGTTTTTTGGAAGCTTTGGATTCCTTGATTCTGCTGTCAATCTCGCACTGCCCCCGGCACAGGGTGGGAACAGGGACAGGCAGGGTGCTGACCTCCAGGGATCCCTGACTGGAGCAGAATCAGTGGTGTGGGCAGGTTGTGGTGGCTGCATCCATGAAACAGACCTTTAAGTGTTTCTCCTCCTCTTCTTCTTAGAAGCCCTATGAGAATTGAATTGCACCCAATCAAATGGGCCATTTGGACTATAAATAGGTATAGACAAAACCAGGGTAGTCAGCTTGGGAGGGTAGAAGGAGGAATGCAGTAAGAATATTAACATTGAGCAGAGCATCACATTTTTTTCATGAAAACAACTTACGTTTTCATTCTAACATGTTCAGAAATGTGCAAGTCAGGACTGCACATGTAGAAGCAAACCATGAAAAACTTTCCTACATTTCTCTTTCTAATGTAAGAAATAAACACATCTTTCCTGACTGATTCAGTGGTTCTTACAGAAAAACAAGTAAGAAAAATGTTCACCTAATAGTCATAGAGCATTTGCTGCGAAAATAGGAGAAAATACATGGTAATCAAATATACTAATTTTATCTGCAGCATAATTCAGGAGATGGATGATCACTGTAAAGACGGTGTGTATGTTGGTAGTGATGAACTGAATCATGGTGCCAGGCAGTTGGGGAGGTTAACTTCTAGCTGAGGCGGTGAATTTCAGATATAAACCACTTGAGTAGGTGAAGCCCAACCATCTGAATGGTCAGGAATTAGTGAAGAGCAAATTAAATGCAAAACGGAAACCTCGACTCCGATTTCCTTTGCACCTTTTGACTTTTTTACTCTAATCTAAGCCATTACTGCGTACGCAACTTAATTTAGATAAGTTATTGAAATGATCAGCCTTGTTACCCGCTTCTGCTGCTCTCTCAAACAGACCATAAGTCCATTGATGTCTTCAACACCCGAGTCCTTGGGAATGGGAACCTGATGATCTCTGATGTGAAGGTGCAGCATGCAGGTGTCTACATCTGCCGGGCCACTATTCCTGGCACCCGGAACTTCACAGTGGCAATGGCAACTCTCACTGTGCTGGGTAAGCCCGCTTCCATTTTCAGTGTGTTTGAACACCTTGTGTCTGTCTTTCTGAGCTCTGCTGTGTACTGGGCTGACATTTTATCTCAAACATCGTGCATCAAGGACTGTAGGAAAACTGCAGAGATTGAACAGATCACAGAACTGTGGCTGCCTTCTTCTGTCTGTTGACTTAGATGAGAAGTGTCAGATACCCAAGATTTGAGCTGTGAACTAGCACTTGGAGATACCCAGGTGCAATGTTTGCTCTGGGAAGACAGGCTTTCAACACAGGAAAGGACCTTGTAACCAAGTAGAGATATGTAACGTGTATCTATAAGAGGACAGTATGTCACAGTCTGGAGTTTGATTTGTTTGTATTCATAAGTGCATGAACAAAAATACTTTCAGTGCAGATAGTGTATCTTTAAACACATGTGCTTTGTTTACAAGGAACGTTCTTTCTGCGCGTGTAGATGTGTATTTGGGTGGCTTGAGGAGAGAGGTTTTAATTTGGAAAATTTAGTAGTAGTAGTAGGACTACTGTCCTTGCATTTGTAGGGGCTTGGTTTATTAATTATTTTTTCCTCTTGTAACTTATCTGTAGCTCCACCTTCGTTTGTGGAATGGCCAGAAAGCTTAACAAGGCCTAGAGCTGGTACTGCTCGTTTTGCTTGTCAAGCAGAAGGAAATCCTGCCCCCAAAATTTCATGGTTAAAAAATGGAAGGAGAATACACTCCAATGGTAGAATAAAAATGTACAACAGGTAAGACTGCAATTGCTGTAGGAGAGCTGTGCTAGTGATGTGCTACCAAAAGATGACATTCCAATAGCTAAATATAGCCAGTCAAGATATAACTCAAGTAAACCTGAAATTGGACATTAAATGTAGTGATGGATGCACATTAATCAATACCTAAAATAAGTAAAGCTTATGTGATAATTGCCTTACCTGGCAGGGAGGGTGGTGGGCAGGACTGGACTAAAGACTTTCACCACAGAGTTGCTTTAGATTTACACAGTAGCAGAATCTTGCCACTACTTCTGTTGAGTGAGCAGCTTATATTAAAGAGTTGGTTCAGGAATTAAAAGCTGAAGGTTCTGCTTTTTGCAGGGAGGGAATAGATGTGCAGCTTTGTTTTCACTGTGCCTGGCTTTGGAGGCACGAACAGAAACATGGTGGGTTTTGCAGAACACTTCAAGGTGCTAAATTTCACTGCTGTGCATCCATTGCTAATAGAAGAATTTGTGGCATGTAAGTAAATTATGCTAAATTTAGGAAGCAGAGGCAAACATAAGTGTTGTTGCATTATGTGGAGCTAAGTTTATCCAAGATGTGAGCTTCTTTTCCACCTTTTTCTTCCTTTTGGATCCAGTAAATTGGTAATTAACCAGATCATTCCTGAAGACGATGCCATTTATCAGTGCATGGCTGAGAACAGCCAGGGCTCCATTCTCTCCAGGGCCAGACTCACTGTGGTTATGTCAGAAGACAGGCCCAGTGCACCTTACAACGTCCATGCTGAAACCATGTCGAGCTCAGCAATCCTGCTGGCCTGGGAGAGGCCACTGTATAATTCAGACAAAGTGATTGCATACTCTGTGCATTACATGAAAGCAGAAGGTAAGCAGTTTGATTTAAATGCCATCTAATGATTTGTATGTGATAAGGACTTGAATGTCCTTGCAAAGACTGTCAGATTTGAATGGTTCACATTCAGGGCTGCATCAGAGCATTCCAGCATATAAATGCATACTGTAATCAACAGGCAAGCTTGGGGAAAAACGCTTTTGCCACGTCCTCTCATTTGTGGGACTGTGTTCTTCCGACGTACCTGTGTCTGATGGCTCCAGTGAGCAGATTCTGAAGTTAGGAGTGCACTTTGGAACCTGGGGCCTCCATAGTGCTCTCTGGACTTCCCTCTATCCTCAGCAGCAGCTTCTGCCTATTCTCTTGTGTGTGTGCTTGGCAGGGAAGAACAGAGCATACAACAGACTCCTGGAGGATTACAGAGTTGAACTTCTCAACACAGACTGCTCTTTTGTTTAGATCTCCAAATTTTTGTGACTTTGCTGGCTTTGATATATTTGGAGTAGAATAGTTGATACTTTGTCTTAACTACCTTCTCTTAAAAGGAATATTGGCCAGCTGGTAAAATCTATTCTTCTTTTACCCCTTGATGTCCTGTAATGAGAAAAGTCTACTCAAACACAAGTGCTGAATTTCCATGAATGGCTTATCCCAGTCTCTGGAATGGTATACAAGTTCCTGTATAGAAGGGAATGGATAGTTGGAATAAAAATGAGCAACTAGGCATTTTAAAATCCCTTAATATTGCGTAATGCTTAGCTTTGAGTTAAGGTAATATAAGGTGGTAAGAAACAGCCACTTTTCGAAAGCAGGAGCTGGTGTCTTACTGATTTGGAAAATTCTTAGATGCGTGGCTTCAAGTAAGCTGCATTGCAGCTCTGTTTTCTAGGAGTGATTTCAGTTTCCATTGCTATTCAGTAAGTGGTTTATTCAAGGACAGGACTGCAGATGCTCAGCTCTGTGTGGAATACCAGCCTGCCATCTGCTAAGCAGAGGACAGGAAGGACAGCTTAATTAATCTAATACTGATGCAGGAATAGCCACGTTTGCTTTTGCAAGTGGGATATTTCAGGACACAGGAGAATTTTGTCTGAAGGACGGAAGGAAGGAAAGAGTTTTAAAAGATAATGAGAACAAGAGGTGTGGGAAATTACCCCCTACTCTTTCAGTCACTGAGGTATTGTGCTCACAATCCCCTCTTAAAGCTAATATGAATAAAGTCACATTGGATAAGTTATCTGGATAATTGTAGGGAGCAGAGACCATACAACTTCAAAGAAAACTGGGAAACTGTCCTTAGGGAAGTGTGTATTTGTGCAGGAAATACTCTTGCACAGTAGTGAAAGGAGTTATCTTCTGGAATATGCTTTTTGCAAAAATCATTTTGCAGTCCCTACCTTATTTGCTTGCTTATCCAAAGGTTATACTTTATGAAATGAGATTGCAGCTTGTCTTGGTTTAAAAAACAAACTTCAAACAAAAGCAAGCAACCAAACAGAAACCTCTGATTTATTTGAACTTTCTCAGATACCCATTTTTTTTAATCTTTTCTGACTGCCTTGTGATATTTATCTTATTTAATGTAATGTTGTTGTACATCCTTTCACATTAGTGAAAAAACCCACATAAGGAGAGTGGAGAGAGCTGTGTAAAGAGGAGTAATTATAGTGGTGGGATTCAAAATGTAGGTGATCTGCATGCATTTTAAATTTTGTAACATGATTGCGTAGTATCAGAAGTTTGCATCAAAACATAAACCCCACTTTTGTTTTATAGAAAAATGTTGAGCTTCAAGGGCTAGTGGACTGCACTTCTGTAAAAAGAATAGCTTTCTAAGTGATAGAATGATAGCCTGTAAACCTTTCAGGAGATGTTGCACTCCCACAGAGGCATTATTGAAAGTCTAGGAAATGCCTTTGTGAATAATTATCGCATCAGCCATCTCTAATGTAAATTCAGAAACATTTAAAGAAGTGCAAATTAAATATTAAGGAAAATCTTTTGCTGACATTCACACCATATCGGGTCATAGAAGTGCTAACATAGACTGTTGACATAGTCAACATCTTATTTACTGTCTAAGAATTCTAGATAATTACATATTAGTGTAAATGTTTTGTATTAATGTATTGCTTTCATTATTGCTTTCAGCTTATCTTTCCCCATTCTACCCTCACACCCTGTTTCTGACCCTAATGTAGGTTAAAAATTATCTCAGATATATCTGACTTTACTAGATTTTATCTTTGCTTGAAGCTTCTTATGAACATAAAGGTATAAACAAAAAAGTTACAGACATATTTCTCTCTTTAGTTAGGAACCTCATTTGCAAGTGTGAGTAAAGAACATAGTATTGCCAAAGGAAAACAGTGCTTGCCAAGTCTCCAAAGTTGTACTGATGTTTGTGATTCCATAAACATTAAATAGAAAGCAGAACTGGATAATGCATGCATCATATGCAGTTTTAAAGAGTTTTTTTGTAGACATCACAATGTGGTAGGTGTTTTGAATACAAAAGATACCATCACTTATTGTTACATTTCACAACTCAAATACTCTGATGTTTCACTGTAAAAACAAGTTCAGGTTCTCTTCTCTATATAAAAAAAAAGTTAGTGTTTTAATCAAGCTAGTTGAAGAAACTAACAGGTGTGGGTTTTGTGTGTTTGTTTTTTGTTTCTTTTAGCAGAATATTTTACATTCAAATCGGGGTCATAGTAGCAAGAAGAATAAGGGTCTGATGAGCGTGCATGTTGGAGTGTGTTAATTCCTTGTTAGTGATTTAGAAAAGGCACAAAGGGAACACTGATTGTGGTGGAAGGCAAGCCTTGTTCTCTATTGTGGCTGTTTCATTAGGGCCTCTGCATGAGGCCTAGCAATCCATTCAATGAGAGAACAAGTCCTTTTAATTTGAGCTCAAGGATCTTGTTTAGCAGGTCAGAAATCGTGCCTTGCAATTCCTAATTAACAAGCCATTAACTAGTCTGTTGTGAGATGCTTGTAATCTTGTCTAATTAAAATGCTATCAAGTTAATTCATAAATGTGGGAAAACTTAATGGTGGAATTTGCCTTTCGTTTTGTTTATAAATTCCGTTGTGAAGAGGAGGAGCTGGCTCTTACAGAGTTTTGATTAAGTTGACGTGCACTTGGTGTGAATTGTTCGTTAGCACAGCAGCTTTCACCACACTTGGTCCACTTTATAGCTTTCCTCTATAGGAATAAAGCCCAACAAAGACAAGGACTGCTGCATGCATTGCTATGCATATTTTCGTGTGAATTGCTGGCAATTTTTTTCTTTTTTTCTTTTTTTTCTTTTTTAACAGCTTGCTAAGGAGCCAAACATTTTTGAAGCTTATTCTGGTCTGTTCTTATTGGCCTTTTTCCAAATTAAAATAAAAAACGTGTCAATCAAATGTAATAGAAGTTGCATGGCTAAAATGAGATCCTTTTGCTGAATAAATTCTTTCTGTTTGTTTCTTTTGGGGGGCAGGAGGGTGTTTGTTTTGTTTTTGATGGAGTGGAGCCCTCACATTCCTTACAGTCTGCTATAGAAAGGCTCTGTAAATAGGTTTTGAAAAAAAATCCTCACTCTAAACAAATAGATTTAGAAGCTGGGTATGAATGATAAGGCTATTAGAGCTTGTCTGTTGTGTTACTGTACATTGGGCACAGTTTGTTGTGACTAATGCTAAATAGGGTTTAGAGTTGCATTCAGCATCCCTTATTGAGGAAAATCCTGAAACACCACAGCCTGTACTACAGCAAGACACAGTTACTCCTGTGCATAAAAGAGCTTTTGCTTAATAGGTTTGAAAAAATAGAGGCAGGCTGGGGAAGCACATGAAATTAACTTTGTAAGATCTTGAAGCCAAAATACTGTGATGTTTGAGGCTTTTCAGGAATTTTTGTTTGTGTAACCTTTGTTTTATACCAGGTTTAAATAATGAAGAGTACCAAGTGGTCATTGGAAATGATACAACCCATTACATTATTGATGACTTGGAGCCAGCCAGCAACTACACCTTCTATATTGTAGCTTATATGCCTTTGGGAGCCAGTCAGATGTCAGACCATGTGACTCAGCACACCCTCGAAGATGGTAAGAAATTATTTTGGTGAATGTTTTTATGTGCACTGAGTCGAATTGTGCAGTGGTAACAGTTCTTGAGGGTCTCAAATTTCTGTTGATACCAGTGAGACTTCTGGGTACCACAGTACAAGACAGCCAGCTCATGAGAGGAATGAGAATAAAATAACATTCTGACAGGGCAACAATGTGTATTACACAGAGTCTCTTTCTCTGTTGAAAGACATTTCATTAAATCACGTTAATAACTATTCTAGGTCTTTAAGCACTTCCTTGATGATGAGAATTTGACGGTAGCCTACGGTTGGTCTCTGATGCTCTCTTGGGTATCTGAAATGTGGATCAAACTGCACACCTACTACATCTTTTGCAAATTTTGTAGGGAAATTTGAAATAAAAATTTGCTGTACAGAAAAGAATTTAACCTTTTGTTTTAGTTTGGGGTTTTTTTGTGTCTATGTGCCTTTTTTAGTAGAATCAGAATTTTGTGAAAGACCCTGCTGAATTATTTCTGTGCAATGATTTAATTAATCTGAACATCATGGCAGCAACAAACTGTTTAGTGTAGATCATTAGAACTGATTAATAAATTCTGACAGGGTTAAGCTTTGGCAGCATGGAACATTGCCATTTCTTGCTGTCTGCCTGTCTCTTTGTCAGAACCCTCCTTACATGGGTGGTGGAAGAAAACATGCACCAGGTGTTCGCCAGTGCAGGTTGTTGTCTGGGCTCTCGGTTGGAGCTGCTGCATCTAACCTTGACAGGCAGTGTGTCAGACCAGTCAGGTGCTGATTGCCTTTGATTACTGCTGGCAGCAATAAGAAGAAAATGTTGAGGGCCTTGCAGAAAAATGTTTGCTTAAGCTGTGCCGCATGCAGCAGGTGAGAAGTGTCAAGTTATTCTTAAACAACAATCTACAGAACTTGTTGGCTTATTGAGTTTTACATTACTGACACGTCATTGTAGGCTGAGGTATCAGACAAGCATTTTCTGTCATTTACCTCTTTATCTTTGCCTTTTTAGTTCCCTTGAGAGCTCCTGAAATCAGTTTGACGAGCAGGAGTCCCACAGATATTCTCATATCTTGGCTGCCAATTCCTGCAAAATACAGGAGAGGCCAGGTTGTCCTGTACCGTCTGTCATTCCGCCTCAGCACAGAGACCAAAATCCAAGTGCTGGAGCTTCCAGGCACTTCAGATGAGTATCTCCTTGAAGGCCTGAGGCCTGACAGTGTGTACTTGGTTCGTATCACTGCTGCAACGAGGATTGGCTGGGGAGAGGCGTCTTTGTGGACCTCACACCGAACTCCCAAAGCTACAAGTGTGAAAGGTAATTCTTAACATACTTTGCACTGAACAACAACGCCTTTTGGGGTGGTTGGATTTTTAAATTTTCTTTTTAATTCCAATTATACAGAACAGAAGAAAATGAGTCTAGAAGCTAAAACATTTGAGCAGCTCACAAACATGAACTAGACTTTCCTGTACCATTTTGTCCAAAGTGAAATACATTTCTGCAAACTAGGACACTACAG
Source organism: Corvus moneduloides (assembly GCF_009650955.1). NCBI lineage: Eukaryota > Metazoa > Chordata > Aves > Passeriformes > Corvidae > Corvus > Corvus moneduloides. The sequence continues at coordinate 13,232,731 of NC_045488.1, read as the reverse complement.
ATTAGCACTGTAATGTGCTAATAAAGGATCTGAGTTGATGCATGTATGTCTGTATTATAAAAAAATGCATGTATGTTTTGAATATGCAAATTAATATTTGAAGTCAAATTTGTTATAATTGAGCTTTGAATTTCACTATTTTTTAGTAATGTCATGCAGCAGTACATTCAACTTTGCACAAATAGATTGAAAACTATGCAGATTTGAATTTTTAACTCTATTTCTTAGCTGTAATCCACACCTTTCTGCTTTGGATTTGACTGAGTTTTGATTACTATAGTGAATTATTAACACTTGATGAAGTGCGATGGTGTTGTTGATCATATTTGCTCTGGCTTGCTTTAAAACAGGAAATAACTTTGTAATTATCTTTGAAATGTTTTCAGTTTTGCTTAAAAATAACTACCTCATAAATTTATTTATTTATTTGAGAAGATGAAGAATTAAAAACTGTTTCTATTATGTTGTATTCTAAATTAAGTTGTTCAGTTTAGGTTCTAGGGAGTCAGACATCATAAGAAAGAAATAATTACGTGAATACACAGGTGAGTTAGAATAAAAGTCTGGAGTGAAGTTTGGACTGATGGACATACAGATTTTTGCATGAAAAATAGCTGTTTCTGCCATATAAGACTATGATATATATATATTTATCTGAAACCAGCACCAAAGTCTCCTGAGCTGCGTTTGGAGCCCATGAACTGCACAACCATCACAGTGCAGTGGCAGCAGGACTCGGAGGACACTGCAGCTGTCCAAGGGTACAAACTGTACTACAAAGAAGAGGGGCAGCAGGAGAATGGACCGATTCTGTTGGATGCCAGTGACCTGGAATATACTGTCAGTGGTTTGGGTGAGTGTATAAAATATTTCTCAACTGTTTTGGACGACAATGACACCTTAGAGAGCTTAAATCATTAGACCTGTAAGGCAACAGAGTTAGGTTTGGCCACATATTTTCCCAGCAATAAGCTCTGCAAGCTTGAGTTAGGCTGCTGAGGGAATAATCCTCTCACAAAATACGTGTTGCACAACACTTAGATAACCAGATCTTGTAAGTCTTGTGTAAGTTGGAAGGACACCCAACTACTTATCACAAGCTACAGAACTTAGTTAGTAAATGACATGTCTTTTTAATATTCACTTAATTATGGAGGTTTTTTCTTTTTTGGTTTTCGTGGTCTAGGAACAGTGAAAGATTAATATGAAACACCGAAGATTTTTCTCTGCTATTTTTAGCTTATTTCTCTCTTGTAGCCTTTGTCACAACTGTACTGCATGACAAGCACTACTTGTTCAACATAGAAGCAAGTGGCTCTTGTGCATGTTATAATCCTGTTAATATTTTTAAGGAGTGCTGGTAAATATTTGCAGGACTGAGCACAAAGATTAGGGCACAGAGCTTGCTGAGTCCCACTGGAGTCTTTCTATTGATCACCTGACTCTGTTTCCTCCTGTAGCTCTTGCAATGTGTATTAGTACAGAGGTGTTGGGATCATCCCTAGGTAGAAGGTACTTGGTTTATGTACAGAACTGAGAATTTCTTTCATCAAAAGATGTGATCTATCACGTAATCAGCAAAAGTAATATAGGACTTGAGACTTGCTTTTTGAAATGTGTTGAGATAATTAGCTTAGCGATATTGTGGGGAATTAATCTTGACTAAGTTATCAAAGTTGACCTGCAGTCTTAACTAGGTGAAATGGCTTCTTGACCATGCTCAGATATTCTCATCTGCTGCATACAGTTGAGATACAATTTCAGGGGAGATTTGAGAAGAGCATTCTGGTCTGTTAACTGGACAACTGACCATCTGTGACCATTTCTAGCCAGAGCATCTGGCAGTGGCTGACTGTTTAACAGAGTTGCAAGACAAAAGAGCACTTTTGAGAGCACAGAAAGGATGTAGTGTCTGTGTGTCCTAGGACAGAAATGCATAAATCTTTTTCTTTTCTTATTATGCAATACAAAGCTGTAATTTCAAACGCGCAAACTTATTAACAATGTGAGCTACATGATGTGGATTTTCTCAGAACACTAATACTCCTCAGATGAAAATACTGTTTTACAGAATTATATTAGAATGTGTACTATCTGTGTGGTTTTGTTGGTTTTTCTTCCCAGTGACCATGTAGACAGGTGAGAAAACGAAAGAAAAGTGAGCTTGGGAAATTACAACTTTCACATGGTCACAGTTAACTGAATTGCAAGAAGGAATAATTCATGTGCTTGAGTTAACCATTCAGTCATGGCGCACATGATGTGTTGAGTGTTCACTCTTTATCGTAATTCTCAGTATCTAAATATGGTGACCAAAACATGATACATTCCATATAATCTGATTGCTGTAATTTATATTTTTCACATCTACATCACTTGTGCTGCTGTAGGCTAGTTTCACTGAAGAGTAGTTTTTTTAATAACTTCAGTAGAAGTCATCTCTCTTTTTTTAAATGGGATTTATTGAGTTATTTGAAGTGTATATCAAATATGAGTTTTCGTATGTAAGTTTCTTTGCTGGTTTCTTTTTTGTTTGTTTTATAGCATTTACAGTAAAAGGCATTCATCACTACAGCTACAAAAGACTCAGCTCAGGAAAATTGATTAGGTCATGATTTTCCACTGCTAAAATGATTACTTACACTGCAGCTTGGAAAGTTCGCACAGACTTCTCATAGCAATAGTGCCTGTCTGACTACTGTGTTTGCCCATTGCCAAGCTGCCTGTTGGAAATACTTGTGCATGCCAAATTATTTCTTAGAAGACAGTGCACAATCAATCTACTGCCTCTGGCAGCTGCACATGTGGAGAATGTAGCAGGTAGAATTGTAGGCAATACATAAACCCACAAAGACTGTAGCAACATCCATACATTAAGAAGGGATAGGTTTGTTCATCTTTTTATTTCTTGTTAACAATCTAAGTAATTTGGAGCAGTACATTTATTTACTTAGGCATTTAAAAGTTTAAAATATTAGTTATTAGGAAATGGTCCTCCCTGGTACAATTTGAGGTGAAACAAGGCAAGCCACCATGCTGGGTTTTGTGACTATAGTAAACTGATTATGAACTGGACAGAGGCTTTGAGGACTGATATTCTGTCATCCATTTGCCTCTCCTGAGGATACTAAACTACTGATTTATTGACAGTGTCTTTAAAATAAATGTTTTCATTATGAGCTCCAGGAATTAGTAGAATACTGCAAGTGTGAAACTTGAAGAGGAAAGGTGTGTGTTAAGACTTTTGGTGTCATATAAGTCATATAATATGGTCAAAAGGAAAGGTTATTCCTAATTTGAAGGGGTATGCTCACAGTCCTAGGTGCTTCCCAGTGGCAAAGAGGTTTCATAATGCAGTTTCTCAGGCATTGTGTGTTGCCACTGAATTTATATGGATTCCAAACACTCCCTCGTCATATCTTTGTCATGACCTACAGCTGCCCTACTATTCCCTGTTCTTTTGCATAGTTAATAAAATGCAGATATACCTGTAGTGACATTTAGAACATGTCAATACATCCATGGAACATTATGCAGATGTTGGTACAAATGCCAGTTGTGCAAGATCTGTGTATTTAAAAGAAGACATTTCACTTACCCTGTGGCAATTGAAGTGCATCACAAAACGAGAAGTCATGATAGTCTCTAATCAAAGAGAACATTAGCATTGTTATTACAAGCACTGTTGATTGCTTTGTTGTTGATAGCTTTGATAACTACTGTAAATGACTGCAAATGTCTACAGGACTCTTGATGGATAATTATGATAGATAAAGCAGAATCAGCAATGCTAGTGTGAAATAGATTACAATTATTGAACATGAAATGTAGCAATATGAATATTATGCTTCATGTTTTTAGTCTTTTGTTGGTTCCTACCTTATTTTCTGAGAAGTGACCTCTCTTTCTCCAGTGTAGGTCTACCCAATTACTTCTGTGTATTTTTATACTGGATTATTTAGCATGATAGTCACCACATAAATAGAATTAAATGAGCTGATCATTTATTGTTAAAATAAATATCCACAGTTTCACATAGACATTTGTTTGTGTTAAAGGTCTTTGCATTTATTTTTCAATAGCAGGCTGTTTCCTAGTCCAGTGTAAAATTCTATTACTTGAATTTGCCACAGGAGCAGACCCTTGGGTGCATACCATGCATTTTTACCTCAATTTTTAATTCCTCCATTGCTTCCTCCTGATCTAGAAATTTTTCCCTCCCAGAAAGTCTTTCATTGTGAGACTTGGTAAGTCTGCTGGTACAGGTTCTGTTTCTGTATTGGTTCAGAATGTGTGTTCAGAAGTTGAAGTGAGTTTTGCTGGTGGAAGAGTTGATTGGGGAACCTTCTCACTGTGCAACAGGAGAGGGATTGGCAAAACTTGAAAGTTAAAACAAACAGAGTGTCCAGATAAGCTCATCTCCCCCTTTAAATGTGTTCAGATTATTTTTTTCAAAGAGTATTTTCAGCATATGTGTATGCATCCGTGATGTTGGTATCACTCCTGTGCTAAGTGGAGTGTTTGCCTGTCAGATCTCACTGTATTTGCAGCTGTATCACTGGTAGGAAAATGGAGCCTATACAGGGATGGCAATGACTTAGAAGAACCCATCTGAAGCTGATCTGGGAGGATAAAATCAAACTGAACTCCTTGGTTAGCAAAAGCAAGAAAGCGTGATCGGTTCTGATGCTGTAACACAAGAACTGTTTTTCAGGCTGCCTGGAAATCTTCATCTCTGAACTTCATTGTTCAGTTCTTATCATGCTGGTAATTAATTAAATGAATGCCACTGGTGATGGGGGGTTGCAACGTGTTCGTGTGCCTTTAGCCTCCAAGCCTTCTATGCTTGGAGGAAGGGACAAAAGCAAGAATTCACTCTGCTAGTTCATTCTTCCATGGCTGCTGTGTGGGAGCTGTACCACCCTCGGCGCTGGCAGTTACAGTGAGGGTTTCAGGAAGTTGCACTTTGGTGACAAGGCAGACATAGGGTCTCAGTAAATGCACCCGAAACCCTGAGGCCAGGAGGTACTGGCAGAGATGTGCTCATGTTCTGTAGGTGCTCTTTTGTTTTTGCTGCACGATGATATCAGAGTAACTTCTTTCACTCAGACACCTTAGGGGATGGAAAAACGAGTCTGTTTGCTTTGGTGAAAATGCCTTGAGCATGGGAGCCCACCTTCCTTGGCCTTTCCCTGGAGAAGGCCCCTCCCCAGGACAGCCTGTGGAGTGACGTGTCCTGTGCTGGGAGCACTGCTGGCTCCCCAGACCTGGGGCTGCAGGGGCACTTGGCAGAAGCTGCCAAGTGATTGGATGGCCGTGAAATGGAGTGTATCTGCATAAAAGAAATCATTAAACTAATAAATTGGTTGGTGATTCCTGAGAGGCTTGGAGACACTCCAGGCTTTCTCGCTGGGAAAGCTTCTCCTGTGCTGGTGGGGTCATCTAAGCTGTTTAACATGAGGTGCATCATGACCCTGGTACTTCTCCTGTTACCCCAGTTTTACATTACCCATTGGCATTTTTCCCTGCCCCAATCTAGTACTTTTGGAAAAATAATTTAATTCTGTCAGGCTCATGCCTGTGATATACTCCAAAAGGTCTGATCTTAATCAGAAAAGCTTCTCTGTCTGAAAACTCTTCTGTGTTCTGCCTCTTCCCAGTTACAGAGAGCAGAAATAAAGAAAAGTGCATTTCTCTGTGTTCCTTGACTTGGACAATATTTCCAAGTGAAGAATTTGTCAAAGTCTAAATGACACAAAGGCACATTTTGTGACCCTGCATGGCACTCCCCTTTGGAAAGGGAGCTTCTACTGAAGAATTAGCCAGCTACTTACTACACTTAGGATTCCCCCAGAGACTTGGCCTTCAGTTGTTTAATTTCCCTGGGATCTATTTATATTGTGTTACAGCCATGACTGTAGCTAAGCTTTAGTCCAGGGCAGCAAAAATGACAAGGTCATTCAACAGTCTATAGAAATTGAATAAGGGTGTGTAAGACGAGTCAGTGCAAAGAATTCCTCCAATTAAGCTGCCTGATGCACATCACCCAAGCATCTCTTGTAATGATTCTGTAAAAGTGCTTTAAAGTTTTGTAAAGCAGTTGATAGGATGGTCAGATAGGACACAGTGGTTTCATTTGCACCATACTGCAAATGAATGTGCTGAAAAATGTATGTTTTAAAAACTTAATGGTATCTCTGACAGTGTTGATGCTGTCTTTCTTAAGAACTGCAAATGCTGAAGTACTGAGAAGGAACACTGTAACTGCATTTCATGTGTTAATGTAGTTATTTCTGACAGCTGGGGCTATAATTTCAGTTTTATCCCGTGCTTTATTGATGTCAAAATGTAGTCTCACATACTTGTATCTGACAGTTCTGGAATACTGAAAATTGCATGTGTGGGAATTGATATTGCTTTTTGTTTGTAAGTTACTATGGAAATTTAGCTTGGAATTCCCATACAAATTCAAGCAGCCAGGCATTCCTACAGTTTCATGAAGTGATGTGAAAGAAACACAGGTCTTTCTCGAGAAACACTTTTTAAAAAAAATTTCATTGTTAAATGTTTTCAAATGGCATTAAAGTAAATATAATTTAGTACAACAGATATACTTTTTTCTGCTTGTGGTATTGTACATCAGTTCAGACATCCACAGTTAATGAAATGCTGATTTGAACAAAAGACAGCTCTGTTAAAAAATAATTGGAAATTGCTTTAGTTCTTAATAAAGATGAACTAAAAGCTCAGTTTTCTTCTTTGGAGAACCAGATGATTGCACTGTCTGCTGTATATATTGTAGTCATTATATTTACATTGTTACATAGTGGAAAGTGTGTAATAGCTCAGTAGGTGACCAGGACAAATATTATCATTTATTTCCACTGTTTACAGCTGGGTCAGTCTAGTGTTTACTCATGCTGATTACATCCTTAAACTAAACCTCTTATCTGTCAATTCTCCTGATTGTGTGTAACAGCCTTGCTACTACTACTTATCAGCTAAAACATAAGGGATTTGCAGAGAGAGGGCAGGAAGAATCAGACAAATTGAACAGGAATAAAACAAAAAGCCCTAGAAGTAAACTGGGTATGTTTAAAATCAACCTTTTCCTCAGCTGTGACCCCATTTTCTTTCCCAGACATGGCAGATTATGTATATTTCTGGTTAAACCCAAGCTCTTGCCTAGTCCTGCTATGATAGTGCTTCTATGGCACATCAATAAACAAGAGACATACATTCCTTGCTCCATAATCATGAAAGACAGACCTGTCACCACTCTTAAATGAGTCTGTCTTCCAAATGCAGACATGGCATATCAGCATATCATTTTTTCCTGTTTTTTTTCTCTCAGGTTTTGAAAGAGAGGTTATAGATTAGAAGAGAGAATGGAGGGGGCTTTATTACCCTGTAACTTTTTTACCTGTGAGATATCAAAGCAAATGGTGCTTTGATAAGCTTTTACCTCTTTTATATAAGGAACCATATTGCATTCTACAGGCTGTAAATGTAAACAGAGATCAAACTGGGTTTTCTGTTTTGTTGTGACTTACAAACAGTTGCATCATGTTTTGTTTCCAGTGCATGTCAGTGCTAGTAGTTTCTCTAGGTCTGTTTGTAGCAGAGAGCCCCCTTTAGGCTCAGATTTACCTGTCTCTGCTTGTGGAAGACCAGACTGAGTGGCAGAGGCAGGGAAGGCATCAAACCTCTCTCCTGTGCAGCATTTCTGCTCATGTACTTGTTGGTCCATGTGCAGCTGGGTTGTCCTGGGGAAATATGGGAGGCTGCACAGTGCAAATACACTGGCATGAGATGACCAGACACTGATTCCACACTCACCCTCTTCGTTCATGCCTTCCTTATGGAAGGAAAGTACTGCACTGCTCTGTTTAGGTGAAAAATTGATTCACTAAGGTTGTAAATTGAATTCTTACTGGGCAAAACTGGAGCCGATGTTGAACTCTGTGGCCCTTTGCTGGAGCTTGTTGGCCTGGCATCCATTACAGCTACTGAGTCTTGGGCAAAGCTGTATTTAAGCACTCTTGCACACGACTGAGTGGGAATCCCAGATAAGTATCAGCCTGTTCTGAGCAGATTTGCTGGGGAGCAGCCAACTAACTGTCAGCTGCTAATGCTGCATACCTTTTATGCAGTTCAAGTGACACATCTGTAAAAATCTGTAATGCCTTACTTCCTGTGTGGTTCTGCCAGTATTTGTTTTGCATTGTGCAATATTGCAGATTTGTATCATTACTGTGTATTTTCACTTTAATTTTTGTTCTTAAAAAAAGATTGCTTTGTCATACACGTTTTCTGTCAGAATTTAAATTTACCTCTATTAAAGAAATGGGATTTACGATTTTTTAAAAATCACATCACAGTTACTTCTGCCCACGTTTTTTGTGTTTTGAAAGTAAATCTTACTTTCATACAGTTCATTTCTAGTGAAAAGCTTTAATTAATGTTTAATGTATTTGCGAATTTTAAATTACACCATCAAGGCTCTCTAGGTTACCAATTTAGCCAGTAATCAACTTCAGCAGGCACTGGAATGCTGCTATTTGTAATATCTGCATTAGCAGCATAACTGGTTTTGGTGTTAATTAAAATGTTATGTATGAGAGACCCTTACGAAAAGGATCTCTAGGCTTTCTTTGAACTAACTGCAGAGTCATGGAATGGCTCTAAAACTCATGGAAATTTTATTGATTTGTCAGCATGATATGCACTTCATCTTGGGTCAGAAAACGCATTCTTTCTCTTTTAGTTAAGGTCTTTCATAAACAGGTAGATTGTGTTTTGGAATGATTGTCTAATACATTTTTATGTAACCTTCTGAAACATGCTCTGGTCCAGCTTGAACTCAGTTACCTGGGAAAATAGTTCTGACATCCTCATTTAAACATGTCTTGACTTTTAACTTCCTGAGCTAGTGGCTCTTTAAAGGGGAAGGACATGGCGAGGGAGTAGATCCTCAGCTCAGAATGAAGATTGAGTGTACTGTACTTCAAAAAATCAAAATAGAGTGCTAAGACAAGTTAAGCCCTGCTCTAAAGAGATACTGGGAGCTGTCAGGATGAGGGAAGTGTCATTGTTTGGGGCAATGCCTTGTAGCAATGTTAAAGGTAGTAATGTAAAGATACAGCTTTGCTAAGGCAACAGGAGAGATTATGTTCCATGGGCCCACTCCAGTAGCATGGAGGGGTTGTGCTTGTTCTTGAGAGACTTTTGTCTCTTTATCAACTGTCCCCATAACTGAGCTGGATGCATGTTTTTCTCAGGGGATCAGATTAATTGTGTCACAACTCAAAAAACTGGAATGAAGGGTGCTTCAAAGCTTTCAAAGTAGGAGGAGATTTTTTGCACTCTGGCAAGATAACTTGTCAGCCTGTCGTGAAGCAAAATGTGTTGTCTTCAGAGTATTTAAAGGTAAACTTTTCGATGGTGGGAAAGCGATTAGAATCTTGCAGGAAATGCTCTCTGCTGCTCTGCGTTCCTGGGGTAGAAATTCCATTTAGAGCTAAACCTGTGTGGGAATTCAGTTGGGAGATTGTGTCATGTTGTTTGAGTAACAGTTAGGATGCACACAAATAGTGTTGCATTGTTCATTTGCCAGAGCTGAAGGTTAAAATTTGCTCCATGAAAAGGACATGCTGATCACTCCTTACAACAAGAACAGAGTAAATAACTTTAAATGAAAAACCTCAGAAATGTTTGTAAGTATTACAATGAATATGTAATAGATACGTTTTGATAGCTGTAAAGTAAAAGTGACCACTAAATAAAGACTTAATTTCTTGAAACTGGAAATTAAGTTAAAAGTATACCCCCCTGTTTAAAGCTAAAAATGACCAAGAAGATAATGATTGCAGGAGTGACCAGATAAGTGATAAAGTTTCTTAAACAAAACAACAAAATAAACCAAACCAAAGAACCCTGGAAAACTGAACTACTGTGTACATTCCTGCTATGCAAGCTTTTTTAGATTTAAACAAAACTTTAAATACAATGGGTGGTTTGTTTTTTTTTTTTTTTCCTTTTTTTCCCTGGAATGAGAGGATTTGTCTCTGGGAGACAGCATTATTTAATTTGCTATTTATTGGACTTCATTAGTAAAATACTTAAGTCCTGAATTGCAAAGAAACTGCTCCTTGGAGAAAGCTTAGAGAAAACTCCTGTTATAGGAAATTAAATCAACATTGTCCATTAATCATACTGCATGTCAACCCCCAGACCTCTCTTGATTGTTCTTGGTGAATGTGAGGAACCATTAGATGTGTGAGGTCCTTAAAGGTCTGAGTAAGTCAAAGTGGAAGAGTTTAAAAAAATGCCACCATTAGCACATGAAAGAGACTTCAGAGTGGACAGAAGAAAACATTTGCTGTACAGGGCTAGTTACATTTCTTAATTTTTTCCCCCTTTTTATTTATTTTCTTCTGTTGTTAAACAACAATCCAGATGTTGTGATCAAAATGTGAATTTAATTCATCCTGAAGTTTTTTATCATTAACTTTTTTTGGGTCATGTTACCAGTTGTTGTTGTATGGGAAAGATAGTAATAGGGGATCTTAGTAATTTCTGTGTTAGTGATAAGTAAATGCACTTCTAAAGCTAAGCTAATGTTTTCTGGTAGCTTCCCTGCCTTCAGTAACACCTTGGTTATACATTTGCCATGAAGGCATTGTTGTTAGCAGCAGCATTTTTTCAAATTTGGGAAAAGATTCAATTGTGAAAAAGCGCGTGTTTGTTTTTTTCAGGCTTCCTGGAGTCACACTTCTGTGGCAAATTGGGGGGGGGGGGATGCAGGAAGTGGGTGAAAAAAACAATCTTGCATTGGAAGAAGCCACTCTTGCTGTAAAATTTTTCTTCCAAACCTGGATTTTAACTTTTTTTTTTTCTTGCATCTAGGAAAAGCGCTTAGTATAAATACGATTTGCATAAAAAGTGTATTTCAACATTTATACTCACTTTCACAGTGTTTTTTTACTTTATTATAGCTGAATATTTTACCCCTGCTCAAGCTGGTTATCATTACAGAACAAAACCACTTGTTACTGCATGTGCTTGTAGAAGCCAGGACAGGGAAATCATTCTGATCCTGTTTGGTACATCTGTGAAAGACTTGAGTTTTCTGCCTCTTGGGGCATCCAGTTGTGCACACTGGGGGTTTTTGTACAACTGGCACATTTGTATACTCAGACGAAGGAGTAGACATAAAATCCTGTATGCAAATACACCTTGAAAATGTGGATTTTTTTAAGTGGTAGGTAGGATAGTGTATGTGGGGGAAGAGAGGCAGATGGGTGGTTGTTGCACTACTGTGCCTTCTGTCCATTTACCAACTTTCTCCCTTGTATATTTGAGGTGCAGGGAGGGCTGTGCTCACAGCCTGTTGCCCAGCTCAGTATGTGTGTGTCTGTATTTGCAAGTGTTTATAGACACTGTTGGGAGAAAAATAGGATATCTTCTTGATCCTCTTTGTCTTAGTCTAGCCCAGCACTTCTCCACCACAAGCATACCTCTTACTATATTAGTCCTTTTTATAAATTTTTATTTTCATGATAATGGCTAATGGCCTAATTTGACTTTCTCTCTTCATTTCTTGGCTGCCTTCTTATGGCTTCTCACCTGCCTTTATTTAATTTCCCAGTTTCCCATCAGCCCTTGTTGCCTTGGTGACAATCACTCGCCTTGGAGATCTCTATCTGTAGCACTCCTTACCAGTTGTTTGTGCTGGAAAACTTTTCTCAGAAGTGGCTTGGATGTATTAAATCTGTGTTATCCAGGCAGAGTAGACAGGCACACATGGGCTGTGATTGGTAACACTGTCATATAGGCAGTGATATTCATCCTTCTCCTTCAGAACTGACAGCCAGATCTTGCTTCCAGCCAGCCCAATAAAATACCTGAAGAAAAGCACCAAAGCACAGTCAAGCTGTAGGACAGAGAAGTGAACTGCTCGGTGTGATTCAGATTGCAAGCACGAGTCCAGGGTACTCCAGCTGACCCAGCAGTGCCTATACCTCCCTCTTTTCCTTGAGCCTCCCTGTTGGAAGATATGTCTCTCAAGGGTCATCCTGTACCTTGCTGGAGGCTGCAGGAGTCTGCTGGTGGGACCTCAGAGCCTGTGTTGCCTCTTGTGCTCCTGTGCAGGGCAGCTGAAACACTCTGCCTGGAGCAGTGTGGCAAACATCCACTTTAGGCAGTTATTCTTATTTCCACTTTGCTAATAACTCATGTTCATCTGTCTGTGCTAAGAACACGTGCTGTGCTCTTCCAGCAGTCTATAAGCATTCCCATGAAATTCACAGGTGAATGAGTGTTCACTGTCCCATGTTACACACTGGGTACCTGAAACACAAGGAACATAAGGGCCATTTTCATGGACTGCTCAGGTATTGATGGTTTAAACTGAGTGTGATGGGGATATTCCTGCAGTCAGTGACAGAACTGAGCTGTAAATGTCCAGCTTTCCAGCTTTGGATTCAGTCTATTAGATAACAGCTCCCCCTTGAGGGAAATGTCTTTTGTTAATAAACTCATAACAGCTCTGGGATCAGTGAAGTTTTCTGGGTAGGTTTGAGGGTTACAGTTTCACCAGGCTGTATAAAACAAAGTTGACTTGTGGTGGCTGTGCTGTGTCCTGACCAGCTGCCAGGGCTCCCTCTGCTGCCTTGGGATGTTGTTTAGCTCTCAGAATTCATCCAAGTGCAACTCACAGCACAATAAAGTAGCAAAAGCTGGCACTTCCGGAAGAAAACACCCCACATTCCTGTGTACCTGTCTCTGCTAATTTGTGCTGCTGCTCTCTGTGCTTGCACACTTCTGACATTTGTGTTGGGGCACAGGGACGTGGTGGGAGGTGGCAAGGGAAGGCAGTGGCAGGCGTGAGTGGCTGAAGGGTGAGGGGAGCAGGCTGGCTTCTTTCAGCAGCAGCACAGCTAATGCTGCTTTAAAGTGCTCATCAAACTGCAGGCTCAACAGAGCATTTGTAAAACTGAATTAATGGTGGGAGACCCTTTTAATTGTACAGAGGGAGATAGCTAGCTAAGAGTTAAGTAGCTGTGTGTTTATTTTACTTAAGCAATCAATCAGACTGCTTTCCACTTTCTAAGTGTTGTATAAACTTCATATGCAGAGGGATTGCATCAAGATAATTTTCTTCTCCTTTTTTTCAATCAAGATATTGATATAGGTTGAATTTAAATCTTGAATGCATTAGGAAAGTTAACAAAAATAACCTTGATTATGAATTGTATCTTAGTCTTTTGCTCTGTACATTTCAGCTTGTTAATATAATGTTTGACATGTATTAAATGCTTGTTCTTCCCAAAACTATTAAAAAGTACAGTAGGTAAGACAGAAGATTTAAATTACAACTTGTCTGTGGTCAAACATTTGGACAAAAGTAGCATTGCTTCCTATGAAAAGTGATTTTGCTTATTAAAAAAAGTTAAACATTTTGAAGGAAAAATTTAAGCCAGAACAAATTCCCATGCATATAAATTACAGAAAGTACTTTACACATACAGGGAACATTCTTGAAGAAAAGAACACAAACAGTAAAATTCTACTGCAGTTTCTACAGAGGTGTATTTTCCTTTCCATGTTGTTATTGTTATTCTGAGCATCCTTTAAAGTACATTAGTTTTTACCTGTAATAAATACAATCTACATTAAAAACATGTAATGTTGTAGTGCAATTCCATGTTGGGAAAGATACATTTTTTGTCTTTACGAAATACCACAAAGTATAAAATAAATAGTAGGTGCTGTATTGTCAGCCAGAAGAGCTAAAGATTTTTGAGAGTTTGAGGAAGCCTGAAATATTCCAGGTTACTCTTCTTGTTTAGATGCTTCTTTGTTTGGACATTAAACATCTTTGCAGAAGGGTACTCAGGCCACAGTTCAGAGAATTACTCTGAGTAAAGGATTTGAGCTCCTGAGAATATTAGGTCCAAATTCAGATTACTCATATTGACCTCTTTTACACCACCTGCAAGATTTGTCTATGGTGCTTTCAAGAGCTGGTGTTTCAGAAATTTGGTCTTGATTAAATGGTCTTCAAATAAACCATTAACATCTATTTAACTAAAAGCAACAACATCATTAACTTGCACAGCTGCTGCCACTAATATAGACTGAGTAATCCTCCTGATAAACTATCTTAGACGAGCAGAGTCTTGGCCTGGAAAGAGATGAACACAAGATGTCATTGAAATATTGTTTTGGGAGGAATCAATGTGGAGATGAAAAGTTACTGTAATTTTTACAGAGAAGCAGGTTGTCCTGGCCTTCTAGCTGGGTATTTTCAGCAAATTTCAGCATACTGAAAGCACTCAAAAAGGAGTGTAAGTATGTAGTATACCAGGCTTCATTGCCTGGTGACAAGCTGTCACTTACTGTGTTCTTTTAATAAATGTTTCTGTGCAAATTCATATCATAAAACTCATTATGGATAGCTCCTGCCAGTGTGCCATTGGATATAACTGTGGTGAATATTAGAGCCAAGGATGTTGTAGGGTCCTGGATATTTCTATTGTCATAACAAATGGACATTTTATTTAGGGCATGTTTTAGAAGTTAGGAATGTGCTGTATGAAAACGTAAAGGCTAAAAATAACACTGCTGTGCCAAACCATCAGGGACGTGGTTCAGCATAATCTAAATGTAATTAAAATGAATACCCTTGCTAAATGTCAAAGATATGCAACCAGTCAGAGACACTGAAGGGACTGAGGCTTCTAAGAAGATAGTGAGGGAAAAGTAACAGACATGTTCACGTATGGGACAGATCCTGCATGCATTTCACAGCTGAGGAAACACAGCCCTGTGTCCTTGTGCCATCACACTTCAGGTGAAATTACCTGCTGAGACAAGGCATTTGAGATGAGCTCTTTACAAATGCTATTAGCTGCTTCCTGGTTTATTAATGTGTGTAATTGGAAAATATTTAGCATTATATGATGGATTTTCAATGAATAATTTATATTAAAAATAGTGTAGAAAAGGAAGCTCAATGCCAGCCCTTTTGTTTGGCTTTTTTTTTTTTTTAATGAATCTGAATTTAACTCAGCAAATGAAGTATGAGAGTTGTAATATTAGCAGTAAATGTATCAGACTAGCTGGCAGCTCATGACAAATAGGTCAGTTTAGCAAATTCACTGTAAAATTTGTCAGCAGTCTAGGTTAGCTTGTCCCCCTACCCTGTATCCAACAAATGAGTGCTGAATTTTGAGCTTCATTAAGAGGCTGCTTTGTTTACACCTGCAGAGGGTCTGTATGATAATAGTTCAGTGCCCACACAACCATGCATGCTCCCAAGCCCATGGACACAAGTACAGGTGGGTGTCTGTCTGTCCCCTTGGCTGTCTGGTGTCCCAGCAGTGAGAGGGAGCCCTGTGTGAGCAGGAGAACACGGCCCTTGACACCTGCAATAACAGAACATCCCACTGAAGTTAGGGCCCTAATTATAGATGCAGCTGGATAGAGCCCATGCACCCAATATTTGCCTTAAGAAAAATATAGTGGTGGTTTCCCCTTGCATGTATTTAGTTTGTTTTCCTGTCATGATTGACTTGTTTTATGCCTAGCAAGTTGAATGTGTTTTAGTGCAGTTCCTTGTTACCCTCTGAAGAAGGAAAGAGCCAGACTGAATTTTAGTTGCCCTGCCTGAAACTTTTGCATCTTGCAGTCATGCTTGTAACAGCACAACTCTGAAAGCTTGAGATCTGAGTCACCAGACCACAGATGTTTTTGCAATGAAACCATGCACCTCCTACAAAGTCACTGTGGTGCAAGTAATGATAGATAGTGTTTTCATTTTGTTGCACAGAAGGGTCAAAATGGCACGGGGAGTCCATGACAGACCAGCAGAAAATGTTGGTTCTGAAAGAAAATTTATATCATAGCTCCAGGGGAAAGTTTGGGTGCCGTGAACAGATTGCCTTTGTCATTGTGTGCAAATGTGTTATTTGTAAGGTGATGCTAGATGTCAGGCAGTCGGTGCATATGTATGGTAGAGCTTGGTACCTAAACAGATGTTAAACCAAATTTGCTAGAGTGCTTATTATATTGTGTTTAGGTGCATCCTCTGGAAGCATTTCTCTTAGACAATTTGCCTGGCCTTCATGCTAAACTTTCTTCTTATCTGCAACGCAGAAATGTTGGTCTCCACTGGGGAGATCATCTTTTCAGTCTCTTGTATCTTACAGAAAATAACCTTTTATAGCATGCTCCCATTTTGAGGCGTATTTGTAGCAGCATTTCTGTGTGGGTTGTTTCTTTCCCTTTTTCCTGACCCACTATTGTAATGTTTGATTCACTAACAATGTTCTGTGTCTTGTGCATAGCTCTGCTGTATGTAAGGGAACCTGTTGTGTGGGGTGGCACATCCTGTTTGGACCACTGCATGAATTCTCAGGGGACAAGTGTGTGTTAGTAACTGGGGTAATAGCTCTGCTGGCTTCTTTGGACACTCTCTCCCTCCCCCCTCGCCCTCCCTTTCTTCCTCCAGAGATGGCCTCTCTACATAATTCCATTAAAGTGATTGTGCTCAGAGAGGTGGACTGAGGGGCAGTGCTCTCATCTTTCAAAGCAGGACCAATGAGCTATGTGCTTTCCACTGGGCAGCAACAAAAGAAAAGGTCTCTCAGAAGAAAAGACGGGCACAAAAGATCAAAATTAGGTGTTTGTCCAGGCCTCTGGTATTGCTTTCAAGTTAGCTTTTGAGGGCTCACTTTGAAAACGGTGAGCCAGGCTAGTTAACATAAGGGTGTCTGCTGGTTTAGAGAGCGTTGTTAGAATAATATTGGAAGAGAGCTTTTTGCTTGTGCAATTTAACAGTTCTCTAAAACGCAGGAGAAACACAGGGGCTGATGGCAGACCTTACAGGCATGGAGGGAATGTCCCACACCCGTGAGGAAATCAAGCAAACTTAAAATCCTTGAGATTTGCTCCACTTATTTTAAAAGGATTAGAGACCCTTAGATAGTTCTTGTTTCCGTGGGCTCCAAAAAGCTGAAATGCTGTGCTGGGAATTCATCCTGCCCTGCCAGCCCTCCCCCAGCACTTTTTTGTATGAAGCTGCCATTGCTGATGGTGGGCAGTACGAGAGGTGATGTTTTTACTGCAAAGGGGTGTGAGATGTTGTTTGTCCTGGGGCCCTCTAAGGGGATAGTGCAAAGCTACAAAAGGGATACAGACCCTTTTCAGATTTAGACAAATAAGCGAGAGCCATCCAAAGCCATGGAAAGCCAGACTGTTTAGCTGGATCAATTCACATGTGTCATATGTTCCAGTTTCTACCAAAATAAACTTTTACAATGTTGTACAAAGAACAAATTGCCTAGTTTCTGCTTCAGTTATTTGGTTTGCAAAGGAAAACATGAGTATCACAGACAGTCTTTGTTCCATCTAAATGTTTAAAGTTACCTTTAAATTGAAAAAGAAACCATGTGATGTAAAATATTGGTGATTTTTAACTACTCGAACTATTTTAATGGGATATTAAAAGGTCGTTATTTAAAATGTGATCAGTTGTGCAACCAATTGAAATTCCAACTCCTTTAAAAATAAAATAAATTAAATATTACTTGAAGCTAATAATAATGCTTAGCAGTTGCACATTCAGAACATCAACAAGATTTTAAAAACTGTAATAGAACTGGGTTGCTTAACTGTGTTTAATTGCTCAATTATATGTATAAGCAAGGTAAAAAGACATTTTTCAGAAAAATGAAATAAAATCCAGTACTGACAATCTGAGAGGGAATACCGGCTTTAGAGAGGAACAGACCTGAGTCTGTGTCATCCTCCTGCCTCCCAGCTTTATATTTCTGTTTGGCTTGATGCACTTCTCTCTGTCCTTTTCCTCTGGTACATTTGAAATGTATTTGCTTATTTTCCTAATAAGTTTCTGCTGTATTTACATTACTTTGCTTCAAGAGTACATTTTTAAGGATAGTATTTCTCAGTGCTCTTCCTTTCCCACCCTTCCCCCTTAATAATTCCCCTGGACCTCTGTTGCTTGGAGCAGACTTTGGCTAGCCCCAGATTTGATGTCAAAGGCCGTGACCCGATGTCAGAGCAGCCCATGCTGCTGGCTTCTTCTTTGAATAATTATCTGGAGTTTATTGTGTTGAAGGGATGGGCTTGGGGGCAGCACAGTCACCCTGGCAAACCAGACCAATGAGCTATCCAGCCAGACCACTACCCAACAATGGACCTGTAGGTTACACAAAAAATCTAGCAGCACAAAAGATTAAATTAAAAATGGACATTTGGGCACAGAAGCTTTGTCCTTAGAAAAACTATTTTTTCAGCCTTCTTAATGTACTGTGATTTTGATACTTTTAACTGAAAGGAATAAAGTATGATTTCAAATTTTGTATGCAAGCTGGAATAAAGCTGAAATATTTTTCTTATCTCCTTCCCCAACTGTTAGAATTTCCATACTAGCTGTAGCTTAAGAAGTTATTTCTAGGGTTTTAGTCACTGAACTTGGCTCAAAACATCAAGACACCAAACCTTTTTTTTTTCCCCCTCTAGAAATTCAGCGCTGTACCAATTATTTTAGAAACAAGAACAAAGCCCCCAGCAATTTCATTTCTATCAATAATTTCCTTTTAAGTTGCTGAGGGACGTTCAGAGCAGGTATGAAAATGTGTTCCAACAGTAAATGATAGTAAAATGTCCATTTTCTTTCACCTTCCTTATCTTTTCCTCCCCCCAAAGAGGACTTAAAGTGTTTGAAATCCAGATTGTGGGGTGCTGTCTCTTCTTATCAGGACTGAATGAAAGGCTGCTGGAGGTGGACTCACTGTTCTGGAGGGGTGGAAAAAAAAAAGAAGTTCTTTCATGGTCTGACCTCGGATTCTTTCTTAATTTTATCTAGCCCTGACCTGTTGGCTCTGCTCTGGCTCCTTTCAAGGCCTTCAGAGCTTCACAAACATGCAGCAGCTGAAAGAAACAATGACAGGGCTTTTAGGGGTTGCAATCTTACACTCTCTTGTAACCTTGGCTAAGTAGCCTGTAAACAGATGCTTTCTCTGAGGCTTTTGCCAGAAAGCCAAAATTTTGGTTGTGTTGATGTCGGCAAACACTTTGTAACACGTGGATTTAGGATTACTCATTTTGTATTCAGTATAAGCTTCAGCTGAATGAGCAGTTACCCAGAGTGTATCTCATGTGTAAATGTATAAAACCTGCTGTTACAGGTTTTATACTTTCCTTTAGTGCTGTAAATTTACCTGGAACAGAAGAATTGCATGAAGACAAATTATCAAAATCTGAATGGGATAAACTGATTTGAAGATAGTGTTAATATGTAATCAGGACATTTGCATTTCTCTGTATTCTTTTGAGAAGGTAGGGTGGAATTATGCATGGATTAGGATTTTTCATTGGCTGTTTTGTTAGTGTCATGCTGCTTTAGTCTTAGAGGGTTTTAATTATGTAATGCAATATTGAAAATGGAATTTTTGTTCCTGTGAATGTAGAAGTGGCTTTATTGTTCTTAGTAACTTTTTCTAAAAGTTTGGTCTGTGCAATATTGGTAATTTAAGAATGAGGTAGTTGCATTATAAAGTGCTTCACCAGCTGCAAAGTGATTAGAAGCACGTTTCTGGTTTTAGTTGTTCAACTGCGAATACAGGCATTTAATCTTTGATGCCTCCAGTTTTTCCAGCTGTGTCCATTGGAAGTGCATGAGGACACCACCTGGCTGCCATGAGGTATAACTCTACCAGATGGAATGAGCCTGCCCTGGTTGGAGATGTTCCTTCCTCTCTCCCCATGCCACCTTTATCACTTGGGAAATGGCTTCAAAGCAGAGGACCTGGAGTTGCTTCTGCCTACCACTGTGTATATATTTCCTAGACCACTTATATTATCCCAGGCTTTGAAAACTGGGCTCCGAATGTTTAATCTGTGTTTAACTAATAAATAGATGTGATTTCAACGTATTAAAATCCTAAGTGTTGGAAAAGAAAATGGGAATATCTGACTATGAATATTTCTGACTGACAGCTGTTTTGTAGTTGCAAGTTTTCCCCTTCAAGTTTTTCTGAAAGAGAAATGGAAGATTTACATAGAAGCAAGGCTGATAGCAGGAGTAAAGAATACTGAATAATTTCAAGCTGGTGCAATAAAATATAGATGTTCCAATGAGGTGTAGAGCTACAGAACTGCTAATAAGTCAAGTCTCAATTCTTTGTGATATTTTTGCCGTTTCTCTGTTTCTCACATCCAGACAGATAAACAGCTGTGGTTCTCCCTGCATGCTGGGAAATGAAATGTCCCAAAACCAGGGTTGGAACACCTGAGTGCACTGCAGTATTTTTCTTGAAGAGTCTGTTTGTATCTTCTGTGAGCTTCCTGTCTTCTTTTTGACAAGCTAAATATAATCTCTAAGATTGTATCTCAGGGATGTAGTAAAACAGCAAAATACACCAGTAAATCATTGTCATCTGAATTCTTACTGAAATATAGCTACTGTAATGTTTTATGTTTTTCCAAGTTACAATCCATGTTTGAAATTATAGCTCAACTTATTTTTTTTGCTCATATTTGTAGTATTTAACTTTGCTCTAGTTTTACTCTGAGGTGTAGAACCCATTCATAGACTCTGAAAACAAAGACAAGGCTTCCCCATGTGTTCTCTGATGAAAGACCTACTAGGGTTGGATCTGCAGGACTCACTACAAATTTTTATAGGAGAGCGAATGACAGGATATGAGATTCCAGAGGAATATCACCAGGGAGCCGTGAGCTACCTACAAAAACTGCCATAGGAAGATGAGGCTGATCCAACATAAATTGTCACCAGTGATATTTGGGACAGTATCTGTTTTGATATTTGAAGTTGATCAATATAAGGCATAAACAGAAGACATAAGATACTTTTTCCTACGCTTATTTTATAGGAGTATTGTTACCAGAGGCAAATTTTGTGCCTCTGATGGAACTATTATTCCTGTGTTCTTAATCCTGATAAGTTTTGGTTACACAAAAAGGTGTGTGCAGCAGATTCACTGAACTGTGTGAAGCTACTCCAACTTACCACATCCAGCCTGTGATGTCTTTTAAGAGAATCTCTGTGTGCTCCAGAGGCACTCTTGTAATAAGATCTATGAATTAGCTTTAGCATGTTACTATCAGCATCTGTGCCAATCCCCTGAATTGCAGAATCAGTGTAGATTTTTTCCTTTCCACCAGCTGATTTAAGTAATAACAATAAAAATGCCTATTAAAGACCTTTAGGTGCTGTGATAATTTTAAAGCAATCTAATACCAACAGCACAAAACCTCGCAAATGATATTTAACAGAAACAAATTAACTTAAAAAAAAATTCTGCCAGTTGGTAAATAGGCTACAAAATTGTTCCTGTTCACCTTAAGATTGGGAACAAGCCTTCAACCTCTACACAAATGCTGGCAATTGCAAGAGAATTAATTGAAACAATTCAGTGTTACCAGTGATTCAGAGAAATTTTGAAAATGCAGAGGTGAAATATTGATATGAAGTTTTTTACTTAAGTTGAATTTATGTTGAATGGACTGAGTAAATCACTGCACCTGCTTTGTTTCTGAAGAGCAGTGATTTTCTGTAGAGAGATGTGGTACTCCTGGGTCTGTTGTGAGCACAACTGTTTCCTCCAAGCCTTCTGTGCATGGATGGTACACACTGTCCTTCCATGGAACAATGAATTCTCAAGAATCTGAGACTGTCAGTCCCCAGGTGGCCATGCTATCCCCAATCTTTTAGCAATGATTTATGTGTAAACTACTCAAGATACCTGTGCTGGTTAAAGATAAGAAAGCTCCTGAAGTTTGTTTTCTCTCTACGGGTATGTCTGGCTTTGAGTGTTTGATCCAGCTGATGAACTGCGAGATGAAAGTGTTTGTGCCAGGTGTGTACTGGGATTGCCATTGAGGAGTAAATCATATCATAAGCCTGTAAATGAAATGTAAAATTGTAAAAAATATTCTAAACAAAGGCTACTTCAGACAAAAAGTATTTCCCACCACCTCATAAATAGCGAGCAAGTACTGTTGGAACTGAGGCAGGTCTTTGGCAGATCTTTGGTTACTGTGTTTGGCACATGGTGAAAAAATGATCAGCATGGATCTGCATCTTGGTGGTGTTTTTGAATTGGTCTTTGCTCATGTTATGTGTGTAATCTGTGAAGCAAGTCTCACATCAATTTCTATTGCTGCTCAGTACACTGTCTTTAATTCTTTTCTATCATCCTTTTTAGATGACTGTAACATTGAGGCTTTCCTAGGGAAGTACATAACTTACTCCTCCCTCCTCAGCTGCCATTTCAATTACAGAAACCCGCAGATGGGTTTAACCATAGAAGCCCTAATGTGTGACAGCTTAAAAATTCTGACATCACTTTTGGCTTGAACTGGTCCTGCCACCAATTAAACCATGATATCATGAAGTGAAAATAACCTTGTTTTTCAGACGGTAGGGACTAGTCCAGATACTTTACTTTTAAACAGGTTTTTCTCTAAAAAGATAATTCTGCTTGAAACTTCTTGTGTTATACAGGAGTAAGAAGAATGGCATTCAACACTGTGTTTCTTCTACATGTAAAGTATTAAGGATACTTTAAAAGTAAGGTTTTAAAAATGTGTTTTCTCTCAAAGACATTTGTATTTTTTTGTGGGAGTTAGATTTTTTTGCCTTTCTTCCACATCCCATTATTCTTCCTTTTCTCCTCAATCAAGTGTTAATGAGGAATTCAGTTAAAAAAAAAAAAAGAAATGCAATGAGGATAAACAGACCTCACAGGCTCCTCATTCAGCTCAGCAGGGCACTAGAGCTCAGCTATCCTTCATTTCACAGCGAAGATGATCAGTTCTGGGTGAGCACTTTCAAAGGGCAGGGAGTTTTTGAAGGTGCTCGGCAGGATGATGGATGGCCGTGCCTGTCATCCTGTGTCCTGCGGAAATGCCGCGGGGGTCTGCGCTGGGGGCTTGTGGAGAGAGGGGAGGGACACGCGGCCAGCGGGGCACTGCCGGCTGCGCCTGCAGGGCTGCTCAACAGTGCTCCAGCTCGAGCCTTCTCCAAGAATGGCTGGGACAAGTGATGTTTTAGTAACAACCTCCAAAACATAGTCCTAGAGAGATCTTAAAGATGTCTTGATGACCTCTGTTTTAAATTTGGGCTTTGTTTTGGAATGCTTTGGTTGCATGCTAACGTGTGTATTCCTACCACAGGTTAAGAGGCCTGGGAATGTGTTTGCTTCTCTGAGATGCATGCTATGATATTCCTCAACAAGGCACTGTGACTTGATTTTGGTGTATTCAAATCACTTGGGACTCCTGAAAGATTTTTATCATTTATCCTTTTGGTTTGGCCCAGTGTTTTTAAATGTACTTTGGTTTTTTTACAATTTTTAATGTAATTTTGTGAAATTTTACAACTTTATATGTAAAAATTACATATAACATGTTACTGTTTTTCTGAATTTTCAATATTAGAATTTCATATTTTCTTTTATCATGTGCTTAAGATTATTCTGTGTGTTTGTATCCGTCTTCTTTTTTTCTGATTTGTAATTTGTTGCCTAGGAACAACTGATGTCATCTGTTGTAAAAGTGCTATTATAAAGTGAAAAAAACCTTCAAAGCAAATGAGAATTTTGCTCTAGTTTAAAAAAGCATGCCTTTTTCCTTTTGTAAAAGATCTATATTCATTATTTACATTGTCTGCTTGTGATGTTAAGGTCTTCAAAAAATGGGAATGGCCTCCTCTTGCCTATTCTGCTATTAAGGTCAAACACACCAAAGAAATACTTCAAATATAATAATCCAAATAGATGAGCATTTTTGCTTTTGCATCTATATTTAGATTTTGATAAAATAACCTTTCAAAAATAGACATAGAATACATAGAGATGTTAACTCTACCTAGTGATATCTCATTTACAGCTGATATGGGTAACTACAGCACAAAAAGATTGACTATTTAAAAATAAGTAGGAAAAGATTTTATAAAGGGCGTTATTAGGAAATTACTCTGCCACCTTTACAGAAACATCTGAGCGTTTTGTTCAGATGGTGTTGCTGGTGCAGTGACTGCAGAGGGAGCCAACGATCTGACGGAAACAACACTCCTATTCCTGGTCAAGAAATGTCAGGAATTTGTGTTCCTGTTTATTTCATGAGAAGCCACATCAAATCTCAGCTAAATGGAGAAAGGGAAGAGCTTGTTTTGAGAAGGGATAATATAATGGTATCTTAGGGCAAGGAAAAAAGACATGAACAAGATCAGCACTGTTATATAACATCTGAAAATGTTAATTAAAAGAAATAGGTTCATGTCAATAGAAGAGGAGAATGTCCCAGTACCTGTCTCAGTACTGGGGTGAAGTTTAGCTCATGTGAATTGATGGCAAACGCTGCCACCTTGCAAATCATTGCTGTGTGCAAGGGGTTGGTTGCAAATGCAGTTGCAGGGGAGTAGCTGCAGGAAGCAGAGCAGCTGTCCTGGCGCCTGCACTCTGGCCTCCTGTGGGTGCCCCACGCCATCACCACTTACAGAGAGCTCCAGGCCCCTTCCTAACTCATTTCTCTGTAGCAATTTTTCACTTGGATCAAGGCCAGCATATCATCAACAGAACAGAGAAGCAGCAAACTGCAATGTGGCCACCCAAAGGCACGGGCAGAGAAAAGGAATGTGGAGATCCTTCCAGCTGGGAATGGTGACCCTTTAGGATTGCCAGAACCAGCTTGCAAGAAAACACATGGAGGCAGAATTTGCTAGTCAAAGCATTATTAACAATCCCTGTTGTTTCACAGTTTATCTCCTTCAAAGCCTGGAAGCAAATAATTTCCCATTTCTTTGCTGGGTCCTGTCTTGCCCAGCTTCCTTACAGCTTGTGTATCCAGAAACAAATGTCGTTTTCTGTGGACCTCCTGCTGTTTGTTTTAAAAAATATTTATTAAAGGTCTGAAAACACTTCCAATATGCTGAATCATACTATTAAATCTAGCTCTGTAGCTGTGAAGGTGTGACTTTGTTACAGATAAAAATGTGGTATTTGTCCTACTCCCACTGATTCTGTTAAAAACCTTTGCTTTAGGTTATTGTGAGTGAGACTGGGAGATTACTGACTGTTTCTGGGTAAAGATTCAGGGGAATTCACAGGGCTGGAGAGAATACAGGCTTCCAGGCATCCAGCCTGTCCATCAGGGCTACTGATTGTAGCAAACAAGTTTTGAAACAAACTTGCAGGAGAATCAATTTGTCTCACTATCTGTAGAGGCAAGACTATCCTTTTTATGACTTTTTTTTTTTTTTTTTTTTTTTTTTTTTGCTTGAGCCTAATTATTCCTTTGTTTTTTCTGCAGATCCTAGAAGAAAGTATCATGTAAGGTTGCTGGCATATAACAGTATGGAAGAAGGTTATCAGGCTGACCAAACAGTCAGCACTCCAGGATGTGTCTGTAAGTGTTGTAGATGCATGAAGAATTTTTTGAGAGCTGAGCTGTTTCAAGGTCCTATCAGCTCTGTGTTTTTAACTTGTAAATAATCAATTAATTCAGTGTAAAACAGAGAACAAGAAAGATCATATCAATGACAATACTGCCTTAGTCATCCTGCAACTGAGACAGTGTCCTGTGCTCATTAAGTGCAGTTGAAGAAACAAGATAGCCCAAACACATTTCCCTCCCTTGTTGAACTACCTGCTTCATCTAACATGATGTATCCTGTATCTTACGAGAGATTTATCTCTTTCTTGTCTCTGCTGATAGTTTTGACTTTGTTTTTGAATAAACAAGTGGGATTGCAGAAATAATATGTGACATGTATTGGTTAGGAGGGATGTCTAATAGCTTTAACCAGATTCTGGGGTCCAAATACCAGGGTAAGGGCAGATTTGAATTTAAACTGTGGGCTCAGACCTCTTAATGTAACCAGTATCTGTATACAGTGCAATAAATAATTCCTATTCCTATTCTGTTTTAAACAGCTGTCCGTGATCGCATGGTGCCACCCCCACCACCTCCTCACCACCTCTATGCCAAAGCTAACACCTCATCTTCCATCTACCTTCACTGGGGAAAGCCTGCCTTCACCTCTGCTCAGGTCATCAACTACACTGTGCGCTGCAACCCCGTGGGGCTGCAGAACGCTTCACTGGTTCTCTACCTCCAAACGTGAGTGCAGCACTGCTGAGGACTCTTGGTTTGCCAGTTCCAGATCCTTCCCACTCAGTTTCTACTCTTCCTGCTCTCTTTTAATTGTCTTTTACTTGCAACAACTTTTATTTCCCTTGGAGGACTGTGTGTTTTGCCCATTGGCTGCTAGTTCAGTTTCTCTGTTTTTTCAAGATATATTCCTAGAACAGCTTAATTCTCTGCCAGTGATCCTTGTGTCATATCATTGGGCAATTTTTAATGTCTTTTTCGCTGTCTAGGTTGAATTTAATTTTAAGCTCTCCTTCAACTATACAAAAGAGAATACCTGTTTTATAGGTAGCTTGTCTGGGCAAAGATGGGACTCAGTCCAGTGTCTGATTTTAAGACTGAAAATGAGAATTTTTGAGGGTTTGAGCATTTCATTGTGGGAATGTCATGTACCTGAGTGTGTGGCACCCTGCCCGGGGAAAGCTGGGTAGGATTGCTTGCTTTGCAGAGAAGCAATGTGTGAGGCACAGAATGGCTGAACAGGGAAGGGAGTGTGCCTTGGGTTGCTGTTCAGCCTCTGCCCAGGTGGTGTGGGAGCAGAACACTTTGCTCCATGCTGGGGGCCGTGGGGCCGTTGAGGGAATCCATGTGTGCAGCTCCCTCAAAACTTCAGTTTACTCAAGCCTCTAAATAAGAAAAATGCTGTCTTAAAGGATAAATAGTTTCCATCCTAATATTCATGGTTTTCTCTTCCAAGAACACATCTGCTGCTGTATAACTCCCGGCTTAATGATTAGACACAGTATAATCACCATGCAAATTTCTTGGTGTGCAATGTGGAGCATAGCAAGGACTGCTGCTTTTTGTGATAGGATGAGGCTATTGCAGATACTAGTGACTGCCTCTGCAACAAAAAAGATGAAAATACTAAATGAGATTTTATAAAGCAGTATCTGTAAAGTAAGAGCATTTTAAATTGAGATTTAATCTTGATTGGGGTGTTAACACCCAGAATTAACCCTGGCATATATGAAAGATTTCCCTCTGCCCCCAGAATCAAAGTAAAGCGAAATGTCTACAATTGACTTTGTGATCAAATAGTAAACTGCAATATTATAATTAAGAGAATCAAGTTTGCAATGAATGTATTACTAAATATTACTACCAGATGAGTAAGGAGCATTCATATTCATCCCCTAAACATGAGGTGTGGAGGCCATAAGTGAAAGGGGATGTTGCCCACACAGCCTTTGTGTGTCTGTGAGCTGGGAAGCAGATCTAAGAGGCAATACTACGTGCCTTGTCAGCTGTGACACTGGTTGCAGTTTGTTACTCCAGCTTGAAGCACCGTGTCCTATGTACAAGTGTGGAAAGAGCCGAGTTTGGGATACCTGCCGGTGAGCCAGCCAATAATATTGCTTGTGCATCAGCTGTTCAAACAAGCTTTATAAAAACTTGAGCTCTAGTCAACTGACAGCAGACATAACATCCTCTTGAGAGCTCCAGGGCTGGTACAATTACATTTCCAGGTAGGCAGCACAGATGTGCCACGTGTCTGGACTTGAACTGGTTTGTCCTGTGTTGAACTGACAGTGAGAATCTACTCATGTGACTGAGATATCTGATCATCTGAGTTTAGGATGTTCAAGATAACTGCTGCTGTTTAATGTATTTTATTCCTTCATCTGTCCAGGTCAGAG
The DNA here is from genome assembly GCF_009650955.1 of Corvus moneduloides. NCBI lineage: Eukaryota > Metazoa > Chordata > Aves > Passeriformes > Corvidae > Corvus > Corvus moneduloides. The sequence goes on along the minus strand of NC_045488.1, from coordinate 13,204,886 downwards.
ACTCATATGTTAGTTCAAGGTCTTGAGCCAAAAACCATGTATGAATTTGCAGTTCGACTGCACGTGGACCAGCTCTCCAGTCCTTGGAGTCCTGTAGTCTACCATACTACCCTCCCAGAAGGTAAGGAACCAGGAGAGGACCCTATGGTTCTCAAAAGAATGTTCTGTAAACCAAATGGCCTGAAAAATTGCTTATTAATTTTAAGATGTGTGTAGAAGAGGGAAATCCTTTCCTCTGAGATACAGATAGTGCTCTTCTTGGTGAGAGAGAGAAAAGTGCTAGCAGGGAAATCCATGTTTTGGAACTGTGAAATTCTTTTTCAAAATCCACCCTAAATCAGCATTGATTTTATATAAAGTGTGATGCTTTCACTATTAGCAGCCACTGAATAGAAACAACTCGAATAAAAACTTTAAAATATATATTGGATAAGTGTGGCTGATTCATAGGCATTATGAAAACATATTTTATACCCCAGAAGTTTTGGAAACTGTAAGAATATTACACATCTACTGCCTTAGCTGCTGGTTTGCTTTACTGTCAGCTTGGTAGGGGAAAATCCAAACCTGCAGTTTCATGTTCTCACCATTGCAGTGTTTGGGAGGTACCTGTTTAGAGGGTAATGAAGTGGGGGTTTGTCAGTGACTGTTTCTTTTTGGAGTTGAAGGAAAAATATGAGATTTGTTTTTACACAATCTAAGCTATTGACCAGCTCAGAGTTAACAGGAGAGTGTCTCTGAGGAGCAGTATGTGTTTGTTTCAATGTGGTTTGTGGGATGTAGCAGTAGCCATTAGGTCTGCACATGAGTTTCTTTCTGAGCAATTTAATTGCATGTTAATTGGGTTAGCCTAATAGCATTGTGTTACTGTTCTCACAGCACCATCTGGCCCTCCAGTAGGAGTGAAGGTGACTTTGATAGAGGATAATACTGCTTTGGTTTCCTGGAAGCCACCTGATGGTCCTGAAACAGTTGTTACACGTTACACTATCCTCTATGCATCCAGGAAATCTTGGATTGCTGGGGAATGGCAAGTGTTGCACAGAGAAGGTAAACTAAAATCACAAACCCATGAACTGGACAAACAGTGATGCTACTTATAAGACACTTTGTTACTTTCAGCAACCTTGGATTACAATAAGAAATAAATTCATATAAATGTTCTCATGAACGTTCTAACTAGTTTAGAATTATTGCCGTGGGAAGATGTGTTAAAAAAAAAGTTCATATTCAGAAGGTGAGGGAAGAAGGGGGCTCTCTGTGTTGCTTTGGAGCTCAGTGTGTGCCTATAAACCAAAATGTCTTGTAAATCCAATTACATCCATCTTAGTTCCATTGTAACCATGATTGTGATGGTTTCATTTTGTAAATGCACTCTTTCAAATCTGAAGTCTCTGAGATGCCTTTCTCTGCAGAAAGAAATGTTTAAATGTGGCTGTGTGGGTTTTTATGTTTCTGTCCATCACTGCCAATCCAGTTAGGTCAGTTTGCTTAATGAACGTTCTCCTACTCCCAGTAAATCACTGCAAATTCAATTTAACTCTCTGGCTCTATTCTACTGCTGAGCCCCAGCTAATCTAATGGTACCTCGGATATGCTGACATGAACCACAGTCACACCTCTGTGATTAAATGTAGAGATAGTATAAATTTTTGTAGGTACTTTAGTGAATAATACTAGGATTTGAAAGAGCTGAATCAAGAATGGATTTCTACTGTAGCCAGAAAAAAAGGAAAAGGCATTTATTGTTCCACTGATACTCAAAATAGACAGAGGCAGTTCAGAATAGATAATGTTCTAATAATATCTTAAACCAGAGAGGAAAGTTCAGTGTTACAGAGTAAAGTCATGTGCTTGAGTAGCCTGTGTAAGGGGATTGCCCTGGAAGAATTACTGTTTTGTTGTTCTGTGTTGTTACCTGGCTGAAAGCTGAAAGTTGTCAGCAGAGAGTAAGGCTGTATTTTCTGTGGAGATAATTCCAGAAACATAAGGAGTATGCTCTCAGAGAGGATAATTCATTTCACCATCATGGAGAGTGAGCTGTTCTAGCTCAGAGCTGTTGTCCTTCGTGCTTCTCCTGAAGAGAGGACAAAAGACCAACAGCCCTTCTGAAAGGCAGCAGTGCCACTTTGTCTGCTGCAGCATGATGGTGTTTGTCAGGCTGGCCTCAAATAGAGTGGGCAGCTGTGAAGAGTAAAAGGAAAATGACTATTAAACAAAATTTGTGAAAAATAACTAGTGTCTGTAATATCAATCGGGTCTAACTACAGGGGAAGATTGAGCCCATGGGTTTTCACTATTAAAATTGTTCAATGAAGCAGTAATTTAAGTAAAGCTGTCCAACTAAATGGTTGGAAGAAATAGTGATATAAAGTTGTCATATTAAAGGACAAATTTACTATTAATTTTTACCCAATAAAAAGCCCAGCAGATTTAAATTCATGGAGAGCTTATATTTGAAGAATAAATCCTGTCATTCTGGTGATGATACACTGTATTTGCTGCATGCAGCGAAGTGGCTGAATTGCTTTCAGATACAGGCATGACTGAGCTGAAAGATGTGACACTGAACAGCATCTCTGATAGTATTTCACCAGAGATTTTGGATGACAGGATGGTAATAACAGTAAACATTTTCATGTGTTCTCATACTGGAAGTGTTGGAGGCAATGAGCAAATGGAGAGCTATAAATCCCAGTGTATTACTGCATCCATCAATGTTAGAGCCACAAATTTTGTATTTTGACAGATATATTAGGGTTTGAGGCATGGCGTGGAATTCAGGCATCTTGACACACTAGGACAATCTGTTATGCTCTTAGTTAAAGTATAGATGAAAAAGTCTGTGAAAGGAAATTAGTATGTAGAGATAAAATTGGGCAAATACTATGATCAGTTCTGTGATAGTCCTTTCATAGGTAATTTGAGGTAGAAGCAGGGTTTGGGGTTTTTAATGCGTTTATTCTGATTAGATCAGTTAACCCTATTCAAAAAACAGCATTATTTTGTCTTGATGCTAAACTTGTTCTGCAGAAGATTTGTGAAATCTTGACCCTATTCCATTCTCATACCTCCAGAGAAATCCCCTAAAATAAAAAAAAAATATTTAAAAAGACACCAAACCAAACAAAAGACTCGCCACAAACCAACCCTGCAACCTATAAAAGTCCTTGCATGGGCTTTAGTTTATGCAGGAAATCTCCCAATCCAGCCTGTAATTTGAATGAGCTTGTGTTAAGCCTGGCAAAACCAGAAAATTATAACTGCATTTTGATGCTGATTCGTGGTGTGAGTTATCTTCCAGCCACCTCCCTCTTTTTCCCTAGTTCTCTTCAAGTGGATCAGAAGTTACAGCCCTTGCACACTTGATGTGCAGTAAATCAGTACCAAGTGCTCACTTGCTTTAGCAATGCAGCAGATTGCAAAGGAGCTGGTGGGAAGAAGCCTGTGATATTGAAATGTGACCTTTCACCCTTGCTGGTGCTAAATATTACAGCTCCTTTGGTTACAGATACCTCACATTTTACTTCAAATGCTTTCAGCTAATGGGTTTTTTTATGGAAGAACTGAAATAGCTTTTGAAGTAGCTTCCTTTTTGCCAAAGATATAATCTTTTCTGTCAACAGAACAACCTTATATTTTATAGGCTCCTATGATACTATAAATTCTGACTTCTCAAACTGATTTAAAACGTTAAAATTTTGACTTAAGTCTGAGAAAGTGAACGGAATACGTGAAAGAGAACAAGAGATAGATTTAGTGCTGTAACTGCCACTATTTAGGGAAAGAAAAGCAGTATATTTTTATGGTAGCAAGAAACACAGGCATTTTAGAAACGAATTGGAATTCTAAGCAGTAGTTGAAGTCCCTGGGCAGGCAAAGCTCTCATTGACTTTTACAGGAGTTTTGCCTGTCTGAGGACAATGCTGGTGAATCCTATTTATGTTCTTAATCTTTTTTCCGGCCTTCAGGGACTTCAGGAAATGAATCCCTAGCATATGAAAAAGACATTTTCTGTAATATTCTTAGTAGCACAGCTTAGATGCACAGTAATCAAGGAAGCCTACACAGGTCTAAATAGGGTTTAATTTTATTTTAAAATTGTAGCATAATGTACTCTTACAAAGTTGTCCTGTTCATTTAACCAACTAGACCTGACATTTGATAAACTGAACATGGATTCTTTTGTTATATCAATTTTCATTCACGTTGAAGGTACAGGGGGTGGAGGAGAGGCACATATGTTCTATATGAGAGGGGTTTAACACTCTGGTTTTGCTACCTGAGAGTCTGGTTAACGCTGGGTGCATCTCCTCACAGATGTGATCACAACATAAAGGCTGTCACACTGAAATGCAGATGGTGCTAGATTTAGGGTTAGTGTGCTGTGTGTCGTAGCCAATACTTGAATCCTGTTTTTTAACTATACTGGCACTTCACAGTGTCCTATGTTCAAATAGAATGGAGAGAAAGGAAACAATGGATGAGAAGGCAAGCCCAGTGTTCATTCTGTAGTTTTTATGTGCAGGGTAGAATATATCAAAGTGATCACAATCCTCAAGCAAAATTTAGAGGTAGTACTGGGAAAAAAGTGTATGTCCCAATGTCTAAATCTGAGTCTGCTCCCAAAATTTTGTCTAACTGAAACTGTCTATCATATCTTTTCATAGGAGCAATTACCATGGCTTTGCTGGAAAACCTTGTAGCAGGAAACATCTACTTGGTTAAAATAGCAGCCTCCAATGAAGTGGGAGAAGGACCCTTCTCAAATGCAGTGGAATTTGCTGTCCTGCCAAAGGAGACATCAGAGTCTAACCAGAGACCTAAACGCTTGGATTCTGGAGATTCCATGAGTCAGTGGCAATGTTTTGATTACTCTGTCACAAGTATTGGGAAGAAAAGATCCCTGTTTGTTTTAGCTGTAACCACTTTCTGGGTAAACCATTCTATTTTATGTGAGGCAGTCCTAACAGTATAGCATTTTCTTATTCTAAATGAAACAACTTTGGAATTTTTATCTCAGTTCAACTCAGAGCTGGTCTAATTCTCCTGCTCAGAAACGGAAAGTTTGCCTTTCAAGTGAGAATATATAACTGGTTTGAACTTTACATCAGTAACTTTGCAGACACTCTTCTAAGGCATTTCCTTTAAGTCCTTCATCTGGCTTGAGATAACAGTAGCACTGGGTCTGTCCCAGGAGGCACTCCCTTCCTCCCCTCCCACACCAGGGCTGCACTGACCAGACACTCCTCTGGTCTACAAGTTTTATTTTCAAAAGCATAAAAATGTGTGACAGAGAAGGCCTGGAAATCTCATTAGAAGGAAGCATTTGTCTCTGTGGTTGTAACTGTAACCCTATTAATTTCCTGACAGGGAGCAGGGGTTAACTCTTCTTATTTACTGAGTCTTTCTATGTTCCTTTTTGATATAGCTTATTCTGACTATTACCATCTGGACCAGAAATCAATGACTGGCATTGTTGTTGGGGTTTGCATAGCCTTGACCTGCATCCTTATCTGCATCCTGATCTTAATTTATCGCAGTAAAGCCAGGTATGTTTTTGTTCTTGAAGATTGAGCTCTTTTTCAATGCACTCATTCTCGGGACGTGCCTTCTCCTCCAAGAGTGCTAAGTTCTCTGAAGTACTCTGTCTCTTCACCTGTTTCTACCAGCGCTGGAAACAAAGCACTTTGTTGGCTCTTCCTACTCTACCTGAGCCCCTTCTCCAATGAAAAGGAGGAAGAACCCACAGAGTGAGTCAGTGGTGGTACTTTGACAACGAAGTATGAGGCATGTTTCCAGCTGAACCCCCACTTTGAGTCAGATAAGCATGCTGCTGTAAATCATCTGCTCTTCCTGCTTAACCCTCCAGCCTGCCCACACCTGGCTTGCAAGGCTTTAACTCCCTGGGTGTTGCTGGACAAGAGGAACTCTGACTCTTTCTGAAGAAAGGAGTTCCATGATGCAGATTTTAAAGCAGATCCATGATGCAGTTTCTTTGCAGTGGTGCAAGCCACCACCTCTCTGTCATCACCTGCCAGAGGGTATAAACTGGCCCAGTGACTCTGCCCAAAACTTTGGGATCAGAACAAATATAAGTCACTTGAAATAATAAATTTAAAAACTCTCTGAAAGTGCTTTTCAGTATCAAGGGCTTTTTAGCATACATGCAGGAAAAAATACGGATTGGGAGACGGTCTCTGTGTAGTATGGTAGAAAGGTCTTAATGTCATTAGTGGTTACTTCCTCCAAGTAATATTACTAATCATGACAATTCCTGTCTGTGCATAAGCTTGTAGCCTACCGTGTATGATTAACTGGAAGCAGATGTTATTTTTATCAGAAGCAATAACATTTAAATTCCACGTGAGTTAGGAATATCATATAACAAAATGTAAATGCCAAGAATATACCAGGATTACTTGTTAATAATAGCTTTGAAGTTTATCCTTGATTTTTTTTGTATTGTATTCCTGTGGGTCAATTTTATTCCTACTTAACATTGTGTAGGAAGGCATCTGCTCCTAAGCCTGTGCAGCAAAGCGCTGACCAGCTGTCACGTACCAGCATCTCATTAGCCAGTCCTAATGAGGTGGAGAAGAATACTGAAGGAATTGCAGACAATGAAGAATCCTTATTGCCAATGATAGTGGGAAACAGCTTCATCGATGCTAAGGTACAGTGAATTTTACTAACTCCCAGATCAGAAATCTTTCTTTAGAATTCATTGCTATAACGTCAGACTCCTTATAAAAGTAAAATATGTACACTACAAACCTCCAGGAGTTTGTTTTTTTTTAATGGGACAAGCACAAGCTTGGCAATCCAGGCTCAAATTTTCAAGATTTATCTGAAAGTTCAGCTGGAGATCTGGTTCAGTACATTTGTCTTTGACTGTACTCTGCAGCTTGCAGAGTTTGGCTCTGGCACAGCATCAAAGCATAAAGGCTCTGTAGACTCGGGGCTGCTCGGTGGCCTGTGCTGGTCCAAGCAGCACAGAGCGAGTCCCTGTCAGCACCGAGCTCAGTAAGTGCCTGTGCACAGTCTAGTCAATTCTGGCACTAAGCAGGTGTTAAGAAAAATATTATTTTTCTGTATATTTACTGGTAAGACAATGTTGTAGTTTATAAACTCATACTTGGTCAAATTATAAATTAGCCTAGATGGCAGGATGTACCAGTGGAAGAGTAGAATCTTCAGTCCAGCAGTCCAGTGTGACAACACCACAGTGGCCTTCCTTTCACATGCAGACATACTGAGTTAAGGCTTGTTCTGTTCACACTGCAGGCTCGAGTGCAGCTGCTCCCTGAGGATATGTGTGAGAGTTGGGAAATGGACCCAGTAGAGGCACAGACACTGCCTATGAATGGCCATATTCTAAGTCCTAGAGCAAGAGCAGTAGCTGGAATATTTTGCTGTGTGTCTGCAGTATTGCAGCTTTGGGTCTGGACAGAAAGCTTGCCAGATATAGTGGGTCTGTTCTTGACTTGTGCAGATGGGTACCAGACCACAAAAATGTGACTCACCACTGAGGCTTCCTTTTTCTTCATTTTCAGTATGGAACCAATAGGTAGGAATAGAATAAATATTTTCAAGTATCTTAGAAATTTATTAAAATAAATGTCTGCATCTTCCTCTGTTGTAGGGAGGGTCTGACCTGATTATTAACAGCTATGGGCCTGTCACAAAGACTAATGGCAAGAAAAGGTGGCTGTTCTTCCAAGATGCTAAGAAGGTGAAGACTGAGGAGGTAATTGCTCTGACAGGCAGAAATGCACAATCTTTACTGTCATACCCTCTTTGCAAAGGAACATAGGTAGTTTTCTATTTATGGAAAAACATGTTTCATGGTCTTAGTATTAATTGGATAGTTTCACTTGTGTGAAGTTGATGGTGTTCTATCTCACCATAGTAAAATCTTACAGAAATTTCATTTTCTGAAAGATGTTGTTAGGACACTGTGACTCTTTACAGTTGGCAGACACTGTAACTCTACAGTTAACTGATTACTTACTTGCCTTTGCATCTGTGAGCAGATGGAATTCTGTGTACTTTGCATCAGATGAACTACTTCTGCAGAGACTCTGTATAAATATAATTACAATTTAAATATTTAGTTAGAAATGAAAATACTATTTAAATAGAAAGAATCCTCTCCTACCCTGGCAGCTAAAATTCTTGTTGGCTGAAGAGAAACAAAAGAGGGAAACTAAATGATATACCCAAAGTACTGAGAAAATTGAGAACTTGAATAGAACTGTCTGGCTTCTGGAATTGTTGGTCTGGACACATTTGCTATTTGGCTGAAAAAAAGAACAGTTTAAAACTGAAGTGTTAAACCAAATCTGGGACATTATTATGCAAATTCACACCTACGGAGCATGTAACTATTCTTTATTGCATTTCAACTTGTGTTGTGCTCTTGTGTGTTTAAGAATTAGAAAGTTCTGATATCCATGTCGTAAATTTGTATTGAAAAAATTTCCACAAGCAGATGTGTATTTCTTATGCCTCTATATGAAAAATATTTGCTACCACCCAAGGAGTAATGCTTAAAGAATATGCATGAGGGGATGGGAGGGAGCTCTACCAAGTGTATTTTTAAAATACTCTTCAGGTCTCTCCAGTGAAAGAATTTTTGATTAGCCATGCTTATCTAGAAGGATTATTTCATCTACTGTGGAAAAGTATGAGCAAGACTTGAGATTATTTTAAAATTCCTGTAGGAAAGCCCTGAGAGAAGCATTCAGGTGGAATAGTAGGCAGGAAATGCAGTAAAAATTCAAATTATGGCTCAGCTTTTCAGAGGCTCTTTTCTCTGTGCATTTCCACAGCCGCAGAGGAGGTTTGTGCAGGCGGTGTGTCTGTACCAGCCAGGCCCCACGGTGCTGCTCAGCCAGGATGGCTCCCCCGGCTCCCCCGGCCAGCAGTCCAGCTTCCAGGTGCCCTTCAGTGTGGTGGCTGACACGGAGCATTCGGCCAACAGCGAAGGGAGCCATGAGACTGGAGACTCCGGGAGGTTTTCTCACGAGTCCAACGATGAGATCCACCTCTCATCCGTGCCAAGTGCCACCCCTCCTGGCAGCAGCCCTTTGGCCAGCAGTGACTCGGGGGTGGGCGCGGGGAGCCGGGCCATGAGCGGCTGTGCAGAGGTGCCGCTGCTGTTTGCTGCTGGCCACGCTCCCACCTCCCCTCTGCAGATCCACCCAGCGGTGCCCAACTGACACCCCGGGGCCACGCCGGACGTTCTGTGTGTGTCTGTTCGAAGGACAATGAACAGGGAGCCAAAGTTTGATTGTGGAAAGCCTGACTAACCTAGCAGGTGATCCGCAGTTCTGGTGAATGTTCGGGTTTTTTTCCTATATTTTGGTTTGTTTTTTTAAAGCTCACTCATTTTGAATGTTCAGTGGTCAAAAAATGTGAAAGGAGTGAAGACTTCTGACTAATGTTAAAAATATGTCACTGGAGCAAAGGGAAGGCTGTTGGCCCTTTTGCTGACTATCTACCTCAGTTTACCGAGAGGTGAACTCTGAATGACGACTGCTTTACCTCATTTGTGTTCTAGCTGGTCTCAGCTAATGGAACTGAAGATACTTCCTAGTAGTGTTGTTTCATTTTGGGCTTTTTTATTTTCTCCCCCCCACCCTGCCCCAGTTGTGTGTAGAGTGTGTGTGTGTGTGCATGTGTGTGTGCTCAGTGATCAGGGAGTTGTATAGGTTGGTGGACAAGATTGTTTAGCTGAAGCTCTGTCTTTAAAAAGAAGGAAACCCCAGAGTATAAAATGTTATGATTTAATGTGGTTGACACAGAGTATGTTAAAAACTGGGAGAACTGGAACTTCCATGTATACAACCACATGAAATCTTTTGTACCTCTTGATTTCTTAGATGCTCAGTAAGCCTAGGACAGTGCCTTTCCCTCAGAAACCTGTACCAGCAGCTGCTGGCAGCATGTATGCTATATCCTTGGGGCTCTGAGACATGGTGGATTCCCTCCAGTGTGGCAAATATTGCCCCTGTATTCACAGTTAAGGCTAAAAATCATGGTAAAATGAAGAAGTACTCAGCATTTTCAAACAGCTTGGCTTAGCCTGGGAATTATGGAATAGATAATATTTATATTGTTATGAGTATTCCAGTATCACAGTACTTCTTAGCAGTGGTGCCTTGCATTATATATTATGAAATTACTGATTTGCCTTATTCCTTTTTAGTATTCATAAACTTCCTTTGGAGTACAGAAAGATGCCTTAAATGCTTCTTAGGTGTTTTAAGTAAACTGTAACATGAATTTATAGTTCATTTTTACCCATCTTTGAGTGCTGATAAGCAGTGCTAGCATTGTAGTATGTCTCAGAACTGTTAGGATGCAAACCTGCTCCTTGCCTTCACCTAGTGTGCTATTAGCCAGGAATTTTAGCTCAGGGAGTGACTTTACCTATATGCCAATCTAAAACTCTGATTAGGGATGAGAAATAAAAAAGCCAGAGCTTTAGTTGAAGAGTCTGTTGAAAGAGGTGAGTACTGCTACTGCCTCGAACCCATGCAATTCCTGTTTTATACTACCTCCTTTGAAAATGATTCTAGTGTTTTTTTGGATTTTGTTGTTGTTTTTTCCTGTACTCAGGGAACAGTTGTTACTTTTAAGCTGCCTCACGGAAACGTGGAGCAAACGGACAGGGTATTGTTTTGTTTTTTAATAGGAGAGAGCGAGAGACAGGGAGGAGGCTGGAATCATCCAATGTCATAAACTTGCCTGTATCTATATCCAGTCCTCTTCTCACTCCTCCTCTTTCTCTGTTCTACTTAAAAAGAAAGAAAGAAAAGGAAAAAAAATTAGGCATATGTTTTTACTTAAAGAAATTGTTTAAAATGTAATGTAAGAAATCAACCATAGGAACTCCTGGCTCTATTTAAGTCTGTCAGAACTCCCACTGACTTTACTGGGGCTGAGATGTCACCTCCATGTGTGCCAGGCTGACTCCTGTGTTGCTCCTCAGTATCAGTAGGTGGTCAGAAGTTGTGGGTAAGCCCTACTCTTGTGATTGGATTGTGCTGAGGAACCGAGCTCTGGTTCCTGGAGTTCTTTCCCTTGGAACTGTTGCCAGTCCTGAAGCACACAGTACACATTCACCTCTCCCTAACAGTGTTGATTCAAATGCTTGAAGAATGATCTTGTACCGAAGACTTTTCTGTAGAAGAGAAGGAAGCCACATCCAAAAGGAATTGAACTAGTTAAAAAGCTGTAGGTTTGAAGAGCTGAAGACATTTTATTGTATAAGTAGTTACTAACAAAAACCAATAGGGCTTCTTGATTGTAGTAGCCGATTGCATAGGTGAGTTGTATGCTTCAACAATTTAAACTACCTTGTTGTTACAAGAGCCTTTAAAGAAAGTTATAATGCCAGCAGATATCTCCAAAGAATTTCGAGTGTAATTTTTTTTCTCCAGCAGGTAGTTGATGAACAGTACAGTATTAAGAAAAGTATTTTTTAACAGTTTTTTATCTACTTGCTGAAGAAAATGAAAACCTTTTCACCAAAGATTTATTTTTGGTCTTGTCAGGCAGAATGTGTAGTGTACAGCAGAGTACTGTTTTTAGTTAGGTAAAGTGTGAATTAATCAAAACTAGAGTAAGAATGTGTAACTGTAGCATGAAGTTTCACACTTCATCTTTCAGAGTAGCCCCTTGTATTAGTTGCCTTCAGAAAGAGCTGATATGCAGATGGTAACTGCTTCTCCAAAGACTTGTTTGCTGTAAGTACTGGTAATGGGATATAATTTTATGATCCTCGTTACAGGTAAATACTATAAATCCTAAACTCTTCCTTCTAAAGATCCATTCTGTAGTTTAACCTATGGATAATCTGAGAGAAACAGACTTCATATAAAATCTGCCAATCTTATATAGATGCTTTAAGTTCAATAGCCAAAGAGTTGAAAATGCCCAGTGTGTAAGAGAGCAGTGCATCCAGAACTGGATCCATCACTTATTGTTTTATTGAGGTACTTCTTAGCAGCAAATAAAGAAAACCAAAGATATTTAAGGTTACCTCAGCATATAGGCAAGCTTAGTTAGGCATTAATTATTCTGTCTTTATTTTTATGTTAACCAAATATTAAACATTTCTCCAGAACCTAGTCTACATTCATGTGCTTCCCTTTGACACAGTCATGATTTCTATAGAACAAAAATCCACTCCTCAAAATTCATGGCCTAGTACTAATATATCACAAGATTTTATGAGAGAAATTTGTCTCATGATGGAAAACTCCAACAGGTAAGCAAAGGAAAAAAAAAAGAAAAATTGTAGAAATTTATAATATCTCTATTGAACTTAACAACAGAATCAATCCTTCATGATTGGAACAGAGCAAAATTTAAAAGTTTAAATGCTTCATATCCTTGCAGTCAATGCATGTAATTTTAAATACAATATTACAGATGGTAATTTTTTTGAAGCTATACCTGTGGCTGTCTAAGAGAATGAGTTTTTCTCTTTGTTCATTCCATTTGCCTAGAAAGAGCTGGCAGAACAGACCAGGCAGACCTGTTTCAGGTTTTCCAGGTTTTTCTTCTAGTTTATGTCTGTAGAAACTGGGTCCTGGAGAAAAAAAATATAATTTCTTAATTATGAATTTTGCTAAATATGTTCTGGAAGATGAACATAAATGTGGAATTTAGTGTTACACTGTGTGAATTGATTTTGTTTAAGTGTAGTAAGAACTAAGGAGCCATGGCTGGTGTAATGAGTGTATGTGCAACCCTTGTGTTTTAAAAAAAAAGCAAAAATGTTACCATTGATGTGACTTGAAAAGCATCAAAACTTACAGAGGAAACCTTGAAACTGACTTGCCATGGTGATGGTGTTTGTAAGAGAGGATCTGCCCTTCAGCTGCCACAGCAAGGCCTGTTCTGCAAGACCTGGAGCCAAAACTGAATGCTCAATCTGCCCACAGCTACACTTGTGTACTTTCTCCATATTTAACAAATGCAAAGCACTGTCATCTTTCAGTAGTTATCCAGAATTGGGAATGTGTGTGCTGTGCAGAACAGGGCATATCAGTTGGTTACTTTTTAATAGCTTTCTGCTTTCTCTTATATTGTAAGAGAAATCTGAAAATTCTACATATCACTTTCAGTAATTTCCTATATTAGCTCTCCATTTTTTGTATAACTGATGCTATTTTTAACAGAAAAGAATATGAAGAGATTGTTTTGCCTGTTTTTAATTATTCTTATAGTTCATTCCCTCTCTGGGTTTAATCCCATACTTTAGATGTGAACTTCATCTTGTTTGCCTTATTAGAATCAGGGTCCTCATCCTGTTTCTTTTTAAGCCAATGGGAGAATTAATTTGTATTTCAGTTTGCATAGTCTGGACAGACAAAATAAGCTTTTGTTTGTTTGTTTTTTAAACCTTCACAGTACTATTATTTTAAAAGGACAGAAGACTTAGATGGTTAAAACTCCCACTGGCAAATGGATTTTTGTAAGAAAAGTCACCATGCATAGGAGGTCCTCTGTAACTCTCCATGAATCCAGTATTAGCCTGTAGTAAACACTGAGTATTTCAAGTCAGTTTACCTCTTTTTCATTGCAAATCAAGTTAACTTGAATGACTTCTCATTTGCTGCAGCCTGGGTGTACACAAGCAGAGTTACTGTTGGCTCTCAGTAAAATGTTACTCTGAGCTAGCTCTGAGCTCTTGTTCATTTTATCCATTACAGAATGAAGTTCATGCAGGGAAAAGTCCATCTCCTAGCACGGGGAACATTGGTAGGTTTTGTAGGGCACTCCATGTTTAGCCAAAACTCCCATTCATGGCAACCAAAAAGAGCTGCCCAGGTGTAATGCTGGTGGTATTTCACAGAAACCATTTTACTGACATTATTCTCAGAAAACAGAAAGCAGAATTACACTTAGTAATTGCTAAAGTGGTAGTTCTTAGGTTGAACAATTGTTACACACTTACCAGTTGCTGCAAATGCTGCTCTGGTAATGGTAGGCAATCTCTAAAGCAGAGGGATTCCTGTCTGCAGGAAATACTGAGCACCTTTCTGTAATAACACTATGTAGTATTTTGGAACGTGTTTCAAAAGCCACTGTTCTTCAATACAAGTCCAAACTCAAATCACTTACTATTAACAGAGAAAAGAACACAAATTCAGTTTAGCTTAAATGCGAGTACATTTATTTCTTTGGAATCCCTCTGGATTCATACTGAGCCTGGTCCTCCTGGCTGACTCAAAAGGGATGTAAAAACATGCTTAAGGCTTTGCTGTGTTGGGCCCTCTGATTCCATAGGGTTCCTTCAAAAAAAAAATCCAGCTTTTCATGGTTGCATATACTCACATTGCATCTGCCTGGTGTGTTTTCAGTGAAGACTGACTGTATATGAAAAATGGACTTACACAAATGTTGCTTTTTGATTGTTTGTCTTCTTTTTTTTTTTTTTTTTTTAAAGTTGTGAATGACTTGCCAGTGTAGGAGCCAGGTGTGTATCTCACATTTTGGTGTTCTGGATCCTTTCACTCCGTGTGCCATTTTCTTCTAAGGGCAGCAATGGCTGACTGGCTAATGGAGGATGGAGCTGAATTGTATTAATTTTATATTTGTCTCAGGGGATCAGCTCCATGAATTCCATTGCATGAGGGAAGCTAATGTTTGCCCTGATTTGAATGTAACTTTTTAATGTCTTTTAAAAACTATTTTGTTTAATAATGTGGACTTGTTTTTCTTTTTCTAGCATTCTAGTAAATATTACCTAGTGTGTTGGTTAATTTCTCCCCTCCAGGGTTGTTTATATACTACCCCAAGGTCATGCCAAAAAGTAATAGAAGTTTAAATGCCAAATGTTTATGAAACTGCTGTCTAAATACTGATTGATTGCACAGTTGAAATAAAAGTTTTCCTTAGTAAAAGTGCTACTTGATACTTTATTTTCAGTGTCTCTGAGGAGTTGCCCAAAACAAGGAAGATAAAAACTGCAGCACCTCATTTTGGGCTGAGCAGATAGGGAAATTGTTGGCATATGAAGTCATAAAAAGAGGTAGGCAGTACACTGAAATATAGTTATTGAGAGGTAATTGAGAAAATTAGACCAATGCTGAAAATATGATCAAGTATTTTAAGAGAGTATTTGTAAGAAACGAATAAATCCTAAATAGAGTAGATAACTTACATTTTAAAAGGCAACAGTTTCAAATAGCTAGGGAACAGTCAGTCTTGGACTGTGCAGTGATACAAAAGCTCTACCAGTGCAATCCACCAGGGCTGCTGCTCTTTCTCTAGGTGAGAACAGGAACCAACTGCAATTCCCAGTTACATTACTGCTGGTTAGTACTTGTTCATTTTATGGTCCAGAATTCTTATTCTCAGTAGCAATAATTAAACAGTAAAGCTCCATGTTTCAAGGAGCTAGTATTGCAAAAGAAAGCTTAGAAACAGCCCTGGTTTGGGATCTGATGCTGTGCTACCTGTCTGCAGTCTGCCACCAACCTGAATGTCTGAGCTACAGCCAGGTGAGTGCTGTGGGCCACTTACACTGCATGGCCACATTCACTGAGATGACAGCATTGCTATTTCTTTGTTAGGTTTACCAGGGACAACAATCTACAGTCTTAGCTTATCTGTTTTATGGATAAAAGATCAATACCTTGGAATATGAAGGCCAGCTGGTCTAAAAATCTCCTTTGCACCTAAAGCCAGACTTCATATCCTGTTACATATGAAAAAAGACCTCTGCTCTCCTTTCATTTATTCTTGAAGTTACTTCTGTGAATATTTACAAGTAAATCCAGTTGGGTTTTCTGTTTGGGGATGCACAAACATTTGTTACCAGTAGGATTAAACTATGCCATATCTTATTTCTAATACAGGTTGGCACTGTGCAGCCCAGCCTGTTTTCCCTTCTTCCTTCATTTGCAGTCATGGCTCAGCATTGGTCGCTGGACAGTAAAGTATGTCCTCTGCCAGGAGAGAAGCTGTAGGTGTTAAAGTTGCTGCTGTCTATGCTGCAGGGTCCAACTCTTTCTATAACTGATGTATTAAGACCTGGCTTCACCTTTTTCTCCCCACACAGCAAAGAAGATGGAATTTGAACCCCTCTCTTCACATACTTGCATGTAAGAGCCTCAGATAAATGCATTCAGATTTGACAAAGAGAGATCAAATTGTTTCTACCTGAAAGAGGAGTGTAAACTTTATTTAAATCCCATAATTTAAATCCTATTTACACAGGAATGCACCATTAAGACATACAGAAAATGTAAATAATTCAGGATCTAGCTGTGCCTCAGTGACAGAGATGCTTGTTATGAATAGATGTGGGGGGTTTAGATAAGTCCCTGCCTTGTTTTATTGAGGTGGCCAGCACCCCAAAACCCACTCTTGTTCACAAGCTCTTTAATAATGGCTGATTCAGTCTGGTATAGAATGAATTATTTATCTAATAGACACAAAACTAACAGACATAAGACTTAAAACAGACTACATACTACACAGGAAAGCACAAAAGAAACTATTAACAGCTAAATATACAGTGCATGATAGGGTACCATTTTTTAATACAGCTAGTGAAGAAATCCTAGATTAGGATTCAATGTATGTTGCCATCCAGTTGTTGACGGGGCACACATTGAAATCCTTTCCCTCAATTTACGGAAAAGTAACAACAAAGATGCGTTCAAGCTTCAGCAGAAGTCGTCTCACACATTCTCTGGGAGTGCGTAAGAGACTTCTGCCTCTGTGATAATTCATGCGTCTTTTATAGATTGTAAAACAGTGACTCTCAGCCAAGAATATTTACTTTTCTTTTATCTCTTCCCACATTTGCTCTCCAGAATAAGATGTTGATTCTTAGCTGGGGGCTTGAGCATTTTTGGTGCCAGAGATGACCCCATGCTGGGCCTGTGCCCTGCCTGGGTTATCTCTTCCATGTGCAACAACTATCTGTGCTAGAGAGGGGGAGGACACATCCTGCCACATGGTTGCAATCCACAACTCACCTATTGGACGACTTGATTTCGGATGGCATCTTTGACACAGGGCAGGTGCCTTTAGTGGCACGATGAATGTGCTGAAAAAATTTGAAGTTTCATACTCAACACAATCTGGAAGTTACAATGCTCCCAAAAAAACCAAAAACTGAAATTACAAAAGCACCTTACCACCTCTGAATACTCAATCCAAAATCATGAACTTAAATATTCCCTGTGTTTAATGCTATCTTTTTCATGGTGTCTTCAAAGCCTCTTGCTTTAGAGGCCAAAAGCAGCTGCTGAAAAAAAAGCTGAGATAAGCTGAAAGATCCCCTTCATTGAAATAAGAGAAGTGCTCCTATCCCAGTTAGTCTCAGAAAGGCAATGAACCCCTTTGGCAAATGCTAGGGTTAATATACCCCTGGCAGGGCCCGCCTCTCGTTCCCACTATGCCCATGAAAAGGGAGGAGGTCATTACCACATGGTATAAAAGCTCTCAAAGGAGCTGTAGTTCCTTGGCTTCTCTGACTTAAATTCAAGGTGAGTAAAGGGCTGGATACAGAAGAAAACTCTTTAGGGAAATGATGATACCTTCTTTTTTACTACAACTACATCCAAAACCAAAAACCAACCAACCAACAAGGTCCCCCGCCCCCACCCCCCCCCCAAAAAAAAAACCACCCCAAGGCAAGCCCTTTATTCCATTTCAAACCTCTTACAGTGGAAATCCAGTTCTGACCTATCCCTGTTTCAGATGATCTTTCTCAGACTTGGTAAGCCACTTTTGTTATCGTGTTGGACCACACATGCACTGACATGAGAGTATGACTAAATACCAGCACGTTTACACATTTCCTTCTAAGAGAACTGCAGAAAAGTTATAGTCAGTGACACAGCCATTCCAAATACTAGGAGTGCCTTCCATGAGAAAAAAAATCTAAGCTGAAAGAACTGCCTCAGTGTAGATCAAACAGTTCATTTAAACTCTGAACAGTAACCTGAACAAGCAGGCCAACTTGACTTTTGCAGGCAATATGTTCCTTTAAAAAAAAGTTAAGAAAAAACTGGGGAGACAGCTGAAGCAAATGAATTTAAAGGCCAGATTATATTTTTTAAGAGTCTCTGCCTTTTTATTGGATATAGCGGAACAGCCAGCACCACCACCACTGTGAAAAAGCACAGACAAAACCCCCATGACATAATAAAAGAAACAGGAACTTGAGTATAGCTAGAAAAAAATTAACTTTTTAAAAGCTAACCTATTTGACATACTTTTCTTCCTTGGACAAGTCTGTAGGTAGAGCCTAACATTTATTGCATCAGACACAAAGAACATTGCTCTAAACTGGAAAAAAAAGTTAATTTTACATTTCAAATGCTTTGCAAGCAACATTAAAAATTAACATGTCTCAAGACATTTTTTCCCTTCCACAAAATCTTTTATCTATAAGCATTAGTAAATACATTCCACGGTCCCTCCATTTAAGAGGGTACCTGTAAATTACTACAGTGTGATAAACAGAAGCAAATCAAGAACAGTGAGACACTAAAGCTGTTATATGTGGCTGTAGTACATAATCACAAATAGTCCAGTAACTGTTTATGATGCTTACTGATTACCCTGACCGCAGCAGTTCCAATCTTGGCAACTGCCTGCTGCCACCTCTACCAATGCAAGCTTGCAAACAAAAGGGTAACCTGGACCCTGACCGTGTTTTATATTGGTCATTGCTGCTTGAGAGTAACTGGAGTCCAAATACAGCCTGCAACCCCTTTTTGGCTATCAGGAAGAGGTTAACAGACCTCTATACAGCTTTCTCTTTGCACAGGCAACAAGAATTCAAGCCTCACAAAGCACACAATTAGGCAAATTAAGCATTCAGATGGTCTAAGTATACTCTAATATTAGTTTAATTCCCAAACCCATGTAAAAATACATTCTAAAATAACCTCTTTAAAGGGGATCTTCAAAGCTGAAGATTATAAATAAACAAGAAACCAACTCCCTGAAGACGCAATCAGGGCTGTCAATTCCCAAGAGGTTCTCAGTCCTCCTTCATGATACATTTGATACAATTAGCACAGGGTGGGAATATACTGATACATCACTACATTATTGAAAGTTGCATGTGCAGGTTTCTACCCATCTCCCCTTTCACAGACTTGCTGGCAGAGGTCAGTTACTTCCCATAAAATTTCTTATTCAGAAGAAAGATCAGAAGATTGACATTCACTTTTGCTCTGTCGAATAACTTCATGACAGCAACACCTTCATACTGCAGCTGCAGGAGATCCTGCCAAAGAGAATATCTTAATGAGTAAGGAGCCCTCAACAGCTCACAGAGAATAAAAGAAGACCCTACAGAACAGTAGGATCTTAAGGAATATCAATGAAAAAGTACACAGCGTAAGATAGAAAAGCAGGAGACTAATTAAAGATCCACTCTTACTGTGTAAGATATAGTCATTCTAAGGCATTTAAGATCTTAATTATTTTAAGCAGTGGGTTAAAAAAAAAATTACAAAAGAGAGCAGAAATAGAAGACCATTCTAAGAAAGCCAAATTTCAGATCTAGCCATCTCTATCCTTCTTATTCACACAGTAGCCATAAAGCTGCTTTAACATTTAGAAAGGGTTTCCTATGTGCCTAATTCTATCATGTACCCATGAAACATGACAGCATTCCACAGTATCCCTTTCTGAAAGCTTTAGTTGCCACAGATCTCAGGGAAGCGGCTTATAGCACTTTAATCTAGGGCACAAAAAGAAATGGCATCTCAGTCACTATGCATACGATGCTGATTCAATCTCTGAGGTGTTTATGTAAGGCAGTATTTCTAGTTATACTTTGCTTTGTCAGCAATGCACCTGCACTGATTTTATCTCACTGATTAAATTCTTTAAGCAATCCCACTCTTGCAGGTGACAGGGTGGGTAGGTGTGGGCATGTGGGTGGGCGTGTGTGATGTTGCATCCCTTGCTGCTGTCCTCTGACAGCATCTACTTTATCTGCAAAGCCCTGCTACAAAGGCATAGTGGTATAGTAAACCATGTGCCTGAGAAGCGAGTAGCCCCATGAACCAAGAAGTTCATGACCAGCTCTGATGGACTAGGACCAGAACAAACTAGGGGAGTCCTCAACATAAATGACAGGTGTGAGGCAGCTGTCCATCCCAGCAGCCAGTTAGGTGGCATGAACTAACTGCAATGCAAGGTGTTCCTGCACACAATCTGTTTTGAGAGGCCTGAGGCTTCCACAACTAACAAACCTAATGAAGACCAAGATGGACGGGGGTGGGCAAAGAAGTGGAAGAACGGGACAGAGACACCACATGTAACATTATAGGCATGAGAAAAAGAACAGGGAGCCATTTGGGAAAAGGTCAGTCAGCATGCCCGTTCTGGTGGCCTAAGTAAAGGTTGACACCTAAGGACGACACCTAAGAACAGGAAAGAAACGGGCAAGCATAGGGTAGCAGAAAGAATACCAATACATAATGACTGGCTGAAGCCATCACACACAAGCCCAGGTGACTGCTGGCACAGACTCCCAAGCTCTCTGCTGTAGCAGGAAATTGTTGAAAATGCAAATGCTTGTTTTGTGTGCATATGTATAAACGTAATTAAGAACACAGACTGACATCAGGCTTTCATTAGTGAAGAAACAAAAAGGAGTTTGGATCCCCCTTTATATGTTGCATCTGTATCACCTGCAACAAATGGGTTATTTTTGAGAGCATTTTTCAGACTGTTTAGGCAAAAACCATGTCATTGCTATTTTGATGAAGAGTCTGGCAAGGGGAACTTACATGACACTATTAAATAGGACAGTTCTTACCTGATAATGCAACATAAAGGTTTCCATCTGTACCCCCATGAATTTTGCTTTAACCTCAAAATCTCCTACTTCTTCTGTTGGACTGATTTCAAAAATCACGTTTTTAAACCTGTGAAATTTGAGAAATGAAAAATCACAGGGAGGCAATATATGAGATAAGACAAAGATAAATTTCTAAGAATTTTGTTCGTAACTCTTTATTCTATTATCCCCACTGGGAATGAGCCTGTAAAAGCCAACCAGACTCAATACAACAATGAACAGAAGCCTAACAGATTCTGTGGCAGGTAGATCACATCTTCACATAAGCACAGCAGGAAACAGGGTAATTTCAGTTAGCTTGTACAATCTAAACAGTCTACTTCAGTGCTGCACATTCATGCCTCATTTAGTGCACAAAGTATGATTCAGGGTTGAAAAAATTCTAGTAACAGGCAGCTCCTCTATATTCCACACAAGATATGCCAGCTTCTCAAGGCTAGCAAACTACAGCTGGAGAAACTCAAGCTAGCATTAAGCTGATTTTTTAACAATGAAAGCTATTAACCATAATAACAATTCACCCAAGGAGGTACCCTTCCATAACTGTGGGGGGGACAGAGAAGGGTTTGGGGAAAAGAGGATGTCATGTTTAAATCACATTACACTTCTCAATCAAAGAATTGATTTGCTTCAACCAGAAAAAGAGAACTGAAGAGTGATCACTATGCAAGGTTTCTTGGCCCTAGTGATGCCAGCCTAGGCATCAAAACAAATTTTTCAGCTTTAATAACTAAGTCTACCAACAATATTAAAATTCCAAGAACAAAATTGCAAGACAGTGCAACACAATCTCAAATAGATCTCAGAATTTCTGGTCCTCAACTATCAACATCTAGACTAGTTCTAAGAAAAAGGTAAGAATTCAGCATACCTATTTCCTTTTCCTCCAAAAAGCTTATTTAGCTCTAAAGAGCTTTAAAGAGATACTCACTGGCTACCTTGCAGATCCTCAATCTCTAAAAGCACTCCCTTCTCATGAAGTCGAGCTGCTGTGTATTTCAGAGAAATCTTTTTACTGTTTTTGCCTTTCATCTCTCGAGGTTTCTTGGAGACTCTGGGGAAAAAAGACAAACCAAACAAATTAGAAGGTCACTCAAACAAGTAAAGACATTTTGAGCAGTAAATATTCAATCCTATTTGGCAGAGGGGATAGAATCAGTACAGCTAATGAACTATGACTAATGATAGATAATGATGTACTTCTACTAGTGAGTTTACCTACAAAGCACTTGTAGCCCAGATCAGATGAAAAGGGTTCACATTCTCTCATCTCACTGGAGAAGACAACAATTTTTTTCCCTCCCAGAAAATCTGAATTGTCTAGCACTAAAACAAGCTGACTTGTTCTGGCATAAAAAAGGGGACAACTTGTGATCAAGGGTTTCCTTGTAGGTAACTATGTTATTTTCATTCTCTGTTCCTAAGAAGGATGACAGGAAAGACTGACTGAGCAGCAAGTGCATATGCGGGCAACAAGCTTCATAGCACTGGACTCTCTGCACTCCCTTCTCCCAAAGGGACCAAAAAGTCTTTCAAGTTTGTCTTTTTGACCCTATTCATGACCAGGATGTCTCCCTGTATTTTCCTATTGCTGCTGAGATCCTTTCGCTAGAACTATTGCTGTGAGAAAGAGCTTGGACGAGGAGCTTGGAGCAGGTGGCATTATGGTTCTTCTTAGCAACACATGCTTCTTGTTAAGAAGCACTTCTAGGGCCATGGAACCACCTGCTGTAGGTCATGAGGTTTGAGACCATCTAAGCAACCTGAAGGGGTGCAAGTCTGTGGGCTCTGATGAGATGTGCCTGTGGGTACTCAGGGAACTGGTGGAAGAAGTGGCTAAGTCACTATCTATCATATTTGAGAAAATGTGGCAGTCCAGTGAAGCTCCTACCAACTGCAAAAGGGAAATAAGGAAGACGCAGTTTGTCTCACCTCCATGACTGGCAAGATCCTCCTGAAAACCATGCTAAGATACATGGAAAACAAGGAGGTAACTGGTGACAGCCAAAATACCTTCACTCACATGCCTGGCCAATTCGGTGACCTGCTACAAAGGGGTTAATATAGAATTTCTGGATGAGGGAAAAGCAACTGACATCATCTACCTGTATTTGTGAAAAGCATTCAACAACATTTCACACAACATCCTTGTATCTAAATCGAAGAGACATGGATTTGATAGATGGACCACTTGATGGATAAGGACTCAATCGGATGGTCGCACTCAAAGAACTGCAGCCAACAGCTTCCCTGCGAGGGTGGTAAGGCCCCAGGACAAGTTGCCCCAGGAAGCTGTGGCTGCCCCACCCCAGATCTGTTCAAGCCCAGGCTGGATGGGGCTTGGAGCAACCTGGTCTAGTGGAAGGTGTCCCTGCCCACGGCTGGTCTTTAAAGGTCCCCTCAAACCCAAACCGCTCTATGGTTCTACGGTTCCAAGATACTTACTTGCCCTTGCTGGCCAAGTTATCCAAGCAGGTCTTTATGTAACTTTTGTAATAATCTACTTGTTCTCCATAAAAAGTAGCTTTGGAGTTCAAGGCACTGTATGTCTGCTGCAGCTTCACTAGCTCCGCCTTTCTTCTCTGACGGTATCTACGCTGATTTCTGATATCCTACACCGCAGAGAAAGACAGGCAGAGACTTAACAGTCATTTGAGCTCTCCAGGTGCTCAGTCCCAGAGCCACTGAGTACTTGAAACATACCATACCATTTGATTTTGTTTAGTATTGCTTCATGCTACAGGCTTGAGCACTCAGTTGCACTTGCCCCAGTTTAAGCGTCACAGTTTCTTCTGTGACAACTGTTTGCGGAACTAACCAACTCTACACAGCAGTACACTTGCACCTTTTGTGGCTTTCTCGAACTTCAGTTCCGTCTTAGTTGCAAAGACTAGAGTGGGCACTGACAGCACATCATACAAAAGCAGCAATTTTGCCACCACTGTGTAGGGAAAGTATCTTACAAATCAAGCACTGTAACCATAGCAGCACACAGTCTTCGTTATTTTTCTTTGTTAGTCAGCCCTTAAGCATCACTTGCCTTAACACCTCAACAAAAACCCACTACATTCATTGACTGCTACTTTAATATGTGACACATATTATCTATAGTACAATTAAATCTTATCAGATCCCTAAAGGCAATTATTTAGTTGGTTTACTTACATAACATTTCCCAAATAGTTTTTCAGTAAACATTGTGATATAAAATACATTGTCACTATACCAATGTACAACAGTGCTGGATCTCTTTTGTAAGTTTTTCACAGCCACCCCCTTATCGTTTAGGTATTCTTTAACAGGCACATTTAAATAAAAATAACAGTTAGGACGTCTCAAAGTTATGGGCAAAACTTCCTTGTGTGAATAAGCTTGTAGAGGCACTACTTAAATCAGTGAAATGGAGCAGAAAAACACATGACACACCAGGACTTCCCCTCCAAGCTATTAAGTTTTTTCTTAAAGTACCTGAGAACTTGGCAACGCAGTCATTTGAGAGAACAGAAACGTTGTATAAAAATAAAGGACTTCCCACATGCCAAGAGGTGGAAATGCTGCAACAAAAGGTATGATTTTTGTCTGTAAATGAGCTACTAAAAACCTTACTCTCCTTCCGAAAACTCATGCCAGCTTCACAATGCTGCAAACTGTGGGAAAACTCCACTATGATTACTAGGGAACAACCAAATGTTATACCTTCGCAATGTCATTGATTAGTTCTTGGTATTTATTTTTGGCATCCACTGTCCCCAGTTCTGTCAACTTCTTCAGGCCTGCCTTGATTTTTTCTTTTTTTTCTTGAAGGTTCAAGTTGCCATCTTCCTTTGCAGAGACAGATTTTTTCATCTTATCAGGAGTTTTAGCATCACGAATGGCCCGTTTCTGCATAGCTCTATGATGCTCTGCTTCCTAGAAAAAGAAAACAAAAAACTGCAAGTTCATAAGCAGATCAATTTTAAGGTGACAAAAAGAAGCAGGAACAGGTTGTCTGATCTCTGGCATAACACAGGATAAAGAGTTTTGCCTGGCGATTCCTGTACTGACTCAAATGAACACATTTTGATGAACACATTCTACATATGGGAACCAGCAGAAGCCTACCTACCATCTAAAAGGGTCTTCTACATAAGCAGTTTCTAGCAACTACTGCAGGAGTAAGGTTCACACACACAATTTACTTCCATTGTACACCCTCCTGATTATCATTACATCCTGCTCCATCATCGGTGGACAGCTTCACTGCAATACAGAAATGGAGAGTCCCACGTATACCCACATATATCTAGATAGATGATAATTTCCTACTCTAAAACCAGCAGAGATAAACAACATCGTACTTGCTCTGAGGTAGCTGAAGTTTCCAAAATTTCAGTCAGTGTCTCCCCTGGCTGGAAGCGGATTACATCAACAATTAAACGTTTTGTGCTGCAAAGAAATTGGGGAGAATAGCAGAAAAAAATTTAAACAGAAAGACCTTTAATACTCTTCTGTTCTGCAACAATACCAATGTTACTGATTTATCCAAAGTCAGATTATTACTGGACAAGTACTTAGGTAGTCACAGGCTAGACCAGACCAGATCCCTGAGAAGCACTTTACTTTTTGGACAGTGCATTATTGGAAACCAGTTCCCCGTGAGGTTCCTCTCTGTAATATGCACAATTTGCTCCCCAAAACTCCCTTGAAGAGCAAGGATGCTACCCCATATATTACAAGGTAGCCCCTGTACTGCCATGTGGACCACAGAAGCTGCATTCAAGGTGAAAGATAAAGCAGCCGCAGCCAATTTGTGCAACCAGAAAAGCCCTTTAATATTATCCATCCATAAGTGTGCTTCAATGAGCTATAACAGGTATCTAAAAACTCCAAAGGATTATTTTCTTATGTGCATGGGAGACAAGGCAGATCTCAACTCCAGTCTGGTGACAGACAGGGTCATTCCTTGATGTGAGCTGAGATTTAATCACAGTCAGTGTCCACTCTGAAGCACTTCTGCCCTTAAGCCACACAATGAAAATAGCATCTTTGCAGTCAGGCTGGAATTATTTCTGGAATCACACAAACTGCATCACATAGGCACCTTCCTCATCATTCACAACTTAGATGACTGCCAGTGCAGCTGGGAAATCTTTACTTTTGAAATCAATGCTACCTTCTTCTGGAGGACAGGAAAATAGTGATGTACCTTTTAAGAAGTCCAGTTAAAGTAATTTTTGGAGACAAAATTTTCTTCTGGGAGATCACTTGTCTACCTAGACTGAACATTTTTCATGCTGATCGAAGATTTTTCAATTAAACTATCTACTATCAGAGCAGGAATGCACCAGAGGAAGTAAACATGCATCTGAATGTTAGGTCACTGCTCTATATATCTCAGCAATAGGGATTTGCTTAAAACTAGCCAAGAATCAATATCAGTAAAAAGTTTTCCAGAATAAAGATTCTGGCAGTAACAAAATCCCTGACAGTCCATTGCCCTCTTTCCATTAGAGTAGTAAGACCTATGCTTCTAAAAAGGGTTATTAGTCTTCATCTATTAAAAGTCATGCCACAGCATTGAAAAGGACATGACTACAATCTCAGTGTATTTGGAGTAACAGTCCCCCCACATTTCTTTAAATTATGCCTCAGTTCTCTTATTTTCACATGCAGATTAACTGTTGAAGCTCCAGTTGCTCCTTCTTTTGAGTAACATACCAAGTAGTTACCCCCTACTTACTTCAACAGAATTGTCCTTGCATCCATCTCTGCATTCTCATCACCAGGAACATCAAATTTATTAGTGAGTGTGAGAGAAACCTCAGTCTTTGCTAGCATTTCCCTGTTGGGGTCATTAACATTGCCAGAACCTTCCCCTGGCAAGAAGAAAGAGTTTAGAGATTAAATCACATTCTTTACTTTCTTGATTGTCAAGACTTCGTAATTTTTCCCTACATAACAGATCACAGAAAAACTTAACGGCTTTCTATACTGTCAAAGGGACACTTCAAAAATCAAACCAACTTTTAAAGACATCATCTTGAATATATTACAGACTTTTTCGTAGCAAATCTAAGAGAATGCACTGGCCAGAAAATCACCACTTCATATGCCTTAAAGACTTCTGTGTATTCCACACTGTATCTCAGGATCTCACCGAGAAGAGTGGCTGAACTGCCAAAAGTATTTTAGAAACAAAAATATGATGATGCCCATATGTTCATGTCCTCATTAGAATAAATGTTTCAAGATAAGAGCAAAGCCCTTGTTAGCAAGCAAGCTTGTCATCTTCTCTTAAACAAAGCTATCCCA
Organism: Corvus moneduloides; assembly: GCF_009650955.1. NCBI lineage: Eukaryota > Metazoa > Chordata > Aves > Passeriformes > Corvidae > Corvus > Corvus moneduloides. Next base: position 13,177,732 of record NC_045488.1, on the reverse strand, counting down.
TCAAAAAGAAATTTTCTTGCTCCAATTGCAGATGAACTTTCACCAGAACAGTTGTTGGAATCTTCCCCCCTCCATTTTTTAAAGGGCTGCAGAAAGATTTACCTCTGACATATTAGCCACAGTGACACAATGCACACAGGAAAAATGAAATGGGGAAGGAGGGAAAGCTCTAGCTAAACACATGGTCTATGTTTGTTCAGTCAACAGTTCTTACATTCTGTTCTTTGCTAGTGCATGGAAGAAAATGTGCAAGCAATCACTCCTTTAGAAGGTTCCAACCATTGTCATCAAGCAACTTCAAGGTAATTGTTTGCTGTCAGAGCATCCTCTCCAAAAACTGTGCCTGGTTTGCTTCCCTCCCCACTACTAGACTAGAAACTTCAAATACTGCAACACAGAAACCAAGGAAGGAGAAAAACTTGTGCATCTTTCCAGTATATTTTATATCCTGAAGCAGTAAACTGTGGCTCAGGTTTTCAGAAGAGTTTCACAGATTAGTAGTGTTAGTCCCTTCTTCCCCCAACCAGAAGAGGATAAAATTCTATTTTTCTTATGGAAAAAAAACTCTAAAGGAGTCCACCTGCCAAAGACTCCTAAAGAAACACATGCTATTTAACACATTTATTACCACACTCTGAAAGGAACACCTACAGATCTCCAGAAAGGACAGATCTTTGCAAACAAGCTGGAACAGGGACACAAGCACAGAGAAATGGCTCCAGCATAATGGAACAAAGAAAATATGTCAATATCCATCTGTCTTCCAGAAATTTCTAGAGTGGGATGAGGTGAGGTGGGTGGGGAGAAAGGAAAGAACCTATGTTTTTTTCTGGGCAAAAAACTTCTGCAGAGGAAATACACTGCAATGAATCTGCTGCTGCTTTTTAGAGCACATCCTCCCAAACGACCTGTCATGATTTCTTATTGTTTCTAAGGTAATATCACATATTACTTTAGCTGAACAAACTAGACTACCTATTAAGGACTCAATTGTAGGAACCTCTCCGAGATCATCCAGCAGTTCGTGAATTGGGTCATTGTGCTCAGGAGCAATTGCATCTTGATGGTCTAAGAGCAACTAGATGAACAGAAAAAACAATTATGTTTTAACAGTACATCTCCTTCTAGATAGTAAAATTTCATTACTTTAGGCTGGCATCTTTTAGAAAAAAATCACTGAACTCCAAGCAGCAATATCAACATTCAGAGCTGTGCCAGTATCACACATTCAAATGCTTTCAAAGAAACTTAGTGAAGCCATAACTAAATTACTTGATTCTATAAATCAACAAGCTCTCACAAACTACAATCATGACAACTTTCAGCCTTGGATTCAGCACCTTAGTGTTTCAGACAGAAGCAGCATTTTCTTTGCAAACACTGCTTATAAGGAGCAACTATGACTAGTGTATACTTACAGTGTGTGTATTGATGATTTCACCAATAGAAATATAAATTACTGGTTTAGTGAGAGTCACCAAGTCAGAATATTCATCAATATTAAATTTATCCTGCAATTCAGGAACCTCACAGGCAGCCTGAAAAAAACGTCTTCAGAACAAAGGAGGAGAGAACAGTCAGTATGACTCTGAGAGTCATGTGATATATCAAGAGTATTACCTCCCCATGACAATCTCAAGCATAGTCTCTCCTCTTTAAACTACGGTACATTATGGCACACTACAGTTTGTCAGCTTTATTTTAACACATCAGAAGCAACCTACTAAATTCAATCATTGATACTGGCCGTGCTGACATTCACTCATTTTCAGAATTGACAAGACCTAGCTTCAGTGACCTCATTCTCCTGACCCCACTGCATTATCGTCCTTTTCCAACCCCTGGTTACCTTTTTTCCAAAACACAGGAGATGCAAGATGACAATTCTTGAACAAAAGCTTACTTCAACTACATGAATAGCTAAATGCCAACCTGCTTTATTCCTGATCATCACTAGATTTTCATGTGGAACCAGGGTTCACACAGGACAGAAGAACGTATGTCCATTCTGGTTGTCCATGTCCAAAGTACCGTAATAAGTAAGTGCAAAAGCAACCTTTATTCTGGACACTCAAAACTCTTGGCTTTGCAATCTCATTAACATTCAATGTATTGTTCATAAATTCCAGGTATACATTTTATCTGCCATTGTCAGTGATGCTTGTGGCAGTCTGGAGCGAAATCTATTTTTAACAGATTGCATATTTGACAGAGAGAATTTTCCATATTCAGAATTTATTATTTTCCCTTTTTACTTGCAATGTTACCCTCCACCAAACTTCCCAGCTTAATTGGCTACGGTCTCCTACCTGAATTTCTGGTATGACTGCAATAGGTATTCATTAATGATGCTTAGATGAGCATTGTCTCCCATGAACATCTTATTGGATGCAGCATGCTGTAACATCTTTGCAATGGAACCGAGGTTTCTGCGCTGATCTGTCGTCAGCTGACCTCCAGCTGAAAGGTCGATGATGTCAAAGGCATCTGGTGCGACAATGGCTGGATTCATGTAGCGATAATAGAGCAAGTTGCCAACAATCTGGGAAAGTAGAGAAGAAACGCATCAATAAACAACAGTACAGGACCCAACTGAATTTTATTGAAACTACTCTGTGTTTTGATAAATTATTTTCTTGTAAGCCTCTTTCCAAGACAAAGGTTCTGCTGTATAGAAGCACATACCATCCCAAAAAGTGTAAAAAAAAAAAAAAAGCAAAAATCATAAAGATGCAATAGGCGGTCAACACAGAGGAAAGCCTGAGCACTACCAGTCACAGGACAATACAGCAGCAGATATTCCTATGCATAAAGGTTTAGAACTCCAACTTACAAAATGTACGGAGAGGAGATACTACAGGTTACTAATGAACTACTGATATGAGCGTGAGACAGTCTGTCAGGAGAATTAAATGTAACTGAGTTAGACTAACAGAGGGCAGAATGACCACAGTATAGAGGAATCTGATAATGAAGTTTCAATATAGAACAAGAGCCAATTTTTAAAGAAGTATGCAGCATTGGCTGCCATCTCTGACAAAGCAAAAACAGGGAGGAAGAATGGCACACCAAGAAGTTAAACTGAGGAAATTACTTTCCATTCCTTGTCCAAAGCCCTTTTCTCTTCCAGAGTAATTCTTCTGTGGGCCAGCAACATATTTGGGCACAGACCCCTAGTTAGTGAGACTGAGAAACCATTTAATCCAGAAGAAAGAAAATCCAGAAGTACAGAAGACGAATGGCATTTGATGCTTCAAAAATCCAATTTACCTAGTCAAATGTGAGCAGCAATATATATTTCAAAGAACTACAAGTAGAGATTATCACATTATCCATATGCTCACAGTATTCTTCTATCCTGTATTGGATATTTTGCCAAAAGTAATTCTAGCAATGAAAAGGTATTAACCCACCATGCTGATTTAAAGCAAAAGCTCTCTCACCACGTGCTCATTTGCAGAAGGCCAGGTCACTGAATCTTGGCTTCACCTGCTTGCCATGTGACTTAAATGCATGGAAGAGACTGGGGTCTGAACAAACAGTTGAAAACACAGAGAAAAAACCTAGCCATTGCTAAGCAGTCCCAGAAATTAACAACTGCTTTCAGTGAGGTCATGTTTTGACAAGTGTTTTACGAAAGCCTCTGCTGTACTCTTGCAAATTATGCCATGGGATGTTAACAGTCTGTTGACTGTTAAGAGTCAAACTGTTTACTACCAGTAAAAAGAATAAAACAACCATGAAGGAAACTGAATTAATAACTTTTGAACTTGTGGGGCAAGAAGAACAGTATATTATATGGGTATCTTCAGCTGCTAAAAAAAAATAAAAATCTACAAGTAGTTATTGCATGCAACTGCAGTTTTGACTTTCATGTGGATAGTTACATTGTTTCCATGAGGATTAACAAAAACTGCAGTTTTCCACCTAAATTTACAGATGGAAGAAATTAATTCACCTGCATAGAAAGAATCGATGTCTCAGAATGGGAAAGCACAGAACTAGAAGAGAGAAGAAAACAGCATTCAGATTGGTAATTATTTTGTAATGAAGTAGAGGCAGAAAAGCTTAAAGAGACGTTGTCAAGTATTCTAATAACCAAACTATGTTGTATTAAAAACTAAAGCATTCATGGGCATAAATTCGCAATTTACCAAAAGCCACGAAACCAAAGAAATTTCAATGAAAACCCCAACACTGTACTCATCTAAGAGCAACTAATATTAGGATCCTTTTAGATCTCCAAACCAACTGAAACGCAAAATTCAAAACTGACTAGGCATCATGGGAAGTTACTCTACATATTGCTGTCAAAATATCCTAGTGGGTTCCAGATGGGGCATTCGGAATTTTGCATACAGACATTTTAACTTGTTTCTTTAAGAAAGGAGCACTGGGCTGTGATCATACTAGTTAACCAGAGGTTTACTTTCTAGGAGCAAGAGTAACCCCAAGTCAAGAAACCTGAAGGACCAAATGCCCACAATACTAAAAGCAAAACAGAAGCAACAGGGTACCTCCTTCTAAACAACACATTACATCTCAAGTGATGCGTATGAAGCTAACATCAGTAGCCTGATGTGAAATATTTTCTATCCGTAGAGGTAAATAAATAGGTTTACATGCGCTCCTCTCCACACATACACCTAACGAGAGAAGGATGAGATGTGCTTGCCACAGCCAATTTGGCTGACAATTATTCACAAAGGTGTACAGATCCTCACCTTCAGAAGCTCATCCTCGCCGGCATCAGGAAACTTCTCATGCAGGGAGTCTTTTAGGACCTTGGCAATGAAACGCATTCCGTAACTTTGAGAGAAAGAAAAGGTCAAATAAGACTGCTGCAAGCATGAAGACACCAGCAACTTCTCAGGGATAACACTGGTGCATCAGACTCACGGGATTTTGTCCACTGAGCTAATAATGGCAGACAGGAACTTGTCTGTCACTGTCCTCATGTTTCTGATTGAGGCATCCAGGCGCGTCCTCACCTCTTCATGACTTAGGGCTTGCTCAGGCGTAACATCATATGGCAGTTTGCTATTTGAAAAAGTCAAACGTATAAAGGAGAATATTACTCAAGCTAGTACATTTCAAGAATGTATAGCCTGACACAGAAACAAGTTTATATTCACTTCACTGCCAAAAGCTATGCATTGCCTTTAATTAACCTGTTTGGCACCATCAGAGCTGAAATTCTTTTGCTTTTACTTCCTTTACTTTCCCTTGCAATGGCCACTGCAAGAAAGACCCAGCTAACTCAAAACCTAATTTTTTTTACAGCATACACACTAGGCAAAAAAAAGCACCATCCATAACATATAGTGGTACTTCAGACTGCAAATTGGTGAAAAAGAAAGCTATGCATTTGGGTATTAAGATGATGAAAACTTGGATACAAGCAGAAGCTAGAGCAGCGTCCATAAAACCAAAAAACATGCTGCTGGTGGGAAACAGTGCCAAATGAATAGGTATCTTTTTTCAATCAGCTGAAACTATGGCACAGTATTCCAGTGAACACAGATGAAGCTGGTAATTCATAAAGGCATATCCTAAATCTTACGTACAGAGAAGAATCTAAACACACATCTTCGCTTGCATTTTTAATGTCCAGAATTTTGCATGAAGTGTGCTAAGGTGTATGACTGCAGATTGCTCTAAATATGGAGGAACTCATTCATCCATATGGCTTTTGCTTTTTTTTTAAAAGTATGTTAAAAAAACCCCAATAACACAATAGAATCTTCAAGTTCTAGCAAATCACAACCTCTGAAGACAAAGAAACCAGAATGACACAAAATCACATAGCTCAATACAATTGTTAACAGTGGCTAATACTAATTAGAAAGATGTTACGACCAAGAAAACTGCAATGCGATGCTTTCTACCAGCAAGAGCAGCTTTGTGTGCTTGCAAATAATACCTGTTTGCACAGGCTATGTATGACATGAACATGGACTGACATGGAAGTGATTCCCAAATAGTTTTTCCTACAATGCATTCTTTTAGGTTAGAGGGCGTCTCATAGCTAACTATCAAGTTAACATAAGAAAACAACAAAGAGCATTTCTTCCATCACCTAATGACATTCCTGTTTAATACTCTCAGCACCATCACCAGAATATGAACTTTAGAACTCTCAGATGAAAGCTGTCTTGACGAGACGATCACTTGGACAGATGCATGCAGTGGAGCCAAGGATGGTTTTCTGAATGATTAACTGAGCAATGCAAAGCAGCTAAGCAATGTTTAGAAAAATACAGTATTAACAGGTCCCATACCTGGCCTCTCCCGTTTGAGATTCCATCTGGTTAACCCAAGACTTGTAAATATCCACAGGATCAGTTTTGATATTAAGTGACTTGTCATCAATGATTTCCTTCACAACTGGTGCAAGGATCTGCCTCAGGGCATTCTGACCACGGGCACCACGATTGAAACTTACCACCATTTTAATAACAGTAGGATTCCCAGTCACAATTTCATGTATCTGGTCTACTTTTGATCTGAAGAAGAAAGAATCTGTATGAAATTTGAGGTATGCATAACTCTTTCACCGCCTACACTTCCCTGGACTACTGTTGCAAGCACGACTTTGGGGGGGAGGGGGGTGTGAAGAAAATAGTTTTTAGAAGTTATTTGTTTCAGGCCATATACCATCTTCATGCCTAAAAAGCATTCCCAAAAATGCTTAAGGGTAGTTCCTCAAAAACTTCATTGAATATTCTTTCTCACAGCAAATTGTGCCACTCTGCATTGTAAAGAACTGAAGTCATGTAACACTGAGCTCCTAAGGCCTAACCAATCCAGCAAAACATGTCTGAAGACAGCCAGAGTTTCTACCACTGACAAGAAAAAGAAATGCCAAACAACAGAGATTTCAGACTCCTCATTAGCTTTTTGGAAATCCAGAGAGCTTAGATTTAGCTCTGTTCCTGGCTTGTAAAGCCTGAATTTGCAGTTTGTTGGACATATTTATAATCAGACACTGGAGAATTGAGATTAGACTGAATTTTAGCATGACTTTGCATCATGTAAAAGTAGCTGCCATGTTGAGCAGTGAAATCTTGATTGAAGTGAAAAGCCCTCATCTTCAATGGACATACTTGATTCTTCTTTTATAGACTACATTAACAGATATGAAATGGGAAGAGGACAACGAAGGGACAGATTAGCATTATCTGCATATATGCACTAGACTTAACATGAAAATGGCCTCAATTTCAGGAACTGCCAAAACTGATTCGACAGCAAGAATGTGCCTTATGCTACCACATACTTGATCTCTTCCTGCAGTGCTGTTTGGAAAAGTCGCAACAACAGGTATTCCTCTCTTTGATTGGATGCATAGTTATACAGCGTGAAGATGACAGAATCCATGAATTTTGTGGATTTGTTTTGAGGCATCTGAAAAATCAGCTTGGCCAAGTAGGTTGGGTTAGTCTACAACAACAAGAAAAATTACTTAGTGTGCATGTCCCTGCTGATGTCGCTAAAAACTAAGGTGGCTCAAAACAGTTGCTGGTTGGACTTGATCTTAAAGGTCTTTTCCAACCTTATTGCTTGTATGACAACTACACTGCATAAGCAAAGACTGTGCTAAGACATATAAGCTTCTATGACAAAAGGTTACCGAGCAGTGTAAGAAGTTGCTTACCTGAAGTAGGTAGAACAAATGCTGATAGGCTTCCAGCTTTTCTCTCTTTTCTTTGCTCAGTGCTTTCAAACCTCCCCTTTGTTTGTTCAGCATCATCATGTCAGAGAGCTGCTCCTTATTCTTCTTGGTAAGTTTTTTGCTATGAGAAACAACATCCTGGAAAGAAAGAATAGGTATAGATTTCACTCTCAGCAATTTCTAACAGGCAATACTGGAAAACAGTCGCATCTGGGAGCCACTTCTCTTGGATGCGGAAACGCAGGGTCAAGGAATGCCTGGGGCTATTAAAGTGAAGCATTATTTGGTATGGCAGCAGTTTCTCCAACTGAAGTCCATGTTCTGCTTTGTTCCTGACTTTGTGAATTTGTCTGAAATCCCAGAAGGGTTAGTCACTCTTGGCAGCAATTACTATCAGAGCTGGTCACATTCTGAAGATGTTTGGAAATGTTTTCCTTTTTTAAACTGGGCTTACAACTTAAAAATACTGTTCCATATTCAGCTAGCGCACTACCTCCACATACTCTGACAGCAATGGCACTTTTCACTGCAAGCATCAGCCCAACCACTACAGCTTCCTTCTAAGATAAATTTCACTACACCAACTGAGATTTTGCACTCAGAGAATCCTAATGTAATGAATCCAGGACCACATGAAAAGCTGACCAGTACTTCAGCTTGAAGAAAAGACAATGCTGTATCAGCAAGAAACCTTTTTTTTTTTTGTGAAATTAATCACGCCAGCCAAGCTTAGACTGGGGGGGCTTCCTTTAACCAACAAGCATCCAAGCGGCACAAGCATGTCTCCTGCCTCCAAAATCACCCCCTTGCTCCAAGCTTGAGGCATGTGACTTGTTTAACCACAAAGGAGCAACAAAAAAAGAGTTCTCAAAGTCTTTAAATACAAAACCTGTTGCATTCGTTAGATCAAGATAGTCTCATTGCCTTTTTTAGCTTTGGGACTTGCTTCTTCTCCTCCTACAGTTTTCTCTCTAGGGATACATACTGAATTAGTGGAAAGGACTAAGAACGTATTGGGAGTAAAAACTGTAAGTCTGGGGAAATGTTTTCCACTGGGCCTGAGCAACTGACATCTGAGGTCAGGAGCTCTCCATGCTAACTACCATTGGGCTCAATTCAATGTGTAGCTGGTCTCCCAATGACATATTGCTTACCTGCAATGTAATTTTGTTTTTCACTAGCAAACCAATTTTGATGTCCATGAGATTGAGGTCATTTTCCAGTTGCTGATTGGATCGGATCAAGGTTACAACTTCTTCACGCAGTTTCATTAGCTCAAGCTCCTCCTGAAAATCTTGGTCACTCTGATCGAGCAAGTGGACAAATTTCCGAACCACAGCCATAGGTGGGTTTTCAGCATTAACTAAAAATAGGCAAGAAAATAGACAACACCAGGAGATGGCAGACAGAAGTAAATATATGCCTTATCTATGTTTAAACAAGGAGCACCCAGAGTTATATTAGTACCATCATGTCTAAACAGCTTCTGACATTTTGATTCTCCTGTTTTGAGAAAACTGTAAGAGAAGTAAATCAAGAACAAAGTCAGTATTAGCATAGGGTAGTCCACACCGTCAAAGCTAACTGCAAAGCTATAGTTCTATTTTTCAGCAGGGAAAAAGAAAAAAAAAAAGACAGCTAGAATCAAGTTCTCCTTCAGCCTCAAGAACCACCTACTCCCTGCACTGCCCTATCAACATCATCCCCCTGACATGACCCAGCAATGTACACTTGCAGCACAGAAAGCCAACTGCATCAAAAGCAGTGTGGTCAGGAGGTCAAGACAGGTGATTCTTCTCCTCTACTCCACTCTCATGAGACCCCACCTGGAGTACTGTGTTTAGCTCTGGGGCCCCAACATAATAAGAAGGATGTGGAACTGCAGGAGCAAGTTCAGAGAAGGGCTACAAAGATGATCAGGAGACTGGAGCATCTCTCCTATGGAGACAGGCAGGGAGAGTAGGGGAATCTCTTCTATGAATCTATGATCCCTCACAAACAGAGATTCGAGGCCCATCAGTTTTATCCTCTTGGCAATACTTACTGAGGGTTTTGTAGTCTTCTCGTGCTTTGTTTGCTCGGATAAAGGCTTGAATTTTTACAACATCATCTATCTAGGATTTAAAAAACAAAAAAGCACTTGACATCATTCTGGAAAGAATACCAAAGTCAGGAACAGAATACATTTAACAAGATAGCCTCTTACGTGGTTTCTGAAATACTGCAGACGATCTCTGTAACGTCTTCTGGCTTGATACATCCTGGTCATCGATTGAATCTATTGAAGGGTAACCAAAACATTCAGATAGAAACCTTACCTACAAAGTTCACTACCTCAAAGGTTTACCAAAAAGGTCAGCAGGGAAGCTTCACTACCTTTACTACTTGGTCCTTTTGTGCACGTAAGTAATCCAAACGGATTTGATATGCCTTCCTTTGCTTGTAGCCACGCCATTGAGACTGAAAACAAAATAAGCACACTCACTTTACTTTTCTAATTAAACAGAAGTAATTACAAATCTGAGCTTCTTTGTGTTCCTCAGCTTTCAACTGCCCTTTTGGCTAAATGAAACATGAAGGAGACATGCTTGTCCAAGAGAAACACTGTGTGAAGCATTAACTATTTTCCAACTGTAATCATGAGAGACTCGAAATTACCCCATGAAGAGCCTGGGCCTTCTGAAGCACAGTTAGGGGTCAAGGATATAGCAAAAGAGTCAAGTTGACAGAAACTGTTCTACATGAGGATCATGTGGTAGCTGCTGCTGCTGGTGAGAACAATGATGTAACATTTTAAGCCTTCAGAGCAGACTCACTGTCACTGACACTTGGGAAGAGAAGTCAGGCAAGGGGCTGGACTACACTTAAAGGGAGGAAGTGTTATTTTAATGAGCTGGGAGTGGGTGTGGAGGTTTTGTTAAATACACATGCAGAGTATGTGCTACTTAGGCAGAAACAGACATACTGTTGAAATAATAAAATGGTGATAGGGTACAAAGCAACTATTTCATTTGCACGCATTTCAGTTACAACACCACAGAAAGAATTGTTTTGTTGCTGTCCTGTAAATGCACCCAATTTCATGCTGAATTATCCTACCATCTCTTTCAGGTCCTCAATCCTCCAAATCCCTGGACAAATTTGAAGGGAAGAATTTTACTTAAGAATACTGAAAAACATGTTGTTTTCTTGAACTCATGACCAATCACAGCAACAATGCATCTCATTGCATCAACACATACAACACACTTGATATTACCCTATCCCCAAAACACTGAAATGTGTAAAAAAAAAAATTGGTAAAGCTTCCTCAAGTAAGTTTTTCTCTCTCCAATTCTATGTGATTATTGGATTGATTATACATGACACCTAAAAGCAAATAATATACCAAAACTCACTGGGAGAGGGAAATATTTGTAAATAATTTACAATATGAGGCAAAGACAACTGTGTGCTGTAGCTACTTGAATTGAACAAAAACTGTCAATAAGCTTGTGTACAGAAAACAACTGCAGAGGACAACTTTCAAATAGAATTAAAGGGTATCACTACCTGAATGCAAGTGATTGCTGGGACTTGCTTCTTCAAAAAATTCATTCTTGAGTTGAACTCCTGGCGAACAAGATACCCTCGACAGCAAGCCTGAAGTTTCATAACCAGGTTCTCATTTGCAAGCCACAGCTGTTCTCGGTTGTAGGCCGCTGTGACTCCGGATATGGTGCTCTGAATTCATGTTATGACAGGAAGAGGAGCCAGAAAAAGAAAATGGAAGTACAAGAAAAAGGATGTTACATCAGCTTTCCACATTGTGCTTACAAGAAATGCCAAAGCTGTCTTTCAAAAAACAGTGACATCATGGTCCTGTACTCTTCTAGGGACAGGATAAATTTTTCTGAAATAGGACAAGGAGTTGTGACACACACAATCTGATGATGCCTAGCAAATCAAATGAGTTACTAAACTTGTTAACATGACTATGGCACTGAAGTATTCTATCTTAGAGCTGCATTAAGGGTGGGAATGATAGGGACATCAACTTTTCAGAGAAAGAGCATGTGTTATCTACTCTACCTGTATCTCCTCCCGTGACAGCTGTGTGTCATTTTGCACAAATTCTGCTGGTTCATCCCATCCTCCCTCTTTGGTCCGCAGGTTATGATAATAATGATAGCCTCCTCTCACCCAGTGTTTCACCCATTCACTGCCATTGCCCCCTGAGAGCAGAAACCACAGTTAGAAGTCTGAAAATCTGACAAGTGTTTTACCTTTCATGCACACAGATGTTACAAGCAGCAAATCTACTTTACAGACTTTTCTTCCTCCAAGCAAGGAAAGGAATGTTTCTGACTCCCTAATGACCTCATATGAGAACTACCTAAACACAATACATTCTACAAGTGGAGAACATTACACTATTCACACACTTTTTTTGGAAAAAACCTCCTTATTTCACAAAAAATCCACAGCTGCCACCTACAACACAAGATTTCTTCCCAGGGGCTTTTTTTACCTCTGGTTCCAATTCCACGTACAATAATCTTGCATTTATTTCACTTAAACAGTTAGCTACTTAAGGTGTACCTGCTGCCCTTTTCTTGACTTCTGACAGTTCTTGCTGGTACGTCTCAGCACATTCTGGAGTGACTCCATATAGCCCAACATCAGGTGAACGCAAGGCACTCAAGGTCTGGCTAACATCACCACGATCTACTGCTTCATTAATGGCCAGAATTCCTAAGGAGACTTGGATAACACAAGGAAGCAGGTTAGTGCAGGGGCTCAGTAACTCACAGCACGCACAGAACAGCAGACAGAGCAAGGCAACATGAACATACCCTTTCAGCTGGGGTGTATGTAAGATACACAAACATGAAATAAAAATAAAAAAAACAACCAGACAACTTGCAGTATAGAGGCTTCCTCAGTACAGAGTGTCCAACCATGTGTAGAACTGCACCTGACAGCATGTAATTTGTGTGCCTGAAGTCCCAGATTGGTGCTGATTTACCACCAGAACTTTTCAACACACAAAGTTACAGCTCTCCTCTGACATCTGTTTCAGTTAACACAGATTATTCTGGCAGAGCCAGCCACAACTCAAAAGAGGTCTTTTCAACAACTAGAGTAGTAATTAGTTGTTTCTGCAGACATTGTTATAAAGACTGGGATGCAACTATGGGTCCACCTGCAAACTGCGTTAAGGATCAAAGGTGAGTATCACTGATGTGTATCTGTGTATCTGAAAAACATGCAAGTGTTTGTCTGGTAATACCTAAGAGAACCAAGACAACAGTACGTCATGCAAATAAAAGGTAATGCTCACCAGAAAACACCACTTCAATCGTGCATGTGAACATTCTCACTTTTAACTAACCACCCACAGTCACACACAATTAGTTGCAAATGACAAACAATTTGTCAGAGATTTGTCCAATGATGTAACATGGTCTAATGGTCAAATGCAAAACTGGAAAGAAATGTGTATTCCCCCACAACAGAAGAAATTTAGTATTTGAAGAATCTGACATTCACTCCTCAAAAAAAACACACCTGTAGGTTCATTTGGTTTCCTTTGCCACATTTACATGACATTTCTAGCTCCCAACTTTTCCTTAAATAACTGGTATTTGGCTGGTAGTGGGGATTAACTGCAATACTGTGTGATAATACTTACATCTCTGGGACTCCTCTGTGTCCTTGTTAGCCTTATGAATCCCATCCTGAATTTCATCTAGCCAAAGTACAGCTGTTTCATCCTGTGTGTCCTGAAGAGAATACAACAAGAAAAATGTACAATATCAGGAGAAAAGTATCACTATTTTTACAAAGTTCAATAGCCTATATTCAGAAATAGCGAATATAGTAATTGTCCATATCAGAGTGAATAAGAAGTATTCCAGTCTTCCTAGCTGACTCCAGCACAAGGATGTCATGTGTATTTGTGACTGGCAGAACTACTATAGCATTACCAAACTCAATACTTTCTCCCAGTCAAAAAATCTTTTCAGGAAACAGAACAAGGAAGAAATTCTGTCAGTGGGAATCACTCTAATAAGCAGAGAGAACACAAGGCCAGGGATGCAGTACCAGTTAGTCCTAAAGCAACACTAGCTAAGAGGATATGACTTCCCAGGAAGTTAGTCCTTCAACAGAAGGTGACTACACAGAGCTGATAATACACATCTGTGTGCAGAAACTAATAAAACTTTGGGTAATTGATGTCGCATCAGGCTGCTCATTTCCATGCCCACAAAACTTTGCAAAACCTGTACAAATTAGCAAAGCAAAAAGCACTGTATGCATTGTGAATGGGTGCACACACACAGCAGTTAAAGCCATGTTTTAAGTCTTTATTTTAACAGATTGCTTGTCAAGGAGCAGTGATCACATAGTATCCTGTATTTTGGCTGGGAAATCCACCCAAATGAGCATGCAGAAATCTGAGAGGAGGAAAGAGACAAGTGTTTTGCAAATCCCAAAATATACATAAAGAACAATGACCCAGCAGTTGCCAGGCATAAGCTTCTCCCCACCCACTGGTGCTTCCTGTAGGTAACTACCGAAATAAATGCTATGATGCAACTGCCATCCCTCTGAAAACTCTCCTCATACAAACAGAACCCAGGAAACATTTAGTTATGGAACGGAATAATCATCACACTGCACAAAAGAACTACTATTTGCAACATTCAAGAGCTTTAAGGCCAGACTTAAAATGAACATTTCCTTATATGCTTTCCATATTTTTCCCACTGTTTTGGCAGATCTGAAACTGACTGGCTAAATGATACTTCATTCAAGAGCTTAACATGACCTTCACAGGCAGATTTCATCTGAAAGCCAGACAGTCCCACAAAAGTACCAGCAACAGCAAAATTCCTGTCCAGAATGTGGAGGAGAATAATCACTGTAACTGTACTGCACTATCTACCCACAAAAGTCAAACCGAAGACTACCAAAACCATCTCGTGCTTTTCTACAGTTTTACTGCTGCAAGGCTTTCTGCAAGGTACACACAGTGCAACACACTACAGTCTACTGGCTTTTTCTGTCTCACATCATCACACCAGAAACACGCATGATACAGCACTCCCCATTCAAGTAAGCAACTGAACAACGTCTTCACCTTAGTCTAGGTGAACTACAATCCCTCTTAGCCCTAAGGCACAGAAATCACTAGTCCATAACAGCTGACTTCAGATTGTGCTTATTTTCCCCACATTTTTACTTAATAATATGATCTTTCTATTTCCAGAATTACTCCCATGCTGCTGGGAGAAGCCCTTTACTTATGCCTAAATAAGGTAATTTCATACCAACTGAGAAGTTACCAGCACAGTCTGGCACAAGTTTAAGCACAGGATAAAAAGATTTCATTGTTTCATTCTGACTCAGCGGGAGGAAATGTTTCAGCACAAAATGGATCCTGAGGAACATTAACCCTGTCAAGGCCCTTGGGAAAGCTGCTTAATGATTTTAATCAGAAATGCATACAGTTTTCAGCTATTGTCATCATCCCAATTGACCTTTAGTCAAAAAACAAAGGGTTCAACACAATCTAGACCATAGCCACTATACAAAATTGTGCATTGCTATTAGAGCAATGAGCTCTACAGCAGAAAAAAGAAAACAAAACACTCTTAAGTCACTGAAAGCAGACATCTGCTACTTCTCTGTAAATATATGAGGGGAAAAAAAAAAAACCAACCAGTGTCCTATCCATACTACCCCAAAATGAATTGCGTACACACACGTGCACTCATCATCCTTTCTTCCACCTTGCTCTTTCTCTCTTCACCTTTCAGTTAGTGAAAGCTGCAACTACGTACAAGTATGTCGAAGTCCTTGGCTAATGACAACTTCTGCTCAAAAAAGTCATAAGCTATGGAAGTGTCACCAGGTGAACAACAGCATACATTTTGCTGGTAGCATGTTTGTTGCTTCACATCTTTTTTCTAATTTATCACTTTACAGATTTTTTCCACTTTCAGAAACTTTCTTTTTGCCATATATAACTATGCCTATAACGACATTTAACAAACAGCATTAGAAAAAAATACTTAAGATTGCAGAAAACTTGCATTCAGAAGTTCAGTACTCCTGGAATAAACATGGTCTCCTTGCAAAAACAGATGATGCATATTACTTTTCCACAAAAAAGATACGTATTTCACTTGGGACCAGAGAGTAGCTGTAGTAAGTCACCACATGCACTTAATATCCTTACACCCCTCTCCAGAGTTCATGAATACTCACGCTGTTAGCTGAAATCTCTAATACAGAAAGATCCAAACTGACTGGTTAAGATCAGTTGAAGGTATGCCCACCTCTCCACTGCCAATTTTGATTCCTGACTTTCAAGACCAGCAAGAATCCAGTAACACTAATGCAAAGGTCTTCCAAGAGGTGCATTTAACTGCACTCACCTGTGCTTTCTCTCTCTTGGCTCGAAGTAGTGTATCCTGGTAATGCTGTGCTACCTTTGGGGTTACACCCTCCAATTTTGCTGCAGGAGTCTGTAAGGCTTGAAGAGTCTTCTTGGTGTCCCCTTCATCCAGAGCTTCATTAATAAGACCAATTGCCAAAATCCCTAGGGAGGAACGCAAAGGGGTAGAAAGACAAAGTTCCATTTTTGGTCAACAATAATCGCAAGCATCGCTTCAGAAGAAAAGTGCAGTTAGCCCTTCCTAAATCAAGTAACAGCTGAGAACCGTAATATTTTTAACAGAAAACATTATTTACTAGTAAGGAAACCAAGACTATTTCTCCACCCTAAAGTAGTGATAATTCCTGAGCATTGCAATGAAAAAAAAAGTTTTAAAAAAAAAAAAAACATCACTCAGGGAGACCACATGCAGGGACAAAACTGCATCCTCAGACATCCAGCTCAGAGCTTCTAGAAGAGAATTATCTAAGCCCAAATGGCCAGAGTTCACAATATTCCAAGGTTCTGGTTCTCCAGAAAGAAATCTTCACATGAAACGAAAGACTTGCATGGAATACCATTTAAAAATACAGTATCTCCATATTTTAGGAAACTGTTTCATTAAGGACATGTAGTATCAGCTGTATCATCAGAGAAGTGGATGCTATTCAAGTTCAGTAAAATTTACCATTCAGCAAAATACAAACCTTACAGTTAGCTAAATACAGAGTCTACATCATGCATGTCCCATCTATAGCAACCATCTCCTGAAAATGACAAAATAACTCAGGTTGAGATGAACCCCAGAGTCCATTTGATTCAATTCCCTGCTTAAAGAAGGATCCAATCATCGTTTGACCAGTGCAGAACAGAAAAGCCTTTTAGATAAAAGAAAGGAGCTCAATGTGGGGATCTCCAACATTAGTTATTGTATTCAAATATTGTGACTCTTTAATGCAAGACTCACAAAAACAGAAGTTCATACGAAAAATAGAACATCTTGGGGAAGAGATTGTATTTGGATGGAGTAGAGATCAGGGAAAAATATATGTTGAGGACATTGCAAGAACTGCATCACTGAAATGATGGCATGATTTTTATAAAAAATCAGATATGATAATTTAGGAAATGGCACAGGAAAAAAAATACATATATAGCCATATAGCTTGAGGACCTTCTCTGACTAATTTAACTTATTCATAGAGAGAAGATAAAACATATCTTTGCATAAGGGCATATAGAAAGCAGACCAAAGAATTAAGAAATTCCCCAGGAGAACAATTTTTCTCATTACAGGATTCTCTGCACCTTTTCTTACATGATATGGAGCATTAAAAGAAACAGGATGTTGTGACTACACACACTTTTAGAATTCCACTGTGACCTCTTACACAGAAAAGATACTAAGAAACTAGTGCGGGTGTGCACACCCCAACTGTGCCTTGTTTGTGTGGTTTAAACAAATCTACTCATGTGACCCAAACAGGAAACACAGTGTCTATTTGCAGGTGCAGAAAACAAGTTAACCGAGAGAGAGATTTTAATTTAACAGTTAACCCTCTCTCCAGTATAAGCTTTTCAAGGTGAAACACAACACACCAACTACACAAACAAGGAGTGGCAGAAGACCTGCTTGTCTCTGCGTACCACATAAATTTTAGCTTCACCTCCACACTTGTGACAAATCTCTCCCACTTATAATGCAAGGCTTTGAACCTTGCTGAGATATTAAATATTACAAAATTATAAATATTACAAAGGTGGCTTGAAAGTTGGTGTCAAACACAGGAGGTTTTCAGTATTGGTCATAAACAAAAATTAAGAACCCTTAATGAAAATGAGAGAAAAAAAAAAGAAAATTAAACCATCTGAAACAGAATGGTCCAAGGGTCTACTGAAGAATAAGTTTGTTTAATTGTACTATTTTCAAGGATTCCTCTATCTCCACTCAGGATTTTAAGTCAACTAATACTGTCTTAGCACAAGAAGAATTATTCCAATTTTCTGTTTTGATGAAGTTTTCATAATTACACTCAGGCCCAGTCTTTTACCACTGTGAAAAGATAGTTAACATAAATACTACTAAGAAATAGAAAGGAAAAACATGCAGGGGTAGAAGCATAGAAATTATGTTAATACTCATTCACAATTTTCAGCTTGCATCAGTAATTTTTTTCCTTCGTCAGTATTTAATTTTCAGTACTCACACTTGCTGCCTAGAGTGGTTTGGGTTGGAAGGGACATTAAAGTTCACCCAGTTCCAAGCCCTCTGCCACAGGCAAGGAACACCTTCCACTAGACCAAGAACACAACAGACCAGGCTGCTCCAGTGCCATTGAACCTGGCACTGTATATGTGTGTATATACTGTACCTCTTCCAGTTCTCAGTATAGGTCTACTGACCAAATGCCTGTGAGTGCATTAGTGGTGATTCCTCGACCACACCTTTTATTTAACTGCAAAGAAACAGGTTTCCATGCCCCAGGTCAGTAAGCCTTGTAGGGAAACCCTGAGCAGTGTGATTGCAGGACACAACACACACAGTACAGTTGAAGGATTAACTGCAGAAGCATGGTCATGATGAGAGCTCAAATATCAGTGTCCCCACACCCAGAGAGCTGGAGTCTCATCAGTGATCTGTGTTAAACACTTGTAAACTCCAGAGGGTTTTTGCACATCTTCCCATTAGGGAACTAAATACCGGGAACTAAACTGGGGAATGGAAGGTAAAAAGACCAATGCAGATTCAAGGAAAAGGAATAAAAGGAAGAAGAGGAAAACTTGAACAGGGAAAAATTTGCAGTCAAAGAAGGATAAGACTTCCAAGAATAGTATCTTCTACTGAACAGAGCAAATTAGGAAGGAGGATGGAGCACTCCAAGACAAGGCCACAACTAAATGAGAGATTTTGGTAATACTAGCTTTCATTAAATTTGGGGAATTGAAGCAAAATGAGAAGATTCTAGACTAATCCTAGACACTGACACCAGACAACACATACTCAATCCAAAAAGGGTTGAAATTTACACAGGAAGGATTAACGAACAGTTTTGAAATCCTGACATCAATACCACAAACACACCTGATCTCTCCATCAACAAACAGTCCTGCAATCAAGACTTTCATATTGCAGATCACCCAGCCTTGTCCACAACTAAGATGTTGTGACAACTACAAGTCAATAACTTTTTGTATTGACACACACCTAATTTTAGCACTCCTTATAAGCTACGATCAGTCTAGTATGAGTTGAACAGAAAAACTCACTTTCATGTTCTTCATGCACAACTTTATTCACATGATCAACACATGACTGGATATCATTCCATGTGATAAATTCATTTCCTTCTGCACTTGTTTGAGCTTTCAGCTTCACCAAATCGTCAATGTATCTGTCAGAAAACAAAACCCAAACCCAGTAAACATCACATTGCAACAAGCTGGTCAGGGAGCACAAAATCCAGCATTGAGAACTCTACAAAAGTGGGAGAGGTAACAGGAGGGTTGAAAGTGAAAATGGGGAGAAAGAGAAATGCTGTGTGGAGGATGGTCAGCGCAAATGTGAAGTAGGTTCAAACAGACAAAACTGCCAAACAGAGAAAAGCACTGAAACACTGAATGAGGGCAAAGAAAATGTTGGGTGAGCTGGCTTAAGTACTAGCGACAAACTAATGGTATTCCAGCATGGCTTTAATGTGAAGCCCATGAGAAAGCATTGAGAGACAGCACGGGAACCAGACCAGTAAGAAATAGTAATTGCAAAAACAAGATGCAAGAGGCAGCAGAGATTAAATCAATACTGTAACAAATAATGTAGAAATAATGTAAAATTAAAGAGAAGGAAAATTCATGAAGTCACAGAATATAAGCAACATCAAGAACAGGTATGATTCCTTGAATTATTCACCTCTGTGAGTTCTCATTCTCAATGTTTGTAAGGCCTGTGACAGGACTGCTCAATTGTTTCCACACTGTATTCGTATCTCCTGAATCCAAAGCCCTGTTAATCAGGGCCACAGAAGACAGCATCTCTACAGCAACAGATAGCTCTGGATGGGTGAGGTGACCCTGCGTACACAGAGGACAACAAATTAATTCTATTTGCTCCATACAAACTACTGCTGCACATAGAAAACAACAGAGTAGCTGTCAGAACAGACATGTAACAAGGCAAAGGGACAACCTTTACAACAACAAAATAGAAAGATGAGTATCATAAACAAAGCTAGAGCACCAAGTAAGAGATTGAAGAACAGTTTTATAGGGCCAATTAGATCAAGATTTAAGGATTAAACCACATCAGAACAGACTGAACACCAAAGCAGTTCTATGAAGACTCAAGACAGGTTTGCTCCAAAGAATGCATTTAAGAAAACAGACAAGGTAGACCAAGTGACCCATGCCAACTTCCAGAAATAACAGAGAAAGTGATACTTACTTCAGGGCTCTGTTGCTGTAAGGTGGCCAGCTCCCTTTGGTAAAGATCTGCAGCAAATGCATAAACCTCTGGTAACTGGGCCTCTGGATTCATCATTTCTGCCACAGTCTTCTCAGCATCACCCATTCGAATTGCTGAATTAATTTTGGCTACTGCTGCCAGTCCTAGAAATTCAAAGAGCATAAAGAATAAGGAAGGGAGACAGTTGATAACAGCACTTTTATTTTACTCGAATACTTAACTAGAAAAAGAATAATACCCTAACTGCAGGGAAAGAGCCAAACTCTCAGATCCATACATCCTCAGTGAGTTAGTCTTCCATTACTGAAAACAATTAAAATGCATAATGCTCATATTTAATACTTGTTCACCTTTTTGTCTGGTTATCAAATGACTGTTTTACCATTTCAATAATCCAGTACTAAGAAGCCTCACTGCAAATTTTTGGATGGGTGAATCATACCAATTTTCTCTTCCTTTCTGCCTCTGTCCTGTTCAAGGCAGTAACACAGGCACTCCATAGTGGGTACACACTGGCTAACTTAAAACACCGCAAGTAGGTAAACAAATGTGGACATCCATGCCTAGCAAATAAGGTACTCTGAAGGTAGCTGCCTACTTAATTCAGCATTCACTATTTTCCTCTTGTATTCTAAATCCTCTCTCCTCAAATCTCTGGTAATCTCCTTTCTACCTATCACAAAGTGAATTGCTCCAGCACAGTCAGAGCTCTGTGTGGTCTCAGAAGCATCTACCAAAAATCAATCAGCAAATGATCTGCATTTTATTTGCTACCTGATATTCAGGAACCGTAAAAGGTTCTGTAGCTCAGTGTGAATGATCAGCAGATAAACCTATCTTTCACATCTCCTGGAGCAATCCAGATTTTCTTCACAGATCCACAGCACAAAAATTCATACAAGTGTTCTATAAAAAGAAGTTATTTAAGGTGGATGCAAAAATTCTATGTTTCTTAATTCAAATTATATGCTGTTATCTCCAGCCACATTGTAAAAGCTGGATAAAAGACACTACAATAATTAAGGCAACCATCTCTCTTTAGTGTTCTTAGCAGCTGTAAAGTACTTAAAGAACATTCATAATGACCATTCATAATAGACCCAAATACTGTGCTGCGTCATTTTTTCGATCACATCCATGGTGACTTTGCTGCAATAATTTCTGCTGATCCTTACTTTGCTGGTACTGTTGTGCTGCCCTGTTAGCAGCATCTACTCCCAACTGCAACTCTTCCTTCTGCAGAGGACCTGTAAGGCCAGCCTAAAGAAAAAACATAAACTGTGAGAGTGAAACAATGTTACATTACTCATTTCAATTACCTCAACAAAAATACTCCACTTTAACTTAAAACACTCTAATACTATATAGCTTCTGCAAATGAAGAATGCCATATACACAAGGAAATCAGAAATTACTTACCAGATTCTCAGTTCAGGTGCTGAAAGACCATGTATCTGTACAACCTGATCTTGTTTATATCAGAAGTGCAGTCCCGTGAACATAGCAATTAAAGGCAAGACTGCTTCCAAAATGATAAAATATTTAAGACAAAAGGCACAGTTTTGTGGGAAAAAACTCCCTGTACATGAGCTGCATGCTGGAGTGAGATTAGCCATTGTGCAGTTTGCCATGAAACAATCCATTATGTAATGTTGCAGTTTTTCTCTGAGCAACTAAAGAGTTAGCAGAACATCAAAATGGACAACACGCACCTTTGGCTTATACAGACACACTTCTTGGACTATATGATACTACACAAATACAAATGGAGACTGAGTATAACTAGGAAGGCAGGAGGGCTTGAGTAACTTGGGTAGAATCACAGAATCACTGAAGCTGAGAAAGACCCTTAGGACCATTGAGCCCAACCATACACCTAATACTGCCAAGCCCACCACTAAACCATGTCCCTAAGCACCGTGCCTGCAAGTGGTGTATGATGGTACTCCCCACAGTGAAAAGGAGTTCATGCTTATCTCATAGGCATTTATAAAACACATATATCCACATTATTTGGGCACTGACAACAGTGAAACAAGGGAGGACATACCTTAATTTTAATAGTTCTATCCACATACAAGTTAGTAGTTTAAGGTTTGGTGAATTTTATGTGCACATACATACAAACATTATACTGGCCTTTCACATGCAAGATAAAACCTAAATAATAGACAGGCTTACTGAATGCTTCAATCTCTTAACACTGACTTTTTCTAGCCAACACTAAACTGTAATGCAGGTATATATCAAGTGATTAGTACACAGTTGTATGGTGAAAGGCAGGAACAGGGGAAAAACCTCACAAATCAGGGTAATCTACACTTTTCCATACCTCTTGTTTCTGTTGCCTATCACTCAAAAACTGCTTGAAATACCAGTCACAATTTTCTCGTAGCAATCCTCGGAGTCCCAGGGCTGGTGTTGCCAAAGCTTCATACAGTGCTAATGCATCTCCTTGTTCCAAAGCCAGGTCAATCCTTGATATGGCTGCATGTGCTATCAAGAGTAAAACAGAGTTTTGACGAAGTCCCATGGTTTACATAACCTACTGCACAGAAAGAAATACTCTTAGACCTGATAGATAGCATGTTAGGTATGTAATCCAAAAGGAAGACTTTCAGAGTCAATTATGAAGCAGTACTTGAAAAACAGGCTAATGGTTGGAAATGGCATGCACTATTCAAGATGAAGAACTGAAGGGCCCAGCAACATGGACAATCCATTTCCAAAAGGAAGGGTAACAGAAGTCAGAGAGAATTAAGCTTACAGCTATGTAGTAATAATGACTAAAAAACAAAACCAAAACCAACTAACAAGACCAAAACCAACTAACAAGACCAAAACCACACAACTGAAAAAAACCAAAACATCCCACCAGTAAAACAACCCACAAAAACAGGGGAGTTGCTTTTCAATTTTGTCAGCATTACAGAAAAAGAGGAACACAGGTTTCATTTTGAAGTACTCTTCCAAGTAAAACTATTAATATAATATGATACCTACTGTTCACTTTGTTGATGTTTCCCTGAATCTCAGCTTGAGTCAGAAGCTCTTCATACACATCTCTCTCACTATCTGAAGTTTCTGAGGCAATCTGAAGACAAAAACTAATCAGGGTTTCTACTGATTCCTTCTCCTTTACAGACCTTCTAACTGAAAAGGTCAGGATGGGTAACTATTTACCCATATAGAGCTGCGATAGGCCACAGATACACTACCTCTACACATGCAAAAAGAAGCCCTAGACATAAATACATTTAAAGTAACTATAGTCAAGCTCTGATACAGACAGCTTAGAAATATATTATTTCTAAGAGCTGTCTTTTCTAGAGCTCCAGAACATAGAAAGCAGTACACAGAGCTAGGCATGCATTATACAGTGCTCTAAAGCAACATGGACCAATTCCAGCAACAGTCAGTTTTGCTCATCATTTCATTGTTAGAAAAACATATCTACAGTGTACGAAAATAGAAGAATGCGCTCCCAACATAAAAATGCTGACAGGAGTTCTGCATCTATGCAACCCGTATTTCAGACAGCTAAACAGACTAACACAGCTAACTCTTGCCTGTTTTCTATAGTAAGATAGGTTACTGGGGAACATAATAGAAAGCCACAAGGAGTAAATCCACCTAAGACTATACATACAGGACTTAAACACACATTCGGTGAATTCCCCACAGTTTACACTGCAATACAAAATAGCAATGCATGCAAATAGTTTGAAAGAAGAACTGAGCTACCCTATTTTTAGCATTCTCCATCTTATCTTGCTTTGCTCTGTAGAGTGTGGCTTGGTAAGTGGATTCCAGTCGATCATCAAGATTTATTAGCATGGCATTAGGGTTCTTCATTGCTGTAAGAGTGTCAGCTGGAACCTGATGGTCAATTGCTTCATTAATGGCAATGACAGCAGCATGCACTGGAAAACAAGCCACAGTCTGCCAGTTAGTCCCAGACAAAACAGCACTGTTACAAATCAAGAAATCAAGAATCCCTTATTTGAAAAAGCAGAAAAATTATCTGGAAATTAACTGGAAAGCAAAAGAATTATCAAAGTATCTCTCATTCCATCATGGCTTTGAGTTGTTGAAAAAAACAGCAGCCTACTTTCTAGTTACAATACTTTAAGTAGTCGAATCATCGTGCTCCAGAAAAAAGAAAAATACACACGGGAAAAGAATAAAAACATCTTCCCAGTCTTCCAAAAGGCCAATCAGAAAGACCGTACTAGACTTAAAAACAGGCAGCATTAAAACCAACACTTAACTGATCTGCTGATTTGAATAATCAAACAAAATGCCATTTTTCCTTACATGCAGCTTCATCCACAGAAAGTTCATTTGCAAGAATTCCCCCAATCTTGCTGAAGGCAGGCATCTGAATACCATACTTCTCCAGTTCGAGCCTCATATTACTGATTTCCTCCTCTGAAACATACATTAAAACAGTGCTCCATGGGTTTGAACTCATTAGCACTGCTATACTAACTGCTGCTAAAAAAAAAATTAGGATAGCTACAAGAGATGACAATTATCATTTAAATAATACTTTGAATATAACTCAGTAAGTAAAACACAAGAAATGAAGATGCTAAGACATTTTGCACACTTTCCTAAAATCTACATTTCTCCCAGAAACTCGTATGGGAGTATTCCATAGTTTTTCTTACTAGAAAACAACACAAGAACGCTCATGAGGAGCTGGAAACAAACTCCATTCTGAGGTACTTCAACTGTGGTTGCCAGGAAAATGCCAGGTCAGGAAAATGTACAGGCAGTACAATTTAAGATTTTCTTTTTCCCCACAGTCAGACTACACTGAGAGAAGCGAATGGAGTGCCTCAAGACAAGTGGTTGCTAAGTATCATACAACTCTAAAAGACAGTTAATAGTTTAGCATTTTATAGGTATAATCAACAGCCAATTTGCAGGGAAATAAAGTTTATACACCTTTTAACTCAGATGTGTGCCCTCAGGCAAGAGCCTCACTAATGCAAAACACAGAATTTGACACTTTAGCAAAATTAAGGAAGTGAAACTTTGAGGAGGCATGTGGACACACTACTTTGTGCTAGCATCTCCTGCAGCAGATCAGCTGGCAAACACTTCTTCAGCTGATGGCACCTCTGAACTGTCACAGGAGGTCAGAACCACGTACCAAGTTCCAAACTGAAAACTCTCCCAAGGAGATGGATGCAAGGCTTAAGCATCTTACAACAGTGACAAAAGAGTTAAGACACTGTTACTTGTGAAAGTAAATGATTAGTGAACTGATGACTGACTGGCTCAGAAGCTGGCAAATGAAACCTCCTCTAAAATTACTAAAACTCCTCACAGCCATTAATTTATAATTTTATTTGCATATGGGATATTAACAGTAACAATCCTTTAATTGACCTAAACAAGGGTTCAACAACTGATCTAGTAGAGTATGAGATAAAGGCAGCATACATGAGTGTTGGGGTTTTTTTACCTGTGAAGTCTACCTTGCCATATAAATCCTGAATCTGGGGGGCAAGACCCAGTTTAAAAAGGTACAGGCTAGAAAAGAAAACAAGCAAATAATTAAAACTAGTCATATTTTGTTGTGGTTCTGACAAGGATACAATTTTAGGAGATATAGATTCAGGAACAGGTAAGCCAATATAACAGCCGATAATCACCGAGAGTGAGCTGACTCCTCTCTTCCCCCCTCAACTGAACGTAACTGGCCCACCACTATGAAGCCTTCACAGAATTACAGAATGGTTGAGGCTAGAAGGACACTTTCAAGTTTGTCTTGTTCAAGCTCCCTTTTCAAACCAGGTCACAAAGGATCAAGTTCCCCAGGATCATGTCCAGATGGCTCTTGAGGACCACCAACAGTGCAGACCCCACATTTCAGAGCAACCTGTGCCACTCCTTGGTCACTATCACACCAAAAGAAGACTTTCCTGATGTTAAGAGGGACCCTTCTGTGGTTCACATTATGCCATTTACCTCTTGTCACATCATGGGACATCACTGAAAAGAGCCTGGCTTCACATCTCCTTTGCATCCTCCCTTCAGAGAGTTGCACACATTGTTGACATTCCCAGAGCACTATATGTTATCTAGGCTGAATAGTCCCAACTGCCTCAGCCCATCCTGATAGGAGAGATCCTCTAGTCCATTAATCATCTTATTAACCCTTCCTTCAACTCTCTCCAGCATGTTTGTGTCTCTCTTATGCTGGAGACCCCAGAACTGGACATAGGACTGCAGGTGTGGCATCACCAACTGTGAAGTATTCACTAGGCTGATTTGGCTTACTAAAATGGGGTTAACGTATTCACCTGCAGCCTGATGAGAAACGGAACTGCTACAAAGGAGGGATGAACCCATACAGCTGAGTACAGATGGGACTAGAAAAAGAAAAGCAACTCCTCTACATTTTGCCTGTCGTGCTAGCTCAACAGAGATCACAGAATCACAGAAAGGCTTGGGTTGGAAGAGACCTTAAAGATCACATAGTTCCAACTCACCCGCTGCCACAGGCAGAGACACCTTCCACTATCCCAAGCTGCTCCAAGCCCTGTCCAACCTGGCCTTGAACACTTCCAGGGATGGGACAGCCAAAGCTTCTCTGAGCAATCTGTGCCAGTGCCTTACTATTTTCTTGGTTAAAGAATGTCCCTCAGACAGCAGAGAGGGCAGGAATTGGAATGAAAAGGTAGTAATCACAATATACTTGAGCTGTTCTTTTTCCTTCAGAATCTGATCTGGCCACTGCCCAAGGCAAAATATTGGCTTCATGGATCTTTGCTCTGATCTGATGAGTTTGTTGTGCTAGAAAATTTGCCCTCATCTAGCCTTCAGTTCAGCTCTCTCTCCTGATGTCTTTCAGCTTCGCAGAAAGATTTCAGAAGCAATCAGATTTCTGTCCAGTATTCCTTACCTGAGTGCATGAATACAATAGATACAGCGTGGCATGTTCTTGCGATCATAGATATCTGTTGTTTCTGGGTAGAATATCTAAAGACAAAACAAAGTAGCAGTCTGAATTATACTCACTCTATACAGCTAAATCACATCAGCCCAATTCTTCCACACTGCATTAGAGAAACAGCTCACAGAACAAAACTCTTCAAGCTTCTCTGCCCTGGACCAATGTTTCTCCTGCTTGAAATGTCAATCCTTCCTTTTGTCTCTAATACCCAAACCAGAGCTCCCATTTTCCTGCCAAGTTCCACATACATGAATGGGTAGAACCTTTCTTTTGTGTGTGCACCAA
This sequence comes from Corvus moneduloides, assembly GCF_009650955.1. Taxonomy (NCBI): domain Eukaryota; kingdom Metazoa; phylum Chordata; class Aves; order Passeriformes; family Corvidae; genus Corvus; species Corvus moneduloides. The sequence goes on along the minus strand of NC_045488.1, from coordinate 13,149,918 downwards.
GATACTGGGTCATGAGGCATTAGCGAGGACTTTGGTGAAAGCCAAAGGATGAAGAAAAGACTTACAGAAGAAGAGAGAAAAGAGAATTTTGTTTGGATTAAATGCAGTTGAGAAACAAGAGAAGAGACAGTTTCAAATGGAAACCCAAACCAGCACTGAGGTGCTCTGCATACTATATTTTCAGTTAGCTAGACCCAAGAGCTTTCAGTCTCAAACACAAAGCTCTTCGAAGTTTAACAAAAGAGGTTGATACTGAAGTTTCAATTATTTCAGAAGTACTGACAAAGGATGTTATTTTCCAGTTATTTGAAGGTTCCTCGCTGTTGCCTATGAGCACAAAACAGGATTGCTCTTTCTGTAAAGGCAAGAGCAACTGAACAACCCTCAATTCCCCCAGGATCAGTTCCCTGGCTGTTCTGCATGGGAAAATACTTAAAGCACCAGTATCTCTTGTAAATGTACTGAACCCCAGCCCAGTTTCTTTAACATCTTCTCACACATTTACTTCCACCCAAACTCTACTTACATCTGAAAATCTTACCTCATACCTGGCACTTCACATCTCTCTATCTAAATCCTTCCTCATTTCTTTTCACCTAACCACCCTAACAGCAGATTTCAGTATTTCTTAATCCCAAATGTGTTTCTGTAAGATCATCATAGATCCCAGCTTTTCCAAAACTGAATTCAATTTGCAAGCTCATGTGCAAAGAAAACCTACATCAGATTAAACTACACAATGCCAGTTTTGGTAAGACTATGCATAACACAGCTACAAAAAAACTTGACTATCAGCCCAACACTACCACAGTTACATATATTTTCAGGCATGAAATTAGCCCAGAGAAGTTTATCAGGCCATTTCTCTGGTCAAGTCAGTAATTTATATTTGATTAAGCTACACCAGGAACATTTCAAGTCGACGTGAAAATTTCAAAGGAAAATCTGAAGAAACGGAGAACACAGTATTTTCTGCTGTGCTGCTACTTTTAGCATTGAATTCTAAAAAAACTTCCACAATCGAACTGTAGCCCAGATACTGCTCAAAAGAATGCATGGCAAGAATGATGTAATGCAGACATTATGCAAGATAATTAATATTAGGGATATATGGTACAAAAGGATAAATTATTTTTCTCTTGGTCATTCTCACGTGTAGCAAAATGAAATCTTTCAGTAAGTTTTAGGAGAGAGTTTCTATAGGTACACAAATCTAGAAATCTAAGAATTAACTAGAGTAACTGTGCTCATTTTTTTATAACAGCAAATGCTTCCACGGAACGCAAAGCTTTTCTGAGATTATTTATTTATTTGGATGCACAAGACAGAAGTTACCTTGGGGAGACCAATCTCAGACATGGCATTCAGCCACTGGATTACATTATCTGTGTGTCGGAAGTGGAGACCAGTTGCCTGAAACAAAAATTGGCAGAAACAAGAGGGAGGGCAGTAAGAAACAAAATACCACAGCTGTCAAGAACAGCAGGGAGGTTCATTAACACAGAGAGTGAAAACAGCACTTCTGCAGGAAAGAAGTCAGAAGTCTTCTATATATGCTTATATTGACTGTTTATGACAAATTATTTCACCTAAGTGCAAGCCTAGATATAAAGCTAAGAGTCCACCCACCCTCTCATTTAACCATTGTTCTAGAGTGAAGGCAGAGTTTCTCAGGTTAATATGAATTAACCTTCTGCTTATTTTCTCACAGTACCTCCATGTGTACATATTCCCATTTTAGATGTCTATCTAAAGAAGTATCCATGGTCAACAGCACTCACCTTATACCTAGTCTGTTCCCTATCATAGATTTTCTTCACAGAAACCACTTTAGGGGAGAAAAAGTTTCCAAGTTTCGCCAGGTAGACTCCATTTCTCAATCCTTCTTCCAGCTCTGTTGTAGCAGGCAGCTCCTCATTCAAACAGGCCTCCATCCATCTGGAAGTGCAAGAACAATGGTCACATGAGTGTATTTCCAATTTGTGAACACAACCCCATGCCAAACAAGTCTCATGCTGCTGCTGCTGTCATACTCAAGCATAGTATTCACTTAGCACTAGAGGCTGAAAACAGATATAACACTACCACAGAGTCTGCATCATTAAAATGCTAGTTGGCAACACTTCTGACAAAATATTAAGGAGAAGTACAGAGTTCACCAGCCAGAGTTTCAAAAGTAATTAAGACACTGTCTCATTCATGTTTCTCCTTCAGCCCATGACTTAGCTTGTACCGGTCTAGACATAGCGGCCATCCTGTCCTTTTAACTAAAGTCTTCCCCTTGTACAGGTTTATCTCACAAGCATTTCTTTACTCTCCTTAAGTATTTGCTAGTTATTTCATGACTTTGTGCTGCTTACCAAGCTCTTTTAAATGATCTCACAGAGAGCCCTTACAATGTTCACAGAATCATAGAATGGTTTGGGTCAGAGAGGACCTCAAAGCCTATCTCATTCCAACCCTCTGCCATGAGCAGGGACACCTTCCACTAGAGCAGGTTGCTCAGAACTCCATCCAAGCCTGTTCCCAAACACTTACAGGGATAGGACAAGCCACAGTTTCTCTGGGCAACCTGTTCCAGTGCCTCAACACACACAGAGTGAAGAATTTTTTCCTAATATCTAATCTAACCCTACCCTCTTTCAGTTGGTGATGTTGTTCTCAAGTCTATCTTCCTATATATCTTCTCCCACCCTACTATACATTTCAAGAACAGGAGAAAACACATGGAACAGGCATTCCTCTCCTCATAACTCATCTTCCCTTGTTGCCTTCCATCTCATTTAATGGTATCATGGACCTCATGACAAAAATAAAGACTACAGCAAAACATTTTGAAAAATCACTGTTCTCAAAACAGAGGTACACCTCGATATTTCTTCTGTACAAGCTACTGGAGGCTGTAAACTGCAAGCTCAGCTACAATTTCTCCTAAAGATGACATGCTACCTGGCTGTTCTGGGCTCTAAAAAAGGGACCTGCACAACCACAGGCCACTTTCTAACGCGTCTTACTCAGATCATGCCTTACTTGCAGCTTAACTCTAAAGCTCTTACAGGACAGATGAGCCTTGGATGAATTAAGATCACAGAAAGGTGGCTTTCAAGACAATAGGGGCCCAGAATAGCATCAGTCCATACTATAAAACAGAGCTGACAGTGTAACGTAAACAAATCTCGTAATTTGGCTCACAGGGAGGATAAGCCCACATTACTGGCACTGATCTGAAACATAAACAAGTAGATGATCCTGCTTCAACCCAGTGCACTTTAAATCCCAAATGAGACACCAGTGCACTGTGGACTGCAGCCTGAACCCAAGAAAAGGAAGGGGGCGGGGGGGAGAGGGCGCGGCTTGCAGCCCAAAGCGGGACCTGGAAAAGCAATAAGGAGTAGCGTTTACCAGGAAGAAAATGTTTCTGGGAACACCTGGCCAACATCTGTACATAAGCTACAAAAAGAAACTCAGTTCTTCTTAAAACTACTGTTTTCCCAGATTTTGCTGCTTTCCTCTCAAAAACCTTAGTCGCTCTTGAATATTGAGCTCTAGAAAAATGCACACCCTAACTGAATACGTAATAAACACGACATAAGTTCAAAAAGATACCCTTGCATGCCCAACCAAAGATTCCTGAAAGGACACGGAGCTACTCAAGACACTGGAAGAGTCCAAATCACAGCAACAGTTTGCACAATACCTTCCCAACTACCTTACTGGGAAAACAAAAAAAACCCAAAAACACCCACTTCCTTCAGACTAGAAGACCTAAAATGGAAGTAGAAGGGAAATGTGACCAAACTATTTAATTAGTACCTTATGGAAGGACACAGAGGCAGTGAGCTGTCTATCTCCATACAGAAAGATAAATGGCCCATAATTAGAACATAAGCCATTTCAATGTACTCATACCTGTTTCAACAGGTCCTAAGTGGGTGTTAATGTAACTACAAAGCTAGAGCAATTTACATACAGTAATGTTCCCCTTGGTGTGGCATTGCTTAACCATTTGCTAAGCCAGAGGACAAAGCTGTGTTTTCAGAAAACATCATCCAGTACCTTTTATATTTAAAAGCTCACATACTTGTATTAAAATTAACACCTGTCATCCTTAAAAGACAGAAGTAAATGTGGAATTTCCAGATGAACAAGATGAATGCATTTCTCAATGAACAGGGAACCTGGCTGATGGGCAACAACCTCTACTCCTTTTAGACATTAGGCATTAGAACAATATGCCATCAATAAGCTTTTCACAGGAACTTTCAATTCTTTTCTGCTACTTCGGTTGTTTCCACTATGCTCCCTCCCCCTCACCAGTACAGAAAAAAAATGTTTAATCCAGAATTATTTTTTCAATCAAGTTTCATCACATGACTGCATAGATAACATTGGACTTAAAATTTTACTGAAGCTAACTCTAATTAAAGTAGTAATGGCACCTTTCCAATCAGTTAGTCATACTGTTACAAAATCCCCCTCCTAAGAAAAGGTTCTTGAATATGAACATGCAGCTACTACCATCACCTGCAATTTAGAGCCAGGCCTTCCTGACAAGACATGACAATAAAAATGTAGCATCAGGTACTGCTGGGCAGCCCCAGTCTCTCAAGTAACGTTGTCTTCAAGCTTTCAAAGCAAACACTGCTCCACTACCAAGGACTGGAAAAACTTAACATCAGTCATCTCAACTGTCAACTTTTTTATTCTCCCACAATACGGAATTATTGAGGATTGTGACAAATTACACAAATGTGTCCTATGTTTGAAAAGTATCATAGGCATATTTCAACCAGAACTGGAGTTTAGACACAGCAAAAACTTAACACTGATCATATGGCATACCTGTTGCTCTTTCACTTGTGAAAATGTTGAGTCTGGCTAACCCTGAGACAACGGAAATAGTGTGGAAAAGAAATTAAAAGTCACTCTTTTCCTCTCAGACTGATTATAGACAAGCCTGAAGAAGTAGAACTAGCAATCCGTCTCTCCAGAAACTGTTGCAAGAATATCCAATTGAATAAACAAAAATATTAGAGCAGAAAATTTAAAAAATGGACAAAGCCTCTAAGAAAGGCTGCTCATTTCATGACAGGACTACCGTGCAGTATGTTCCAGCCCAAAAAAACCCCAGAGCACGGCACACAAAATACAGAAGGCATCAATAGTTGGAAAAAAAATGATTTTATCCACCAATGAGGAAAGCTCACTTTTTGGTCATCATTAAGTAGAAGTAATTTCCAGGCAAAACAAATTATTTGCAGGGGCCAGAAATATAAATAACATTTTCTAGCCTTCAACTGTCCTACAGTTCCAATACAATGGCCTTTCCTTTTTCACACAGACCTAGCCAGTGACATTTTTCAACTCCAAGGCGACACAGTGGCCCAACACACCATCTGAGTCTGCACCTGGTGGTCACTTCCACTAAACTATGGAACCTTGATACATCATGCTGAAGAATAACTGGTACCATTAGTATCAGAGTCTGGTACCAACACCGTTGGCTGAAGCTCAGTTGTCCACAGGACCACATCACATTCTGCTTACTGCACACCTCACCAGTTTCATTAGCAGGAAAGCTGCAAACAGAACTTCCATGTAAATTTCTGAGCTGCTAGTTTAAGAGCACTGGCCACAGAGTTCTTGATCATCAGACAGAATCATGCAAGTCTTCTCTTTGCAAGCATGTCAGTGCCACAGCACTCCTTCCTTGCTTCTAGCATTCCCCTACCAACTACATTGCAGAAGGTTGCCATCTCCTTCTTCAAGGAGCGTATGCTCTGTTTCCTCCTGAATGAGGTCTGGAGGGGCATAGAGTTTAACGCTCTTTCCAGGCGCACAGGACTGTTAGTCTCCAGTCTTTGTAACACCGTATGCCATACCAACGTCTTTTAATTAGAAAAACGAGCCTGCCTAAACCTGTGCTTTACCAACAGACCTAGACTGCCTTAAACATCTCACAGCCACGAAATAAGCAGGCTGTTTGCCCAAAATTACATTCTTCAAACACATCTTCAACATGGGATTTCCATATGCGTGCTCACGCCGTGGTTACAAATTCTTGAAACTAGGTCATTTTTGTGCACTTTTAAAGTGCCTAGAGCATCAAGAAAATCAACATTGGATACCTTTGTGGTCTAACTCTGTCAAACATCACAGTGCTGACGCAAAAGTTCCTAAAGTTGTCCAGTCCAGGCTCAAAAAAAAAAAACAAACAAAAAAACCAAACAACAAACAAACAAAAAACCAACCCAAAACATATAATAGTTTTGCCCACAAGAAAATAAATGGAAAATTTGCTCTTGATCTGCCAAAGTCAATATGAAAACCTGCAGCAGTAAATACGCAAAAATACTCACATGCTTCAGTTTTTGGTAGTTAATTAGCTGGTTTCACAATTCCAGGACAACTACATTTTGAACAAGAAGGACCTGTAAAGTGATCAGCCTCTCCCTGTGTTGAACACTACGTTGATTTAGGTGGCAAGTAGCTTGTTTCACAGGATTTCTGACATACAGTAAATAATATAAACCTCCTTAAGTAATAGTTTGTGATAGCATCTTATTCATGTGGCTGCCGTAGCAGGAGAATTTGGCAAGAATCTTGCAGATGGCAGAAAACATACAAGAGGTCAAAACTCTCTGCCAAACAGTTTCAGTGATCACAGTATACCCATCAGTCAGAAGCTGGAAATGAGACAGTGAACAATGCTAGCCTGCTACACAATGCTTCCTACTACAAAAATGACAAATTATGTCACAGAATGACTTTCAGAATATCAAGCATTCCACTCAGAACAACAAAACCTCAAGAAAGAAAAACTGTCTCCCTTTCCCTAACTCCCCAATGGATTTGCTCACCCTCAGGGTCCATATTTGCATAACACATCAATGTTTTTGGCCCATCTTGTCTAGCACCTGGCACTGACACAATTTCAAACATTATCATCTTTTGCCTGAGAACTCATCCTACAGAAACAAGGGTCACAAAAGAAGACTAAGGGACACCAGCACATTCCAGACAGCAGGTGTCCAATCTAAAGGAAGGTACCAACAATACTTATTTAGAATTCCACTCTTCAAAGATCATAATCACATGTGAGGGAAGGGTGGGAGGAAGAGAAGCACAGGAATGCTTTCACAGTAGTGTAACAGTCAACATCCTGGGAAACATGATCATCATCAAGAGATACAATGTTCAAGATCACTTGCTTTAAGTCTTCCAAAGCAGGTAAATCTGAAATCACACCTGTTAATATTCAGCACTTTGTTCATATCAGTATGACACATTGCCAGGTATCTTTACAACCACTAAAATTGCACCAGTAACCACCATAAAACTATCAGGATTGTAATTTGAATTATTCTACTGAGCAAGATGTGTTTACTAAAACACATTTTGACTGCTCTTTGGTCTATAATCCTCTATTTCTCTACCAAAAGCTTCATTCTTAATTTCACTTTCAACTCACATAGCTTTGAAAAATCTAACAAGCTGAAATAGAAATTTAAATCTTTGTCACTTGCCCCAGAAAAGAAAAAGCTCTTGCCTTCAACCTTGGTCTAAAGCCAGTATCTATTGAACCTATATGTGGTAGACAGTCAGGAAATGTAGTTACACTCATGTTCCAACACCACAGCAAAATCTGCCAGACCTTGTCAAAGGGGGAAGCTGATTTGTATTTGGACATAAAAACTGAAACACCCACCCCAAGGTTTCACTCGACCTTATACTCACAAGCATCAGAAAGTAACTGGTGCCCAAGAAGTCTGTCCTGCAATCAATCAAGCAGGAAAAGGACATTCAAGCTGTCCACCCAGGAGTGGGCCATTACACTTGTTGCCCTGACATGGTGGGTGACCAGTCATCCAGTTCTCCTCACATCTCCTGGGCACTTTCTCAGTTGGCAACCACACGCAGAATTTACGTGTTACAGATAAGGATAAGCCTTTTCCCACCCTCTGATTGTGAACAGCAATGACTCTCTCTGTCTGGTACCACCTCCATGATTCACCAGCATTTGTTCACTGTGCTCTGCCTTCAAAGGGGAGTCAGGTGAAACCAAACGCAAACTTGCTGGGATCTGGATGACTAGCAGCTAATCCAGGCATTTCTAAAGACAAGTCATTCCAACTGCTGCATGTGGTGCCTTCACACCTAGATGCTTCTGTTCATGATCATTTAGCCCTTCTAGTGCAATTCCCCACAGGTGTACCAAGGAAAAGATGCATAGCCACTGCAGCAGGCCGGCACAGAAAAAAGTGGTCAGAGCAAAAGGGCAGCACCTTTTTTTACCCCCCAACAGTGTCTGCATAAGCCATCTGAAAGAATGTACGAAACTGTGGCTTAAAGGCTTTTTCACTGCTCCTTACTGCCAACACCACAGGTATGGCAGTCTTTGGACTAACCATACTATTAATTTTATTGAAAGATGAGGATTCTCATACTCCAGCAGATCATTTGTATGTAGAAGCAATCTCAAATATTTTTAGTGCAGGAACAAATGTAGACTTGGCAAGCATTCTCACAGATGGTTAAGAAGAGAAAACTTGGAAGACCACCTCAGCTCTTCATCCAGTTCACCTGAACAAGGGCATTAGACTGCCATGGAAAAAAAACCAACAAAAACTTCTCTTTAAAATAACTCGTTCTACCAACTCTAAACAAATCAAGGAATCACCTCAGAAGATGAAAGATCTCTCCGAGAGGTAACAACAGCAAAGTAAAATAAATTTATCACATCAGGTGTGCTCTCCTCTAGAAAATTAGGTGGATATTTAAATGCCTTTCAGTAAGGTTTGTACAGGAAGGGACACAGTCTCTCAGGTGGAGAGCTAGGAAAACAAGTACTGCCTACTGCTAAAAGGTTCCAGAACATTCTCATTATCCACACAGACATGTTCAGTTCAAAGATACAAAAGAGCAAAAAATTAGTGAGTAACACAGGCCAGATTTTTCCAGTGATTGATGTACTCCTCCTGGCAACATGCAGCCGAACCAAAGAGGATACTGATACTTTGGCATTTAAATCTTTCCCTCCACCACTCCCCGCCTCCATGAGGTTCCTCTTTGCTCCCTTGCAAACACTGCCAACAACCTGTAAAATTCCCTTAGCTGCTCTTGCTGATGAGGATACTACTGCATTTGCCATGTTTGCCAAAAAGATTTGCCATTTGTCCTGGAGAGCTCTCAGATGCGTACCAAGCCCACAGTCAAGGGGAACTTAATTATCAAACACACAGAAATCTTTTTCAAGCTAATTGCCTCAATCATTTAGCAATAGAAACTAAATAGGCCTAAATGCTTGGAAGCTACAAAACCACTGACATTACTATACCTCAAGACCAACCTGATTTCTTGTAAATAAGGGTTATTAAGAAGCACTCCACAGTATGCAATAGCCAAGAACCGCTAGTGACATCTATTTGCTTTGGTTATTTTGGGTTGCTCTCTCCTTACATTACACACAGTACTCCTTCAGAAAGCACCATCCAAAAAGAAAAATCCTGGTCTCTGAACAAACAGTTGTTTCTTTCTTCCTGGCCTGCCTTTCATTACTATTTCCAGTGAGTCATAAAAAAAGTATCCAAAGTGAGGCAAAGATGGTGGTACTCCACCACTGTCCTTTCTGTACCTCTCTCCACCCACTTTTCAGAAAAATACAGCTCTGAATGTGCATTCCAAGACACTTCCAGTCCAGACAGCCACTCCCTGCCAACTGCATGAGATCATCAACGAAACAGTACAGGATCTGTAGAGAAATACCTCAAGTCCAAACAGGAGCTGATAAAAGCCCAAATAAAGTGGTAAGAGCTATGCAGAAGTTACTTCAACTAACAACTAGTGATAATAAAATATTATCTATGAATACTCCTGGATTACAATCTAACACGGGACTTGCATTGTATCTGAGAGAAGCAGAAAGCAAAAAAAACCACCACAAAACAACATACACGAAAAACCAATCCAAACAACCAACCCAAAACCAGCACCTGACCCAATCTACAACTGGAAACACCGATGAAGAATATTATAGTAAAACACCCTGACTTCTAGATAAGGACAACAAAATTTAGGTCTCTCGGGCTGGTTCTATTTGAGATAAATATACCCTCACCCTTCTGTGAGCATGAGCTGACAACAGAACAGAGTATACTCTTACAGTTTTATCTGCACTGCCACAGCTTTTCTATTAAACTACTGTGATTTGGAGACAGGGGAAAAAAAAAAGCAAAGCAATCCAAACAAATGAAATAAAAGAGAACACGAAAAAGAAAACTTGAAGTATTAAACAACACTTATTAGTAAAGCCATTTTTATTCAAGAATGAGGCATCTGGCCCACACATAGTAGAGTAATCCCTCTATTCACAATCTTCATTTTAACTCCAAATTTCATTTCAGTCTTTCACAATCTTGAGCAACTTAGTTACACTTTGCCTCCCTTTCTCCAACTAGCAAGAATTAATTCCTGTTTCACAAGACTGTTGCACATTATTAACTGAAATAAAAAACTACTAAATAACAATAGAACAACAGTGACAGTGAAAAAAAACCAACCAAACAACGTGCTGGAATACCATTAAATAAGTACAAATGATTCCTCTGATAATGTTTCTGATGTATGCTCATTAGTAGACAGGTCCTGCAAACAGTTATAAATTGCCATAAATTGAGTATGGAAATACTAAAAGTTACTGCACATCGGCTGTCACATCAGACAGTTCAGAAATTCAAACTTTTCTAAATTTTTTATTTCAGTACAAAGTTAGGTGCTAGCCAATTTTCATCTTACCTTCTTCTAATATTTTAAAAAAACCCACTTTGCTTCTAGATTCCATATCTGTTGCTCGGTTAAAAGGATAGCAAGCCTCTGACAGTGCTGATGCAATGCAAATCAGCATGTTGTTAATCACATGATTTTAGGTGCCTTTATGTTATAGGAAAAAAAAATTAATATAAACTACAGTGTTTGAATGCAATATTGTACTGTAATAATATAACATGATTATGGGAAAGAGGAAGGGAGTCACTTAGTGTTGTTCTTCAGCTGCCTCCTACCCTGCCTTGGCTACCATCAACTTTACAACGTTCACCTTTTCAGCTTCTGAGTGTGATATGGGGTGCACCAGCTACCTTCCTCTGCTCTTAGGTCCTCCTCCTTAGAGATGTAACTTCCAATCTGACATTCTCTCACCGTGAAGAAAGATTATTAGCCCTCCCACAGCTCAGAGGGACTGTAATCAACAGCACAAGCAAAATACCACACTATCTAATTCAGATGCTATACTTTAGTTACACTACTGGCAAAGATGTTAAATACAGAAAATCTCAGATCAAGGGCATTAATTTCAAACACACTGATCTCTTATAGTTCTTGTTTAATTGATCCTGTTAAATAAACTCCTTACCAACAATGCACCCAAGAGCCTTCTTCTAGACTGCACCAGTAGTAATAAATAAAACTCAAAGGGCAATTTACAAAATAACTTCTCAGTAAGGAAAAAAAATTCCTGGAGCAGACAATGAACTCGAGCCTTTGCTTTCCCTGGTGTATCTTAATTATTAAACTAAGAAGTCTGCTCCCCTCCTGGCCATTTAATCTTTAACTCTTACATTAAGTGATACAGCCTTAGGAATCAGGAACTCCCACTCACATATACATGAGTAGCCTGTAAACCACTAAGCAAACATGGGTTATGGGGTGGATAGGGTTGAGGCTCTCCAAGCAGACCTTCCACTTGAAAAATTACTGCTCCAACTGCCAAGGTGGATACAGCGAAGGCTGTACACCACTGCTTGCATTTTGAGCAACACAGCTGTTGCTTCATTCTTTACAAAACTTACTGGTAACCACTGGGCATTGTTTGAAACATCTCAAGGCTCACCCGGAGACAAGAGTGAAAACTTCCTTTTTTTCTGACAAGGTGTGGCAAAAATCAAATGCCCAGCTGCTCAACCTCATCAATATCAAGACAACACTCAGAAGAAGAGACAACATCACTAAGAACTTCAGAGTCAAAGCTGATTTATTTAAAGAATAAGTCCCCATGATTAAGCAAGAGCTTAATGAAAATACTAAAGCTGTAACTGTGGAACGTATTTTTGCCTGAGTTTTTTTTTTTGCAAATCTAGGTATGGAATTCAAGAGAGAATCAGCACCTCCTCAAGCATTTACTCCAAGGCCGATGACAGGAGGAGTCCACAAGTGAAGGATGTGGGACTCCATCAAGCTTGGACAGTTACTACAGTGCAACTCATCTCTCCCTGTTTGCCCAGCATTTGCTGCTCAAGACTTTGGATTCAAAGGGAAAGAGCTACTTTGAAACACAGTCAGATCTTACTGACTACTTCAAATTTCATTCAAGTCCGCACGAAAGGAAAATTATCTACTAGTAACTAAGCAGTCTTTGTGAACTTATAATAGTGATCATCCTCATAAAGCACCTAAAGGACTACAGTATAAACTGAGTGCTCCCCGCCCCTTCAAAAATAAATATAATAATTCTTGATAAAATTAAAGTCCTGGAAATAAATCCCTTATATTCTGCAGTGGTAAACTTGTACAAACTCAGTACTTTCTTCTCAGTAAAGTCACTACAGCTGAACATGTCTGTCTTGCTAAGGAAGAATTACACAGATTTATACAAAATTCACCACCCAGCCAGGGAAAATTTTCTGTCTCTTAACCTATATCATCTTTTGAAGGACAAAGGGAGACTTAAGTATTCGGTGAGCCATGACAAAACACGCTCTCGGCTATGCTGAACATGTATTTATGTATGTCTCATTCCTATGCTTCATGTACAGCATATAGGATTTAATCTTTGCCAAATATTTTTAAAATAGCAAAAATAAGACTTCATGTATTAATTTTTAATGCCAGTCCTTTTTCCTTCAACAGCAGATATACAGCATCTACCGTGTTCTGATCATACTTTCAATTAATTGTCTGAATGAAGATACACGGTATGTTTATATGCTTAGTAAACATGGAGATAACACAAAAGCTACACACATGCTGGAAGACAATAAGATAAAAGTTATTTTAATATTTCAAACAAAAATCAGGAAAATCTAATTCAGCAGGATCAAGTGAAAAGTAACACACTTGGGAAAACACAACAGACCATGCAAACACAAGATGAGAAACAAATTTCAGCAGCACAACTTCAAAGTGACAACTCAGCAAAACTCTACTATATCATAACATCATGAAAAAGCAGATACCATGCAAAAATGTACGATACTATCAAATTCATTGGGGTATAGAAAATAATCCTCACGCTCTTTACAAGTAGTCACACTAACACCCTGTTGGAAAAGTTCTCTCTGTTCCGGCAGAGGACTTCCAGAAAGACACTGAGTGCCTGGAGAGATGTCAGAGCAACCCAGGGAAGAGTAGTACAGATCTATTAAATAGATGGATGCAGGGAGAAATATGCAAGAATTGAGTTCTCAGTCTAAGTGAGGATAAGTGCAAGGGATATACACTGCTACAATTTAAATTTGTAAAAGATTTCAGTTAAGAGGAAGGGAATAACTGTTTTTCACATGCACTGCTAAGCCAGGAGGCAATACTGCACCAGACATATACAAGTCAGACAACAGGGAGAACCCATCCAGTGCTAGGAATACTGGAGCAATACAGCTACAGAGTCCTTGCCACAAAGTCTCTGAGAACGTTACACATGCACATCAGAGGTCGGTTGGTTTTTCTGGGGAGGAAGGGAATTCCTTTGTTTTTTTTGGTTGCTTGCTTTTTCTAGTGAAACTATGTAGCCACTAAGAAACTGAGACAAGACGTAAGATGTATCCAAATTATTCCCCATACCAAATGTCACATCTTCTTTTAAAGTACCAGCAGTTTCAAAATCACTTATTCTCACCTCTTTGCTTCCTCCAGATGACAAAGGTATTCATAGGCTACATTCTGGCGTCGCCTTTCATCCATTTCCTCTGCTGTTAATCTCTCATTATCCAAGACAGCTGAAAATAAACAAAACATGGTCCTCAGATGGTTGAAGATTGAATATAACCAAACAGGGACATCAAAAATCAGATCCAACCTCTCCCAAAGAAACTCACTACAGTTTTTTTTTATTCAGAAAATTAAGGATCTGATGACTTGTTCTTTACTAGCAACAGAAGATGCCCTGTTTCCTCATCCTTGTCACATAAATTTGCCAGCTTCCTTCTTCCTGATTTCTCAATTTGACTGCATCCCTTTAACTATTTTTTAGAAATAATCCTTTATTTTTTTTATTTTCTTCTAGCTTTGCCTTTGCCTTCCTCAAAAGCACATCAGTGACCACTTGGCCCCTCATTTATCCTCTGATTTTGATGGCAAAAGATTAAGGAACAACACAAATACATATTCGCATTATATAATCCCTTCTGTATCTTCATAGATCACCTCTAAAACAAGGCAGAAACACTAGTCACACTCCTTATCTGGAAGGGAATCATTCAGATTCACAGCCTGCATGTCATCTTCAGATCAAGCTAAAGACCTACATAGGGGTAATATGCCTAAATCTTCCAGATTCTGTGTATTTAAAGCCTCAGTGAAAAAGTCTTCTCTTCCCATACTTTCAGCTAAATACATCTCATATCAAAAAAAAAAAAAAAAAAAAAAAAAAAAACTGAAGTTTTTTAGGTTTTGTGGATCAATTTGACAAATAGGAAATATACCGTTACTAATCAAAGGTTAGCTTATACCTAAAATGCCTTCAACTACAATCTACTGTGTGCTTTTGAGACCCCAGCAGGAACACTGCATCCAAGTCTGGCGCCCTCAGCACAAAACCTGTTAGAGCAGGTCCAGAGGAGGGCAACAAAATGCTCCGGGGGCTGGAACACCTCTCCCACAAAGGCAGGCTGAGACAGCTAGGGTTCAGCCTGGAGAAGAGAAGGCTCCAGGGATACTTCATTGCGGCCTTTCAGTACCTAAAAGGGGGCTTATAAAAAGTAGATGGAGATACTGACGGGACAACGGGGACAGTTTTAAACTAGAAGTGGAGAGATTTAGATCAGATAATAGGGATAAATTCTTGAACCGAGAAGATAGTGAGGCATTGGCACGGGTTGCCCAGAGAAGCTGTGGCGACCCCATCCCTGCAAGTGTTAGAGGCCAGGTCGGACCGACTGCCGCTTACAACATCTCCCCTTCACAGCACCACGTTTTCCTCCGCCGCTGATAACTTCAGACGCGGTATCAGAGCACAGGCCAGCCCGCGTGTCGGACGCCAAGACCCAAAGCCTCCCTCTCCACAGGAAGCCTCTGCCAAGGCGGTGAAGGGGTCCGATGGCAGCGGAGCTCGCCCGGCACATCGGGTGTGGTCGCCAGAATCGGCGGGAAGGCGGAAGGCAGGGCCGCCCCCGCCCCGCCCGCGGCGGACATCTTGGGCGAGGCGCGGGGCCCGCCCGCGGCAGACGACGGCGGCACAGCCGCGGGACGCCCCGTCGCTGCCCATCCGCTGCCTCCTGCCAGCGCTCGTCTCCAGCACTCAGGAGGGCCGTCGAGCTTCGACGAGCTCCCGTGCGGCACGGCGCCCACTCCGCGAGAGGCGCGGCTCCCCGGGACCCGCGAGTAGAGCCGGCGGGGCGCACCGCGCCCGCGGGGCAGTCCCGGAGCCCGGACCCCGCGGCTCCCCCCATGCCTGCGGCAGCCCAGCCTCCCCTCCCAGCGCTAGACCCGGGCAGGCACGGACAGCTCGGGCTGGGCATCGCTTGGCGGCCACGCGGATTCCCGGACCTCGGGCACTCCGGTACTCACAGCCATAGTGGGGCCGCGACACGGCCAGCCCGTCCACGTCCTCCGCCGCCATGGCGCTGCGCTGGGCCGGGGCTGGCGGGAGCTGGGCGCGGCTGTTCCTCTTCCTGCCGCACCGGGTGTGGCGGGGGCGGAGCCGCTCCTCCGCGCTCTCTCTGCCTTTCCCCACCCTGGCCGCCCCCGCCGCCTTCAGCCGCCGCGGAAGAGAAGTGACGAGTTGCGCAGTCCCCCTCCGGCCGGACTCAGCCCCCAGCCTAGCTCGGCCCGTCCCCGGCTTGGCCGCCCTGTCTCTCCCCGGGGTCCTCTCACAGGGCCAGCGCCCTGGCCTGAACCTTCCTGTTAGCCTCATTCGTAACACCCAGCTAAGCTCTGACCTAAACTCTGCCAGCATACTGTGCGGGACACAGCCCAGGTCAACCTACTCATGACCCACATCTTACCTTCTCAGCCCTCCCAGCCCCACTGTGTGCAGTGCAGCCTCATCAGCTCAGCCTCCACAGCCCGGCTGCCTCCCCCGTGCTGCTGGGCCAGGCTTGCCTAGGCCCTCTTGTCCTGCCAGGTTCCCCAGCTGCATTGCCCTTCACAGTATCAACACCTGGCGTTTCTGGATGCAGCTGTGCCGTTCCACCTAAACAGCTCTGCTGACCAAACTGTGGTAACTCACCTGAAATGTCAGCCATAAGTTGAAGCACGGTGCTCCAAAACAACAGCAACATCCCGCAGCACTGCCACTTCAGAATGATGCCCTGAAAGTTTCCTTCCCTTCAGTACACATTACTGTTGTTTTGCCTGTTTCTTGTTCAAGGGTCAGAGCACTGACGATGACAGCCACCATGTGTCCATTTTAATTAGTCCCATGAATTTCACTGCCAGGGCATAAACTTACTACCTAAGCACAAATTAAGTAATTTGGAAGACCAATAGCCTCTGTTAGGAAAAGCATCAGCAGCAGGTCAGGGAGTTGATCATTCCCATCTTCCCAGCAGTGGATTCAGTTTCAGCTTCCCCAGTACAAGGAAGACATGGGCATAATGGAACAAGTACATTAAGGGCTTGGAGCATCTGACATGAGGAGAGCATGAGAGAACATGACAAGAAGCAATGGACTGAAAAACATAGAAGTCCCACTTCAACAAAATAAAGAAATATTTGTATTCTGAAGGTGATCAAACTCTAGAACAAGTTACCTGGAGAAGTTGTGGAGTCTCGGCCCTTGGAGATACTTCAAACTTAACTAGGCATAGTCCTGGACAAACCCACTTGAGTTCACTCGGCATTGAGGAAACAAGGTTGGACTAGAGACTTCCAGAGGTCACTTCCAAACTCAATGATTCAATGAGCCCATCAAAAAGTACATTTAATTACTATATATACATAGGCAACATGCAATAGGACAAGAAGACATAGTCCGAAGATGTGCCAGGACAGGTTTAGGTTGGACATTAGGAAGAATTTCTTCACAGAAAGGGTGATTAGATATTGGAATGGGCTGCCCAGGAACATGGTGGAGACATCATCCCTGGAAGCGTTTAAGGAAAGACTGGATGTGGCACTTAGTGCTTTGGTCTAGTTGACAAGGTGGTGTTTGGTCATTGGTTGGACTCAACAATCTTAGAGAACCTAATTAATTATGTGATTGTTAAAGAGTCTGTATGAAAGGGAGACATAATTCAATGGTTACAGAAGTAACTACATCGGGGAATGCCAGACATAAATTACAAACCAAAAGGTTTTATAATGCATTATTATTATTAACATTTGCATTATTTAACATGTGGCCACTTGGAAGTCATGTAATGAGAAGACATTTAAAATAATGTTTATATATAGACTGTGGAGTGCAGAACTCATTTTGTCCTGCTAAAAATCTCGTAACATTTTTTGCACAGTGCCACAATCCTCCCTCAAAAAAATCTCATTCTGGTAAGAACAATACAACACGATTATTGCATATCATCAAAGAACCTAGCTGAACCTCTTCAAGGTTGTATTCAATGGTACCTATAACAGCTCCCCTGATTTAAGATTTCTGGTGATTGTTATTGACTCTGCAAAATGTTTTTCTGTTAGGATTTGTGTATCTATGTGTCTAATTTATTGCCTTTCCTGTTTCTTGTCTTTTTTTTCTCTTAATGTTGAATGAGCACTAGTCAGATAACCTTGCAAATAATATAGAGATACCTATTTTTCTCTAGTTTCAAAATTTGGGCAATCAATTCTGTAAAAAAAAAAAAATCTATAAGTTTTTTGCCTTAATGACTAATCACTAGGCTTCCTAGAGAAAATGAGCACCAATATCCTTTAAATAATCTACTGTTATCTGTTCTCTTGCAGGGGTTTCCAGATCAATTGTATACTGTGATATTTATGCCAAGGATGCATAAAAAATACCTAGCTAAACTCCTCAGCCTTTATTATGACGCTAGAAGTTTTGTCAATAGAAAGAGAATCGTTTTGTTATACTCATACGTGATCAACAATAATGTTGGGCTTCCCAAGTTACACATAAAGCTGTATAGCTACAGATAGTACACACCCATATTCTTCCTACATTTCAGACCATATTGTGGCAAGCTGAACTAAATATGTATTAGATAACCCTTAACACTAAACACTAATTTCTTCTAAATGAAGAAGAGTAAAAATGCACATAGAAAAAGACACTGCCAAAAATGAAGGGGGAGACGGGGATGAAAACAGGCTGCTAAAAACCACTTTATTAAATAACTTCACAGTTTTCAAACTGGCACTGCTAAAACACTGACGGATAACATGAGAAACCGATAAAGAAGCCTAGTGAGGCACATCAAAACCCAGTCTACCTTGCAGGCTGCGCCTATGCTGTTGTCCTGGATGGGACCTCCCGAGCCGGCACCTGCCATCACAGCCACCCACGTTACGGCACGGTTCTCCTGCAGCGAGCCAAGGCCAACGCACCTCCGGAGCGCCCGGGACGCGGGCGGGGTCCAGAGCGCCCCTCACGCCGCGCTCCGCGAGGCCGCTCCCGCTGCCTCTTCCGGCGTGCCCGCCTTCGCGCGGCCTCCGCCGCCGCCCGTTCCCCCGCCGCCGGTCACTCCCGCCGCCGCCGCCCGTTCCCCCGCCGCCGGTCACTCCCGCCGCCGGTCACTCCCGCCGCCAGTCACTCCGGCCGCCGGTCACTCCCCCGCCGCCGGTCACTCCGGCCGCCGGTCACTCCCCCGCCGCCGGTCACTCCGGCCGCTGCCCGCTCCCCCCGCCGCCGCCGCCGCCGCCGCCCGCCCCTCCCGGCGGCCCCCGCGCGCCTCCCGGCAGCCCGCGCGGCCCCGCGGCAGGATGATCCACGAGCTGCTGCTGGCGCTGAGCGGGTACCCGGGGGCGGCCTTCACCTGGAGCAAGCGCGGCGGCCTCCAGGTGTGGCACGGTCCCGGCCGAAGCCCACCCGGCCCCCGCCCCGCCCGGCCCCCGCCCTGCGCGGCCCGCCCGTCCTTCCGTCCGTCATCGCTGTTTCCCACTCCAGGTGTCTCAGGAGCTGCCGTTTCTGCATCCCAGCGAGACCAGCGTCCTGAACCGGCTCTGCCGCCTCGGCACCGACTACATCCGCTTCGCCGAATTCGTGGAGCAGTACACGGGACACGTACAGCAGCAGGTGGGGCCGCCGGGCCGTGGTATTTCCCGGGAAGAGCGCGGCAGGTGCCAGTAAGGCCAAGCTGCCCAGGACACAGGAGTGTCCCGCGGCCCGTGGCCCTACCCGCGCTCGCACCGAGCAGAGCTCCAGAAAGCTCTCTGCGATGCGTGTAGGGAAGGGTAGAGAGCAGTGAAAGATGAACTGAATGCAACATCTTGTTCTTGGGGAAGTCTTGTAATAATTTCTGACCACAGCAGACTGGCCAGAGTTTGTGAACTGAGTGGGATGCTCATGACTGTCTTGTAGTCCTTCTCAAGATTTGCGAAGCGCCTTGAGATCCAAGAGGCACACTTAAGGGAAAAGAAGCACTGGTACCAGTGGCTCCCAGCACTTCTATAGGCCCACAAAAGAGCTAAATATAAATCTGCTCAAGTAACTCTTCTTGTGACAAGATTGTATTTGTTTTTCTGATCACTTTATGGTGAGCTAAGGTGCATTTCAGCCTGTTTGGAGCCGTGACTACTG
This sequence comes from Corvus moneduloides, assembly GCF_009650955.1. Classification (NCBI taxonomy): domain Eukaryota; kingdom Metazoa; phylum Chordata; class Aves; order Passeriformes; family Corvidae; genus Corvus; species Corvus moneduloides. The sequence continues at coordinate 13,130,015 of NC_045488.1, read as the reverse complement.
CCTGTTTGCAGCCATGACTGCACAGATATTAGGTTACTCTTCAGACTTGCACTAGGATGCTGATGCAGATTTTGTTTTGTTTCAGGATCACCATCCATCTCAGCAAAACCAGAGTGGATTACATGGCATTTATTTGCGAGCCTTCTGCACAGGTCTTGATTCAGTGCTGCAGCCTTATCGACAGGCACTACTTGACCTAGAACAAGAGGTAAAGGAGAGAGATACGGAACAAGAGGCTGTAGTGCTGCTGACAGATTGTGGAAACTTGTCATTTCTGCAATAGACATTCTAGTAGTAGTTTCTAAGATGAAACAAGGTATTTTCCTTTCCGTATTAGGGATGCCTTCCAAATTATTCCTGTGACATGCCACTGTAAATTACTTTTCATCCTAATAAGTGTTGTCCCCTCTTCCTTCAGTTCAGTAAGTGCTCCATCTGTGTCAGAGCCCACTGCTGTCTCAGACTATTTTGGCTTCTGTTTTCAGTTTTAGAGGTTTTGATTAATCTCTGCTAGACTAGTAGCTGACGTAGCTTGGGTAGTGTTACCATCCAGTGGTTGTGATAATTAATCTTCATTAATTGCTTTATCTTTATAGTTTCTGGCTGACCCACATCTTTCCATCTCACATGTTAATTACTCCTTGGACCAGGTATGTCATATTAATAAAGAGGTAGTGTTCTTTGGTTGTTCTTGTCACTCATTGAGTGGGTGGGATAAACAAGGCTTGCTCTGTCATGTCATACCATTTCTATCTAATGCCTCTATATCTGTAGTCCCTTAATCATGCTCAGAGGATCACCTGCACTTCAACACAAAGCTAAGGTCCTCCTCCTTGACCCTCACACATTCCTCACTGTCTGTGTTTAGCCTGAACTACTGCTGGAATATAGTAACTTCGTGCAGCTTGGTCCAGTGGAGGGAGGACATACTTCCTAGAGACTTGCATGTCATGTTTCTAATTTGTGGGGAAAGACAGATGAATAGTTTTATTAAATTATTGTGTTCAGCTGCTATCCACAGTTACTCGAGTATAGTTTTTTTCTCTCTTCCTTACATAACAACCTGGATCAATATTTCACTCCTTGTTCTGCAGTTTCAGTTACTCTTCCCCTCCGTGATGGTCATGGTGGAACAGATCAAAACTCAGAAGGTACAGTAAAATTGCAGCAAGTTTCTCTTAACAGGTTTACTCTTTAACTGATAAAGTTATTTCTGCCCTCATCCCAGACTTCTAATACTAGAAAAGAGTGTAGTTTCAGTAATGGATGCCCTATTACTAGTTCTGCTGTAAGTATTGAGATTATATAATTCATTTACACTGGATTTGACTTTTTCCCTTATACGATAATCTTTGATGACTTGAATTTTATAGGACAGGATGCTGGTGGTTGGAATTTTTTCTTTTCTGAGTATGTTTTCTCCGACTGTTCCCTGAAATAAAAAAGGCAGAGGCTGATGTTTTCAGAATCCAGAGATGCTTACATTTTTTTTTAATAGAAAGTATTGAGAGAAGCTTGGGTGTAGAGCCACACATAGAAGGCGTTTTTCATCACAACACAGAGCATGTTACATCTCTCTTTCTGTAAGACTTGTTCAGCTTATTAAGGCATTTTCTTGTGAGCTGAAAGTGTAGTGTTTAAATGTATAAAAAGGTCAGTACAGATCCAAATAACAGACCTAGTCTAACATTTTCTTTCTGCAGATTCATGGATGCCAGATATTGGAGACAGTCCACAAACATAGCTGTGGGGGGTTGCCTCCTGTTCGCAGTGCTCTTGAGAAGTACGTAGATACAATAAAACTGTTACTTCATTCTTCTGGAGTTAGTGTCAAAGTGTTTCTTACTTGTTGAAACAGTACATGCAAAACAGCCTTACATGGTATAAAAGTAGGAGTACCATGCAGGGAAAACCGTCACAATCCCCATTATTTATCTAAAGCAGGCTTGTGGTGGGAATGAAGGCTTTCTTCATACTTTGGATTAAGGGCTCAGAAAGCTTCAGACCCAGGTTTTTTTTCTTCTTTTGAAGTCTACATGAATTGTTTTGCATATGGTAGACCTGTTACTGATTTTTGATCCTTCAAAATGATAAATGTGATTGTGTGAGTGTTGTGATGTTTGTGTGTCCTTGTGGAGAAAGTCAGACTCCTTAAAATGTCATTTAAGTAGAAACAGCAGCCACTGCAGACTTACACCTCTGGTCTACTAGCAGATTTCTATGGAGAAGCCACATATTCAGAGGATATGTTAGCTTAGTTTTGCACCTTTTAGTTTCATTCACCCTTCTCTGTTAAAAAAAAAAAAAAAAAGATATAAAATACCACATTAGCCATTTAGTACTTGCCATACTGCCTGGCTGACTAACTGAACCTCCATACAATGACATACAATGAGGTTTTGATTACTGTGTGCAAAGGCCTGACTGACTGTTTCTCTTGACCTCAGGATTCTGGCTGTGTGTCATGGAGTCATGTATAAGCAGCTCTCTGCCTGGATGCTGCATGGATTGCTACTAGACCAACATGAAGAGTTCTTTATCAAACAGGGCCCCTCTTCTGGAAATGTCCCTAGCCAACCTGAAGAAGATGATGATGACTTAGGAATTGGGGGACTTACAGGAAAACAGCTACGAGAACTTCAGGACCTGGTGAGATCTACAAGTCATAACTTGGCATCTTTGGTCTTAGGGAACCAAAGAAGACGTGTATTGCATTCTGCTTCAGTGCGAGCTATGCCACACTAGACATATATTGAAACCTGCTAGGATGGTAAATCAAGAGAATATTGTAATAGGTTGCTGCTAGGCATAAGGGACAGAGACCTATTGTTTGGCCCAGTTGGATAACCCCAGGGCAGAAAGCCCTTTGGATGGAATCTGTGTAGATGCTGATGTCAGGTAATGGGAACTGCTGCATGCCCACTGCTCTTGACTGACTGGTTTCTCATTCCTTATGGTCAACACTGTGATCTAACACAGGCACTGGTGGTAGTGTGAGGAATTGCAAGGGAGGGGGTGTGGGGAACTTGGCTGTTGACATGATTTGCACACTTTCTATGGGCAGCTGGGTCAGGTGCCTTTCTTGTACAACCATTAGTTGTGTGAATGTTACCTAACAGGTTAATGCTACTGACATTACTGGTAGAAAATGTGCTATGTGAGAGTCAAGAGACTGCTAAGCAAGGGAGCAACCTGCCAGCACACTGGTGAAATGTGGTAACTCTTCCTGTAGATGCTATACCATTAGAGTGGCCTTTTGCAAAGCAGCTTTCTCAGTGGAGTAGTCTTCCACACTATGAGCATTTGAATAGTGTCTGAATAGAGAACAGTGTGGAGCAAGTTCAACTCTAAATTCACACTCTAGTTTGTGGTGAGAAAACATTTCATGGGCATCTATGGAGTTAGTGTGGTGCTTGCAGCTTGGCTGTGACCAGACAGAAACTATGTGTTGCATACTAATTAAGTGCCCTGTGCCAACAGTCTCTGCTGAAAACAGACTACACCCAGAGAAAAACAGGGGAAAACTTTAAAAGGCAGTTAGTGGAAAAATCTGTTATTTCACTGTATCAGATAAAGAAAGAATGTGAAAATTGTTGAGTCTTCTAGGTCCGTGATGGAAACTGTAGACTAAGAAACTTCTTTCTTCAGTATTATCGACTAACGGTGTTGGCAATTCTTCAGTCAAAGAGTAAAATAAGAAATCTTGAGTGTTAGTGTGATAGACTGATAAAATACTTGGGTATTGCTCATCTAAAAGTGTCACTAGAATCTCAGGAAAATAATTGCCAACCTGTTAACATCAGTATACAAAGTTGTACTGAACTTTTCTATTGAAATGAAGAATTTTGTAGATGGCAAATGTTCTCAAAAATTTGTTTGGGTGATTATTTCTGGATTATGGACCACTGAAACTAATTCTCCAGTAACAAGAAAGCCAGATGAAATAATCAATATTGTGTTCCTGAAGAAAGATCTTGCCTCCGTACTTGGAATTATTTATTAACATTCAGAGAAGAATTTAGTAACTTGCTGTGTTCTAAAACAGCTTTCACAGGAACTGAGAAAATTGCCTTATCTTTGCTAGCAAGACTTTGGATTTTTGTCATGTTTGCTCACTAGTGGAGGCATTCATATTTGGCCTGTATCACAAGTGTTCTAAGAGTGTTAAAACATAGGAACGGGTGTAGGAGAGGATTATTTTTGGTAATGCTAGTTAACATGGTTATGGCAGCAAAAGACTGATGTAATGCATTTGCAATAAAAACTCCTTTTGCTGATGTAACATTATCCTTTGGTACAGCCAGTTTGTTGCTGTTCCACAGAGGTTTAGCTTCTTTTCCCCTTCTGCTCCACTCTGATGGAAGCAGTATCTCTAGGGAGATCTGCTAGCATACCAGAAGCATAAGGAAGTTTACTGGCCTACTTAAAGGATATAAATCAGTTTTGCTACCTTTCTGCTTACTTCAAATGTTCTTGGATGCCCCCTCACACACACCCCCCTTTATACACCTTTACTATCTGGCTTTCTCACAGTGTTTTCCATGTGATTTCTTTTTCCTGGTGTCTCTGGCAGCGCTTGATTGAGGAGGAGAACATGTTAGCTCCGTCTCTAAAGCAGTTTTCTTTGAGAGTAGAAATGCTGCCTTCATACATTCCTGTACGGGTTGCTGAGAAAATCCTCTTTGTGGGAGAATCTGTACAGATGTTTGAGAATCAGAATGTTAACCTGACCAGAAAAGGTAAGGAATATCTTTCTTTGCTCATTTATGAGTGACTGACACGTAGTTTCCAAAATGCCGCATTAACAAATTCCTCAACAGTCACCGACTATTGGCTGTTATTCTTCAGACTATATGGATAGTTGTGCCAGGACAGAGCTGTAGTCCCAGTGTTCTGCTTCTGATTGATTCCAAGGGAGAGGTGTAAATACAGGATGAGTAAATAACACTTTCCAAACACAGTCTCCAAGTTTCCAGCAGCAAGTCACCATGTGATTTGTTCTGGATAAAGCGATTGCAAAGGCCTTGTTTTCTTTTCAGTTTGCATCCCTCTCCCTAAAGGCTGCGGACAAAGGCACATCTTGCTCTGAGTGTATATGTTACAGAATGGTGTCATGGCATTAACTTGCATCCACAGACAGGAGAGATTCACTTGCAAGGTGGTCCCAAAAGTTGCTATGAAAGACAAATTATATGGAGTCTTAAAGACAGCAAGGGAGAGATGATTCTAGCTGATGGTTCTCTCTGAGAGCTTGAAAAGTTTACACTGGGGGTGGTTTGGGAAATATATTCCTACACCAATGGGGGAGGACTGCTGTGATGGCTCTACCTTGAGCATGTCTATGCAAAAGTACTTAAATTACTTGAGCAACATTACAGAGAACAAAGGACCAATTCTGTTGGACTGTTTTCTTGCATTAGCAGAAGCAAGGGGAAAAGAAATTGGTCTTCTAGCTCAGTTGGTTAAAAAAAAAAGTCCCCAAGTTCAAGCAGTAGGATAGATTTGAAAGGGGCAGGGGTATGGGGAGAACCAAACCAAGTGGTTAATGCGGAGGAAAAGTTTGTGGGTTCAAAGATCTAGCTCAGTCCTAGAAAAAGGGCTCTTAGCAGCAACCATTTAGGTAGAAAACATTTGGGGGTTTTATTGATAGCACAGCACTGCCATGGCAAGTGTCAATCCTGTAACTGTACTTGCAATAGTAATCTTATACCTTGGTACTTGTACTTTGAGGCCTCCACGGTCCTTGCCAGACCTGAGACAGTGCTGCCTGGACAGCCTTTCTGTTCCACTGTGCTGGAGTGGCTCTGCATCCTTTTTTTTACTCTCCGAAACTTCTCATTGCTGCACAGGCTCCATCCTAAAAAACCAGGAGGACACTTTTGCAGCAGAGCTACATCGACTCAAGCAGCAACCACTCTTTAGTTTGGTGGACTTTGAATCAGTGGTCGACTGGATACGGAGCACTGTTGCTGAGGTGAGCATCCTAGGAAGGGTATGTACTGTGCAGGCTGAAAAACTTTTTAAGTTTTGTGAAGGACTGGAAGAAGGGGGCTCTCTAACTGGTCTCAGAGCTTCATGTAAACCCAACTTCTAATGACAAAATGACATTAACAAATACTATGCTCTTTCATGAGGGAAAGAAAGGAATTTTTGTATATTTTTGTATTTCACTTGAAATTACTTCAGAACTTTTCATTTGCTTTCAGCATAATGGCATCTGACTGAGCATATGCTTTGGCAATTTTTAATCTTTTTTTCACTTGGAGCAGGGAGGAGAACCTAAGAAAATGGGGAGATTAGAGAAACAAGAACAAAGCTGGGCTAGAACTGATTTCATAGGAATTTGCTGGTTTTTTTGTCACAGGTCTTCATGTTTCTTAGGCAGAGTTTTCTGCTGGTATATACCAAGAATTTTAACTGCTAGCATGAGCTGCTACACAGGACTCTTAGTGTGCTCTTGTACTTTATATAGCATTTTGTATAGGTGCTTTTTTTGTATGCATCACAAGTATTGTAAGACAGCAGCTACTCTTCTCTCTGAATGGGTGAGGTAATTCTGAGGGGAAGTTTCTGTTGTTTTGATTTTTGTTTCTTCACTAGCATCTTTGGAAACTGATGGTGGAGGAATCGGATCTACTAGGACAGCTGAAGGTAATGCAAGTGCTAGTTTGTTTTTGCTAAAGTAGCTCTTTCTTCCCTTCTTTCTTTCTATTAAATACTTTACTGCCTTACACTCTGGGCTTTCTTCATTTATGTAAAGCTGTTTTCATTTTCCAGTCTCAAGAATGAGCATACACTGATAGAACTTGGTCAGAGGCAGAGATAGAGGGGTATGTGTATGTGCTTTTGTAGCTTACATCTTGAAGCAATGTAGACTTTTTGGTCAGTGAATAAAATTCAGAGCTCTCCAGCTGTGTTTTGGAACAGCAGTTGTCCAAATAATAAAAATGGGTGCTATCAGCTAGGATGCTTAAAATTTCTGCTCAGTTTTTGGTATGTTAGGTACAAAAAATTTATCTCCACAGATTATAAAAGACTTTTACCTTTTGGGAAGAGGTGAGCTGTTTCAGGCCTTCATTGACACTGCACAGCATATGTTAAAGACACCACCTACAGCTGTAACTGAACATGGTGAGTGTTGCCTATGTGCTTATCAAACTGTCCTCACTATGGTATAGCAGGAAAGTGGAAAGCCATGTCCAGTACAGAAGAGCTCTATCTTAACCCTCTACACTATGTCATTAGTTTTGAAACTATAGCACCTGTGAATTAGAATGTCTCACAGAGTGAGTGAAAACAAACTCTCCGAAACCTTCTGACGGCAGGTATTTGAAACTGGAATTAAAAGAGTGTCAATAGTGCATAAGTGTTGTCTTTTAGGACCAAGAATAAATAAATAATGGGTGCAAAATTAGCACTAGCTGCTGATTTTGAGCTGATATGTGTTCTCTTGTCAGATGTCAACATTGCATTTCAGCAGTCTGCTCATAAGGTGCTGTTAGATGATGACAACCTTCTTCCTCTTCTTCACTTAACCATTGAGTATCATGGAAAGGAACATAAAGGTATCTACTTGATTTTTAGCCATAAATTAAGAGGGGAGATGATGACCTTATTTTCAAATCCTATTACCTACCTTTCTCTCAAGTTAAAGAAATACTAATTTTGTTCCCTTTACTGCCCTATGTGAGGGCCTAGACTGCACTGGCTCAATTCTGTTCTTTCCCTTTTCTTTCTTGCCATGGTTGTACTGACTGAGAAGATAATAATTCATAATTCAGCACCTTACTTGTTTTTAGATGCTTCTCAGACTCGTGAAGGGCCTTCCCGGGAATTATCTCCACGTGAAGCCCCCACATCTGGATGGGCAGCTCTGGGCCTTTCTTACAAAGTTCAATGGCCACTGCACATTCTTTTTACTCCTGCTGTTCTCGAGAAGTAAGTACTAGGTATGGTCTTTCTACATTAATCTGTATGTTCCCTGATCTGAGGCATTCACTAATGTGTTGGGCTTTTTTTTCTCTCTATGGAGAGAAAGGTAAAGCTATTGCTCCCTGAACCTTAAAACGGCTCATTCCACTTACTCATAGTGAAAGTACTTGTAATGACAGTAAGACCTGCAAGATGCTGACAGATCTGCACTGATTTACAAACAGTGCTACTTTAACAGTGTTTTCATTGACAGCTCCCCTCCTTACACTGAAACTAGCTTTGTATTTTTTAGGTCAGTAATCAATATAAGCAGAAATCTTACTCTGCAAGGTGTGCCACGGGGCACATGGGCCACGACCTGATGGGCCCTAACTATTGGCAGTCACCTCCTGTTTCTTTTTCCAGTCTTGCATTGTTACCTTCTCCAGTACCTGCAGCGGAGGAAGATTTTAGTCTTAAACCACTTTGTATTTTTTGATTGTAGGTACAATGTTGTGTTCAAATACCTGCTGAGTGTGCGACGAGTCCAGGCTGAGCTACAGCACTGCTGGGCTCTCCAGATGCAACGCAAACACCTGAAATCTAACAGAACAGATGCCATCAAGTGGCGTCTGAGGGATCACATGGCTTTCCTTGTGGACAATCTTCAGTATTATCTGCAGGTCAGTATTACAGAGAAGGATAAACTGTATCACTTAATCAGAAACTGGCAGAAATGCATGGAGGCAGCCCTGAAGACCTATCTCAGGTTTCTGATTTCTTGTACCTGAAGGAAATCGGGACTTCCTTCACAAGTCTAGAGCTTCCTCCAAGTTCCCAAACTACTGCTACAATTACGAAGTTTTTGGACTTGTGAATCAGTGAAATGGAGGAGTTCTTTAGTAACTCCCTAGTGCTACTAAATGTTTGTGACAAACCAGTCATCTCTGAAGGACCATCGTTAAGATACCATCCTGGTTCCTTCTCTTGCCTCTTTAAGTGAACTCTACTTTGAGTTAAGTTTTGGGTTTTTTTTGTTTGGTTGGTTTGGTTTTCAAAGAATTGAGAGGGGGCCTGGCTTTCTAAATTCTCCACAGTAATCTGGCTGAGCTTTTGTACTGCAGCCTTTGCCCTAAGATTCCAAATAGTATCTCCCAGTATAACTTCAGAAATTACTACAATCAAATCCCTTTGTTTACATGCTAGCTATATACTTTTTTCATAGTTAAAGAAAGTGACCGTTTTCCTTTCTACTTAGATATTACTTAGGCATCAAAAATTGTTGTGTACTCCACATTACGTACTGCTCTTGTATATAATTCCTCATTCATCAGCCAGAGAGGAGGGGATCCTCAACCTCTAACGTAAGAGTAGCAATAAGGAAAGTAAGTTTCTTATTCAAAACTTCTGGCTGGTCTCAAGCACTCCCAATTCCTAAATCACTAATGAGGTATGTTCACATATCCGTCAGGTGGATGTACTGGAGTCTCAGTTCTCACAGCTTCTGCAGCAGATAAACGCCACAAGAGATTTTGAGAGTATACGATTGGCTCATGATCATTTCTTAAGTAATTTGTTGGCTCAGTCTTTCATCCTCCTAAAACCTGTAAGTAGGTCTTGTTTTCACCTTTTTCTACCAATTCTCCAAGTGCCCTAAGAAACACACCTTTTTGAACAGATATGGCAAATCATGTATTTTAAAACAGATCAGTGATAATCTTCTGCAGATCGCAGAGTACAATTCTCAGAGTAAGGCAGGTATAAACTATAATTGATAATTCAATTTAGATAATCTAATTTACAGTTGGTGTGTGTGAATGCTGCATTCCTGGCAATTTTAAGTCAAGCTTATTTCAGTGTTCAGTTAACCTTAGTAACTTGTATTTTATCACTATGTTTTTATCACAGGCTATTTCATTAAAGAAGTACTAATAAGCAGAGTGCTGGGAACTGAAGTCCTGAGGGACTCATACTGATATGCATTAGAGTAGGAAAAATTCCCTCTTCTACTTAACAGAATAAAAATAGTTGAGATATTTCCGAGTGGACTTAGGGTCTTTTTAATTTTGTTAATTAAAAAAAAAAAAAAAAAGTATTTTTATAAACAGCCCCACAAAAATATTTGCAAAGAAAGTTAGTTTCAATGAAACAGTGTCTCTGTGCTCATCTATGAGGTTATTGTAGAATAAAGGTGGCAGAATAGTAATTAACGCAGTCAGATCAACTGATACAAAAGAAATTCCTAGTTTAGTGAACAGTGAAAGCAAAGCCTTGAACCATATCTCTTGTTGGTCGTTATCCTGCCTTCTTAATCCCAAAGCTGCAGTGATGACCCCCTGGTTGGATAGAGAAGCCAGTGTGCAGCTCCTGTGCCTATCTGGATGGTTCATGCCAATTGCTGTTTTCCCAGAAATGTCTGCAAAAGGTTGTGGGAGGGGTAGAGGGGAGATGCACCATAACATTTAAATCCTTTTTCCATAGAAAACCTTACAAAAATGCTACGTTAACATCTTCCTTCCTGACTAAAAAATACAGTATCAGCAACATCTTTGTTACGAATATTACAACTTTTCAGGTACTTGCTTTCTCTTTGTGTTTGAACTCTGTTTCAACTACTAATTTGTACTTTTTACTCCATGTAGGTTTTCCACTGCTTAAATGAAATTCTGGATCTTTGTCATAGTTTTTGTTCTCTGGTCAGTCAGAATCTGGGCCCATTAGATGAACGAGGAGCTGCACAACTCAGTATTTTGGTGAAGGTGAATCTATGTTTCTGTGGATCTGTTCTTCTCCCATGCAAACGTTTGCGTAAGCAGCTACCTTGGCTTTAACAGCTGTAGAGAAAGAGTGCGTGTAAGCAGAGGCCTTCTATGTAAATGCTTGTAATTATTTTAACTAATCAACTCTTCCTGGCTTGGAAATTCTATGTGCACAGAGAGGAGGAAGGGGGGCAGATACTGGAAGAGAAAGGAGGCAGAGGTTGGTACCCCTCTTTTTGGATAACTAACATCTAGGAATTCTTGTGGCTCACACCTTACCTTATCCTAGACCACAAGCATCACATCTCTTGCAGTGATTCTTTTCTTCAGGCTGTTAAAGGACTAGCTAGGCAGAAACAGAGATGAGATGCTTGCTTTCCTTCTCTTCTGAGAGGGCCCAGAACTGACATCTTCCAATTTGTAGGGATTCAGTCGTCAGTCATCACTTCTCTTCAAGATTCTCTCTAGTGTTCGCAATCATCAGATAAACTCTGACTTAGCTCAATTGCTACTACGCTTGGATTATAACAAATACTACACCCAGGCTGGAGGAACCTTGGGCAGGTAGGAATATCTTGTGGGTTGCTTGTAGCATTATCCTGAGGTACTTGAAGTACAAAGCCATTTTTATTGATCGCTTCTAATTATTTTGGCTTACACTAAGTGTTGATAAATACTATGACAGAAAAGTAACAAATCAGCATTTTTGGGTTTCATATGCTTTCTCCCCTTTGAGTTCCTTTTGGCCGAAAGTTGAACAAGCTGCTAGCTCATACTGGCTGAAAAATGCTGGTGTGGGTTGGTAAAGGGAGTTACTTTCAACGTGTAGTTAATGCTGTACCTTTCTCTTGCAGTTTTGGCGTCTAAGCACTAAAGGCCTTTCCTTCAGGCTGTGACTAGTGATGCATCAGGTGCTGGAGACTGGTGCTCTTGGACAGCTGGAGAGTTTGCACTCAACTGAATTTTCCTTTGTACCTGGCTTTTGCCTGGTGATCTGCTGTTTCAGAAGGAATTGGCAAGAAGTGCCACTTATGTGAGGCTGCCCAGTGATTACAGAAAGCTACTCCATTTCTTCTGAACTAGTAAAAATATGCTTTCTGAAGCCCTGCATATACTTGTAAGTGCTTCTAGGGAGGCAATCTGAACCTCTTCAGAAAGTGAAAAAAACCAGAATTAGGATGTCTGGACTCTTCAGCTGGACTATGCTGTCTTTTCAGCTGGACTATGCTCCACGTCAAGTTCGAGGATGGAGGAAGGGATCTTGTTCTTGACTACAAATGAAGTTGTGTCTGTATTCAGAAGTTCCACTTGTGTAGTAAGCTGATTTACAGTACACAATGTCTGCTAATCGAATACCACCAGGTAGATGAAACAGCAGTAGCAATTTTCAATTGAGGTGAAGGGGGAGGGAAGTAGATTTTTAAAAATCTCTTCTCATCCAGTGCACTAGTCTAGGATATGTGTATAGGTCATGGAGACACTGGTGATATCACATGCTTTCTCTATACAATTTAATACAGTTTATGTGCTAAAATTACACTTGCCAAGACTGGAGCTTTGCCCTATTTGAGTACAAAGCACCCTCTGCCGGCAGAAAAATGGTAAGGAGATGCTTACCTGGGATGTTCACCTGTGCTGTTCTCATTCCAGACTATTTAGAATGCTACTAGTGACTACCCTACTGAACCAAAATAAAAACACCTTGTCATGCAATTATATGGAGTATTGTCAATGTCTGCAGCCCAGTGCAAAGGGAACAGCGTGGCCCAGCCTTGTCTGTCATAGAAAAGCAATATCTGGCAGGAACTTCTTGCCTGTTACTAAGATTTCCTAGCCTTGCCATAATGTACAGACTGTCTTGATGCAATTCCATTTGAATGACTGGCAAAAGAGAACCCTTCAGTCCATCACTGGGGTGTTGTATCAGGTTTCCCAATTTGAACACAAACACTGCCAGGAAACCAGCCTCCCCCTCAAAGGGTTGGTACTTGCACACAGCTCATACTGGAGTTACATGTCCTTGGGGGAAAAAAATCCTCTCTGCTCACTCAGAAAGACACAGTAACAACAGCCAGCAAGAGTAAGACCTGGCACCTTCCATGCATTACAGCTGTTTATGGTAGGACTACACCTGATGCAAAGTTTAAAATCCCTGGAAAAAGCTAGAAAGCTGGAGAAAGTGGTGTAGTTTGGATGTGAGATTTACAGACCAACAAGGTCAAATGTCTGAGCCATGAAATGATAGAGGAAAAAATACACATTGAGAAAAACTTTACACTTTTGAAGCAGGGGACTAAAGATTGTATGAGGATGGAGAGAGGCCGTCAGCCTATAGCACTGTTAGAGTGAAGAGCTTTTGCCTTTATGCCACCTGACCACTAAGATGTGAATGCAGAAGCTCAAAAGCAGATGATTTATCCCATTAGCATTTAAAGATACACAGCACTTATATACTCTTTGTACCTCAGTCTCCCAGCAGTTTAGTTGTCCAAGGTTCTTGTGTCTATCTCAACTTAGGTAGAGCCAGTCTCCACTATGACAGGTTAATACCTATACAGTCTGACAGGGAAAAAAAAAGAGGTAGCCAAACCAAAATGATACTTTGTCCAAGAAATTCTTAGTACTCACTTCAGCAGCACCTTAATGAAATTAATGGAAAATAACAGCAAAGTGGAGGAACACACAACATGGTATTCTTCCAACAAACAGAAGTGCCACTGCCCTGAGCTTCTGCCAATGGAAAACACCCCTTTCCCCTTTTTCTGTAGTTGACTTTGTGTTGAGCTCAGGCTTTACTCAAAGCAGAATATCAGTGCTATTCAGCTCAGAGAAATGTAAGTATTTCTTTTTTCTCTGCACTCCTTTCCTGAAGGCATTGCCCTGAAATGTTTAGATAAATGAGGAGTACCAGCAGATACCACAAGAGATCAAACATTTATTTAATCATAAAAGTCCAGCAGATAAAACTATATACAATAATCCATGCATACTGCCCAATTCACAAACATTTAAAACCTGTTTAAAACAGTCTGCACGACAGTTGGGACAGCAGGGCAGAGTTTTATTCAGTGAGGGACATAGTCATGTTTATATTTTGGATGCTGCTTGTAGCCTACTCTCTCCCCAGCAATAAGGCTCTGGATCACCCACTCTTGCGAGACAACAGGCAGCCGTAAAGCTTCTGCACACTTCAAGACACCAGCTGGGCAGGAAAAATCAGTCACCACCACATCGTAAACACCCAAAGCAATATCTGTACAGGAGAAAAGACAGGCATCTGTCAGGTGAAGAAAGAAGATTCTGCTCTGCAGCAGAAGATCATGGAAGCATGGAATGCTAAATTACTTGGTTTGAGAGGGACCTTAAAGCTCATCTCATTCCACCCCATGCCATGAACAGGGACACCTTCCACTGGACCAGGTTACTTCAAGCCCCATCCAACCTGGCAGATCAGTGTGTTTCACCACCCTGAGTCATTCTTCTATGTCTTCTCATTCACAGGCAGTGAATTCTCTTTGTAAAAGTTAAGACACACCTACAGCAACCCTGCACCTTGCAAGAAAATATTCCTTTTAGTCCAGATAAAAATTTAAGAGAAAACCAGCAGCCAACAGTATAGGCATGACCCTGAGTCCTGACCTCAGGCTGTGAGTGCTAGAGCCTACATCCCATATGGAGAGGGAGAGACAGCCGAGTTCAGAAGAACAAGGGAAGCACAATTTGAGAGGCCAACAGAAGGCCCAGGAGCAACTCTTGCCTATTTCCCCCTTTCAACACAGGCTGGAAGCTGATGGCTTGTGTTCTGAATTGCTGCAGCATCTCCTCTGTGAGACAGGTCTCCTGGATGTAATCTATATACAGATTACATTCAAGTGTCTGCCCTTTGCCTTCCCTTCTGCTTACAGACAACCTTGTAAACCATCCTACATGGTTTTAAACCATACTAGAGACCACAGTGGCATAGGATTCCCTGAGAAACTGGCCAATGAGTACCTTTGTTGTGAGCATTTGAGTAATGCTGTTTAACAGATGCTGCTCCCCCCGTCATGAGAATTTCAGACCACAGATCCAGGAAGTTCTCTTGCTGGTCTGACACCAGGAGAACCTTCAGGTTATGGAACAGGTTTTCTCGTGGGTGCCTGTAGAGTAAAGAGAAATGCAGACTGGTAAGAATATCCAGTAGTCTAGTCACCTGATTTGCTCCCATATGTGTTTTTTGAATATCTTGCATACAATGACCCACTCTCTTACCACCCTTCCTGAAGTACTTGGAGTGACTATCCTTTGTTTATAGAGAGTAAAACAGAGCTAGACAGTGTTGGTGGGGTGTGTGCACAGCAGCCTATATCCAAAGTTAGGCTGAACTCTTCCTTAATCCTGAACCACCTTTTTTGTGCACATCCAAAATGCTTCCAATTTTGACAGGGCTGATCAGGAAGACATCAGTCTCCTGCCCAAAAGCCTACAGCTATCTACAAATTTATGTCTGCCCCTCAGCTTGCCTAAAAAGTCTGATCTCCCTTGTCATCTCAGAACAGACTTACTGGAAAAGACTCCATAGAAAATGCAGAAGCTAGCTTCAAAACATACCAAGGGAAAAGGAAATTAACATAGTATTGCTCTCCTTTATCCATTTCCAAGCAATTACAGAAGTTAGCCAAGGGTGTGGGAAGCCTTGTCTGAATTCTGCCTTCCTCATGAGAAGACTGACACCTTCCTTACTTCCAAGGAGACTCTGTTTTTTTGTGTATATGGCACCCAAATGTAGCTTGGCATTAGAGGTCACTGCAAATCCAAGGAAAGAGATGGAAAGTGCTGTTCCTACATGGAAGGGAAAGTATAAGGAGCAGTACTAGGCTCACCTTCAGTATTTGTAGCTATTTAAGAGCCTCCCAAGTGTAACAGGTCTCTCCAAGAGTCTGTGGACTCCGTTCATAGTTATTTGGCACTCACCATTCTAGCAATTTTTGCTCCTGGAGGCTATACCCAGCTGGCAAAAGGTAATTCCGATAATTTTGAAGCTGGTTAGCATGGCAGCTATCATGGACCCAGATATGAGACACACAAGGGATCCCTCTGGCAAGGCACAGCAAGTATTTCCGCGTTCGACAGTGCTGGTCCGCAATTAAAAGACACTGGTACGCCGCATTACACTTCAGGGGAGAGAAGAAGGCACGTAAGCAGAAGACAATGCTTGCAAAAAAGCTCCCGAAATTATCCTTCTGCTAAACAGTTTAAAGAAGAAAACAACTGAAACCTTGATTTTCACAGCTGTATTATGTGAAAGATGAATTAGATAAAGGCACTACTGATTCCAGAATATGTTTAATAATATCCTATTCCAGGCTCTGCCATTCACAGGCAAAAACTCTGCCTAGATTTTGTATCATAGCCCTCTTCCAGTTCAGACAAAGGAGATGATTTGCCTTTTAGTCTGACACTCAGTAAGTCACTAGACAAGACTGCTTCCTCAGGCAAGATGTTCCATGAACAATTTACCCTCTTTATTAAAAAAAAAAAAAAATTAAATTTAAGTAAAAGCCACATTAAATTACATTAGTTGTCCAAGTAGATCTGGTAAGTGAAGAGCTCTACCTCTAAGTGTCCAAGGCACACACCTGTGGTGAGACCACATCTGGAGTACTTCATCCACTCCCAGGTTCTGCAGTATACCAAAAACACCAGACATGCTGGAGCAGGTCCAGCCAAGGACCACTAAAAGGCCTGGGCATTGGAGGACCTGACATACCAGAAAAGGCTGAGAGAGCTGAGCGTGTTAAAGATCAAAAAGGGAAGGCTTGGGTGGCTTTTTTAATGCATATTCATGACTGATATGAGGGTGTACAAAAGATGGAGCCAGACTCTTCTCAGTGTTATCCACTCAAAGGACAAGAAGCAACAGTTAAAAATCGAAATACAGGAATTTCTTTCTTTTTAATTGGATCAAGCTGCCCAGAGAGGCTTTGGTGTTTCCATCCTTGAGGATACTCAAAACACAACTGGACAAGGACCTAAGCAATCTGCTCTATTTGATCCCACTTTCAGCAGAGCGTTGGACAAGATAGGCTATAGAAATTCCTTCCAATCTCAACTATTCTGTGACTGTTGTTCTAGATTAGTAAGTGAACCCTTACCTGGGTCTCATTGAAGTCTTCCAGGATATAGCCAGCTCCTGCTCGCAGCTGTTTTTCTATGTAGTGTTTATCATATGGAGTCATCTCTAAAAAATCTACAGCAGAAAGTTCAATTTTTGACTATAATCTATCTGCTCATGTTCCTACACCTCAGTCCGCAGAGGCCTCATCCACTTCAATAAGGGAACCCAGCCCTTCTCCCAAGAATATCTAAAGAAAACCATTGATAAAGTTAAAAAAAAAAAAAAAAGAGGCAGCAGGAAGGGCAGCACACTACTAGCCAGGTGAGCACCTTGTTACTTCCTTGGCTGCATGAAACATGACACCAGCAAAAGCTAACTGGAGCAATCCATACGTGCTTTCAAGTTCTGTGTTTGCCTGCATTGTCCCTTATCTCTCAAAACCTTCTTTCTTACATTATACTATTCTGACACTGCTGATCTCACTAATTTTCACACCCTTCTTAGCTTGCAGAACAGGCCTATGATCATCACTGAGGTTTGTCACATCTTAGGATGCAAGTTGGCTAAATCAGAGACTGAGTCTTAGGTCCTTTCTGCAAAGGATTAAAGAGCAAAAAGGTAAACGAGTACTCACACAAATGTCTGATCAGACAGTATCCAACATTTTTCCTAAGGACACAGCATTTCACTTGAAAATGCAATGGGTAAGATTTGCCTCACCTTCTTCCTCCTCGCTGCTCCCAGTGGGACCATCTGATGGCTTCTGGTGATTGACCAATTTGTCACTTGGTGTTGCCATGGTGAGAAGAAAGGCATAGCCCAAAAAGAGGGTTTTATTGTGGGGCAAGGGTCCATGGTCACCCTCCGGTACTGGAGGATCTGCAGCATCTACACCTTCACAGGTGCTTACAAACTCTCCAGCTCTCACAGCCCCTGTAGAGAGACAGAAGCACCATAAGTCTTCGAAGATATGTCTTACCTGGGGGATCTGTTCAACTCAGATAGTTTACTGCAGGAGACACAGAGAGGCAGGATTGGGCTAGGATTACACTAGGGTAGGTAGGGATCTTTTATCCTTCTGGTTGCAAAGAATCTTCAAATCAAAACACGAAGGACTTATGGGACAAGTTTGCAAGTCATATCAACATCCTGAAACAACACTGACTGCTGTGAGGGGTTCCTTTAGCAGCTTTCAGGACTGACTAAAGAGATAAGAAAGGAGAGAGACAAATCACAACATTAAAGTCAGAACATTTCTAAAAGGCAGAACTGAAAAGATTGCAGGTAAATACTCAGACTATGCTAAAAATATCTCTGGCTGCTGAATGCATCCAGGGAGAATCAGTCTCAAACCCTGCAAAACAAAAAAAGCAATCTCATCTACTTTTCAGTTATGGAAAGCAGAAAGATCAATTACAGAAAAACCAGGTAGGAAAAAACTAGATGAATGCAAGATAAGAGCAGAAAATAAGGTTCTAACCAGGCTTTATCATTGCTGACTTGCGGCCACGTTTAGCTGGGGATCGCTCATCTTCAGGAGCAATAAGTTTCCTTTTCCCAGACAGTGAGACTGGTGGGACACGTGGACTCTCCTGCCCTTTACGAGTGGGAGTTGTGCTGCTGCTGGAAGTGCTGGGAGAACCAAGGTTACTACGTCGCTTCCTCTTCCCCTCCACCAGATTATCTGCAATATAGTATGCAGGGATTAGTCATGGGCTGTCACCAAACTCCACAAGCTTTCACCCTACCTATCTGTACAGAAATGGCTGAACTCAATAGTACCTAGAAGATACATGCCACCACCCTCTGACAGAGGAAAGCAAGAAAAAATATACCTTTCTTCTCAAGCCCTGTACCCTGCTTGTCTCTTTTCCTCCCAGTACTGCTGGGACTTTATATCAAAGCAGCCATCCACCAAGTGCATATAAGTACGGCAAGCATCACTGTCCCAGAAGCAGACCCCTTTTCACAAGCCAGTCAATACCACTAAGTCTCTGATGCCATACAATAAAAGGATCTCAAAGATCTCACTATAAAGTACCAAAAGCATCACTGAATACCCAGAAACATTCAGGTACTAGAATTACCTCAAAGGCACAAGACACAGAACAGCAGTCAGCAGCTCAACAGCACCTTTCCTTACCAAGACTGATGTCAGCTGCCTTGGTCAGCGGGGTGACAGGTTCATAAGGACCTAGCCCAAACTGCTCCCGGAGCTTATTTCCTTGTTCCAGAGACAGGATAATAGCCATTCGTTTATACCACTTCCTCTGGCCTTCCTTTTCAATGCAGTAGTATAGTTCTCCAGACTCCTTCCGGTGTCCCTTCACAACACCTGACAAGACAGCAAATAACACCTGTTATCCAACCATACCCAGGCTTCTCATCCTCCTGGAACAAGCACCCATTTCTCACTACATTCAGCAACTCAGAAAACCAAGGATAAAACTCAAGCACTGCTCTTACCTGCACTGAAGTACTCGTCCTCAGAGAGTGCAGTCACCTCTGTCTCCAGTGGGATAGGATCACAGAGCAAAATATCTTTTCCTAGCACATCACATTCATATCCGTCATCAAAGAGCAGCTTGTACTTTCCAGCTCCAACATCTCGGGTAATCATCCCAGAATAAAAGTACCCATTTGAGGACCACTTTGCTACAACCCTGAGGCCCACAAAGCTGCTCCCAGAGGGTGAGTCTGCACGGTCCAAAGGACCAGTCACCACTTGTAATGGGATTTCTGGAGAGTCACTTCGACGTAAGGTACAGAAGCCAGAAGTGTCAGATTTCTCTCCTCCATCTGGCAGGTGAACTGAACGAGTAAATGATTTCTCCTCAGGTGATGCTGTAGTTGAGAGATCCTCCATACCTGGCAGTCCAGCTAAATCTCTGTAGAAAAAAGCAGTCCCAGATAGGGGAGAAAAAAAAAAAAAAAGACAAAAAGCATTCCCACAAGGATCTGGAAAAACCATTACTAAGTATAAAATACTTAAGTGAGGGGCTTGCAGCTGCTACATGATATCACTAAAAACTAACTTCTGAAATACTCAGTACTCCTTTTCCTCTAGCACATTAAAACAGAAATTCCCCATTCTCTTTCTTGGCAATAAATTCAAGTTCCAGTCTCCTTTTTCCAGGATACCTTGTTCCTGTTGTTCGAGATGGTGGGCGTCCTCTTCTTCCTCGTCCGCGAAGTGTCACAGGTGTTCTGCCAGCCTGACGAGTGCCAGGAATAGAGTCCTCCTCTTCCTCACAAGGCAGTGCTCCTGTCTGGCTAACTCTGACTGGAGATGCAGGCTGCCCAGCTCCTTTCCTAGGGCTAGAGAATTTACGAGTTAACTGTTTTGAGAAGAGAAGCCAGCTCACTAGGATCCTCCCATTTTCTTGATCATCTTGCAACACATCCAAAAGTTTGCCTCTTTGCTGCTAAACTGCAAGGCAATGCCTCACAAGGAAACAAGCTACTCCTTTAGGAAGAACAGATGGGAAAGCAAATACTACCTCCTTATTCCTGTTCATCAACCCAGATCTTTCCCAGAAAACCTTTGACTTAGGTCTACCCTGTTTCACACTCACAAGCCAGATGCTCGTTTCTGCAAAACATCTCTTCTTCTTTTCCCAAGACTCTGCACTTACCTCAGTTTTCCTAAGACGCCTCTGCCAACGGGTAAAGCAAATTCTCCAGTTTCTGTCCCACACACTTTCCCTCTGACAGCTCCAGTTCCTCGCCCTGAGCTGCTGCTGCTGTGCATGGCAGAGTGGCCACTGCTTCCTCCACTGGACGTACGGTGGAGACTTGAGGCCTTAGATGAGAAGGAGCTGACATCACCAAGATCCCCTGAGGTCAGCGACGAGCCCCCTGCAGTTCTAGAGGAGGATGTGTCAGTCTCACATTCCTGGCACTCCACTACAGGCTCCTCAGTTTCCTTAAAAGAAACAGAAAGAGGTTTGTCTGAGGCGATTCAAGTGCTAGATGGAAGCTTTACAATCACCAGTCCAAAGTGTAGACAAGCTGAAACCACATTCAGGAAGCTAATGACAGCCACACAGACTTCAGACTGGGCTAATCCATGGTAGACAGTGCATCTCTCACTACAGGCCTGCAGCTGCTCTGTATCAAGAAGTCACATTAAGAACTCAGTCAGCAGTGTTGAGGAATACATTCAGTGCAGGTAGCACAGGGCTGCAAGCGTGAGCTGCAGGTTGAGCTCTGGGGGGCGAGGGCCCCAGGCAAAATGCCATGGAACCTGGGCACTTGGAGGCACAGCAGGAACAGAAGACTCCCAGACCTTCCCACACTTTTCCATCTTAGACTGTGAGGCTATAAAAGCCCAGGGTACCTGCCCTTTGTTTGAGGTCTCTCCTTGGAAGCACCAGCTCAAGCTGTTGTTATTTAGTTATTGCAACAAGATTATTTTAAGGATCCACATGTCTGAGACTCTGCCATGGGAAACATGGGCTCCAGACAGTGAGGAAATCTGATCTGTGTGAGTGTGGGGTGTGCATGGAGTCAAGCAGGGCACAGAGCTATCCCAGCTCAGGTGGTGCAGTTGTGACTGGCAGAGTGGCTCCTGGATGGTCAGACAGGGAAGTTTCCTTAACAACAGGGCAGAGCTTGGCTTGGTATCCTGTTAGTCTGGCTTTGAGTAATTCCCACCCTTCTAGAGTGTGAGACTGCAACAAATACATGAGACACTAGGAGCCTTTGGTTGCTCATAATCCAAGATCAGTTTCAGACAGCTTGTCATCTGGAGTTATTAAAGCTTTATGGATATAAAAACATGTATCTACAAAATAGTGATATCAAGTGTTGGTAGATAAAGCAGAAATGGTTATACGATTGTGATTACACAAACTATGTAAGGATATTTCAGGACACTTAATTCTCCATTTTTATGTTACAATAAGGAGTTTCATGTGTAATGTCAGTTGTAAAAGTATTGAACTGGTTTATCCTTTTGTGTCATTACTCACTGTGACTACACAGAAGACTCTCATGTTATTTACCTTTATAGAATAGCAGTGACATTTTACTGCTAGCAGGCTGATGTGATTACATGAAATCAGCATTTCTCAGCTATCTTTTGTGATACCCTATAGACTTTCCAATTAACAAATGTACACACTACAACACAAATGTACTAACATAAGGCTGTTTATGCCTTAGTTTTAAGTTGATTTTTGTAGACCTCTTACAGAATCTGGTACACAGGACTCAAAAACTGTGGTTAAAAATGATGTTGAACTGCGAAACAGGCTAAACTATCTTACATAGTTCAATTTTACAGGAAGAAGTGATTTTTGCTTACTAACAGAATTTCTGCTCATGCTGAATTATCTTTATTCCGGCAAAACTCCAAGACTTTTACAATGTTTGGATGCACATCGTTAAGTCTTTTGTTGAGTTCTTTGGGACTTGAGCGTGTCTCCAGAACACATGGCATGAAATATACTAGCATCAAAAACACAGCTTTTGCCATTCCCTAAATGGCCTGCAAGCTTCCTCATGAAGAAATCGTCATCGCAACACACAGACTTGTTCATTCAACTTGTTTTCTGCAGCCATAACATACTCTCATTCTAACCACCTCTATTTCTCAGCCAATATCTCATTCCATTTAACCACGAAAACGGGAACTTACCTCAACTACCTTTCGTTCCACCTCTGCACCATTGATGTAGTAAACATCTGTTATAACGCGCGTGACAACCGTGCGCACTTCTCGAATGGTTCGCACGTGGCGACGCTGAACTCGGCCTTTGGGTGGGTGAAGAAGGTTAAACTCTTCCTCTCCCTGTAATAAAGAGGATACAGTAAAAACAAGACAGACCACAACAAAAAGCAAACTATTTCTGAGTAGTGCTACCTCAGCAGTACAGCTTCTTCATATCATGTTAAAGTACAGGAGTAGGGAACCTTTAAGCATCTTGTTACAAATTAGCTGCAACAACACAAGAGACCCTAAACACAGAAGAACTGAACACATTTTGCTGATGAGTAGAGGAAGGGAAATCATAGCAGCCCAAGGAGGAAAGAGCAAACTTGTTTAGTGTGGCTTCCAATACTCTTTGATTGAGTAGACTCTCAGACATATCACATCAATCTTGCACTTTTTAAGGCCCTGTTAATCTCCTATTTCCCACAGGACACATTAGTCTTAACACAGGCTTAGTAAAAAGTCATTTTTCTAGTCTTTCTGTTGATAAAAAAACATACAAACTGTTAACAGCCAAGCAGTGGGGGTTTTTGAGTCTCCAGTACTTTCTGAAATACTAATTTGAAGTTATTCATCTTGTTAGAATGTTTCTCTGGAGGAGTTCCCCATTCATATGTTTACCCATTGACATCAGATGGAATGAGAGAACAAACCATCAGAAGTTGGTTGATACAAACCAGAAAGCATCAAACCCTTCACTCAAAATTTCTTGCAACTCCTATCTCCAGCCAACAAAAAGTGAAAAAAATTTTACAGTGTTAACTATATCTGCACCCAAAAAAACCTAACCCCAAACAAAAACAATCAACCAACCAAGCAAAACTTGTCACATTTTTCCAGAAAACATATATGGAGACATTTGCTTCCCAAATTTATGCTGCCCAGTGAGTACTGCTGCTTTAGCAGTCAATTCAGGACAGCTTGTGACCATTAACATTTTAAAGTGGTTCTTTGCCTTTTTTCAACAGAGAACCAACTGTTAGTGAATTTACTGGCTGAAGGGATACTTTACTGTCCTAAAGCAGTTAAATACAGGCAGCCCTCATCCCACCTGACTGTGCAAAGAGTCTGTGTCATCTCCAGAGGCACTGACAAGCTTTTCCCCACTCTCGTCGGTTTGAATGTTCACATCTTGTCTCCCAGGTCTTTGCCCAGACATACTGGTTCCCATTTCCACCTGTCTACAGATCTCTTCTGATGTCTGTGTTGCTGTTGTAACAGTTGTTGGGGTAAAAAGATAGTCTGCTGTAGTCTGGATCCCTTTATTCTTGGTGTTTTCCCACCTCTCTTGATTTTGATCAACTTTAACAGCCTTACTTTGTTTTCTCTGCATTCTTCTCCCATCTTCTGCCTGAGTGCTTACAACATCAGTCTCCATAGACTCTCCATCCTCTGCACCAGAAGGTTGTTGATGGCAGTCCTGCTGCATCCTCTGAGGAATTAGGATCTGTCTACCACTGCCATCTGCCTTGTGTTGCTGGCACTGCCAATCACTGGAATTTGTATGTAATTCAGCATCTTCTTGTGTGCCAGGAAAAATGAACAGATCCCCCCTGCAAACCAGTTACACACAGATCAAAGCTATGGATTAAGGAAACAAGACAACCAATATGCTGCCACTCAAGTGAAAGCAATATTAAAAAACCGCCACCCTGACAGTCACTCAATTTCTTCTTACGATTGCACAGAACTCAGAGTTCAAATAACACAAAAACCTTCCAACACTTCTCAAGTGATACTCAGCGTAGTAAAACATATGGCTGACACTGTACAGAACTAGTTGCTATTTGAAATACAAAATTTCTTGCTACACTCCACACATTAGGCACCAACTATGCAACTTGCTTCCAGAAGCATGTCATCTTGAAGTTACTTCAGGCTGCTCCAGTGCTTGATTGGTTTGAAACTGATAATCCAAGAAGAGCCAGCAGCATACACACAAATGCTGCCTAATGTTCTCATTAGAATTTGTCTGCTCTGCCAAAGTACTGCCTCTGTCAGGTACTGTATGAGACACTATACTGAGCCCTACTATATATATTGGCTTCCCTCGGGTACTTAAGGATTTTGAGGAGTGACTGTCTTCCCTTCTGGCTGTGCCTCATCCAGCATTGGAACTCCCTATTTGTTATGGTCTTTAATATAAATGTTGAAACTTAGGTTACTCTTTCTACATAGACCAAGACCTCACTGTCTCATCAAAAGATAGAACAGAAAACACTGAGGAAGCAGATTTTTACTTCTAGCTCTCCAGGCAGCACCCTCCTCACCATAACATATGCAGCTGTACAGTCCTTTTCAAAGCAACCAGAGACAGCAAAAACTGATGGATGTGGAAGGGGGACAATAGCAGCAGCAACAACAAACAAACAAAACTGGTCAGAAGATCTTAGAAGAGGAGACAGAAAAGGCATTTAAACAGCCTTAAATATGATCTCAATTTCCTCAAACCCAAGACTTCACTGAAGCATATCAGTCTTCTGGAATCACATGGCTGCTCAGTTGAAAGGTAAGCCTGATTACCATGTGAGACACAAACATACAGATTTAGTATACTTACCCCATTGTCCCCAACCTTCTAAGTCACCCAAAGAAAATGGCTTAGTGCAATTTCTTTGATGTAGAAAACGCACATGTGGATATAAATCCAACCAGGACTGGCAGGCAAAGATTGTGAGGAGTTACCTAAACGGAGAAGTGGAAAGACCATGACCTCTGGCCTCATCCTCTCGACGAACTTCACAGACACGACTAAACACAGATGATGCTTTCTGGGAGCTAGCAGTGCAGATTTAAAACAAACAAACAAACAAACAAACAAAAATGCATCAGGAAGTGAGAAAAACCCTTATACAGCAAAACAAGAATTCTCTAGTCCCTTGTGAAAGCAACAAAGAGTATTGAGTTTATTGACCTACACAGACACAGAATGAGTGAGATGATCTGTCTCAAAGATCAAGAAAGAAGCTGCAACTGCACAAGCATTTCTGTCATTTCTGCCGACACCCTAACAGCCAAGAGCAATGGAACAACTCTGGAAAACATTGGTGAGAAACTGCAGCACCATCAGGAGTTTCAGCATCTACTACCTCTGGTACCCACCCAAAGACACAGTTAGACCCTTTATGGCTTATTTCTCAGGAATTTTATGACACCGCAAAAATACTGGGAGTGACAGTTACGAAGCAAACCCTGAGAGTTCATCTTCATCCCATACCTACAAAGGCAACCCATCCTCAACCAGTGAGAAATTACTATCACTCATCCTCAGCAGTGAGGCATGATTACCACCTAGCACGCAATCCTGTAACAAGAGATACTGAATTTATTCCTAAATTTTCTCACTACTTCAAACCACTATGCTTCACTCGGATGACTACAGGTCACTGTCTTCCTACTCAGATTCCTATTAATACTTACAAACATTACTTCCTGCAAGCTAAAATCAAGCAAACATTAAACATGAGGTAAGATAGATACATACAAATCAAAAGACCAAGGGAATAACTCAGTGTTTTGGTAAACATGTTAACCTGTGATTTCATAGCCATGAACTGATTATGTTTCTATCAGCTTTATACCAAAAAGATTATTCTCTTTCAGAACTTCTC
Source organism: Corvus moneduloides (assembly GCF_009650955.1). Lineage (NCBI taxonomy): Eukaryota > Metazoa > Chordata > Aves > Passeriformes > Corvidae > Corvus > Corvus moneduloides. The sequence continues at coordinate 13,103,921 of NC_045488.1, read as the reverse complement.
AGAGATTCTTTGCAGAAAGTTGCACCATGCAAGAAAGCAGAAACTCGTATATTTGAAATTTAAGAGATGGATAAGGCAGACTTGCATTCCGGACTACACAAGACACGAATCTCTGGCTTTAACTACAATCAGATGGAGCAAAATGCTGGCATTAGTAGGAACCACAGAGCCCATAATGAACAAACAAGTGGGGTTCCCACTTTGCCTATGTAATTAAAACCTGCTGCAAGAGCTAAAGAGTTAATGTCATGTCTACTGCTAAAAATGTTCTTTGCTTCTGTGTCTCCTTCTAATTTTTTTTTCCCCTGTGGCTGATAACGTGTGGAAAAAGAATCTACCCGGACCTTTGTATTAAGTCTGCCCAGCAAGAAGCCCAGTTACCTGGCAGCAGCCTCAGCACCAGCAGAGGATCCATCTTCTCTGTCACTGGCTGCCGGCTCTGAAACAAGAAGGAAGGGAAGGATGATTTTGCCATCATCCAAAAAGACTCTTCTGACCTTTCCCAGCTCCATACACTCAGTGAAGAGAGGCTGAGTAACACTGTACAAAGGGTTCCCAGGCTTCCCTGTCCCACTTCTCAGAATAGACCTAAGTTTCTACAAGTTTTAGACTATTAGACGGAATGTCACTGTTCTGATTAAAATCCTGTCAAACTTCTTTTTGTCCAGGTTACGGACAGGTCCAGAGGAAGCAACAAAGATGATGAGAGGACTGGAGCATCCCTCCTACAGAGACAGGAGAAAGCTGGACTTGCTCAGCCTGGAGAAGAGAAGGCTCCAGGGCCACCTCATTGCGGCCTTTCAGTACTTAAAAGGGGGCTTATTAAAAAAAAAGGGAGAGTTTTTCTGTGGGTGGATAGCGACAAGACAAGGGGAAACAGTTTTAAATTAGAAGACAAGAGATTTAGGTTAGGTATTAGGAAGACATTCTTCCCTGTAAGGGTGGTGATACACTTTCACATGGTGCCTGGGGAAGCTGTGGCTGCCCCAACTCTGGAAGTGTTCAAGGCCAGGCTGGATGGGGCTTGGAGCAACCTGGCCTACTGGAAGGTGTCTCTGCCTATGGCAGGGGGAGTTGGGACTAGATGATCTCTAAGGTCCCTTCCAACCCAAACCATTCTATGATTATACTTTCTTTTATATATATATATATATTTTTTTTTTTTTAATATTTATATATATAAATCTTTTCCCTCCCAACACAATTAAACTTCACTTCGTGTCCTGTGTACCACTGCCACTACACATTGCATTTTTAGTCTGCTGGAAATACCTTTCCTCACAACAGAGGCCTCTCCTCTCACTCCATCCTTGCTTAGAGCATTGCAGAAACAGAGAAACAAATTTAAGTGACACTGCCCAAAAAGAAAAATGAGAAAAATTACAAGGACTCAGAGACTGTCTTGGGGAATGCCACAGAGGTTTTGAGTTAGGGCTGAGATCAAGTAGGGCCTATACATTTCAGGTTTCATCCTCTTACTTTCCAAGCTGAATGGCAAGGACTCCTCACTCCCATCATTCGCAGGGGTAACAGGGTTCATTCGCAGAGAAAGTTTTGCATCTAACTCAGGAACCACACCAGACTCTCCTTTCTCACACACTTCTGACACATCTGCTGATACCACTGCACTTTCCACAGTGACATTGTTGGTCCCCATTGTGCCCTCTGTTGTAACGTCACTGGTTGTTATAGTGCTGTCTGGGCAAGTATCATCCACTGAAAACAGAAAAACAAAAACAAGAAGCAAGAAGTAGCTACTGTTATTCACATTGCCAGAGCTGAGGTCCTAGTTTTGGTTTGAAGACACTTCACTGCATGCACTAGTAATGCTGCAGTAGTGGAAGCTCCTTGCTAGAGATCTGAAGCATGAAAATTCTGTAGCATAGGTATTAATCCTTAGTTTGAGACAGAATAATTTACTACTACCCAAGTAGAACAGACTTCCTTTCATCTAGCACTTGCAGGGTGCTATTTTGTGAACCTAGCAGAGAAAGTCCTGATAAAAGATGATGAATACTGGAAGCAATCTTCTTGTAGTCTAAGCTCTTTTGCTACTCAGAAGGCTCTTTTACATTCTTTAATGGAGTGGTACAGGACCACAGTGAGCGCAAGGAAGACGTGCTCCATACCATCCTGTACTCAGGGAGCAAACACCTTCACTAGAGACTGAGAAAATATGACAAGGAAACTGTGGGGAAGGGATCAGCCCTGCCCATAGAATGGGAATGTAGCAATGTTTTTTGCCAAGGTAGGTTTGAGTTATCCTATTAGATCCTGCACCAAGAATCAAGAGCTTCCAGGCTTTCATTGCAGAACAGAGCCATTTGGGTCAAACTCACCAATTGGTGTGCTGTGTCTCCTGGGTCCCATTTTGAGATGGCCAGTAAGAGGTGGTGTTATGCTAGTTAAGGACTGAATGACATCACCCTCCTTAGGCAAAGTAAAATGGAACGGGGTTCCTAAGAGACACAGAGCACAAGAATTAGTAATTTCAAGGGTCTACTTTAGTTCAAATATCAAAACCAGAAATAGGTGGAAATAGGAATAGGGAAAAGCATAACACTGGTGCTGTACAAAACCACCCTGAACAGCTGCTCTAACTGATATTCCTCACATTTTATGGGGAAAATCTCTCAGTGAAAATCTGGACTGTGGTCAACTCGATGCAGGTGTTCCCAGGTGCTAGATAAAAGGGAGACTAAATATCCTGACATGAACAGGACTTTTACAGAATGCAGCTTTGCTTCAGAGATGCTCAGGATTTTCCACAGAAAAGGGAAATGAGGTCAAAAACAGAAATTAAGGTTAGGACAGAAATGAATTGGCAGAGCTACATGTTGCCTGAATTGATAACCTAAAACTTACACAGAATGATGGCTGAGGTGGCCTATCCCATCAGGGAAACCATGCCTTCATGGATTTACGATGTGCAGATCTTGCAGGATTTAACAAATACAATAAATCAAAAACCTAGTAAAATGCTCTTTCCTTTTGCCTCATCCCATGCGTTTATTTGCAAACTTTCAACGTCACAGGGAATTAATTTGCATAATCCTCTCATAGAAAAATACCCAAGCAGCAAACAGTTATGTATCATCTGTTTGAAAGCTCTGAAAACCATCACCTCTCCAAGCTATCACAAGCTTTAAAGACATGGTTGAGCAACTGCAATATCCTGAAGACCATCCCAAGAACTTCAGTGTATTTTTGCAGTGGGTAGGTAACTTCTAGCACAATGGTACTCACGTTGCAAGGCCCAACCACCCCTCCTCATGAACAGTTTATCAATGAATGCCTGTTGTATCATGGCCTAGAGCATATCTCCATTTAAAAAGTGTTTTATTTAAAAACTGAAGCAATTCCACTGAATATTGATTGATTTAGCTACCACAATCCCTTCTAACCTATAAATTCACATTTGGCAGGCTAGTAACAAATGATCAAAAGAATTTATTAAATGATCACCAGCACAGGTGATGACCAACTGCATAATCTAATTACTATACCAAGGGATATCATGGGAGAGAATACAAACAAACTTTCACAAGACCTGAAAAAATGTGAATGCCTCAAAGTTTAAATGCTTTCACATTACTGCTTCAACTGTTCTATCAATGAAAACAGTTAATTAAAAGTAATAAACTTTTCTTATGACCATCAACCTGTAACAGATTTAGGTCCATTTGGAATTGAATCTGGCAAGGGATGTCAAAGACAAGAAGGGTTTCTTCAAGAACATCAGTAGCAAAAGGAAACCTAAGAAAAATGTGGGTCTGCTGCTGAATGTGGCGGGTGCCGTGGTGATGAAGAATAAAGAGGAGGTGGAGCTACTGAATACCTGCTTTGCTTCGGTCTTTGCTACTAAGGCCAGTGCCCTGGAAACCCAGATCGTGGAGGCAAGAAAGAAAGTATAGAGAAAGGAAGGCTTTCCCTCGGTCGAGGAGGATCAAGTTAGAGATCATTTAAACAAATCTGACACCCACAAATATATGGGCCCTGATAGGATGCACCCATGAGTGCTAAGGGAGCTGGCAGATGTTACTGCTAAGCCACACCCCCTCATCTTTGAAAGGTCATGGAGAACAGGAGAGGTGCCTGAGGACTGAAAGAAAGCCAGGGTCACTCCACTCTTCAAAAAGGGCAAGAAGGAGGACCCAGTGAACTACAAGCCACCATTACACCTCCGTCCATGGAAGATGATGGAACAACTCATCCTGGGTGTCATCATTAAGCACATGGAGAAGGTTATCAGGAGCAGCCAGCACGGACTGACCAACAGCAATCACGCTTGACCAATCAGATTGCCTTTGGTGATGGGCAGATGAGAAGAGAGCAGTGCACTGAAGTCTACACCGACTTCAGCAAGATTTTTGACATTGTCTCCTGAAACATTCTCATAGATAAGCCCAGAAAGTGTGGTTTGGATGAATGGACAGCAAGGTGGATTGAGCACCTGCTGAATGGCAGAGCTCAGAGGGCTGTGATCAGTTGTGCAGAATTTAGTTGGAGGCCTGTAGCTAGTGGTCCCCAGGGTTCGCTGCAGGGTCCAGCCTCAACTCATTTGTCAGTGGCCTGGATGAAGGGACAGAGTGTACCCCTGGCAAGCCCTCACCCAAAGTTTGTGCTCACTGATTTATGCTTCATAATTTGTTGATAAGGGATTATACTCCTAAAATATTTATTAGGAAAATAATTATTATGGTAACAAAGCTGCTTTAAGGGTAGAGGGATGCTCTACAGCTCTTCATACCTTAAGGACTGAGTGATGGTGGGAGAGCAAATATCACTCTACATACTTTTCCACCATGCTTCATGAGTCTGAAGGCAATTAGGTAGAATATCTCAAAAGCCTGAACTTCTTCCTAACACCGATCAGCCCTTCAGTGTAATAAAAACGCATAAAACACAAGCAAGCATTAATTTTTGAATTCATTTTCTTTAAACAATGGCTTATAGTTCTCTTTCAAAAGTAAACCCAGCCAACTGTGATGTGTTTAAATTGCATTTATATTTGTCTAAAAAAACCCCCAACATTTCAAGTACAATATGAGAGGGGTAATATTATCTGAAGTCATACACAATTTTGTTCACACTCTCTTAAAAAGGAAGTTTTGGATTGTGAATATTGTGAAAGACCATACTGAACTGAAACCTGACATTTAACTTTGTTATGTAACTGCAGCTATTTATCTTTATCATTGTTTCAGCAGTGTACTCCCAAACTTATTGCTGTATTTAATAAAACCCATACTGTTCTTAAATTTGAAGACCAGTACTGTTCTCCTGACTATGCCAAATTGTCTTAAAAAACATGCAGTCCCAAAGGCCGTGGGCTTGTTCACAGGAAAGTTCATCTTAGATCACAAAATGCAATGGAGTCAGAATACCTTGAACTTCTTAACTGATATTTTGACTAGATCTCCTCAAAGCATTATTTTCTACATAGTGGAGCTACTTTTTCTTCTTTCAGTTAAAGGAAATTAAGAATATTGTAGCAAAAACTTCATAATTCAACAAAACATTAAATAACATTTGGGGTCCTACAGTCTTTCCCTTTTCCTAACAGACTTCATAGAGGGGAAATACATTTTCTGGCACTAAAATCAAGTTCCTTTATTCATTCTCATTTAAGGACGAGAGAACTGTGTTTTGAAATGAAGTCAGCTAAGAGGCAAAAGCTCCACAAAACACAGGTGTAGTACCCCACATCTTGTATAATGACATACAGCACGTTAAATGATTTCAATGAGTCATAACAGTATCTGCTGAGCCACAGCTTGCGTGCAAGTGAAAAGCCATTCTGCTTTAAAATAATCTCAAGAAAAAATTTGCTATATTAGTTTCTAGCTCAAAGTTGCTCTTTACACCCCCACAAAGAAAATTCTCCTCCGAGAACGAAAAAAAGGAGAAAGAAAATAAGGAGACCTACAAGAGGGAAAGTACTGACTCCCACACACCCTATTCCTTTCAAGGACCCTGCTGTTGTTTCTTGAGTGGGGGAGAAGTCACAAAAATCCCTGAATGTTGCCAAGGTCACAATATTTTAAGTTCTTCAAGCTGCCCTGCGTTTCTACCATAAAGTAGCGAGAGCCAGGAGCAAGAATTACACCACAGGGGAAAATAGCAAAGCCATGTTCTACATATTACACAGTAAGGTGTAGTGCTGCTCTTAAGAGAGACTGCTCAACTTGCATCTAATATCAGTGCTCCCTGAAAACACTAAGGATTGTTTGTATACCGCTCTCTCTGACATTATTCAAAATATACACCGGTGAACTACTAACCTAAATTCACTTACCACTGGAAGGACTGGGGGATTTAGGAGTTGCCTTCTCCTGTGGCTGCATCTGCTCTTCTTGCTCCAGATTCCTTGTCATAACAGTGTCCTCCGTATTCTTTGGCACCTGATTCTCGTGCTGAATCACTTGTGTTTCAACCCCTCTCTCTTCAAGTGATGGCTGATTGCTTATTACCATTATCTGTCCCAATTCTGGCTGGTTTTTGGCACACAATGCCACTTCTGATTGAACATCACTCTTTAACTTTGGAAACAAATTGCAGTGCTGCTCCAGTAACTCCCCTACAGAAGGTTTAGCTAAAACTTCATTGAGCTTTGCCGTGTTTTCTGCAACAGCCTTAACGGACAGTTTATCCATGGGCTTTGCCTCCCCAGTGGCAAAAGTACAACCTTTCAAAGCTTCTTTTCCCTGACATTCTGGTCCAATCTTTTCTAATTCCTGGGCTACATTGTTGCTAGTTTTACAAGAATCAGCAGATTTCACTTCCGTATCTTCATGACACTGTCCTTCCCTTTCAAGAAAAAACCTGTGAGAAAGTGTTATATTGACAAGAGACCTATCTTCCTTAATTTGCTTCTCTTTTACTTGCAGTTCTTGCTCTTCACACTGAGTCTCAGGAACTGCTTCCGGTTTAGAAGTCTCTTCAGCATAGGACAAAATCTCAGGCAGACCAGACTGATCTGCAGCAGCCTGACTTCCAGAAACACACTCGATCTCCCGATGAACTGTAAGGGCTAATGGCCCATCTCCTGCAACACCTGCACTAACAAACTGTCCTACAGGCATTTCTGTAGTCTCTACAGCCTCTTTTTTTGCTTTTTCACAGTTTTCAGAGGGGGCTTGATCACCTGCATTCGCTTTCAGTTTTATTTTGTCATTCTTCACAGAACACAGTCTTGAGTCTGAGGCCTCGCATTCAGAAATCCTCTCTACTTGTGTGGTCTCACTGTCTTGGCCTGTGTTCAGAGAGTCTGAACTGACATCCGTATTTGTGGGCTGGCTACAGGCACTTGCAGAAAGTATCAGTTTACAGGACTCAGGAGGCTGTGACACAGAGTCATCTGCAGACATCTTCGACAAAGCATCTGTGGATCCAGAGAGATCTCCCGGTAAGCATGAAGGGGTTAAAGCAGCAGTTTTTTCTTCTCCTTCCTGCTTCTTCTCTGGACTCTGAGTTGGAACAAAGATATCCTAAAATGAAAAAAGTGGGAAGTATTAGGGCATCCCAAGTAGGACTGTTTGTTTATTACTCCTAAAACATTACACTGGATTATGGAGCAGAGTAAGTTTAGGACAAAACTACAGATTAAAAAAACAACTAATGAAAACAAAACCAAACAAACATCCAAAACTTTTTTCCACACGTTTATATGAGCCATGATTGACCTGTTTTTGCTGAGAAAAATTATCACCACGTGTTACTATTTAGTACATCTGTGGCAAAGTCAGACACAATCCTTGGTACCTTTCACTACCAAATCACAAAATACAGGGCAAATATGGCAAATTAGTAGCTATTTTTACTCGAACAACCAAGGGTTCTGGAAAGATTCTCTGTGATATCTATTATACTAACACAAATGCTGCTTTCAGCTAAGGAAAAGCACTGCTTCAACTAGTGAAGTTTCTAGTAAATTCATGAAATTAATAATATTAAGGTATAAACCCACTAACTGTCTCTTAAATCCTTTTGAACAGTTATAATTTCCAGAATCAAAATGCACAAAGGAAACAACAGGTAGCAAGAATAAGCAACTTGAAAAATGCAGTAAATAAATTCTAGCCTTGCAGGAGAATATAAATGCTTTATTATGGAACAGCTTCCCTTTCTCCATGACAAATGGTGCTAAGGTCTTGCCTGATAAAAGACTAATTTATGATGCAGTTTGAGATGCAGGATGCCCAGTTCAGCATAAGAAGGCAGCACAGTCTAAGACAACAGCTTCTATGTTCTGTAACTCACTATGCCCTCTTAAGCTGTTCTGCATTTTCTCTGCAGGAAGAGCTGCCACACAGTGTGACTAATATGGAACTGTGACTGGTGGGAACAGGGAGGTTCATGAGAACCAGCTTAGTAGGCAAGCTCAACACAAAAGAACAGAGGTTGACTCAAATACATCTTCTGCATCAGCTATATAAAAACCTCAAAAAAGATATATACATGGACCCTTACATGAGAGAACTCTGGTTGTGATGGTATAGGTAAAGATCCAGGAAAGAAGGCTGGGGCACTCTGGGACACCGGAGTTGAAGCCTGCGGCTGGACAAGAGGTATTGGAGGGATACAAGGGAGGGCCATCTCCACCAGCACATCTCCTCTCTGCTTTTGCACCAGTTCTCTTCCTTCTGCAGGGATAGATATATCCATCTGTTCATCTGGTTTGAAAGAGCAGAAAAGATATTAGTACTAAATTCTTGTGTTGTACCTAAATTTCCAACATTCCATTAAAAGATTTGTCTTCAGCGGTGTACTCAACTTTGTAAAATCTTGTCTCTAGGGGCATTCTTTTTGTAGGGAAAAAAAAAATCAAAAACATCCATATTCTTATTTTCAAAGGGGGAAGCAAGTGTTTTGTTACAAATTCATATGACTATTTTGCTACAGGTCTAGAACTTCCACAATTAGAAAAAAGTGCCTGAAATTTATAAAAAAGCATTTTTCTGAGGTATTTCTTTTGCTATCTTCATTAAAATGCAACTAAATTCAGACCCCAGCTAACAAAATATCTGTTCTAACAGTATTTCACATTCTGTGACAGGAATCTCACAGAAAGGAATAGTTTATTTTGTATCATACTAAAAGTCTGTACTGATGGATATCTTATCCCTGATGGTAAATGGGTGCTTAGAGAAAATATTTAACAACAAAGGTATCATATCGAATCACTTCTCTTTAGGTATGGCATTCTAGGATACACACTGACAGCATATGAAAGGTTTTACAAATATTGTGCAAGTTGTCTATATTAAGGTAAAATAACTTATATGATGTAATTCTTACCTCTCCTCCCTATTGCCCTAACAGTATAGGCTTAATACAGGTATCTGCCTGTAGCAAGAATGGCTTGTCCCTAAAGAAGGAAGATAATTGCTAGCAGCAATCTGTATGCCATACAAAGCATTTCCCATCTTGCAAGTGAAGGGGGACTAGTCAACAATACTAATTTTATTATGATAGTTATGCAAGAAATACCAATAGCAGATAGAAAATATAGAGAATTATAAACAACAGAGTCACAAATAGAGATCTCCCTTCATCTACCCCTCCACTGTTCTCAGTCCTGCTTTACTCTTTAAATGTAATTTTAACAGGTTTTGAAAAGGCTGCAAGCTCTGACTAAACTAGCACAGAGAAACATGACCACAGACAGTATGCAGAAAAATGTTACCTTTTGCTTGCTCCTGCTCAGTAGGACTGCTGGGGACAAGGGCATTGGGTCCAAAGGAAACAGGAGGAGGAATAACTAGGCCTGAAGAGACACTGCAGACCAAAAGGAAAGATGGAAATGAAAACCATACCTCACTAAAAAATGCATTAAGTTCTCCCCCTATTAAGCTCCAGCTTATCACAATACAACTCCTCTATGAAAGGTAAGTGTCAGGTGTTCACCAGTAAGAGACAAGCCACAGTCACGGATCACATGGCCACCATTAGCTCATTTTATTGCAAAATAAGGCCATGCTCCTCTCATAGTGCAAAATTAAAACACTGATTGCTTAAAATCAAGCACAAGTCCTTGAATAATGAAGAGAATAAGGGGAATGCACTACTGCAATGAAGTGCTTGAAATAGTTTGGGGATTTTTTGCTTACGTGGAATGATCCTCCTGTACAACGAATGCCTGTCCAGAGAGCTGCAGGACTTGCAGACTGCGGGCAGGGGTGCACGCCAGAGAACTTCCCTCTTCCACCCTGGTTACTGGACAGCCACTCCCTGCAGTGGCTTTGAACAGAAGGAAATAAAGATAGAAATACGGTCTGAGCAGTTAAACTCATGCTATTGCACAGCTCCTTCTCAGGCAACAACAAGCTGATTTTCAGAGCTGGTGAAGGACTGCACATGAAAGTTCAGTATGTGAAATGTGAGCACAAAATAGTTCAGATGAAAAAGAAAAATCTGAACAGATTTTAGACTGTGTAAGTCTTCCTAACTGGGAATTTTAAAAAAATCCCCAAAGGCTCCAATATCAGCACATCTGATCCAGCACTAGAATGCAAATATAGGCAAGGTTCTTGTAAGAAAAGACACCTTGCGCTGGCCACTGACTGGATGTGAGAAGGTTGGTACTGAATCTTCTGGACACAGAAGGTTCATTCACAAGATCAGACCGGTATAGACACCACTGAGCACAAGCTTGCCTACACTACTTATCCACACTTTACATGGTGTGTCACTACAAAGGGTGAGCATTATTAGTTTCAGAAGAGGGTTAAAGTTGGGTTTTGGATTTGCTCTTCAGGTGGCACAGAAAGAAAGGAAATTAAATGTATTTAACAAGCCAGTAACTGTTCTAACAGGAAGTGACATTTAGACAATTTTCCATACTATAGTGAATAAGGCTGTGGCCTTTTATTTCTATAGTGTTCTCAATTTTAGCAGAAATTACATGAAAAATACTCACGGCACTCTACACCCTAAAACACTACATATCTATAAAGATCAAGTAGGTATGATGTTTATCTCTGAGATGGACATTCTGGCTCTACTTATTGTTACCTGTTGCATGATTCTCAGGAAACATCTCTTCCTGAGTTGACAAGATATCTGACTCCTCATGACCAGAACTAAGGGATTCCTCAATTTCACTGGGGTCACTGACAGGCGTTTTCTTTCTGGTACGCTCTTCTGCTTCCTGCAAAGTTCTGGAAATGCAAAACACAGTCATTGGCCTGAGAAATTCAAAACATGAAGTAAGATTACAATATTGTTAAGAAAATCTATCAGTAACAGATGGAAAGTATTCACTCATGTATAACACAGGAAAAAAAAAGAGAGAAGGAAGACCACTTCTCTTGACAAAGTAACATTTTCACTCTTGATAAGTTGCACTTTCAGAATTGTTTTTTACATTTTCTTCCAATCTAAGTGATGCTTAAATGGAATGCAGATTGTTCTACTGACTTCTACTCAATGCAGATTCTAGGAATTTCATTTCACGCCTTTAACGTTATTTTGTGGCAGAATATGATAATACAAGATGAGGTAAATATTATATAAATTTTATGCCAGATAGAATAAATACTATTCAACAAACTGAAGTTAAATTAAAACAATTAAAACCATAAAGCTTACAATAGTAAATACTCAAAAGCATCCTGGAATACCCAACACTTAGCCTCCAGATTCCTCCTGTGCAGCCAAAGCCCATGCTACAGTGATTAAGTTATTTCAAGATAATTTCTGTGACTTAAAATGAATTATCACTTTTAGTATATTCCAGTCATATCGCTTTAAGAAAATTATTGGCATATTTTATTATGCAGTGAACTCACCCTTAAAAACAAACCTACTGATATCTTTGTGTTTAGGAGTTTGACATCACATCTTTTCTCACCAAGGAATGCTGAGAGCACTCCTTAGTCAGCACTGCTGCAAAAAGGCCTCGGCAGTACTTCATCTTTCCCTTTACCTTTCTCTTTTGCCTTAAATCCTCTCCCATGTCTAAAAATCCAGTTAAAAAAGACACAAATCAGCTTACAGAATGTCCACAAGAGACCTATAAAGAAGACAGACTGTTTTACCTTCCAGACTTCTCTGCCTGGCTTTCCAAAGCAGTATGTGCTTCTGTGCTGGAGTCAGTTTCTGTGTTGTCCCCATGCAGTTCTAGGAAGAGACAGATAAAAGAAAAGTATTTGTTACTCATGTCACCTGGATGAATATACAAATAAGAAAGTGTAGTTCTATAATTTACACAAATACCAAGGCAAGCCTCATATGAAAAAAACTTAACCTTGAACTATCTATGAAAACAAGAAAAAAAAACCAAAAGAAACAATGAAGTATTTACCAGGGAGTGAATTTAGTATCAAATTGTCTAAATATTCTGGAAACAAATTAGGAAAGAGAAGTGAAAGAATCAACGACAGCACTTGGACAGGTACAGGGAAACAAATGTACTAGCCCAAAGGAAAGAGGGGCCAAAATTCTTTGCAACTACCACTGAGCTGTGAACTCAGTTTTGAAAACTACTAACACTGTACTTCCTGTCACACAAACATAAAATTTAAAATTTAAAGAAACCAGATAGAATCTACAGGATAGGAAAAGGACACCTATGATCATTTTCACTTACCATCTTTTGACTCATTCTTCACAAGCCTGGAAGAAAGGACAGCAGGTCCAGAGTGAAGCTGATGCCTAGCATCTCCCTCATTGGGCACGAAGTCAGTCTCAAAGTCCTGGCTCTGTGAGAGCTCTAGAACTCCAAACTGCAGCTGTGACATGCCTGTATCTAACACCAGACATCCATTACAAATATATGTATCAAAAAAAAATTTCAAGAGCCATCTATCACTTTTACAAGGGCAAAAGATATACCCTCTAACATGCAAAGCATTTAGGCTATTGCTGAAACTCTGAATAAACTAACAGACTCTGATCTCAGCTGTACTAATTAAAATACAGTACCACACAAGGGACAGTGGCCATTAACTCAGAAATCAGTATTAATCAGCAAGGGCTTATATAATGCCATTAGGAACTGCAGCAGACTTTCATTCCATGATGAGAAAATAATCTTGATAATACACAGCCTGTGTCTGAAAATCCTCTGATGACAACGACCATTATGCCAGTTCATAATAAGGCTCAATTTCCTAAAGATCACAATTCATCCCCGCCTCTTCTAAACCACCTTCAGTCTTGAAGATCCATTCTAACAATAATAATAAAACAACCTTTTTTTTTTTTTTTTTTTTCCCCCAAACACCAAAGCATACAAATCAACTTCCAGAAAAAGATGCCAATTTCTGACTTATTACTACCGGCACAATTACCCCTGGTGAGACAAGTGAGCCAGCTCAACTGAAAAACTGCACAGACGGTGCGTCTGATTCAAAACCCAAAAAACCGACCTGAAATGGAGAAGTTACCTTCTACACACGGCGAAGAAGCACAGTCCTCAACATCACCTTCACTTCGCTCCCCGGCCTTTCCAAGGGCACTGCAACAGAGAGACTCGCTAACGTCGCGCAGGGGCTCCTGCAGGCCGCCTTCCCGCGGCTCATGCTGCGAGGGGTCACTTGGCACCGACCGGGCGCCCCAAGCCCACCGCACCGCACGTCCCGGCCAGGGCCGAGCGCGGCCGCTACAGCACCGAGCCCGCCTTCTCGGCCTGTCCTCAGCACGAGAGAGATTTCAGCAGGCCGGAGAGGCGGCGGCCGAGAGCCTCCGGATGGCGGCTCCCGCGGCCCGGTCCACCCCACGTACCTGCTCTCCCCGTCGGGCGGTGGAGCCTCCTCCGCGCCGCAGCCCCGCGGTCCAGAGGCGCTCGGGCGGGCCGGGCTCTCCATGGGCCCTGCAAGCACAGCGCCGTCAGCGCGACCGCGGCACCCTGACCTGCCGTGACCCCGCGCCCCGCCCTTACCTGCGAGTCGCTCCCGGGGCGCCCCGCCACCCGCGGCCGCCCGGCTGCCGGCAGGACCGCAGACGATGTCCTGCAAGACAGAGGCAGGGGCCGCGTCAGAGCCGGGCCGGGCAAGGCCGGGCGGTGCTGCCACCACGCCGGGCGCTCACCAGCACGGGGCTCGGGCTCTGCCGGGCCGGCAGCCGGCGGGCCAGCACGCCGAGCCAAACCCGCTCCGCGTCCGCCTCCGCGCCCTGGGGCTGCGAGTCCTCCACGATGAGGAGGGGCGTGTCCTGCTGCGAGAAACCAGGGTCCAGCTGGCTGCTCCCGCCGCGCTCCATGCAGGACGCCACAGGCTGCGCAGCCCGAGAGCCCGGCCCGGCCCGGCCCTACGCCGCCCGCCCGCCGCCCAACCCAGCCGCACTTCCCGCCGCCGCCATCTTGCCGCGCGCCGATTGGCGCGCGCGACCCTTCCGCCCCGCGCTGTTACCGGGGAGACGCGGCGGGGGGTGCGGGGTGAGCGTGGGCACCGGCACCGGGACCAGGCAGGATGGGGACCGAGACCGCCCCCGGAGCGGGAACGGCGCCGGGCTCGGAGCTGCGCCGCCCGCTCGGCGTCTCCGCGAGAGCCCAGGAGAGACAAAGAGCCTCGTGTCTTCCGTCCCGGCGGAGCTCGCTCGAGGGCGAATGCAGCGACCTCCCACCTGGCGCACATGACGGGCCAGGGCGACGGAGGTTCGGGCCGGGCGCCGGGTTCGGGCCGGGAGGTGTCCGCGCGGTGCCCTCCCGATCCCCTTTTCATCAGAGGTACAAAACAGCCCCGTGCTCGGGCTCCGGCACGGACCGAGCACCGCGCACCCCGGACAGCCACTGTCGGGTCCGTCCTTTCTTGGGTATCACGGAAGAGTGAAATCCGAGTCATTTCCCTGTGTATATATGACTAAACAGTTATCGAAGAAGCCTTGCGCATAATTGTGACAGTATCGTTGTCTTTCCAGCATTCACCTTCTTGCCTAAAAAATAGTGAGTTTGAATAGCCTAATATAAATCTACTTTTGCAACTTCTCTTTTTTATTTCTGCACCTCTCTGTGTTTTTTAGATGAGAATTCTGTATATTTTATTTAAAAATATGTTGTAGAACCAAAACCACAGAATCCGAAAAAAATGGTACCTGGCCTGGAAGAAACTCTTATTATGCAACGTTATAGATAAAGTGTGTACATAGTGAAACGCTGTATATATGAGTACGTTACAAATTCTGTGTGTAATGTGAAATCCAAGTTTGCACATGCCTGTTAAGATCATTAAACAGGCTACAAATATTTGCAAATTGCTACACAGGAGGGATGCTTTAGTGGGTGGTTGTTTAAATCCCAGAAGATGCTCCTTTGGTATATATTAAGCTGTATTACGGAAATGTTTTCTTAGAAGTGTTAACAGTTACCTTACAAAATTCACAGAGGACAATGAAGACTAGAAATGGCAAACGTGCCAGTTACTCTGTCTCAAAATTGCCCTCAAATTCTTGAAAACTTTGATAACAAATCCTCAGACAAGTTGGGTTTGTATCCAGAAGACAACAAGGAGAGGATTTAACAGCCAACATTGATCTCTAAATACAAGGTGCATAACATCGATCTGATACCTTATGTCAGAGCAACAGGACAGAAGTGGCAGCATAACAACTTTATTATAGTAAGACTTTTAGCAGTATCTATATGGGTTTCTCATAAGCAAACTAGGGAAGCATAGCTGTGATGAAGTTTCAATAAGATAAGTAAAAAACTTGTTTGGTATTTATCCTCGGGAAGTAGTAATCGTCAGTTCAAAACAAGTACATTTGAGTGAGGGTTCAAACATCAGTGTGCTACTCCTAGTCCACCGTTTTCTTTAATCACTTTGGTCACAAAATAAGTACACTTATTAATCCACAAGCAATC
This sequence comes from Corvus moneduloides, assembly GCF_009650955.1. Taxonomy (NCBI): domain Eukaryota; kingdom Metazoa; phylum Chordata; class Aves; order Passeriformes; family Corvidae; genus Corvus; species Corvus moneduloides. The sequence continues at coordinate 13,088,116 of NC_045488.1, read as the reverse complement.
TGAAATTGAAAGGGACTGGAAGTAGTAGAAGAAAGTTCTTTTTTAAATGGTCTGAGAAATGGACAAAGTACAATGCAGGTAAGAACAATATTATAAAAAATTAAATAACTGGCTGCACAAATTCAGGAGGGGGCTGCTGGGATGCTGGCTGCTGTATGGTATTTCTGCAAAATAAAGCAATAGTGCCTCACAAACTCAGTTGGCGTCATGCTGCTGCCACAGAAAAAGGGGCAAACAGCGTTATACTTGTGTATAGTATGCATACCTTAGATGCATGAAGTAATTCTTGTACTCTACACTGGCACAGCCTAAGGTAAGCCCTGCATCTAGTGAGAAGATGGCAAAGGATTTGTGTTGAGCTTGGATGGGTTACCCTTCCTTCTCAGACCAGGGTTAGAGAGCAGAGGAGGCTGCTGTTCTGCTAAGTTCTTTATTTCATCATCTCATAGCTTTCTTGAAGGCAGCGTTCGAAGGGGGTAACATGATAAAGACAAGCAGCAACAGCAAACAGCAGGCAGAAAACAGCTTCTTCTTCTATATGGTCTATATTTTTTCTTACAGAACTGTGGATTATATTTTCTAATTAACCAGTAAGATTAACACACGATTCTAATTTTTCTTTTCTTAACCTATCCTGGTCTAATTCTAACAGTCGTAAGTCTTACACAAGTGTTACATAGGTATTACACAAATTTGCGTATATAGTTTCTATCAGTTCTTATTGTTTATGTGAACACTGTATCTAAAAAATGTGAACAGTATAGTTCTATCTATATTTTGTCTAAAGTAAAGACTTCTGTGAAAAGGTAACTCTGCTGCAGTAAGAACTGTGTTTAAGGTCCCTGCTGCAGCTTTTTAATGTTTAAGGCACTTTTTAAGGCACTTAGCATATATTTCTACTAAAAGTTTAAAAATCTATATTTCTATTTCACTTTGGTGTGACTTCATGTATCTCATCTTGTCTAAAGGTTTTAATTCAACCCCTGTGCTTTGGCTTCCCTCTGGGCCTGAGTCCAGAGGAGCTTTCACTCCAACAGATTTGGCTATCATAATATTCTCCAGATAGAAAAAAAGTTGATGGCAAATAATTTGTTTCTCAATAATATTCACAGTTTAGATGACAACTGAATTTGTTTTCATGAACTGCAAGTAGGTGTAAATTAAAGACAAAGCAGAAATAAGCAAAAATATTTTAAAAGTAGGGCTAAAGAAGTCCTAGAAATTATGCCATTTCTAACATTTAAAAAAAATTTTTAAGTGGTAACAAATGTGTATAGTTGATCTTGGTTTGAAATAGGAAGTTGGACTAGATTATCTCCAGAATTTTCCAGTCTTGTTTTTTTGCAATTCAATACTTTCGCATGAACCAGAATAGGACAAAATTGAAAGCTCAGTCCCGGTGGTCAAATTTGTAAATGCCAAATCTGTGTGTGTTTTAAAGGTGACTGCCCATTTTTTGTGTTAGTGTAATCTCACTTTCCCCAGCTTTTTTATGCTATGAAAAGAAACACCCTGCTTTCTTTATAATATACATGTCTTCATTTAAGTATTTCTTCTCAGCTGGCAGATTGCCTTTTTTCTGAATCTAATCATAAACTATGAACAGGGCATGGCTACCTTTGTCTAAGAAAGAATAAAAGAGCAAAATCTGTCTTTGCTTCCTTTTGCTTCAAACAAAACATGTCCAACACCAGACTTTCAATGAATGAAGGTATGGTAGCTCTCTGACTTTTCGTATTTGGAGGATTTTTCCAAATTTCTTGCATCTTACAGAGTTTGCAATAGTGAGCTGACGCTATAGTTGATTTTCATCCAAATACTCCTTTCCAATGCAGACCACGAACTAGGGAAACTGAGAAACAGGACTGCTATTCCTGATTCTCATTTCTTGCACTCTGAATCTTTCTTGCACTCCATGTCTCAGTGCAGCCCCAAGCCCCATCTTCAAAACTGGACAGTATTCCTAGAAAAAGGACCAAATTCCAGATCCTGATTTCAAATGGGAATTAATTACAACAAACTAAGATACCCATCAAGATAGCTAAGCTTACTAAGAGAGTAAGGATGCCACTTGTCTTTGGAAAACTGGGTTTAGGTTTTGTACTGTGTATTACACTTATTATGATGCAGACGCATCTAAAAACTATCTGGCCAATTTCCGTATGCACTGTCCTCTGCGCCATGGCTTTGGGAACAAATAGTGCCTGGCATTCACCGCTCTCGGTGGCCGTGAGTCCAGAGGCCCGGCGTGCTACCGACGGCGAGTCACCACGAGCTGCCGGTACAACACCCAAGTCCCCGGGGGGAGCTGAAGCGACCGCTGCCCTCCGCACTCGCTCCCGGACTGCGCCGGTCACAGCGTGGAGCTCCTCTGAACGTCCCGTCCCGCTCCGCCGGGGCGCCCCGAGCGGCCGCGGCCCCGCCGTCCCCCGAGTGGCCGCAGCCAGGGCTGCCCAGACGGGGCCTGCGGCGCCCCAGCGCTGCCGGGCCCCGCCGCGGGGCTGCCCCGCTCTCCCTGCGGCACTCCGCGGAGAAAGCGAACGCGGGCGATGAAGACGGCGGCGGCCCGGCCCGGCCCGCTCGCTTTAGCTGGTCCGGGCCGGCGAGCAAGACCGAGCCTACCCCGCTGACACCCGGAGGGCGCCGCCGGCAGGACCCGCCCGGCCTCCGCACCGTCCCTGGCTGCTCCTGCTCCCTCAGGCAAAGGCTCTTACCGGTAACGCAAGGCGTGTACGTCCTTAATTTGTCGAAGAGTGACCACACGAAAATGTTCACCGTATGAATGCCACAACGAGAAAGGTCACATATTCGATCATGCCGGACGGGGCTGTGATTGCCACACCAAATTAACTTCTCAAGTGTTCACTTTACTTACTTGCATATCACTTTCTCTGAACACTAGCAAGCTATTCAATCACACAAAATGCACCACGAAATACCGGAATTAAGCTACTTCACTACAAGCTGGGATCATGTCCTTTTTCTGAAGGAATGTTGAAATCACTGCTCGACTTTACTGAGCAGGAGAAGTTGAGAAAGACATACGCACAATTATGGTGGAAAGGGTGGCATTATCATTTCTTTGCACTGCTCAGTAAGGCTGCTGGCAACCTACACAGTTTAGTCTGCAAAAAAATCTCAGTAATGTTCGATTTTTTATGTTGGTACTTTGCCTGACCATTTCAGCTGTATTATTTTGACTGGTTTTAGCTATGCGGAAAGATGAAACAAAGAGGTATAGATTCTGGACAGTTTGTATTTAATATTTAAATGATTAAAAATCACCTCAGCTTAAAAGAAGGACTGCCATAAAAGTACGAATTAGCACCTTTCAAAGTCTGATAAACATGTCTTTTAATTCCAAAGCTCTGCATCACTTGACACAATGAATATACCTGATAATTTCATCAGCCCTTGATCAGAGCTTTGTTCCAAATTGCACAGGAGACAGTATCTTGCCACACCTTCTGTAAGCCAAAAATGAGAGGAATAGGAGTACTACTCTGATAAATCACCCGTGGAGTTAAACAGAGGCAAAAATGTGGTTTGGTCAAACTGAAAGGCTTAGCCTTCTCTCTCTTTTTCTATCTTACGATACATCCTGGAAGTGTCAGTATAAACAACCATAAGACTCCATCTGTACATAAAAGCATTATCAATGCTGGCTTCTTCTGCTCCACGTAAGAATGGCTGTGTTCACCACAGGACAGATCAAGGCCTGAACAAAGTCCCTTTAGGCAGTCACCTATTTTTCTCTGCTTCTTAGAAATGTCACAGCCAAAATGAAACCATATTTCACCACTGTTAAAGGCATTATTCTCACCTGGGTACTGTCACAGGTCTCTGAATCCCTGAAGTACTTTTATTCATTTGGAAATTTTTAGCTGGGAAGGACAGGAAGTAATCATTCCAGGCTAAAGGACCAAGGAATTGAAATAGTATAGATTGTTCTCCTAATGATATTATGAAAATCCTTTTTACACTATTTTGATCCTACTGTCTAAATCCATTTTTGTAAAGGTCATTTACCTGTGACTCGTTGTCCTTCAGTATGAGGTAATCCTTTAGTCTGCTTTTGCCACTCTCCTTCTGTGATGTTTGTCAGGACCTCTAATATCTGCATTCAGCCCAGTCAGCTTTTGATTTTCATGGGGGTGCTGCAGTGCATGAAAGCATAAGCTTACACCATAATTGCTATACAGGTCTGTTCTATGGTTCTGGAGTGTGAACATACAGGGAAAAGGAGGAATTTAGTAATCTGGAAATCCCTCATTTCACTGTCTCATGCAGTGTGCACTCACTAGGACTCAAGCCTTTTCTACTGCAATTCTACTGTGACCACAGACATCTCCAATTCACATTAGAAAGCAACAGAAATACCATCATTCTATGAACTGATGGTACAGTAGAAGAATGCAAATGGATCACACAACCAGAATTAGTGTTTTAATAGTAAAGTCTTCCCCAGAACTTCTAGTCTCTGTGTTTGGATATTCTTTTTAAGCTTTCACTCCAGTTTGCATGTCTCCTGTTTCATTTCTCCTTGGCAGAAAGCCAGTTGGAAGAGCATCTCTGCACTGCAGTGAAAAGCTGCAGCTCTGGAAAGCTACCATGTTAAAAATAAGCAGCAAGTACTAAGACTGAATCACCTGAAAACAGAAGGTACTTCTGTCAGCTGGTATGAAAATATCTGAAAATCTTTCATCTTCGTGTTTTGTTGTCATGTTTTCCCTCCATGATCTACAATCCTACTTTCATGATAGAATTTAAAGGACACTGGCATTTATTTGCAGGTTTACTGCTTTATTCACATATTTACGTCTTCAGTGCAATCCTCTAAAACCAAATGATTGCTGCTATGCAGGTTACAACACAGAGAAATAAACCCTTTTGATACACTAATTCTCCCTGTTTACAAGATTTAGTTCATAAAGCTCATAGCCAGTGGTGTTGTCACCACAGTCTAATGTGAAAAAGACCTATTGCATCATCTCCTAATTTATCTGTTGAGAGCTAGACCACCTTTTGATTTAAGATCTTAATTTGAGAAAACTCCATAAGCTAGTAACATCAGCTGTAGCCTGCAGAGATAATTATTTTATATTTTTCTTCCTTTCTGTGGTTGTTTTATTTCCTGACTGTCTTTTGTCAGAGTCCTGTGACACTATAGATTCACATATGCTTGCTAAAATGCCGACTCTCTGGACCTTCTGAAGTTTCAACTGCAGTCTTGGTGGGTACAAAAGAACAAAAGAGGGCAGGATGCTGACTTATCTGCCCATCAAGTTCCTAAACTATAGCTCACCTGTGGAAATCCTGCGGACTGCAGGGGCAGAACCTGACACTGTTTTAGGAAATGCTGCACATTGTTGCTGACTTGTGTAATTTTATAATAGCTGTGTTGCTTTCCCACCCAACTGCATCGGCACAGTGTGGTCCTTCCTTTTCTGTCAGAAAAGACATGGATTTTTCTACCTGAAACTACTTTTTGGTGGCTCTCCCTTGTTCAGCCTGTAGAAGTTTCATACTTCGGGGTTGCTCAGCTTTTGCACATAGAATCATAGGATCACCAAGGTTGGAAGACACCTTCAAGATCATCCAGTCCAACCATCCACCCAGCACTACCACTGTAACCTCTAAACCACATCACCCAGAACCAGATCCAGACGCCTCTTGAACACCTCTGGGGGTGGTGACTCCACCACTTCCCTGGGCAACCTGTTCCAATGCCTGCCCACTCTGACAGTGAAAACAATTTTTCTAATATCTAATCTGGATCTCTTCTGTCTCAGCTTAAGGCCATCTGCATTGAACTGCTTTGGAGCTGTGGCTGGCCAGAACTGTGAGCAACAAGGACTTGTGCCCAAAGTTAGGGCCTCTCTGGTCACCCCAGAGAGTAAGAACTCCTGCATACACCATGGCCTGCCAGTACAGCCATGAACAGCTCACATCAGCTTTGCACTGGAAGCTAGCAAAGTTCAGATTGTTCTCGTATCTCATGTATCTGGAATCCAGGAAATCCCATGACTTATTGCTGGAGACCATCACTTTATTGCTGGAGACCTGCTTTTAACTGAACCGAAGGAAGAACCACCAGGAAGGGATCTGCTCAGTGCCAAGCGACAGAGGAGAGATAAGGAAGGCGAATGACACTGCCAAGCCTTGGAGTCTTTAGAACTGCTGTCTTCCATGGCTTTATTATGGGTATCGCAACAACTCAACACCAAGCATTTAAAAATCTCCGTGGATTTCTGTATTTAAGTAACTAAATTCTAAACTAAACTATAAACCAACACCTCTTTGCCCCCTGATTGTTCTTTCAAAGGTCTGAGCCCCGCTCACGGTTTTGAGCATCCGAGCTGGTCGCTGTACCGCTCTGCCCACCTTGACGGAAGGAACTCAGACTCCGCGCCCCAGCGCCGGCGGGAGCTCCCCGGCAGCCGCCGTGCCGGCACAACCTGCCTCGAGCCGGCAGCCCGAGTGCGGCGGGTCCGGACCGAGAGGCTCCCCGCAGCCGGCGCCGTGCGGGGGCCCGGGGCGGGGCGGGACAGCCTGAGGGTGGGGCGGGCTCGGGGGGCGGGCCCGTGGGCGCTGAGGGGCGCGGAGTCCGCGGGCGGGGCCCGGGGCCGCAGGCCGCGCCCTCTCCCCGCAGTAGCGCAGGACCACGTGCCCGCTCGGCCAATCAGGGGGGGACTCGGGGCCCTTTAAGACCGCGCGCCAGTGACCGCGCGCTGCAGCAGCGGCCGCGGCGTTGCCATGGAGACGGCGGCTGGGCCGGTCGCTATGGACACGGCGGCGCCGCCGGGCGGTCGGCGGCACGCGCTGCTCGCCGTGATCGGGGAGATCGGGACGGAGCCGGAGCGGGGCGCGCTGCGCGGCGCCCTGGAGCGCGGTGAGGAGCGGGGTCGCGGCGGAGCATCCCGGGCGGGACGGACGCGATCCCTGCCCCTGAGCGCCGTGGGGCTGCGCGCCTGGCGCGTCCTCCCTGCCGCCGCCTGGGACGAGGCGGAGCTGCCGGTGCCCTCCCCGCCCTGCGGCACCGCGGTCTCGCCGCAGGGCTTCATCCCACTCGTCCCTGAGGGGCGGCGGCGGAGGCCCGCGGGCGGTGGCTGCGGGGAGGGTCGAGACGCTGTCGGGCCCGCGGGGTGGAGGGCGAGGCCCCGCGGGGCCGGGCGGGGCTCGAGTCGCCGGCGCAGTGCGGGGCCGCTCTCTGCGGCGTCGGGCGGCATACGGATTTTTTTCTCCTCTGTCATTGCTTTATGTGCATTTGTGACATGCAGTTAACGCAGTTTTCGAACGTCTTAAAGCTTGAAGATATTTCATGGTTCTCTTTCCCCTCAGTCTTTATTTTATTAGTGGGTTGGTAGATTACATCGTATTTCCATCTTACCCCAAAATTCTGTCTTGTTGGAGGAATTGTCTTGCTGGACTGTTCATTGTGGTCCTAGGGATGGCTGTGAACAGGGGGCTGCTGTGGTATGGCCTCTCCCTGTCTATAGAGCCACTGCGTGGACCAGAGTGAGAGAGGACAAGCTGCACAGTGAACTGCTTCAGGAATGGCACAATGTAGGATAGGCCTGCCACAACATTTTTCTCCTCTGTTACCTGTATTTTAGTAACACCCAGAGGCCTTGGCAATGAATTAGTCTTTGTATATTAGATGCAGTGTGGTTTAGAAGTAAGGGGAAAGGAGGTGGTGAGATGATAGTTCTTCCTTTGTGGCAGTTTCTGATAGTTTATGACAAAAAGGCAAAGGAGGGCTGATTAACTACATCAGGACCTTAAAGGGAATCCCTCTTCTAATAAGCAGTTGGTACACCTTTGACAAATAAAGTAACAGCCTTCTGACTCTGCATTCACTCCTCCCCTCAGCCCCCCATTTCCAAGGCACATTGATTTGAAATATGCCAGGGATAACAGTCATAACTATTGGCCAAACTGTATTATTCAGAGATAATTCTGTGACTGTTTTCTTCTCAAGCATCAGCAGTACTGAAGAACAGATGGACAGTGCAATTTAAGAAGGGGTGGGTGTAAAAATGTCAAATATTGTCCAATTTCTTCTCTTCAGCATCTTTTCCAGCTTCCTCTGTTGGCAGGTCACTTATCAGCTTCTTCATGAGGAGTGTTTCCTCCCCTTTTCCAAGGGATGGCTTTAGTCAGGAGTGGTAGATCTGATTATGACCATCTGGCCTCTGAAAGACCTTCTTTGAAGGGGCCACTTCTGCTTCCTGCACAGCAGGGTGCTCATCTTCACTTGGCACTTCACTGAACTAATGTGCCAACCTACATCCTTATCCATTCTCTGAATCTTTGAAATGGTGACAGATCAGACTGTGAACAAATGGATTTCACTCTGGTTCTGCAGTCATATGCCAGTAACCTGAGAATTCCCACTGCAGAGGAAAAACATGTTGTTTGTAACAAATTTTAACTGCCACAGTAGAAATAAGTTCTACAGTTGGCCTTCTCTGACTAGAAACCAGCTGAAATTCTGCCAAATCTAAACACTTCTTTCATTTGCATGAGGGGGAGCCATTTCAGTGGTATTAGTGAGTTACTGACAGTAGAAGTGAATCATTCAGGGAGTTGGAAACCTGGATTTCGGTCTTTCCTCTGTCACTTACATGGAGTAGGACCTCCAGGAAGTTAGTTTTCCCCACTATGAAATGGGAGAATGACCTCTTCTTAAAATGGACCAATATTTGCAAATTGAAAGATAGATAGGAAAAATGAGAATAGTTAAAATGACAGCAATCTTGAGACCTGTCAATAGTCAGCATATTATGATGTTGTAGACAGTTGTACTCTTGATTCAGGGAGTTCAGGAAATGTGGAAATTATGATTCCCACTTAAGTGTTAGCTGCTGAAGAGGGCTCACGTGAGGGTAGAACAGGCTGCTGAACAGTGAGTACAGAGGATGAAAGCTGGGGTTTGTTTTGTATCTGTTCTGTTGGCTGTGGCACCCTGTCTACACAAAAAAAAAAAAAAAAAAGCAAAGAACAAAATCAACAAAAAAACCCAACAAAAAACCCCAACCAACCAACCAAAAAACAACCAAAGATATTTTTTTCAGTTGATAAATCTCTTGCCCTGACTGATATAAGAAGTATGTTTTCCCAGACTTCTTTCTAAACCTTGGTTCAGGAGAACGCAATAGTGGCTACACGACATTCTAGAAACATGCTCATTTCCAGGTGTAGAGCTTTGTAGGCTGTGACATTGGGAATCTGTGGGATATCTGAACAACACTTTTCCAAAATACTGTCTAATAAATGCTAGTCTTATTTTTCTGTTCCTGTGTTACTTTTGTCCAATTTTGAAACAATATCCGGAAGCCTAGGCCTGGTATTGGAGAGAAATGCCAAATCTTTTAAGCCAATTACCTCAGCAGGAAATAAAACATTCACAAGGGCATAAAGAATGAGATGGAAAACTGATGAGTCACATGGCTAGGCTTTGCATGTGCAAAGAGCTTGAATGTTTAGAAACCCTTATTGTGGTATAGTCTGCACTCTCATGGTAGAGGATTCTAATCAGCAAGGACAATGTTCTGGCTCATGTGCCATGGAGTGATAAATTGGAATTGGGGCAAATTGAGAGAGATTTTGAGTAAACTCAGACTATCTGTAGGGAAAAAAAAGTTGAATAAATTGTTGCAAGTATGAGAACAAGTAAGATAATTTCACTCTTCCCTTTCCTTGCTCTGAAAGAGCATCTATTCTTTCTGCATCCTAGAGGATGTAGCAGTACCTCAAATAGCACTTATTGCTGCAGTAGGACACGATGACCATGACACAGCAGCTAGTCAGCAGGATTTGCCCTGCAGAGTGCCACCTTGTTCCTGTCCAGGTCAGAATGCTCATAAGTACTGCATTAAGATTCTCTTATATTGGACATTTGTTTAAACAATTATGCTCTCTTGGAGTATAGCACAGGAAAACATTTTGTCCACCTTCTTGCTCCATGTCTTTTTATTATGTATTTAGTTTGTTCATATCCCATGTCCAAATTGAAAGGCACTGTGCTGGTAAGTAGTTTGGTTTTCTGTGTTCTTTTTCCTTTTCTTTTCTTTTTTCCCTTAAGTTCAGGTGATTTACTGAGGGTTTTTTGTGCAGTCTGTAGTGCAGACTGTCAGCTGATAAATAAGCTTTATTACTCTACTGTGTCAGCTGTCACCAGAAAAAGAAACTAAGCACAAAGTTTTTTTTAGCTGCTGTAGATTCTACAGGCCTTGAGACCACTGACCTGTGTGATGCAATGATTACTGTGTCTTGGTATGTGTAGAAGGCTGGAGCATGTGTCCTTGAGGATCCTCTCCCACCAGTGGTCAGCAAAAGCTGTTGCACAACATGGAGAACTAGAACGGCAGTAAATGGGAATGATATATCCATGGAAAATTAACATGGTTCCCTTGAAAGAAAGCAGATAATAGAGGCAATAAAACTTTGTATTTTATGCAAGAGAGATGGTGAAAGAACTCTCAGTGAGGACTCCATCAAGAAATACCGGAGCTGAAATTCTTGTTTCAGTTAACTTTAGAAGTCTGTAGCATTGGCCCTCAACGTCCGAACATCAGCTGGCATCAGCACCAGATGCTGGAGTAGGGATTTAGTGATATCCTGCTTTTGCTCATTGTGGCACAGTCTACAGTCACACCATCTAGGAAAGGCTGCTCCCTACTGGGAACTGAAGATCTGTGATCTGTAGTGTTAGGTGTCCTCCAGAATGTACACCTGCTCACATTGAGGTCTGAAGGTGACTTCCCCAGTATGGCTTGGTGCCACTTGCTCTGGGAGCAGAAGCAGCTTCCTGCTGTGATATGAAGGCAATTAGCTGGCAAAGATTATATAGATTAAAGAACAGACTCAAAGGGTCTTAGTGGGATCAGCGTCTTTGAAGGAGTGATTAGGCAGACAAAGTTGGAGGGGTGGGGGGCTTTTGTGACTTGGAGGATGCACGGGCTATAGGAGCAAAGAAGCTGATGTCTCGGAGCTTTTCAGTAGCATAACCACAAAGTAGTCCATCTCTACTGGTGATCAGTGCTGGAGAGTGCAGATGTAAAACTAACATAATGTATTTGTTGGTTAGGAGGTAGTGTAGTTCATTTGGCCTCATCTCTTGTTGGTTTCCCTTTCATGAAGTCCAAGTCAAATGGAGACTTGCTCACTGCATGTCCTTCAGGAAGAAATATTTTATGGAAGGTAAGCATCTTGTGGTCCTCTGCTTCTGAAGACTTTCTCCATCCTAAGTATGCTCATCTAGTAGAGCATCCCTGGTCCTTGTGTGTCCTGCTCATTTCTCTTTTTCCACTTCTGTTTCTGGAGTAGATATAATGACAATGACAGCTCACTTTTTTTCTTTCTTTTTTTTTTTTTTTCTTTTGTTTTTGGACAGGAATTCGTTCCTGGAACATCGATACTCTGTACTGTGATCTGAATCATCAACTGCGGCTCTTTGTAACCCGACATCTGGCTCAGTTTTCTTCTGAAGTTAAAGGTCAGCTTTTTGGTTAATATATATTAACTTTTAACTCTTGTTTTGGGTCTGGAAAAAAACCCCAGACCAACAACAAAGAATAAAACTGATTGTGATTCAATTAGTGACTTGTTTGCCCAGGATTCTGCAGAGCTGAATGCTAAAGAAAAACAATCTTAACAGTATGATGGATGCAATGAATTTACCTTAAAATTACAGATCTTACTACTGAGAATAGAGTTGAATAGAAATATGTGCTGGTTTAAAGCCTATTAAATGAGTTAGAAGTTAGAATTCATCTATCTTCTGTATCTTATTCAGGTGGCACAAAATTGTTTACTTTGTAAGCTATTTATTGTCAATCTCTTCCTGTTGGGTTTTAGAATATGTTTTCGTATGCACAAAAGATGTTGCAAGTAGTGTGTAAGAGTAGCCAAATGACATTTTGGATTCCTCTTTTTGAAGGCCTAGCTCCCTTTCCTGAGAACAATGAATAAGAGCATATAAGAATAACATTAACCATTAGAAATTGTGCTTGCTTAGCTTGTGAAAAGCTTGAACTCTGATTATAATACTTTTATGTAACATATGTTAAGTTACTATAATAAGCACAGATGACACTTGCAAAACCTGGTTTATATAAGACCATCTTATAGCTCACTGTATGTTTTGCACTCTAGTCAGAGCTTCGAATTTTTCCAGTTGAGGAAGCTGTTCTCCTAATGGACAGCTGTGAAAGAAAGTACCTGGACTCTTCTCAAATGTGCCACTGACTGAGATGTCTCACCTTCTCTGTGACATTTTAACATGGGGATGGAAATTCTCCCTCCTTGCATGATGGTGTGTGCGTGTGTATACACTTATGGGATTAAAATAATGTGTATGATACATATAATTTGAAACACTCAGCAGATCTGTCTCAATTTGAAGCAGCTGTAACAGGGCCTATAGTACAAATAAACTAGAGCACTGAAAAGTTGCCATGAGTACAGCATTTGCCCAAGAATTCTTCTAAGTCAGAGTTGAAATATCTGGATTAATGTTAGCAAAATGTATCCCACTCACTTCCCTAGTGTGGTCCTTGAGGAGCAAAGGGTGATGAATGTGTTGGGAGTCTATGAAGAGGTTTCTGTGATGGAATTGCAAGTCTGTTAACCATCTATTAAGAGGTTTCTGTGATGGATCTGGGGAAATGCAAGTCTGTTAACTGACTATCAGGCCTATTGAGCAAAACAGCAGCAACTACAATAAAAGGCAGGATTAGTGTCTATCTGGGAAGAGTCACCATTGGTGCTGCAAAGGGAAGTTCTGCTTTTCAAATATCTTGTAGCTCTTCAAAGAGATCAGCAAGCATATAGATGAGTGACTTAGTCTACCAAGCAAAAATCTTTGGGGAATCTGAGGCTATGAAGTCTGTTTAAGGAAGCCTATTGCCCACAGAATTAGGGGCCAGACTTTGGTATGCAGAAGTTACTGACAGAAGGATGGGTAAACAGAAGTTCTGATATAAACTGTGTGTAGAGACTTGGTCCTGAACTGGAGGTGTGCAGCTTAACCTGGTATCAGTCCTGCTGCCACTCTTCTTTAGAGCCATCATTACACACCTGCAGAGTTTCCTGTAGGACTATACATTCCAGCTAGCTCAGCACAGTATCTCTTTGCTCTAGTACATTTTTTGGGAAAGGAAAAGCATAGCTGCCTCTCAGCAGCTCCTGCTTCTGATGTGCTTAGCAGTAAAGATGTGAGAGGTTCTGGCCTGGGGATCTAGCAGACATGGATTGGTCTTTGGACCAGAGGCGTTACTGTAGGGGCTACTTGGTTTGTGGCAAGTGTGTACAGCTGGCACACATAATTTCTCTAATAAATCTCCCTGGCAGCACTTAAGGCCGGAACAGGCAGGCAGAGAAAGGCTTTTGGGATTATGGGGGTCTAGAGAGCAGCTTTGCCTCAAATTAGATACTTGCACATTTCCTTGTCTGGATTCATGTTTATTCAGTAAGCATGGATCCTGAAATGCAGCAAGATGATCTGTCAGAGGCAAAAGGAGTGTGTGTGGGAATAATGGCTACAATTTAAAATGTGTTAAGCAGCTGTATGGGACTGTGGAAAATAATGACAGTCTGTACAGGAAGATTGTGCAGGGGACTGTATCTTGAATGCTGAAAGGCTTAAATTGAGGAGTTATGCTATAATCCCATGATTTACTTGATGGTGGTAGATCTTGCATGCAGACAGGTTTCTCTCAGTGACAGCAGTAAACTATGGTTATGGCATGGTTTGTGGGGAGGAAGCGGGAAAGACTGCTACAAGAGAAATTTCAGGTCACGGCTGAGAATACAATCTAGAAGAATCTCTAAATGTAAACCGGGAACAATCTTGTCTGCATTCCATATGTACCATCAGATAAAACCCTCTGGAATATAGCTGCAGTTTTAAACGCTCTTTTAGCTTTGCAGTTTCTGCTTGAGCAGCTATTCTTTACTGATTGCTTTGATGGTAAAGAATCTCGTTTTTTTGTTTTTTGTTTTTTTTTTTTTAGCTTTTGCTGCAACTTGCTGCAAATTCATTGCTGTATATCCTGTAACAGCCCTGTGAAGGTGTTGTTCATCACTATTCTCCAAATGAACAGACATAAAACTAGAACTTTTTTATTGTTGCTCAGCTCTACACTTTACTTACACTCTTGTTCCTACCGTGGGCAAAGGGAAGAGTGCCTGCAACTGATTTTCCTCTTAGCATTCATAGCTTGGTGCTAGCTTCTCTGAGCAGAGGGCTGTACTAGAGCTCTCCTGAAATCCCTTCCAGCTAATGTTGTTTTGATTCCATACTGCTTGAAAGATCCCAGTCTGGCTTGTGTGGGGGACATGTGCCTCCACACTGGTATGCTGAGTAGGATATCTGAAGGATAAAACTATTCTTTTCAGAGGTGCGTGAATCGGACAATATCATTCCCTTAAAGGCTGATGTTTGCAGTCTGTGATTAGGGAGAAGCCAGCTGGAGCACAGCAGTTACTGTAAAGCCAGAGTAGTTCTTTGACCTTCTGTTTTCTCACTCGACAGACTTGTAGCAACCAGTAAACATTCGACACCACTGGCAAGAAACAAAAGATGGAGACTGGTAATACAATTTGGCTAAGTAAAGCAGTCTCCTACCAGAATATTCCAAGACTTTCTTCTTTGCAATTTCTCACTCGGTTACAATAGTTATTTCCAAACTGTATTTGTAGGATGTTAATGCATAGTGTTTGCAGCTGAAATTAAAATGTAACTGCAGTGTTCTGTGGGAACAGAGATGGCACAGTTATCCCTCAGACAAGCTTTTAGTCTGCTTAAAGATGATGAGGAGAAAATGAGCCTCAAATTCAAACCAAGAAGAAAAAAGCTGAGGGCAGAGCTTGTAATAGTAAAGTGAGACTAAGTGCACCTTATGGAAGTTGATTTGTAATTGGGGTTTTGAGTTTCTTTTTTCCCACACTGACTTGCTGGCTGTCCTCTGAGTACCACAGACGACATGACCCATGCTGTAAGGGTAACTTCACAGCATAGTTCACAGGCTTTGGAGAGGAGGCACAGCAAGAAATCAAGTGTGGATGTATTCGGGGAATCTGGAACCTAGTAACTTGTCTGAAGGAAGGAAGGAAAGGGTGATGTGAGGAGAAAAAAATGAATGGAAGTGTGCCCTCCTGTATGCTAAGGGCAGCCCCAGGTGCATTTCTGCACAACTGTGAGTTGCCACTGGCTGCCAGAGTAGTGTAAGATCATGGGCAGTGTCTCCTTGCACTGGATGTTAAGAGTTCTTTAAAACCAGGAGAGAATGTCCCTTTCAAATAAAAAGTGACATGGTGTGAGGTGAAATGCTCAAAATAATTCTTTCTCAGCACAAGGGAAATATGCTTTCTGATATCTGTTGATTTTGATGTTCAGAGAAAACCACTTTTTCTGAAAGCAGTTAACTCCATGAATATTAGCAGCTGCTTTCAGTGTGACTAGAGGGGGTTTTAAATACCTCAACAACCACCCCAGTGGTCTTTTCTCTCAAGTTGTACTTTGTGTTGGCCTTCAAAAAACTTTTTAAAAATAACTAAAGACATAATTGAAAATCAAGCTATTAAAAACACCATGCAGGTTGAATTTGATGGAACAAATTCTTGAAATAACGAAACATTGATTAGATACTTTTCTTGCATCTGTAAAAGGATTATGAGAAATATTAAGCATTTTCAAGTATTAGCTTGCATTTTCCTTTGCAAACATAATGTTTTATACTGAAAGTCATCAGTAACAGCTGAATAACTGGCTGCCTTGTCAGCAGATGGCCTTCAGGCTCTGAAGCCTTTCATATTCAGCTTAACACTCATACTTCACATCCTACTGATGCCTTTGTTTTACACTTTGTGCCAATTGAGGATACAGATGTATCTGCCACAGCTCCCTGAGAATGTGGCAAAGTTACGTTGCAGTTCCTGAAGGCATCTGTCTTTTGGATGAGCACTCCTAGAAGGCTTTTAACTCGGACTAGGAGAAGAATTCGGTGTTACTGCCTTTCTGGAACATACAGGCAGCTACAAAGAGGATGAAGGCTTTACCTTCACAAGGGTCCATGAGTGCAAGTTGCGTTGGAAGAGTGTTCAAGTCAGGTAAGAATTTTTTTTCTTAACTGTGAGAAAAATCAGTGACAGGGAAAAACCTCCCAGGGACATGGGAGAGTCCCATCACTGAAGGTTTTCAAGATGTAATTGGACAGGGTGCTAGATGTATAATCTATGTTTCATTTCCCATGAAGTTGAACCAGATGATCTTTTGAGGTGCCTTCAAACCTTGGCTGTTCTGTGCTTCTATGTATTCAGCTTTGCAACAGTGAAAGGACAGGGACTTTTAGTCCTGGCACAAACCAGGTTGTATTAAGTTACAAATCTGATAAGAAGAAAAGGCAAATGCACAAGACCACCATGCACATCTTTCTCTCAAAGTCTGCATTTGATCCTCCTTTTACGCTAACAAATATCCCATAGGTCAATGTTTTCACTTGTACAAGTTATTCAACTTCTTCGGAACTTGGAATGTCTTGGAACGTCAGCTTGTGCCGAATGCTTTTTCCTACTGCACTGTTTAGTTAGTCTTCAGTGGTGAGTCTTAAGTGCATGACAGTAAAAAAAGCTGCCTTGTTTATTCAAATTATAGCTTCTAGATAGTAAAGATGATAAGTTTGTGTGTTCAAGCAAAAGCTGTTCCAGACAGGAGGAAAAAGACCAATTGCTTGTGAAAATTAGATTACAGTGAAAGTGTATGTTCCCCACAGCTGTGGCCTCTTGCTAGCGAGATTTCTGTAACATAGATCATTGAGTGATGGATTTTGTTCAGCTCTTTAATAAAAGTACTACTATATTCTAAATTTGCATGTTCAGGTAGAAAAAAAGTCAGTGGCTAACACTATTTCTTTTTTTCCCCCCACAGATGCAACAATGATTCTTTGGACTTTTGCAATTTCTAGTCCTTGAGCAATTAATTGTCCTGTACCGTTTGTCTGCCAACATGCTTTTGACCAGAGAAATACAACAAAAGCAAGCACTTGTCAGCTTCTGTGCTTCTTCCTTGTGTGCTTGAGGGCTGTATTTACTCTCATAGTAACCACACTGAGCATGACCTCAAAGATCCCATGAATTGCAGTCTACTAAAATAGCTTCCCAGGCTGTAAGCACGGCCCATGTTTCTTGTTGGTACATGTGGCTGCAATAATCCCAAGCATTGCTCTCTCCAGCTGATTCCTGTCACAAACATCTTTAGATTTTTCTCCCAAATAACTGGTAAAGAATATCTCTGTGGGACTTGCAAGCACCTCCAGGATCTACCAGTTAGACAGACTTTAATCAGTTACTTGTGTGTTCTGTAAGAATATATCTTCTCTAAGGCTGCTGTATGTTAGGGTGGGTAGTTGTACTGGCTCAAGCCACAGGTACAGCCAGCACAGTGACAAAAAAATGGATGCGTGGGCAGGAGTGTAAGATGAGTGCATAAAATACTTTTTCCTTGTACTGTCCTGGCTAATATCTCTTTCCTGCTCATGTTTTCTATCTGTTTAGTAACATCACTTTTCAACTTCCACAAAGTTTTTCAGTTTTTCCCTAAGAGTAGAGGAAGCAAGGAATAGAACAGTTCATTGACCTCTCATAGGAAGAAACCTGCAACCACATCTTATTTGCTTGGATTCTTATTCCTGTCTGGTCTCATTTTGATATACCTCCCTATATTGGGCAATTCTGTCCAATCTGGTTGTGTTACAGGTCTGGCATATTTCCCTTCACATGATTTCTCCAGATTGCAGAGGCCAGACTTACCTAATGGTTTCTTATATGGAAACTATTCCAGACCTTTCATTTTATATTTTTTATTAATGCCTTCCAGATCTACCTCTTTGGGATGCTGGGAACAGAAGTGTGTAGTGTTCAAAGTGGGGTAGAGCTATGCATTTACACAGTGGCACAAGATTTTTTTTTTCTTCCTTTGCAGATTTCTGACATATCTATTGCTTTCTGACTGCTGCTGAGCAGTGAGCTGACTCCTGAATAGAACCAAGGTTATCATAACCTCAAGATACCCCAGTGGTAACAGTTAGCTCTGGTTAGCAATAGTTAGTGTAATTTTGTGTGAATTATACTGATAAATAAAAGGGCAAATGAAACTCAGCATTGTGAAGCTTCCCTGGCGGTTCATCTACAGCCATACTTGGTACCATCCATAAGCTTTGCCACCAGTCTCCTTTCCTCCTTTTCCTGTAGTCTATGAATACAGTGAGCAGCACGAGTCATGGTGTAGGCTTATATGACGTGACTTATGAAATAATGATTGCACTATATCAAGACAACCTTTGAGATTTTGACAAGCTTATTTGGTTTTTATTAAGAAGGAAGGTCATCTTTTCTGTAAAGCCATGCTGATTGACATTAATTTAGTATTCTGTTTGAATCTTTACTGCTGATGGGTTTTCCAGTCCCCTAGGACTTAAATGCCAGAGTAGTGGAGCTCAGATTGGAAGCTGAGAGCTTAGTCAATCTTAGATCTTGTACAGAAATTATCTTTTGCATAGGCTTGGTCTGAATGCTGCAATCTCCCACCACTGTTGCTGTGAAAATTTCATTGTCTCTAAAATATATTTCAATTTCTTTCAACTACAGAACAGAAATATTTACTGAATGTTTCTGGCTCTATTTGACCTGCAGAGCTTAGTTTTAAAACGAGATAGCATTAAAGCATCTGCTCAAGTTGGTAAAAGAAGCATTTTTATATATGGTCATACATATGGTCTTACATGTTTCTGTTTTTGTGCTAAGAGAGCTTGTCTGGACATTACACATCCTCAGAGTTCTCTTTGCTTGTAAGAAGCTGAACAGAATTTTCCCCTCAATATTCAGCAGAGGAGCTTAACAGAACCAGAGCAGCTGTGAAAAATGGATTCTTTCATAGGAATGATGCTTCCCATGCATAGATGGGAAGATGGGCTGCATTTCATGTGTCTGATGCCAGCATACTGACGCTGCTTTGGCAGGCCAGGGAGTTGTCAGTCTTCATCTCTGTTTGCCTGCTGTATTTCAAATGGTTCCTTTGATCCTGCCATGTGTTTTGAGATTCTCACTGTGACACCCAAAAGGCTACGGTGTGAAAATAAGAAACCAAAGCCCCAGTGAACTATTTTGAACTTCAGCTCAGCAGAGGCTCAGCAAACATCAGTTTCTTACTCTTGTGCTGTTCTGCCCAAACATTGTAACTGACTGAAAGGGCCCTAAAATTAATGTAAGTTTTAAATTCACCCTCTGCAACTCACATTTTTATACACACTTGTTGTACATTTGAAATTGCTGAGGCTTCAATGAATCATACAGGATATACTCATGGAAAGCATCATTCCTATAAAAGAACCATTTTTTCTCAGCTGCTCTCCTTCTGTTAAGCTCCTTTGCTGAGAACTATGGGGAAGATTCTGTTAAGCTTTTAAAAAGCAAGTAAGATCAAAGGAAATGACTTACTAGTTCAGATCAGTGGTCTATCAAGCCAAATTGATTGTCCTTTCCCCCTTACAGGTCCCTCCCTATCTATGTTGGTTTTTTTAAAAATAAGAACGGTTCAAAAGTACTGAGTGAACCAGTTAAGGAAAAAGAAGCAGGGGGAGGGGTGGGAAGAGGATGTGCTTCCACCGAATAGCAGCAGAAAACCAGCAAAGGCTGTTGAAGACACCATTTTCTCCATCTCACAATGTTAGCAGCTGTCAGTCATTGGATAACATTTTATGGATGATCTGTGTGATGCAGAACAGTTCTTCAAACTGTGCTCTGGCAGCTATTTCATGTTGTCCATCCCAGTAGCTGCACACAGAATATTGTGGGGGGAAAGAGGGTTGCTGGTATTTGTGGGTTTGGTTTTATATTTTTTGTGTTGCAGTGACATTTCTTTAGTTTGACAAAGGCAGCATTCTCTTGGTGGCCATGTGCATTGTAAGCATGGCAACTGCAGCAACAGAGTAGAGACCTAAATAAGAGAAGTTCTAATACATGCTGCTTTTGAAGTCTTCACATTATTCCATGTTTAGCAGAGGTGTTGGAACTAGAGATACTTAGTACAAGTTAATACAAGCTTTTGGTGATTTTTTTTTTTTTTTTTTTTTTTTTTTAATGTTGCTGGAATTCTGGTATCAGTCACGTCTAGATTTTGGAAGGAAAGCCTTATAAATATGATGTGTATCATTATTTATTATTTCACTCTGGTTCTGTCCACTTTTCTCTAGTGTGCCCAGGAGCAGTGGCTTAGAGTAGGCTTTTCTACTCCTAGTCAACTGGACCTTGCTAAGATAAATATGATGAGCAAAGGGGAAGCAGGATTAAGCAGGAAAATAATCTTTAACATGTGAGTTTCAGCGGCTGTGTATAATTTTCTGACAGATTTCTTGGTCTGTTTCCCTCTACCATGTTGTGAGTGCAGCTCCCTTTCCTTTGCTTTTAAAGAATCACTGGTATTGGTGTGGGCTCAAGGAGTGAGTCTCTGACCAGCTGCTCTCAGTTCCTGTTTACGCAGGTGTTGCACTCAGGTAAGTGGTTTTGGGTGCACCAGTGGTGGCATCCTTTGTAGGCTGAGGACCAGGGCTGAGCCTTTACTGTATGTGACCTCATGGTTTGGCCGTCAGGTTCTGCTGCACTTCCCACGGTGGCTTTGTGGGGTGGAAAGCCACTCACAGCCAGCAAATGTGCCCTATCTTACTGTTCCAGCACAGAGTAATGGGTGGCATTTTTGGGCCAGGTGCCAGAGAAACAGGCCATGCAATCAGCACTAGGTGCTTGTATACCCTGGTGATTGTGGCAGGCCCTTGGCCAAGGAGGACAAGGCTGCTGCTCTGCTTCACCTGTGCAGGCAATGGGTCCAAACAGAACTGCAGTGATCTCATCTACAATCTGAGCTGCTATTTTGGGAAATAAATTCTTCCACTAGGTCCAGATTCTGAAAAGTAGAAAAACAGTGTGGATGGAACATGTTAATCCTACTTTGCCCCAAGATTAATTGTTGTCATGTGCTATTGTAATTTTAATGCCATAATTCCTACCTTCTTAGAAAACAGATGTCCCTCAGTCTGACTGGCTCAGTTACAAGATTTTGCCTTGCTCTGTTAACTATGGCATTGCTGGAACATACACCTCTCTCCTCCCTCTGTAAGAACTTAAGTTGCAGACTTGAGGCATCGTTTTCCCCTCCTGATCTGATGTTGTTTCTTTCTTGGATAATCTGAGATGACATGCTTTCTGTTTGATATTAAGAAATCATAGTAGTCTTTGTGCTAGAAAATCAGGAATTCTGAAGTGGAGTTAATGGGGATCGTTAATGGCTCGGGTCTAGAGGAATCTTTCTTCTGAAGTACCAACTTGTTTTCATTCTGTTCTGTATAGTGGAATGCCTTGCCAGTTGATTTGGAAACTTTGGGGGATTGTGTAGACAGGCAATCAGCTTTTCCTGGTTTCTTGCCAGGACATGTGTTACTGCAGAGGACCCATACCAGTTCCCTAATCCACCTGTAATTTCTTTTTACTTTTTGCTTTATCCTGCTGGTCTGTATGAAGCAGTAGTGGAACAAATGGGTCAGTTCCTGAGTTTGAGCTTTGGAATACTACGAACACTGCAAAGAAAATGAAGTCACTGCCTGAAGATAGTTCCTATTTTCATTTTAAACCAAATGCGTGTTTTAGCTATTGCTTGTGGGTTTTTTGGGGAGGTGCTAGGATTTTTGTGTTATGTAGACTTTTTTAGGTAAGGTGGTTTTTTTATGTGAACATATGACAGGTCTGTTATAAACCGTAGGTAATTATCATAGAATCATAGAATATCCTGAGTTGGAATGGACCTACAAAGATCATCAAGTCCAACCTGTGGCCCTGCACAGGGCACCCCAAAATCCCACCATATGCTTGAGATTGTTGTCTAAACACTCCTTGAGCTGTGGCAGCGTTGGGACTGTGACCACTGCCCTGGGGAGCCTGTTCCAGTGCCTGACCACCCTCTGTGGGAAGAACCTTTTGCTAGTACCCAGCCTAAACCTCCACTGACACAGCTCCAGCCCATCCCTCAGGTCCTGTCACGGAGAGCAGAGATCGGTGCTGCCCTTCATGAGGAAGCTGCAGACCCTGGTGAGGTTTGACCTCAGGATGGCTTCTCACCTAGACTTTTCACCATCTCTGTTGCTCTCCTTTGGATGCTCTCTAATAGCTCCAGATCGTTCTTGTATTGTGACACCCTAAACTGCCTCCAGGACTTGAGGTGAGGCCGCAGCAGTGCAGAGCAGAGCAGGACAATCACGTCCCTCACCCAGCCGGCGATGCTGTGCCTGATGCCCCCCCGGATGCTGTTGGCCATCCTGGCTGCCAGGGCACTGCTGACATATTCAACTTGCCATCAACCAGGACTCGCAGGTCCCTTCTCACAATGCTGCTCTCCAGCCTCTCATTCCCCAGTCTGTCCATACATCCAGGGTCGCCCCATTCCAGGTTTAGAATCCAACACCTGTCCTCAAACTTCATACGGTTGGTGATTCCCCAACTCTCTGAATTGTCAAGGCCTCTCTGTAAGACTTGTCTGCCTTCTGCCTTTGAGGGAGGCAATAGCTGCTCTTAATGTAGTATAACTGGCAAACTTACTTGGTATCCCTTTGAGTCATATGTCCAAGTCATTTATGAAGAGAACTGGGCCTAAACAGAGGCACATGTGTTCATTAAGGGAAAGTAGTCAGCCCAGCCAAGAATTCCTTCTGTCATGGTGGTAAATAGTGGAGAATGCGTTATCTGCCATAGGTGTTGTGTGTGGGGCTCCTCTGCTGCAGGGGTGGTGGTGGGACACTGCTGGAAAGCCAAGCCAGTACAGGTCACTGCTGTGATCCACCTGCTTTTTCTCCTGTCATCGCTTAGGTCTGGTGTGTGTGGGAGCTGCTAGCAAAGCTGTCAGTAACATGCTAGTGGGGGAACTCCTGATGCAGGCATGCTTATTTGAGAGTAAGTCTTCACAAACCAGACTGTTCTGATATAATTATTCAACTAGAAATAAACCAATATAGTTATTTTCTACTCAGAATTAGTCCTTATACAAAACAGAGCAAAAAATAATGTTTGGTGAGGTTTTTCCTGTGTTTTTTTGCATTTGGTTTCCACAGATAATTAACTTGGCAATTTTGTGAGTTTCTTAGCTCAAAACTCCTAGAGTTGAAATCGCCCCAGTTGTGAATTCACCAGTTGCATTTCTAAAGTTAGAACTTGCCTTACTAAATTGTTACTCTTGCTTCTAAAACCAGATGCTGTGATTAAATGTTGCTGGCAGTTAATGGAATTCAAAATCTTGAAGTGTATATGGAGGCAAAGAATAACTGGGTTTATCCTGGAATAATCTTTCTTATCCTTCAAGGACAGAGGAGGGAGTGCATTGAGCTGAACCAGTCCTGCTGTACTGTCTGTCATATAGAATATTCAAGGGGTCAAGATCTGTTTGAATGGACCTTGAAGGAAGATTTACCCTTGAATTTGATAGAAAAGGAAAATAATGATAAGATCATTGGGGAATGGTTGGACCTTTCTTCAGGACACAATGTAAACCAAGAATATTTTGTTTTGTTTTCTTTAGTACTTTGTGTCCTTGTAGGTGTGAATGATTTTTTTTCTTTGTTACCTTTTTAAAAAGAAATACTAAGTCTGGGCTGTCCTTAAGGTAGTAGCTTGGGAATAACTCAGTGATTTTGATTTCTCAGGCCTTTGTTAAATTGCCTTGATGGAATATATTTTGAATTTATTTTAAACAGTGGGGTTTGCTCCAGTGATGCTGGTCCTTATCTGTGGAACTTTTTAGGATGGTTGAGTTAGATGAGACTTAAATTTCTGATGCTTTTTAAAAAAAAAGGAAAAAGATTTCTGAACAACACAATAGGACAAGGACATATATTTCTTTCAGATGACCTGATCTCAGTGTTTTATTCATTTTTGTACACTGAGGCCTATTCTGGATTTTGTCTGCCTTCACTTTGACAGTAGCTATTGCAGAAATTTGCAATGATTATTTACAATGTTATGTGCCTTCAGGTAAGTGAATGGTTTGGGTTTGACCTAATCCTACTTTGCCTCTGAAATTTTTGTGAGTACTAATGATTCTGTAGAAAAAACCTGCAGTAGACAGACTTCTATAAAGAAAATTCTCCTGGGATCACTGTTCTAAAGATGGCATTTGCTTGCATTCTTATTCCTATTTCATGGGGATGAATAATTCAAAGTGATTATTGATTTCCCTTCCTCCTCTCACCACACCCCCACCCCTTTTTTGTTTTCCCTCTCTTGTTTCATCTGAGCAAGATCTTTGCAGGAAAGCATGTGCTGCAGTGCTGGTCTTATCATACAGGAGAGCATAAACCCAGGAGGGAATAGTGCCTGAAATGGATGTCCTGTTTGATCCATGTCTAAAGAACATTTGCATATTTCTCTTACTTTTTCTTTTTCTTGACTAAGCAGATCTTATAAGCAGAAAGTGTCTAGAAACCATGACATCCCAAATATGCACACAATTTACTAGAACTGGTTTGCAGGGACTAATGTTTTATCTCTTTAAATTTAAAATATGCCTGAAAGAGCAATTTCTGTTCTGTAATCATAGCGTATGGTTATTTCTGTGGTATCTTTGCATGTAGTAGTAACTAGATCATGTCACTGTTAGTTTTTCCTATAATTTTTAGCTTGTCTTCAAACCTGGATCCATTGTGAGAGAAGCCTCCAAACAATGCCTGTTAAATCTGCCTGAACCTGACAGGTAATGGGTTCTGCAGCCTCACAAAATGTGGCAGAACTGTTTTGCATTGCTTACATAAAAGTGTCTGCATGTCAACATCTCGGTTTCCAATTCTATATGTTACACAAAAAAACGAAGCACCTCTGATGGTTTCATTAACCCCTGGTATGGGTTAATAAAAATGTACCTCTTTTTAAGCAAGTCATCTCCAGTCAATGTTACAGCCATATAAACATGGAAGTATATCCAGAGTGTTGTCAACCTTCCCAACTGTATGTTGTCTTGGCAATTTTACTTGTGCCACTGCCAGTTCTAAATTCTATTCTATCCTCTCTCCAACCTTCCTTTTGGTTTCTCTGCCAGGCTTAGCTCCTGCCTGCCATTTGCAACATCCTCATTTTTGCCACTGATGCCTGTTGTCTCTCTCTTAGGATCCTGCTGTGATTTTTGTCAGAGCTGTCCTACCAGCTCCCTGTCTGTAGAGCATCATGGCATTTGCTACCTGAATAACAGGCAGGGTACCTGCTGAATTGGTGCCTCTGGACTGATGCTGTTCTCCATAAGGGTGTTAGCAGCCTTTGTGCCCCTGTCCAGGCCTTGAAAACAGTTAAAAGAGCAGGTTCCCAGGAATCCATTTTTGGGGCAGCTGGTACCTTTTACAACAGGTTACTGTCTGGTTCAGAGCAAGAATGTGATCTGAGGCAGTTTGGAAGGAAAAAATCCCCTCTTCACGAAGAGGGATCTTGCACCAGGATTTGGCTCATGTAGCTTCTCTCACATTGCCTTGGTTGCATTTCTTCCTTACTTTCAGTGACGGATCTGGCTTGTCCCTTCTCCTTTGCTCTCTCATCTGATGGGAAATGTGGGAAGTTTTGCTGTGTCTATGGGTGCCTTCATGTGCTGGTGCTGGCCCAGCTGGCTGCTGAGAAGTACAGCCAACTCCAACACTGGCAGAAGGCATGGTAGATGTATCCTGCTTCTTGGAAATGCTTTTGGAGAAGTCTATCCTTGAACTCAGAGTAATTAGGAAAACACTAGGGTTTTGTCCCACTGTCACTAAGAAATCACTGGGATTTGATCCTGGTCCCCCTCCCTCTCTGCCATCCTTCTGGGTGCTAAGGAGCCGTGCTGCACTCATACAGGAACACACTGCTGTTCTCACTGTGCTCCGGTATTTGCCTCAGTCCCTCTTTTCACATTCCTTCTGGCCTTTTAGTACTGCTTGTGTTTGCTCCAGTTTTACAGCCTTGATTTATAAACCTCTTTATCCTTTCCACCGAGAGTTCTAGACAGGTCATCTTCCATCGTTTTCCCTAAAGGTTTGCAGTTGCTGAGTTAAATTAGGATCACCATTTTTAAAACCTTCTTTTCTGGGGCAAGAAGGACCGGAATGTTGCTACTGAAAACTCACAGGGTTCATGAATTTGTTTAAAGTAGGAATTGGAAAAGAGGCTGGTAGCAGGTGCTGACAGTCTCTCTGGGCCTGCACTAGGGATGCTATTACCACAAAAGTAAAACCTTACTTGGAGAAGAAAATGATATAAAACTAAACGGAATGGATGACTTGGGCTCTCCACCTTTAAACTTGTAAAAATTCCACATTAGGGCCGCTAATTCTCAATAGCTCAGATAATAATTACTCCTTAGGCCCAGAAGCATCAGAAAGGTGAAAACATCATTTTCAAATTAAGGAAGAGAAGCCTAAATATGTAACTGTATTGTTACAATAATAATAATAATATATAACTGTGCCTGCAAAATTACATGAAAGAATTAAATACTTTAGGGATCAAAGGTTCCTTTAAATAGAACTATACCAACAACCAAAGAGTTGTCACTGCATTTCAGAAATGGTTATTTAAAAATAAGAAAACTTGAAAAAAGTGAGAAATACCTCTTTGGTCAGAATTTAAGCAACCATACAGATTAAAGAGATATAAATACCTGTAAATTAGAAAGGAGATAGGAAGACTCATTAAACAGTTGCAGAGAAAGATGCAGTATTCAGCAAAAATGAGTATCCTTTAAATACATCCTAGTAAAGCCCATAGAAAAGAGTAAAAATTGCTGTACCTAGACAGAAATGAAGATAGTTAAGAGGATTTTAGAAGTGATTTGCCAAAGACTTGAAAAAGTCATCAGTTTGTTTGTTTGAAAGCAGATAGCCTGCCAAAGTCAGTAACTGGATAGTCAAAGCAAAGAAATCTTCCAAGAGGACAAATGCAAACAAATCCTTGTGCTTCTTGGCAGTTTTTTTCTGTCCACTGTGCTGTGGGGAGAGTTTAATGCCTCTGCTCTTGCACATGCTGTGATAGCCTTGTGCAGTGAGAGCTTGGAAGCTGGGATGCAGAGCTAATGGAGAGGTCAGAGTTCTGTGCACTCAGAACTCTGCTTTTCACACAGAGGTGTGGGGAAATAAATATATTTTACTCAAATTAATAACTGGGCTGTGTCTGGGTCAGGCCATGGTTATTCTTTGTCCCAAGGCTTTCAGAAAATAGTATATTCTTCATTAGAATCTCTTTTCTTATAAAGCCTTTGGCCTAGAGTTTTTAAGACAATCAGATGTTTTTGAGCTTAAGATGGTAGGCAGTTTGGAGTGTTTGTTCAGAGAAGCATGACCTTTAGACTCATTGTAAGTCTTATGCTTTAGCTGGAGTTTTTGAGATGTCATACTTCATAAAAACACACAGCCTTCACTTATATAAAACTGTTTTAAACACCATAGTAGAGAAAAAAATGGAGATGTGACCCTGGATCCACCCTAACATTTGAAAATAACAGGAAAACATTTTAAGAACTGACTTCTTATATTTATGCTGGCCTAGAGGAAGACCCTGTCTATAGCTTTTTACTATTTACGATCCAGAACATTCCTGTCAGTGTGATACTGGCTCAGGTGTGTAGTGATGAAATAAGTGTTCACATTTTTAACAGTTTAATTCCATGTTTAATTCCATATCCGAGTCAGAAAGGAATTACGCCTAACATCCCAGGAGGCTTTGTGGCCTTTTCAAAGCCCTGTGGACAGGGAATAGCCCAAAGACAGGATCTTTGTTTCAAATCATAGTTGTCAGTTTGACAAAATGGAAAAAAGTGGTTTGAGGTTTTTTTAGCGTAAGTAGGGAAAAGTTCCCTGTCTCTTTTCTAATTCAATACCTGAAATAAATCTATCCTTGCATCAGAGAATAATAGTGTTTTTAAACTTTCATGTTTGAGTGGTCCTTGGAATTGAACCTCAATGAGCCTCATCTCAGTACTGGTCCTGGTGCCTGGTCTGTGAGGTCCCATAACTGTCAGATGAATCTCCTGAAGGACTGAAGAAATGGAAATACTCTTGATCATAGGTCTAGGTCTTCCTGGTAGAAGCTCAGTGCCTTTTTTTAGGAACTGGAAGTGCCTTGAAGATCAGTGAGTGCTTTCCTTACTAGTTCCCTTTTGCTTTTGTCAACTATTTTTAGGTTTTGCTAAGTGTTATTTTCTTTAAAAGCTAAAAAGAAAAGATTATCTGCAACTGTTACCTGATCACATGAAGGCAGGAGGGCTGCCTCAAAGAAGATGCATGCAGGAGGCTTCTTAGGCCTCTTAAATAACAGGTGCATGGTAAAGGCAGCAGCTGCTTTAAGAACCTCTTCAGTTTTGAGAAGTGTCTTGCTGGTCAAGCAGTACACATATTCCAAGAACTGTGCTTTGTGAAAACCGCCATACCTCATAAATGACTTTTGCTTTGTAAAAAACCACTTGCAAAGTATAAAAATATGCATTCCAGTTTGCTGGGGTGTGAACACATAACTAAGAGCAGAAAGTGAGAGGGAAACTAGAGACAGTAGATGCACCAACCGTCAGACATTAATTTCATAGAGATAGCTATTTCTGATGTAAATTCTCAATAGCAGTTGGAAGATGCTGAATTTTTGTGACTTATAAAGAAGTATTCTGAGGCGAAATAAAAGAGCATGATGTTGTTGAAACAATATTGTTTCCTTATAAAATAAGATCATGAATGGAAGATAACAAATTAGTCTGTTTATATATTTAAAAGGTTTTAATGCACTTAAGGACATCTGGCTAGTTCATGCTTTAAAATGTACTTGCATGACTGTTAATAGGAAGGGATTTTGAAACAATTACTAATCAGGATATGTCCTGATTAGACAGAAAAATCTAATTTTGCTGCTTGAAATAGAATATATCAATATTAAAAAAATCAATACAGAAGGAGATCTTGCTGCTCTGAATATCCTGCTAGGGGCTAAATTTGATCACTGTTGTAGTGGGTGTAGAAAAGGAAAAGGCTTGCAGAGTTGTGTGTCCCCGTGTAAAATGGCCTGGGGTGTATGCCCTTCCTGTGTCTGCAGTCAGAGCTGCCGTTCTGGAGTGCTCTGAAAAATCGACTAATGGCAGTGCAATTTCCAGCGTGGGTCAGTTCTAGACTCAGATTATGTAACCCCTCCCTTCCCTCCTGCACCATTGGCACTGCTCTCTGAAGTGCCAGACATGTCTCAGTGTTGTGGGTTTATTAGGAAAGACCTGAAGAACTGCCCAAGGGATGAAATTGTCCCTGGGCTACCCAGCTGGGCAGTTCTTACAGTGGATGATCTTAACTTAAATATTAAGAAGCCTAGTTTATGTGAAGCAGTAATAGCAAATACATCCTCCTGCTTTGTCATCAGCACTGCTGCAGAACAGCGCCTTTAAGGTGGTATCCTTTGCTCACCTTGTGCATCTTTAAGCTGTAAAAGTGGACTGCACGTTTGGTTTGCAGTCATCTGCATCCCCACCTGCTTACTTGGCTCTTTACTTCTAACTCCTTAGTCATGTTGACTATGCAAAACTCTCCAGCTTGTGTTTTATTGGTAATAGTGGGATGATAAGTATAATGGGTAGCGATAATGACCCCTCTGTTTCAAAGAATGTCCACTGTGGTGCACAGGGGACTCATAGCATGGAGCTATTTTTTCCATACTTTGTCCTTTGAGAATGTTTTAACCTTTGGTCTTTTAAAATAGGATGTTAAGATGTGTCTATGTTACCTGTCCAAAACATACAGAAATCTAAGATGTTTGATCTAGTGCATTGATTTTTTTTTTCTCAGGTTCACAGATATTTGCCAATGATTGACATCATCTGAAAGCTACAGAAGAGAAGGTTCTGGTTTAGGTTTTTTTTAACTTCTAAAACTTAAAATTCTGTGATATTTTTATTTCTGAGCATTCCATTGTGTCAGACAGTCCTAAAATCACTGAGAGGGAGACCTGCTGTGGGGCAGGCAGGACATCTCCAGCTTTCACAGTTAATTCTGGAATCTAGAAGTAAGCCAGCATCATGTGTAAGGCAAACAGGGCAGTGAGAGTGGTTTCAGTTCTTGCTGTGGGGGGAAAAAAAACCACTGCTTCCAACTAGCACACCATGGAGTAATCTCTGTATTCCACTGCTGGACTGGGATGCTTGAGCCCAGCAGAGCAGAAACAAGGAGGCACAATCCTTTGCAAGTGCCTTGGAGCAGGTGCTGATTATGAGACAAGTTGCAAGGTTCTCAGAAAACAATGTTAACATTTATCTGAAAAATGCTGGAAATAGGTCTCCAGAGGTCGAATACCTGCCATTCTTGCGTCACTCATTCGCGTCCACTGTCTGTCCAGTGTGGTCCGAGCTCACCGCTGACCCATCTCTCTGCGTGAGCAGCCGGGCGCTGGTGTGTGGTGCCAGGCACATCTGTCCCCGACTGCGTAGCTGGAGCTGCGTGGAGTGGTTCGTGTCGCTTGTCTTTAACTGGAGGAGCTGCTCTGCAGCTGGAGTCCGACGTGAGGTTTCAGTTTGAGACGCATAAGGCGAAGGCGCCCACGGTGGGATGGGGAGCACTCCTCGGGAGCCCGTGAGGAGTGGCCTGAGAGTGCTGGGAAAAGTGTTCAGCCAGCACCGGTACCCGTGCTGGCTGAGGTTTGACCTGTGTCAGGCATTTCGGAGCGCGGGCCGCGGTTTACCCGTGTCGGGTATTTCGCAGCGCGGGACAGGATCTCGGTGCTCGCCGTTGCCCGGAGATCGAGAGCCAGAGCCGCACCGGGCTGGCCGCGGAGCACCGGAGCAGGCAAAGCCGCCCGTGGGGATGCCCGGGGCCGCCGCCGCGGGCGCTGCGCGGTCCGCAGAGGGTTAAAGCGCCCTGCGCACGGGGGTGGGGGCGCGGCGGCTCCTCCCCGCCGCCGTGACACGGCAGCCGCTCGCCGCAGCCCGGGCCGTGCCGGCGCATCCTCCGCGCTCCGGGCAGCCGGTCGGCGTCGCTCCCCGGCCAGGATGGTAGGTGCATCTTCCTTCCCCACCGGCCTGGGGCGAGCAGCGAAGGGTGCCAGGGCGGTCGGGAGTGAGGAGCCCCGGTATCGTGGAGGTTGCGGGATGGAGGCGGCGGCGCTTTGTTCGCGCTCGGATGCTGCTCATTGCTTTGGAAGACGTTGGTCGGCCGGGGAGGAAGGGCCCTTCTGGGGAGGTAACGGGGGATATCGGTGACGGCAAGCGGACCTGTCCGGGCTCTGCGCTCCTGTGCGCGGGCCCGGTGAGTTGCTGGGGCTGCGCAGCCCTGGCAGGGGCGCAGGTGAGGAAACGCACCTGCTCGCAGCGGTCATAGCGGGTGCGGGTTTATTTCCTTGGAATTTGGGGGGGTTGAGGAGGATTAGTAACAAGAGGGGAAGGTGGCTGCGGATGGAGCTTGGGGTTTTTATGATCTGCGGACCTCGCCCCTCCTCAGCTGTTTGTGTTCGAGTATAGGAACAAAACCTAAATTCCCCAGCTGCTCAGCTGTTTGCTGCACTTGTGTCCTTAGCTCAAACACAGAGAAGGATGTATGAAGATGGGTCTAGAGAAGAATCTGGAGAAAGTATTCCGCCTGACAGGAGTTTAAGGAGTCCTGCAGCATTATGTTTTATCCCAGTATGGTCTTCCCTGAAGATGGTGTGCTGCTGGAGAAGGGAGGAGGTGGTACGAGGCATCTCACAGATGCTGCCTTTGGGCAAGGCTTGGCAAAAGACAGTATTAGTGTCTGTATCATCGTTCAGCTCCGTGCCGATGGTGGAATCAGGCTAATGCCAGGCAGGAGGGGGGAGGGTTGTTAAGGTGGACTGTCATGCTATTGATTTGATGGAAGAGAGATAGAGGGCCAGTCTTCTTTTGCAATTTCTCTCTCCTTTGGTGCTGCACACTCGCATATGAGTAGTCTTGAAGTAGCTGAAGTCTGACTTCAAGCTTCACAACACTACATTCTTCCACTACAGGAAACCAAAAAGCATCCAAATGCATCCAGCGAGTGGGGGAGTAAAAAGGGAAGGTTCCTGTAAAATGTGCATGATGCAGCCTTTCTGTGGCAGCAGAGAGAGGAGACGTGGCCAAGCTTGGAGCTGATTTTCATCCATGTAGGCTATAATCAGGGACTTTGTGCTTAAGAAATGAGAATAACAAAATGCTTTCTTTTTCCTAGCAGTAGTCCTTTGTCATCCCTGACCTTGCTGTATTGCCCATGTAACATGGAGGGATAAGGGGCCAGCTGTCTCTTTATCATTAGCTCTCCTGCATTGCCAGTGGTACTGTGTGATGATGACACCTTTGCAGTCACAGACACATGGGGTTCTATTTTAATAGGGTATCTCTGGTATTTGTTAGTGTTACCACCAGCAAGCTTCTTGTTAAAAGTGTTAAATTATCTGTATGCTAGAGCTGAAATGTGTTGAAGTATTTCAAAATATGGCCTTTTATCTCCAGGGTTCAGAGCTAGAGGAGCAAGAGCATGGTTTAGCACTTTGCACAGACCTGGGTATGTGACCATGAATATCTGTCAGACACTGTTGTTTTGGCTAAGAGGGAAAAAGAGAAGAAGCAAAACCCCATTGACCAGGGAGGGAGCAATGAAAAGAAGTCATTAGTGATGACTAATGATGACCAACAAAAGCTTTCTTAATATTAGAAGAGAGGGGCTGAGAGTGATCAGACTGGGACTGTCAGTGATGTAGGGAGGGGAAAAAGGAGGGAGCTGTAATCAATGTGTCATTGATCACACAGTGAGCTTGAAGGGGAGGAGCATGGCTGCTGCACACTCACACACGCAGAAACACACGCACGCACACACACACTGCGGCAAATTCTGCAGCTGGTGCCTGCTGGCTTGTGACTGCAGAAAAAACAAGCTCCGGTTTAAACTCTCTGATCTCAGAGACGAGGCTGTTTCTATTCCAAGTCGCTCTGGTTCCGCTGTGAAAAGCCCTGCAGGCTGGGCACTGTTCCAGAATGACAGGGATTCCTCTTTCTTCTGATGGGGTAGAGGCCCTTTTGCTGTGTAAGGTCAGTACCCTCTCTGTCTCCTTGATGGCTCCATACTGGTTGGCTGCATCCAGCCCCCGTGTCTGTCCTTACAATTTCTCCAGCAAGTAGTTATTGAATTGGGACACATTTTTTCCTCCCCTCCTTTCCTTTCCTGTGATCTGGCAAGGCCAGGCTGTTAGATCTTCTGCCTTACTCCCATTCTGCAGACAGATAGATGTGTAGCTTTGCAGTAGTTTCTTTCCTGACAAAACAATCCACCTCCTGTCATGTCTTTTTGCCACTCTTCCTCTTGTCTATCGTGCTGGCATACCTTAGTCACATCCTCAGCAGGTGTGGTGGTAAATGGATGATACACTGGATCGCAGGAGCATGGTGAGCAATTGCCAGCGCTTTGGTGAAAGCAGGGAAGCCACGTGTGTGAACAAGAGGTGCAACATGTCTCAGTCAAAGGGGCATGGCTGCACACCAGGGTAAGGGCAGAAGAGTGGTTCCTCAGCATGAGTTTCTATGGGATGTGGCTTGTGCTCTTTGGACATGTTCAGACACAGACCTTCCTAGGTAACGCCTGGGATGCATCTTGCAAAGAAAGAAGAAACTCCGAAGCAGATAAGGATGCAGTAATACATCCTTGTGATAGGTGTCTGAGTATAGAGATCTTAGTGGGTGCTGCTTCTAGCACAGCCCAGGGTGCTTGCTACAGGCATTATCACAGACTTTCCACTGCTCCTTGATGGGCAGAAGAGAGAGACCTCCAGGTCCTTTAGAGGAGATGCAATGGGAGCCCAAAGCAGTTGAGATAGTCTGGTTAGCACACAGAGACCTGACAGTAGCAGCTACTTTAAAACACAGGGAGTATCTTCCAGCCTTTGTAGTGTTAGTTAGGCAAAAGTACCTGGGGAAGAAAGGGAGGTGATAGAAGCTCTCCATCAACCCAGCAACTGTGTATGGGAGGAAAGAGAGCAAGCTATGTGTAAATGAATGCCTAAAAATTATTCTGGGGAGAATGTACTGAGATGGAAAAACAGGATTTATTTTTCTTTCCCCCTAAAAAGTCATGAACTTTCTGGACTCCAACACCAGCCTAGTAGCTGTTGACAGGAAAGATTGGAGACAGTATTGAGCTAGTTTGGTTCTAACTTCTTAGTTTGTAGAGGTGCTTGGGTGCACAGTATGAATTCCTCTTACAAATAAACCTTCTGTGTTTGCAGTAAATACTTTCCTTCTACTAAAGCATTGAAATTAACAAGCTTCTACCAGTTTTGTGAAAGGTGGTTGAGCAGGCGAGTGATCAGTCAGTGCCCTCATGGGAACAGTGCACATCTGTTTGTCCTGCACTCCCTGCTCGCACACCAGCTGTCAGCACGTGGCTGTCTCTGAGCATGCTGCCACTTGTACAGTTGGTAGTTTTGGCTCACAAGTGGAGCTGAGAGTATGGCAGTGGACAGCAGGGAATGTGGAGGAAGCTGGCATTACAGTGGTGGAACAGAGCAGAGTGGACACACAAAAAGCAGTCTTCATTAGTTCATGCCTTGCTGTGCCTAATCTCTATGGCTTGTTTTTTTACCTTGCTTCACATTAAGAAATGGAGATAAATTTCTAAATGTGGTGGCTTTAGTTCAGTGTCCTCTCACAGCTTCCTCTCCAGGATCTCAAAAGTTAGCACTAATGGCACAATTAGTTATGTAACCAGCTTTTCAGGAAATTTCTGTCCTTCTGATGCTTTATTCACAGATGAACATGAGCACTAATCTCCTTGGCCAGCAGATTCTTAGCTCTCCTGAGATCTTGAAGTCTTGCTGGATCGAGCTCTCAAATGTATAGAATAGTACTGGGTTGGCTTTTTTTTTTTTTAATGGGGAGTACAATTTTGATTCATTTCTGCCTTTCTGAAAAGCAGCATTATCCCAGTGTCAGTGTTTGGAAAGAAATTAGTGAGCCCTTTCTTTGCTTTTGAAAGTAAAGGCTTGAGTATTTCCTCCAAGAAGTTGAAGGCTGAGAATCGCCAACCGAAGGAGGCTTGCAAGTCACAGAGGGGCAGGACTCAATATGCATGTCTGTTATCAATACATGTGTGTCTCTTTGCACATGGTACTGTCATTCATGCACCTTCTTGTGAAGCACTGAAGTCTTTGGCAATTTGCTAGAACCTACCTCAGGGCTGTAAAAGTTTAGTGCTGTGTTCCACAATGCTGTAGCTACAAACAGACTGTGTTTAAAAAGCATGGCAGCATAACTGGCTTCCTCTATTGACTTTCACGTTGAGAAATTCAGTTAATTGCTTTTGCACTTTGCTAACCTTTTGTTTCACTGAGATCTCATCTGTCCATTCTCTATTAAGCTCTAGTGTCAAATTTTTAAGTATTTTAGGAAAAAAAATAGCGGGAAGAAGCCATTAAAAAACCTCCCTTTTGAAAGTTATCTGAGGAATATGGGTCTGTCATCAGGCACTCCAGATGCTCTTAGAAGAGAAATGGGAAGGAGCCAGTGATTTACCTTCTGGGTGACTAGATATATGTTCTGAAAGGCTTGCTAAAAATGGATAAGGGTAAGTTAAGTTGTAGTTTTTAGACAGAAATGCAGACACTACCCAAGCCATGTAAGAAGTCAATGGCCTCAATCAAAAATAACTCCTTTGCACAACACTAAAGCATTGCACAGGGTGGCTTTCTGTGCCTTTGACCCATGTGGCATCTTTCTGAAGAACCAGCTTGCAGGCTGATAGATATGAGCATAATGTGTGTTTTGGCCCAGTTCTTGGTTGCTAGATTTGCATGGGAGTTTTATTTGTTATGGCTTTTCCTTCTTGCTGTTGGTCCCTATTCAAAGGCAAAGACCATTGTTAAGGAAGAGGGAGGCATGGGAGCATGGAAGGGTCCTGTGCCTGCGTGGCTCCAAGGGAACTGAACAAGTGAGAGACCCTGAGAGAAGTGTTTGAGGTGACAGAGGCCTCTCCTGCTCCTTTTTGTTCTCCCTGGTCAGTAAGTTCAGTCCCTGATTCCACCGTGTAATCTGCAATCTGAAAGGGACCTGACTAGATGGGGTGGCATTGGGAAGCAGGGGCTCCTGTGATGAAATAAGACTTGAGTGAGCTCGTTTCAAGCAGACTGATGGGAGGCAGTGGCTGAGTGGACATGTCACCAGTACCACGAGAGGAAGATGTCCCGGACTATTCTGCTAGAAACCTCCTTGGCTGCTTCCAAACCCCTCTCTCTTCAGTGCTAAAGGGACAGGCCCTGTGTTTGCTGGAAGAAGGGACAGGAGGCCTTGAAGTTTTCACTTTGAAATAACTTTTTGTATCACATTCATTATTGCTGTATTCCAGATTGTAAATCAAATCCCAGGAACCTAGACCTGGGTTCTATCAAGGATCAACTAGATCCAAGAGTGCAAAGTCAAGATGCAACAAAGAAAGTTGTTGGCAGAGGAGAGCTGCTTTTTCTCAAGGGCTGGCAGAATACAGTCCTGTGCTTCACCAACCACCTCAGCCACTTGGAGTTCACAGCTGGTTTAATATCTGTATCTTCATGAAGGCTGACATTCAGCAGGTCATCCTCAAAACAAGCAAGGGAGAGAAGAAAAGCTGCTTGGAATGAGACTGTTAACAGTATGGAATAGGAACAAGGTTTGAAGAGTCCAAACAGTTGCTATCAATCAGAGGCAGGACCCTCTTGCCAGAAATTTGGCATCTCGATAGGCAAACAGGAGGAAATCTCAAGAGTTAATCCCTGTGTGTGCAGCCATCCTCTCTTTTATACAATTAAGTTCTCCCTGCCTCAGGCAGTTTATTTGTCATATTGATCAGTTGAGAAAGGAAACAAAAAAAAAAAAAAAGAGAGAGAGAAATGGAACAGATCATTAGCTGTACCTCCAAGTCAGTCAGAGTCAGCATTACCCAGATGCTCCTAAACTAGGAGAAACACCCAGTTTTCTTCAGTCTGTGCTATGTTCTGGTTGTAAGAGCATGTGTTCTGGGATGCATATTCTTATTAAAATTAAGAGATAATAAGCTGTCCAACTTTGACTTACAGGAGTCTTCATCTCTGGAGCCTGAAACAGGGTATCTGCCTCAGTGCCAATGGGAGTGGTTTTGTGGAACCTCTGTTTCAGGGACTGGCAGCAACTCCCAGCTGAAGTCCAACTGACACAGAAAGGGGAAACATTAATTTGGTTTCCAAAGGGACCTGCTGTAATGAGTCTGCCAGGGGTTGGTGGAGTGAGGACACCAGATAAGAGGGTGTCTTAAGGTGTGTTTAGGTTTTCTTTCATGGATTTAGCTGGAGACATTTAAGAAGTCACAGCTTCAGCTCCTCACAGCTGGAGGCCATGTCTCTGTGCAGGGCTGCATTCCTGATTCATGCGCATGCCGCACACTGTTCCTCAGCAGAATGATGCAAGGCCAGCATGAGTCAGCAAAGCTGCTGCAGGGAACAGAACATTTTTTTGTGGCCAATCTAGCACCTGGCCAGCTTGGTAGAAGTGGTCACCTTATCCATTATCTCAGTGGTGGTATAACTTCCAGTTGAAGGGCAGTAACTTCTGGAAATACATAAAACTGTTTCCAAAGTGAATATCTGCATCTTCAATTAGTGGTTCTAAAATGGCTGAGCTATCAAATTGCTCCTTAGCATAAAAGTGAGACAGTATGTGCAATTAGGGAGCAATGAGATGGTTGCTATGGTTGACATGATATAGAAATAGAGGTTGCCTGGGAGAGGAGCTGTAGATGGCATGAAAATATCACAGGGAGGAGGGAAGATGGCAAGAACAGGCAAGTGGTTAGCAGGAATATCTCTTGGGATGTGGCAGGTGCCCACAGCCTCCCACACCTTAAGGAATATTTCATCTCCTTCTCTTGCCCTGCTGCTGGTTTGCCTTTGTAGTAAATCCCCAGGAGGCAGTCAGTCATTTTGCAGAGCCTGCTCTTACCTTAAAGCATGATCAGTTCTCCTGGCATGCAGTAACAGTATGGTACGGTGAGTTATGAAATATGTCCAGCATTATACATAAAAGCTCTGCTCTGGCTCCCCTGATGCTCTTGCATATGCTGTGTGCTTCTCTGCTCAGTCCTCTGTGTGCCACACTGCCAAGCTCCCTGTCAGGGCTGGGTGTAATCTGTCACCCTTTTCCTCAGGTACAGGGCCGCACAGCAGGAGACTGTTAGCGCATGTGTGGTCGTATTCTGGAGAGGCTGCTCTTCTACCTTCTTCAATATAACTGGAATATGAGCAATAATGGTCAATATACCATGTGTACCCCAAATTCCCCTCAGTCTGCAACTGGGCTATTAGCTAAAATCAAAGCCAGTATCTGGAGATTTGCCCTTGTTAACAGGCAGAAGCTGGTGTGGGTGTGCTTTCAGTCCGTATAGAATGCTTTGCTTCATAAAGACGTTTGAATTATCTTCCCTCTCTCGGCACACTGCTTTGTGCTTTCCTGTGCTTTGTTTATTCAGTTCCTCCAGATAAGGCACATCTCCTGTTGCACATCCACAGGACTTTATTTCAGTAGTGCTGTGTTTTTAACTGTGTGACTCTGTATCTCAATATGAAAAATCATCAAACACTATTTTGAAATTTTCATAAAAAATAAAAACTGAAAACTCATACATGTAATATTTTCCTGCTCAAACACCATTGACTTCCCCTTTTTTTTCTAGGTGCAGTTTAAAATCCCTCATTTTATGCCTTGGTGCATCTGTGACCTGTTGGGTGATGGTTTCCACTGCTCCACAGGCAGCACACAGCTCTGCCCTGGCCCTCCCTGGCAGAGGCTCAGCACTTTGCTGCAGTTTCTTGCCTCTCGATTTTCAGATGATTTTCATATTTCCATTAAAAGTGTGTTTCCCTTTACTGGAACACAATGAGTTTCTCTGAGAAAATCACTAAAGATCCCCTTAAAGGGGATAGATTTTTTGATTTAGCCATTGACAAATAAATATTTGTCTACTTCTTCAGAGTGTTTGAAGACCTAAAAATAGAAAATGTATGAAATAAATCTTTACAGTAGACTTTTTCAGACCATGAGAGGCAGAACACTTGCACTGTCTGAAGCCAGTTCCTCATCATTCTCAGCTACTGAATCACACTAGCAAGCTAAAACTACAGCACTTTCCCAATAATCTTATGAAAATAAGTAGTTACTGCAGACATCACATGTTGTGTGAGGAGGGAAGGAGACTGTGAGACGGCCCTTTTCCTGTGATCCCCAGTGATCTGGCTAAGCCCCTTGCTCTGCTCATCTCTGGAAAAGCAACGAAGAGCTGGATGTGCCCAGAATTTCTGGGACCCGCTGCATTTCCTTGGGCTCTGGAAGGTAGTGGTTAGGCACCAGTGTGCATGGCAGCCACCCACCTAGGACTCAGAATCTCTCTTAGCCTTTTCTGGGGGATTTATGCCTGTACTCCTCACCTGGTGTCTCTCTACTTACCTTGCCTGAGAGTCTCCTCTCATCTGGCACGACGCTGCCATTAGATGGTAAGGAGGAACAGAGTGGGACTTGTCCTGTCATTGTGATAAACACATCCAGGTGCATCCCTGGGGTGCGAGAAATCGTGTTTGAGTTCCTGAGCTGGAATCACCACATGAGGACCTGAGTGGTGAATCCACAGTTGTTGGCTATGTACTGGCTGCCAAAGCAATCTCTGTGTTTATTTGTTAACTCCTGAGCCTACCTGACTAGCTGGCAGAGCTTCCAGGTCTCCATCAGCCAGAGCTGGTCCCATCTGCCAGCTGTACACTGTTCAGGTTGCCTGCTGGAGAAAGGAGCTGTGCGCTCTTCAGGTGCTGGGAGTGTGACATTGCTTCCAACAAGGGCACATTCACTCCTTTCCCTCATTGCTGGACAACATGGGCTGGCCCTGGTCTGGCAGAGCAGTGGGTCCGTAGTGTAGTTGGACACGGGACTGTGTATCTGCACAGACAGGATGAGAGGCAGGACCCTGCTCAGAGTTCAGTGCAGAACCTTTTCTCCTTTTCCTCTGGTCTTTACAATCTCCCTCCCAAGGAGCTGTGGCTTGCTGTACTTGGTACGGTCCTGGAGTGTTTGTGAATGACTGTGTTGTTTCATTCTCTGAATGGACACCATTTGGGCCTGGATCCTTTTTCTCCCATTGGCACTGAAGAAGCTGCAGTTGGAGACTTCACAGCCTCAGAATGAGAGAGTCAGTTACTATCTCAGTGTTGTTATGTAATTTCAGAGTGAAGGAAATGGCAGTCTTTCAGATTGCACTAGCTCATGTTAGTTATGCGAATATATGCACTCTAAGAACCCTATGCATGGTTTGACTGTCCTCAGAGGTAGACTTTGTTCAATAAATATCAGGAAGACCATGTGACCCCAGGCCCAGCTCTTTGCTGAAGTCTAGCAAAAGGTACTGAGCCATAGTGATATCTAGGATCTTCTTGTTAGAGTCTTTTTAACAGTGTCCCCTTGAAGAGAGATGTTCATAATGTCAGGTAAGACAGCCAGAAGTGAGGAAGAGTGGGTTTTTAATCAGCATGGCTTGTGTGCCTTGATAACATTTTCAGACTCTGAAACTTCTGTATTTTTTATCAATGTACTATTGGTGTTCACTTTACAGGTAGAACCTGGCCTGGTAAGCCTAAATAATTTTAGGGACCAAGGAGGGGAAGGGTGTGGGAAGGCCTAAGGGAGGTAATGAGGGATAAAGAATGCACTCTGGGTGGGAAAGGGCTGATTTCTATGTGGTCAGACAAGCAGTCTCCATCCTCTGGATGGCAAAGTCATGGGAGCTCTGCAGCCCAGATTTGCACCTGCCATCAGACAGGTACACAGACTGGTGAGTGAGATCCCTGCCCTGAGTTTTCTCTTTTACTGGCTAAACAGTCCCACCTGACTTCTCCTCTCATCAAGATGTGCCAGTCCTTTAGTCATCTTTTGGCCCTTACCTTCATTCTGATTTGTTGTACCAGTCAGAGCATCATGACTGATTTCAGCACAGTCACTTGAAAGATGACCCAGTGCTCTGGCCTAAGGCATCATTTCACAAAGGTGAGAAACTGGGTCCCGCTGCCCTGACACTTGGTCTCT
Organism: Corvus moneduloides; assembly: GCF_009650955.1. Classification (NCBI taxonomy): domain Eukaryota; kingdom Metazoa; phylum Chordata; class Aves; order Passeriformes; family Corvidae; genus Corvus; species Corvus moneduloides. Next base: position 13,046,994 of record NC_045488.1, on the reverse strand, counting down.
GATTTCAGCATGCCAAGCTGTAACTGTGGTTCTTCCAGTCCTGATTAACAGAATAAGACCTCTGAGATTTGATGGTCTAAAAGGTTAAAGAAAATAACAAGCAGCATCTTGTGTAGCTATCCTTGACAGCTCTTCAGACTAGCTCAGAATTTATTCTGCAGCTACAGGAGCTTTAGGTGCTTCCATTTAAAGTAGCAGAACACAGGGATCTGTGCTGTCAGCATGACCTCCTTTTCTGCCTCTACAGCCATCTGTCTGTTTGTAGGATCATCTCTCTCTCTCAGGCATCCTGTTTGTCACAGTTACCCCGGTGCACTGTCCTTTCTTTCAGCCTAGCCTGACCTCCACAGCAGAGCCCTCTCTACCTGATTGCTGAGCACTGAGCCCACAGCATCTGCTCCTCCGTTCTCTCTCCCTCTGGCTCTTTGCAGGTGCAGCCCTGAATGATTAGTTCATACCCACTCCAGAATCGGTGTGGCTTTGCTCTTCACTTGCTATCCTCTACCATAACCAAAGTAATTCTACACTCAAGGGGCCACACAATCACAGAATATGTTAATTGGAAGGGACCTGTAGGGATCACCAAGTCCAACTCCCTGCTCCTCACAGGTCTAGCTAAAATTAAACCATATGACTAAAAGTACCATCCAAATACTCCTTGAACTCTGACGGGCTTGGTGCAATTCCCCAGGGAGCCTGTTCCTAAGGCTGCCCACCCTCTTGGTGAAGAACCCTTTCTAATGTCCAATCTGAATTCTGATTCTGTCCAATCTGATGCAGTTTCATTCTATTTCCTCATATCCTAGTGGTGGTCACCAGAGAAAGGAGATCAGCAACTTCTCCTCCGCTGCCCTTCTTGAAAATGCTGTGAACAGCAAAGAGGGTACCCTCAGCCCTTCTAGTATGTGAGCTATACATACTCTTAAAAAAAAAAAAAATCTGACTTTTCCTCCCATCCCACTAGTTCAGGAGTGCAGCTGCACATCCTGAAATGCCACTTCAATATTAGTAATGGAAATCTATCCTCTAGCCCAGAGTACCTGTTGCTCACCACCTCTGGGATGTTTTGTGTAGTGCCTCCATGGTCAGGAGGAGGCACCCATGGGTGGCTGCCCTGTAGGAAGGAGCTGTATGTGTCTTCTGCGGGCCTTTGGGGTGAGGGTGCTGATACTTCTATACAATGGTAAGTAATGTGATCTGTGTGCAGAAGACGAATGCCATGTCTCTTTTCTGAAACCTTACTGTGGTTGTGAATGACGTGTGTTTGTGTATTAAATCTTTCCATATGTTTAAATGTTTCAATATGTTATGCAGCAGGCACTTTGTGTGGGTAAAAGGCAAGTAATGCCACGAGTCAAAACTACTTAAAAGACAGAAAACAAGTTAGCAAACAAATACATGGTTTGTGCAGCATCCAGAGGTAAAGTACAAGGGCTTCATGATTTCCTACTAAATACGAAGTTGATCAGTACAGTAACGATGAAGGAACATGGAGGTGGCTAAATTTATAGATGACTCAGTTACTGAGATCTAGAAATGTCTGTGAGGAACTTCAGCAACAAAATTGCACAGTCATGATGTCCATTAAATTCATTGTCACAAAAAGCAAAATCAAGCACACTAGAGAAATTAAACCTTCTAGACTCCCTGTAAGACCAAAGCAAAATCAAGCACACTAGAGAAATTAAACCTTCTAGACTCCCTGTAAGACCAAAGCAAAATCAAGCACACTAGAGAAATTAAACCTTCTAGACTCCCTGTAAGACCTTAATAGTTGGCAGGGTCAAATTTGGATGTCACTAGGTACCCTAACTGAAAATCTTTATTTGGTGCAAAGCTAATCTTAGGTTATATTATAATGCATAAAAAGATAGGGTGGAGAATAATACAGAAAAGACAATTATCTTCTGTACTTCTGTGAATCTTCTGTACTCCTCCTTGTATACTTCTTGCTCATCCCAGTGGACACAGGGAGAGATGGCAGCAGTTCCAAGGGACTAAAGAAACTCTCCTCTGAAGGAACAAGTGGTAAAGACATGGGGCTTTCTGCCTTGGTGGGGACATGACGGATGGGAATGTTCCCTGGAAGTGCACATGCACAGGGATGATTGCAGAAATCAGAATGTTCCTGAACACACAGAGTGAGGATTCATACAAAATGAGAACTGCAGTGCTACTGAAGAGAGGAGATTTATTTAATGTAGCAGCTTCTGAGAATAGTTGGAGAGGGCTGCACAGAGACAGGGATCTGTGTTCAGAATGCACCTGGAGATGAGCTGTGTCCAGGTATTTGTTCCAGGTAAGTTGAAGACTGCAGTTTTCAGGAGCCTGAGAAGGATATTCCTTATACTGGTCAATGGAACTGAGGGATTTTTTCATTTGCAATGCTATTTCCAGGAATGCATTTCAATGTGATAGAGCTCTAGTAAGGAGAAATACCTGGAAGTGACCTGAACAGCATGCTTCCAGTCACCGTGTCTGCAATGTCAGTCACCCTGCTACGCGGTTCTGGTGCACATGGTTTTTGTTAGTGAGAGGAATGATGTGCCAGGCTGTGTGTTTAAATCTTCTGTCTGTGCAGCTGCTACTGCAGGCTATACAGAGAAAGTGGCCAGCAAAGGACTTCTCAGCCTCACGAGCACTTGGATTCACAGAGGCTTTGGGCAGGTGTGTTCCCTTAGCTGGGCATGGGGTGCTACTGCACTGGGCTGGGAAGGTCGCTGCCCCAGCTTGGGGTGAATAGGGGCTGGGGCATGGGCCGTGTTAGGGCACTGTGTTGCTGCCTCACTCACAGTTCGCAGTTCAGTCTGGAGTTCATGTGCTATTCTGCTTTATCTCTGAATTTCATTAAAAAACTGCTTGGGGTGTTGGTGTGCATGGGTGTGTGCAGTGAGTCCATGTTTCTGGAAATGGCCTAGCTGTACAGCTCTGCTCCTTTGTCCTCCTGAGAATCAACTGCTGCAACTGAAGAGAGGGAATCTGCCCCACAGCACATCAGGAGCAAAGCTATGGAGGGCTGCAGTGCTTCACGTGGTCACAGAATTGGCAAACTGTAGGCTGGAAGGGACCTCTTGAAATTGTGTAGTCTAATCACACTTGTTCAAGAATGGTAAGCAAAAGCAGGTTTCCCAGGCCTGTATCCAGTTGTGTTTTTGAATATCTCTAAGGATGGATGCTCCACAACCTCTTTGTACAACCTATTCCAGTATTTGACCACCCTCACACTTAAAACAGTGTTTTCTTGTGTTCAGATGAAATTGCCTGCATCTCAATTTGTGCCTCACATCCTGTCACTGAGCACCTACTGACAGTGTCTGTCTGACTTCCTCTTCTTCATTCCCTCCCATCAGGTATTTATTTATACATATTGAAAATATCCTTCCCCCACACTCAGCCTCACCTTGTATGAAAACAATTTAGTCCCTTAATCATCCTCACAGCCCTTCACAAGACTCAGTCCTTCCCCATTCATCCCTCCCATCTGCCAGCAGCTGCTGGCCCTGCAGCTTGAGCCTTCTCTTTCTTCCCCTTGTGCAGGGGACGTTCCCTGCGGGGTGAGGGGCTGCCAGCAGAATGCTAACAGCCAGGCTTTGTTCACAGCCTCAGCAGGGACAGCTCAGCTGCCTGGGCTCGGACTGCGGGATGGCAGCGAGAAGCAGTGTTTTCATGCCTGTTAGTGCTGCAGACAGGCCCCTTCCCTCTGCAGCTGGCACTGTCACCAGTGCTGCCTGGCCGGCAACCCGCAGGCTGGCATTGCCCCTGCAGCGCCCGGGCACTTGGTGCCTGGAGAGATGCCCACAGACCGCACTGTGCCCCAGAGCCCTCCCTGTCGCGTGGCATAAGGACGAGGCTGCTGGTGTTGGTGCTGTGCACCAGGCGGTGTTCCCCAAGTGATGTGGGTAACCACTGCTAAAATGATGTCTGGGGTGTGCAGGCACCAAGGTGGCAGAGGCTGAAGCCTGGGGAATGCTGTGAGTGTCGCTTTGTCCCAGTAGCAATGTTGAAAAACAGGAACAGATCACTTCTGTTCTGGATGCCCCAAGCAACAAGACTGGAGGTCCTGGTGTGGGGGAGCTGTGTGAATGCTGCACAATGGATCAGTGAGGAACAGGGTGCTCCTTGTGAGCACTTCTGGGACCTCAGCAATACCAAGGCATCAGCAGTGCCTTCACAATTACCATTGCCTCGAGAATGAGTGGGGTTTTGTTTCTTCTGGCTGCACAGAATGCCCCAGAACACCTCCTGGGCCCTCCTCACCTGTGCCTCCTCCCACCCTCCCATGCTGCTCCCCATGGCTCACTTGCAGCATCCCTTCTGTGCACATGGACTTGCTTCCCAGGGTCTCCAGCCATATACCTGTTCCATTTTGCACAGTGATGGTTTGGTTTTAGTCTGGAGGGACCCTTTTTTAGCCAAACTGAAAGAAGACAAGTTCAGGAAGCAGCTAGAGATGCCAAGTACAAATAGTTCTGCTGAGAGCTTAGAGCCACTCTCACTTTGGGCTGAAAGCTACCTTCTGGGCTTATCTGTCTGGTTAATTGCTAACAGCTGAGTAAAACATTCCAGTAAAGTGGGTTTGATTTAAAGCCAGCCTTCCTTCCTTCCTTCCTTCCTTCCTTCCTTCCTTCCTTCCTTCCTTCCTTCCTTCCTTCCTTCCGAATTCCTTCCTTCCGAATTCCTTCCTTCCTTCCTTTCTTTTGATAGAGCTATTTTAGAAGGACTGAAATCTGCCTAGAAAGAGCCAGTGGGAGGTTGTGGAGGGTGGAAAGAACAACATTGTCAGAGAGCAACAGTTGTCTGAAAGATGTGAAATTAAAATAGGTGTTCATTTTCAGTGAAGATATATGGACCTCCAATCTATATGAGGGATTAAAACCTATGATAGTCTTAAACCCTATAAACTATATATTCCAACAATTAAGTTCTAAGTGCCTGGCTTGTTGAGTGGATGTAATGTCCAGAGGTAGGTATTTTCAAAGACTGTAATCAAAAAAGGTTCTGTGCTGTCTGCAGTGACCAGGGAAGTGCTGCAGGAAGGTGCCGTACGTTGTCCTGCATCCCAGAGCCATCTGATGTGGGCATACAGCAGTGGCTCTGCTCCTGGCTGTCAGCATGGCAGACACTCACTACCCTTCTTTCTAATAAATTAATAGGGCCCCGGAATTATGGTAGCATTTTGCCAAATACCTGTACAATGCCCATGCCAAGGTGAGCACACAAACTGCTTTTTTCCACTCCCAGCATCTTGCTTGCTCTTTGGCATCTCCTTTTTCTCCCTAAATATATAGAGAGAGCAGAGTCCTGTCTTGGTTCCTATTTGTGCCTCTGACAGAAGAATGAGAATTCTTGTTGTCTAGGTATTTCCCATAGCAGCGTCTTAGGAGTGCACATTTGGATTAAAGAAAAATGCTTTGTTAAAGAAAAAAACTGCTATGAATGAGTGGAGACTTGTTACCAGTGCTGCACCACTCCAGGGAAAGCTGAGTTGGCACCCACTGACTGGCTCACAGAGCCTGAGGTGCCTGGGGTGTGGACAATGCCAGAGACACCTCTCTGTGGTAGCTGCGATGAGGCAAGGCACTTCTGAATGGACGGGGATAATTTGTCTGCACCAGTGTTTACAAACACAGCCATCTGGCACAGCTCAAAGCGCCTGGCTCTGTGGACTTCAGAATATGCTGGAGATGAGCGTGCTGATCCAGAAGAAGGATTTCCTTCCTTGTTGTTGAAAAGAATTTGCTTTGTTCTATGAGACTTGGGTCTTGAATGCAAATTGAAGCCTTGCAATCAAACCCATGCTGAAGTGGAATTCTTGAGGCTAAAACATCAGTAGCTGGATGCTGTCTCATCAGCTGCTCTCATCCTGTCTAATCCCTTTTCTTTCCCCAGGCCAAAGAACTCTCCATCACCAGAGTGACACCTTGGATACGGTGATCCTGGTGAATCCTAATGTGGACAGCATTGTGTCTGAGGTAAGGACCAGATGTGCCATCAAGTTCTCTCCACATCAGCTCTCCTGCCCTTGCTTGACATGGAGGTCATGATCATCACAATTTGCACCTTTTGGAGAGTGCAAACCTGCTGCCAGTCTGCTGCAAGGTGTGGTGAAAAGGCCAGGTGTTCTGGTCTTGCCAGTAACCAGGATATACACAGTAACTCTGATGTGACATGGAGCTGTGTCGGGCAGACAGTAGCAGTGTCTTCCCTCTTCAATAAGCAACTTTCTTGTATGTAGAAAACCTAGGCTGGCTATTTGTGAATAACATGTGAGTTATCACCTGTCCAGGGGATTGGGATCCTGGGTGCTGGTGTGGAGTACAGGTAACTTCTAACTGCAGCCCTCTGTCTCATGGGAACAGGTCCGCTCACTTGTGTGTGATTCATCAGCTCACAAACTACTGATCCTCTGTGGTCAGAGCTCAGATCAGGAGGGAGACTTGATCCTGCAGACCGGGACCTTCACTTACCAGAAGTTTGCTGAGATACTTTCAGACCCGGAGGTGAGTGTGAGCTGTAATCCAGTAACATCCCCTCCTGTTCAGAGTGCACGGTAGAGCAAAGCAGCCTGTGCCCTCCTTCAGGTGGCAGATTTGCAGACAGATGGGTTTGAAATCCAGCAAAAATCTGCATACCATAAATAATTCATGTTAATGTCTTGGGAATCTTGCTTTAACTCTCTGTCTTAAGTTTTCCAAGACCGAGGCATGGGTGATTCCTTTAAGTGTTCAGCTTGAAATAACCTTCCAGACTGGCTCTGCAGGGGACAAACACTCAAAATTTCTTAAAGCAGGTCTTAACATAACTGTGGGCAGCTAAGAGAGGCCATCATCACCCTAGAAAATATGAGTATTTCTCTTCATGTCACAGTCAGTCCACCAAGCAAGTTCACAAGGTTCAGAATGTTCATTAGATGATGAAGGATTGAATAAATGCTGATTAAGTAACTACATGATGATGACATAACTACAAATGTTGCTATTTAATTGCAGAATTGTTGCATCATTCAGTTTGGAAGGGCACATGAGAGGTCTGTAATCCAGCGTCATGCACAGAGCAGAGTAAGCACTGAATTTAGACAAGTTTGTTCAGGGATTTGTCCAGCAAGGCCTGGAAAACCTTATAGGGTATCTCTGAACCTCTGCTCCAATGCTGATCATCTCAGGTAGATATATGATAGCTTTTCTGACAGACTTTACATTGTTGGCACTTGTTGCCAGTACAGATATGCTACTCTGGTTTTTGAGAAGCTCTGTTTCCACTGATTGTGTTGTTTAGAATGTCTCCATCTGATTGAATATATAGTTGCTGCAGGAATGGCTGGATGATACTTCAACAATTGATATTATTATTGCTGTAATTACATCAGCAAATATGCTTGCCTTCATTTATTTAAAGCTGATTGTTCTGATTTATCTCTGGTATCCATTTAAATGGACAGAAACTAATCAGTTAAGGGCTGTCTAAGCAAAAGAATACAGTGTAAAGACGTATGCAAATCTCATTTTGGATACTTAGGAAGTTGAGGTGTAATACTTCTTCAGTCAATATATGTTCAGCATAGCTGTAAGGCACCTTGGAAATTATATTGACCTTATTCTACTTACTAATCACATAGCATGTCCCCAACCCTGTATGTGTAGCAAAGATGGAGTCATGACTTTCAAAATAGGTCCCAGGAAAGAAAATTATTCTAAATAAAAAAGAAAATCCAATGTCACTAGAACTGCACAAAGTACTCTGTGGTGGTTGACTAGCCAGCGAGCAAGGCTAAGTTCAGACAATGATGCTTAGCATTGAAAAGGTTTTCTCAGGGTTAGAATTCACAAATCACAAAAAAAACCCCGCAACCTGCTACTTTTGAGTCCAAGCCAGGGACTGATATCCCAGATTTAACAAGAAGTAAGGAAAGAAAACACAGTGGTTCCTGTTTTTATTTTCTTTCCTGAGATCTTGTCACAATACACGCCCAGCAGTCAGAAGCCGTAGCAACCCCTCAACATTAAGAATTTCAAAACAGAGCATGGCTCTATGCATTGATTTTCCATGGGCTTTCAAACTATTTCATCTACCCCCTATGTTTCCTGTTGGTAAAGTGCTCATGTTGTCTTCAGTATGTCTGCATTAACTACCTTGCTTTTTTTTTTTTCCCCCAAGTGCTATATAGGTCTCAGAGCTGTATTTGACCTTTATTTGTCTGTGCTTATCTCATTAGGTCACCCAGATTCTCAGCAACACTGATTCAGATACCAAGGCCTCTCTTACCGTGTCGTGCCTGGGAGAAGGAGCCTGGAGCAACCTTGGGCATCCGAGATTTCAGGACATTATTAATCTGAAACTGAATCCTGATCCAGTTCTGCCAGAAATGGATGGGGTGTCTGAATTTGCAGAATATGTCTCTGAGACAGTTGACGTGCCGTCTCCATTTGATCTCCTGGAGCCACCCACCTCAGGGGGTTTTCTGAAGCTTTCTAAGCCCTGCTGCTACATATTCCCTGGGGGACGAGGTGATTCTGCTCTCTTTGCTGTCAATGGGTTTAACATCCTTGTGGATGGTGGCTCTGAGAGGAAATCCTGCTTCTGGAAGCTGGTCAGGCACCTGGATAGGATTGACTCAATCCTGCTCACCCACATTGGTGCAGACAACCTGCCCGGCATCAATGGGCTGCTGCAGAGGAAAGTTGCTGAGCAAGAGGAGGAACAATCCCAGGGCTCTACCAACTACAGTGACTGGATGAAGAACCTAATTTCTCCTGAGCTAGGGGTGGTTTTTTTTAATGTTCCTGAGAAGCTGAAGATGCCTGAAGCCTCCATGAAAGTAAAGAGGAGCATTGAAGAAGCGTGTATGACACTGCAGTATCTCAACAGACTGGGCATTAAATCAGAGCCTCTCTACAGGGTGGTGAGCAGCACCATCGAGCCCATCACACTCTTCCACAAAATGGGAGTGGGTAAACTGGACATGTATATACTAAACCCTGTCAAAGACAGTAAAGAAATGCAGTTTCTAATGCAGAAGTGGGCTGGTAATAGTAAAGCAAAGACTGGCATCATTCTTGCAAGTGGGAAAGAAGGTGAAATTTCTGTTCCCTATCTCACATCCATCACAGCCCTAGTGGTATGGCTTCCAGCCAGCCCAACAGAGAAAATTGTAAGGGTTTTGTTTCCTGGGAATGCTCCTCAAAATAAGATACTGGAAGGTCTTGAGAAACTCAAGCACCTGGATTTTCTGAGGTATCCAGTGGCTACTCAGAAAGATATCACTTCTGGAATACCTCCACCTGTGCTGAAGCAGACCAAAATTAAACAAAGAACTGACAGTAAAGAGAGTCTTAAATCTTCCCCCAAGCCATCTGTGACAAAGCAAGTCAAGAAAGAAGAAGCAGTTGAGGAGGGGATTAAAGAAGTAAAACCAGAAGTTGTAAAGGATGCTAAAATTGAGAAAAAGGTTAAAGAACACACAGAGAAAGTTCCTGAGAAACCTGTCAAACCTGAAAAGATAAAGACAGAAACAAGTGATGCTCTCAAAGCTGAGAAAAGAAAATTGGCAAAAGACAAGGTTGGAAAAAAGCATCTCAAAGAGAAAGTGTCCAAATTAGAGGAGAAGAAAGACAAAGAAAAGAAAGAGATTAAGAAGGAGAAAAAGGACTTAAAAAAAGATGATGGAAAGAAAGAAGAGAAAAAAGATTCAAAGAAAGATGATAAAAAGAAAGAAAACAAACCAGAGCTCAAAAAAATTTCTAAACCAGACTTGAAACCATTTACCCCAGAAGTAAGAAAAACATTGTACAAGGCAAAACTTCCAGGCAGACTCAAAACTGAGAAGATCAAATTAAAACCTGAAAAAGAACCTGAAAAGGTACCTGCTGACCTGAAGACATTACCAATGGAGAAGGCACCTGTAGAAGTGGATCCAGGAGAGACATCCATAGTGGAACAGAGGTTAGTCCTGTCTTCACCAGAAGATCTTACAAAGGACTTTGAGGAACTGAAGCATGAGGAGAAAGGGGCCTTGCAGTTGACTCAAGAACTGTCTGATATGGAGGCTAGTGATAAGGTTATGAGAGCACCTGAAGCAGAGATAAAAGACTCTGTTGATATGACTGGTCAGAGTTGCCTCGAAGTGGATCTGATTTTAAAAAGAAAGACTCCTGAGCAGAGAGTAACTACTACTGATATGGAAAAAGAACCATCAGCAGAGGAAATGGCAGTCCCTCAGCTGGAGCTGAGGGAAGGTCATGCTGAAAAAATAGAGGATGAAAGAAAAACAATCGATGAAAACCGTGACATAAGATACTGGGAGGGAGAAGCTGAGCAGGGCAAGGACATTCAGCTATTTCCTGACAAAGAACACCTGCCATCACATACAGACCTCTTGGCAAAGGGTGCTCAGCCACCAGCATTCAGAGAGGAAGAAAAGGAGGAAGAGGAGAAAATCTCTTTGGACAGAAAACAGAGAGAAGCAGAAACTTGTGGAAAGTATATTGAGGGGACTGAGGCACAGGAAGAGGATGAGAAGGAAAAGAGAGAAGATGTGATAGAAAAGGCAGAACTGGAAGAAAAGGAAGAACAGCACATGAAAGCAGAGGAGAAAGTGGAGAAGAGTAGAGACTTCTATGGGCTGAATCAGGATGATAGGGAGGACAAACTGTTTACCATTACAGAGAAGGAAAGAGAATTTAGTTTCATGGATGAGAAAACCAAGTTACCTGGAAAGGACATAACAAAGGAAGAGTCATATCTGAGCAGCCTGCCAGTCCCACCAGGAGCAACAGCAGAACATGTTTCCTATATCCAAGATGAAACTATCCCTGGCTATTCAGAAACGGAGCAGACCATTTCTGATGAAGAAATACATGATGAACAGGAAGAAAGGATCCCACACTTGAAGTATGATGTCAGTGCCTATAACATTTCTGTTCCTGACCATCCTGGCTCTTTTGAAGCAGTACATGGAATACAGGCCGTGCCTCCTGCTGACCTTTCAGCCAAGGGCTATGCTGGCCAGGAGTCTGAAATCCTGGCGTATCCTACAAACATTGTGGCAGCACCTCTAGCTGAGGAGGAACACATATCTTCTGCTACCTCCATTACTGAATGTGACAAGCTTTCATCTTTTGCAACATCAGTAGCAGAGGATCAATCTGTTGCATCCATAACAGCACCACAAACAGAAGAGACTGGGAAAAGCTCTTTACTTCTGGACACAGGAAACAGTATGCCCTCCTCTCGGACTGAAGCGACCCAAGGTCTTGACTACGTTCCCTCTGCTGGCACAATTTCTCCCACGTCATCCTTGGAGGAAGACAAATGCTTTAAATCTCCACCCCCTGAAGATTTCCATGCATTAACAGAAGGAGAGAGGAAACTGGAAACTCAAAAAAAGGATCCTCATGAGGAGGCTGAAGATGAAGAAGATGAAGAAGATGGGACTCCAAATATTGAGATGCCTGAGAAACTCAGAGGGCATTACCCCCATGCCCCCATGTTTGCTCCTCAAGGATGCCCTGATAATGTGATAATCAGTGTTCCCACACAAGTGGTGCCTTTATCTACTGAAGAAGCACCATTTTCCCAGGCTGACTCTGCAGAGGCTGAAGAACGATGCATGAGTCCTGATGACAGCACAGTCAAAATGGCCTCTCCCACTCCATCTGGCCCCACCAGTGCAGGGCACACACCCTTCCACCAGTCTCCAGTGGAGGAAAAGCTGGAAACGGTAGATTCAGATCTGTTTGAAAAACAAACAGATGCTGCTGCCAAGAAACTGGAAGGCCAAACTTCTGTTGTGGTGAAGGGAGCCAAGGGTGAACCTCTCAGAGAAGACGAGGCATCTGTGGCTAAATCCAGACACAAAGGAGAAGTGCCTGGACCTGTGCAGCACGAACTGGTTTTGAGCAGTGATGTTCCAGTGTCTCCTGAGGAGGAGGTACAGGAAGAACCAGTGAGGAGGGAGGAGCTGCCCTGGCTTTCTTACCACAAGCAAGACACGGTCGTGATTGGGGAGGACGAGGAGCATCCCGAGATGCCCCGTGCCAGCACAAAACCAGAAAAAGAGCCAGGAACTAAAACCATGGCAGAAAGCTTAACAGGATTTTCGAAACACTTGTCCTTTGAGCCATTTGCAACCACAGGAACTTCTCTAGGAAATGTGGATGTTCCACAGTTCACAAGCCAAAGCGAATCTAAAAATGACAGATCTTGGCAATTTTCACCAGATGGCATCAAATCACCTTCTTTTACAGAAGAAAGTATTGGTAAAGAAAAATCCTCAGATATTTCTAAAGGAGTTACTGCTGAAGAAGGGAAACTGCTGTATTTCACAGGAGACACCTCAGAAGAAGAGAAATCTTCTCATGTTTCAGTTGAAGACATTTCCCCAGAAGAGATCAAATCCATTTCTCTCACTGAGAGTTCCAGCAGGAAAATCTCTTCAGATGTTTTTATTAAAGGAATTTCCCCAGAAGACATCAAAGCTCTTAGTTTCACAGAAGAGATATCTGCAAAAGAAAAAACTATGTCCAAATGCACTGACAAATTCCCTTCAGAAGCTGTGAAATCCATAGGTTTCACAGACCAGAGCCCAGCTACATATGAAAAATCACTGGAAATTTCTGCCAAAGAACTGAAAGAAGCATCAAAATCTTTTCCTTGCCCAGAAAGTAGTTCAGTTAAAGACATGTCACCCAGAGATTCTTCAACTGAAGAAATGTCTCCAGATGACAGCAGTTTATTTTCTGCATCAGAAAAGGGCCTGTTGAGGGGAAGAACTGTAGGCTTGGACTCTCAAGAAGTATCCCCAGATGCAAAGGGCTTCCATTTTACAGAGTCTAGCCCAAGTGAAGATAAAATATCTTCACACATTTCTACTGAAGATATAAAATCTTGCGGGTTCAAGGAAACTCAAGAAAAAAAATCTCCAGAAATGGATAAGTTTTGCATGAAAGATTTAAGTTCTGAGAAGAAAGTGTGGTTTCCAGAAGAGGTAGAAGAGGTCCCTGTTCAGGGAAGGAGGCAGATATATGACAAAGAGAGGGAGAGTACATTCTTGGATGAGGTACCAGAATTTGAAACAAAATCCCTTCCTAAAATGGGAAAGGAGGAGAACCTGTCTCCTGCAGTGCCTGGAAGCCACACCTGGAGAGAAACAGAAAAGGAAGCATGGGGTTCTGCATTTGGGTATCTTCAGGAAGGGAGAGACAGTGGGAGAGGAGGGCAATTACCCAATGAGGAAGAAGAGGAGCTTCACCATGCTGAAGACAAACCCATGCTACTGCAAGCAGAAACTGAATGTTTAAAGATGGAGTCATTTGATTACAAAGAAGACACACAGAAGAGTGCCAAACCTATGTCAGAAACAAAGAAAGTGGATGTGGTTCCTGCTGACATCACTGTCCCAGAAAGAACACAAAGGGAAGATTCTCCTCTATCTCCTCAGTATGTCTCTGGTGAGGAAAATCAGGACAAAGCTTTAACTGGAAACAAAAAAGGGCAAGAATTGTTGTTGACCTCTAAACAAGATTTCTCCTGCTTAGATGATGAGAAAGCTGTCCTAGATAGCTATGCAAAGTCACTAGACCAAGTTCTGACGACATCTCCCCTGCCTGCAGCAGGAAAGGAGATTGAGGCACCACCAGGAGCAGAGAGACCTTGCAAGTTAGACCAGTGCAAGCCACCTTTGTGGGAGGATGTCCCATCAAAGACAGCTGAGAAGAAATCGGACGTCAGTGATTTGTATCAGGAGATAGATTACAAATACAAGTCAGATAGCAGGCAAGAGGATGACTGCAAATCCACTGAGGGTCTGTATGACTCAATGGGAATAAATGAGCAGACAGCAGCAGCATCTACTCTGTTGCAATCTACAAGACCAGCAGAATATATTGCAGAGTCCACAGAAGAGAGTGCTGAGGTGTCAGGTGCACACTCCCCTCCAGGACAAGGCCCATGTCAAAAAAGCAGTGATGCTGTGGACTGTGCTGGAGCTGTGGGTGCTACCATCCAAGAGGTGTATCCTCCAGAGACCTATTCCAGGAGCTCCCCTAAGCCTTATTCCTATGAGGAAGGGATCTGCACACAGAGAGATGATGACAGTTCCACAAGACAAGAGCCAGAAGAAAGAGAACCAACTCCGTACCCTGATGAAAGAAGTTTCAAGTATGCTGACATCTATGAGAAGATAATTGTGTCTGGAGTGGGACCCTCCCCCTTCACAGCCATGAGTGCACACAGCCCAGGTCACACTGACAAGGTGCCAGTGACAGCACTGAACTCTCAAAAAGGTCAAAATTTTCATGTGTCTGCAAAGGAAGAAGAGTCCTGCCTTTATACCTCTGCTGAGAAGGAGTTGTCATCTCCAGCATCCCCTAAAGATAAAGCAGATTCAGTCTTTGACTATAGAGACATCCATGAAAGATATTTGCCCTTGTCTGAAACAGGGAAGCCTAAGACATCAGAAGGACAGGAAAAACTGAATGTGTCTTCTGCTTTGCCAGGAGAACTGGACTCTGCACTGCACCCGTCATCTGCAAGTGCAGCATTTGCCTCTCCCACAGTCACAACTGACACCTTTTATCAAGGGAAATCATCCACCTATATGGATGCTGGTTGTCCAGATGAGAACATAATTTTGTCTAGCCAGGAGCAGGTATCTTTGTCCCTGAAATCTGAAATCCCAAATCCCAAAGATACATACTATGAGAAAGCAGGTCGAGGGGAAGAAAGTGCAAGTGACTCAGAGCTAGAAAAAGGTGCTAAGGAGAAGTCTGAAAAGGAGTCTAAACTGCACAGCCCTGCTGAAGCTGCAGGCACCATCTATGCACACATCTCAGCCATCAGCAAGTTCCCTGTCTCAGACCCCTTCCTGCAGAGCAAGTGTCAGGAGTCCCTTTCACCCAGCTCTACTGCTTCTTCTCCCTCTGGTCCAGGCTGGCAAGAGGAATATGGAAGTAGGACAACTACATCAGCTGCTGTTGTGGAGACATATGTTGCTGGTTACAGTGACGTGCCAGACATGGACAGAGATGAGCAAGCTTCAGGAATGTGCCATGTAAGACAAGATTCTTCACAAAAGAGAGAGGTTGATGAAAAATCCACAAAGGAATCCCATTTCTGGGTAGCAGATTATCCAAGTGCAGCAGTGTCCTCTGAGTGCCAAGAGCAAGCCCTATACCTGAAATCTGCTTCCAGCAAACAAACAGAGGAATACGAACAGGGCCCAAGGGTAGAGAGCAGAGGGATGGATAGCTCTTCTGAATTTGAAAGCCCTCTGCTAGGAAAGAGTGAAACAGCCAGCATATTCAGACATAAGCAAACCTCAGCAAGCCATTTAGGGGATATTTCTCTTTCTTTAGAGTCTCCTTGTGCTTTGCTCTCAGACCAGGGAAACAAAGATGAGTACTTGGAGGTTTCTGAGAAAATCAGCAGCCTTGAGTCATCTTTTCCTAAATTCTCACCGCTGAGTCCATATGAAGAAGACAAGGTGTTCTCCAAAGGTGTGGAGAAAGAGTCTGTGCCCCAGCAACAGCTGAAAGATGACTCTTCCAGCCTGTCAGAGGAACCTTCCTCTGAAGCCACCACTCCTGTGATACTGACTACAGCAGAAAGTTTCTATTCCCATATGCTTTCCACACACACAGGTGCAGGAGTGGAAGCAGGTACCAGGAGTGCTTGGGATGTGTCTCCACAGGTTCCAGATAACGCTGTGAAAATACATACAGCTGAAACCAAAGACTTCATCTTTGCTGAAGAACGTGGTTCTCCATTTCCCTGTGGCACGGGTGACCACACCTTGCCACGCAGAAAAGAGTGCCAGGGCTCAGAGCCCACACCATTCTCTGCAGAGCAAGAGCAGCAGCCCTATGGTAGCAGCCCAGAGCAGAAGGCACCATTTGCAGAACAGCTGTTGCCACTGACATCTCTCCCTGATGTGTTGACATCATTTTCTCATCGTCAGCATGAAGATGAAACCACAGCCAATGGTCCAACAGAGGTGAGCACCAGTCTGCAAGCTTTCCAAAGCACATACCATGCAGCAGAGGCAAAAGATGAAAAAACATGTCCTGATTCTGACAGCAGTTTTTCTCCATGCGCAGGCAAAGAGGAAACAGAGAGGCAAAGCCGCCCTTCCTCTCTGATGTCCCCTGAAAACAGTTTCCAGCCCTTTTTCCCAGATGTGCAGAGGGGTGAAAAAACAGAGGACTGTGGAGATGCTTCCCATGACATGGAGACCCATTTAGGAGGCAGTTCTGATTGTGGACAGAAATTTTCCTCATGTGAATACAAGCAGAGAAAGGGAGAACTCTCTCCCTCATTCATCAACCCAAGCCCCCATGAGCTCTCTGAAGACAGTGACCTGTCACAGGAGGAGGGTCACCCTTCAGTGCAGGGGAGACCACCCCACACTGGGAGCAGTCCCATGCAAAGTGCCACACTGGACGAAACCCCTCCAACATCAGTGAGTGATTCTGGAACCTCCCAGTCAGACTCAGATGTCCCACCTGAGACTGAAGAATGTCCATCCATCACAGCAGATGCCAACATGGACTCGGATGAAGATGCTGATTTCCTCCCAGTGGACAAAGCTGTGGGGAATGCTCATCATACCAGTTCTAGGTCCAGCCATGATCCTCAGCCTGTTCCAATGGTAGATCCCCATCCCCACCCTCCTCACCCTGATGTCTGCATGGTAGACCCTGATATGTTGGTAAATGAGCAAAGCATGAACAGAACTGATAAAATTTCCAAGAAAGACATAAAAGAAAAGAACAAAGGTGTGAGGAAGCCTTTGAGCAAACCCAAATCTTCCTCACCTGCCCGGAAATTAGATGCAAAAGGGAAACGATCACCCACTCCTGTGAAACAGTCATCAGACAAATCTCCAAAATCTGTCACTGCCAAAAAAGAAAGAGATGGAGGAGAAAAGCCCAAGCCACGCAGTGTGCTGATGCCAGAGGATGAGTTATCCCGGAGTAGTCACAGCAACCCTGGCAAGAGCCTTGTTAATGGCATCAAAACAAATCCCGGTAAGAAATCCTTCCTGAAACATGCATTGTCTCTATAGGTCCACCACAGAGAAAAGCACTGGGTTAAACACAGCAGAACAGAGAACAGGACTTCCCAGTCAGGCATAAAAGGTTACAAGCACTGATAAGGTTGAGATGTATAAAAGGTTGATAGGAAAGAGCAATAGAGTCCTAGGAGTAACAGTGATTCACAGGGATGGCAGGAAGCCGGGATGGACCTTCCAGAAAGACTACTGTTAATACCCTAGGATAGCATACAAAGGCCATCAGAGTGGGGGGGGTGGGGGTGGTATTTTTAAGCAAATGTAGGTTATTAACAAAAATTAGGACTAAATATTAATTGGGATGACAGCTCTGCAAAAGGTAATAACGGAGATTTTTGATTCCCTTCCCCAGAAAAAGCTTCTGAGCCTAAAGCCTTCCAATCCTTCCCCAAAGAATAGCAGAACTCCCTTTCCCTCCCAAAACCTGTGACAGCACTGGCCCAGAAATGCAGCCAGCAGCGGAGCTTGGATAAGTCTCAACTTCATTGCTGCAATGGAAAAGTCTTTCTGGAATCCACGTCCTTCTGTGTTAATGTGAGTGTTTGTCCCTTGCAGAAGGGTTTTAATAACCTCTCGTTTCCTTTTTTCCAAAGCTTCCAATAGTCCTAAGAGCAGTTTGTCTGTGCCTTTGGGTCCACCCGTCTACGTGGACTTGGCCTACATCCCCAACCACTGCAGTGGGAAGAACACAGATCCAGAGTTCTTCAAGCGGGTTCGAGCATCTTATTATGTTGTGAGTGGGAATGATGCAGCCAACGGAGAGCCAAGCCGTGCAGTGCTGGATGCACTTCTGGAAGGGAAGTCTCAGTGGGGAGAGAACCTGCAGGTAGGTCATGGAAATGCAAAGGGGTGTGTCATGCTCTTGATGTCACAAGTGCTCAGAAGAATGTGGGTATCACAAACATACCTGTGGGAGTACACTGAGAGGAAGCAAATGGTACTGGGCATATCCTGTTTTGCAGTCTCAGCAGAGTAATTGCTTGTACTGATGAGGAGGAGGACACCTGCAAAATGGTATGGATGGAAGCAGATACGTCCTCTTTTCCACATCCTCCTGAGGGGAGGAAGCACTGAGAAATCATAGACTCCTCCTTAGCCACTGCAGGATGAGCCTATCCTCAAGCAAAATCAAGCTGAATTTTCATCAGCATCCCACACCCAGTGGCATCTGTTGCTAGCCTGGCTTGCTGAAGATTTTTCTGACAGCAACTTACTAACAGAGCTTTTAAACAACAATGTTCTATAACACAGTTCTTGCTTGGCTGGGCTTGCAGGACACCCCAGGTGGGCACTCCTGAATGCATGTACACAAAGGTGTATATGTTCTTCCAGAAGAAGCAGCCTCATATTTCCAGGTCCCTGAGTTGCACACTGGGTCAATGGGCACAGTGTCCATTAACAGTGACACTGCCAGCATTGTTCCTTTTCACACTGAAGGATCTTTCTGAGGCTGTTTCTGGAGCTCCAAAGCACGATGTTCTCCCCTGCACTGCAGCCATTCTCATCATTATGGTGTCAGTGCTGCTAGTTTGCAGCCAGTGCAGAGCCCCATTGAGCTGGTACTGTATAAAATAAAGCTCTGCCTCAGAACCTGACATCTGAAAGACATTAAATAGAACAAGCAGTACCAAGGGCACAGTGTTCCAAAATTAACAAGAAATTTTAGCCTCAGCTCCTATGGGCATTGTTTGTCACTGCAGTTGTTCTCAATCATCCCTGCTGCTTTCTTTTCCCAGGTGACATTGATCCCAACACACGATACTGAGGTAACACGAGAATGGTATCAACAGACCCATGAGAAACAGCAGGAGCTAAACATCATGGTACTGGCAAGCAGCAGCACTGTTGTGATGCAGGACGAATCTTTTCCAGCCTGTAAGATTGAATTCTAAATCTCCCACACTTTGTGTTCATCCATTGACTCTTCAATCACCGATGCAACATGAGAGACACCATCTAATCACAGTCCAGTTCTTCTCTGGTTTAGTCCTCTACATGGTTCCCATTTGTCAGGCAATCGGGTATCCATCTTGCTCAGCACTGGATGCCATGAGGAAGAAGTGCAGGGCTCTGTAATTTTCTGGACTGAGCTAAGAGTTTGTGCAAGAGCAGTTGCAGGCCAGGGGCACTTTCACCTTCCCTGCTTTATTCTGCTGCCTGTACAGTTTCTGTAGACTATCTTGGCTGCCTTGCTGCTGTGAGAGCTTGTTCTACTCTCTTCCTGGCTGCCTTGCCATTTAACCTGTAGCACCATGAACCTCACCTTTCTGGTGAGGGCTGAAGTGCTGCTGCTGCATGCAGAGAGTGCATGGGAGGCAGGGGGCAGAGGCGAAATCTAACTTGCAAAGAAGTTGCACCAGGGAGATGAGGGAAGACAAAACCCTCTGTAATGTGACAGTGAAGGTCATTCTTCCATCTCCCCTCCTGAGCATACAGGAGATGTTCTGAGCAAGGGGACCTGTGCTCCAACTAGGCACGACCACCACATGCCAGCTTGGCAGATTTCTGTCCCAAGTGGTTTGCCTGTGGCATCCTGCAGCACCTGTTTGTTGTGCTCAGGGAGCTGGGATGAAGGACATGGCAGTGGGAGGGGAGGGTTCAGCACATTCCTAACCTGCTAACTTGAGCTTCGCACACACAGCAGCCAAGTGACTCCTGCACACCAACTGTGTGGCAGGAGGAAGCACAGAGAGGCTGTGGCCTGAACAGTTACACAAAAAGAGCATCCAAACGCACAACTACAGCCCCCTCAACAGCAGAAGGGCTGAACAAACCTTGGCCACTGTTGGCCCAAAATGTACAAGAAACCTCCCTGTCCCTAAACCAAAGGCTCTGGAGGACTGTGGTGAGGCAGCTGAGGAGCACACAGGCCATGCTGGGGGAGGCTGGTGCCCGGCTAGTGTCGCTGCGGTGTGCCAGGTCTGCACGCAGCAGCCATCTCCTTGCTGCCTGTGTGCCGAGGTCCAAGCCTTACGGTTGTGTTCAAGCTTTCTGTTGTCCCCCCAAGTGTCCAGGATGTGGGGAATAGAGCTTGTGGTGTGAGGAAAGAGAAAGCCCTTCCCAAAATACTCGGGAAAAAGTAGTCTAGCAAGTGTAGTCATTCTCAGTTCCTCCACACTGTGGCAGGGGTGTGGTGACAGTGCAGGTGAGGTGCTGCTCATCCACGTGGTGCCACCTTGCAGCTTGTTCCCTGGCCTACGCATCACTGTGGGCATCTGTCCTTGCTCTCTGGATGTCCTGGCAGAAACACAGTTGTGTGCCATGAGTGCATTGTGGCTACTGAACAGCCACCCAGAACCTCCTTGGCACACACATCTGTTTCAGCGTGGGAGACCCATTCTCCCAGCATGAGTGTGGGTGTTCAGGTGCACTAAGCCTGCAGCATCCATGAGCCTTTGCCACGTCCAAGAGAACTGGCAGAGGGTCTTACCACAAAGACAGATTTTTGTAAGACAAAGAGAAGCAGCAGGCTGTGCTCTGGGGAAGAAGGAATGGGATGGAAAGCTGTGCTGCAATGGTTGACAGCACAAAGTATTTCCATCTGCTGTGACACCCACTGTGCTTGGCCATGAGCGGAGGGCTGACTCCACCATGAGCATCCTCGGACCCTGTGTTGCACTTGCCTGGGACACTTCAGTCTCAGTGCTGGTTTTCTAGCAGGTGACATGAAGAAAATGCTGCTTAGAAACCTGCTCCTAGCACTAAAATGGAGTTTCTAGGGAAATGGTTTATTTTGCATTTTAATTTATATATTTATTTTTTTTAATGTTAAGCTGCTTTTTGTGTTAATACTTTAATTTATACATGTAACATGATACCATGTGCTTTTAGTGTCAGTTCAGAGGTTTCTCAGTAAAAATATTAACATGCTGCAATTTAAACAATATGAAAAGACCACAGAGAACTTGCGGGCAGCAAAAATGTCTCTGAAGGCTGAGTCTAAAACCCAGCAGCTGTAGGACAAGGCCTGAGGCCAGCAGCCTCCCCAAGACACAGCCAGCCCTTTAGATATGGCCTTTGTTAGGAGCATGTGAGCTTACTCAGGGCTTTAGCAAATCCCTGCCCTGTGCTGTGTTCATTTTAACCATGGAATCACACTGTGTCTGCCAGCATAAAAAATGTCATTCTCTGTACCCCGATGGGGTCAGCATTCATGAATGTTGGTTCTGGCAATTGCAGGCACGAAAACAGCTGCCCCTACCCCTCCCCGGAATGCTGGGGGGCTTTGCCTCCAGTGCTTTGGGGAGACCCTGGCTCACCCACCATGGTGGCAGCTGCAGGATGCCAGACACCAGAGGCACAAGCGTGGCCCTCTCTGGTTCCCAGGATCCCTCTGCGTAGCTAGATGTAAAAGCTAATGCACTTTTAGATAGACTCACACATGAATGTTTTCTCAATTTTAAACTTGAAGCAATTCTGACTAAGCAGCAGTAATAGTGAGGCATTGTGAGGTGCCTGCATCCTCCAGGCAGGAGTGTGGCCACTGGCGGATTCCAGGAGGAACGCTGCCCTCTGCGCTCTGCTCCTGCCCTCTGCAGCTCTGCTGCTTGGCTACCTTTATCCTACGCCAATTTGCTTCCCTGTCCTCAAGGCTCCACATTTTTTTTCAGTCTTTTGTCACAGTCTGTTCTGCCTTGAGCTTCTCTCACTCCCTATCTCCCTCTCCCCTCCACTCCCTTCCATCTTAAAAAAACTACGGGGAAAAAGACTTATGAAAAAGCTGATTATTGTAGAGTCTGACCCTGCTCAGGCCACAGGAGCCAGCAGGACCCACCCAGAGCCAGAGGTAATACAACACTATAGAGAGAAACAGTTAAACTCTGCTTTTGCTTGTTTCTGCATGTGGGCAACAACGCGTAATCTTCCTGTATGTAATAGGTAAAAAATACTATTTTAAACCTATAATTAAAAAAGTGAACGTCTTAACTGTATTGAAATGGCATCTTGTGCTCCTAGCTTCTTCTATGCTAAATGTTTTAAGAACAGAGCCCTTATTCTTTTCTTCAGCATCACATTTCTATTTGAATTTAGTTCCTTGAGTTCTGTCCTTTTGCCCATTTCCACGTGAAACACTCTGTAACTAACTGCTGTCAAGAGAGGAGCCCAACACATTAATAATAAAGCCACATTAACTGCGAACGAGAACATCTCCAGTGGTTTCAAACTGTTCTTTCAGTGAGCCCACACTGTAGCCAGGAGCACATGGACATGGCTGCCATGCCACCCTCCCATGCCTCCCAGCTTAGGCGAGCCCCAGCTTTGCCACCAACACCCCACCTTCACCAGCAGCTGCTAAACCTTCCCTCAGGAAAGGGACGTGCACATAAGGCCACAGAGCCTGCCTGGAACAGCCAACCCCCACCCCTGGCCCCAGCAGGGTGACTAGTGGGTCCCTCCTGGGGAACAGCTGGGGCTCTTGCACAGCTGGCTAAGGGCTGTAGGGGGGAAAGCAGCTCCTGATAACCCAGTGAGGAGCCTGGCGTGGCCTGTCTGTCATGCAACAGCATCACTACTCACAGTCCCCAAATCATGTATTCCATTGCAGCCCTCTGCCTCTCCCTGCACTTCTTGGGAATGGCAACTCTGCCCAGCGCTGCTGGCACTCTGAGCTGGAAGGGTCTCTGGCCCTGTGGCAGGCAGCACACCTGCTGGCTTGGGACCTGGGCCCAAGCACAGCAGGGATTCCATGCTGCCTGACCCCATTGCAGCAGTTGGGCTTTTGCACCTCTGCAGAACTCCAACATGACCTCCAACAAGGGAACGCTCTTTCAGCTACTCATCAGAAAACTGGGACAGCTGCTGCTCTGCCTGTGCTGGAACAGAGTCAGGAGACGCTGATGCCCAGTTAGTTCTGTTCCTGCCTGCCTGTCGTCAGAAGGAAACAACAGCACAGGTGGATGCCAGGGAAAAGAAAGCAGGTTCTGTGCTACAGTCCTCAGGGGAGAGGCCATTGTTGCCACAGAGCACACCCCAGCTTGTGCAGTGCCTGATGGAGAGCTCAGGGCAGCTGCCAAGCCTGGTGCTGATGGGAGGAACCACAAACTGTTACCATAAACCAGGAACTATTTCCACACACAGCTACTTTTCAGGTAAATGAGCATTGTCTCTGGCCATACTCCAGCTAACCAAGGTCCCACAACTGCAATGCATTTCCCAAAGGTGTGCAGAGAAAGCATCAGGCTCTGTGGGGGTCAGCACCTGAGAGCCACTCCCCCTGAGAGCCCTGCTCCATGCCCCTCTTGGCAATGACACCCTGCAGCAGGTGCTCTTGGGTCCATCATGGCAACCCTGCCCAGGCACTGTCCCCTGACAGAAACACGCAGGTCTGGGCAGGAGATGTGGCTGGTGCTCAGCAGGGACCTGGCTACCGGAGCAGTGCTGGCAGCAGCAGGTGCCACAGGCCAGTGGCCGTGCGAGGGTTCAGGGCAAGGGCCATGAGCAGTGCCCGAGGGGAAATCTCATGCTGCTCAGTCACCTGTGGTCCTTCAGCCAGTGCTGGGGCCAGGGCTGGCTGCAACCCCACGGCCAAGGTCTCTGTTTGTGCAGATCTGTAATGCAGGGAGAGCAGAGCGCAGGGCAGGTACAGCCTGACTGGAGGGGGGCTGGGGTGCCCCCCACCCAGTGCTGCACTCTGGGCAGCTGCATGACTGCTCCATTTCCAGTGCAAGCAAATGTGACCTTTCTTACATGCCCAAACTGGCAGCTCTGGATTATTGGGCATGAGGAGAAGGACATGACACCCAGGATGTGCTTGAAGTGACGGGAAGGTGTGGACCAAGTGAAAGGAGCTGAACACACCATCCCAGGGTCTTCATTCTACCACAAACCACCCTCGCACCTGGGAAGCCAGGAGCTCTTCCCCAGTATGACCATTTCTCCCATGTAGGAAAAAAGAGGGTTTTTCCTGGCCTTGAGCCTGTACACTTACTCCAGGTCTGACTCCAGCCACAGTTGCTCTTGCAGGACAACAGAGTGTGAGCAGGGCTTACTGTTCCAGGCACGTGCAAGCTCTGGCACATACACACTGCTGCCAAGTCAGCATCAGAGACAGAGAGACACTGGACCCACAGCATAGATTTACTGTGAACACACATCATCACAACACAGCATAGAGATCTTTGGGCACAGCTTCACAGAAACACAGATCCTAGCTACAGACGGACACGCAGACTTGTCCATAAATACAAGAGGAGTAGGAAGCACAGCCCTGGCCGGCACTCAGGATGCGGCAGGGACACCCGTATCAATCTTGCCCTCAGGCTTGTGCTCACAAGGCATTTACATAAATATGCATTAAATACTTTTCATTTTATATATAATAAAGATTTCTCCTTATTGGTTTCTAATAGTCCTGAATTGTTAAAATAGCAGTTTCTTTTACTCCCTGTCACCAAGACTTCAGAGCTGTACCCTGCCTGACCCTTGGGGACGAGAAAAAAAAAAACTGTGTGTTCTCCCTGCACACCTCTCTCAGGCTGGATCCCCAGGCTCCTGCCTGCCCCAGCCCAGCAGGGAAACATCCAAGGCCATGCCAAAGGGATGTTTCCTTGCAAGTGGCAGTCAAACCTGATGCCCTCACTACCCTTCTTTTCCACACTCATTCAGAATACTTTCTGCTTCTGCTAGTCTTCCTGCCATGGACTCTCTGGACCTGATTTTGGTGGCCAGCAGTGGGAATTGAGAGAGGAACAAGGAAGGAACAGAGAGGAGGTTGGTGGTTGTGATGGATCTGATTAATTTGGGCCCAGAATGCCTTTCTCTGAAGGCTGTGGGACAAAAAGTCACAAGGGAGCATCCGTCCCCTTTGGACTTACCACCCTAAAAGCCTTGGCTGTACCACTCCTCTAATGCTGCTGTCCCAGTGAGCACAAAGCCCTTGAGACACCAGTGCAGCACCATGTCCCCCCTCCATGGAGGTGCCATGCCAGTACCAAGACTGCATTGTTGTTCATTTAACAAGGCAAACATTCTTGCTGAATGGCAAAGAGCTGGCTTGTGGAGGAACAAAGCAGTCTCTTCCACACCACAGAGTCCTGTGGCCCTGGGACATGGCTTCTTCTTTGCTACAGACTGCCAGCTGTGTGAGGTGCCATGCAGGAAGTTGGGCTGCATTCAGGCTAGAAGTGCTTGCAGTGTGCTGTCCAGTGAGCCACTAATTTTGCTGATCCTTCTGACACAGAAGCTGCAGTTCCTCCATATTTTTCTCAGGAGGCAGTGGCTGCACCTGGCACATGTGACCAGAGAGAAGCTGGTCTGACAGAGCAGTGTCCCCCAGCAGCTCCTTGCCTGTATGCTCTGGGTCCAACACCTCTCCCAGCAGCTCCTCTTCACAGGACACCAGGATCTCCTCGGACAGCCCAGACTGATCCACGCCAGTCATAACCCTGATACACCCCTCACCTGGCTTTGCTCTCTCCCCAACCAACCTCAGGTCAAACCCTTCACCACACTTTGGGTTTCCTGTGTTACTTGGCTCTAACATTTCCTCAGATGATTGTTCTTCATCCAGCTCCCCCATGCTCTCCTCTTCAGGGTTAGCATCCTCCCCTGCCAGCTCCTTCTTGCACAGCTCCAGGATCCTGCCTGGCTCTGGGCCCTTATTCCAGATCAGGGTCTCTGGGGCACTTGGCTCTGCTACTGACAGCCCAGACATGCCCCCCTCCACGTCAAGCCCTCTGCCTGGAGGCTGACTCTCTTCCGGCTCAGGGGACCGGCTAGTGAGTTGCTCTTCACTTTTTGGGGGGCTGATGGAAAGTTTCTCAGTGAAGCTGAAACGAGCACAGTTGTCCACAGAAGTTGGGGAGGACGGGCCTGCACTGGAGACGGTACTGGAGGGGCCACTGCTGTCTGCAAAGAAGAGTAAAAATCTTAAAGCATGTAGCTGGTATTTCCCCACCTGAACTGTCACAGTCTACAGTGCAGTTCTACAACCGAGAGGTGAGAGCTGTCTATGTGCCATGTGACCTGTCAGGGGCTTGCAGCTGGTCTTGGGCATTTTTGGCAGTTCAGCTGATGAAAACCCAAGCACACAGAGCACAATTCCATCCTGTAATCCAGTGCTATGTTAGCATACAGCCAAGAGCAGATTCTGTTGTCACAGTGCAAAATGTGGAGTATGATGTTTGGCTTCAACATGAAAACCAATTTCTTTCATTCCCTTACTATTATGTAACAATCCAAGCTTCAGTTTGCTCCTCCTGGTTCCTGACACACACAATCCCTGAGTGTTGAGTGAGAGTCAACACTAGAGAAAGAAATACTGATTGTCTACTAACGCTTATTCTTGCCTTATATTGCACAATGAGCAAAACTAGAGGACAGATCTAGATTGTATCTAATCCAATAAAGGAGGAGAATTAAACAACTGTTTTCAGCCAGACTGGTTTCCTGACCTTGCTGACTTCACAAACTTCCCTCCCTCCCCACCACATTCGCCCCCGACTGAGAAGGGAGCACACTCACACCAAGGAGGCTTATCTGAACGCTGGCGCAACGGCAGGGCGGATGATGACAGGATTCGCTGGGACATAAAGGGGTCTCCTGGTATCTGGCTGCCAATCATTGAATCAAACAAAGCTTCAAGAAAAAAAATACACAGATCAGTAATATTCCAACAGACATAAAGGAATGGCTCGTAGCCCAGCAGTCATGAGCAGGCGCTCTGGGAAGAGCTGAAGACCAGTGCCAATTCAGAGCCATGCCTGCCCATCAGCTCCTGGCAACCTGAGGCTAAGATTTCTGAAGCTGGAGTTTGTATCCACATCACCGTACTCATCAGCTACAGTCAGACCTGACTGATTACTTGTCAAGTGAATGGCCTAGGATGGCTCTGAGCAGGGTCCCATGGCTCAGGGTCCTGGGCTAGAACACTCTGGGACAGGCTTCAGGGACTGTACTTATCTCCAGTCCTGTCAGGCTGATCTGTCCCGAGAATGTAAAAGACCAGGAGTGCTCCTTGCCTCGTCAGAGACAAGCCCACCTGACCGGTACCTGCGGTGGACTGGACGTGTGATTCGCTGCAACTCCTGCACACAGCTGTCAGGAACTCGTTGACCTGCCGCAAAGAGAGGGAGTTGTGCAGGGTCTCCAGGGGATAAATGGTGGGAACCATGGAACAGCCTTCAAAACCTGGAAAGAGACCCAATCAGAAAATGAATAGAGGAAACAGCAGGATAAATCCATGCAGGAGCACTCATGGCTGAAGGAGCTGGGCACTCTGGGAATCAAACAACAGGCACACTCAGGCCTCAGGTCATCTCTTCTAGCCCAAGAAAATCACCACGAAGCAATCCCATGCAAAAACAGATCTGAAAGCAAGCACCTGGGTACACATGGAGGGGAGAGGAGGAAAAGTATCTGGCAGCTGCCGTTTTTGCTGCTGAGCCTGGGACACTTAAAATATATAGCCATGACGGAGAGCTTGGCACAGTGCCCCCACTTACGGAAGCCAAACAGAATCGAAGTGGTGCCAACAGAATTTCCATCAAAGAGGTCCCACTGCTGGTGACACCCTGCCTGGCACAGCCCCCTCTCCCCACAGCAGGGAGTACACACTGCAGCAGCCACAAGGAGCCACAGAACCTCCCTGTCACAGCAGCCCTCCTGTGCACCCCTGACAGGCTGTGCCCAAAGGAAGGGCTGGGTAATGATTTGAATTATTTGTCCCCTTAACTAGACTTCACTGCCAGCAAACCCAGAATGAGCAGAAATAGGCACGTAACAGACACTTGCTCAGAGCTAAGCTGCATCACAACCATTCAGAATAAATCCTTTGCTGCTCAAGCCAGCAGAGTGTCATAGCAAAGTATCTTCCTCTTCATCCCAGCTTCCTGGAAATGCCTTGTGGAACCAAGCCAACCTGAACTGTCTGAGGAGCAAGGAAGAAACAGATGAGTCCCTGGGTATATGGAAGGAGGCTGCCTCCTGCTCTGCACCTCTCAAGTTTAAAGGCCTCTCAACTCCTCAAGGTTCAGCTTCCCATTCTGTGATCCCCCAGTCTCCTCCAAAGACCTCAAAAAGACTCCGGAAAGGAACTGGGTTTGTTTCTACAGAGAAGGAAAAATACTCTGAAATACAAAAAGTAAGAGAGCTCTTGATGCAATCTGTGGTGGGATGCCTGCCCAGCACACTGACAGGATAATACTGACCCCTGCAGCTTGGCAGCACCTCAGGAAAAGCCCTAGAGCACCTGTTTGTGAAGTGCAGACAGTTGTTCCAGTCACCTCCAGGACAGGCTCTGCTCCAATACCCCCACCTAACCCAGTTCTGCAAGAGGCAAGGAGCATGGGCCAGCAAAGGTGTTCACTAGAGTAAGTAACAGCTGCTGGGGATAAAGAATCCTCCAGAGAGTTCACAAGGTTACCTATGCCACAAAGGGCCTACAAACATAATTCAAGACAGGAAGGATAACAAATCCTTGGCTAGGATGAAGAAATGTAAGACACAGGAAAAAGAACACATTCTTCTGTCCGTTGCTGAGAAGTCCTGAGAGTGGAAGTGCTGAGTAAGGAAGAATGTACGTTCTTTATTTTCTCAGAGGCCTCCTGGGAGACAGAGCTAAAGGAAAAGGGTGAGGGCAAAGCTTAAAACAGTCATGGGAGATGGTTGTGGAGCAGCCCAGTATGAGGCTAATGTAATTTCACAACAGAATCTGGTTTGAGAAGGGCCAAAGTTGGCTTAGGTATTGGAGTCTCCAAAGAAAAAAATAAGTTTAAATATAAGATAGGGCAAAGCAATGTTGTTACAAGATACACTGGGGGCACCAATGGGGATCTGAGTGCTTGGGCTCCCCTCTAGTAAGATGAGGAAATCAAAGGTCCAGCATTAAAAGAAACATTAGACACTGACACACAGTCACACTGTTGTGAAATTATATACCTGTATCCCCACAGTGCCAGGTGCCTGCTCATTCAACTCTGCTCAGCACTGTGGCTCTGTACCACTCTCAAGCAAGCAGAGTAAAATGGCCAAAGTTTCCTCTTTCAAGGTGTAGGAGTACTGTGTTCAAGGTATCCCTCTCATTTGTGCATGGGACCCCACTTCCCTGCATACCTCCCTAGACCTGCTGAGCTGCTGGGGAGAGGCCAACAGAGGCTTCATTCCACCACAGCACAGCCAAGGCAGCAGCTACCACTACGGATCACAATCCCTACGTGTCTCCAGTGAAGGCTCCAACCACTGCTGCACCACACACAGTTAACAAAGAACCAACACCTTTGGGAAGGGGCAAGAAAAATAAAATGTGAGAGCAAGCCACAGGAACCGTCCCAGACTGACAGTCACCCTGTGCTGACTGTGCAGCTACTGCTGATGCTCCCCCAAACTCTCTCCTGGGGCCTGAAGGGCAGGAGTCTGTGATGCAGACAATGGCACAAGAAACTGGACAGAATTCCTTCCATTTTGTACCAACATCCAACAGTAGCCCACAGAGGAAGGTCTGTGTGCCAGAGGTCTGTATGCCAGCTCTTCTGGAGTGAAGAAGCACATGTCCAGTCTCAGCACAAACAAAAGCACTCACCAGGCTCCTCTCTGAGATGCAGGATCAGTCCACCCCTATTTTTTTGGACAAACTCCAACATGCCACATGTATATTGTATATGAAGGGTTACAAGTCTAGAGAGCACATGTGACTGTCTAGTCATGTGCCCCAAACATCAGGGACCCACAGCCCAGAATTGCTCTGGACATCGTGTGTCTCCTCCATATTCTCGTCTCCCCTTGAACTCAGTTAAGCTCCCAGCATCCCCAGGTACTGTGGTACGGAGCTTGGAAAAAAGACCACTTCTGTCCAAAGTGTCTCAGCTCACTCCATTAGAAACCTTCTCACTCCTGGAACTACACAGAACTGTGGATCCCCACCACTCCCCTCAGGCCTCTCAGACCACTATTACAAACATCCTTCCCAGATTTCTAATTTTTTTCTACCTTTTCCACATTGTCCCAAGTGGTGATGGTCAGATCAGAGCCCACTATATATAAGAGTTTGGGGCTGTTTCCCTTTGTCATTTAAATTTATTTACACTGGACATCACCTACTACTTTCCTGCTCACCATCACAGGGCCGCTCGCTCTCTCTTTCTCCACAGCTGACCTTTGGCTTCAGTACCAGTGTGAATCATTACCAACATGAACTTACTTCACACTATTCTTTTTCCCAGCTATGACCACACAGGTTCCCAGACATTCCTTCAGGGCTGCACTGTTGATCTTTCCAACTAAGGATGCCAACTGCATACTTTTGACTCACTGATGCTATCTTCTAATTCATGTTTCCTTTGTGTGGATAGAAGTACAGTGGAAAGCCAAGAGAAGACAGAAGAATGCAGTTTTCACAAGGAAGAAACCTGGGCTGTCAACTACATCTGCTCTGAGAAGAGCCTCAGCAGGAATCCCAAACACGTCAGTGAACTGTGGGCTTGCTGATGGACTGGGAAAACAGCATGAACTCGATGGCGGGGATTTGATTTCCAGCCAGGAGGGCTGCTGCACTGGTAAGCAGTTAGGTAAGGAGTACCTAACTCCTGTGTTCGGCTGTGTTAGGGCAGGATACACCTCCCAGCAGCCTGCTGCTGTCCAATGCACTGAGCTCATTTTCTCTCCCCACCTGAGCTCATGCACAAGGCCAAGACCTGCAGCAGGGAAAGCTCAGCCCTGGCTCTGGAGCAGTCTGCTGTGATCCAGCATCTCTTCCCTTGAAGCAATTCTGCTCCTCTTTAGCATTTGTTGCAAGGAGACCAAGGAATTGTCCTAATTACATATGAAAAGCAACTGCTGTCTCCAAATTGCCTGCCTGACAGAAAGGGCCTTGTCAAGGAAAAACAGACCATGTAAGAAAAATTCTCATCTTCCAGGCTCTGAAAATGCTTGGTCCTGCTGCTTCACTACACAGAAGGCTGTACTGTCTGTGCCCCTTCCACCTGTGGGTCAGAATGGAAAAGGGGGTCCATGCATCACACCACACAGCTCAGCAAGCCACATGCTCGAGCAGCTTCTATGGTGCAGGTAAACCTCAGCAGCCAGCCCCAGCTCGCTGCCTCGTTCAGGGAGCAGCAATCTTTCCGCCTGTGTGCGAAGCACCAAGGCTTCCATGCACCAGACCTCCTGTCCGTGGCAGAGGCTGAAAAACACCAGAGAAACAGCAGCAAGCCTTGATTTATAACATCTGGATTCAATGCTGAACTCGCCTACCTCTTCCCACCAGAGACAGGACACGCTGAGAGGCCCTATCAGGCAGGACAGATGCCATGCAGTGCAGCCACACACAAGCTCAGCTCTACCCTGTCTTAACTCAGTCTCTCTAGATACAACACACCCACAAGCACTCACTTCCTCAAAATTTCCACAGCAAGTTCACTCAGCTTGTGACCAGCTGCAGCACCTCCTTAACCTCTTCTTCCCATACTCTCACTACTCACTTTGGTTCCTCCACTGCTAAGGGGACACCCTGTGGCAGCTCACCAAGACCTGCACAGGGCATCCTGCCAGCAGGACACCCCATTGATAGGAGCTCAGGCCCTACCCTGAAGGGATCTTAAGGGCTTACCCTGGCTAAAGGAAAGAGGCAACAAACAATTGCCAAAGATGGAAAAAGCAGTTACAGCCACATGGGGAGCACAGGCTCCGTGTGGCCTAAGGCTCCAAAACTGCTGGTACAACAGCCCCCACAGCTTGCTGCAGCAGCAGCCCAGAGACCTTGGGGATTCGGTGACGGAAACACTTTCCTTTTTTTAGAAGCAAAGCATACTTTGCACTCTCAAGCAGACAGTGGTCCCTGCTCAGCTACAAGAGCACGGGACAGAGGCAGCTGCAGCGTGCAGTACCGTAAAGACACTCCAAGTCATCCTGCCCTGAGATCAGCCAGCTCCTGAAGAGGCGCAGGTGGTAGGAGCAGTGATGCAGGTGATGGGCTAGGGTGGCATCCAAGGAGATGGTCCGGCTCGTGGCACAGTCAGAGGAAAAACGGCGTAGCAACTGGGCAACGTGCTGGTGCTCCAACACATCTGGAGGAAAGCGGCCATAGAGAGTGAGAGGAGAGGGGCAGGTACAGCTGGGGACAGAGAAACTGTGGAGATGTGGGGATGGAGCTGCCAGCACCAGGGCTGCTGGGTGAGAAGGACCCACACCACACACTAAGCCAAATCCCTCCCACAGCGAGCAGGTCAGGAATGCCCTTAAGGGTTACGTCCCCGCAGTGACACCAGGGCAGACCAGACTCTCACCCAGCCCAGGCACTGCCCAGCTCCAGCATAGGGCAGTACCTGAGCAGCGAGGGTTCATCTTTGCAAGTGAAAGTCTGAAAAGTGAATAAATTTTAGGACACATTCCAAGTCCAATGCAGTTCGGGTTTGGCTAGATAAGAAAGATCAGGCTCAGGGCCAGACTCGCCCTCCCACAGCAGAGACGAGAAATCCAGACTGCCAACAGTGTGTTCTAGTCCTGCATCCAAGCACAGCCAGGCACATCAGCACGTAAAGAGAGCAAATGGCCCAGCATCAAACGAGCAGAGGCTGTGCAAGGGACCTGAGGGACAGCAGGGTCTGACTGAGAGCCGAGTGATGAGAGTGCAGAAGAACAGAGCGAGCACAGAAGCACTGACCTTCCCTCTCTTTGAGAACAGCCCCGTGCAATCTTCTGTGATATCCTTGCATGGCAGACAAGACACCAGCATACAGGCATATATTCTCCCTATACACAGCCTCAGGACTCATGTCACCCAAGACCTGCGTGACCAGGGCATCTGGCCTGATGCTGTGCTTGACCACTACCCTGGTTCACCCATTCCATTTCACCACACAGAGGCAGCTCTCCAGAAACAAAATGCACTCAGAGCTGGGAACAGTTTTTGCATTCAATTTTTTGTAAGTGGTTCATGGGGTAAACATCCCTCCTGCTCAAAGCAGTGCCAATCCTAGACCAAATATCCCTGACTTTTGAGCTCTCACCTGCTGGACCCCTGTCTTTGTTTTCTTGATTAAGAAGCACTTTGCCATTAGAAATATTGATCGGACTTTCGGGAGAAACATGATGCCCAGTTTCACCCTGTCATATCTGGAGCAGGGGCAACTGCTTTACAGCATGTCTTAGGAAAGGCTGGAACTTGGTACAACCTTTGCAGGCAAGATAGAACAACACACCCTGCTGACATACACCATGTGAGCTCAGATGGTGTCCAGACATACAGACAAACCAAGCAGCTGGCCACTCTGAGAAAAGCAAAACCAAGCAAACACAGAGAATAGGTTCCCTCTAGTTATTTGAAATAGTAAAGCCACAGTGAGCTGCCCTTTTCCATTTCATCCGTCCTAAAACTTTGATTTTCAGAACAGTCTTCTGAATTCCATTCATCTTCCAGATTACACCAAGCAGGACGTCTTCATATTCACAAGTTGCCTTGATCACGTAAGGCAGAAATATTTGGTAGTGTTCAGTGATCTCCTTTGGTTCCAAGTTGTCTCAGCAGCAGGAGCCATGCAAGAGGAGGGGTACTGTGAAACCTTTTTAAAAGTATCTGTGCAAGAGTTGGAGAGTAAACACTGGTTCAAGGCACCTGCTACAACAGAGCTAGTGGCCTATAACCTCACAGACTCACACTTTGGTTGTCAGGTTAGTAGCAACATGGAGCAGAGATAGTGAATTAGCAGAAGCTCTGTCAGTTATCTGTCACCAAGCCTTTCCAGAGCTACAGGCAGGATGAGGTGAAGCAGGTGATGCCACCCCAGGTAGCACAATGCCCATCCCCTCCCCCCCAAGCCAGCACCGTCCACCAACAGCAGACGAGCGAGAGCTCTGGAGAGACACAACTCACAGGGTAACATCTGCAGAAAAGGTGAGCCTACCTGTGCCAGCGTCACCACGCTTGGAGGAACCAGAGGACCAGCCTAACAGACAGGTTTGACAACAGGAGGCCATAAGGCTACCAGTACTCCTGACATGAAACACCATGTGCACTTCCTTCTTTCCTACCGTACACTAGGCCCTCCTAGGTGACACACAGCTGTCCTAGGGCTATTCTTGTTTTCATTCTGCAAATCTGCAGTGTAGAAACTGAGGACCTAAGCTGCTGATGCTTTATGATATGGAATGGGTATCAGCCCCCAATCCAGTGGTATTCTCCCCCTGATCCCCACCCTCCCAAAAGGGAGCATGACAGAAGGCCTTAATGCCACAGTGGAGTTAAAGGCTGCTTTAGCAGCGCACTCACAGAGCCATGGCTTTTACCTTTTCACCTGGGACAAAAACACCTCAGGGGAAAGCAGAGGCACCACTGAGCAGTAACAGGGTATGTGTGAGCACATTAGTCAAGAGGAGACAATGCAGGAAGGTGAAGCATGTTTGGACACCAGATACACAAACACAAAAAAACCACAAGAAGGCTGAGAGGAGAACATGTGCAAAGGAAACTGAACGTGAGCATAGGGTTAGAAGTGTGAAGGAACATCAAATCAAGAAAGCAAACATACCATTAGTCGGATGCTTTGCAAACGACACAGAAAATCGTTTTACGGCTGGCATAGACAAGAGCTCTGAGGAAATAAAAACAGATCATCTCAGTTAACAGCCTGCTTCAAAGGATCCCCCGACCTTCATACACTTGGTTACCCTTTCAGGTTCACCTTCCTGACCCCCACAACGGCTGCTCCCACGGGCACTGCTGTAGCACCCGACACTCTGCCTGTGGGTCTGACTGAACCATTCTGCATCTCCCCAGCCCTTGCACCGCCCTGCCAGGGTCTCCCCGACACTACACACTCAGCCACACTCT
Organism: Corvus moneduloides; assembly: GCF_009650955.1. NCBI lineage: Eukaryota > Metazoa > Chordata > Aves > Passeriformes > Corvidae > Corvus > Corvus moneduloides. The sequence continues at coordinate 13,012,168 of NC_045488.1, read as the reverse complement.
CCATCACTCCCAGTCAGCAGCTCACACCTTCCCACCACACCAGGCTCAGTCCAGTGCAGAATGCAGCCAGGCCATGCTCGCAGCCACCAGAGCACACGGCCCAGCAAGTAGCAGCAACACAGGAAGATTGTTCTCAGGATTCACCTCTGCCCAAGGAAAACAAACACTGTTCTGCAGAGGGACTACAGAGTTCCAGCACAGGTACAGCTCAAAACAACCTCTTAATGCAAGCTCTACAGAGCTATTTATGAATTTTAAGGTAAATCACCTGAGTAGGGAAGAAGCAAAAGACCCATGAAGACGCCTCTACAGTTCTTTGCTCAAAACATTTCAGTACAGGGCAAGGATACGCCTGTCAGAGTGGTCCTCAGGCTTCTCCTGGCCATGCCCCAGGCCAGGCCAAGCTCTCCCATACAACTCACACATCCGAAAGACAGTGCAAGGACAGACACTGTGCATCTCATGGGGTGCAAACAGATAGGCTTTAAAGGACATAGATTAAGCTCCATATGCACACACACACACACACACCAAAAAAAAAAAAAAAAAAGCTGGAAACTTTTTTTTCCCACACACTGGAAATTCCTCAGCTATCATGAAAAACAACGGCCTGGATCAGACCATCTATATGTGGGATTTTATGTGAGATTCCAGCCAATCATACCTTTTGCTGCTATTTGGGATCTTTCAGGAAATAGTAGAAAACTCTTTTATTTCTCTTTCATGTTTCATGCATCCATTCTCCCTAGCCCACAGAGTCTGTACACCTATTCCTCTCATCAGTGCACCAATGCACGCTCCACACCCCCAATGTGCTCCTATAGCTACATGCAGTGGCTTGGCCAAATAATGTATCTAAACCATCTCTCATTGAAATTTCCTCCACTAGTGTACCAGCCCTAAAAATTGTTTTTCTTTCTTTAAACTCAACAAGCAGCACGACAATCTTCCCTACATCCCTTAGAAGTGTCTAGGCCCTGGAGCTGCAGTCAGTTGGTGACCATCTCCATCCCACCCACACCTCCCCCTGCCCTGAGGGCACATCAACTGAAATGGCACTGACCCAGTTTACTGGATCCCTGGCTTCAGGTAAGCCAACTTGAAATCACAACCATCCATGGACTTTCCCTCAGCTTGAGGTTGAGAAAACTTTCTGCTGAAGTGTTCCTTAGCCCTCCTCCAGCTCCAAGCAAAAAGACTTCAGAAATAAGGGCCCTTGAAACTTCCCTGGAACAAGGCAAGTTAACATTGCTGAAGTGCTATATGCCACACACTGCACCTTGAAGCATCACAGCCATGAAAAACTATTGAAGAGTACATGCAAAAACATGCTGCTTTTCAACAGCAGTTATTAGTTTAAGGAGTGTGAAAAAGGTTGTTCTCCAAGAGTCTGCTGTAGCTGCAGTGCCACTGACTGCAACCACTGTAGTGATGTTTGGTTTAAATTCCATTGCTCAGCATTTCAATAGTACTCATTTAAGCAGAAACATGGGCTCATTTCACATTCCAAACTACCTTCCCCAGAAGCTAAATGTCCTTCTGCCTGCTTGTTTTCCCAAGCCCCTGACTCCTTCCCCCCAGCTGCCCTTATTGCAGCACAGTGCTGACAGCACAGGGTGCCAGGGCATGCCAAGGAACATGAAAACAGAGGTATAACATCAAGATTTATAATTCTGAGCTGTGTTGGACACATGCTAGTCAACCAAGTCTGCATTTTAGGTACTCGAGGGTACAACTGCATCTCAGCACACAGAGACCTTGTCAGTGAATTTAGGCTTATGCAGCAGGAGTCCATGAGCTCAAATGCCTGTAGCCAGCTGCAGGCATGTCCTGCTACACAGCCTACAGAGACAGGCAGCCCAGCACCAGGACCGAGCAGATCTTTTCCATGCCCAGCTGGGCACAGAGCAGTCTCTGATGCTTTTCCCTGAGAATCAGTGCTGTCTTGTGCTCCCACTCCTTGCAGAGTCAGGAAAGAACAGCAGTCAGGGTCCTTGCTGGCCTTTTCAGCGGCTCCACTGTGACTCACACCCTGGTCTTGCGCCAAACATCGTGAGCTTATTCTGCAACCTGTGAGTAGCCAGTACTTGCTGCCTGGGGCAGCTCAGACTGGTACAGCGGGGTTGAGAACACTCCCACCTCACCCTCCCTGTCACTGTCATTCACAGCCCACTGTGTGCTAGCGAGTGCCCTGAGGTGAGAACCAGTTCCGTTTTCTCTTACACAAGGAAAGCAGCACAGGCAGCCAGTGTACATAATGGCACTTACAGGGTTCCAACAGGGCTGAGAACTGGTACAACGTCTTTCCATCCTGATTTGCTAGGCCATTTTCCTTACTTCAAAATTGGACAAAAATCCAAATGTACCAACCTCCTGTCTTCCCCAGATTACTGCCTTAATCCTCTTCCCACCTAGAAATCCAGCAGTGTTAGTGTTCCTTGTGATCCCAATAAGAAAGGCACTCAGATTCTGTATTGATTAAAATACCAAAAAGATAAGACATCCAAGACAGACAATCTGACATCTATCCACTCAAATGCTGGGAAACCTTAGGTGGATTTCCAACCTCGTCAGAGTATGCTGTGCAGACCCTGTCTATGGAGCTCCTCAAATCAGTGCCCCAACAAATGGTATGTGAATCAGTACCTAAGCAGTCTGAGTGAGTATCTTTCCTATTGGGACCACAATGGACACTTGCATTTATGCATTACACCCTCCAGCTGTTCCAGGACGGCTCAGTCTGTCCCTGTGCCCAAACTTCTTTGCAAATAACAACCCTCTGCTGCTCCCTGCACATGGCACCAAGTGCTGCTGGCAGGTCAGGGTGCAGCTGCAGCACCTGCACCCATGGGCATAGAGCAAAGTTTGTAACCATGGCCCCAATGCCTTCACCAGATTGTCTTGCTGACCCTCCTGGCAGTTTTTGCACAGAAACCAGACTTTTCAGTCCTTCTGCAGTACTTCATCCAAGCAACTCACTTATCTCAAGCCTTTCAGGCATATTGCCCTTGCTTCCTGAGAGCTACCTCAGACTCTGCTGCGTGCTCAGCCTTGCTCTAGTGCCCATTTTATCCACACCCAAGCATATCATTCTGCCTTTGGGATGGCTCCACCTTCCATAGGGTACTGTCCCAAAAAGAGCTTCATTTAGCATCAGCAAGATCACCAAGGTAAGCAAGATGATGTGATCTGCTGTGTTTCCATACCAGGACAAACCTATTTAATATCTCGACCAAAAAACTCCTCCTTCACAACAGCAAGTAGTATTAAAACATCAGACTAAAATCAGACCACAGCAATACCACACATCAGCCTAAAACTCCTCTCACAATGCCAGCTCCAACACACTGTCCTAGCAAGGATCACGATTTCTTGGGATATGGCAAAATTTATCATTGTAGACGCGGTGAATACACACATTCAACTGTCACCGTTTTCAGCAGTGCCAGTCTGTGCTGCAGGCGCATCTTGAGACACCAATGTCCACAAAGTACCACCCTGCTGCCAGGGAACACACATACCGTCTTTGTACGTCAGGCTGCTGGCAAACTTTTTGCCATGGCTGCGTGCGTAGTCCTGGAGGTTGGGGGCACTGGAGGAGCCTCCCAGCACAGTGGTGCTAAACAGCCCGGTGCACTGTGACCCTGGAAAGGCAGGGAAGGTGTTAGTAACACATACCCACTGCATGCAACTACAGAAAAGCAGGGTTAGTCAAAGGATGAAGAATGAACTGGCCACTTCACAAGCAATCTCAGGAAAAAACATGATTCCTGGAAGCACAGGGAGGCCATGTTCTCCATTCTAAATTCCAGTGCCAAATGCAGAGCAGATAGCCCAAACCTGAGCACCAGGAAAGTTCCTAAAACTCCATCCATGGGTTTACTTCCGTTGACTTCCTTGCCCTGACCTGGGAGAAACACCTTCACCCCCTTCAGGCAGCAAGGCTACACACCCATGTCAGAACAGTCAGGATGCCAAACCACCCATGTTCATGTCACAGAGCTTCATTGCTCTGCTCTTCTGCCCTTTCTCTTTGGAAAGCTCCTTTTTGTGTAGGACACTGAGGAGAGTAAAGAACTGTCTGATCTATGGATCAGACAGTGTGGATTCATCTCCTGTCAAACAAGCAGGAAAAGTACTGTCACCAGAGGGCTTGCGTTCACAAGCTTGTACTTCACAGACATGCTTTACTCAGTCATGTCTCACTGCTCCAGCATAGGAGCAACTGGTCCATGAATGAGCCTTGCAAAGCACCAGATGTGCACACAGCATGGAACTTTGCCTACCCACTGTCCAGGAACATGGCATGCAAAGTGGAAGGCAACCTCATTCCTGGGGCTTTGGCTTTGCTTCTCCAAGGCCCAATGCTCTGAAGACTGACTTGACTTTGTGCAATATTTAGGGAACACCAGGCATTTGAAAGAGGATTCTTTCCACTGACTGAGGAAAGCAATTGTGAGTCAAGACAAAACCTTATTATGGGCCAGACACAGCCACTGATTGGCTGTAAATTCTCTGCTAAACTGTCTTGCTGCTGTATTCTGTGCCGAGAATACAGACTGCTCGACCCAACATTACTCCCACATACAAAAGGCTTCCAGAAACAAGCAGGTTGATCTGGCTCCACCTTGTCTGCCAAAAAGCCTGCAACACTGTATAATAGTATTTATCTGGAACAGTGCAACTGTTACTGCTGTGAAAGAGAGACTGCCTACATTGGAAGCAGCTCCTGATTCTACAATACTGCATCATAGCATGATTTAGGTTGGAAGGAGCCTGAAGCTTCTTTCCCAACACCCCAGCAGGACCAACTCAAATCAGCTTGCTAGGGTTTGTCAAGTTGTCCATACCTCCAAGAAAGGAAATTTCACAACCTCTCTGGGCCCCTGCTCTAACATCTGGCACATTCACGGTGGGTGAAAAATTTGTTCCTCCCAGCTAATTGGAATTTCTTATGCTGCAACTTGTGTTTGTTGGTTCTCAACCAACCAGCACAGGGCTTTGAGGACAATCTGTCTCTGTCCTCTCTGCAACCTCCCATTTAGATGGGGAAAGAGCATTAAGGTCTCCAGTCCCCACAAGTTCTAATCTGAACAAGCATGGCTCTCAGTTTCTCCTCCAACGTCATGTGCTCCAGGCTTCCAATCTATTACCACTGCCCCCCAGTAGGCTCACAATCCTGATACACACACCCTCCATGCCCCAGCGAGCCCAGGGCAGGACAGCAGAGCTCAGGCACTCACAAGAGGTGAAGAGACGGAAAGAGCCAAACCCCTCAGCGGGACAGCTGTACTGCAGCTGATGCAGCCTAGCACACCGTCAGCCTTCCCTGGTGTGAGGACACATTGCTGCCTCACATCCACTCATTGCTCTTTGGGACACCAGCTCTGTGTCTGCAAAGATCCTTAAGCCAGAGCTTCTTTGGAGAAAACACAGAGATCCTGAGCATTGAACTGTTCATGTGTAAGCTCAGGCTGAGCTGAGGACATCTGCTCCTGGGGTGACCAAAAGGGTTCTTGCAGCACCGAACTGCAGCTGCTCCTGCACTGCAACACTGCTGGTGGCTTTCCACAGCACAGACTAGCACATACGTGCCCTTGGACATAAAAGAAGTCTTGCCTGCAGGGTCACTGATACACAAGCCTTAGAAAATTTCCTCCTAATGCCTTAAATTGATGCTAAGTACGGACTCAGCATGAATTGGAATCTGTCAGAATACAAATGAAATTTTGTCATGCATCAGACAGGATGATGCTCCTACTTGCACTTCCACGGTTTAAAAACAAACAACAAAAACCACCCAACAGATTCATTTACTGGCAGATAAAAATGGAACATCAGAGTTTTAGGACTGTATATTTTGAGCAACCTTGTGCCGTTAATCACTAAGCTAAGGATACCCCAGTGTTTCTGCTGTCCTGCTGCAGACAGAGGCATTTTGCTAGTGCCCTTAAGCCAGAAGAGAATTTACAAAGACGACTCCATGGACAACAGCAATCACTTACAGTGAACTCCAGGAGACGGCTGTACCCAAAGTAACCACACACACACACACATACACACATATCCTAAAGAACACAATGGCCATTTGGATTTAAATGTAGCAACACGTGCTAGAAATTCACTGTATGTGCTGGATATTTCCGTGCATTTAATTTTCATATGTTCATTCAATGTGTCAGATGTTTAAAAATAGTCATTCTTGGTTTCTGTCTGGGAATCTCAGCACAAGGCTTCATGCCACAGGCAGTGCACCACCTCTACTGCTCGAACAGCCAGCCGTGATTTTACTCCGTTTTGAAGGGTTCTTGTAAGCAAAGAAAGGTACTGAAACTTCTCTCGGCTTTTCAAGCTAGAAGCACACACACTACGGCAAACAATTCACAGCAATGCACTTGATGCTGCCCAGAAAAATGTGTCACACTCCAAAGCACAGACAAAGCAAGCTGCAGCCACCTATTTTCAAAATTACAGTGGAGGCACTGTTCTGGAATGTATGGCAGCAGGGCAGGGCTACTGCAGGAGCTCTCTCCTGCTCCCTGCTCCTGCATGCCTACACATATGAGGCTACACCTGGACAGACCTTCCATTTTCCAAAGATAATGACAACCAGGCACTGACTGACAAGGTCAGGCAACAGGGGGTATGCTCAGCTTCAGAAAACTCAGAAACAGCAGGTAGTGCCTGAATGAACCCCATCATAACACAGCTGCTGAGACAAGCATTAAAGCCAAAGTTCAAGCTTCCATGAGTTCTGTATTATCTCTTAGAGAGAGAACACGTTTCAACTCCTAAACGGGCAAGATTTTAGATTTCTATAAAACAATCAGGAAAGGAATCAGGAAGATTCCTTGAAGAGCTTGACTTGTACAGGTAAAGAGGCATTGTTCTTCATAGCAGGCCACAGGTGAAAAAAACCTCACAGAAACACAGATATTCTAATCACCAACTGTTGTGCAAGCTGGTGTGGTACAAGAGGTCTCTCCTGCTCAATCCTTCCACGCCTGCAAGACTCTACAGAGGAGAACGATGGCTCGGCTGGTGGTCTATGTCACAGATCAGATCTATCAGTTCCTACTCAAGGTTTTGTCTCTTCAGAGCTTCACAGCCGGGACAGTAACCAGCACAGGCTTCCCAGCAAGGCACATGAAGCAAGAGTCTGAAATTAAACCTGTCAGGATCATATTTCAGATTTTGTTGTCGAGGAAAAGTAGTACTGAACAAAGGTGCAGAAAAGCAGTGGTCTTCTCTATTGCCAAAACAGACATTCCTCAAAAACTTGGAAAAGGCTGTAGTCCAAGGGCTGTAATACCTGCTTTCCAGGGCACAGGCCTTCTGGTAGTTGCACATCCAAACAGTAAAACCAGTCTGCAGTACCATTTGATGTATTCAGTAATTCTCCAAGCAGAAGCACCTCCTTGACTATGTGCCATTTCAGAAATTCCCATATTCATCCATATGGACTCACAAAATACCCACAAGTTTCTTCAAGCCTAAGGACAGCAGTTTGTCACAGCTCACTGAATCTTGCAGTGGCACTGGGAAAGGCAGAGATAAGTAAAATAACACATTCAAAAATTACCACGGCCAAGGCTACTGTCCCTTATGAAAATAATATACATCAGAGATTCCTATTTAGATTTTTCCAGCTGGCTGGAAGCATAGCTGGCAGACTCCAAGGATACTTTCAAACCACTCAGAAGAAAATTCCCTTTCCTTTGTAAGAATTAGGTTCCAAAGAAGCCGCTCATTCAAAAGTGGCAAACAAATGATCAGGCCTTTCAGAAGTCTCTTGGCTGCAGGTTGTCCATATAGAGCAGAGTGATGAGTCAGAACTGCTGCAAGTCTGCAGCCATGCCACAATGCTAAGATGGTTTTAAAGAAAAAGAAAGCGGGCATGACTTGGGCATTATCACCTCCTCTCTGCAAGACACAGGTTGCACAGCCATCTCTTAACCTTGTGACAGCAAAGACAGCTTTTCCAGTTTCAAAATAGATCTTGCTTTAGCAAAAATATTTCAGGAAGAATTTCAACTGTTCAGACATAGTTTAGGTTAGGATAATGTGGAATGGAACAATCAAGGACAGAGAATATCAAGTGCCCTGAATATTGTCTTCCACTGGCTACCATAAGAAGAATGGCTGACCAGAGACTTCAGCTCAATTAGAGAGCTATCAAACACTCCGTATGTAACACATTCGTTCCATACAACAGATCTTTATGAAGCAAAGGTAGAAACAGAGTAGTCTCACATGAAGAACAGCTTTGCATATAAATTGTTGTTTTGCAGAACAGAAAGCACACTAGTTCTCACCTAAAATCTTCTCTTTCTACTAAGTTCAGAAATGGTGTAACAAGTGAGAGCAACAGAGAAGCAGAAGGCCAGCCTGCAGGTAGGCAGTTTGCCCTGTTGCTCCTGTACTAGAAAGAATGAAAAGTGCATCTTCTGTTGCTAGCAGCTGAAGGAGAAGTTCGTTCACAAGAGGTACCGACTGAGACAGTGTCTACAGTGGTCTCAACAGTAACACTGAGAGAAGACACAAAACACATAGAGACATACAAGGAACCCAAGCCAGATCTGCACGTGGAGACACAGACAGATGCCCATGGAAATAGAGAGGTACAAGTGAGTAGGCTGGTTACAGGTCAGGTACAGTACCTAATCCACTTTGCTTCATCTCAGAAGACTGCCTGGAATAAGTGCTGAAGAGGCGATAACCTCCTGATTTAGAAGAAGATTCAGACAGCACCTGCAAAGACAGACAGTGTAATTAATCAGCAGCATGCTTCAAGACACCCACTGCTCTCAAAAGCCTTTATACATCAATTGAAGGTAAAGAAAGGTACATCTCTTCCTTAAAATCACCGTTTCCAAGATGCACAAAGGTAGTCATATGCTAAGACTGTGACAGTGAATGCTCAATTTTAATTTCAATATTTTCATGGATTGTGGAACAGTGGAAATTTGAAAAGTGTGACGGGACTCATGTAATGAGCATCTTGTCTCCCAAGACTCTTGCTGAGATCACTGGGACACAGACTTCCTTCTTTAGAAGCAGGAAATCATATCCCCTTTAACTCAGTATGTGCCTATCACAAGGAGCCTCCGAGTGCTGCATGCAAAGGTGACCTTGTGAGTAACACACAGCAATGGAAGACAGCTAACAAATACCTCAAACCTTAACTCTGCTGTTTTCTGGTTCAAAAAACTGATGGCAAAAATGCCTGTGAAATCCCTCTGAAAGGAGGGACAATTCCAGAGTACTTTAAAGGTAACAGTCACCTGCTGACTGTGACACTGGCCTTGTGACACAGAACAGCCTGGAAGGAAAGAGGTTAGAACAGTAAAATCAATTTTGTTACTTCACCAGATCAGTGAATGGGACAGTTCTAAACCCTGACAGTTTAAACATCCTGGATGAATCCATCAGTTAGCAGGGACCCCCAATCAGCATGAGATCTTAGATGGGATGGAGGAATGAGAAACATGGAGCTGCCTTTATGAAAGGGAAAGGCTGGAGCCTAACAGAAGGCAAAGATGACACCATAGCTAGGTGGTGAGGTTGCATGTAATCTCATAGCTGGCAACACCAGTACCTCTACAGAGCACGTAATCCAAATAATGCTTGTGTTCCTCAAGCATTTCATTACTTGCTCTTCCTCATCAGTTCCTCTGGCCTGTGTTCCTGTCCTTCCTCAACGAGGAAGAGTTTCGGAGGTCTGCCTTCCACAACATCCTCTTTACCTTCTGCAGATCCTTCCCCAGAATCAACTCAGACTCTGGCACGTTAAAAGAAATGCCAGGAAACCAAAACCAAGCAAAAGACCTTTGCAAGAACAAGGAAGGGCACCAATAGCATGGTTACCTCCATGGATCCCGTCTTCCGGTTCCTGATCAGTGGTGACCTTCGCTGAATGCTGACCGGCTCAGAGGGCTGTGGGGACTTCTGCCGAGCACGGTCTGGCTCATCGCTGCCCTTCTCATTCGAGAGGTCCTCTAGGCTGCCTTGGTCTGCCTTCTTGTCCTCGTTCTGCCGTAAGGAAACACTTCACTCATGTCTACAGGCACATGGCCTTTGCCCATGCTACCCCACATCAGCTCCAGGCTCAGATCTCCTGCTCTGCCAAGCTCAGGAGGCACCCACAGTCCCAGCAGCCACCCTGATGAACCCAGATGGGACAAGGACACAACCTGCCAGCTCCCTGCAGGCACCACCAGCGAGGAAGCTTCTGCAGCAGGGCCAGACAGCGCAGGACAGTGCCCAAGTGTCCCCTGGGGCTGGTAGCTCCTGTACCGGTGTCTGCTTACCTCTGCTGAGGCCGGCCGAAAGCCAAACCCCGTGGGTATGTTCCTGTCCTCCTCGCAGCCTTTGACACCAGGGCTGAAATGCAGCTCCACGTGGAAGCGCTCCTCTGAGGAGGGGTCCTGTGAACACATGTCACAGGCAATAGGTACAGAACCAAACACCAGCATAGGCCAAGGTCCCACCCCACCAGCATAGGCCAAGGCACGCATCCCAGGCACATTCTTCGGAGGGAAAGCAGGAGCAACAAGCATGAACAGAATGGCTCCAGGTTTGTCCCATCCAAAAGGACAGCCCTGATCAGCACACAGCTGAGGCATTCTGACTGTTGTTATTTTGGGACAACAGCCACAGAAGAGTATTACAGAATCAGGTTCTATGTGTATATATATATACACACACACCCCTAAACCCCAGCCCCTTCTCACCCACTCTTGCTGCAAACCCAGCATATGCCAGGACAGGAGAAGACTGGGTCCCTCCTGGACCTTCAGTCAGGCTATTCCAAGATTTAAGTAACTGTCTCTAGTAGTAATTTTTCATTAAGCTTTTTTTAAGGAAGCCAGAGCTTTTACAGTATCTGGCACTAATTATATACATCCATATAAAACCATCTTGACTGACTGACACATCCACACCACTCATGAGAGTTCTAGTCAGATGTTTTTTGACAAACATCACTCCTGCCATTAGAAGCTCACACCAACTCTGTGAATACAAGGCTCTAACTCTATAAGGTGTGGGGTAAGGGGCTGCTCCCCTCACCACTACAACCTCCTGCAGCACAGACCCAAGTCACAAGGTCTGATGATCAGGACATGCAGTTTGGTGCCAAGCCGACTTACAGTCATCACCCTCAGCTCCCACATTCCAGCTGTTAACCCTAACCCTAACCCTTTACTTCCTGAAGATACCAGTATACACTTCTATAACTATATCAGCACACTTTCAGAATAAAAAATAGTTTATGGATGTGGAATTTCTGGATATTTTCTAGATATATTTCAAAAATACAGCCAAATATCACTCAGCTTTATTTATTTTTTTCCTACTGTTCACTTGCAATTAATACTTAAAAACAGCAAATAATTTTGCACTAGGAAATGCTTTAAAATAGTCAGTATTAATTACGTAAGTTTGGTATTACTGCTCAGGTAACAAGCATTAACTGGGTCACTGCCTCCCACATAAACCAAAAATTAGCATTTGTGTTAATGATCCGAATGTCTTTGTTCACAAGCAGTGAGAGCTCAGGTTACAGACTTCCAACTGAACTCATCCCTGAGGACTGTGCCTTGCAACAGGGCAGGAAGCATGGTATCCTACTGCTCTATCCCTCACCTTGTTGTTGTCCTCGTAGAGCATGATAACAATCTGGGTCATGTAGTTCAGCTCTGAGATAGCACTCAAATAGTCCATGGCTCTCTTCCACTGCTGGTCTTTGTTTTCCTGATATATACACATAAACAGTCGCATGGGATAAGCAACAGCAGACACTTTGCAGCATTCAGTGAAATGGGACTGAGAGAGTTCCTCTCTCCACAAGGTAACATTGTCAGGACAAAAACACCTTGCTTAACTTGCATGAAGAAATGACCTAGCAATGTGGTGGGGTGCCTGCAGTGAGGAGTAGCTGCACAGAGGGATGCTACAGCTGCCCACCCACCCATGTGCAGATCTGAGCTGCAAGCTGCTGTGCCATGCTGACTGGAGACAAGCAGAGCCCACAGCAGGTTCCCAAACACAGCCATTCTCAAACTACAGAATGGAGCACAAGGGATGAACCTGTGCTAAATAAGGGACCAAGTGAAATGCTTTTACCTGATGCTGAATGAAAAATCTGGAGACACACTGAACCCTGGGGCTCTGCACAGCAGGGCAGCCCACCCTTCACTGCCTCCCAGCACTGCCAGGAAATGGTCACACCTGAAGTGCCACTCATGATGCCATGGAGTGTATCACCACATTGAGGGACATGAACAGAGCCCTCCATTACAAAGAACCCAGATGGAGCCCAATATCCCTGTGCTGGTAACATGGCATCCTTGGGCACTTAAGTCAGGGAATAAGGGAGCATCTTATTCAGTGAGTGATTTAGAGGTAGTTTTCTGATCACTGTCTGTAGATAGGCTAAGCTGCCACAGACACCAGAAATCATGCCTGGTAAGCAAGCCCAAACTCTCAAGGCATTTTAGACCATGCTTAAAAATGGGAAGATAAATCAGAGAGCCTCTTGAGAAGAGTAAAGCAGGGCTTTTCTCAGGGTCTGCATGCCAATTCATTCAGGAAGCAGGTGAAGAGAGAGCAAGTGAAGGGTGAGTTGGATTAATTAATCCCCTAAAAATGTGTCATCTGCCTCTCTGGTAGAGAGCATGTCCTGTGCATTTGCAACCTCAAGTCACTTCCTCTGTAAGAGAACTGATTTTATTGACTTAGAATTAATGTAAGGACTATAAATACAGGACCAAGCTCTTTAAATAAATGGCTGGAGGAAGCAGGAAGTAAGAAATTCACTCATCCCCATTGCCTCATACTGCTATTCTCCTAGACAGGTATGTGGTCTGCTCACCTGAAACTAGCAGGGCAGATCTTGGAGAAAACATGTCTCTGTGCAAGCAAGGCAGGAAGCTGCAGCATGAAAACACAGCAGAGATGGAGCTGGCCAGAGACCACTGATGCACAGCATTAGTGGGAGAGCTGGCTCAAGGGGCAACCTACAAACATACACTGTCCACCTTGGAAAAGACTACTGGAAAAACGTAGGGAGGCTTACTCTGTGAGCATTGCTGGGACACTTACATCCAGTAACCCCCCATAGCGGAAGATACTGAGCAGGGAGTGCACATGGCTCTCACTGGTGAAGTACAGCCGCGTTCGAACATGGCGACCCGGTGACAGAACTCCTCTTGAGTACCTAAACCAAAATCAGCCCACGGTTACTTGTCTGCCAATGGATTGCCATCTATCACACATTAGTATCTCCGTACACTTACTGGAATGACATAACCCCACACTGGGAAATGCCAAAGGCAGCAGGACAGAACAAACAATGAGAGCACTCGGCACAGGAACAACAAATTTCGTGGAATCCTAATAGAGACACATAGTAGGTGGCTCATCACTCTACACTGGCCCTGTGCAGGGAAAGGGATGAGGCACCACCACTCACTACGACAGGTACAAGTCTTTGTGGCCCTGTGCTTCTGGTCAGCAATCTCAATGTGCCTTCTCCATTTGCTTTCTAGTTCTACGAGCACCAACACGCCTTCCTCCTGGAGGGTCCTTCAGTGTATGCTCAGTACCTCCTTTCACAACAGTACACTCTTCTGGCATGGGAACCACCCACTGCTCCATAGCTGCCCTCCCCACTGCCAGCAGCATGCAGCACAAAGCCTTACAACGGATGTAGTTTGTTGACAGACTCATCTTCATGAGTTCTCTGTAGGTCCAGCTGGATCTTTTTAATGAGAGGAAGACAAAAGCCAATAGCAATCTCCAGTTTCTCCTCCTTATTAATCCCATATTCCTGCAAGAACAAAACAACAGATACCCTGAGCCCTGGCTCTTTGCCACATCCTCACATGAAAGGCCACTTGACTTCAACAGCCCAGTCTGCAGCACCACTGGTTAAGCAAGGACAGGAAGGGAAACGTCACTCAACACTTTCCACTTTTTTTTCCCACGTATTGCAGAGGGTAACAGAGGACTGAGACTCTTCCAAGAACCTCAGTTATGTCTGGACGTGACTGTCAGTATCCTTCCAACAGCTGAGAGGTGCAAGTACCACGAATGAATCTCCGATCTCATGACATGCAAACTTATACCCTGACCTAGCACGACCATTAAAGCAACAACTGCTATTGGCAAAGACAAAAACTGAAGTGCTATGCTGAAAACAGCCAGACTGCATCTCACCAGCAACACTGAAAAAGTTTAGACCACTTCTGCTCTACAGGGGCAGCTGACCTTGCTGGTAGAAGCTCATCCCATATAAATGAAACTTTGCCAGAAGCAACTCAACACTGCAAACTGAACAAGTGCTAGTTTGACAACAATAACAAACTTGTCAGAACTTTAACACAGAAATCCCCCTTCACTTTCACAACACTCCATGTAGAGGAGGATAGAACGTTGCTGTAGCACACACATGCAGCTTGGAGCTGTGCTGTGATGCACTACAATGAACATGGAAAAGCTGCTGCATCAGCTGCTTATTACGCTGACCCTGCCAGAATCCTCAACAAGGAGCCCGGCCCTGCCACATTTTAAGTCATAAATGGTTTTGGCCTTATACAAACACTAAGACAGATCTGAGAAACACCTACTGTGATATGCTGCCTTGGGAGTTAATGTGCGAGAGAATCGAGACAAAACACAAAGGCAAAGGGTCAGAAATTGGTGCTGCAGGCACTGTCATACAGGCTATACCTGGGGTATGATCACATCTGCCAGGGCTTTGGAGAGCTTGAAGAGTTCAGTTGTGCCTTCCAGTTTCAGTGCACAGTTGTGCTGTACATCGTATTTGATGCAGTCATATATGTCAGGGATCTTGCTGATGTCGTAGCGCCCATTCTTCATGCGGAAATCTCGCTCCAGCTTACTCCAGCGTTGCAGCATCAGTTCCAGAGTCTCACTGTGGTACAGCTGCAGGTCTAAACAGCAGAGAACACCAAACCACATTCACATTCTAGAACCACAGAATCACAGAACCCTGGTTATTGCTGCAGAGATTTCAAGTGACAGCTACGACTGACTTCTCCCAGCACGAAAGGGCTCCAATTCTTGTGTCACCCACAGGAATCCTAGTCCGGAAAAGCCAGTGGACCTGTTGCAGGAGTTTTAACCTGCAGCAACAGGCTACTTCTGAAATGCTTGAGAAAAGTGAAACCGTTTGCCTGCTTGCTTAGGTCTGCCATAAATCCCATGGCGGGTTCCCAAGATGCCTTTGTAAAACCTCTGCACTGTTATTAGGAAAGTCGAGATGAGCAAATTGTGACTGAAAAACTTGCTGCTTACAGTCTCCAGAAAAGGCCTCAAAAACTACAGGCATACCCCTCCAGGCTATACTGCTGCTGTTTACATTTACTCTAAACCAAGATGCACGTATAATTTCCTTTATATTACAGCTCTCTTTAACAGTAGTTGAAAGTAGAGCCTTCCACATCAGTAGCACATACAAAATTACACTTTACAATTTCTTTGCTGCAGACAAACATAAGCCCTAGTGGTGTTTGGGAGCTCTGGAGATGTAACATTAAATTAATCTCTTCCAGACCGTTTTCAGCTCTGTTGCTCACCTGCAGATTTTGGATCTTCCAGACGTTTTCGTATCTGGGAGGTGAGATTCTCAATCAGGGTGAACACCTGGTTACAGACCTCAACTGGGTTCTGGATAAAGGTCATGGAGTTGAGCAGAGAAGCACTGCCTGTAGGTGCTAGCTGAAAGAAGATCCCAGCAGAGATTAGTTAGTCTTCACAAACTGGGAACGCAAAATGTCTGCCTTTTGCAGCTGTACTTCTTTCTGACTCGGGACAAAAGCTGTGCTCCCAGCTGAGCACAATAAGCTGGCCTATTCCTAGGAGTAGTCAGGCATGTCTTAAAAACTTCCTCAGGATCAAACTCAGAGGGAGCAAACAACTGCTCCTATCAGATCAGACCTCCCTCCACCTACAATATCCATTCCTGTCTCATTTTGCTTCTGTGTTTGAGTAGAAGGGCTTCATTTTAAGAAGTTCTTTGAGATGATAAATATGTTCCTTAAAGGATTTCAATCCAGTAATCACATTTCAGAGCCTGGGAAAAGCCCTGTTTTGGGGACTTGCTGCAGAAGCAGCAGTAGTGCTTTCAATGGTTGCTGTGCTGGATGCAGCCCATGCTCTCTACTCTGCAGCTATCAGACCCCGACAGGACACACAAGGATTTGTAACCAAAAGGTCTGTTCACGTGCACACAGAGCACAGATTTAGAATCCAGTGAGGCAGACTCCCTGCCCACAGCAGCTGGGATTGATCTGAGCAGCATGCAGGAGCTCTTTTAGTGTATTCACAAGAACAAAATGCACTGGGAATTCTGAAGGGAGAGGAAGGCACCATGTCTTGAAGAGGACAGCAGAGCAACACTGAGGACTGCCACTCGAAGAAGGGCAAGGGCTATTAACCTGCACACTTCCATACATATCCTGTCATTTTGGACAGAACTGATCTCAAAGTAACCAAACAACTGTTCACATACCACACACTTCACATCAAACCACTGTAGCAATGCTATTCTCCATCCAGATACAGGGAGCAATGAAGCTCCACTGGTGTTTTACCTTTTCATAATCCTCTTCACAGAACTCAGCATCCTTCTGCATGATTTCATGCAGTCGCGCCTTCACTCTGTGCTGACAGCTGCTAAGGGAATCACTGTCACTGTCCAGCAGACCATTCATGTTGGCACTTTTCACCATCTGCACCAGGATGGGGGTCAGCTCTCCTTCCAGGGCCAGCAGACCCTAAAGCCACACCACAGAAGGCAAGATTTCAAGTCTGTGCAAGCCAAGCAACAAAAATTTTGGTAGTTTCATGGCCAGAACTCAGCCAATTTAAGTGAAATCTCAACTGTCCTTGAAGGGCAGTTTTATAGCAACATCCCCTCCAGTCAGAGATGACTCCAGCATGCTTCTAGAGCTATTCAAGCAAAGCACAGGTCTGCCTGCAGCAGCCCCAGATTTGTCCAGGCAACTGTTGAGCAGGCAACTCAGTTTGCTTGAAAATGTTGATACAGAGAAGACTCCAAAGACCAGCTAAGGCCACCACAGGATTCCCCTTGGCTTTAGCTGCAAATGAACCTGTCTTCTCCCCAGTCCCCACTCCACACTGCACCAAATGCACCACATTTCACTCCCCTTTTAAATCCAGCAGGCAAGGAATAACCCCTCTAGCTGGGCAGCCATCCCAGAAACATTCATTCTATAGGCAATTAATACTTAGCAGCACATTTGGTGTGCTCTAACATCAAGCACCTTCTCCAGTCAGAGTACTGTCCTGGACAGGACACTAAAGGTGACAGATGTGTGCAGATACACCAGATGTTCAGTACTTCACCATACACCTGCTATTAGCACAGTGTACCCCAGTTCATCCAACAGAGAGGGGGAAGATCCTAGGAAAACTCCTTCCTCATCACCAGAGGTTTTCCTTTAGAACTGGCATATTTTAAGACTAATGCAGCAGAACAAACGGATGACCAAAAGAGAAAAAGGACCTTTGCAAAAGCTGCTGCTGTCATCTGAACTCTCCCCTCATCTGAGGCGTAGATCTTGAGATCATGGCGATAAGTGCTGTGCAGCCTGAGCAAGCCACAGCCAGGGAAACCAGCATAATCACCTGGAACAGAGGACAACTCAACATTCATATTCTCACACCTGAAAAATTATCAGCTCAATATACGGGTTTAGACAAACAAACTTTATTGTAGTAACAAAGTTATGTAGAGAATTAATCACTTGCATAGGCAGCATTTATGCTGCTCCAAAATAGATAGTTCTAGCTATATGCAGGGACTAGAAACGCAACAAAGGCTTTGCCTAACTTGGGAAAGTTCATTTTGAGGAAAAAAGTGAGCATTCACCAGTCAAGTCTGACACTGCCCAAATTCTGCAGCAAACTCCACTGAACAGCCTGTAGTAGTTCTGCTAGTCTGAATATCCTTGTGCAGAATGAAGACACACAAAAATATCACTTCATTCTGCTTGTTTTCTGCATGAGAGCAGCTCCTGCAGCCCTCAGAAGTGCAGGGAGGGCTGTTCAGGGCACAAATTGCCAGTTTCTCATGGCTGAGTCAATCACAGGAGTCAGATCAGTAATGGAGGAAAGTAACTCATGCAGCTCTCGAGTCTGACTGCCAAAGACAGTGCAGTGGTCACTATTTGCTGCTACATGGAATCCCAGGGCAATTCTGCACAGCACCCAGTCACACTGCATGACAAGACAGGAACAGTACTCCCAGCTCTGAGCTCACAACTCACAGAAACACCCTGACAGATAAGGACAGGCACCAGCCAGAAGTCAGATGTATGTCTTGGGAAAGCTGACAGGCATCAAATGCTGCCCTACCCAGGAACACAGCACTTCCCTGCAAAACAAGATCTCTCCCTCTCCATGAATGACCATATAGAGCAGAAGACTACAAAGCTGTTGTTCAGAATGACTCTCATCTAAGCACGGCAGTCAATTCCCTGTAGGAGGTTATCAGGTTGGTTAAGTATGACTTCTCTTTGTGAATCCATGCTGACTACTCACAGTCACCTGCCTATCCTTCATGCACCAGGAATGCTCTCCAGGATTAGCTGCTCCGTCACTGTCTCAGGGACTGTTCTGAGGCTGACCTGGCTGCAGTTCCCTGGGCCCTCCTTCTTGTCAGTTTTGAATCCAGGAGCGACACTTCCTCTCCTCCAGTCCTCAGGCACCTCCCCCAATCCCCAGAGCCTTTCAAAGAGAATCTCCAGTGGCCTTGCAGGGACACCTGCCTGCTCCCCTGGCACTGTGGATGCAGCCCATCAGGGCCCTTGGGTTCACATATGTCCAGCTTGCTTAAGTGTCTCCTGACTCGATCCTCTTCCACCAAAGGTGAAGGAAATCTTCTCCAATCCAATTTAAATTTGCTTAGTTAATTTGAAATGTAATTAATTAAACTGAATTAATTAAACATACAAGTCAAAGACAAGCATATCCAATACTGGGCTCACTGGATCAATCCAGTGTATTACTCCTGACTCAAAGGCAATCTCAGCCTTTTTTTTTTCCCCTTTCGGCTGATTTGTGTGCATATGAGATGCTTTTCAGCATCACAGAATTATGGTGGAGAAAAAAAGAGAAGTTACCTTCCTATTCTCCTGTCTTAGGACAGAATCACCTGTGTTCCAAGACAGATCTCCTCTGTTCTCTACATTTGACCTAAATTCCCTGTTAAACATCCATAAATTTTGTATTTGCTGCATCAGAATGTATCTTATTAGAACCACCTGTCTTTTTTTGAATCCTGGCACACTATGTGTAGAAAGCTGTTGTGCTCCAAGACACACTGAAGTTTAACAACTGCAGCAGACCTCTCTGGTCAGCTTAGGGATTTTTGGGTGCAAAACTCACCTGAATTATTTATCCCTACCATGCCAACTCAAAAGAACAAAAACTAATCCCAGAGGACGTATACAGTCACAGATGCCTGAGCAAGTCTCAGCTGGGCTGGGCAGCCTGGCAGCCATGGGGCAGGACTGGAGGTACCTGGACAAACTCACCTTGGCCTCCAGGATACATGCAGCGAAAAGCTCGCCCCAGCTCCTCAGCCTGGACTCTTCCTGCTGGGGTCAGCTCTCCACCCCACTTAAGCACCAGGAGAAGGGAGGGGGAGGACTCTCGACGAGCTTCTAGGAGACAAACAGGTATTCACTACATCAGCTCTCATATCTGAGCTTGCAGAGAGAGAGGAGGGGTGGAAGAAGAGATTGTCATCAGCACCTTGCAGAGTGTTCTCAATACAAGCCTGACCCAAAATCCTCAGGAAGCAAATCAGCAAGGAGGAAATTCAGAGCCACTAGTTTTTGAAGGTATAGGCTGACATTCACAAAATTGGAAGTGCAAGGGGCCAACCTTGTAGGGTGTAGGGCCAACCAGGGTGTGCTGGCATCACTCCAACCCTTCTATGATGTGAGCAAATATAAGATATGGGTCATCAATTCTGCTTGCACGTCCAGAGGCCTATACAGGTAGGGTAGCTGCACTCACACCTGAACTCTGGGATTAAAGTTCAGGGTAGAAATCAGGTTTCTTTACCTTCATCTTCACTTGCAGCTTTTGGATGTCCATAAGGCAGATAGGTCAACTGAACCTTACGGTTAATGCCAGAAAAATGTCCATACCTGTAACAAGGGAGGGAAAAAAAACCCCTGAAACAAACCAACTCCACCCAGCCTTTGCCCAGAGGCCCCCAGGCAGTACACAGCAAAAGTAGAGCACAGGCAAAAGACTTTCTGCCACAACCCCCATAGCCACGAAACATTATTTTTGTCATCTCCCTGTGACCCAGCATACACCCCCACAAAAAACCAAACAGTGCCCTCAAACAAAATTCAAAGATCCATTCCCTTGCTCTTCCACCAAGAGCACTCTGTGCTGTCATTCCTCACTAGGGCTTTAAACTCTATCTACATCTTTAACAAGTGAATGAATGAGATCACAGAAAAAACACTCTGACAGATGCTTTGAGGATAACCATGTTTCCAATAAGCAGAAATAGCAGAGGAGGGAATCACAGCAAAAAGTCCTCCTCTGTGCTCCAGAGACACGACGTGAACATGGCTGCTGGCTGTGTGTGCCACAGCGAGCTGCAGTCCTGAGAGGAACCCTGGTTTTGTTTCAAAGATGTCAATACCACCATATTTTTATTTTGACTATAAAAAACCTGAGAGGACACAAACATCTCTTCATGTTTGCCAAGCTCCTTTTTGCTAAACTTTTGGCACCAGGACAACCTTATTTAAAACAAGTTTTGTTCCAAATACATCAAAATGCTTCATATCAACGTGGTCCCTCCAGGACCCCAGTTCCTCTCCTGCAGCAAAGAACGCTCAGCGTTGTCGCAAGTTGTTTAGCCAAACACCAGACACACTTGGGACAAGGATCAGCATGGTTTTGATGTCAAGGAGAAAAGGTTAGGAGCATGGTGCTTTTCATGTACAGTTACTAACAGAGGACAGAGGAGACCCCAATCTCCAGGCACCAGCTGGCCAGGACACCAGCAGCACAGCTTGTTTCCTCAGCACATGCTCTGAGGCAAACCCACAGTGCCCCAAGATAGGAATGCTTACATCTCCAAGACACTCTTCAGCTGTTCCAGTTTGGATTTCCTCTCCTCGATTTCACAATCACTGTGGGTTCCCAGCTCCACCACAAGCTGCCGTGCAATGTCCAGCACTTCCTGTTGGAAAGCAGAGAGCAATTCTGCCTCAGACTCACCAGTGTACTCCTGCAAGGCCTCCTGGACAGCTTCATCCAGCATCAGGTCCATGCAGACACTCCTCAGAAGCATGTCATTTCATAAGACACAGCTCAGGCAGGACAAACTTTCACACCGCAGTTTGCTTCATCCCCATGCTGTGCTACAGCCCTGTTGAGAATCAAGCAGGTACCTCCAATTTCCCCACTCCCTAGCATGGACCCATCTGTCACCAGAGGCAACCACAGCTGGTGGGCAAGCTGCATCAGGTCATCTCCATCCTACAGTGTGCGCATCAGCCAGCAGATGTTTCTGTTCTGCTCTCCTGCTGTCACCCAGCTGAGTGTGCACAAAGACTGTTGCTTTTTTGGAGGTTTTCACCCTCCCAAAGAATTGCCTTGCAGCAAGATCTGTATTACCTGCATATCCCACACAGTAATCCCAGAATGTACTTACTTACCTGTAGCTGCTCTGGTTTCTTCAGCTTCAACTTCCCTGTCTTGTAACCATCATATTTCTCAAATAATTCAAAGAACCTGAACAGACAACAAAGAATGCTGATCCATTTTCTGCTGTTTCAGTAATACAAGGAGGGTCATGAGCATTCAGACTCTGCTCTTCAGGGAGAACCAGCAGGCTGCTGGCTCCTCCCTGTGCTTCAGAGATTCTGAAAAAACAAGTGTCTTTCTGTATACAACCAGGAAGCAGATACTAGCTTCCCAATTAGTGGGGCACTTCCCTTTTCAGCACCTAGCACACCTTCACTCTCCCTTCCAGAATTCACATAGAAGGTGTCAGGATCCTTGCAGGGAAAGGGGGATCTCTCAACCAGTCAGAAAGCATTTGCTTGGATGGGCCAGGAAAAAGTACTGCCTCCTATGCACTTAGCCCTCTGCTCCTGCTCCTGGTTTAGAGAAAAGGCCCTTGTCCCTTCCCAGCAGCACAGCACCTTCTTCCCCTGGCTCTTACCGGGGATGTTTCACTTCCATCTTCATCTTCTGCTTTGGGGTGCGATCTCCATGACGGATGACTGCAATAACACAGCGAAGCTCCATCCTGGGGAAACACAAGATAAGGATGACAAATGTGCTCCTACACGCCAGAACTGCCACCAGGAAGAAGCTTCCCATTGGTCCTTCAGTTCCATTCTTCTGACAGCTGCTTTCCTCAGCAGGGGTAGAATTTCTCCCAGACTAAACCAGGCACAAGTGCCACAGCTGCAGAGAGAGTCAAAGCTCTGCAGACACTACCAAGTTGTCTGGTTTCATACCAGTGTACAAAGTATGCTGAAGATCACAAAGAAACTTTTGCCTTTGGTCTTTTAACCTTATGTGGTAGAAAACTAGCAAGGCCAAAGGTATCAAATGCGGGGCTGCCAAGCATATGGGTAATATGAATATTTCAGCTAAGTGTTTCCACCCATTTCACTGGTAACTCAACAAGCACTTTCTCCATGCAACAGCCAGCTACAGCATCTGTCCTGATCTGTTTCCTGTCCTGACGAAGAATTTGGATCCTCTGAAAGCCATGTGAGCAGTTTCTGTAATTTCTTCAGTTACTGGTCATCTGCATTCATCAAACCTACAACTAATCTCCAACCTGTCAGGACTTCCATGTGCATAGCTAAGCATTTCCACAAACATTTAAGGGTTGCAAGCAGGACAGCAGCTGGAGGATGTCACGCTGCTTGTGGTATCAAGCCCTTGGACAGGGTTGCTCACACTTTGTCCCTCATGTAGCCATCACTGGCATCCTTTAGAGAAGACAGCAGGTACTCACATGGTGCCTGAAGTTGTGGGGACAATGGGGATGTCTTCTGCCTCTGTTGGGATGGACCAGGGGATATGAAACTGGGGAGCCAATTCCCGCATTATTATATTTCTGAAAGAAATCAAAATATAACACTCACAAGAAAATCCATTCCCTTGGTTCTCCACCTCCTCCGTAGCAGTCCTGCTGAAAGATGTGAGGAGAGCCACAGAATTTCCCCTCACTTTTATTGCAGAGACACCTATCACACTGTGGGCTAGTTAGGGCACCCCAAAGGGGTACCAGTTTCCCTCACATCACCAATACCACAACTGGGCTTAGCATGAAATGAAAAGTCCTAGAAGATACATTTAGCTGTAGACAAAGACAGCTAATGCCAATGCAGGCAGGAGCTCCGGGGGTTGAAAATAATCCATACCTCCAAGAGCTAAGCTGAACAAATGACTCCCATGAACCACCTGCAGACTTCTCTGACATACTGACCGGGACTCCACATTCCATTTTACTTTGCCGTGAGTTATCTTACCACCTTACCAAAACTTGGATTGTTCATACCCAAGGATTTTGGCACAGTCATCATAATACTTCATGGAGTTCTTCACAAAGCTGAAGCCATTCACATCACAAACAAAAGAGTGGCCGTTGGCCCGCAGAAGGTCGAACCCGCACACAGTTTGCTGCAGGAGGAAGCAGAGGATATGGGACTTGGACACACAGTAAGGAGGCATGGGGGACAGCAGCCACCCTGCCAGCAGGGCATACACAGAGCCAGCCAACGCTGCTCAGCTCAGCCCCACTGATGCTACAGCCATCCTCCACTCCATGCCCACCTCACAAGCCTTGAACAAGTGTGAACACATGCCATTAGTGAGACCTTTACACTTTCACTGCTGTACCAAAGGCCATACCCACAAGCCCCCAGATGAAGCCATCAGGGCCAACCCCCAACTTCCTAGAGCTCTAAAGGCCTAAAACAGAGCAGCTCCTGGATATCCTGCTCTTCCTTTCAAATCCAATCATTTTAAACCAGACTGACAAGCACGGACAAGAAGTGCTGCAGGCAAAGACACCCATTACTAAATGGAAAAAGCTACAAGGTAGAAAAGAGATCAAATCTGCATCAGCCCAACTGCATGGGGTGCCAGTTGCAGCAGGGCAGGAACAAGGAGCCCAGTGCTTCTTGCACTGACACTGCTGAGCATGCCATGAAACTATACCTAGACTCATACTCGCTCTACCCATCTGTAAAATAAAACATCAATTTGCACCAGAGCCATATTAAAACCAACCAACCAACCAAACCAAAACCAACCAAACAGAAAGCCCAAACAAACAAAAAAACCAAACACAAGTACCAAAATGCAAAAAGAAAAACAAGAAAATAAGACCAAATCTTCCACATAAACAAACACAGGAAACAGTCAAAACAGGATAAGCACAGATCAGATGGAGAGCAGCAGGCTCAGGACCCAGTATTAAATGCTCAGATGTATGTGGGACACCAGGCACCTGCCAGCACAGAGGGCAGTTGCTGCAGGCCCTCCTGCCTTCCCAGTCACCTCTGCCCAGCAAACTGCCACAGCCAGCAGGACCAACAACTGGCATCAGGCATGGAGGATTGCCACGCCTGAGACATGCCAGGATGACAAGTTTTAACACCAACCCTGACATGGATCAGACATTTGTGGAGTCCTGCTTGCACAGGAAGAAAATACAGACCTTAAAGGCTACACAGACTTTACGGGCAACAAGTTTCTCCATGGCAGTCAGCATGACTGGGTAACGAATTTCTTTCCCTTCACTGTCCCGTTCCACTTTCCCATCCAAAGCAGGGGATTTGCGAGCCTCTGCATGGGCATAGTCCGGCCCAACAGTGTACACCTGGAAATACAGTGAGTTACACCTGACATAGCCACCAAGACTAATTGCAGCTTCCAGAAGGTACTTCTGCTGCAGACACAGAAAAGGAGATGACATGGTCTCACGCATTCCTCCTGCTGTGATCTACAGAGCATCCACTCCCTGCTTTGGGGCTGAAACTGCACAGTCAGCACCACAAAGCTTAAACACACATTCCAGGCCCTAAGTAGGACTAAGCAGAACCGCTGAACCTTCAGCTCCTCCCCCAGGCCTGGCAAAGGAAGGCACCGTTCCAGGCTTCTCCTTACCTTTACATCAGTACCATCCGTAGGCATGAATTCCTCATAAATGTAGGAGCCTGTCTTCCTCACACTGCTCTCTGGGGAGTACACACTGCTCCGGCTGCCAATCTGAGAGCACAGAATAAACACCTCAGGGAAGAGCATGGGGATCCTTTTCTTAGATGGAAGCAGAAAAGCAGAAGTTTCATCCCATATGTAGAGAATTTAGCAGACTTAGTGGATTGGCATCTTAGGCCCCCCAGCTGTTACTGCACACGTATTTATGGAGGACAAAAGAAACTGTAAAATGCAGGCAGCAGGTATGTAATTTTCCAGGCTTCGAAGAGGAGAAAAGTTGTTATAGACCATTAATTTGTCTCAAATCACTTCAAGGATATGGAACAAAAAAAAGTGAACGGAGACCTACAAAGTTAGGAGCCTAACTAATATGCAAATGAAAATTAATTACGACAGGTGATAATCCAACCAATTTAACTTCCTTCTAGGACCATGACTGATCTTATCAACATCGAGGATGATGTTGTTTTCATTTCTAGTAAGGCTTTGGATACATGCCTGTATCTTACCTAAAGGAACAATCATTTTAGGATTATTAATGGCAGATGTGTAACTGATTGGAAAAAAGATGCATCACAGCTATAACTGTTCACTGGCAAAGTGGGGGAAGTGAATAAGGGCAGATTTCCTGTGGAATCTAGGAATAAATACTGCCTTTATCACATGTGCAGGCTACTCTAAGATGGGAAGGGCAAGAATGATGTTAAAGGACAGGAACATAGGTTTTTTGAAAAATTCATCTTGATAAACCCAGGAAATGATCTGGAAAAAGCAGCATGCAATTCAGAAAGGGACACAGTGCTCCATAACTACAGGATACAGGTAACCAAGAGGATGGGGAAGGTGAAGCCAGCACTACCACTGAAATATGTCCTCCTGTGGTTCCCAGGTAGATGGGGTTGAACTAAAAGTTCTGAGAAGGTCTAAACTTCCCCAAGACAAAACCTTCCCTTCCCCTTCACCTGCTGCAACACTCCTTCCTGAAGCCACAGGGGTCTCAGATCTGTTGGTTCCAACACCAGCTCTGGAGACCCCTCCTCACCTTACGGAAGAGCCGCTGGCTGCCCCCACCTGCTGACGTCGGGTAGTAAATATACACATTGTGGTCTTCAGCACTGACTGGCTTCTCTACAAATGGCTTTGGGAAAACAGCTCCGTTTACCTCCACATGGTCCTCTCCTTCCACCAAGTTGCACTCTGAAGACAGAGCACAGCAGCAGCACATCAGGAAAGGTGAGGCAGTCCTAGTGCAGCCACAGCCCCTTCCAGGCCCATCAGATGGTTTTGCTCTTGGGACCTTTGCCCACAAAAAAACCCAACAGACTTATGAGTCAGGCCTCTTCGAGGTGACTGCCAGGATCTGTTCTCTGCAGACTATCTTAAATAGCAGAGCCTGAGGAAATGGATTTCAGCAGAGCTTGGACACCGACCTTCTGGTCTGTCAGGATCTCGATTGAGCACAGCATAGCGAGGCAGGTCTATTCCTTCTTCTTGAAGGATCCGATACACTTCACGCCTATAGAGGACAGAAGCAGTGTGAGAAGAGTCTAGAAGGTCCTCAGTACACGTCAAGGGAAAGACTTCACTCCCACTGATGAAGAACAGAGTCAAATGAACACAAAAAAGCATCAAGACAGACTGCAGGTACTTCCCAGCATATGCTCTCTGGACAAGTCCTACAGGCTATGGGATTTGCCTCAGTTCTGCTCCGGACACAAAAGCCCCAGAGTAAATCTCTACCTGGCCTAAACACGGACACTCAATTACTAGCACGTGCCCAGAGCACAGCAGCACACCCAGTACACACCACCTGCCCAGATCTGCCCTCTTGTCAAGCGCCCTGTCATACCAAGCTATCCAGTGCTCAGGCCAGGCAGAAGCAGCAGAGCCTTTTTTCATTTCGTGTCAAGGGACAAACCCCAGTTCTTTCACTACTTATACCTTGGGATCCCTGCCAGCACCCACATAACACTACTCACCACCCCAAAGACAGGGCAGGAGGTTTAGGATCTGTTAGGAGCCCTACTCACACACAGCCAAAGCAGCCTGGGCGTAAGAGCTGAAGTACGTGGCTGTTGGTGGCCTCTACCAACAGATGACTGAGAAACCTCACATGTCTGACCAACACACATTCCACAGATTCTGACCCAGCCTTGCTCCCAGTTTCTGACCCAGAGCCCCAGCTCACCACTTGGCTCTCCTGCTTAGAGACTAGTCTTTTTGCTTTAGTCATGGCGGCCTTGTTCTGTGAGAGCTCTTCCACTACCTACATCCCAGCCACTCCTTACAAGACATTTACACCAGAAAACAAAACATGGTTTTACATAATCTCAATGGTTTTACCCTCAAAGCCATTCCCCTCCATGCTTTGGGGAAACCCCAAAAAGCCACTGCTAAGGTCCCCTTCCTCCTCATCTCACTTGTTTGTGACCAGAAAAATGAAGTTTGCACAGCACGCTGAGAAGAATCAGAGGAAGAGGGAAGGGTCTTTAGTGGCTCACAGACACCCACCTGTCCTGGATGTAATACTGCATATCAAGGTCGTTGATCAGAAATGGCTTGCACAGCTTGGCATAAGCAACTGCCTTATCCAGGGGGAATCCTGAAATACAGGGTGAGGACAGAGGGGAAGGCTGAAAGGAAACTCCCTTGCCCACAGCTTAAGCAGGCTAAGGCCTGCTACAGATGCGTTACCTTTGGAGTGGAAGGATATCAGGCAGTCACAAGAGGGCCAGTTCTCCACCGGTTCATTCAGAATAACATCTTCCCCCATGATCACCACTGTGATGTACTCGAACTTGCACAGACGTTCCAGAATCTGTGTCATGGGCTTTGACTTGGACTTTTTGGTCATGGCACAGATTCCCACCACGATCTGCCGTTCTGGTGGCTGACAGAGGGGAAGACAGAGATCACTTTAGTAGCATTTAATATAACACTGAATAGGGGCCAAAAGCAGCCAGGAGCTGGAGATCATTTTTTCTGCATACTGTTTCTGGAGGTTACAGAAAAAAATTAATGTTTTCTTTCTGCAGAGACACCTTTGCTCTTTTCACAGGTGCCAGAGTTTTCCTCAAAAATCTCTCTGGTGAAACAGAAAGGTTTACAGGAGTGTCAGGTTAAGTTTCTAGAACAAAGAAATCCACTAGTTTTCCCAAATCAGGTCTGCAAGCAAAAACGCTGGATTTCCTGAAGCAGTGAGCACAGCAGCATGACGTAATGTGTCCTATCATAAATGCCACTGCCTTGTCCCACAGCTGTGCCACACAGCCAGGTGCTGTGTCCCCTGCAGTCCCAACTACCTGCAGCCTCAGCAGTAACCATGCAAAACCTGGCTGAGACACAGGGATTCTGCACAGGTGCTTCAGCCCAGAATGCTGGGACCTCCTTACCGACTCCTCCTCTTCATCATCTTCAAAGAAATCGGTTTCGTCTGTCTTCATGTTTGATCCCAGAAATTCTGTCTCATCATCTCTGGAACCGACAACAAACCTGGGAGTGGAGTTCTCTCCCTCACTGGAGGTCGTCGGGGACGACATTGCAGCTTCGGTGGCCAACCATCCCGCTCTGGAATTACAGTGTGCAAAAGGGGTCAGATGCAGGGCGATCCCCGGGGCCAGCTGCGTGATGGAAACAAGTGATGGTGGGGAGGGCAGGGACTGATCTGGCATGAGGGATGGTGCTGCCCAGCACAAAAGGAGGAAATAGGAAGACACTCTCAGGGTGGGAGGGGATCTGGAATTCTGGAACATTTTAGATAAGCAGCTCCATTTTCCAATTAACCCCCTTGCACTGGGACAGTGTCATCACCAGCACTGAAATAGTGTAACCCTTACAGTGATGCATGTCCAGCTGCTGCCTAAATCATGGACAGGCACAGGGGACACTCTTGCAGACTCATATGCCCAACAACATCAACTGGGACTCCAGAAGTCAGGATAAAGCTCAGGTCAGTGACAGTGACTTTCCAATTGCAAATTTTCATCCTTTCAGCTCAAGAAGACCTACAGTAACAGAGAGAACAGTTTGAGGGGTGCAGGAGTTTGCAGGGAGGAGGGAAAACAAGTGAAAACTCTGGCAGGAAAAGAGAACACAGGGAGCATCAGCAACAGTTTGGGTTGCAGCTCAGAGTGTCTGGGTTTGCAAGCTGGCATAGAAACACAGAAGGGATCCATCAAGATTGAGTCCAGCTCCTGGCCCTGTACAGACGTCCCAAGAATCCCACCATGTGCCTGAGAGCATTGTCCACAGGCTTTTTGAACTTAGATAGGCTTAGTGCTGTGACCACTTCCCTGGGGAGCCTGTTCCAGTGCCCAACCATCCTCTGGGGAAAAATCCCTTTTCCTGATACCCAACTTAAACCTCCCCCAACTCAGCACCAGCTGTTTCCTCAGGTCCTGCCACCAGTCACAAAGAGCAGAGATCGGAGCTGCTCCTTGGCTGCCTCTCAGGAGGATGTTGAAGATTGCAATGAGGTCTCCCCTCAGTCTCCTCCAGGCTGAGTGCCCTCAGCCACTCCTCATAAGGCCCCTCCAGACCCTTTCCCATCCTCATGGCCCTCCTTTGGAAGCTCTCTAATGCTTAATGTGTTTTTTTATATTGCAGTAACCAAAACTGCCCCAGAACTCAAGGTGAGGCTGCACCAGTGCAGAGTAGAGTGGAACAATCACTTCCTTTGACCAGCTGCTGAATGTATGTTGTGAGTTAAAAATTCCAGGAAAGGAGCATGTCCTCCACTGTCACCAACAAGAGCAGCACTGCCTGCCCCAGAAGGGACAGAGTCTGAACACACCATTCAACTGACCTGTACATGCCAAGGACACAGCTGTTCACCGTTGACCTAAGCCGCACCCACACAAGTGTCAAGCAGGTGTCTTTCACTGTGCTTTTCCTAATTATAAAGTGGCCAAAAGCATTCCTCCTGTGTAAGTGAGGGCAACGTTGAGGAGAGGACATTGTGAACACCTCATGTTATTAAATACTTCCTAAAACTGGACATGAGACACTCTCTGCTGTTGCTTCTCACATTCTCACATGATTTCCAGCATTCCCTAGATTAAGCGTTACTGAATTTCCTCGTCTTTAGTGATGCCTTCCCTTACAGCCAGGACGCAGCACAAGACTGCATTGCCACATACAGCTGTCAGTTCCCAGTCCTCCAGCAGCAATAGGAGGCACACCCCAAAGTCATCAGCCTGCTGCCAGCACGACATCAGGGCACTCAAGAACCCCCTCACTGGGAACAACAACAGAAGATTGCCTCAATTCATCTGAGCAGGGTGGGAAATGCAAAAGACACAGAGCAATCCAGCTGCTTGTGAAATCCCCTTGGAAATAAGAGTAGAATAATGCAGGCCTCCAGGCAGAAAGGCAGCGCGGTCCCAGAAAGAGCAGGAAATGTAACAGGTAAGTGTTCAGAGAAAGTGCTGGAGCAGAAGTGCATCAGACAAGGACCCGCAGCCACAGTACCCGGCACTGGTTGTACACAAGCCCATCAGCTGTCACGCTGGATCTACTGGGGGAGCGGACACCAACCCAACAGAAACCACACAGGGGACACAGCAAGCCTGGACTTCTTACATACCACACCAAGGATGATCTCCTCCATCTTACTCCCATGCACCAAGCCCAGTGCTGCTGCTCCCACAAAATCCTCAAAGCACAGCACACAACTGGCACTGAAATGTCTCGATCAGCAACAGTCAGAGCTGTAACTCGCCATCAGTGCTCGCTGCTAGTGGGAGGAACAGCGTTGGCAGACCAGGCTATAGAGGCATTCACTGTGCACTCCACATAGCCCTGCTACCTCCAGAGGAGGACAAGAGTAGGATTCCCAAGATACTCAGGAACCATTTTCATGCCTGTGTCCTCTGCCTCAGCACACCAGTGCAGAATGAGCCCTTAGCAGGTACACTATCAGCTTGATGGCTGATGATTTAATGAAGTGAAGCAAACCATGCAAAAGGAGGAGGAGGGTTATTTTCTCCAATCCCTTACTCTCCCCTCCCTCCTGTAAAAAAAAGATCAAGCAGCAGGAAAACCTTTGCCCTAAGAACTCAGAAAGCACCAACTTCTCTACATTCCTGCTCCTATCCCAGAGAAAAATTCTCTTCCCTGCTCTATAGCTCTGTCTCAAGGCCATGATACCATACTCAAATCAGGTAAAAACTCAGAGCCTCACTGAAGCTGACAGCCGCTGACAGATCAGGCATAAATTCAGTGTTGAGTTTATGCTGCTGACTGTGTCATCCAAGGGAGACAAGAGCATTAATGCAGCTCCGGCACATGCACACAAAAGGTAAAGATGATTCTGGCTCTGATGTCAGCAAGGAAAGCCTCACGATTTCAGGTGTGGGGAGAGCATTAACCAGAACCTTCTTCTAGTTTTTCTTAAAAGCAGATTCCTTACCGTAGACTTACACCAAGCAACTACAAGCTCTTAATGAAACAAAACTTTCAGCTACAGGCATAACTAAGGCATCAAAAACTCAGACTGTTGCTCTTAAATGGACACAGGCAAGTGGAGCTCTATTCTGGTATCTAAGGACAGTGACAGGAGGTTTACCCACCACACCTGAGCCAGCTCTAGTGCTGAACTGTCACAGGGCTCATATGCCAGGAGGGTGGCAATTGCCATTATGGAACCCTTACAGGTTCCTGCACGGAACACAGCTCGAACCTTTTCACACCAACCACAGCACGACGATGGTTCTGTCCCTGTTGACATGAGCTAACTGCTCATGGAAGCCACAGATTTTGCTCAGTTCCCAGTTGCTGAGAGTGCTATGGGCCTCACCTCTCACTAATCACAGCAAGAAAATTCAGTGTTGAGTTTATGCTGCTGACTGTGTCATCCAAGGGAGACAGCATTAATGCAGCTCCAGCACATGCACACAAAAGGTAAAGATGATTCTGGCTTTGAGTCAGAATATTCAGGCTTGGTAGTCCTGTCACAGACACAGGAGGAAGCACATGCCAGCCGCTGCAGCTAAAGACTTCCCTGCTGCACTTCCAAGAAGGGCAGCTGTGATCTGCTGCACAGTCATACCAAAGGTTGCCATCATCACCCAATCAGCAATCCAAACCTGCTGACACACAACCCTAAATGGAGCCATAGACCTTGCCTCCGATGTCCTTGGACTGATTCAGCTCCCTAGATTGCCCTGTATTAGTGATAAGAAATAAGACAGTAAATTGTTTTCCAGTTCCCCAGCAGGTCATTCAGGTGCTGTTCAGATAAGGGTGCTCACAAAGTAAAGAGATTCTTTGTGCCCTGCTTCTGAGGTACCAGACATTTAAGAGAGAAGGTATGATTAGGTCTTGTACTAAGTTTGTGCTCAGTGGGCATTAACCAACCAAAGAGTGGGTTTACCTGTCAGGGTTTTGTTTCATTTTGGTTTTTAAACAAAAGGTGCAGATGCAGGTGCAGTCTCTGTAGTGCCAGGCTGACGGACAGGAACGTGGCTCATCATATTGCCGGTGGCAGGAATTTGGGTTACCCCGGCAGCCAGAAAGTCTGCAAGGATGATCCAGCTTAGAGACTCACAGCCTAGCCAAGCCAGGTCAGGTACATGTAGGATCATGACTTCTAAGAATACATGTAGCTGGCATTTTAAAACACTAATGCTGGCAATGTTTTGTAGATCTACCTGAAACTACTGACATCCCTACAACCAACCAACCAACCAACCAGTCCAAAAAACCTAACTCTGAAAGGTTAGGCCCTGAGCAGCAAAGCAACTTTGCATGACCAGTGATAGACAGAGAGTTACTGTCACAAGGGCTTTTGCATTAAGGTTAATTCCATACTTAAAAATGGTGAAAGCTGTACTCTTATCATGGGCACTCAATTGCTTCAGAACAGGAAGAACACCTATTCTAGGGTTAATAATTAAAACTATTTTAACACGGTGTATCAGAGAAATCCCTCTGTTCCGGTAACACAGGCGTTCAAGGTGTTCACAGCCAAGAAGCTGAAGTCAAGTTCAGTCTATTCAAGCAGCACTTTCAGTGAGGCCGGATACAACAGCTGCAAACACGGCGAGCGGAGCAGAGGGGAACACTGAGTATTGCGGGGCACTGCACAGCTCCTGCTCACCTCCTCCTAAAGATCTGCTGCAGAATCTTGGTTTATCCCGCACACTGAGCAGTGCTGTACCGCGCATAGCGGCGAGACCCGTCCGTGTCTTACATTGTTCATAACTAAATATTTAATGCGTTTCCTGAGTCTGTAAAGCGTGAAACTCCTCAGCAGCGGAATTCCCCCGACACGGTCACTGTCACTGTCACTGAGGGTTTATTGCAGGGGGGGCCGCTGCCGCTCTACCCCGCGCACACCGTGAGGGCTTCACAAACGCCAGCCCACCAGGCTCGGGGGAGAGAGCGGCCCCGGAGAGCGGGGCAGGGGCCGGGGCGGGGACCGGGACCGTGTCGGGAGAGCGGCGCGACCGCAAGCAGCCACGGATACGGCGAGCCGCCGCTGCTCCGAGAGCGGGCAGGCACCAGCACCACGCCGGCACGTACAGGCCGAGCGCGGCGGCCCCGAGCGGCCTGGAGGAGCCGCGCCCGCCGCTGCGCCCGCGTCGGGCGGAGCTCCCTCGCCGTGGGGGGCCGGACCCCGGGCCCGGCAGGCACAGGCGAGTGGCGGCGGCGGGCCGCGGGGGCGGCAGGGGACCGGGCCGCGCCTCCCCGTGGCTCCGCCGCTGCCGCCCACCCGGCGCTCCCCGACAGCCGCCGACATTCAGGGCCCAGCAGCGGCGCGACCCACGGCCGTACCCCTCCCCGCCTTTCGCTTCGCTTCGCTTCCCGCCCCGGCCCCGGCCCTGTCCCCGGCCCCTAGGCCGCCCCTGCCCCCGCCGGCGGCAGCAGGGGGCGCCACGCCAGGCGCCGCCATTTCCCTCCGCTCACCTGCGGCCTCCGAGCGCACCCTGCGCTGCGGGCGCTGCCGCCAGCCAATCACCGCCTGCTGACGGCCGCAGGCAGCCAATCGGCGCGGAGCAGGCGGGCCGGCCGGGACGCGAGCGGGCACAGCGTGGCGGCCCCTGGCGGCGGCGGCGGGACCTGCTGCAAGGCCGGGCGCGCCGCGCGCACGTGGGCGCGAGCCCCGCGCCGGGTCCGTGCTGCAACGGCGAGCGCGCGGCTGCACCGGGCGGGACACGCGGCCGTAGCGGCCGTACCGGGCTGGGCGCGCGGTTCTACCGGGCGGCCGCTTCCCGTGTGCCGGAGCAGCCCAGCGGTGCGCCAGCAGCTCCCGTCCCGCGGGGGTCTGCGGGTGTGGCGGGCACGGAGCACTGCAGGAGGGCTGGTGACCGCCGAGAACCGGCCCCCGACCCCGCGACCCATCACGGGTCGTATTCCGTCGAGGAGCCGCGGTCGCCGCTCCCGGCTTCAGGTGGACGAACTTTGACTCGGCCGCTCCCCCTCGCCCCGGGGCGCGGCGAGGGGCTCCGAGGCGTGGGTCCCGGTGCGGAGCCGGCCCGTCTCGGCACAGCCGCCCCTCCGGCGCTGTCCGGCGAGCGGTGCTGAAAGCGGCGGCGGCCTCGGTGGGGCGGGGCGTGGCGGGGCGGGGCAGCCAAGCAGGTGGCGGTGCCGCCAGGCCCCCCCCGTGCCCCGCCGGCTCCCCGCCCCCCGCGCGCCCCGCCGCCGTTCCCGTTCCCATTCCCGTTCCCATTCCCCTCACGTCCGCTGCCCGCCCCGGCGCGCTTGCTCCGCCGCTCCGCCATGGCCAGCACCTTCGCCCGCGCTCTCTCCGCTCGCCGCTCCGCCGGCCTCCTGGCCATGGTGGGCGCCGGCTCTCTCGCCGCCGGCTTCCTACTCGCCCGGGACTCGGTCAGCGCGGGCGACCGTCAGCGTCGGCGATACCCGCCCAGGTAATGTGCGCGGGCGGCGGGGGCGCACGGGCGGGGGGCGGCGGGCGGGGAACGATCCATGCGGCACCGGCACCGGGGGAGGGCGCGGGGGCCGCCCCCGGCTCGAGCCTGGGCGGCGGGTCCCGGAGCGGCTTATGGGGGCGGCGCGATGGACGCTGCTCTTCCATGGCGGGAAGGACCGGGAGGCCCGTGAACCAAGCCCCGTCGGCCCCGGGGCCCCGGGCGACGAGGGGGACGGGGCGGCCGCAGGGGCTCAGCCGTGTTGGCCTCGGGCTGCTGGTCACCGGCTGCGTGGGCCCCGCCGTCCCCGCGCACAAGGACACCGGCACAGCCGCGCCCCGGGCGCGGTCCCGCGGGGACCAGAGAGCGCGGGTCCCGGCATTCCGGGGTTCGTCGGGGTTGCGGCGGGCCCCCTTCACGGGACCCGCGCTGACAGGGACTGTGAGGGCTGCGGGGGCCGCCCCGGGCACATTCCCGTGTCCGGGAGTTGGCTCGGGGTGCTGCGGTCCAGGCAGGGCGCCCCAGAGCTGCCAGCTGCCCCGGGTGGTCCCAGAGTACCAGGACAAGCCGCTGTAGCCGGGGGCATGCGAGAGCGGGAGGAGACAAATGCTTAGCAGTTGGACTGGGGTCCCGGGGGACTTCCCGGGATGACCAGGAAGGGCAGAGATGGGGGTTGTTTGGGAGACGGGCCAGCCTGGGAGGCAGCAGTGCTGGGACCCCCTGTGCCAGTGGGGACATACCCCAGGCTCGGCCCAACAGAAGCCAGGGAGACTTTGCTAATGTCCTGGTAGGAACAGGATGGAGCAAAGGGTCCATTTTGTCCTGCTGGCAGAACACCCAGGATCTCTGACTGTGGGAGCTGGTGTCAGAGCAGCCCCTGGCCCGACCTCATCTGGCTGTACCAGCCTTCCCACGCGCCTGCCTTTGGGACAGGGACTCCTCTATTGAAAAGAAAAGCTTTGCTGGCAGGTCCTGGCTCTTCCCTCTCTGGGCCAGTTTTTAAAGGGAGAACTGGAGGGACCCGTGGGTGCTGAGCAAGCAGCCCCATGGGTAGATTTTGGACAACAATGAGATGTGCAATCAGGACTTCTGGGAGGTAGGCACAGAGTTGAGCTGGGCCAAGTGGACGCATACATGGCCACAGTCTGGCTTAGGAGTGCTTTTGAGGTAATGCTGGCTCTGAAAGAGCCCTGGCCCTATTTGTACACCCGGTGCCTGATCCCTTAAGCCAGATAAGTGTCACAGCTGCAGCACAATGCTAAGGTTCAAGATCTAGACCAGAAGCTCACACGTCACTCCCCTCCAAACTGCTCTTTGCTGTCCCTGGGAGCCCAGCCGGGCTGGGAGGGCCAGGTGCCTCACATTCCCATAGTTCTGCTCACCATCGCTTGCCATGGCAAGTGGGGCTGGAGGAGACGGAGGCTGGTCCTGCCCAGTGTTTGTGCTGCCAGCCCTGAGGAGCATAGAGGGGCACGGCACCAGACAGGACTGGACGCAGTAACTGCCTGTGTCTCACGAGGCCTAGGCAGAGTAGGAATGGGGCCAGGGCCAGAAGGGGAGAGGGACATGGTGGCCACCAGCCAGTCCTTATGCTGGCAACAGCTGCTTGGCTTAGCACAACCTAGAGGCGGGCCAGGAAAATGAGGACTGAGTTTTCCTGCCCATCTCAATGCCAGCAGAGACTGTGCACAGGGGAGGAGCAGGGTGGGAAGGAGGCAGCACGTTGCTGCTCCGAACACCGGCAGCTGCTGCCATCTCTGCACCAAATGCCGACAGTCAGAGCAGTGTGTTGTGGTGCTGCATTGCAGGCTGGGAGCCCTGTGCATGTGGAGGGCTGGCAAGGAGCTGGCATTGGCGCTCTGGCAAGCTGCGTTGGACTACAGAAAGCTGGGGACAGAAACTGAGTGATTTCATAGAATGACAAAGGCCGGATGGTATTGATTATTTACCTCCCGAGAGGTGGGATGTTTTCCAGCTTTCTGAACAACTGCAGAGATACAGACGTCAGATCAGGAGGGGATGAAATCAAGGTGGGGCTGTGGTAAAATGAGCCTCCTGGGGGGTTCTGTTCAGATGGGAATGTTTTTGTGACAGTGCTGACACTTGAAAAGAACCTAAACAGAGCCCTAGGGGTGAGCTGCAATCCCTCAGTCTGCAGCCGACTTGCTTGAGGATTCTGCCCCTCTAGTCTTTAAGTTAAAAAATGAGAGACATTGACAGCAGAACCTGAGGGTTCTGAGCAACACTACGCAGCCTCCTGTCAGAAGTACTGTAGTATAAATGGCCATGCTGGGAGGACACAGGCATTCCCACATCAAGGAGAAATGGGCCCCGTGTGCCTTCTGCCAGGTGGGTTCTACGACAGGCATGGCACTGCATTTGGGCCACCACATTGGGGCTCCCTGCCAAAGCATCTCCAGACAAAGCCCAAGTCCCCTTCTCCCTGCATAAGCAAGCCTCATGCTTGGCTGCCTGCAGCAACCTGCCAGCTCCCAGTTCCATGCTGCCACACAGGGTCTGCTGCTCACCCCACACACCCCCATGCCTCTCCAGAGGCATGTGCAGCTGGGACTGCCTGGGCACCACAAGCCAGTGGTGCCAGGAAGGGCACTGGAGGCTACCAGATTAGAGGTGAAGAGCTGTGGGGAGGTGCAGGTGGCTGTCACTTCCAGAGAAGCTGCCTAGTCAATAGACGGCGGGCTAATAATCCCTCCTGGCTGCTGAGCAGGTCTGCTCTGGGGTGAGGCACCTGCTTGCACAAGGGCAGAGAGGGCAGCTGCTGCAGGCAGCTGCACCCCGAGGTCATGGGCAGGACAGCAGGCTGAGGTGAGCACAGGACAGTGTAGGCGGCAGTGCTGAGTTGCACTCCTGGCAGACATCCATTCTGCCAGCCTCTGCAGCCAGGCAGGAGCCCACAATACCACAGAACTGTGGAATCATGGAATCATTGAGGCTGGAAAAGACCTTTAAGATATCAGTCAGTGCTGTGGCACAAAACAAAAATTTTGTTTGTGGGAACAAAATATATGGTGCTGAAAGGGTCATAATTTTAAAACCAGCCTTGGGGACCAAAACCAAGGGGTCAAAGTAGCCCAAGTGCAGCATCATCTTGACATTATGACAGAAGACCCCTGGACACCCTGAGCACATGGCAGGAGTGTGGTGCCATTGCCAGAGCCCTCCAGTCCCAGCCTGGACACAGCCTCCCTCACTGGCTCTGTGGCACCTCGGTGAGCACAGCGCCAGGTGCTCAGGACCTTCACCCCGGCATTACCCTGGTGGTCCTGGCAACATCCAGCTGAGTTCAGGTGCTCTAGAAACGCTGAAGAGATTTGCCCTGATTTGCTGGCTGTGGTCTGGGGCTGTTCAGGGAAGGGTGCATTCCAGCCAGTGTGGTCAGGACTGCAGCAGGCACAGCACCTGCAGGCAGAGCCTGGAGTCTCAGGGTTTGGATGCTGAACACCTCAGGAAAGGTGTAGACAGCTGTGGCAGACAGCATGCTTCAACCCATAGCAGTCTCCTGCCTGCTGGGAATAAGCTGGCTTTCCTTAGGAACCTCTACTGCTCCAGGGCATCCTCTGTCATGTAGAAAGCACAGCAAGTGGTCCTGGCATGCCCAGCAGCATGACCCATGGTGGAGCAGTGGAGCAACCTGTCCAAGTGTCCCATTCTGATCAGCAAATGCTTTTTACAAGTGTGTCACCCTGGGGAGAGAGTGGCCAGCAGATGACAGGGGCAAAAGCAGTGAGGGAGGCCAGGACAGGCTGCATCCCATACATGCCACATCAGCCTCTTAGCTGGATCATCTCATCAGGGCACAGGTCTGTGTGTGGGTTGGGAGAAGCCCTCAGCCCTGGGACAAGTGCTTGTCTGGAGCAAATGCCTCCTTGTGCTGGTCCGGGCAGGAGCTGCTAGTGCTTCCCCACATGATGCAATGGCAGCCCTACCTCCCTTTGTTTCTGCACAGTACAGGAAGCCATGAGCAGTAGCCAAGCTGTGGGCGAAGGGCCACATTCCTTGGCCTGCAGACACAGGGGAGGAGGCAGTGGCAGCCACAGGGCTCTGCATTGCAGCACAGGATTGGTGCTGGCAGCCATACCAATGCCCAGCGTGAGCACTCAGCCCAAGAGCAGGAACTGAGCACAGGCAGGCGCCAGGACTTGCTGCTAGTGCTGATGTCCAACTGTTGCTCCCAACAGCCAGACCTGCGCTAGTCCAGGCACTTTTTCTCCCACATGGATCCCCCCCAAGCTATGTCACCCCCAAAGCAGGCCTTTCTCAGAAGGGGAGACAGGTGTCCCCAGGGATGCAGGACCCCCTCCAGCCACCAGCCAGGTCTCCTGGGCTGACAAGGGCCAGTCCTGTCCCACTAAGGTGAGTGGAGGCACCCTCGAGAGAGATTTGGCCAAGGCAAGCGCTGGCAGGGTCCTGCCCTGCCAATCTCCTGGTAAGCACAGAACAAGTACAAAGCCTGTCTAAAGTGGGAATGAGGTCAAGGGACAGCCTCCCACTAAGCTGATTAGAGGAAAGCATCCTCCTAATACAATAAACTGCACTGGGACTGTGTGGTTCCCACTGGCTGCAGATCAGGGTCAGCCAATCTCCTGCCCCACAGCATTCGGGGGGGCAGAGGCACGGGGGTCCAGGGGTCAAGCAAGCCCGACTACATGCCCTGCCTCCCCTACCCAGTGCATCAGCAGACAGGGAGCAGCCCCCTTCCGTTTGAGCTGGCATCAGGGCAGCCCCAGGGAGGATAAGGGGAGTGGGACCCCCCCTCTGCAGCCCAGCTGCCCTGGCAGCTCAGTGTGGCAATGGGCTCACATGGCCCCACTGCTCGCCTGGCAGGTTCTCCCGCACTGGGGCCCTGCTGTGTGTCTGATAAGGAGCCACTCCCTAAGGACTGGTCCAGATTTGCTTGTGGACTCTTGTCTTGGTTCAGTGCCAGCCCTTGGCTTGGGCTGCTCCCTGCCCTTGCCCTGCAACACCTGTAACTGCCTCCCTGCTCCCAGCTGTTGTGGATAAGCAGAGAATTTGACCCCTCCCTGAGTTCCCCTGCCCATACCTGCACCAAGAGTCTCTGTGGAGCACAGGTACAAGTGCTAGGGTCCCCTGGCCCCAAAGGACTCATTGGTGCTCCCTCCCACAGCGCTGAGTATCCCGACCTGCGGAAGCACAACAACTGCATGGCCAGCAACCTGACGCCAGGCATCTATGCCAGGCTCTGTGACAAGGCAACCCCAAATGGCTGGACCTTGGACCAGTGCATTCAGACTGGCGTTGACAACCCTGGCCACCCCTTCATCAAGACTGTGGGCATCGTAGCTGGTGATGAAGAGACCTATGAGGTGAGTGGCAGCCAGAGCCTTGTCTGCAGCAGCCAGAGGAGTCCCAGTACCCATGGTACAACCAGCAGCCTGGGGCATTACTCCCCACCTCCTCTTGCCCTGAGCAGCTGGAGAGGCCCCTGGAAAGTCTCCATGTGCTCCTGCAGGACACAGGGCTCCTTTGGAGAAGCTCTTCCTGGAGTCCTGCAGCCTCCTGCTCCACTTGCCCTGTGGATTGCTGTTGCACTGCAGGACACACTGTCCCCAACACTGGCAGTGTGGCCCTGCCGGGCTTGTGGCACGGGCTTCATGAAGCACTGGGTCTGCTGTACATTCTCCCACTTGCTTTCAGGTGTTTGCCGACCTGTTTGACCCTGTGATTCAGGAGCGGCACAATGGATACAACCCCCGCACCATGAAGCACTCCACAGACCTGGATGCCACAAAGGTGCAGAAGCTGGGCAGTGGGGCCTTTGGGGTAGGGCCCTGCCAGCACCAGAGCCACCCCATAAACCCCCTGTGGATCCTGTCTGTTCCAGATAAAGTTTGGCCAGTTTGATGAGCGCTATGTGCTCTCGTCCCGGGTCCGGACTGGGCGCAGCATCCGTGGCCTGAGCCTGCCGCCAGCCTGCACCCGCGCCGAGCGACGAGAGGTGGAGAAAGTGACTGTGGAAGCATTGAGCGGGCTCACCGGGGACCTGGCGGGCCGGTACTACCGTCTCAGTGAGATGACTGAGAAGGAGCAACAGCAGCTCATTGATGTGAGTCAGTGCAGCTCCTGGCCAGCCCTCCCCCCCGGGTGCATGCAGAG
Source organism: Corvus moneduloides (assembly GCF_009650955.1). Taxonomy (NCBI): domain Eukaryota; kingdom Metazoa; phylum Chordata; class Aves; order Passeriformes; family Corvidae; genus Corvus; species Corvus moneduloides. The sequence goes on along the minus strand of NC_045488.1, from coordinate 12,970,892 downwards.
CAGGACCCCTTCCTGGCACTGCCTCTCTGGGAGGTTGTATCGTCCTTTTGCTGTCTTGTGCAACCAGGACCCCTGGCCTAGCAAGGCAGCCCAACAGCACGGTGCTGCTCAGTCCTCATGAGCCAGGAGCTCTCTGAAGTCAGCCCCAGCAGCTCATGGCCACCCCTGACTCTTGCCCCCATGTCCCTGCCCATGCCCAGAGGAAGGTGGGCTTGTGGCACTCAGCTCGTGCCCCACCAGCCTCTGGCACAGGGTGGGCTGTGCACCAGCAACCTTCTGCCTCCCAGGCCAGGAAGGCAAGGGCTCCTGCCTGGGAGAGCTGTGGTGAATCTCCTGCATGGCAGGTGGGACCAGTGAGACAGGGAGTACTGGAACCAGTGAGGGTGCCCTGGCTCCAGCCATGCAGCCCGGGTCAGCCCATGAACTCTATCTCCCTCCAGGACCACTTCCTCTTTGACAAGCCGGTGTCCCCGCTCCTGACAGCAGCAGGAATGGCTCGGGACTGGCCTGACGCCCGAGGGATCTGGTGAGGATCTGCCCTGGCACCAGGCAGCAGGGCAGAGATGGGGGATGATGCTACTGCTCCATCCATCTCACCCTTGCCATCCACATTTCCCATGTTTGCCACACCACAGACCCTGGCACGTGGCACCAGTGTCCCTGGGCTGTGCTCACCATGGGTTCTGTGGCCTCATCTGGGAGTTCCTTGTGCACCACTGTCAGCAATCTACTGTTCCCTACACAAACCACAGCATGGTACTGGGAAGGGGGACTGTGGAGCCAGTCCCAGCTGTCAATCCTGCCTGCTCTCCCCATCCTGCAGCACCTTGCACTCTAAGGCTGCCAAAAACCTGCAATTGCCTTCTGCTCCCTGGGCAATCCCCAGCACTCCTGGCTTCTGCACACTCTGTGTGACACCAAACCTACCCTGCCACGGACACATCTTACTGCTCCTCCCCAGCATCTTTGCAAAGCCATGCAACATCCCACACTCCCCCAGAGCAACAGCTAGCACACGTGTCCGCCCGTGCCACCCTCGCTGACACTGTGCCTTTATATGGAAAACACCTCCAGAGCACACACGGTCCCCAGCTCCAGCTGCACCTAATCCAGCCCTCCAGCACACACCCCATGCCTCACAGCCCCTTCCCGCTGCCTGCATGGTGCAGGAGCCATGCTGCTGTCCCCAGTCCAGGCTGGGTCACCACCATGCTGGCGCCCGCCTGTGCCCAAGGCACTGGAGACAGCTCCCATTGCCAGCAGTGATGCATGTGGATGGGCACTGGCCCATCTCCAAGAGCATCTCCTGGCTGCCCACCCTGGTGCAGTCAGCACACTGGAACCAAGGGCAGCACTGGCACCATGGTGGCAGGGGCACAAGGGGCACAGTTGAGAGGGCACGGGGTCTCTGTGAGCTGCCAGCACAGCCAAACACTGCCCTGTCCCTAGGCACAACCACCAGAAGACCTTCTTGATCTGGATCAATGAGGAGGACCACACACGTGTCATCTCCATGGAGAAGGGGGGCAACATGAAGCGTGTTTTTGAGCGGTTCTGCCGGGGCCTAAAGGAGGTGAGTGTCCAACAGCTTCTGCTGTGCCAGCCCCATGAACAGGCAGAGAGGGGCAGGCAGGGCTCCTGTGGTGCTGGCCCTCTGCACACAGCCAGGGCTGGGTGCTCCATGGCCAGGGCCGAACGACTGCTTGTGCCTCTAATTCAGGTGGAGCGGCTAATCCAGGAGCGAGGCTGGGAGTTCATGTGGAATGAGCGGCTGGGTTACATCCTGACCTGCCCCTCTAACCTGGGCACAGGGCTGCGAGCAGGTGTCCACATCAAGCTGCCACTGCTCAGCAAGGTATTACCATGGCTAGTTTTGGGGGGAGCCAGGCAAGGACTGTGGGGAGCTCAGCCACGAAGGTGCAGGACAGCATGGGACCCAGCCCTGGACCACGCTCAGGTTCCCCCAGGAGGCATAAGGTCCAGCCCTGCCTGCATTCCTGGCTGGAGAGGCCTGGGTCCCAAGCATCAGCCTGGCTCTGCTTAGGGCAGGACTCTGGGTGGGGTTGGTGACCCACTGACAGGATCCTGTGAGCAGCAGGGTGCTGCCCCAGGGAGCGTCCAGCTGCAGAGCCCTGACTCCCTTGTTGCTGGTCCTGCCGAGCACTGACACTTTCTCTGGGCACCAGGACAGCCGCTTCCCTAAGATCCTAGAGAACCTCCGGCTACAGAAGCGTGGGACGGGTGGCGTGGACACTGCAGCCAAAGGTAGCATCTTTGACATCTCCAACCTGGACCGTCTGGGGAAGTCAGAGGTGGGTGCCAGACAGAGCTGGGGAGGGAGGTTCTGGAATGTGTCTGCATGACAGGCCCATGCAGACACATGGGCCTGGGGCCAGCATGTGGGTGCTGGGAGTGGCAGTGCCTACCCTGCATGCAGCAGGACTGGCCAAATGCCTTACTGGGGTGGCTCCCAGGACAGTCCCTCAATCACCACATCTGTGCTCCTGGTGCAGGTGGAATTGGTGCAGCTGGTGATAGATGGTGTGAACTACCTGATCGACTGTGAGCGGCGGCTGGAGAAGGGGCAGGATATCCGCATCCCCTCGCCGCTGCCACAGTTCCGGCACTGAGTGGGACTGTGGCAGCGCCAGCGCTGTGGGACCCAGGTCCCCCTGTAGCTTGTGCAATCTCTGTGCCCAGCATGTTGCTGCATCCTGTTACCCACAATGCGTCAGGTCAGACCCCATAAACATGCACTGCTGTAGCCATGGCTCAGGCTTCTTCTTACCCCAGAACTCACCACCCCACTGACCTCCCAGCGCCCTGTCCCCCTGCAGAGGCACCACTCGGATTTCCCCCCAATCACAAGGCTTCACAACCACCACACATGGGCTCTGCACCCCCTGCCCCATCCCAATCACCCTGGCCACCTCCCCGTGCAGCTGGTACCAGGAGCGGTGCAGCAGGGCCAGGAAGTGCTGCATGGCTTCAGGTCCCACACTGAGCAGTAGACCCTGGAAGGTCTCTGGCATCTGAAGGTGCTCCTGTGGGAAATGTGTCTGAGCACCCAGGCAGTGGGAGAGCAGGAGCCAGTGGGCCCCATGCTCCTCAGGATCCTGGATGGGTTGTAGCCAGCCTATCCAGGATGGGCAGTGCCTGCACCAAGATCTCGAAGGCAGGAGCATCCTCACTGTCCTGGAGCAGGTCCCAGAGCACAGGCTGCAGGAGAGAGCAAGATTGCACTGCCTGTGCAATCCACACCTTCCCTCAGAGCTCCTGGCTCAGTGTCCCACAGTGAGTCTGTGGCAGCCTTGCTACAAGGATAAAGATGCAGGGACAAAGGGGAGTCTTCACCCTGAGCCAGAGGTCTGACCCCCAGCCTGGGGCTGGCTGCTCCCAACCACTGGTGGCTGAGCAGAGCATATGCACCGTCCAGCTCCCACCATGGCTGCCAGTGCACAAGAACTGTGGCCTGCACCCTGGCCCAAGCCTGCAGCCAGTAGGAGGGCTCCCTGGGTCTGTCACCCCAACTGCTGTCCTGCACCCAGGGAGACCCTTGCTTGCTGCCCCAGCACTGCCCCACTCAATGGGGGGAGCTCAGCAGCTCCCTCTTGGTCAAGGCCCTGTGCTCCCATCCTAGGTACCAGCCCACAGCTCACCAGATGCCTGTGGATGAGCAGCAAGTCCCACAAGGAGATGTTATCCAGGAGGCTGGAGAGGAGGATGGCCTTGCTCAGCTGCTCCCCGGCCACCTGTTGAGCCTCATCTTGTTTAGACAGGACCAGGCTGTGGTCAAGCAGGCACAGGAGGTACCTTGGGTTGGGGGGGATCAGCCTAGAGCCCTCCCCCTGGCACCGTGAGAACTGCGGGGACAGCCCCAGCAGGTGGGCAGCCAAGGCTGGCCAGAGCTCCAGTGTCCAGCCTGAGGGACAAAGGCAGGATGCTGCAGCAGGCAGCATCTCCCAGGCAGGGCACCCTGGGAATGTGCCCTGGTAACGGGCTGAGGGTATCCCAGCAGCTGGAGGAGGGAGGCGTTGGTGCACACCAGCTCCTGGAAGCAGCTGGGACACACAGTCCTGCACGGCTGCCAGCAATCAGCGTTCCCCCACACCCACAGGCTCCAGCCCTCAGAGGAGCAGGGCTCTGCTCCCAAGCTCTAATGCACTGGGCGTCTGCGCCCGGGACTGGGGACCGCCACACAGCTGAGAGTGCCACACCCGGAGGTTTGTGAGCAGAATCTCACGGCTTCCACTGCCCCGGAGTTGGATGCCCCCAGAGCACGCGGCTTCTCAGGAAGCAGCTCCAGGCGCCCTCCAGCATGTACCCAGTGGGGAGGTGCTCGGCCCCTAGCAGACCCCGAGCCGAGTGGGCAAAGAGCCGCTCCAGTATGGCTTGCTGGGGCCCGGCGTTCTCCCTCAGGGAGGTGTTGCTGCAGACCGTGGCACTGAACTGGGCAGGGTCGCGCTCCCGGCAGACCCACGCCGAGCGCCTGTCACCCGCAGATAGGTACCAGGCTGCGTTGACGCAGGCGGCCCCCGGGTCCCCCGGGCGCTGGCCGAAGTCCCGGAAGCTGCTGAAGAGGTTGCAGGAGAGGTAGACGATGAAGCTGGAGATGCCCGGCAGCCCGGGGACGCTATCGTTGCACACAGCCTCCAGTGCAGGCGGCAGGAGCGAGGTCTGGCCCCAGGGCACAGCCGCTGCTTCCCGGGGAACGGGGCTGGAGGCAGCCGGGGAAAGGCGGCGGGGCAGGGAGCACCCCAGCCGCGAAACCCGGGCGTCCCAGCTGCGATTGTGGCGGAAGCTCCTGAAAGACAGCACCTGGCCAACAGCCAGCGATCAGGATCAGCGATCCGGTGCGGCCCAGAGGAGCCGGTGTCTGCGGACCAGGGCCCGCTGCCCATGGCCGGGGCATCCGGCATGGGTCATTGCCTGTCCCGTCCTGACAGGGAACCCAGCAGGGCTCACGTCCGATCCCAATCCGCCCCCGGGAGCGGCCGCTTCCTCCGCGCTGCCGGAGCCGCCCCGCCGCAGCAGCTCCGCGCTCACCAGGCTCCCGGTGAACGACGTGGTCGTGCGGCGGTCCGACTCACCAGAGCAGCAGCCGTGGCAGCGTCCCTGCGGGAAGAGCGCGGCCGTCAGGCGGCACTGGACACCGGGAGCGAGCGCGGGGCCCGTCGCTAGCGGGGCGTGGGGCCCCCAGTGCCAGCGCCGCCGTCCGCAGCAGGGCCTCCCGCAGCCCCGGGACGCCGCCCCGAGGGGACCCGCATGGTCCGGGTCCGGGACTCGTGTCCCGCATCCCAGCCTGCCCAGCTCGAAGCTCCCGGTGCGACCGGGGCGCCGGGTGAGACCGCCCGTGGGAGAAGCCGAGGAATGGGACCGGCAGCCGCATCGGGCCCGCTGTTCGTTCGCCGGCCCCTAACTGGGCGAAGGGCCGGGAAAGCTGTTCCGCTGCCCCCCGTGCGGCCCTCGAAGTCAAGGCAGCCCTCCTTGCCGGCGGGCCCCCCGCAGGATCCAGCTCCTTAGGCGGCCTATGCCTGGGGGCCGGGGGTCCACCGCATCGTTGGGCCCGGGCCTATGTCACAGCCGGAACGTCGCTGCTCAGTAGCGGTCAGGCTTGGGACGCGGGGACGGGCGCGAGGTGTCGGGAGTGCAGCAGCGGTCTGTCCCGAGTCAGTTCCTGCGGGAAGAGCCCAGCTTATCGGGAGTGCAGAGCAACCCCCCCGGGAGCGGGTGTCTGCCCTGGGAGTCGTTCCCTGGGCCCGCGCAGTAGAGGGGAACGGCTCTAGAGTAGGCAAGGGATGAGGGAGCAGAACCGGCCCTCGAGCACGCATCTATCCACGGTGCCTGCGCTCCCGGAGGGCCGTTCTCACTCGCCGGGGCTGGGTCCTGCAGCACCAGCAGAAGCAGCATCCCCAGGTTGGGAAGGGAAGAAGCTATTTCTGCGTCCTGCGGGCAGCAGGAGCGAGCCACAGGGAGACAGACGAGGTCCCGCAGGTCCCGGAGCCCGGCTCCAGCCCCCGCCGCTCCCGCATTCGCTACGGCTCCCAGCCTTTCTCCGACACTGGTAGCCCCAGAGACCCCTGTCCCACAGACCGCCGAGACGTACTTGTGAAACACCTGATACTTCCCCCGGCATGGGACCCTGCCCGGTCCCTGCCTGCTCACGCCGCTCCTGCCGCTGGCCGCCCAGGGCGCGACGGAGCTGACTCCCGCTGGCCAGCCCCACCACTGCAAACGGTGCCGCGCTTGTGCATTATTGATTACGGGAACCCGGCAGGGGCGGAGGCAGCCGGGCGGCAGGGCACTGCCCAGGGCTGTGGACACTGCCCGGCCCGGGGGCCCTGCCTGCCCCGCGCTGGCCGGGAAGGAACGGCCCGGCCCGGCCCCGGCAGCGCTGGCGGGGCGGTGGGCAGCGCCCCCTGCCGGCCCCGGGGCGCGCAGCATCGGGGCGAGTGGCGAGGGGACCCCGGGCCGGCGGGGCCTGTTTGACGGGAGTCGGCGGCCGCACGGCGCTTCCCGGGAGGCGGTCCCGGTCCCGGGCTCTTTGCCGCAATGGCGACGATGAAGTCAGAGACGTCGCACGAGTTCTTCCCGCAGCCCTGGGGCCGACCGCCTGGTCGGCTGGCGCAGCTCAATATTGGCGACAAAAATACCAGAAACAGCCCAGCCGGCTCCCCCCGTGCCGGAGATGAGCACCTGATGACGGCTGGCCCCAATCATCAGCTCTGGGGATACGGGGAGCAGTTGCTAAAACTCAGCGGTGAGCGGAAGGGACCTGATGACAAGGCCAGGGTAGGAGCACGTGGGTTCTAAGGAGAAACGGGGTGATGGTGGAAAAGATGGATGGATGATGGAAAAGATGGTGAGGTGGAAACGGGGGTACCGAAAACGTTTCCCCGCCTGATGCATTGTCCCCCAAGGTCCACCTGAGCTGCCCGGCCCCCTGCAAAGGGAGGTGGCGCTGGGAGGGTGAGAATCGGGGTTTTGCGTGGGGACAGCCCCAGGCTCTGGCGGTACCAGGGCAAGGTGGCACGAGTTGGGAGCAGGCTGTGCCTGGTCAAAGCTGGGGGCGAGCCGAGCACCCCGGCAGGGATGGCACAGCCGAGGGTCCTTCCGACCGCAGACCCCAGCAGAGGCGCAAATGCCGACGGATGGGGTTACAGGGAAAAGACCCGCTCCCGGGTTTGGCTCGGGGCCAGGGGAACACCGGACTGCCCCAGAGCCGGAGCGTGAGGGGCAGTGAGCGAAAATGCGGGGCTGCGGTGAGTCCAGCAGGCGAGCCTGCAGCGAGCCGAGCGCTGTCGTGCGGAATGTGCTGGGCACGTGTCACCGCTGGGCCGGCACGGCGCGATACAGACACGGTGGCCACGGCGGGGTTAATGCAAACCCATCAGGTCAGCGAAGCCCCCGGAGACCGACAGCGGACTCGGCAGCGCGCGGCCCCGCGGAGCCCCCGCGGCACTCGGTCCCGGCCGGGGCAAGGGCAGACGCTGTGTTCGGCGGGACACAGCAGGCCGGGGCCGTGGGAGGGGACTGCCCCGTGCATCGAGGACGGGCCCCGCCCCCGCCGAGGCCCGAGCAGCGTCGAGAACCGGGGCGATGAGGCGGAGGGGCGGGCCCGGCTGCGGAGACCCCGCCCCCGCCGCCGGCAGCCCATTGGCCGGCGCCGCGTAACGCAGCGCCCAATCAGGAGCTGCCACACGGCAGATCCGGATGCGGGGGCGGGACTTCCGGCTGCGGCCCCGGCGCTTCTTCAGCCGCCGCTCCCGGACCTGCCGGACCCGGACCCGCCGCTCCCGCCGTCATGATCGCGCCCCGGGCCCTGCTGCGGGCCCTGCCTGCCTCACTGCTGCCGTTCCTGCTGCTCGCCCTCGGCGCTCGCGCCTCCGACGTGGTGGAGCTCAGCGATGCCGATTTCGAGAGTGGCCTGGCGGAGCGCCCGGGGCTGGTGCTCGTGGAGTTCTTCGCGCCCTGGTGAGGGGCCGCTGGGGGCGGGGGGGCCGGGGGCGGGCCGAGACGGGTACTCGGCCGGTCTGACTCCCTTCCGTGCCCCTAGGTGCGGGCACTGCAAGCGGTTGGCGCCGGAATACGAGTCGGCCGCGACCCGGCTGAAGGGAATCGTGCCTCTCGTGAAGGTGAGCACAGGCTCCCGCGTTGGGGCCGACCCGGAGGCGGCCAGCGACCGGACTTCTGCTCCGCAGATCCGACGGGCGTCGTTTCTTTGATGCCTTGGAGCCCTAAAATAATCTGGAAGCCGATCCTTGCAGGGCTGCAGCCGCGCAGCTGGTGTGCAGAGGGTGTGTGAGCGCTCGCCCCAGCCGGGGAAATAGGCTTGCTCTGAGCTGTGTGATGAGGCTGAGAGTGAGCACCGTGCTTCACATACCCATTGAGGCTTGCTGACCAGAGGAAGCTACAATCTTTCTGCCACAAAACTTGTAGGGTTTTCTCAAATCAGAATCTCTCTCTTCCGTTATGGGAAGTGGCATGGAGTCTTGGCACCATGCCGTCCTGGTCAGGTCAGCCTGTTTTCTTCAGGTGTTATATGAACTTCAAGATTGATGAGGTGCTGAGAAATTCCTTGTCATTGATTGCAAGAAGCTATCCTTTCTAGTATTTTTTTGATGTGTAGTCTGGTGAAACTTGGAACTATTTAGTCTTTCCAGTATTTTCTCAAATATTTTTCTGGGCCTCTCACTATACCTGTGCTACCTCTTTCCCAGTCTGGGCTGTCCAGCAGCAGGCAGTGTGTGACAGATCCCTCTAGTCCCTTGGCTGGGTTGGGTGTGTTAGGGCTGATCTCAGGCTGAGTAGCAAGATTTCTTTTCCTTTAGGTTGACTGTACAGCAAACTCCAACACCTGTAACAAGTATGGAGTCAGTGGATATCCCACATTAAAGATTTTTCGAGATGGAGAAGAGGCAGGGACCTATGATGGGCCCAGAACAGCAGGTAAGAGCTGGTTGGCAGCGTCTGGCTTGCTGAGCTGCTGCAGGAGGCAGGCCCACATGTAACAGCTTAGTGTCCAGGGATGCAGAGAAGGTTCCCACCTACCCATACATCCCCCAACCCCTTACCGTTTCCAGAACTCTGTGCTGGCAAAGCCTGGGCTGTTTATTTTCCCTTAAAGCTCTCCTTTAAAGGTGAAGGTTTCCACGTTAGCTCCTAGCTCCCAGGATGCTAGAAAGTTCCTCTGTGAAGCTGATGGGAGCAGTCCTTCAGTTCACATATGTGTTGTATGGGAGATGTGTATGGATTCTGCAGAAACAATTTTTGGTTTAGGAAGCTTGAAAAATGTGTTGTGGAACTTGGTATTGATCCCTTTAATTATTTTGCTAATCTTTCAAGATGGGATTGTCAGCCATCTCAAGAAACAGGCGGGACCTGCTTCGGTGGCTCTCAGTTCTGTGGCTGAGTTTGAGAAGTTCATTGGCGATAAAGATGCTTCTGTCGTGGGTGAGTAGAGGTAGTGCATCATGAAATGAGTGGGCGCTGGGCTCTGGGAGCTTGTGTGGAAAGATCAGAGGCAGTACCACAGGCTGTAGCAAAAGAAATTCCAGATGGACATGAACAAAAGCACTGCTGGTAATGAGAACAATAAAGCCCTAGAACATGTATCCAGAGGGATTTAAAAACATCCAACCTGAAAGATTTTCACAACTTAGTTGGACAAAGCTTTCAGCAACCTAGTCTGGCTGGGGCTGGTTGTACTTCAAGTGGGAGATTGGACTTGAGGACCTCTGGGTATTCCTTCCAAACTTTTTTATTTTTTTCCTGGCCATCTGGCTTTGTTGGCTCCCCTGGTACCATAGTATATATTTTCCAAAAGTTGTTGCTTTCTTTGCTGGCTGACAACAGGTAGCTTTGGGTGTTGGAAGGTGCATTTGTTGGTCTGGTGTCATCAGAGGACTGTTGGCATCGGGTGATGTGTCTGTGGTTACATGTGGCTACAGCAGATGGTGCAGCTCAGGTGCCATCTTGTAGGTATAACCACATGAGCATTAATCAGCATTCCTAAACTTACTGTTATTAAGTGCCAGTGGCTGTTGTTATACAGTCACCAGTGGATGTCTGGGTGTTCAGGGGACAATTGTCCTTGGCTAAATGCCCAAGTTGGGCTTCTCCTGAGTACCATCCTGCTGCTGGAAAGGAGGGGGTGCAAGGAGGTTCCAAAACGTGGGAGAGAAGCTGTCGAAGGTAAAGGCCTCAACATGCATTGAAGGACTGGATTCAGGACTGATCCCAGTGCATTGTAGAGAAAAATGCTGAGAGCTGCAGAGGGTCCGCAGCTGGGTTGGTTTGAGGTCACAGTCTCCCTTTCTGCTGCAGGCTTCTTTGGTGATGCATCTGGGGATGCTTACTCGGAGTTCATGAAAGCAGCCAACAGCCTCAGGGATAACTACCGCTTTGCGCACACCACCGAGGAGCAGCTGGTGCAGAAGTACAGGGAAGATGGAGAGTAAGTTACTTAATACAAAGATTCCTTGTTATTGAGGCATTTGGAACAAATTCATGGATGCCAGTTGTTAACTGGTTTCACTTTCTAAACATAGCTTAAGGTCTGGTTTCTTCCCCAGCTGACAGTGGTGTTTCTTTTGAATTGAGATAGAAAGGTGTAAATGGGTAGAGGCTCTGAAGCATTCGTGTCTGCCTCTGGGTGGAAAGTATCTCAACAGAGACCTTTTACTTCCATATTCCTTGTTATGGTGGGAGTTTTGTTTCTCATTGTGGCCTGTGTCTGAATCATGGAGAAGGCTCTGACAGGTACACCTAATGCACTAGTGGCACCAAAAAGCTAGACAGTGTTGTTTGAGCTATGAACGATGAGCGGGGATTGTCACTGGAGATTGGGTTCTTGCCTCATCTGGCTGCTGTCCTTGGACTCCCAGGGACATTTTGGACTAATTCACAATACCTGCTTCCCTGCAGAGGTATTGTCTTATTCCGTCCTCCACGGCTGACCAACAAGTTTGAGGAGAGCTCTATCAAGTATCCAGAAGACAAAATCACCAGTGGAAAGATTAAGAAATTCATCCAAGAGAACATGTGAGTGATGCTTCACCCGCAAATGTGACAGACTGGCTCCAGTTGGCTTTGTCCCTGTCAGAGCTTGTTTTCCCAGCTGGCATTGCTGCCACTCCCTGCTGCATGTCTTGGCACTGCTTCACTTTGGGGACACCTTCTTGAAATCCTGGCCTGGCTGTTGGCATGCACTCTCCAGATTCTAACCACGATTCTGTTTAAAAACAGAATCTGTGAGAACTGTGCTAACTTTGGCCTTACTTGGGTCAGCTCTAGCCACTGATGTGGCTGGAGATGGAGATTTGACTCAGAATAACCTGGTACAGGAATGAGCAAAGTGTTTCTTCTTGAGGCCTGATCAGTCACGGCATTTAACACTCCCGGGTGGGAAGCAAGTGTGCTGTGTCAAGCCTGTTCTGGGGTCATGGACTCTGCTAATAACCTCTCTCGTTGACAGCTTTGGTATCTGCCCACACATGACTGAAGACAACAAAGACTTGATCCAGGGCAAGGACCTGCTGGTGGCATACTACGACGTTGACTATGAGAAGAATGCAAAGGGATCCAACTACTGGCGCAACAGGTGGGAGTGGTGGGGGGTAAATCAGCCTCGGACTGTTCCTGCCTTGCTGCAGTTCCATAGCTTGGGTGACAGTCCTCTGAAACCCTGCATGATTGCTCTTGCATCCCTGGTCCTTAGGGACTTAGACCTTACCCACAAACTGCCTCACTGCTGTGGTGTGCAATTCTGCCCTTCGTGCCTGAGGCCCTGGGGTCACGCAGGTGGAGGATGGAAACACGCAACACTTGCCTCAGTCACCACAGACACAAGCTTACTGGTCTGCTTCTCAGCACCATTTCTACAGGACTTGGCTCTGAAGAGCACTTTGTGCCGCTGAATTCCTAGCCTGATGTGCACGTCATCCTGAAGGGTGTCACATCATGTGGAAGAAGATGTTCCAAGAAATAATGCTTTGTGGTTTTGTTTGTTATTTTTTCCCCTCAGAGTTATGATGATTGCAAAGAAGTTCTTGGATGCTGGCCACAAGCTGTCTTATGCTGTTGCTAGTCGGAAAACCTTTGGCCATGAGCTTTCTGAGTTTGGTCTGGACAGCAGCGTGGGCGAGGCCCCTGTCGTTGCCATCAGAACTGCCAAAGGAGATAAATATGTCATGCAAGAAGAGTTCTCGTGAGTTCTTGAACTTGGTGGTAGTGGGTGTCACTTGATGGACTTTGGTCTAGAGGTCTCTGACCAGATGATTTAACGAAGCTTTCCTCCAAGCTTTGTTAGCTTGGAGGAAACAGGAAAACTCAATGTTCCAGCTGGAAGATATAAGTGCTGGGTCAAAATGGCTCCTGCTCATGTGTTTTCCTGCTCTCCAGAAAGCTTGCAGCCCCTCCTGTTACACAAAGGGAGAGAATTTAATTCAAGATACTGAAATGTCTGGTTAGGAATTAGGGTGCAATAAAGGGCAGAAGGAATAGTTGTACCTTTCATTTTGAAAAAAACCTGAAGGATGCTGGAAGGCCTAAAACCTTGAATGGGATGTGCATCCAGCCTCCTGTCAGAGCCCTTAAGGACATCCTTGCACTTGTTCTGGGGTCTACTAAGCCAGCCCCAGACTGGCGCTGTCAGAGATACAGGTGGCATCTGTTGTGTGGGTGGAAGGAGCTTAAATAAGCCTTGAAAGTTTCCCCCTCTCATGCTGTGTGTGTGATGATGGCTGTAACATCACTTTTCTTTTAGCCGTGACGGAAAGGCTCTGGAGAGATTCCTGCAAGATTACTTTGATGGAAACTTGAAAAAGTACCTGAAATCAGAGCCTGTCCCTGAAAGCAACGATGGCCCCGTAAAGGTGAGTGGTGCTTATGGCTGCAGAGACACTGCTCAGCAGCAGCTTCCTGTGCCTATGTGAAGTGCTGGTAGTGTGGCACGGTGGCAACTCAAGAGGCCTCTGTGGTGATAGAGGAATTACTCACTCCCTTGTTCCACTGCAGCTTTCTGAGGCAAGGGAGACATGCAGCTTGGGTTCTGTTTTTTTCTCTCAGCATAGTAGCTGCTGCTTGGCCACAACAGTTACATGCTTCATGAATGCAGCAGCATCCAGATTTCCGGGGATTACACAAAGGCCTGCCCTCTTGGCTTGTGCTCCCTCATGGCATGGTCTTCCTATTGGTTGTGACTGCACTATTTTACTGGTTGTGACTCCATGTTCATCTTATCATTGGGATCTGGTATAATTCCTGCCTTTCATCCTCCCAGGCAATTCTGCCCTGAGTAAGAGCATTCCCTGGCCTGGCTTTTTGATGAGTGCCTTATACAGGAGTGTGAGTCACAGGATTCACAGATGTTTTTGGAGGGATGGGGATGGTCTCAGCCAGTCCTGCTAGGCTGATTGCTTGCTGGGATTAAAAAGAAATGGCTTTTATCTTCCTGCAAGGAAACCATATGCAGACCTCACTCAGAGGTAGTGCTGGTAACTTATGGCAGGTTTTTACCTGCATGGTGAAGATGAGGAGTGCTATGTTTGGTTGTCGTGCTGCTCGCTGTGCAGGTGTGGGAGAACCAGGTTTGGGTGGAGTGTGTGGAGCATGTCATATCACAGCCTCATCTCTGACTTGGAAGGAACTAACTGGTTGGATCAAACCTTACAGGTGGTGGTGGCTGAGAACTTTGATGAAATTGTTAATGCACAAGACAAAGATGTCCTGATAGAGTTCTATGCACCATGGTGCGGCCACTGCAAGAATCTGGAGCCCAAATACAAAGAACTGGGGGAGAAGGTAAGTCTGAGACTCTTGCAAATGTGAACTAGAATTTTGCAGCAGTAAATGATCCTGCAGGTTGTTTTTAGCCTCTGTGAAAATGGGGCATAACTGTGCCTTCCTGAGGACTGCAAGTTTTGGTCTCTCTGTGGGGGGCAAATATCTCACAGCAGGATCTGTGGTAGCAACCACACTGGTATATTTGGTCTGTGTTCTTGGCTAGGGCACAGGATTATTCCTTGATTCAGTGACTGGCCTCAACCGCCCAAGTTTCTTTTTGGGTCTTTTCCCTCTGCATGATGATAGTCTCCCATCTAGTGAGGGTTGGTGAAATGGCATTCCCTGTGCACTGTCCTCTGACACCACTGTCCCAGATTGTGCTGACTGCTGGGTTCCTGGATTTTGGAATTGGTTACTGATGGGTTCTTTCTACCCACAGCTCAGCAAAGATCCCAATATCATCATTGCCAAAATGGACGCTACAGCCAATGATGTGCCTTCTCCCTATGAAGTCCGAGGGTAGGTCTGACTGCTGTGTTACCACATGTCTGTCTCTGTCTGACCTCGGCCACAGCACTGAAGAGCTGAAAGAGCCTCACGGGGAAGGGTGTGGGGGTTGCCAGGCAGTAGCTAGGTGACTGCTGGGCAATGGCTCGATGTGGAAAAATCAAGAGTGAAAACAAAATACACTGATCTGCCTGGCTTCTCCAGGATTCTGGTGTCCTGGCTCTGCCTGGAGGTCTGTCCTGCTGCTTTGGAATCTTCTGTGATTCTGTTCCTGGCAATGTGAAAACAAATCCAGGCTTGCTGTTCCAAAAGCAGTTCAGCTAGCAAACTTGAACCTGTGAGCTCAGCCAGATCTGCGGGTGTGGCCCAGCTCTTGGAGGCCATACCTGGTGCCTCAGAGCCACTGAAGCACTGCCATGTTAAACCAGGGCAGTGTGGGATGTGAGTCCCTTCAGCTGGGGCTGGTCTTACAGAAATCAGAACATGTCAGGAGCTCATGTGTTTCTTTTCTCTCTCCAGTTTCCCCACCATCTATTTTGCTCCAGCTGGCAAGAAGCAGAGTCCAAAGAAATATGAGGTGAGTGTTTTGCTGTTCTTGATGCTTTGTAAAGAAGTGAAGAGCACTCAGGTGTTCAAATCATACTCAGGCCTCTTTAGAGTTGGGGGTGGCACCGTGTCCTGTTACCCTGGGAACACACCTGATGGTGATGAATGCTCCTGCTGGGAGTGTTGTACTTTGTGCTGTAGGTCCTGGGGAGAAGTCTGCTTGCAGTCACCTGGGTCTCCTGCCTTGGCACCTGAATCCCCCTGAGGAGAGGGGAAGCCCATGGCAGGTAGAAGTCCTACCTGACTGTTGTTTGCTTTCTGCAGGGGGGCAGAGAAGTGAGTGACTTCATCAGCTACCTGAAGCGGGAGGCAACCAACACTCCTGTGCTGCAGGAGGAAGAGAAATCCAAGAAATCCAAGAAGAAGGTGAAGGAGGATTTGTAAAGTACCTACTTGCCACCTTGTCAGGATGAGCTCTGTGAATTGGGGAAGCACTGGTCAGACTGGGGCCAGTTCTGGGCTGTGGAGAGCCAGTGGCCATGTGGGCCGAGGGGCCCCAGCTGCTGTATCTAGTAATGTTTAATTTCCTGCCGTCTCTTAGCTGCACTGTTGTGGGGCTCCCCAGGCTGGTTTGTTTTGTGGTTTGGGAGGGGGTGGGGGTACAGTTATTTTCTAATTTTTTTTGTACATTTGGAGAAGTGAAACAATAAAATGACCCCCTTAAGAGCAAGTGTCCCTGTCTTGGGGCAACCCATCAGACCTAACAGTGGGATCGTGCTCTTTGTAGGCAGCAGCTTCCTGCTGCAAGTTGTTCCCTGCAGTGAGCCCTCCTAGCCATTGAGTTCAGCCTTTAGTCCATTCTCCTCTTTCCTCAGCTGCCAGAGCCCCTCCAGAATGTAGCAGCAGCAGCAGCCCCGATGTGTTGGGCTTTCGGTGCTGCATTTGCACATGTTTTGGACTGGGGGACTCTGGTCACAAGTGCCTTTGCTGTCTGTGTGCTGCCCTAGCAAGCTCAGAGGTACTGTGACTGTTAGATCAGAGCAGTGCAGGCACATGGAGCAGGCTGGCAAGGGCTTCCCTCAGCAGCAGCAATAAATCAGCTTTGAAGCTGGTGCAGGAGTAGTCAGGTGTAGGGGGAGGAGTGTTAGTACCTACAGCCTCTGTCTGAACACAGGTAGAGCCAGGGCCAAGGGTGTTTGTCACAGACTGGTGCTTGGCTGTGGTGAGGGTAGATAAGACCAGTTAATTATTCCTTCTCGTGCTAAGAAACAGGCTGGTAGCTGTGAGTCTCTTCAGCAGGGGGAGGAGTAGACCGTGTGGTATGGCCTGTGACTGACCCTCTGAGGGTGTTCTGCTGTCCTTTGGGAAGGGCAGGAAAGAGATGGGCTGACCAGGTAGGGGCTGTTGCCCTGGCTCTGGGTTCCTGGACTGCATGCAAGTTGAAGTGAAGCTCAGCACACTCAAAGTATTGTTGCATGGCAGCAGTTACCATGGCAAGAGCCAGAGCTTGCTTTCTCTGTGGATTCCTCCCCCACAACTCAAGGCCTGGGTATCTTATGTTTTGCTGCTGGAATACTCCAGGTACAGTAGGTCATACAAGGCTTATGGTGTACTTCTTTGACTACAGTAGCTGTGCAGTACAACAGTTTCTTTCTCAGCTACATTAGTATTGCAAACCACACCTACCTTCTTGTGCTCTGCTGCTGTGGCAGGTGCTCTGTCCCCTAATGCATGCAGGTGTCGAGGCACCTTTGGAGGAGCATGTGATGTCCAGTGGCCTCTGCACAGACTGGCAGGAGCCCTGCACCTGGCTGTGGGCTCCAGGCACTGCTGCAAGGAAAAGGAATACAACAGGCTCCACTGACAGCTGGCAGTTGCCCATGGAACACCAAACTGGAGTTCTGCTTCCTTCATGGGCAGGGCAGTGCCCTCCATCAAGCCAAGGAGAGCCAGGGAAGTGGTTCTGATCCTGGCGTTGCTCCCTGGTTTGTGACTGTTCACCTGGTGGCAGCTGGGGCACTGAACACAGGTAAAACTCTTCAGCATGTTTGCCCCAGAGCATCACTGCTGCCAGAGCAGCCTGGGTGAAGTTAGCACAGGCCTGGGGAAGCTTTCTGGCAGGAGAGACAGAGGATGAGGAAGGGCTGTGCTGGTGCCTACCCAGATGTCCCTCACTGAGCTTCAATTGAGGAGGAACAGGCATTTGAGGAAGGATCTGTAGATTGTTGCCTGGAATACTTGGCAAACGGAATGGCTACAGACCTTGCTTTCAGTGAGACCTGCATGGAGAGCTGGTCCTGTGTAAGAGCAAAGCCACCACCCAAAGTAACACATTCCCCCAAGCTGGCTCAGGCTTTAGCAAAAGATCTCCAGGTGCTTGGTTCTGCCTCTCCCCCTGCAGGGAGCAGGGAATGAGCTGGCCCCAGGTGCTTCAGGGCAGCTGGAGCAGTCGGCACTGCTTCAGACACAGATCCAGATGAGCAAGAAAAAACTGCAGCAGCGATGTGCCTAGGAGGTCCTGCTTCTTTCAAACTGCAAAATCAGGCTTTTGATGTGAGACAGCTTTCGGTGGAGATATTCACAGTGATTCTTCTGCTGCTAGCTGGGATAAGTCTGGAGGGGGAAAAAAAAATGTATGGATCATGTCCAGGAAGAAACCTGGAGCTGCCCTGCATCTAGCCTCACCTTGAGGTAGTGGTACTGGTGCACAATTGTAGCTTCAAGTGCCTGAAACCCAAAACCCAGGTGGGCAGGACCAGAGCACGGCTCTACGATGCCATCATGCCCAGGTCTGCTGCTTGCCTTGCGTTCCTCTGTTCCTTGCATCAGCCTCTTCATCTTGGCTCCCAGTTGCACCACTCTCCAGTTCCTGCTGCTGCTGAGAGCATGCACGTCGTGGTACTCAGTGCAGTACTGCCTGCCCCAGCTGGGAGACCCTGGGCCTGCAAGACCCATGTGGCAGAACAGGGCCCGTGTTCCTGCCAAGACCCGAGGCCTGAGGGGCAGTGAGCAGGCAGGGCTGTGCCATGGCTGTGCCCAGACCTAGTGCAGCTGTGGGCAATGAGGGAGGAGCTCATCTCGGCCCCTCAGGGTTGTGGGGCTGGGCCAAATTGCACTAAGCAACAGGGAGCCTTGTGGCAATGGATGCCAAGCTCTCTTACTGTAAGTAATGCGGGATTTCTGCTGAGAAGAAGCTGCTCGCCTGGAACCTGGCATGTGGCAAGGACCAGATCATCATGTGGATAAAAGCTCTTTGGAGCCACTCTCCTCCACCGCGGCTAGGTTCTCCACAGGGCCTTTTGGGGAGCCTCTGGGGCTGGGATACAGGGCACAGGGGCTGCCTTGCTCGGCCACACAACTGTGGTAAAGATGGACTGAGGCTTTGAGACTGTGGGCTTCATCCAAGTTTCCACTGTCCATGTGTTTGCCCTGGCCTCCTGGCCAAAGCCTCTCTGCTTGCCGTGAGTCCTGTTTTGGGACACCTGTCTCCTCCCAGGGCACCCTAGGGACTGTTCTGGCCTCTGCTGCATGAGCTGGCAGGGCCATATGCCCCGTGCTGTGCCTCCAACTGGCTGCTGGCCAGAGCACGGATGACACTGGCCTGCAGGAACCAAGACATTCTTCCGATTTCCCCGGTCCCCCAATGCATTCACCCCCACCCTGGCTTTCCCTGCTGTCCCTTCGATTCCCCAACCCCTGGTTGCCCAGGGGACCCTGATCCCCTCGGTTCCCCCTGGCTCCCTGACACTGTGGCCGCCCTGGGCCCTGCGGTTCCCTCATTCACTCCCCAGGTGCCTTGGAAGGCGATCATGGGCCTCGGTGCCCCCTGCAACAATAGCGGCCGCCGGTGAGTCTCGCCGGTGAGCCCCGCCGGCGCCCGATTCCCCCCCGCCAGGCCCGGTTCCCCTGCCGCCGCCTGCAGCCCTGCACCGCCCGCGCCGCCGAGAGCCACAAGTGCAGAAGGCTGAGCCGGAGACCCGGCCCGCAACTTCGGCACCGGAGACGCCCACACAGCTCTGCCTGCAGCCACGGCATTGCCCGGAACGCGCGACGGCGGCGGGCGGTGGGGCAGCAGCGGGCCGGCCGGGCGGCGGGAGCCCCGCGGCGGGGCTCGCCTTGAGCCAGCTATTTTTGCCGCCGGCCCGGACTAATCCCCTGAGCCGCTTCCCGGCATTAGGTAACGGCGCGGCGGCATGCGCTCCGCGGCGTCCCCGGCCCGGGCGACCCCCGGCAGTCGCGGCGCGGCGGGACCGGTGGCGACACGCTCGGTGCGGGCTGGGGGCCGTGGGCACCCGCCGACGAGCCCCGGGTGGGCCCGGACCGAGGCTAGCAGGTAGCGGCGGGCGGCGAGGAGGGCCGGGGGCGGACATGCCGGGCCCGTCGCCCGGCGGGTCCCCGGAGAGGGAGACAGGAGCCGGCGGGCGGCCGCGGGGACCCGGCCGAGACCGGCGGGTGCGGTTTCGGCTGCCTCACACCGCCATCGCGGTGCCGTCGGTGCGCGAGGAGGAGCGGCTCTTCTACCGGCGGCTGGAGGCACTGGCGGTGCCGGGGCCCAGCGGCTTCGGGCCGCTCTTCGCTTCCGACGGTTGGAGCGACTTGACGGGTGAGCGCCGGCGGGCGGCCTCGGGAGAGCCGGGCCGGGGACCCAGGCTAGGACGGCCGGTACCGGGGAGAGTCGGGCAAGGGGTGCCGGTTTCGGGGCTCCCGGCTGGGCTCTCAGCACCTCCTCCCCCGCAGAGGACGGGCTGCTGCGGAAGCGCGTGGTGCGGGCCGGGCCGGGCGGGCCGCGGCCGTTGCCGGGCCAGGAGGTGTCGGTGAAGGTGCTGGGCGCTCTGGAGGACGGCGGGCTGGTGGAGCGGGACCCGCGGCTCATCTTCGTGCCGGGTCACGGGGACGTCGTACAGGTGAGCCCGAACCGGTGCGCGGTTCAGTGCCGTGCGGGCTCAGCGTCGCCCGGGGCTGCGACGCGCCAACCCCGCCCTGCCCATCCACAGGCACTGGAGCTGGGCGTTCCCACCATGCAGCCCGGGGAGGTTTCCTTCTTCCTCGCCGCTTTCCCCTACGCCTACGGCCGCCCGGGCAGGTAGGGCGGGCGAGCAGAGGGACCGGGCAGGCGGGTACTGGAGCAGGCACGGGGCGGGAGGGCAGACGGACCGGGGCGGGCAGGGCACACGGGCAGGGGTCGGGGGCAGCCGGCGCTGTACCAGCAGGGAGCCCGACGTGCCGCCCGAGGCGCCGCTGCTGTTCGAGGTTACGCTGCTAGAGGTGCGGGACGGCCCCGACCCGCAGGCGCTGCCGCCCGCTGTCCGCCTGCGCCTGGGCTCGCAGCGCCGGGAGCGGGGCAACTTCCACTTCGCGCGGGGTGACTTCGCGGCGGCGCTGCGTTCGTACCGGCTGTCACTACGCGCCCTGGACGGCCCCATCACCGGTGAGACCGGACGGGAAGGAGGGCCCGGGGCTGCGGGGCTGGGGTGCTGAGGTCGCCACTCGCCCTGCAGCTCCGCCCGGGCCCGAGGAGGAAGAGGAGCTGCGGGAGCAGCGCGTGAAGTGCCTCAACAACTGCGCGGCCGCTGAGCTGAAGCTGGGGCGGGCGGAGGAGGCGCTGGTGGCCTGCGAGGCGGCCCTGCGGATCAGCCCCGACAACGGTCGGGCGTTACTCCGGCGCGGGCAGGTGGGACTCGCATCGCCCCACACCGCCCTGCTCCCCTCGGCCCGGCCGTCCGCTACCCTCCGCTCCTCTCTCCGCAGCTGCTGGCAGAGCAGGGCCGGGACGCAGAGGCGGCGCTCGTCCTGAGGAGAGCCCTGGAGCTGGACCCGGCCAACAAGGTGTGGGAGGCGGGGGTCCCACAGGACATGGTGCCAGGAGTGATGGGGAGGATCCCGCAGGAGTCGGTACTGGGTTCGTCGGGTGTCCCACCGGAGCCCTGCCCGCCGCAGCTGCTCCTCGCCTGCAGGTGATCCACACCGAGCTCTCACGGCTGGCGAAGCGCCAGAGCCGCCCGTCCAGCACCGCCCCGCAGAATCCCCACCGCGACCCCATGCCGCCACCGAGCCCCGAGTGCGTAGGCGAATCAGGCTGTGCAGGGACGGATGCCCGTCCCGCACCCTCTTGGCGCGGACGGTGCCCATAGCCGTCGCCTCCCGTAGATCCCCCGCACCGCCCGCGGCGGAAGGAGCGGTCTGAGCGGCCCCGCAGCGCCCCAGAGCCTGACCGAGGAGATGGAAGAGCTCTCATACCGTCCTCCTCGCATCGCCCTACACTCCCTGAGGCGGAGAAGAACGCTGCGGGGGGAAGGGCTGAGGAAGGGGCGGGACAGCGCCCCGCCCCCGTCCCGCACCTTCCGCATGGCTCTCCCCGCTCCGCAGCGCTGCCCGCACGGCGCGTGACGTCACGATGGGGGTGGTCCCCCATGGCACGCATCCTGACGCGCGGGGGCGGCTGCGGCGCTTGCGCCCAATCTTCCGGCTTTTTCGCCCCCGCCGGCAGAAGAGCGGCCGTAGCCCGCGGCCAATCAGGCGGGGCCTTGCCGGAGAGACGCGCCAATGGGAGTGCAGCGGGGGGTGGATCGGCGCGATGATTGGCTGTGGCTCCCCTTAAAGCATGGCGTGGGGCGGAGCGTGGGGGGGGTCAGTGCGGGACGTGGCGGTGGAGTGGAGGTGGGAGGGAGCGGCGCCATGACCCGTGAGTTGGGGTGGGGGGGGGGGGGGGGAAGGAAGGAAAGAAAGAAAGGGGGTTTGTGCTGGGGCTGACGAGTGTGGTGGGTCGGGGTGGGGGAGGCTGTCCTGGGACTCAGGAGTGCGGTGGGGCCGGGGTCAGGGGCCATACCACGATCCGCCGGTGAGCCGCGACCCGCCCTGCGGGCAGCGGTCGGGCCGGGGTGTGGGGGGCGGGTTGCGCCCCGGCCCTTAAGCGGGGCCGGGCTGCGCTGAGGCGGGCGCGCCGTGGCAGGCGGGAACCAGCGCGAACTGGCGCGGCAGAAGAACCTGAAGAAGCAGAGCGACTCGGGCAAGGGCAAGCGGCGGGACGACGGGCTCTCGGCTGCCGCCCGCAAGCAGAGGTGAGCGCCGGGCCGGCCCCGCCGGCTTCCCCCGCCCCGCTCCCCGCTCCCGCCCCGCGGCGGTGCCGGCCCCGCCGCCAGCCCCGCCGCGCTCCCTGCAGGGACTCGGAGATCATGCAGCAGAAGCAGAAGAAGGCCGATGAGAAGAAGGAGGGCAACAAGTAGCGGGCGGCCTCGCCGGGCCGCCGCCCCAGGGCCGGTCCCGCCGGCAGGATGCCCCGCGCCGCCCCAGGCCGGGTCCCGCCGGGACCCCCGGCATCGCCCCGCGCCCTGCGGCGCCGTCCCCTATTAAAGTAGCTGTGGAGCCCTGCACGCTGCGTCTGCTCGTCCGTGCGCCGGGCGGGGGGTGGGCGAGCATGGGTGCTGCCGACGGAGCAATCGCGTCCGCGGAGCGAAGGACCGAGCGCGGCCGTCGCAGAGTCAAGCGGCGGCATCTTGACGGTGAGGAACAAAGGTGGGGTCGGGCCTGGGCGGTCCTTGGGGCAGCAGCCGGGGATCAGCGTGGGGGCTGAGGACCGAACGCCCCGGGGCGGGTGGGAGAGCCGGGAGCCTCCAGGAACGAAGCTGGAGAGTATGGCGCTGGAGCGGGCCGGGGCGCAGCGAGGGCTCAGGGCCGGTCGGAGGGCGGCGGTGGAGAGATGGCGGCCGGGCCTGCGCACCGGGGGAGAACCGCGCTGCGGCACGGCCGGGGCGGGCCCAGCTGTAGCTGCCCGTGCGCCGCGCTGTGTCCGGCAGCAGCGCGGAGCCGTCGGCGTGGCGGTGCTGAGGTCCAGCCCAGTGCGGAGACCGGTGCCGATAGCCCTCTTCATCTCCCTGCAGGGCCAGAATCGTGGCGTCAGCCTGATCCGGCAGCACGGGGACAGGTCTTGGGGTCGGGTCCCGCGGCAGCCTGCATTCCTCACCGAGCCAGTTGCAGCACCGCCTCCACCACGCTGGTGCTGTCCTTGGCGCTGGTCTCGCAGAACAGGCAGCCGTGGGCCTGGGGGTGGCAGTGGGGCCCTGGTTACCCAGGGGGCCCTGAGAAGCTGCTGCTCGCTATGGCCAGTTGCAGCCTCTGACCTGTGTGGACCCCTTCTGCCTAGCCAGGCTGCAGGTCCGACTTGTTCCCCACCAACATCAATGGCTGTGACTGCTTGGTGTCCTGCAGGATGGAAGGGTGGCATGGGGCTCTTTGGGGCTGGCAGCCTACAGCCACATTGGCTGCCTCCCATCATGCCTCTGCTGAGCCTGGGAGCCAAATGCAGTTCCGGGCCTGATACAAACACTAGGAAGAGGGAAAACGTTGGGGGAAGCACTCCCACTTTCCTGGGGGGTCCCCATTGCCTGGCAGTAGCCCAGCTCCTGCCTGTCTCATTCCTATTCCCCAGGACAGGTTGGGGCACAGCACATCCTACCCTCCTGAAGCCTCAAGGCTCCTGCCCCTCTCTTGGGGGCTGTTGTCTTGGACCCTTCCCACCTTGATGTCCTCAGTCCACTGGCGGATGCTGAGGAAGCTGCTCAGGGAGCTGATTTTGTAGAGGAGCAGCACGCCATGGGCTTTGTGGAATTAGGATTGGGTGATACTCCGTTACCTAAGGCTGGGGGTGTCACTGCTGCTGGTGCAGTGACTGGCTGCTGTGGGGCTGCTGCTGGAACCCTGGCACAGCCCCAGGCCTCCTGGCCCTATGCTCTCACGTCTCCTGCCCAGCTGTGTCCCAGATCTGTAATGTGGCTTGTTCCCCATCCACCGGCAGCTGCTTGATCTAGAAGTCCACCCTTGCTAGGAGGAACACTCAGGCCCTTCTCCTGTGCATCTGCCCTGGCTGTGGGGTCAGGGGTGCTGGGGACTCATGCCAAGGGTGCTGGGGATGTCCCCTCAGCATGCATTTATGCAGAGGTACAGTAGGAAGCTGGACTTCCCTGTGTCCCTATCCCCAGCCAGCACCAGCTGGTACATGGCGCAGGTCCCTCCCCTCACACCCCTGTTGTGACAAGGGAGGTGGGTGCCAATACAGGGGTGTGCTCAGCTCCTCCATCCTGGCCCTTCACACCACATGGGGCAGTCTGGTTACCTCTGGGGTAAAGGCAGGAGGCTTCCTCTTGCCAAAGCACTGCAGGGTCCCTCTGCCTCACACCTCTGAGGGCCAGGGGCCTGCTGGGTGACAGGAGTCATGGTGAGGGGCCCAAGCCTAGGAGCTGCAGGTGAGCAGACCTGTGCCCCTCTTTGGGCCAGGGGAAGGCCCCTCGCCTCAATGTCCCGATGGGAGCTGGGGGAAGGCGTGTCCACTGAGCTGTGGCTGTTCATGCTGCTGCGTGAGGACGCTGTGTCCATGCTGGAGGTGGAACTCTGCGGCTGCCCAAGGCCAGTTCTGCTGCAAGCCAGCTCCCTGTCTGCTTGGGAGGCTGCATTGGTGATGTGGGGAGCTGTTCCCCCAGGTCCTGTGTGAAAGGCAGTGCTCAGGGAGGGGGCCACATGCTGTCCCTCTGCTGGTGGGGTGAGTGATGGCAGCTGAGCCAGCCTGCCTGCACCTCATGGGGGCCATCCATGGCAGCACAAAGCACCCTGCCTGCCCCTGCTCCCATGGTGGGTGCTGGTCCCTGTCTTCCATCCTCTCCTGCATGGATGACAGCTCCAGTATCCCACGGCTGCAGGGCTTGCTGCCGGCAGGCTGGGGGGTGGCGTGAGCTGAGCTGCGGGGCTGAGCCGTGGCTGCTGCTCTCCCAGAGGCTCCTGCTCACCATCCTGGTCTGAGGGAGCAGCTGGGCTTGGCCCAAGGACCCCTGGGCAGGTGCACATTCCTGGTTGTCCCAGTGGCTGCTCCCCTGCTGCTGCGTGGCCGTGCTGCACCATCCTGATGTACCTCGTGAATGTCCCATTCTCTGCCATCTGCAGGTCTCCAGTAGGAAGCTGGCATCCTTCTAGCAGGGCCTCACGGATCCTGCCTGAGGCTGGCACAGGGACTGTGTGAGGCTGGGACATCTGGGGAGCCCCAAGGACACATGGTGTTGCAGCAGTTGCCAGTGAAGGGCCCGGAGGGACATGCCAGTGGCTGTGGGCAGGCTGCCCAGTGGCCTGTGCTTGCAGCAGGCATGAGCAAAGCATTGTTTCCCCAGAGGACATCCCGCAGTGCCTGCAGCACAGGGGTCTGGCAGAACCCCCGTGCCGGGATCTGCGGGGACCTGCAGCAGTGCTGCTGACTCGGGATGTTTCACAGGGCTGGGCCAACCCCACCATTCCCTCCCCACAGTGCCACCTCTCGTGCTGCTGGACCCGCTCAAAATTCCCTCCCCTGCTGTTCCAGCCCTGTGGGACATGCACTCGGCCCAGTCTTCTGGGTGGGGTGAGGCAGGTGCCCACTGGGGCACAGCCCAGGACACTGGGGACCCCTCAGGTGATGGGGGCTGCAGGGAACCCCCACTCCAGTGTTACCTGGCTGATGCCTCCAAGACGGTGCCCCAGCTGCCCGCCCTTCCCCCCGAGCCCCCCATGTGTCCCTGCATCTCCTGGGCAGGAGAGGTGTGAGGGGCAGCCCCAGGGCACTGGGCACTGCAGTCCCTCATCTCTGCTGCTGCCATCAGAACCCCCACAGTTGCCTTGCTGCCACACTGGGACCAGTTGGGCCCCAATGGCACTCACCCTGCAGTGCCGCCCTTACCTCACCTCCTGCCGCCCTGTATCCCCAGGCTATGCCAGCCTAGTGGGTGCCCTGGTGATGTGTGTCAGTCCTTGTCCTGCACCTGCTGCCACCACCAAAGTGTGGGCCCCCTTGGGCACAGCCCGTGCTGCAGCCCCGTGGTGCTGTGGGCCCCAGGGAGCCGCCCTGCCATGTTTGCTCTGTGGGTGGGGGCCCAGGGCTGCTATGATCCTACAGCCACATTGGCACTGTGCCCTCCCTGGGGGCAGCAGCCATAGGCTGCACACCCTCCTGCACCCCAGGGCCCTGTTCCCTGCTCTGCATCCCCTGCTTGTCCCCCCTCTTCAGCAGAGCCACCCTGAAGGTGTCCTCAGCTGTAGCTGTTGTGTGGCCAGTGCTTGGGCACTGCAGGCACCCCCTCCCCTCTTCCCCATTGCAGCGGCCTGCATGGGGCAATAGCACAGGCTCAGTTCAGAATTTTATATAAAAATGTATTGAAGCAGGTATTTACAGTGAATGCACCATGGCATGGCAGCCGGGACAGAGCCCTGCTCCCCCAGTGCACCCCATGGAACCAGGGCAACCAGGCTGTGGGCTGAGCACCTGCCACCAGCTTGCTCTGGCTCTTTGGGTGGCCCTGGCTCAGCACAGGGCCAGTATCCCAGGCAGCATCCACCTCCCAGGGTTCCCCTCAGGCTCTCAGATGCTGCTTTCTCCTGGGATGGGGTCTCAGGGGAGGCCAGGAGGACCAAGCAGGGCCAGGGCACAGGCACAGGGCACGGCAGGGACCAGCCCCAGGCAGAGTTTGTCCTGGCAGGGACTATGTGGAGACGTTGATGCGCTGTGGAGCACGTCGGCGCCGCACGATGCGCGACCCTGTACTGCCGCACCGGTGCTGTGGGGAGCCATGGAGGCAGAAGGGGCTCAGCAGCAGCCACAGGTAGAGCAGGACACAAACCCAGCACGAGGACACCTTCACCCAGAAGGTTGACCAGCTGCCATGCGTGAAGGTGGTCTCCAGCACCACATTCTCGTAGCTGGTGGGAGAGGGCAGACACTGAATGCACCAGGGATGCCAACACAGGGGGTTCCAGTGCCAGCTGCAGCCACCAGGCCACCCTGTGTCCCAATGGCCATGTGTCCCTGGGCATGTCATTTTGCCATGGGCCCTCCAGCCCTTTTTGCTGCACTGCACAGCTGCCACTGGAGCGGTGCAGGTCTGCGGGCACAGAGCCCTGAGCATCCCCAGCAGGCGCTATCTCGGTCATACCATCACCTGGCTTGGCACAGGGGTTTGGAGTGAGAGCAGGGAGGGCTGGGCAGCAGCACAGGGCCCTACCTGAACCAGTTGGTGAGTGTCATCATAACGTAGAGCGAGGCAAGGAAGAAGACAAAGTGGAAAGCTGAGTAGCTGTAGACCACCCGGTCCTGCTCATCCTGGATGATGAACTGTCCCCTGGCACTCTCCTCCACTTGCTCACATGTATGGTTGCTGTCTGGGAGAGTGTGGGGGCATGACAGCTCCTGCATCCCTCCCTTGCCAGCACTCCCAGGCTGGGACACAGGCTCTGCCCACTCTCCCACACGGACACTGCAGTCACCTTTCAGCTCCTCCTCCATATTCTCAGGGCAGCAGAAGCAACAGGAAGGTTTCTGCAGGGAGAGCAGAGTGGTGACAGCCCTGTGGCCACTGTGGCTGGGCTGAGCCCTGCCTAACACCAGGGCAGGTGGTGTGGGCAGCTCTCTGTGCTTGGCTAGACAGACCTGCTCCTCTCTGGGGCTGGGACAGGGCCTTTAGGTGGTGGGTCTGGGGTGCCCATAGCAGGATGACATGGAGCACAACTGCATCCATACTCACTTTAAACTCAAAGCTGTAGACTTTGACCATCCAGAGGGGCCCAAAGACCTCAGCAAGGTAGGAGGCTTCATTGCTGTGCCCAGGAGAGAGGCAGAAATCATAACACAGGCACCCATCACCCTGTGCCAGGCTCCCAGCCTGCCCCATGGATTCCCCACAGCCACAGGAGGTCTGCTGTGCTGCCCCTGGCTGCCCACCAATGCCCCACTTGCTCTTGTCCTGCCACCCCTTGGGACTCCCTGGCTCTGCTGGCCATGGGGATGGGGTTCCCACGTGGTGCTGGTTGGGCTGGCTGTGCCCAGGCAGGCTACACGCACCATGCAAAGAGCACGCAGGCATACATGATAGCAGCACCCAGCACGGCGACGGTGGTGTCCTCTGTCTGCAGCTCATCCTGCTGGACCGCCGGGAAGCACACGGTGAGGTTCTGCCCCTTGTAGAGCACTGCGGGGAGGTGGAGGTGAGAAGGGCATGCATCATGGTGGGGACTGCTGGTGGTGGACAGGGACACCCACCTCTCTCTGGGGGACGGCTGGACAGTGCAGAGAAGGTGAGGTACATCACATAGCAGCTGATGATCGAGGACTGCAGCAGCCCTGACCGCGGCTGCTCTGCAAGAGTGGGGACAGAGGTGTTACTGGAGTTCCTGGAGTGCCATGAGCTGGCAGATGGGCTCTGACTGGGCCCTGCGCCCTCCTGACACTCCCCTGGCCAATGCCTTGCACCAAGGTAAAGGAGGGGCCAGCAGGAACCCTGGGGAGCTGGGTTCTCCTCCAGAGCCCAAGTGCTGGCCCTGAGCTGGGGCCCACAGTCATCTGCAGCCCAGGACATAGCTGGCCATGCAGCACGGCAGCCTCTGCCATGCTGTGCTGTCTGATACTCACTGAGCCGCACGCATGGTGTAATGGAGATGAAGGACATGATGCCACAGAGGCTGCCATTGATGGCAAGCAGCGCTTTGTTGAGGTGGCAGGCGGCTGGGTGGGTGTAGAACTTGTAGAGGAAGGAGAAGGCGGCAGAGGCAAGGGTGTAGAAGGTGGCTGTGGCCAGCAGCACAGCCAGATACCAGCGCTTGTCCTGGGCAGCGCCTGTCAGCCTGCGGAAGAGCGGGTGAGCGGTGGCAGTGGGCAAGTACCCACCCGGCACCCCAGCACTCACCAGTTCTTGTTCCAGGTGTGTGCAAAGGCTGTGATCAGCACCAGCTGGATGAGGATGAAGGCGAAGCCCCCACAGACACCTATGTAGTGCCAGGCTGGGGGAAGAGGGCAGAGGTGGAGATGGCACAGGGCAGATGGGGGCCAAAAGGGGCGCCCAGGGTGCCAGCTCAGGCAGGGTGGGGGACACACCTTGGATGAAGTTGTCCTCAGGGATGAAGAAGCTGGCAGCCCAGAGGCCCACCAGCACCAGCAGCTTCAGGAGCCAGAACCTGCAGGGCAGTTAGCGTCAGTAGGACAGAACCCCTGACAGCCCCACCCCAGGGCAGCCCCATCCCAGGACACCCTGTCCCAGCCCCGTGGCCCATCCCTACCCATTGTGGAGCTGCGCACGGCAGTCAGAGCTGGAACGCACGTTGAGCAGCAGGGCAGCCTGTGCCAGGTGGAAGCAGGCAGTGCCAAAACAGACCCGGTACACAGCCGAGGAGCCCACCAGCCACTCGCAGTCTGTGCCCCCGGGCAGGTGTTGGCACAGCACCACCGAGAAGGGCACCTGCAGGCACGGTGGTTAATGGGACAGGGCTGCTGGTGTGTCCACCCAGCACCCCCCAGTGCCCACGGCATCCAGCACATCCAAATATTCAATATTCCCACCATTCCCAATACCTTCCCCAGTACCCTGGGACCCCCAGCACGCCAGGCAAATCCTGCAACTTTGGTCCCCCTGGCACCCCGTCCCCCTTGGCACCTCCAGTACCCTTGGCACTCCCAGCAGCCCTGTTACTATCCCAGCATGCCAATATCCCCAGAATCCCAGTGCTCCTGACGCCCCGGCAATTCTGGCATACCCAGTGCTCCCCTGCATACCCCTGGGTGCCTCGAGGTGCCTGGCACCCCAGTATCCCCAGAACTCATTGAGTTACCCTTGAGATCCCCAGCACCCCTGGGACCCCCAGTACCCTGGGTGTCCCAGCTCCCTCTGTCACCTTTTCCGTGATAGCCTGGGCCACGGTGCGGGACAGCATGAGGCAGCACACAGCAGAGGCCAGGACATGCAGGAGCGTGTAGAGGATACGTGTGCTCGTGGACACACGGAGCCCGTGACAACCACAGCAGAGCTGGGAAGGGGCAGGGTCAGTGAGGATCCCAAGGAGCCAGCACACTCTCCCCACCCAGCCTCGCTCCCAGCCATGCTCCCAGTCCCGCCAGACCCCAAGTCCCACCTGGAAGAGCAGCGGGTGCAGGAGGTGCCCGCGTGCCCGTGTGCCCGCCATGGCCCAGCTCGGCTCTGCTCAGCGCTTGCGGCATTGATGGGATTAGGGGATTGTCAGCTCGGCCCGCCCTGCCATCTGCTCACTGCTCCCTCCAGGCAGCCACCCCTGGGGTGCTCCATGGGCACTGCCCAGTGACTCCTGGCCATGGGCAACCCTGCCCAGACCCCGGCCCCTCATTGGGCAGGGCGAGGCCATGGCAGGTGGCCTGGATATGAGCTTGCATGAGGGGCATGTGGGGTCTGCACACGATGTCTTCCTGATCCCATAGCAGTGCCATACAGCTGTATGGAGGATATGGGTTTTACTGAAGGGCTGAAGCAGCCCCGGACACAGAAGCGCCCAAGGGACACAGGTACCTCACTGGGTAGTGGGACGGCATGAAGCACATCCAGCGGGTAGCAGGATGCCTCAGGGTCGGCAGGAGCTGGGGACGAGCAAGGATATACAGGGGGCACTGTGCTGGGGCTGGCGTCACCTTTCTTCAGCTGCTCTACAGCCATTCGGGCTTTGTGCTGGCAGAGGCCTGACACGGCGGATGCCGGGGTCGCGGCTGCAGCGGCGGTGACACAGATCCCCCGTGTCCCCGGTACCACACACAGCGTGGGGCACAGCCCGGCGCGAGGGACGCGCCGTCCCCATCGCGTGGGTGGGTGACATCTGACACGCGTGCGCCAAGGGAGCGGCGGGGGCGGACCCGCCTGTGCCCGGGGCAGCCGGGGCCGCGCGGCGGCACGGCCTCCGACGGCCCAGCACCAGGGCTAGGGGGAGCACGGCCACAGCTCAGCTGCCTCTCGCCCCCGGCAGCGCCCGGGGACCCGGCCAGGGCCCCGCTGTGGCCTGGCTCGTCCGTCCACCCGTGTGGCAGCGGTGGGAGCCATATCGGGGTCGCTGGCCCGGCAACCCCCGTTTTCCAGCAGCGGGCACTCGCGGGCAGCGGCGGGGCTGCGCCCGCCCGATCTGGCTCCGCGCCTCGGCAGCGCCGGGTTCCCGCCGCTATCGAGCTGCCCGAAAGCCCGGGAGTGCCGGCCCTGCCAGCTCCAACGTGCCCGGAGCCCCGAGAGCGCTGAATGTGACGGCTCGGCGGGGCCAGGCCCGGGGGCGGGCCCGGGCTGCGGGGCGGACCCGGCCCGGCCCCCGCTCGCTTGTGGCGGCGCGCGCCGCTCGCTGGCTCGGCCGGCAGCGCACGTGACCGGAAGCGGGCCGCGGCGGCGGCGGGATGGCGGCGGAGGGCGATGTGGAGCTGGAGCTGGAGACGGAGCCGAACGGCTCCGGCGGCGGCAGCGATGGGGCGGGCGGCCGCGCGGCCGAGAAGCCGCGGAAGCACGATAGCGGCGCGGCGGACCTGGAGCGCGTCACGGACTACGCGGAGGAGAAGGAGATCCAGAGCTCCAACCTGGAGACGGTGCGGCGGCGGGACGGGACCGGGCCAGGGTGGGAGGCCGGGCGCTGCCTGCAGCGGGGCCGAGCCGGGCGCTGACCGCCGCGCCTGCACGCCCGTCCCGGTGCCGGTGCCCGTGCCGCCGGCGTGGCGCTGACCCGCCCGGTGCCGCGCAGCGGGGTGACCGCGCTCGTTCTGACAGGCTATGTCGGTGATCGGAGACCGGAGGTCCCGGGAGCAGAAAGCGAAGCAGGAGAGGTAACCGTCCGCGCTCGCTCCGGGGCAGTGCCTATCTTGCAACTTGTCACCACTCGGGACACGACCCGGGCGTCTGCTCAGCGGTCTGACATCCCGGCCCTTCCCCGGCCCCCTCCCAGCACACATTCCACACTGCTGCGAGGGGTCGCTCCTGCCCGCCGCACGGCCGAGGGAGCACCGGGACAGTGGCCAGCGGGGAATGTTGGTCACCGGAGGTTTGTCCGTCTCTTGTTGTAGGGAGAAAGAACTGGCAAAAGTGACCATCAAGAAGGAGGACCTAGAGCTGATTGTGAGTAGGGGCGGGACCCCAGGCAGGCTGTGACGTGTCCCAAATCTTGGGCGCGAAACTGCACCCATGGAGGAGGCCAGTGCATGCCTGCCCTGAGGCCGGTCAGGTGTCCCCACGGGTGGGTGTCCCCCACTGCACCCCGCCCGGCCCGTGGGGCCCTGCGGCTGCTGTATGGGGCTGGGGCTGTTTTTCTGCAGATGACGGAGATGGAAATATCACGGGCCGCAGCAGAGCGCAGCCTGCGCGAGCACATGGGCAACGTGGTAGAGGCTCTTATCACCCTCACCAACTGAGCTGGGTGGCCACGGGCTGCCAGGCATGGGCCTCTTGCCATACCAATAAAGGCACTGGTGGGACTGGGTTGTCTTTGTGGTCTACGCAGGGCTGAGCACATGCCCCTGGCCCTGGGTGCATGGTACCCACAAGTGGAACCCAGCCATGTGGTATTGTGTTGGCAGTGCCAGCTGGGCACCCCTGTGACTGGAGCAGGACAGTGATCTGCCTGAGCACTGAGACATACCGCTCTGTCCTCTTTTGATCTCTGCCCCCGGGACAGCACAGGCTGGACAGGCCCAGGCACAGGCCTGAGGCAGTGATGATGGCTGCTCATGCATGCCCTGCCTACGCTGGTGCCTCCTGTGCTGCCCCAGCTCACCATGGCTCACAAGAAAGACACAGAACAGATGGCCACATCTGTGAGAAGAATGGGCCCAGAGTATGTAAGAAAATCAAATCTTTAATCAAACCCTCCCACCCCACACAGGTAGAAAAGCCAAGCCCTGCAGGAACAGGGTGAGGAGATGGGGTCACCACTGACCAGCCCAAAACAGGGCCCAGACTGACACCAGGGACAGTACAAGCAAGGGATTGTAGACCAGATGGGTGCAAAAGTCCTGTAATTCCTCCAGAAGTGGATGTGCTGGAGCCAGGGGTGCTGCTGCAATGTGCTGGGCACTGCCAAGGTTCCAGGGTGGCCATTGCTGGGACATAGTGTGGCCACCAGCCTGGCCAGCACCACAGGCCATCATTCTCCACAGTGCATGGGCAAGGAGCCCATCGGGTCTGCTCAGCACGAGGAGTGGGACACTGCTTCAGGGTAGGCATGGTACAGGCAGGAGAAGGGCTTGCCACCACAGGAGTCCTGGAACGTGTCCCTTCTGGCCCTGCCCAGGCTCTGGCAGAGCAGTGCCCTTCTGCCAGCATCAGCCACACCAGACCCTCCTGCCCATGCCCTTAGGTCGTTTTTCGTTTCTTGGCTGAGGGTCTCTCAAAGACATCTCGCACACCCGCTGCCTTCTGCTTAAAGAACTTGGTGTTCTGCGCACTCTCCTGGCCCCAGGCTGAGTCAAAGGAGGTGGTGTCCTGGTCCACCAAGTGCGTGTACTTTGTCCGCCCCGAGCGCCCAAAGTTCTTGACCTGGGGAGCAGAAGAACTTGTGAGCAGCTGTTCAGGAGGGATGCAGGACCTGCTGCTCCCCCCTGCCCAGAACTCCCACCCCTTGGCACATGAGCTGGGCACCTTCTGCCAGCACACCCACCTGCATGACTTTGGGCAGGATGGTCTTGTTGAAGTGGTCCTCAAGAGTTGGAGCACTGAAGTCCCTCTTGTACACCTCCTCATCCTCATCCTGCAGGAGAAGGACACACCTGCTCAGCCTAAAAGGTTCCAGCAAGTCTTGGCAGCAGTGGGGGAAAGCTTCCTGAAGGTCATATTGCTGCTCTGCCAGAGCTGCCACAGTACTTGCAGCCCTATTAACTCCTGCTGGAGTGGAGGACGTGAGCATTGTTCCCTAGGCTGCTTCTCCAGTGGCCCATGCAGACCTGACTTGGTTCTGGCTGGGTCTGTCAGCCCAAACAGCAGCACAGGGACAGCTCTGCAGCTTCAGCTCCATTTCAACTGGGAAGCCCCAATGTGACATGCTCTGGTGAGGTCACTCTGGGTCAGCTTCAGCCCCAAGCTGCCTCTGAAGGTTGACTCTTGTCCCAGGGGCACCCCCAGCCCCAGGGCACCGTGGGAGAGGGGAGGCTCCCCACAGAGGAAAGGTGCCCCTGTGGTCTCACACCTGCAGCCAGTGCAGCCATGCGTGGCCCTCAGCACACTCACCATGAAGAAGGCACCGCGGTGGTAGTACTTCTGCAGGAATTTGTATTTGCCCTTCACTGCCTTGTTGGTGATGACTTTGCCATTGGCCCGGAGCTCAGCCCGGCGCTCCTCCTCTGTCAGGTTCCGCATACGCTCGATCTCTGCCTTCTCCTTCTCCATGCTGGGTGGGAGAGAAGCCCCTGAGACCCTGTGTTCCCACAGCACCTCCTGGGAGAGAGGCTGTCACCAGCCAGCGCCTGAGAGTTTACACATTTACTGCTGGGGAGCAAAGGCACCCCAAGGGCGGGCAGGAGCGGCTCTGGGTATTCAGTCCAGCTAGGACTCTGCTGCTGAAGGGCAGCCTGAGGAAAAGGTGCTTCACCTGCCTGTGGGCTCTCAGCCTCATGTCTATCAGACAATACTCACGCTTCTCGTTCTTCGCGGTCTCGTTTGATACGCTTCAGCTCACGGACTTTCCAGGCCTCGTACTCCTCCTCATCATTCTCATCATCTGTATCAAGTGCATCCAGTGCTGCCAGTGAGCGCTTGTTCTCCTCCAGCTCCTTCTTCGCTTCCTCTTCTACAATCTGCAGTGAGGTCCAAGCTAAGCTTGCTGCAGTGACTGCCCCCCCCAGCCTCCAGCCCAGCCCTACATACCTTAAGTGTGTACTTGCGCCTCTCCTCTGCCATCCTCTTTGCCTCCTGCTCCAGCTCCTTCTGCTTCAGAGCTTCTGCTTCTCTCTCTTGAACTGTGATCCGGTCCTTCCTGAGAGCAGGGCCACAAGAGCCTTCAGCCCTTCCATGAGCCAGTGCACCCACTCAGCCTCTCACTGGCTCCCACACTGCAGCTGCTTTCAGCCATTGCCCTCTCCAAGGACAGGTCAAGTCCCAGGGCTCTCCTCTTTCTGGGGCCTAGCACGTCCCTTTGTCACCATATGGCCCTTGCCCAAGGGCTCCAGTCACACTCCACAGCCTGATCACACAGCAACCCAATGCAACTGATACAGGGCTGTGGGTGCAGGGATTGCCCCTTGCTCCCTAGCTGTGCCCTGCCAGGCTGTCATCATCCTGCCCCACCCCAAGGAGGTGAATGGCTTCCTCACAGTGAGAAGAGACCATGGCAGCAGGGTCTGCTTGGCCCCCAGCTTCTGACTCCCGCATCCCAGGGCCAGCCCGCGCAGTTCCATCACCTACTTGCGGATAAAGACAGGTTTGAGACGTGGCTCCATTTCATCTTCGCTGTCCGTGTACTCCTCATACTCAGACTCTGACTCAGACTCTTCTCCAGACCGACCCTCATCTTCCAATTCCATCACTTCCATCTCTTCAGTTTTCCTCTCCTGTGCTCGCTGACGCATCATCCCGCGCCGACGCTCAATCTCCTAATGGGGACAAGCACAGAGCAGTCGGAGGCCAGCCTTGCCACCATTTCTCTCTCCTGTCAAACACATGTGATGTCTGGAGTGTTAGCTTTTTGAAGATACACCTGCCTCTCTGGATGTGGGGTGGCCTCCCCCAGTGTCCTGTCCCATGCCAGAGGACGGTGACCCACCAGTTAAGTCATGGCCAGGTGTGACACTTGTCCAGATACATCAGACAGCCCACATATCCATGCAAAGGACAGTTCCAGCCTGTGCCCTTCCAGCTTTCCTAGGCCCATTATCTGGCTCTGCAAACGCACCTCATCATCAATCTCTTCCTCTTCCTCTTCACTGGTGTCCTCCCGTTCCAGGCGCCAAGCTTCTCCCCCCTCCACTTCTGAATCGCTTTCTCCAACCACTTCAGGTTCCACGATTTTGCGGTGTCTTGCCAGCCTGTGAGAGACCCCAGCTAACCCATGGCACTTGGAACGTAAGGAGGTTACAGGAAGGTGACTGTTCACAAATTGTTTCTAGCAAGGCCATGGTAAGCACTGGGACTGACAAACAGAGCTAGAACTGCTATGTTCTCTCCCAGGAGGGTGCAGTGGCTGGGCACTGGCAGCTCTTCCCTGTCCATGCTCCAAGTAAGAATGGAGTTCTCAGTGAGAAGACTCCTTGTTACTGGAAACAAAACCACCAGCAGCTCCACAGGAGGCAAACAGCACTCAGTGGTCCCTGCCCAGAGTACATTTCGTGAGACACCATCCCTCCTTCACTACCCTGAGCCTCAGCAGGCTGCACTAATTTCAATTTTGGAGCGTGTTTTTATTACCATCCATCCAAATGCACCCGGACATGGGCTGCACTGGCTGGCTCCTGGTTGGAAAGCAGCCCAAGGCACACTGCAGTGTGGATATGAGAAGACATAGACTCTCCCGCACTGCCTGGACAATGTTCCCAGCTCCCGCCCTGTGCAGTTTCTCCCTGCAGCACAGCAGAGCAGAGTCCCAGCCCCAGACAGGCGAAGGGGGCTCAGCTCTTGCCTGACCCAGCACTCACCGCTCCTCCACGTCCTCGGCGATGCGGTTCTGGAGGCGCCGGAGCCGGGGGTCGTTGGCCAGTTCCTCCTCCTGCTCCTCGGGCTCGACCTCTTGTTCCTTCGCCTTCTTGATGAACTGGAACTCCTCGTCCTCCTCCTCCGAGGACTCCATGGGTGCGTAGTCAGGCCGCTTGCCCGACACGTACCGCTTCACCTTCACCTTCTCCATGGACAGCTCGCCTGCGGGCGCCGTGCCGTCACCGGGGGTCTCGGCCCCGCGCCCCCGCCGCCCCGGGCCCAGCCCCGGCCCTGCGCCCCTCCGGCCACCCCGCTGAGCCCCGGCCCCCCAGCTCACCCTTCTCGTTGCGGACGGGCACGGCGCCCGCCGTGGACTGGATCGGCGGCTGCTTCATGAGGGCGCTGGGGACCGACATGGTGGCGGCGGGCGGAGGCCGGGGCGAGTCGAGTCGAGCGGTGCCGCTGACAACGGCGCCTCGAGCGCTCACCCGGAACCGGAACCTCTGTCGCTTCCGCCGCGACCGGGACCGTGCCGGAGGCCGGAAGTGACGTTCGGCCCGGGGTCACTCCGAGGGGACCGGGACCGGGACCGGGATCGGGACTCTGGCTCTGCCCCTGTGTCTGCGTTTCGGCCCGGCCCGGGGTGCGCCGGACGCTGGGGCTGGGTGGCAGGGAGAGTCCCCGGTCGTTTCGGCATCCGCCTTGGGCCAGCAGAGGTTCCGTTCCCTCCCGCACGGTGCGGGTTTTCCGCCATCCACGGGGCGTCAGGGCGAGGCACCGGCCGAGCGGCCATCGGACGGCGGGGGCACCGGGCAGCGCCGCGACGGGGCTCTGCTGCTCGCCTGGCGCCTCGGGCCGTGTCTGAGCGGCGCTGGGACTCTGCGGGCCCGGCCGTCCCTGCTGCCGCCCACCCGCTCGGGCAGGGAGTGTTCCGTGCGGGGCTGGATCTGAGCCGGCCACTGCTGCAACACCGAGGGCTCAGGGTCAACTCGCTGAGCCGTGGGAAACGTCCGGCGTCTGGCAAATTCCTGTGCCGAATTTCCCCGGCAAAGCCTGGGAAAACCGCTGCTCGCTTGGTGCACAGTAGGGCTGGTGTGTCTGTGCTGTGCCCGGGGCAGAGCGGGGGTTAGGTGGCCGTGGCTGCTGCCGAAGCCGTGCAGTTCCTCCCTGCAGCGCGGCACAACAGGCCGTCCCACTTGCTCCCGACAGCCGGAGCCAGTCCTGGCCCCAGTCTTCCTGCTCTGCTCGCTGCCAGCCAGCCCCACCAAGCCCCGGTGCTGGTGCCTGGCTCCCCGCCTCCCGGGCAGCAAGGACAAATAGCTCCCGCTCAGCCACGTGTCCCCCATAGCCCTCGGCCTGGCCAGCGCCAGGAGGCGTAGCTGCTGCCGGTGAGGCAGGACCCTCCGCCGTGCTGCAGAGCGGGGCTGGGGGAGCTCCTGGGAACCCCGGTGGCACGGGTGTGGTGACATGTCTGTGGGGAAAGGCTGCGGCCACCGCTGCTTCGTAGGGGGGTTTCCGTAAGCAGCCCGGTGCTGCCTGTGTCAGCATGTCTCGGCTTCCGCGAAGTGCGAGGCTTCACAGTGTCGAAGCGAGTGGCTGGTGCGGGATGTCCCTGTGTGCGCATCCTGCCGCAGAAGAGAATCGTTTCTCTTAAGTTGGGTAAAACTGCATCACAAGCCACTATGGCCACATCTGCCGCCTTCTACCTGCTACCTTCTGCCGGCTTCTACGAAGAAAGGAAGAGGTTTTAAGGAAGAGGTTTTATCTCCCATGAAATCTGCTTGCTGGCAGGGAAATTTAGGAAGCGGAGGGGCAGAGCTATGCTTTAACAGTGCACGGGCAATACTGGAGTGGGTGCTCTCGTGCTTGTGTGGCAGAGGCCATGTAGGGTGAGGCCAGCACTGACAGCCAGGAAAGCCCAATGCACATGTGCTTTTCCAGTTGGTGGGTCAGCACTGGAGCACGATCCCTAAGGGAGTACAGGGAAGTGTTTTAGTGTCCTTGGTCTGGGCTGGGAGATGTCCATCTGGCAGCATCTCCTGCAGCCAGTCTAGGGGAGAGCAGACACAATTCTTGGTAGCAGTACCACCCTGGTCTGGTCCCAGAAGTGGCTGCAGAGGTTCCAAGGCCACCACGGATGTTGGCTCTCTCCTGGGGGACTCTCCTTTGCCTACAGAAATGCCAGGGCTGGGCAGATCCAGTTGGGTGACCACGTTCCAGCCAGGCTGCAGGCAGGGGTGGCTGCCCCAGGTGTGGTGGCAGGTGGGCCCAGCCCCTTGCAGCACCAGCTGGTTGTGCCTGGCATCCCAACTCAGTCCCTGCTCTAGTTCTGGGGAAGGGTCTCCCTGCAGCGCCCTCCATACAGACCTATTTCTGCCTGCGGCAGAAATGGGGGCTCTGTCCAGGGCTCTCCTGCTTCAGTGTGTCCCTTCATGGGACAGGGTTTGCAGGGCTCCCTTGATGCCCTGAAGCTGGTGGTTTGCCTGAGCAACTGAGGCATCCGTGCCTTTATAATCCTACAGCACCTACAGCCTCTGCCAGGAATGAGCAAGAGTGGATCTATGAGCTTGTTGGTGTGCTTCTGGCCTTTGAGTCCAGATGACAACCAGAGCACTTACTCTGTGTTTATGTTGTTAATGTTGAGGGTTGTCACAGTGTGTTCCCACCTGGTGAGTCCTGTGCCACGTGGCAAGGAGTAAGCTTTAACAGGACTTGGAGAAACAGTTGGCCAAGTAGGTAAGAGGAAGCTTGGGGATTGCACACAAAGGAGATACTGTCCCATTCAGGTGAAGCAAAACTAAAGACCTGGACAAACAGGGAAATGCCTTCAGTTCTGTGGCTGCAGGTGCTGGAGGCCATGGCAGGAAGACGCCCTTCACTGTGATGTCTCTTTGCCCCATGTTCCCTTTCCCCAGTGCAGTGGCTGCTGACATCTTGGCTCTGCAGCACTTGGCAGTTGGCAGCTAGGCTGTGGTGGGAGGGGAGGCACTTCGTGGGGCTGAGCCCCCCTTCCTGGGGGCCATGGAAGGCTGGCAGCCGCTCCATGAGTAAGCCTGGAGCATGGGCGAGTCTGCCCCTCAGTGCTGTGCCAGCCGCACCTGCTCGTCTTTGGGCTGGGTTTGTGTGTCCGTGCCTGCAAGCACCCCCTCCCCAGCCCACCGAAGCCCATGGGCACACGGCATTCATACTGCTGGGCTGCAGGTGGGCTCCCAGCCTGGTGTCCCCTGCACATGTGTGCTTGTGTTCCTGTGCGTGTCACTTGTGTGGAACCCCCCAAGTGCCACAGGCACCTTATGGATTTGGGCTGGGCAAGGATATGCCTGCACCTGCACAGCAGGTGATGACAGGGTGCTGTCACAGGACAGGTGATGGAAGGGCACATCCTGCAGCCCAGAGCAGGGGCAGAGCCAGACTAGGCTGTGGATCTATACCTTGGCAGCATTAGGACTGCTGCTGACAAAGCCTAAGGCAGATAGTTACAGAACCCACCTTGAGCAGCTGCTGTTTGTATCTGCAGCTGCAAGCCAAGGTCAGGGTGTTTGGGCTGGGCTCACATCCCTGCATGTGGCTACAGTGAGATGTTGTGTCTGGGAGTCAGAGATTAATAGAGGCGCTGGAGCCAGCAGGACCCTGTGGAGCACAGATCCTGCCTGGGCCACGGCAGTCCCATCTCCCTGGGCACCAAAGGGCCTGCTGGTAGTATCCAATGTGGAGGGGAGGAGGCGGACTGGAGAGACTGCAGGGAAAGGGACTGCAGCCTCAGCTGTGGGAGAGTGTGAGGATGTGTGCAGGGAGAGGGCTGGACAGCACAGCAGAGGGGCTGTGGGCTCACCTCTGCTGGCATGGGGGCAGGCTGCTCTGTGCTGGGTAAACCTTCAGGTATTGATTTGGTCTGTCCAGATATTTCTGCCTGCTGTTGCTGCCTGTTACTTGTTTTTCTCTGCTGGTTTCTCTGGGTGGGCTCTCTGCCCTTCCTTTGCTGTTGCCCACTCACTGGCTGCTTTCACCTGCAATCCTGCAGGTCCCCCAGGCTGGGGTGCCTGCAGGCAGGGGTGCAGCTCCATGCTGCTCTGCCTCCCAGGGAGCTTAGGCAGATAGGCAGTTGTATCACTGTTGGGCTTGTGCAATCTCTGCAACCTGAAAGCTAAAAATGGACATGGTTTTTCCATGAAGTGGGTTTCTATTGATTGTGTGCGCAGCCAAGCCACACCACAGAGTGTGCTCGATGAAGGGCAGTGTGGGGGGCTTTCTCCCAGCCCCGGTGAGCAGTTTGGCCCCTGTGGCTGTAGTGACAGCCCCAGGGGATCCTGGTAGAGCAGACCTTGCAGGATGGGACAGTATGGCTGGCTGGCAGTAGTGCTGCCAGTTTGCTGGGCACTGCCACAAGGAGCAGCTTCTCCTGCTGTCTCGTGGGGTGCGCTGGTGCCTCTGAGCCATGGTCTCCAAGTCTGAGAGGAGGGTCCATGATCCTGGCAGATGAGCTGCAGTAGCTGCTTCACCCCCTTGCTGCACTGTGGCTGGGGGTAGAGAGGGGTGCCTGGCAGCCCTGTGAGGTGAGTGGGGCACAGCAGCTGCTCAGATCCATGCTGGTGCCCTCACTCTCTGCCTCCTTCTGCAGCTGGGCCCCAGGGGGCTCCTAGGACAGCAGGTCTCTTCCCCGTCCGTGGCGTTGTGCCACCTGCAGCCCGGTGCTTCCCGACGCAGGTGTTTTCTTTGGCCGAGCTGTGGGGTCAGCGCGGGTCCCAGGCCAGTGGTTTACGTAAGAGCGCGGTATTTCCTGCCTGCCTGCCCCGCAGCACCGCGATAAGCCCGTGGTGACAAGGGCCCTTTGTCAGCTCCTCTCCTCAGCACCGCAGCTCCTCACCTGCCTAGGCACGGCTGCCAGCGCCCAAAGGAGGCATCTAGAGATAAGGTGCATGGGTGGGGCAGGCAGCCCACCTCCCATCCTCCCTCCCACCACCCGTCTGGACTCTAGCTCCGGACCTGCCCCTGTCCGTGTATTGTCCATATAACGCCACGGGGTACAGCCGGTTCCCTGTGCCCCCAAGGGCCGGCCTGGGCTTGCCAGCTGCAGGGACGACTCCTGAGCATGCTGCAGTGACACTGGGGTGAGTGCTGCCTGTCTGGTAGGTGCCTTCTCCCCCCTGGCAGGACTGTGGCCCTGAAGGTGGGCCTGGGGCACCACAGCCCCAGGGTGCCAGGGGCGGCCCAGACTGAATACCTGTGGCCAGGGTGCTGCCCTGCAGAACTAACCCAATTTAGCACAGCAACCTGCCCTGTGCTAGATTTTCTGGGCTGTTCTCAGCATCTCGGTTACCAAGGTGACTGTTTCCTGTGTGATTGCTAATGCTTCACGATCTCGATCATGGTATCCGAGGGACTTCCTTTTCTCTGTAAGGAGCACTAGGACCTGCTCGTGCCCAGGGCTGCCAGACCCGTCGCAGGTGTGGAGAATTCAGGTCAGTTTGGGTTCAGGTCACTTTGGGTTCTGCTGCATTTGTGTTGCTAATGACACGGTCCCGTGCCCACAGCGGGTTGTTCTTTACAAATGACTGAAGCTGTGTTTCACTTCTCACCTTTTCTCCTTGGTGGAAATCTCTCTCCTGAAACGGGGCTGATAGATTTTCCTTCTGTTGCTCCTTTCCAGACAGTTTCTCTGTCAGGCTGCTGCACACCAACCTGGGGTTGCAGCCCCACGAGATGGACCTCATGGGAAGTGCCATTCCCGCAGCCTGGCTGGGGAAGCTCCCGGCTCCGGGGTCTGCCAGGGCTGGAACAGGCTAATCTGGCGGGGCTCGTGTCCTGCCAGCTGCATGTCGCAGCATAACGCACCACTTGCTGCATCAGGTGGGAGACGGGGCGTCTTCTGCGTGGCCTTCACTGCAGGCACCCTTATACCCCTGGTCAGTGCCGCGGGCCCATGGTGGGGGTTCACGGCTCTCACAGGACAGATCCGGGTTTCCCGCCTGGGCTGGCACAAGTAGCCCCCGGGTGGCAAGGACAGCCCCATGCTCGGCTGCAGGAGAGGCCGCGCAGAGCCCCGGGCCGTGCCCGGTACTGGCGAGAGGGAACGGCCCCGATTCTGGCGGGGCCCCGATTCTGGCGGAGCCCCGAGCAGGCGGCGCGGAGGGGTTGCCGGGGGTCCGTGCGGGACCCGGCGCCGCAGCACGGGACGGGAGGGGCGGGCGGCGGTGACGGCATCCGGCGGCGCCCGGCAGAGCGGCGGCCGGGCCGGGCCGGGCCGGGCCGTGCCGAGGGAGCCGCGCGGGGCCGGTGGCTCGGCCGTCGGGGCGGGGCCGGGCGGCGCTGACAGCTGCGCGGCGTAAACAAGCGGCCCCGCCGGCCGCCCCGGCCGCCCCTGCCTGGGCCGGGCCCGGCTCCGGGGCGGGCGCTCCGGGCGCCCCGCGGCGTGACGCGGCGCCGCCGACAGACGGGCCCGGCTGCCGACGGGACGGAGCGGAGCGGGCAGGCCGCGCGGTAAGGGTGCGGGACCGGCATCGGCCTGGGATGGCTCGACCTGCTGGCGACTGCGGTTTGACAGCTGGGGCGGCCCTGCCGGACGGGACCCGGGCGGCGGCGGGGCTGGGGCCGGGGCGACCGGCGGGGCCGCGGCCGCTGGGCAACCCCAGGCTTAGGGCGCTGCCGGCGGGGATGTGCGGGCCCGGCGGTCCACGGGAGCGAGTGGGGGGCCGGGCGGCCGCTCTCGGGGCTGCGGCGGGGGCAGCCGGAGCCGCCGCTGCGGGAGGCCGAGAGGGAGCCAGGCCGCGTCCCGCCCCAGCCCGGCCGCCGCCGTCCGGAGCTCTGCCGCTGGAGCCGCCCCGCGGGTGCAGGCCCGGGCCCGCCGCTCAGCCCGGGACCACTGGGTTGCTGCTGTGCGGGGCTGGGTCCTTGGGCAGCGGGCACCGGCCGGGCCGCGGTGCGGAGCCGGGAGCGCGGCTCCGGGCTGGGTGCGGCGGCCGGGCTGTCCCGGCACGCGGTGGTTCGCTGGCGGCGGGTCTGGCGGGGAGGCGCCGCGGGATCTGGGCTCTCCCCCGGCGGCCGGACTGTCCCCACGTGCGGCGGTCACCGCCGGAGCGGGACGGCTGCTGGCTCCGGGACTAGCGAGGTGTGGGAACTGCCCGGCCCGGAGGCCAGGTATTGGCATGGACACTGGTAGACCATGGCAGATAGTGTTCCATTGTGCCGTGCTCTGGGCCTTAGCAGTCTGGCACCCGGGGCTCCGGTACAGCCTCCGGCGGGTGCGCACGGCTCTGGGCGCTTGGACGGGGCGGTCCGGCCCGCGGCTGGCCGAGGTGTGGTCGCTGATGGGGAAACCCTGTTGTGCCAGAGTCGCTGCACTGTCTGTGCCGGAGCCTACGGCGAGGTCTCTGGCGGCTCCTAGGAGCTCTCTCCTCTGGCAGCACCGCAGGCTGCCAGCTCGCTGTGGTCGCTTCTGGACGGAGGGGGATGTGGCTCCTCTGGGCACTGCCGGCTCTCACCTTTCCAGCTGTCTCTGAAGCATGACCAGATATTCTAGGGTCCCTCTGGAGCTCCCGGTGTGGAGCTCAACCTGGCACCATCATGTCGTGGGCTCCCTTACACTGGGTGGGTCGCTCCCTGTTCTTTCCCTACAAGCTTCCTGCGTTTGGCCTCCCACAAGGTGTGAGCTGTTCCCGGGCATCCCTGGGTTCATGCTGGAGGTGACAGTGTGCCCCTTTTCCTGGTCCTGGTTTCCACCCGGTTGCGGGGATGAGTCACACCGGTGTCACCATGTTGTGCTCCAGAGGAAGGGCAGAGCTGAGCTGCTGCTGGTGACAAGCAGCACAGCATTTGCCACGGCTGCCAAGCACTGCCTGGTCAATGGCTGTAGAGATGTGAGTCTGGGGCTGTGCTAGCTGGAGATCAGGAGCTCTCCTTGACTTTCTTTCTTCCAGTCTCTCATTTTGCTGGGATTCCTCGCACAGCACCTGGGGACATGTCCTTTGGTCTCCCC
Source organism: Corvus moneduloides (assembly GCF_009650955.1). NCBI lineage: Eukaryota > Metazoa > Chordata > Aves > Passeriformes > Corvidae > Corvus > Corvus moneduloides. The sequence continues at coordinate 12,926,699 of NC_045488.1, read as the reverse complement.
TTGGGACTGGAGAGGCAGGCCTCCCATGCCAGTTTCTCCCAGCTCTGTACCCAGATAGTTCCATCCCAGTTGGAGCAGGGGTAGTGGCAGCAAGAGGAACAGTGTCCCTTGCCTTGCCTCTCCCCTCCTTTGGTGCCCTCCCCTCCTGGTTGGTTCCCTATGTTTATAAGCAAACATTGGGTAACAGGCAAGGTAAACAGCATCTCCATGCAGGAGCAGACATGTGGGCACACTGCCAAGCCAGGCAGCTCCTTGGCTGTCAGTGTGCCATTGTGGCCAGCAGGTGCTGTGTGCCAGGGCCCCCTTGCCCAATGCTTGACCCATGTCTCAGCATGGTGCAGCCTGCCCTCCCTAGGTCTGTGGAAAGGTGCCCTGGGCCTGACCACTGTCCTGTCTCTCTGCAGATTGTGCTTCTGTCCTGGACGGTCTGTTCCTGTGCTTTTGTGGGCTTGGCCCCATGTGGGCTTGGGCTGTGCTGGGACCAGCAGGGCAGAGAGGCCGGTGTGCCTCGGGGTGCTGACGCTGGGAGGCTGCTGGACCTGCTGCTCCCGGGACCCTCCTGCTCCTGGGACCCTCCTGTTCCCCAGCTCAAGGAACCCCGATACTCTGATGGATCTGAGGCCCTGCTCGCTGCTGTTGCTCTGGACTTTGGTGGTTGCCCTCACTCTCCTGGCCCAGGAGGTGCTGGCCCAGCATATTTACACCAACACCTGGGCTGTGCTCGTCCCTGCAGGACCCCAGGAGGCTGACAGGCTGGCCAGGAAGCATGGATTCCTCAACCTGGGCCCGGTAAGTCTCCTGCTTCCCTCTTCTCATGGAACTAGTGTTCTCTGCCACAGTCTGGGCAGGTGCTGAGTTTAGTCCCGGAGCTGCTGTAGGGGCTGCTCTTTATGGCAGCAGGGCCACTGTGTTTGTGCCCATTTGCTGTGGCCTTCCAGCATCTGCTGCCTTGACTCGATAGTGGCAATTAACTGTATGGACTTCCAGGGCCTCCCCCTGTCACTGGGACTTTCTGGTGACATAGCATGGCACAACATGGCGCAGCACACTGCCTGTTGGATGGGGAAGGAGGAAAAGCCCATCCTAGTGTGAAGGAACTGGACTGGGAGTGCTGTGTGATGATGGATGGGAAAGTTTGCAGTTTCCACTGTTGCTTCCCACAGCAAGCTGCCCAGTGCAGCGTGGCCTCAGCTCAGCGGGACAGCAGAGGAGCCTCTGAGCTATCTCCAGAGGGGATCTGACAGCAGCTGTATCCTTACCCCTAAAGTGTCCTTGACAGAGGGTGTGTCAGCAGGTTCCCACCACACTCAGCTTTCCCTGCCGACAGCCAGGGACTAGGCAGTGCGCCTGGCTGTACTGGGAGTGAGCTGTTTCTCTGGGAAGGAAGCGCAGGGTGAAATCCCAGAGGAAATTGCACAACTGGTGGCTGTGGTGTCAGGACCTTGCTGTGAGCAGCTGCTGGGAGCGGTGGCAGTGGGAAGGTGGCTGCTGCAGAAGCCAGCAGGACCTTGTCCTGCCACCCAAAAGGAGCCCTGCATCTGAACTGGGTACTCAGGGCTCTCTGGGTCAGGGAGCCCCAAGTCCTCTGGGACTTGTGCCAGAGGAGGGAACTGTGGGGGTTGTGGCTAGGCCCCACTGAGGGTGTCCGTGCTGTGGTGGGCCATGGCATGGCCTTACACAGGTGCTGTCAGCATGAAAGTGGCTCAGAACAGATCTCAGGGGAAAGAACTTGTCCGGCCAGGGCAGCTGCCATGCATAGGGGACTAAGAGAGTGGCATGTCCCACCGGACTGGATCTCTGATGAAACCCCTCTGAGTGGGGATGGGGCTGAGGTGCCATCAGCCTGCTCCTGGCAGTGCTTCCCATCATGCTGTGGTGCCAGGTCAGGCCTGGCTGCCAGGGCCAAGGGGCACTGGTTCTGTGGCGTCGTCTCCACAGTGCAGGGCCATGTGCTTCAGCTGGGAGCCCAGGCCTGTCATGAGTTCCATCCCTGTGAGCCACAGAGGCTCTGTGCCAGCTCTGCCCTTGTCTTCTCCCCACACTGTGGTTCTGTGGCTGGAGGCTGGCACCTCTTCTCGGCTCTCTGTCACCTCGCAGCAGTGAGCGTGCCCTTGCAAGCAGAGCCCCACGTGCTGCAGCAGCCCAGGCTGTGGAAGGAGTTTCTGGTCTGGGCATGTTTTCTCCTGTTCTGAAGCCCGTCCCAGTGTCTGTGCTGCGGGACAGGGTTTGGCTGGTCAGGGCTTTGCAGAGTGGTCATGGTGGTCCAGTGGGAAGAGTGTGGCCAGGGAAAGCCTGGCTTTCCCTCCCAGGTTTCTGGACTGCTGCTCCTGGGGGTATGTGCCACTGGGACAGGATGTGCAGCCAGGCTGGGAGGGGGGGGACTGGGTGCATCTGGCAGTGCCCCAGTGAGAGGGCCCCTGGGTCCTTATCTGAGAGGATCCTGGTCTCAGCCTGGGGTCTGGGCACTGTCCCCAAAGCTGTGCTGTCCTGGCATACTCCTGGATCCCCTGCTGCCTGTGGGGTGGGAGCCAGTGGCACCTGGGGCAGGAGGTCCATGGCTGGTGCCAGTGGCCTTGAGGAGGGCTTGAGGGAGGACACAGGGGACAGTGGGTGGTCGTGGGTCAGAGGTGGGGGCTGGGTGTGGCAGTGAGGGGAGCGTGTGGGGGTTTGCACTGCTGGGATTATGCAGAGAAGGAGGTACAGGCATTGCCCCCTGCTGCTGGGGCTGGGATCACTGGGGAAGGGCACTGCAGGTGCCATCCCTGGGCTGTGCTGGCAGGACAGTGCCATCCTGGCAGAGGGTGCTCCTGCCTCCCACACTGCTGGGCTGCAGGTCCAGCATGTTGCTCCACTCCTGGGGCAGTGGTCAGGCATACAGGCAGCCTTCTAGCTGTGGGACTGGCCAGGATAGTTGCGAGCTGCAGCCAGGGGTTGGGCAGCAGCACTGAACTGGCACCTGGGACACATGGTGCTGGGGGTTGCTTTGCCCTTGCTGAGGACAGGGACAGTGGGGATTAGGGTGGAAGTGTGTGGGCTGGCCAGCTCCTGGCTGCCACCACAGTGTCAGTGCAGACCTAATCCATTTGGATGACCAGTCAGAGCTGAGATCTGTGTGCAGGAACAATCTGGGCTCTGTCTATATCCCTGGAGTGGGTGAGGGATGCTGGGGGAGGGCAACCATCCTGCAGCTTGCATTCCCCCACCAGCCCCGTGCAGAGGCTTTGTACCTTGACACCTCCTCAAGGGCTCTGAACTGACAGGCATCCTGGGCTGTCCTGGGAGAACACGGTGTGCCAGAGGAACAGGTCCGGGGTTTCTGGTGAAGTGCCTACTTGGGAGAGCCAGCTGCTGCCCTGGGCCTGAGGTTGCTGCTCAGCTGGGTGCACCTTGCTCAGCCCAGTCTGTCCAGATGGGCAGCACATCTGCAGAGCTCTAATAAGCTGGGGAGCTTTGTTAGCCCCAAACAGACTGTTTTAGGGCAGCCTGAGATGGAGGAGGATGAGATCCTCATATTCTTACAGCCCTTGCAGCCCAGCCCCACCAGCTCTGGCACAGCCTGGGCAGCTGGATCTTGCCTGTGGCTGCTGCCTGGGCTCTGTGACTCCCAGGGGGCTGGGTGGGTGCTTGGCCCCTTCTCCCCAGTTAGGGCAAGCTGCTGGGCTGGGAGGCCCAGGGCAGCCAGGGTGGGGCCATTGTGTCCGTCAGCCCCAGGATGTGCGGGAGGGGATACGGAAATGACAGCATTGGAGAGGGCTTGGGGTTTAAAAATAACCATCTGGGTGGCGGCATGGTGTCCTGGCCCCACCAGCTGTGCTGGGTTCCCATCCTGCCCCAGCTGGGCTGTGCTGGAGTCCCAGGCCAGGCTGTCCCCACATGGGAGCGGAGCTGGGGTGAGCACAGCACAGCTGGTTGGCAGTGGAAGTTGGACCCCGCTGGGGTTGGATGCCTGCATGCCCCCTGCTCTGCCCCACTCAAACTGGCTGTGCCCCTGATAGAGGCTGGCACTGGGTGGGTGTTCCAGTGGGGCACTTGGGGAGAAGACAGCAGCCTGTCTTCTCTGTCCAGAGGTGCAGAGGCTGATGCAGACCCTGCTCTGGCTGGGACCACCTGGGGTGTGGCGCCTGGAGCCTCTGGGACCTTCCTCCAGGAGGAGCTGGTTGGCATTGGGAGGGACGTTGTCACCAGGTGCCACAGCCTCTCACAGGAGGTCCTGCCCAGTGTACTGAACATAAGCCTCACCAGCCACTCTGGAGTGGGGGGCCCAGCCTGTGCGTGGCAGCCCTGGAGCTCAGGATTGCAGATGTGGGATGTAGAGAATCGGGGCAACCAGGCTCTCATGTCTGTCCCATGAGCAGCATTTCTCTGTTGCAGATCTTTGGCGACTATTACCACTTCCGGCACCGTGGTGTGGTGAAGCGTTCCCTCTCGCCCCACCAGCCCTGGCACAGCCGCTTGGCCAGGGAACCGCAGGTATGAGTGAGGAGGGCCTGGCTTTGGTCCCGGGCACTTTGCAAGGGCTCATGAGCCAGTGCTGGGCACAAGACAGGGCTGAGCTGCCTTAACCATTCCTTGGTAGAAGCAGGTGGGAGCCCACCGCGTGTCTGGCAAGGGCAGGGGGTTGGTGGAGCCAGCGTCTTTGGCCTGTGGGTTGTTGCAGTCCCAGGCCCAGGAGAGCTCTGTGTCCTTGTACGCAGGACAAGGCGTGCAGGGCAATAAATAGATCCCAGAGCAGTGGTGTGGGGGGGCTGCTATTTTCCCCATCCTCGGGCTTCAGCCCAGGCCCTGGAGGGCATGTGGTGCGGTGTGGCAGCTCTCGGCAGCCCGTGTCTCAGTGGAGCTTGGCACTCTGACCGTCCCGCTCCACTGAAGCACAGCCTTTGCAGGGCACAGCCAGGCAGGGGGCCTGGAGGGTTGGGCTAGGGGTGGTGGTAGCTCTGACAGGTCCAATACTCTGCTAGGCCAGAGCTGACTGTGAGCTTCCCAAGGAGAGCCCCTCCAGGCAGGCTGAGGACTGGGGTCGTGGGGAGGTGCTGGCATAAGGGGTCAGCGGGGGACCCCATGCCTTCTCTGCCCTCAGGTGCAGTGGCTGGAGCAACAGGTGGCAAAGCGTAGGACCAAGCGAGACGTCTTCATGGAGCCCACAGACCCTAAGTTCCCACAGCAGTGGTACCTGGTGAGTGTCGGGTGAGGAAGGGCATGTGCTCGTGATTGCGGGTGCGAGTTTGGGGACGCAGATGTGGCAACCTAGGAACTGCTGTTATGCAGTGGCTGCTATGCTGTCAGGAGGGAGAAGGAGAGGAGGGGGAAAGCCTGGGGTAGCCACCTGGTGCTATGTGATGGGAACACCCCAGGGAGGAGGCTCTGCTTGCAGAGCTGTGGCTCCTGGCTGGAGTGCTGGGAGGGCTGGGGGGAGCCCAGGGTTGGACTAAGGGGTACAGCCCTTTGCCTGGCCCAGGAATGAGTCTATGCCTCTTTCTGCTTCCTGGAGCTTGGGCACAAGCCTGATCTCTGCAAAGGGTGCCATGTCTGTGGGACTCAAGCACAGTCTGGGGCTCAGTCTCGCTTTCAGAGCAGCCCTTCTCAGCTAGTTGTGCCCAGGTTCCTTGTCGCAACCCACAGAAGAGCGGGATGGGAGCTGGGTGGGTTTTGGGCACACACCCATCACAGTGCCCATGGCTGGGTGCATCTCCTAGTGCCAAGGCTTCTCTTGACAGTACAACACAAACCAGCGGGATCTGAATGTGCGTCAGGCCTGGGAACAGGGATACACGGGCAAGGGCATCGTGGTGTCCATCCTGGATGATGGCATTGAGAAGAACCACCCTGACCTGGAGGCCAACTATGTGAGTTTGGGTGATGGTGCAGGGCAGAGTGCCATGGGAGCTGGTCTGGGCAGCTGTGTCCATGCAGGGCAACTCAGAGCTGCAAGGTACAGGGCTGATGCCCACCATGGTGGGACATGGAGGTGGGATTGGAGCCTGCTCACCCTGCTCAGCTCAGCCTCAGGCTGTGGAGCACAGGCATGAAGTAAGAGCAGTGGGGCTTGGTGGCTAAGGTAGACAGTCTCCAAGTGCCCAATGTGTCTTCCAGGACCCAGGGGCAAGTTTTGATGTCAATGACCAGGACCCAGACCCGCAGCCCCGCTACACGCAGATGAATGACAACAGGTGAGGCAGGAGGGAGGGTTGAAGATCCAGCAGGCCATGCACTAAGTCCCTGCCATACTTAGGCTCTGTAAGCTGTGAGGCTGGCAGCATACTTCTGCCCCATGGGGAACCCTTCACCTCCTTTTTTTGACATGAGCAGCATCCTTTTTCTGCCCAGAGCCAGTGTGGGCTGTTCAGTGCCCTGGCTCTGGAGCAGGAGGGCAGATGGAGGAGCCTTCATTGGCTACCTGGTTTGAGGGGACAGGAGGGAGCCCAGGTCGGGGTTGCTGGGGCTGCAGCCGCTACCCACCCCTGTGCTCCTCGCACCCTATATGAGCATGCTTCATCCTATTTCGGTTGCAGACATGGCACACGCTGTGCTGGGGAAGTGGCTGCTGTGGCAAACAACGGGATCTGTGGTGTTGGTGTGGCGTACAATGCCAGGATCGGAGGTAGGTGCTGCCCTGCCCTGTGCCGGGTCCTGTGGGCGTTGGGTGGCTGCAGGAGCAGCTGAGCTGTGGAGCGCGGGCATGAAGTAAGGGCAGTGGGGCTCGGTGGCTAAGGTAGACAGTCTCCAAGTGCCCAATTTGCCCACTTCCCCTCAGCACTGTTGACTGGAGCAGCCTTGTGACAGCCTGTGACACAGGTGGCAGCAGGGGTTGGAGGGTTCTCACCAGCGGCACCGTGGCCACTCTGCCCCAGCTGGTTGCCAGTGACATTTGCTCTCTGGCCCTAGGTGTGCGCATGCTGGATGGGGAGGTGACCGATGCTGTGGAGGCCCATTCCCTGGGCCTCAACCCCAACCACATCCACATCTACAGTGCCAGCTGGGGCCCTGAGGACGATGGCAAGACTGTGGATGGCCCGGCCCGGCTGGCAGAGGAGGCTTTCTTCCGTGGGGTCAGTCAGGTGAGAAGGCAGGTTTTCTGGGAGAGCGCTGGCCTGACTCCTGCCGTTTCCCCAGGTCTCCCTTCCTCTGCTTGCCCTGGTTGTTACCCTGGCCGTCCCGGGATGAGCCATATGCCAGCCCATCTCTGGGATCAGGCTCTGTTAGTTTTTCTTGTTCTTCCTGTGCGATGGCTCTGAATCAGGACTCCTCCCATGTGGTGTTATCTCACTGCCGTGAGGGCTCCTGCGTGGGATGGTGTCTCCTTCCTCTCCCAAGCCCTCTCCTGGCTCTTGTCTGGTTTTGTGCTCACCCTCGCTTCTTCCACCCGTCCTTCCCCACTGTCCCTTTGTGCTGGCAGTGTCGCCTGCCTGGGGAGCTGTGTCATGATTCCCTACAGAGAGATGCGTGTGGTGCCACGCTGGCTCTGTTGTGTCCTCTGCGAGGTTAGCTGCCACATTTGGGTGCCAAGGCATGGCCAGGACTGTGTTGTGGGCTCCCGCAGCTCTGCCAGGCACTGCAATCCCACGCAGACAGAGTCAGGCCAGGTGACTTCTGAGCAGAAAAAGACTTTGGCTCTTGGAAGCCTCACATTGTCTGGGCCTCCTGCTGCCTGGTGTGTCACCCGCTGGGGTGTCATGCTGTCCCCTGTGTCCCAGCTGCATCTGCTCTGTCTGTCCAGCTCAGGCTGGCACCATCTGCTTGTCCCCAGCTCCAGCCTGGGGCTTCCTGTGTGTGGCAGTGTTGGTGCTTGCCCTCATCTTGCTTCTGTTGCTAGGGCCGAGGCGGGCTGGGCTCCATCTTCGTCTGGGCATCTGGGAATGGGGGCCGCGAGCATGACAGCTGCAACTGTGACGGTTACACCAACAGCATCTACACGCTGTCCATCAGCAGCACCACACAGTACGGCAATGTGCCCTGGTACAGCGAGGCCTGCTCCTCCACCCTCGCCACCACGTACAGCAGTGGCAACCAGAATGAGAAGCAGATTGTGAGTGGGGGCTGCTGCTGTCTGCAGGCCAGGGGCTCAGGGGGTGGGATGTGCCTGCAGCATTTCCTGCCCTGGCACTCCTCCTCACAGGTGACGACTGACCTCAGACAGAAGTGCACCGAGTTGCACACCGGGACGTCAGCCTCGGCACCCCTGGCCGCTGGTATCATCGCCCTCGCCCTGGAAGCCAAGTAAGGGCAGGACAGAGGGGGCTGGACGGGGGTGGCTGCACCAGCCCCATGCAGCAGTGGCACTTGGACATGGACCTGCCTGGGGCCAGCAGAAACTAGCGCTGACCTGAGCCCCATGTCTCCCTGTAGCAAGAACCTGACCTGGCGGGACATGCAGCACCTGGTGGTGCAGACCTCCAAGCCAGCTCACCTGAATGCCAATGACTGGGTCACCAATGGCGTCGGCCGCAAAGGTACTGGGGTGCTGGGGTGGGACCAGGGTCTCCTAGTCCTACTCATACCACTAGCCTTGGGGTGCTGAGGCAGAGTGCCCTGGCAGCCCTGTGGGGTGAAGGAGGCAGAAGGGCTCAGTGAGCATGCCGCGTGGCCAGGCAAACATCCCCCACCGGGTACCCCCAGGAGCAGCGCTGACCCCCTCTTTGTCCACAGTCAGCCACTCGTATGGCTACGGCCTGCTGGATGCTGGGGCCATGGTGAGCCTGGCCAAGAACTGGACCACGGTGGGACCTCAGAGGAAGTGTGTCATTGACATCCTTGCAGAGCCCAGGTATGGGCTGGTGAGCCCAGGAGAGGATCACTCGGCATCTGTTCTGCACAGGAGCTTGAGAGCCTCTGGGCCCAGAGCAGGGAGTGGGGAGAATCTTGGAGACTGAACTGCTGCTGAGACCCTTGGAGCATCCTCTTGCGAGAGCCTGGAGAGAGCTGGGAAAGGCACCTCCAGCCATCCAGCACTGATGTCACTGATGAGCCTCCCTGCTGTGGGGCTGGGCCAGTGGATGTGGGCAGACTGGGGCACTGTGGTTGGGGTGCAGCCAGAACGAGGCATCCCTGGACAGAGGGGCTTTTCAGGGGGCAGACAGAAGCTCCTTTGACTCCTGCTTGGCCGCTGCTGCCACCGTGCAGCATGTGCAGTCTTGTCTGTGGCCAGGGCACTCCCTAGGGGCTCCTGGGTGGGGGGGATCATGTTCCTGTGCATGAAGGGAGCTAGGGCTGGGCCCCTGGGGAACCAGCCCTGTGTGGGGCAGGCACATCCTGTGCTGGCAGCAGGGCCAGCATCGTGGTGGGGAGTGGCCACGCACCAGCAGCGGGATGGGGATGACTCTGCCCGTCCCATCCCTGGCTGAGCCATGCAGGGTGTAGCTGGCCTGCAGTGTGTGAATAAAGGGCCTATTCAGGGCTAGCATGGAGTGGCGGCTGGGGAGGCAGCACTGGGCAGCCCAGTTCCCCCCGCCATGCCCAAGAGCTGAGGCACCCCTTCTGTTTCCTGTACCCATCTGGGAATGGCATGGAGGTGGTGCCACTCTGACCCACTGTGGGTTTGATTCCTGCTCTAGCTGCCCTGGTGCCCAGTCCCCAGGACAGCCACAGAGCCCCACAGCAAGGAATGGGGACTGTGGCATGTCCCCCTGGTCTGGGACTGGCCTCACTCATGCCTGTCCTCGGCAGGGACATTGGGAAACGTCTCGAGGTACGGCGGAAAGTGGATGCCTGCCTAGGGAAAGCCAACTACATCAGCCGGCTGGAGCATGCGCAGGCCAGGCTGACACTGTCCTACAACCGGCGGGGGGACCTGGCCATCCACCTGGTCAGCCCCATGGGCACCCGCTCCACCCTTCTGGCTGCCAGGTAGGTGCTGGGCTGTGGGGTGCCCCAGGCTGGCCCCTGGCCTAGGCCGGCATGGGTGAGTTTGGGATGTGTTGACACCCACATCTTGCCTCTGTTGCTCAGGCCCCACGACTTCTCGGCTGATGGCTTCAATGACTGGGCCTTCATGACGACGCACTCGTGGGATGAGGACCCCTCTGGGGAGTGGGTGCTGGAGATCGAGAACACCAGTGATGCCAACAACTACGGTAGGGGTGTGCTTCCCCATCCACTGCCTCCCTCCAAGTCTGGGATACGAGCTGTGTGGTCACCCAGCTTCCCCTCCTGCTCCTGAGCTGAGGGGCCAGTAACACCTTGGGTGTTTTGGGTGATCTGGCTGGGGAGAGGCTGGACTTGGGCAGGTGGGATGGTGCTGCAGCCCCTCTGGGTCAGCAGGAATCCAGGCAGCAGGAGACTCCATTCCAGCTCACCTGACCCCCTGCCCCTGTGCATGGCCCCACAACAGGCACTCTCCCAGGTGGTGGGCACAGCCCTGCTGTCCCCTGGCAGCCAGGATGGGGGACCAGCGTGAGCCCCCCTCCCTGTGCCTGTCCTGAGCATGGGTGGTCTTGTGGGCACCTCTGAAGTCTTCACCCTGCATTGTTGCAGGCACTCTTACGAAGTTCACGCTTGTGCTGTATGGGACGGCCACCGACTCCCCCAGCCTCTCCAACCAGCTGGAGAGCAGCGGCTGCAAGACCCTGACCCCCAGCCAGACCTGTGTTGGTGAGTGTGGGGATGGCAGGGAGGGAATAGGGGCACAGGCAGCTTCCAGCCCATGCTGACCCTGTCTGTCTCACAGTCTGCGAGGAGGGGTACTACCTGCATCAGAAGAGCTGCCTGAAGCGCTGCCCTCCTGGCTTTGCGCCTGGTGTCCAGAGCACGCACTACAACCTGGAGAACAGCGTGGAGCCCATTGCGCCCCACCTCTGCCTGCCCTGCCACCCCTCCTGTGCCACCTGTGCGGGACCTGGCCCCAACCAGTGCCTCACCTGTCCCGCGCACTCCCACTTCAGCAGCCTGGACCTCTCCTGCTCTCACCAGACACAGAGCAGCCGTGCGTCCCCTGCCCTGGCAGATGGCGAGGGACCAGCTGAGGCCCCCCCTCCAGTCAACTTGCCTGTCCTCATCGCCAGCCTCAGCTGCATCCTCATCGTCATCATCTTTGTCACCATCTTCTTGGTGCTGCAAGCACGCTCAGGCTTCAGCCTGCGGGGTGTGAAGGTGTATGCCCTGGACAGCGGGATCATCTCCTACAAGGGGCTCCCCTCTGACATCTGGCAGGAGGAGGGTCCCTCCGAGTCGGACGGTGAGGATTATGAGGCCCACAGCGAGAGGACTGCCTTCATCAGAGACCAAAGTGCCCTTTGATGAGCCCTCCTGCCCCTCCCTCCTCCCTGCCCAGCACCGCAGGGCTGGGGCAGGTGAGGCTGAGGGGCCCTGGACTCTGCCCCTGTCCCCTTCCTGCACTGCAGCAGCTGGGGGCTCCCACCCACTGGCACCGTCTCTCAGCCCCAGTCTGGGCAGCCAGGCATGGCCCTGCAGGCACCATCCCCAGCACAGCACCGTCCCAGTCTTGCACCATCTCTCCTGGCCCTGTGTCCATCCTGTGCCCCGTGCCGGGGTGTTTGGTGGCAGTGGGGTCCTTGACACTTCCTGGCCCTGTACAGGCAGCAGTGTCTCCCACTCTGGGTACAGGGCTGCTGCTTGGGGTCCTCTGAGTTCTCCAGGGTGGGCAGTGTGTGAGGTCCCTGGGTTGCCATGGCTCAAGGTGGGCTGGCTGGGGCAGGGGTGGCTCTGCCCACCAGGGCTGAGCCCAACCTGTGCCACAGCATCCCCCTGCCACCCTCGGCCCTTGTGGAGCTGTGTCCCAGGCTCAGTTCATTGTGTCCCAACTCCCCGCCACCTCCCCTGGGCCTATCTGCCTGTGCCCTTCAACAGCAATAATGGCCAGGCCTCAGCTGCTGCTGCCCACTGCCTGCCCATCCCACTGCGGCTGCCTGCAGCAGGTAGGAGCCCTGGCACTGGGGAGCGTCGGGCTGGGCACTGCCTGCCCCTGTGCCCGTGGCACAGCCCACAGCCTGGGCAGGGACTCCATCCACAGTCCCTGCTTTGGGGGGCTGCCTTGGGCCCCTTGTGTTCTGCCCCTGGGCAGGGCTGTAGGTGCTGCTGGCTGGGACTGTCAGGTAGCGCCAGTGCCAGCACTGCCCCAGCTCTGCCTGCGTCCTGCCTGTGCTGGGCAGCGCCCAGCATTCCTGCAGCCCTAGCCCCCCAACGTGCCTTGCCCCCACTTGGTGACAATCCGTTCTGCTCCCCGCTGGAGCCCTTTCCCTTGCTGCCCCTTCCCCGCGGGCTGGGGGCCAGTGCCACGAGCCCCTTTGCCGTCCACCGCCGCACACCAGGGCCATGGTGCAGGCTCCCACCTGCACCAGCCACGGACGGAGCCACTGGCCGGGGGCCACAGGACTATTTTTCTATAACAACTTTTTGGTGCACAGTAATTTTTTCTTGTAATTTAATCAGCCGGGAGCTGCCTCCTGAGCCTGTTTTTAATTTAATGGATGTGGATATAACACTAGAGAGACTGAGTTATTAAATGTTCAGAACTATGCAAACCAGCTCTGCTGCCTGTGCTCTGTATGCTGTGGGTGCCCCAGCCGGGGCAGCAGCCTGGCCGCGGACACTGTGGGCCTCAGGGGCAGCCAGATCTGCTCTGCAGCTGCAGGGGCTGGGCTGGTGGAGCCCTGCCTGCAGACTTTACCCCAGAGCCCGGGACTGCCCTTCCCTGGCTGTGGGCAGCAGCCGGTGCTGGGCAGGAGCTGCGGTGTGTGAGAAAGGCCTGGGGACCTTGCACCCATCTCACAGCATGTAGGCTCAGCCCCTTCACCACAGCCTGGGGTCCGGCTGTAGTCTCTGCGTCTAGCACCACCTTGCAGCCCGAACACGATGCCCCTGGTGCAGGAATGTCCAGGCTGGGCCCGGGACCCACTCATGCTGTGGCCAAGCTGCAGACACAGCCCACCCCAGCCTCACCGAGCCCCCGCGGGGTCCCGGCCCCCGCAAGGGAGCCTGTTGGGGCTGCGCTCCATCGCAGAGGCAGCTCCTCTCTGCGGAGTCCCTCAGCTGCGCTGTGTCTGGGGCCGCAGCGGCTTCCTGTGGTCAGGAGCGAGTTCCCCGCGGCATGCACGGGCTGCGGCTCTCCCCCTGCTCTTCTTCTCACGAGGCGGGGCTGGGGGCGGGCAGCAATCGGGGCTTCCAGAGAAGGGAGCTGCTTGCACTTGCGGTCAGATGCAGAGCCGCCCAGCCCTGAGGCCCGGAGCAGCCTGGCCCGGGCGGGGGGGACCCACGCTGCCTGAGGGGATGCCGAAGGGATCTTGGCCGTGGGAGAAGCAGTACGGTGGCAGCTCCTGCCCATGCCGTGCCTTGGAGCTGCTTCAGGGCGTGACCACCCCACATTGCTCCGCTATAGGAAGGCGAGTCAGCAAAGCTCCCGCCTGACACGCTTTTCCCCTGGCTTCCTCTAAAAGTGGAATCGGCTCGGCAGTGTCCTGCAGGTGACCTTGAAACTCCTCTGGAGCCGGGGCCTCCCTGGCAGTCACAGGAGAGGGCTCAGGCCAAAACAGCCAGGCGGTGGCTAGGCTGAGCTGAGTGGAGCTGACCTGGGCTGTGCCACTGGGCAGTGGCAGTGGTGGTGGCAGCTGCCCCTGTGTGATGCAGCTGCCAGGGCTGAGCAGTGCCACCGTGGCACCAGTGAAGCTCTTTGAAGGGGAGGCGCCCAGGGCTGCCACAGGGAGTTGTGGTCCTAGCTATGTGGATGCAGGCTGGCAGCAAGGGCTGGGGCATGGCACTGTGGGTGTCCGTGAGTGGGTGCTCTGTCCTGCAGCCTTTCACAGTCACAAGGGCCAGGCTCGGGAATGGTGACAAGGTGGCCACCCTTTAGTGGGACTGCACCCTCAGGTCCTGCAGTCTCTTGGAGACACAGGAGCATGGAGTGGGGCGAAGAGTTAGGCAGAACCTGGCATGGCTGAGGGGGCTTTGCTGGGTGGGACTGGTGCTGAGTGAAGATTCCAGAGGAGCAGTGGAGCCCTAGGTATACAGGACTGGACCTGGTGGTGTCAGACCCTGGTCGGAGACAGCTGAGAGGGGTGGTGGGGCTGGGAGCTGCCCAGCTGCAGCAGAGCTGTGTGCCGGCGTCAGCTGCTGGCGCGGGGACTGGCAGGGAGGGGAGGAAGTGCAGGAAATCTCGCAATGGCTGTATGGTCAGCACTGGGTTTCCTGTTCCTCCCCAAGAGCCAGAGCTGCACCAGGTCCAGAGCGCGCCAGTCCCGGCCCCAGCAGGACGCCAGCAGCAGCCTCACAACGAAGACCTTGCAACAGACGTAGGTTGGAAGGACTGTGCCCTGGTGGGGTACTAGCAGGGACAGGGGACTCCTTTGTAGGGCTGGGGGGGCGGTCTTGGTGAGGTCAAGGGCTGTGCCAGGCGACATCCTGCACTGCACAGGGAGGTGCCCCAGCACTCTCCTGCTTCTGCTGCACTCTTGCTTCAGGGCATGGCACCCTGGGACTGCCTCTGCGATCAGTTTGGCTCCCAGTGGCCTTACTGGAGTCGTGTGTGCTGGGATGTATCCAGGTTCAGCACCTCTTTCTGGGGCTCAGCACCCTCTTCTGCTCCTGCTGGCTTCCCACCAGTGTCCCAGCCCCTGGGACCTCCCACACTGTGGGCACAGAGGTGACAGTGCCAATGGACAGGACAGGGCTGGAGCTGCCAGAGAGGAGGGGCTGGTGCTGGGTGGGGGGCACAGCCACGCTGCCCTTGGGGAGCAGCCATGTGCATGGCAGAGGTGACACTGCTGGGTATGACCCCACACTTCCTCCTTCCCAGCACCATCCCCACAGGCCCCAGCTCCCACAGGGCTTGGAGCACTCATCCTTCTGCTTTGAAAATGCTTTGCAAGGCTGTTTGCAGGGGGCGGGGAGGGTCATCTCTGCTGCACAGACCGGATGATGGGACAGGAGGGTGTGAAATGCAAAGGCCACTGGTGCAGGCAGTGCAGGGCAGCAGCTGTGGCTCAGGCTGTCCTGATGCTCCGCAGACTTCCCCTGGCCGGACAGTGGTGCCATGGGCTTCGGGCCGGAGCTGTGGTGTCCACAGGGGCACAGTGCACTGCTGCGGCTGCAGGATGGGGAGCTGCGCCTCCTGGAGCTGATGAGGAAGTGGATGTCACAGCGGGCCAAGAGTGACCGGGAGTATGCAGGAATGCTGCACCACATGTTCTCCCAGCTGGAAAAGCAGGAGGGCACTTGGCAGCTCCATGGTGATCGTGGTGGTCAGATTGAGAAGGTAGGGATGCCCCAGAGTAGGACTGTGTCCTGCAGAGCCCAGTGTGGTGCTGGAGGATGCCATCTCTGTGCTATCCCTGACTCCCTTTCTTGCAGTCCTGGTGGGTGCTAGTGAGCCGGACAGAGACGCTGAGCCAGATCCTGCGGCGGCATGCGGAGGAGCTGGCGGCGGGGCCACTGGCCAGGCTGAGCCTGCTCATCCGCGACAAGCAGCAGCTGCGCAAGGCCTTCAGCGAGCAGTGGCAACAGCTCAGCCAGGAGTATAGCCGGGTATGTTGGAGCCAGCAGGGGAACAAGAGAATGTGCTGGACCCACTCCCTGACTGTGTCCCTCTCCAGACGACGCAGCAGGAGATGGAGAAGCTGAAGGCACAGTACCGCAGCCTGGCACGTGACAGCGCCCAGGCCAAGCGCAAGTACCAGGAGGCCAGCAAAGGTGCCAGCCTGGCCCCTGTCCCCTGTGTGACCTCCCAGCTTCCTTCACGCGTCAAGGATGGCTGGAGCACCCCACACTCTGTGGAAACTACAGCCCAGCCTGGAGCGGGTGGGGGTTCTGGGGGTGGGCAGCATAGAGGAGGGCCCAGCCTGGTCCCCAAGAAGCCAGGCAAAAGTCTGGGGGCCTTGGGACACCATGCTGTGGGTCAGGAGCATCCCTGTGTCACAGTGTAACCGCTCCAGGCTTGGTCCCCCTGCCTGCCCTGGGACCCTCTCCCAGCCTTCACCTCTGACCCCTGCCCCAGTGCTGGGACAGGTGATGTGCTGGCAGTTGGGGTTTTCCACAGCCTCTCTCCACAGACAAGGAGCGGGACAAGGCGAAGGAGAAGTATGTGCGTAGCCTCTGGAAGCTCTATGCCCTGCACAACCAGTATGTGCTGGCTGTGCAGGCGGCTGCATTGCACCACCAGCACCACTACCAGCGGGCACTGCCCAGCCTGCATCAGTCCCTCTACAGTCTGCAGCAGGAGATGGTCCTCGTCCTGTAAGAGCCCTGCCTGCCCCCCTGCCCATCCCGTGCCCCTCTGCCCATCCCATGCTCCACTGCCCATCCTGTGCCCTGCACCCCACTTCCAACCCCTGGGCACCCCCATGGCCCCCCAGAACCAGCAGTGCTCCCACAGAAAGGAGATCCTCAGGGAGTACTGCAGCATCAGCAGCCTGGTACAGGAGGATATGTTGGCCATGCACCAGGAGATTGCCAGTGCCATCCAGGCCATCGACCCTGCCACTGAGTACAGCAGCTTCATCCAGAGCCACCAGTATGGCTCCATGCAGTTGCAGCCTCTCTGCCGGGTACGGCCCTGCTGCCATTGGGTGGCAGTGGCCGGCAAGGGGCAAGTGGAGGCAGAGCTGTGCTGGGTGCCCACAGGTATGAATCTGAGGTGCCACCAACTGTGTCCTTTGATGAGAGCCTGTTGGAGGACACAGAGAACCTGGTGCCTGGGGAGCTGCAGCTGAATGAGCTGACCCTTGAGAGTGTCCAGCACTGGTGAGTGGGACCAGCCATGGGCAGGGGCAGGTGAGGGGCAGGGGCTCAGCCTCATGCTGGCACATGTCTCTTGCAGCCTGACGTCGGTTGAGGAGGAGTTGGTGGCCGCCACAGAGGCTGTGAGTATCAAGGAGCAGCAGACGCGGGAGCTGAAGGCGGAGATCCATGATGAGGAGCAGGGCCGGAGCCCCAGCGAGCGGTGAGTTGCAGCAGAGGGGGGTGAGGGGCCAGGGCAGCGGGTGCTGACTGCCCTGTCCCCTCCCCAGGGTGCACTTGTTGGGCAGGCGGCAGGGGCTGCATGAGGCACAGCAGCAACTCGAGGGCTGCCTCTGTGCCCAGGCCAAGCTGCAGGTGCAGCGGGACCTGCTGGCCAGGAAGCTGGCGGAGCTGGGCGTCAGGGACCCCGTTCCCGCCCTGCCTCTGCCAGAGGATCAGCAGTCCATCTCCTCCACGGTGAGTCAGTCTCGCTTCCCGTGCTCTGGAAGCTGCAGGGATGGGGTCCCCCCCAGCTGGTGCACAGCCCATGCCTCCTTCCAGGAGCAGGAGCGGAGTGGGGCCAGTGCACTAGAGACCCTCAAGAACCACATCACGGGCATCTTCAGCCCAAAGTACTCGGTGAGTTCCTGGGTGCCTCCAGCCACCCTGCTCTCCACCCAGCTGCCTTGCTGAGCCTGCCCTCTCCTTTCTGGCTACACAGCCCCGCCCTGCTTCCTCACCTCCGGATTCTGCTCCCACCTGCCCTGGGCACAGCTTCCAGACACCACTGTTGCCCCACCTCCAGCACAACTAAGGAGTGTGCATGGCTGGGCTCACCTTGTCTCCTTCCAGCTGCCACCCCCTGTGCCCCTAATCCCAGATGTGCAGAAGCCGCTGTGCCAGCAGGTCTGGTACCACGGGGCCATCCCACGTTCGGAGGTACAGGAGCTGCTGACCTGCAGTGGGGATTTCCTGGTGAGGGAGAGCCAGGGCAAGCAGGAGTACGTGCTCAGCGTGCTGTGGGATGGGCAGCCTCGGCACTTCATCATCCAGTCTGTCAATGTGAGTGACCACAAGCAGGGGACATGGCTGGGGTGGCCTTGCATGGGCAGGCACAGGTTCCTGCCCATCACAACCCCTCGGCCTCCCTCTCTGCAGAACATGTTTCGGCTGGAGGGTGACAGCTTCCCCACCATTCCACTGCTCATCCAGCACCTCCTGCAGAGCCAGCAGCCCATCACCCGCAAGAGTGGCATTATCCTGGCCAGGGCTGTGCCCAAGGTGATATAGGCAGTGGGGAGGAGGATGGGGCCCCCTGCACAGGGGCAGCTCTGCCCGGCCCTTTCTCCTGTTGACAGCTGGGCTGAGATCCACAGACATGCTTCTCCAGCTAGACAGGGGGACTTGGACTTGGGGCTCTGCCTGAGAGGGGGCTGTGGGGGTATGTGGGCCAGGGGACAGCTCACTGGTGTCTGCTTGCTGCAGGACAAATGGGTGCTCAACCACGAGGACGTGCTGCTGGGGGAACGCATTGGCCGGGTGAGATGGGGTGCTGTGGGGTCTGCGGGAGGGCAGGGCTGTACCAGGGTATCTGTGGGCAGCCAGGACTGTCCCACAGGAGGGCAGGGGAGGACAGGGGTTGCCTTGGGCCACATGGTGAGCTAAGCCCGGTGTTCCTGTGTCTCGGAAGGGTAACTTTGCGGAGGTGTTCAGTGGACGCCTACGTGCTGACAACACCCCTGTTGCTGTGAAGTCCTGCCGGGAAACCCTTCCGCCTGAGCTCAAGGCCAGGTTCCTGCAGGAAGCCAGGTCTGTGTGGGTGTTGTATTTGTCCTGTCACGTCTGTCCATTCTTGGAGCAGTTTGACCCTGCTGGGACTGCAGCACCCTCGTGCTGCGGGCTGTGTCCCCGGGCTGGCTGGGCAGAGTGCCCTGGGGATGGCATCGGGTGGCTTGTGCCCAGGGCAGCCAGGCCCCCCTACACTCACGGTGCCCATCCTTGTCCCCACAGGATTCTCAAGCAGTATAGGCATCCGAACATTGTGCGGCTCATCGGTGTCTGCACGCAGAAGCAGCCCATTTACATTGTCATGGAGCTGGTGCAGGGTGAGTGGCCCCATTCCCGCAGTCGCCACGCACGCATGGGTGAGCTTGCCAGGTGTGCCTGGGCACCCACCAGCTCTGCAATCTGGGCACAGGGGGGGACTTCCTGACCTTCCTGCGCACTGAGGGTCCCCACCTCCGGGTGAAGGAGCTGGTCAAGATGACGGAGAATGCTGCTGCCGGCATGGAGTACCTGGAGAGCAAGCACTGCATCCACAGGTGGGCCCTGGCAGGACAGGGGGAGCCCTGGAACCCTCACCGCCCCATCCCATGCCAGGTGGAGCCCCAGGGATGGTTGGGCACATGGCTGACTGCTTGTCTCAGAGACCTGGCTGCTCGCAACTGCCTGGTGACAGAGAGGAACACTCTGAAGATCAGTGATTTTGGGATGTCACGGGAGGAGGAGGATGGCATCTATGCCTCCACAGGAGGGATGAAGCAAATCCCTGTCAAGTGGACGGCCCCTGAAGCACTCAATTATGGTACAGGATGGAGTTGGGCATGGCCTGGCACCTGGCAGCCTATCTGGAAGCCAGGAGTCTGGCACTATCCCACTCCCATGCGCCTGGTCCTGGGGAGGGAAGCAGAGACCCAGAGCACCTCAGCCCGCAGGAGCATGGGCACAGCTGGGCAGTGGTGACATGGGTGTCCCCTGCCAACAGCATCTGTCCTGCCCCATGTCCCCAGGCCGATACAGCTCAGAGAGTGATGTCTGGAGCTTTGGGATCCTGCTGTGGGAAGCCTTCAGCCTGGGTGCTGTCCCCTATGCCAACCTCAGCAACCAGCAGACACGGGAGGCAGTGGAGAATGGTAGGGGACACGGCTGGGTGTGGCTTCTGAGGGCCACCATGAGCTGTGGGTCCAGCACTGTGGAGCTGTGCCTCTAGGATGGACCAGATGGGGTTGTGGGGATGAGGGGCTGGTGATCCATGTCCCCATCCCTGTTGCCCCAGGTACGCGGCTGGACCCTCCTGAGCAGTGCCCTGAGGAAGTGTACCAGCTGATGCAGCGCTGCTGGGAGTATGACCCCCGCAAGCGGCCCAGCTTCAGCACCATCCACCAGGATCTCATTGCCATCCGCAAGAAGCACCGGTGACAGGGAGCACCAGGGGCCCTGCATCCATCCCACGGCAGTGCCTGGGGGCACAGCAGAGCCCTGTCTAGGCAGCAGGTGCTGCGGGGTGGCTGTGTGATGCTTGAGCCCCAGGGGAGGGGCTCCTGCATGGCCCAGGGTGGGACATGGCACCCACAGCTCCTCCCCGCCTTCATCTTGTACAATAAACACACAAGCTCTGCAGCTGTGCATCTAGGAGCTGCGAGGGGACACGCACTGCACTGGGATGGGGCGTTGGGACATGGCACTGGGATGGGACACTGGGATGGGGCACTGTAATGATGCACCAGTACAGGACACTGTGACAGGGCACACGGTGTACCGGGATAGGGTACCAAGATAAAGCACCAGGATGGGGCACCAAGACAGGGCGCAGTTAGGGAACTGGCATGCGGAGTACTGAGTCTTCTGCACTGGGACAGAGGATTGACACGGGACCCTGGGACAGGGCACCGCGACAGGGATCAAGGACAGGGTACCGGGATGGGGCACATTGGGACAGGGTATCGGGATGGGGCACCGGCATCTCGACTCGGCTCCGGTGTTGGCGGGGTGGCTGATCCCCTTCCCGGGGATGTGGGGGTGTCCCGGCCGGGCCGATCCCCGGCCTACGGGGTGCCCAGCCCGGTCCCGGAGCGGGCTGTGCCGGAGCGGGCTGTCCCGGAGCGGGCTGTCCCGGAGCGGGCTGTCCCGGCCCTCAGCGCGGGGGGCCGCAGTCCCGGAGCGGGCTGTCCCGGCCCTCAGCGCGGGGGCCCGCGGTCCCGGAGCGGGCTGTCCCGGCCCTCAGCGCGGGGGGCCGCAGTCCCGGAGCGGGCTGTCCCGGCCGGTTCGGTGCCGCCTCCTCGGGGCCTCGCCCGGGCGGGCGGAGCGGTGGGCGGGGCCTGGCCTGGGCCATCCCGGCGGGCCCAGGCGGGCGATGTGAGGACCTGGGTCGGGCTGCGCAGCCGCCCGGGGTAAGAGCGGAGTGGCTGCGGTGTCACCGTCGGTGCTGGCCCGGCTTCCCCGCCTCTCCCCATCACGGCCCCGGCTCCGTTCCCGTCCCGCCACCGCGGGGCCTCAGCGCGGCGGCCCCGGGCGCTCTGCGGGGCCGCGAGGCCTGTCCGGCCCCGGCCCCGGCCCCGGCCCCGGCCCCGGCCCCGGCCCCATCAGCAGATATAAATATCCAGCACCGGATTAAGCTAAGTAGGACGCGGTGAGGGTTCTTGGAGGAGGAGGCAGGAGGCCGCGGTGAGGGGCTGCGCTGTCCGACCTGGCTCCCCCTCCAGTCCCAGCGCAGGTGAGTCCCTGCATCCCTTCGGGATGAAGCTGAAGAAGCAGGTGACAGTGTGTGGAGCTGCCATCTTCTGCGTGGCCGTCTTCTCCCTCTACTTGATGCTGGACCGGGTACAGCATGACCCCACACGACACCAGAGCGGGGGCAACTTCCCCAGGGTGAGTTTGGAGGGTTTGGGATGAGTGAGAGGGGTCCCGGGAGGGCAAACAGGGACATTCAGCCAGGGGAATTCATGGGGAATCAGCCCTGGCCTCTGGCCATTAAGCTGCCAGGGCCAAGGCTGGCTCCCCACAGCTGTGGGTGACCTGCCCCTCGCTCTGGCCTCTGTGCTCCCAGAGCCAGATCTCGGTGCTACAGAACCGGATCGAACAGCTGGAGCAGCTGCTGGAGGAGAACCATGAGATCATCAGCCACATTAAGGACTCGGTGCTGGAGCTGACAGCCCATGCGGAGGGGCAGCCAGCATTGCCCCATCACCCCCCAAATGGCTCCTTTGTGCTGCCCCCTGAGAGTCGCCCAAGTTTCCTCTCCGTGTCCCCGCAAGACTGCCAGTTTGCTCTAGGGGGCAAGGGACAGAGCCCAGACCTGCAGGTGAGGGACTGGTGGCTCTGGTAGTGTGAGGGGTTCATACCTGGGCATCCATGGGGTCTTGGCTCTACTCTTCTGGGGGTCTCTCAGGCCTGTCTTCTACCCACAGATGCTGGCTGTCTACTCCCTGCTGCCGTTTGACAACCAGGATGGTGGTGTCTGGAAGCAGGGCTTCGATATCACCTACGAGCCCAATGAGTGGGACACAGAGCCTCTGCAGGTGTTTGTGGTGCCACACTCCCACAATGACCCAGGTGAGAAGCAGGGATTGGCCCAGCCCTTGCTACCTTGGAGTGCTGGCAGGGAAGGGCTGGGCCCCCCACAGTGACCCCCACCTGTGCTGCCAGGCTGGATCAAGACTTTCGACAAGTACTACTACGACCAGACGCAGCACATCCTCAACAGCATGGTGCTGAAGATGCAGGAGGACCCGCGCCGGCGCTTCATTTGGTCCGAGATCTCCTTCTTTTCCAAGTGGTGGGACAATATCAGTGCCCAGAAGAGGGCTGCTGTGCGCAGGTAGGGATGACCACCTTACCCCACTGCCCTCGTAGCTTCCAGGCAGGCTGAGAGCTTAGGGTGTGTGAGGGGAGGGCTGTGGGGACTGGAAGGCTGCCTGGGCTGCAGTGCAGTGGCCATGGGCCCTGCACTGCTCAGCATGGGGTGCCCTGGAACTGCCAGCAGCCTCCCAGTGCCATAAAATGTCAGAGCCACTGCCATGTGGGGTGAGAGATGGGGGAGACAGATCTTGATCTGGGCCACTGCCTGTGCTGATCGGGGCTGGGGAACTTGTGTGCAAGGCCCAGGGCACCCATGGAAGGGTGGGAGACCTGGAGAGCAGGATTGTGTGGTGGGACAGGGCCCCCTTGTCTGCCCCCTGCCTCAAGAGCATTGGGGATGGGAGGACACAGTGGAGGGTGTGTGGGAATGGGCTCTGACTGGCATTGTGCTGTGGAGGGATGACTCTCTGTGGGGGACAGCATGACAAGGGGGGAATGGCAGTGGCAGCTGTGGGGGCGGCAGGTAGGCTGTAGGTAGCTCAGGACAGGGGGACTCTGCCATGGACACGTGGCTCATGCAGGGCTCTGGTCACATCTTGGGTGTCCCCCTTACAGGCTGGTGGGCAATGGGCAGCTGGAGATGGTGACGGGTGGCTGGGTGATGCCTGATGAGGCTAATTCCCACTATTTTGCCATGATTGACCAGCTGATTGAGGGGCACCAGTGGCTGGAGAAGAACATTGGTGAGAGCTCGGCAGATGCTGGCTGGGGGACTGCCTAATGCACTGCAGGCCTGCAGGTCCTGACAGGACTGTCCTCACAGGAGGTGCTGCTGGCCCAGCATGGGGCTGACAGGTCTCTGTGCCCACAGGTGTGACACCACGGTCAGGCTGGGCCGTAGACCCCTTCGGGTACAGCTCCACCATGCCCTACCTGCTGAAGCGCTCCAACCTGACGGCCATGCTCATCCAGCGCGTGCACTATGCCATCAAGAAGCACTTTGCTGCCACCCAGAACCTGGAGTTCATGTGGAGACAGACGTGGGGTGAGGGGCTGCTGGGAGGGGACTGCAGAGGGGGCCCTCTGGGGCAGGTGGCAGCAGAGAATGGCTATTGCTGCTTTTCTGTGCAGATGAGCTGAGCACTGGGAGGCGATGTCTCTGCCCTGTGGGACAGCCCCAGGATGACTTCCCACCTGCCCCCATGACCAGCAGCACGCTGGGGGAGGCTGCTGTGCCCTCTGAGCTCCTAGCTCTGCTCTGTTGGACAGCTGTCCTTGGGCCCTCTGCTCAGGGACAGGCAAGGGAGAGCCATTGCTGGTGCTCACCTGTCCTTGGTCCCACAGATCCAGACACCAGCACCGACATCTTCTGCCACATGATGCCCTTCTACAGCTATGATGTGCCCCACACCTGTGGCCCAGACCCCAAGATTTGCTGCCAGTTTGACTTCAAACGCTTACCTGGAGGCCGGATAAACTGCCCCTGGAAGGTGCCTCCCCGCGCCATCACTGATGCAAACGTGGCAGAGCGGTGAGTGCGGCAGGGGCAGGGGCATGTGACTCCCGGCCTTGTGGCCCATCAGGGGCCAGCCTCATGCCCCGGCCTCCACACAGAGCCCAGCTACTGCTGGACCAGTACCGCAAGAAGTCCAAGCTGTACCGCAGCAAGGTGCTGCTGGTGCCCCTGGGAGATGACTTCCGCTATGACAAGCCACAGGAGTGGGATGCCCAGTTCCTCAACTACCAGCGCATCTTTGACTTTCTCAACTCCCGGCCTGACCTTCATGTCCAGGTATGTGTGGAGAGCTGTGTGGGGCTGAGGGCAGCAGGAGGCCACTACAGAGCACAGTGGGAGGGGTGAACAGTCCTGGGAGGGGTGATAGGAGCCCCCACTGCAGGAGCCCTGGCTCAGGGCTGCATGTCCTGTCTTGCAGGCACAGTTTGGCACGCTCTCTGACTACTTTGATGCCCTGTACAAGAAAGTGGGCATCGTGCCAGGGATGAGGCCACCTGGGTTTCCAGTTCTGACTGGGGATTTCTTCTCCTATGCGGACCGGGAGGATCACTACTGGACAGGATACTACACCTCCCGGCCGTTCTACAAGAGCCTGGACCGTGTGCTGGAGGCCCACCTCCGGTGAGGGGCAGTGGGCTGGTCCATGGGGCATGCGAGATGGGGGGGGGCATGAGTGAGGGGTGGGCAGGCAGTATCTGGGAGCTCAACAGCCCCCAGTCTACACCAGCTGCCAACACACCGGGCTGGTGCACACAGTGCCAAACCCTCACCTAGCCCCAGGGCAGTGTATGCCTTTGCCACCTCCATCCCAGGCCAGCTCCCCCAGTACTCTAGCACCAGGGTAGGGACCCTCAGTGACTCTGTCCCTGTGCAGGGGGGCAGAGATCCTGTATAGCCTGGCACTCGCCCACGCCCGCCGTGCCAGTGCCGATGGCAGGTACCCACTCTCTGACTACGCCCTGCTGAGCAACGCTCGCCGCAACCTGGGCCTCTTCCAGCACCATGATGCCATCACCGGCACCGCCAAGGAGGCTGTGGCTGTGGACTACGGAGTCCGGTGCGTGTGGGGGCCAGGGCGCCCTCAGAGCCTGTCTCAGAGTGGGGCTGGTGGGCTCAGGGCTGGGAGAATGGCTAGGTATGGGGATCCTGTGGGGAGGTCCTTCCTCTTATGGGGAGCTGTGGAGGGTGTTGGGGCAGTGCTGTGACAGATGGGAGTGATGGTCCCAGGTGGCTCACTCTGCCTCTGCCCCAGGTTGCTCCACTCACTCACCAACCTCAAGCGTGTCATCGGAAATGCTGCGCACTACCTTGTGCTGGGGGACAAGGACACATACCGCCACGACCCGGCTGCACCATTCCTTGGCATGGTGAGCAGCACCAGCCCCTGGCTCCCTGCACTCTAGCACGCTGTCCCCATTCCCCCAGGAGCAACTCTGTGCTGCAGAGGCCAGGAAAAGGGCCCCAGCTTGTGCCTATGTCCCTGAGCACATTTGGCAGGGGGATGGGGCACACCCCAACTCTTTACAACTCCTCCCCAGGATGAGACACGCTCCAGCCAGGACTCTCTTCCAGAGAGGACAGTGGTCAAACTGGACACCTCACCTCGGTAGGGCCTCCTGCCTTGCTCTGGGGACTTATGGGACTGTGGGAAGGCAGTGAGGGAGTACCTGTGAAGCTGTGGGTAGGTGCAGTGGATCTGTAGATAGTGTGGGGTGTGAGACATCCAGGATGCTGTGAGGCAGGGATGGCTTCCCTGTGTTACTCCCCCACAGGTTCCTGGTGGTGTTCAACCCGCTGGAGCAGGAGCGCCTGAGTGTGGTGCCAGTGCTGGTGGACTCCCCGCACGTGCATGTGCTCTCTGAGGAGGGGCAGCCCCTGCCCTCCCAGCTCAGTGCAACGTGGAGCTCTGCCACTGATGTGGTGCCTGATGTCTACCAGGTACGGGGTGCCCCACACCCACAGCCCATGAGTGCCAGCTTGCCATCCCGCACACTCCCAGGACACACCGGCAGCCCTGCTCTGTCCCTGCCCCGCAACACAAGATTCCACAGCTGTCGGACCCCCAGGTCCCCGTGCATGGCCCTCCTCAGCAGAGGCCCCGCAGTGCCGAGCAGGGTCTTCTCCCTACTGACCCCCAGCCATTCCCCAGACGCGGGGGCCTGGCTCAGGTCCCCACACTGCCTGCAGGTGTCTGTCCTGGCTCGCCTGCCCGCACTGGGGCTGCGTGTGCTGCAGCTGCACAAGTCCTTGGATGGCCACGCCACGCCGAGGTCCTCCACACGCCTGTACCTACATGGCCGGAACCTGCCCGTGCACAAGCCCGAGGCTGTGCCCCTGCACATCTTCCCAGCTGCTCCTGATGACTTCTGCCTGGAGAACCAGCACCTGCAGGCCTGCTTCTTGGGGCGCACGGGCCTCCTGCAGGTGAGTGCGAGGCTCTGACAGGGCGTGGGGTGGAGGAGGGGAGGGGTACATCCTGGTGCTTCATGTGCTTGCTGCTGTGCCGGTCCACACCCACAGAGCCTGCGCCAAGCCGGGGAGGAGCAGGGGCACAGGGTGA
Organism: Corvus moneduloides; assembly: GCF_009650955.1. NCBI lineage: Eukaryota > Metazoa > Chordata > Aves > Passeriformes > Corvidae > Corvus > Corvus moneduloides. The sequence goes on along the minus strand of NC_045488.1, from coordinate 12,900,387 downwards.
ACAGCGAATTTCTCGTCTACGGCACCAGGACCTCCAAGGACAAAAGTGGGGCCTATCTCTTCCTGCCTGACGGCGAGGCCAAGGTACAGGGTCCACCCCTGGAAGCCAGCTGGCAGCTGTGCCTGCAAGACTGTCCTCGGGCAGCAGCCTCAGTGCAGCTATCCCTCCCCTCAGCCCTATGTTCCCAAGGACCCCCCAGTGGTGCGGGTGATGGAGGGACCCCTCTTCTCAGAGGTTGCCAGCTACTACCAGCATGTCCAGACCGTGGTGCGGCTGTACAATGTGCCAGGTGAGATCTTGAGGCTGTGCCAGGTGTTGCTGGCCCAGGGAACTGGGCGATGCTGCCCATGGGGCTCAGCTCCTCGCTGCCTACCCACAGGGGTGGAGGGCCTGTCCCTGGATGTGTCCTGCCTGGTGGACATCCGTGACCACATTAACAAGGAGCTGGCCCTGCGCTTCAGCACTGACATTGAGAGCGATGACACCTTCTTCACAGACCTCAATGGTTTCCAGGTAGACAGCAGCCTGAGGAGGGACAGCAGCTGCCCACAAGGGGACAGTGTGCTGGCACTGGGCACTGTGGGAGCCACCTCTGGTCACTGATCTCTGTCCCATGGCAGATCCAGCCCCGCAGGTACCAGCAGAAGCTGCCACTGCAGGCCAACTTCTACCCAATGCCTGCCATGGCCTACATCCAGGACATGCAGAGCCGCCTGACACTGCTCACAGCCCAGGCCCTGGGGGTCTCCAGCCTCCACAGCGGTGAGCCGAGGGGCTGTGCCCTGGGAACCTGCTGTGGAGCTGGGGCTGTCCTCCCCAGGGAAAGCAGGGGAGGAGGGTGCTGCAGGCTGGGCAGGGTGCCCTGGTCCTGCTGTTTCTGGGGCCTCTGTCCTGTGGGGCATGGCTGGTGCCTGGTAAAGCCTGGGCTGCAGGGACTCGCTCTCCACAGGCCAGCTGGAGGTGATCCTGGACCGGCGCCTCATGCAAGATGACAACCGGGGCCTGGGCCAGGGGCTGAAGGACAACAAGCGTACCTGCAACCGGTTCCGGCTCCTCCTGGAGCGCCGCAGCACCGCCAACAAGGTGCTGGCTGTGAGGCGGCAGGACGGGAGAGCCCAGCCCTGCCTTGGGATGGAGCAGGGTGGAGGCATCTGCAGAAAGCCACACATGTGATGGGATGCAGTGTCCTCTCCCCTCTTGTCCCATTGCTCTGGCACTGGGCAAGGATTGGTCTGGAGTGGGGGGCTGGGGGGAGAGCGGGATGTGCAGTGGGGTCTGTCCCTGTGGAGCTGCGTTGCCCTCATAATCACAGTGTTCTTGTCCCATCCCCTCGCTGCCCTCTATGCATGTGCTGTGCCACCCATTCAGAGCTCCGGCTTCTTTTCCAAACTGGTCTCCATGTTTAAAGCCTTGAGCTTCCCTGGCACCAGGACTGGCAGCCCTGAGGTAATGGCCGGCCTGGCCCTGCTGTCTCTCCCTGTCTTGTGCACTAGCTGCTAGCCACTAGTCTAGCCAGGCTTGTAGCAGGCCTGTAGCCTGACCATCAGCTAGGTGGGGTCCTGTTTGGGTGCTGGGGAGGGGGGACCTGCCTGGGCAGGGGCAGCTCAGTGTGCCCTGTGCTGGCAGGTGCCTGGTCTTGGGGCACTGCTGGAATGGGGGTTCTGTGGGCCTTGCCCAGGCTCTGCCTGGCTTCCTGGGCTCACACTGACCCATGTGCTCCTTGGCAGGTACAGGACGAGCGCCCCATCAGCTTCCCCTCCCTGCTGAGCCACATCACCTCTGTGCACCTCAATGCTGAGGCCTTGGTCATGCCAGTGGCGCTGGAGAAGTCAGCCCTGCCAGTCCTGCGCTCCTTTGTGCCCCTCGCCACCACCCTTCCTTGTGACTTCCACATCCTCAACCTGCGGATGCTGCAGGCAGAGGTGAGCTACGGCCCAGGGGAGGTGGGACTCTGGTGGGAGTCTTGCCCCTGCTGTCCCCAGTGTTGTGCCTCACGCTCCCACTCCCTGCAGGATGACTCACTACCATCAGCTGAGGCGGCACTGATCCTGCACCGCAAAGGCTTTGACTGCAGCCTAGAGGCAAAGAACCTGGGCTTCAACTGCACCACCAGCCAGGGCAAGGTAGGGCCAGGCTGCCCCCACACCTCCACTGGGTCAGAGCTGGGCTGAGACCTCGGCATGGCAGGCATGGCACGTGTCAGGCTGTCCTGGGCACAGTGTTTCCCCAGGCATCACATCCTCACCTGGGTCTCCCCACTTCTTCCTCCTCTCTCCCCAGCTGGCTCTGGGAGGCCTGTTCCAGGGGCTGGAGCTGGGGTCCCTGCAGCCCACCTCACTGACGCTGATGTACCCGCTGGGCACAGCCTCCAACAGCACCAACATCCACCTGGACCCCATGGAAATCGCCACGTTCCGCGTCCGCCTGGGGTAGTGTCGAGCAGGAGAGGAGTGGAGTGGCTGGACAGCACAGGAGCAGCACCAGTACAGCAGTAGAGCGGGGCCAGCAGTACTGTGGTGGACACGGGCAGGAGGGGCCAGACTGGCAGAGGCTGCTGTTGCCACTTTCTAATTTATTAGTTCCATGTTCTCAGATAGATTTTGGAATGAACTGCTGTGGCAGGGCTCAACCAGAGGCTGCTGGACACGGTGCCGGATGGGGGGGGCAGCAGGCTGGGTTCTGCCGCTGCTGGTGGGACAGACACTGCTGCCCTGTCACATTCACAGGCTGCCGGGAGTGTGGCCACCCTGATGGCTGGAGCAGGGGCCCATGCAGGGCTCCCCCTGACTGGTGGGGCAGCAAGGGGAGGCCAGGAGCACTGGTGGTGTTGGGCAGCTGCCTGAGGAGGTGCTGTGGACTTGGGACTGAGCTCTCCTGGAGTTCATAGGAAACACAAGGCTGTTTCCAAGGGCCCTGGTCTGTGTGTGGTTTGTGGCTCTCAGGGGAGTGGGAATGGTGTGCTGTGGGGAGACAGGGCAGCACTCTGAGGCAGGGGGAGGGCAGCTTGAAGATCTGGCTAGGGGCCCCAGGCACCTGTGAGAGGCTGGTGGCATGGCCAGGCCCAGCTGTGCTCAGGGGCAGGCAGTGTCCGGTGCTGGGCAGGAGCCAGGGGGATGGGAGTCAGTTCCTTGTGCGGGCAGCAATGCCTGGGTGAAGCGTGGGAGTGCTTCCCACAACTCCAGAGCTTTTAGCCCTGTTTCAGAGTGAGCGTGGCAGTCTGGTCTGCTGGAGCTGCAGTGGGTGAGTTGCAGCTAATTACACCATGTCACCAGAGCATCCTCCGGGTTGCTGTGAGAACCACAATGTCATGCTTTCCTGGCCCCCTGGGGCTACGTACTGCCAATGGGTGCCAGCAGGGAGGGCATTGGGAAGGACTGGGTGAGGTGGGGAACTGCCTCAGCTCTGGCTTGCCTGGGTTGGACTGGATGAGCTTAGAGGTCTTTTCCAACCTAAATGATTCTGTGATTCCACGATTCTTGGACAACCCCCACCACATCCACATCCCATGGGCTTGGCTCCTGGAAGCTCAGCAACTTGCAGTGCTCGCCCTGTGCTCTGGCCTGGTCCACTGCCCTTGCAGGGACTCCCAGGATGGGCCCAGGTGCCCAACTGGGGCCCTGGACCTGGCAGCTGGTGCCTTGCATCCAGCTGGGAAAGGAGGCTGCAGTCCTACTCCTGGCCCCAGAACCTCATTACTGATGCTCCCGCCTCCACCCTGGTCCCTGTGGACAGAGTGAGTGCAGGAGGCTCTAATGGCTCTGAGTGGCTCTTGGTGGAGACTGCGATGGAGGCGGGAGCAGGAGGGGCTGTGGTTTCTGCCTCCACTGGAGCCAGAACTGCCTCTGCCCAGGGCTGGCCGGGAAGATGTTGGATGGGCTCCTGCTCCAGCTGCTCCTTACCACGGCTCTGTTCCCCAGCATCCCTGGGACAGGTACAGCCCCATTTCTGCCCCTTCTGTTCCCTGAACCTGTCCCTGATGGGGCCTTGTCCCTTGAGGGTTGCTCCTCAAGAGCCCAGAATGGAGGCTGGGGGGGTCTGTGCTGGGAGGCAGTGGTCTGCAGTGAGAGGTGATGGTTCATACTGTGGATGGTGGCCCAGGTGTGGTGGTGCTGGGGTTACTCCCACTGCAGCACATCTGTGGGGTGTAAGTGCTGTCCCTGTGGGGTGATGGGGAATAGGGAGGGGGTTCAGCATGGGGGATGGGGGCTGATCGGATGTCCCGGAGGCTTTCCCCTCCTCTCTGCCACCGTCACTGTCCTTGCCCGTGTTTGCCCTTGCCGAGGCCATGGAGGTCACGGCATACACGGGGCCATGGCCGTCAGAAGGCAGTGCTGGGGGAGCTCTGCTCATCCAGTGCTGCCTCATGGGGTGTAGCCCACTCTGAGGGCTGAGCTAGGGGCCCCCTGTGCCATGTTAGCCGGTCTCCCTGGGGGTGGTGAGCTCTCAGCCCAGGCCAGCCCGGCCCTGCTGGGATTGGGAGGGCTCTGCTCTGCTGGATCACAGCAAAGACCATCTCGCTGGAGCTGGCAGCCTGTCCTACAGGCACTGCACAGTTTCTCTCGTCCCCGCAGTGGGGACTCATTCCCAGCCCTCTCTAAGCTGCTGCTCCCTGCTGCAGTTTTGGTGCAGAACCTGCACCTCTGCGAGGGCTACGTGGGCCCTGATGGCCATTCCCACCCTGGCTTCTACTGCCCGCGGCTGACAGACCCCCCCGGCCACCGCTACTGTTGCCAGCCCAGCGTGGACGCTCTCAAGTCCTGCTGCTCTCAACTGGCCCTGGAAGCCCTCACTGGAGTGAACCTCTCCAGCCTGGCACGCCCTGGTCTACTCCGGTGAGCAGGGCCGCAACCGGGTCTGCTGCTGAGGACGGGGGACCCCTGGGCACCTGGCACATCCTCAGGGGCTTCTCGTGGTTGCTGGGGCAGGGGCTGTGGTGTCCTTTGGAGCCCACAGTGGGCCCTAGCTGGCCCTCCCCAGTACCACTGCGTCATGGGAGGGTCATGGTTGCCCTCTCCTGAGGTGCCCCACCCCACAGGAACCCGCTGGCCCTGCCCTTCGTGGGGCTCTATGGGCTCCTTGTCCTCCTGCTTATGGCCATCGACCTCTGCCACTTCTACTGGACCCGACGCTGCCACCTCGGCCGCCTGCTGCCCTGTGCCTGTCGCGTGCCCTGTGCACCCCCGGGGGGCCACCTGGCCGGCACCCGGCCTTGCCACCGCGCCGCCACACTGACACGCCCCAGCCGGGGCTGCTGAGGGGCGGCCACGGGCAGGGCGGGGGGGGCACACAGCGGGGCACTCGCACCCCGGCGTGCAGCGGGACATGGTGGGGGGGGGGGTCACTCTCATCCCGGGGTGCAGCACGGAGAGGGTGTACGGGGGGGAAACACGCACCCCGGCGGGGGTACTACCGGGGGGGGACGCTCGCACTCCGGGGTGCCGCGGGGTGCGGGGGGGCGGGCGTACGGGGGGGGACACTCGCAGCCCGGGGTGAAGTACGGGGGGGACACTCGCACTCCGGGGTGAACTACGGAGGGACACTCGCACTCCGGGGTGGGGCGGGGCAGGGTGTACCGGGACGCGCGGGGACGCACACGAGGCTGCCCCCGGCCCGCGGGGCGGCGCTGCAGGCCCGGCCCCGCCCGCCTCCGCTCTCGCCCCGTCACGTGACAGGGGCGGTGGCGTCCGGGTTCCCCAGGCGATCGGCGGTGACGTCACGGGTGCGGCGCGATGGAGGAGCCGGTGAGCGGAGACGGGCGGGACCGGGACGGGCGGGTCCCTGTCCCGGGGGGTCTCTGTCCCGGGGGGTCCCTGTCCCCAGGGGCCCCTGTCCTGGGTCCATCCCTGGGCAGCCGCCCGTGCGGGGCCCGGGGCCGCGTCCCAGCCGGTGTCCGTCGGCAGGTGACGGCGGAGCAGCTTCGGGCGCGGGGTAACGCGCTGTTCCAGGCGGGGGATCACGGCGCCGCCCTCGCTGCCTACACGGAAGCTTTGAGCCTGAGCGACGCCGCGTCGGAGCGCGCCGTGCTGCACCGCAACCGGGCCGCGTGTTACCTGAAGCTGGTGAGCGCTGGGCGGGTGCGTCGGCGCGGCGCTGCAGGAACCTGCCCGGCTGGCTGGGGCTGCGCTGCTGCCGCCCGCCCTGGCCTGTCTGCCTTGGCCAGGTCATCTCTGCGGCGGAGGCTCTGACGGTCCCTGCGCAGAATGCTCCTGATGGCAGCTGTTGTCTCTGCTCACCTTTTCCCCTGTCCCTGCCCGCTGCCTCCTGCTGCCCCTGTCCACCTTCTGGGTGGGCTGTGTGGGACAGGGCATCCCTCCTCAGTTGCCTGGGCTGTGACTGTGCCCTGGGGCTGTTCCCACGTAGTCACAGTGTCTCTGATCTCCTGCAGGTGATCTGTGTCTGGGGCAAGGCGTGAACACAAAGAATTTTAGGGGCTTCAGTAGACCAGAAGTGCCTGAAAAGCACTGGGGCTTGTAGGGCTCCCAGGGGGTTGTAGGGCTCCCAGGACACCCTCTGAAGGTGTCCTGGACAACTTCTGAGGGTTGTGTTCTGGGAAAGACAGGGTGTCCCAGTGATGCACTGTCTCCAGTGATGCTGTTCCCATCCTGTCCCCAGTCCCCAAAGTTAGGGATGTAGGCTGTATGAGGCTTGTGCCGGCAGTGCTCAGGCGTTTTGCTCTCCTGTCTCTCCCCAGGAGGATTACACCAAGGCAGAGGCTGATGCGACTAAAGGTACTGTCAGTGGGGGCTGGGGGGAACCAGCCTCTGCGCTGCCCATCGGGGCAGGTGGGGGCAGGCTGGGGCAGGCCACGGGCTCTGCGATAGAACCCCTTGTGTGCAGCCATCGAGGCTGACGGCCGGGATGTGAAGGCGCTGTTCCGCCGCAGCCAGGCGCTGCAGCAGCTGGGCCGCCTGGACCAGGCTGTCAGTGACCTGCAGCGGTGCGTGAGCCTGGAGCCCAGGAACAAGGCCTTCCAGGAGGCCCTGCGTGCCTTGGGCAGCAGCATGCACGAGAAGGTCAGTACGGGGGCAGAAAGGGGCTGCCGGGCCCCCTGTGGCTGGGGAAGGTGGGGAGGACTGAGCTACTTTTTCTGCTCTGTTGCAGATGAAGACCATGTCCTGCACGGACTCAAAGGTAGAGCAGATGTTCCGGATCTTGCTGGATCTTGATGAAAAGGATGAAGACAAGAAGCAGAAGGTCTGACTGAGTTCATGGAGCGGGATGCAGTGCTGTGGCTGGGAGGAGAGGAGGGGAGGATTGGTGCTGCCTGGCCAGCGGTGGCTGAGTGGTGCTGCCTGGGCAGGTGGGCTTGCTCCCCGCAGAATGGTCCCCAAGACAGGGGCGGAGGGTGGGTGCCTGCAGCTGCCAGGAGTTCCTTGTGCGCAGTGTGCTGCTGTGACCCAGACAGAACTCTCCTTCCCCAGGCTGCGCAGAACCTGATTGTGCTGGCACGAGAAGAGGCAGGAGCAGAGAAAATCTTCCAGAGTGACGGTGTGCGGCTGCTGATGCAGCTGCTCGACACGGCCAAGGCTGACCTGATGCTGGCAGCCCTGCGCACACTGGTGGGGCTGTGCTCCGGCCACCGTTCTCGGGTAGGTCCCACCATACCCTATGGCTGGGCCCAGGGGAAAGCTGTGCTGGGGAAGCTGCAAAGTGTCTTTGCAGTGAGCTGTTACCTGCCAGGCCTGAACGTGTGAGAGGGAACCATCTTGATAAGGGACTGAGAAATGCCAAGGCCTCCAGAAGACAGGTCTGCTTGTACCTGCAGACCATGGCCGTCTTGGCGGAACTGGGGGCCCCCCGTCTCTCAGCGGTGCTGGGCGTGGAGCATGAGCAGGTGTCCCTGGCTGCTTGCAACCTGCTGCACGTGATGTTCGATTCCCTGAAGGAGGGGCTGCAGAAGGACTTCCGTGGGAAGGAGGACGCCGTGGTGCTGGGTGAGTGTGGGCTGCCCTGGCTGGCTGTTGAAGGGGGAGAGCCCCAGGTAGGTGCAGAGATGCCATGGGTTCTTTTGCTGCTGCCCTGTCTCTGCTCCCTGCAGCAAAGCTGGGCTCTGAGCCTGGGTTAACAGGAGGCGGAAGACCCTGGTCATGGCAGCATCTCTGCCAGCTGTACCACGATGGGGGTGAAGCCGTGCCCAGGGCTCTGACTGCTGGGCACTGTCTTTCTTGGAAGATTCCTCCAGGGACCTGAAACAGCTGATCAAGCACCTCCTGGAGCTGCTGGTGCTAGAAGGGGCCTCAGCCCATGGCCGTGATAATGCCCTCAACCTGCTCATCAAGGTGGTACCCAGGAAATCTCCAAAGGAGACCAACAACAGCCTGAGCCTCTGGGTGATTGACCAGGGTTAGTGGAATGGCTAGCAATGTCCTGCTGGGGCATCGTGCTCCTCTGCCCCAGCTCTGCACATGCCACTGTGCCCCTCACTGGGGTGTCTGACCTTTCCCAGGCCTGAAGAAAATCCTGGAGGTGGGCAGCACAGTGTGCGGCAGCTTGGGCAGCCTGCCCGTGACAGAGAACAGCCGGATGAGCACCTCTGTTCTGCTGAGCAAACTGTATGAGGACCTGAAGTGTGATGCTGAGAGGGAAAACTTCCACCATCTGTGTGAGGACTATGTGAGGTGAGCCAGGGTGAACTGGGGGTGATGGGGGTTTTGTCACCTGTAGCCTGGCAGCACCTGTCACCTTCAGTACTAAAGCTGACTGCAGACCCACTGGGAACCTGCTGTGGGGGAGGTTCAGCAGGTGGTGCAGGAAGAGGCAGGTGGGATCAGCCTGACCCTTTCTGGTGGTCTTTCCCTGAAGGAGCTGGTTCGAGGGGCACGAGCTGCTGGGAAAGCTGCGGGCCATTCAGACAGTGTCGTGCCTGCTGCAGGGTCCCTCAGAAGCAGGGAACAGGGTGCTAGAGCTGGAGGGGATCATGGACAGTGTGCTGTCCCTCTGCGCCTCTGTCTGTGAGGCCCACCAGCTGGTAGCGGTGGAGGCGCTGATCCACGCAGTCGACAAGGCCAAGCGCGCCTCCTTCATCACAGCCAACGGCGTCAACCTGCTCAAGGAGATCTACAAGCACAGCGAGAGGGACAGCATCCGCATCCGTGCGCTCGTGGTGAGCATGGTGGGATGGGGTGTGGCGGGGCTGAGCCTTGGGGTGGGCTGTGGGTGCGGGACCACCAGTGACAGCATTGCCCCTCCCTGCTTGGGGTCCAGGAGGCACATCAGGGTGCCTACATCCATTCCTGCTCCCACACTCTGTTCCCGGCTGCAGGGGCTCTGCAAGCTGGGATCTGCTGGAGGCACGGACTTCAGCATGAAGCAGTTTGCCGAGGGATCCACCATGAAGCTGGCCAAGCAGTGCCGCAAGTGAGTGGGGCCAGGTGCGGGGGGGCGGGCAAGGCGCCCTGCAGCTGGGCTGTCCACAGCCAGGCTCAGGGACCACTCTCCCAGGTGGCTCTGCAACGAGGCGATCGATGCGGGCACGCGGCGCTGGGCTGTAGAGGGCCTGGCCTACCTTACCTTCGACGCAGATGTCAAGGAGGAGTTTGTGGAGGACAAGGCAGCAATGCAGGCCATGTTTCAGCTGGCCAAGGTGCATACCAAGAGCTGCGGGGTGGGCACCCTGGCACCAGGGAAATGTGCTGGAGCAGGTGTGGAGCTCATGCTGTGGGGTGGGATGTGTGGAAGATGCTGGGTGGGCTCCAGTCCTGGCCGCTCCTCCCTGCTGTGAGTGTGACGGGTGCCCATTGCTGCCACAGTCAGAGGACAGGAGTGTGCTCTATGCCATTGCCTCCACGCTGGTGAACTGCACCAATAGCTATGACCATGAGGAACCAGACCCACAGATGCTGGAGCTGGCCAAGTATGCCAAGCAGCACATCCCGGAGCAACACCCCAAGGTGAGCAGGGCATGGCTGTGCTTGGGAGGAGAGTGGGTGGGTGGGACAGAGCCTGGGGTCCCAGGTGTGGACAGGGTGTCCTTGAGGCCCAGAGGGGTGGGGTCACGCACTTCACCAGCCAGCTGGTGCTCCTGAGCCAAGTGTGACCCTGCCTGTGGGACAGGACAAGCCAGCGTTTGTGAAGCGGCGGGTGCGGAAGCTGCTGATGGCTGGAGTGGTGTCGGCTCTGGCCTGCATGGTGAAGAGCGAGAACCCGGCGCTCACCAACTCCTGTCGGGAGCTGATCTCCAGGTGCGGCTGTGTCGGGGACAGGAGGGAGCTGGGTTCTCAGGGTGCCGGCATCTTGCTGGTGAACTTACGTGCCTGTGGTGAAGGCCGGTTCCTGGACAGCAGCGGGGATGTCCAGGAGTCTGGTGCAGCCTGGGCCCACTGTGACTATGCAAGTGCTCCAACTAGTCCTGCTTGATCCCTAGAGTGCTCCTGGCGCTAGTGGAGGAGGCAGAAGACCGGGGTAGTGTGGTTGCACAGGGAGGAGGCAAGGTGAGGGCATGGATCCCACTGTGCTGCTGCCCTGCACTGCTCTGGGGGGTGCTGGGGCTTGGGGGAGCTGGGGCTCTGGTTTAGCAGGAGCTGCACCGGTTCCCTTGTACACGAGGCTGGGGGAAGCTGTGGCTGCCCTGGGTGCTGTGGCCTTGGCTGCAGGACGAGCTGCTGTTTCTGCCCCCAGGCTCTGATCCCACTGTCCCTGGAGGGCACTGAGGTGGGGCAGACCAAGGCAGCGCAGGCGCTAGCAAAGATCACCATCACCTCCAACCCAGAGATGGCATTCCCTGGGGAGCGGGTGAGTGCTGGGGCTGGGGGTTGGGTCTGCCAAGCAGGCTCATGTGGGAGCAGCAGTGGGCACTGACTTGGTCCCATGTGTTCTGTCTCCACAGATCTACGAGGTGGTGCGGCCCCTGGTCAGCCTCCTGCACCTGCAGCGCACGGGCCTGCAGAACTTTGAGGGGCTGATGGCCTTGACCAACCTGGCTGGCATCAGCGAGAGGCTGCGGTAGGGATGGGGGAAGAGGGGTCTGGCTGTCCCCTTGGGCCTGGCGGGCTGCCCTGGGCAGGGAGTGCTCACTGCCCCCCTGCCCCCCAGGCAGAAGATCCTGAAAGAGCGGGCTGTGCCCATGATTGAGGGGTACATGTTTGAGGAGCACGAGCTGATCCGGCTAGCTGCAACTGAGTGCATGTGCAACATGGCCATGAGCAAAGAGGTGAAGGCCGGGATGGGCTGGGGTCTCTGCTGGGCTGCCGGACCACCACACCCCCACCCATTCCCTCCTCTTTCCCCTGTGCAGGTGCAGGAGCTGTTCTTGGCTGAGGGCAGCGACCGGCTGAAGCTGATGGTCCTGTACAGTGGGGAGGAGGATGAAAAGCTGCGGCGGGCAGCCTCGGGGACCCTGGCCATGCTGACTGCCCTGCATCCCCCCATCTGCAAGCGGATTCCCCAGGTGGTGAGTGCTCAGGGTGGGCTGGGGGCACCTGGGACCCTGGGACAGCACCTTGTGTCCCATGCTCCCTCCCCACAGTGGCCTGGAGCTCCGGCCCCAGAAACAGGGCAACCTGTCCTGACTTTGGCCTGACCCTGAAATGGGGCTGGTGGGAGGGAGCTGGGTCCCTTCTCTTGGGGTCTGTGATGATGTTGATCCCCGCAGACGGTGCACTGGCTGGAGATCCTGCAGGCCCTGCTGCTGAGCCCCAGTGTTGAGCTGCAGCACCGTGGCGCCGTGGTGGTGATGAACATGATGGCGGCTGCGCGGGAGGTGGCCGAGCAGCTCATCGCCAGCGAGATGCTGGAGATCCTCTCCGTGCTTGCCAAGGACAAGGACAAGCCGCGGGTGGCCCAGGCGGCCCAGGAGAGCCTGGCACACGCAGTGGCTTATGGCCTCATCAAGCCCAACCCTGGGCACGCCTGAGGGCCCACGGGGCTCCCACACACGCTCCACACGCTGCCGAGGCCGGTGTGCACACGCTGTTCTCAGGGCGGCCCTGGCGGGGTCTGACTGCACGCGGAGCTGGCTCAGCACTGCCCGGGGCCGGGGCCACGCTGCCCCCGCCGGCGCCCGCCCGGTGCGCCGGGGCGAGGGGAGGATAGGGCTTGCCGCTGCCTTTGCCACCGTCTGCCTTAGCCGGGAGGGCCGGCCCGGGGCGGGACCGGCGCGGTGGGGCCGGGCCCACCCGCTGACACTAAAGCTACTCCTGGACCACGGCCCGGCGTCTGTCCGTCTGTCCGTCCGCCCGTCCGCCCCTTCTCCGTCACCTCCGGTCCCTCCTCTCCCGGTGCCCGCCCCAACCATGGCGGCGCCCGCTCGCTCTTGGCTCGTGTTCGGGTTCAGCCCCGAAGAGGCGGCCGGGGAGCCGGGCCCGGGCCCGGGGCCGTGGCGGCTGGAGGCGGGCCCCGAGGGGATCTTCCGCGTGTGGCCCGCCTGGAGCTACGTGGTCGTGGAGACCGGTGAGCGGCCCCGGCCCGCCTGGAGCCTCGGTCCCAGTCCCTCCCGCGGGGCCAGTGCGGCCCTTCGCCGGCCTGTGCCCGCTTCCCCTTGCCGCTCCCCGGGATGGCGGGTCCCGTTCCCATCCTGCGCTGCCGCGCCGGTCGCCCCGGTTCGTCCTGTCCGTCCCTTCCACTGACGCCCCTTCCCCCGGGATGGGACCCTCCCCAGCCCCTCCCACCGCGCCGGTTCCCCCGGGATGCTCCCCGCTGGTCCCCCGGTGACGTTCCCGTCCCGTGCCCCCAGGCCCCCGGGCTGTCCCCGTCCCGCCCCCCGGGCTGTCCCCAGTCGGTCGCTGAGATGCCGCCGCGGCAGGCGCGGGGCTGGAGGTGCGGAGCGCGGGGCTGCGGCGGCGGCTGCCGGGCTGGGCCGAGGCGCTGCCCTCCGAGACGCACCTGGTGCTGCGGGGCCCGGCGGGGGCCCGCGCCTGGCGGCGGGAGGCGGCGGTGAGGGGAGCGCTGCAGGACGAGCCCGCCTGGAGCCGGGCGCTGCCGCCGGAGCCCCGCCAGCCGCTGCCGCTCCTGCCCGGCGGCTTCGCCACGCCGCGGCCGCCGTTTTTCACCGCACTGCCGGCGGGCGTGCGGGCCCGGCGGCTGGTTCTAGGCACGGAGCACGCCCTACTACTGGGCGCCGCCGGGGAGGTCTTTACCTGGGGCGGTGGCAGGTGAGCAGGGGCTGTGGGTGCACAGGGGTGCAGGAGAGGGATGGCATTGGTTGGGGTTCAGGAACTCCAGGACAAGCACTGCGCTGGTGGGATGCAAAGAGAATGATGGGGCTGCAGAACGGGTGTGAGAGTGCAGAAGGGATATGGGGGAGCCTTTGGGGGGAGTGCGGGTGAGAGGATGTCGGAATGGGGGTCACCTCAGGGGCTGAGCCCCCTTTAGCCTGCACACACTGCCTGGGGCCAGGATATGCGTCCTGACTTTCCCATGGGGGTGGACTTGGGAATGATAGGAGATTACAGCTAAGACAAAAGTATTGGGGTACCAACTGCAGATTGGTATGCTCACCCCCATGCTGATGGGATCTGTCCCTCACCTGAACCAGGTCCCCCCGGCATGGGCATCCCAGCTCACGGCTTCTCCTGCCTTGGCCGTGCCCCTTTTCCCACTGAGTCTACCCTTGCTGGCCCCATGAGCAGCCCTGTCTCCTCTCTAGGTGCTGGGTTTCTGGCTACAGTGGGGCCTCTGCTCTGACTTTTGGCTCTCTCAGGGCAGTCTTTGAGGACACTTGGGTCTCTATATGACCATCAAGGTCCCTGCTCTGCCCCTGCTTCTCTGTAACTTGTCACACAAGCACCAGCTGGCAGCAAAGCTCTTGTGTTTCTAAACTGGAAATTGATTCCATCAGTCTATGACAATTCAGTGCCAGGTCCCTCTGGTAAAGCCTGTGGGAGAGAAGTGAACCCTTTGGGAAAACCTTCCAGCCCCAGCACCCTGTGTCACCTGCCAGGAGCTGAACTTGAGTGCATTTAACAGCTGGTGGCACCGCTCAGTTTATTCTCACAAAGGCGTTTGTTGTTCTTTAGGGAGTTGTTTGTGCATTTGCTGCCCCAATCAAGTTTTCCCAAAAGGTGCTGGAGACCCCAGCCACAGGTCCCCCTGCCCTGGATCCCTGAGTTCTGCTGGTGCATGATGAGGCCTGGCAACAAGAACTAGTTGTTCTCATATGTGGAGTGGAAGGATTGCTGCGTTCCTCTTTGCTACTTATGGAAGACAAACCCAGCACTGATTATCAGTCACTGTCACAGAGCTGCGTGCCCTGGCACAGTGTCCTCCCTGTTCCTCATCGCTCAGAAGTGTTTCATTCCCCAGTCCCTGCTCCTCAGTCGCTGGCTCTGGGCTAGCTGGTAGCAAAAAGCTCATGGCAAACGCAACACTCAGTTCATATCAGCAGTTGTTGCATTGCAGGTGCTACGTTATTTGGTCCTTCTTGCCTTCCCTTCAGAGGAAAGGTTTCTACATGTGGGGATGTGTACTTGAGGATTAACTTTTTTGTGATTTGGTTATTCAACACAGCTGAGAATCCTCTCACCCATGCCTGTGCCAGCTGTGTCTCATACTGTGACAGCTGTGCTGTGTGATAGCCATGTGCTGGCCCAGCTCACCCCTTTGTAGCCCCTCTCTTGCTGCTAGCTGTGGTCACCATTGCCCTCTTGTGAGGGAGTGCCTGGAGCCACTTTCCTATTGCAGCATGCCCTTCCCTGCCCCTCAGCTCTCAGTGTTTCTTTGCCTCAGTCCTCTGCAGATTTCCCATATGGAATGTGAAGAGCCTTTCCAGTGGCATGCATCAGCCCAGCTGTTGACATTCTGAGCTGTCACATTGAAGCTCCCCAGACCAAACAGGCACCACTCTGCTGCCGAACTGCTCCTCTCACCCCTACAGCTCCTGGCAGCTCCTCCTGCTTCTGCCCCATCTCTGACAACCAAAGCCCCTGATGCTGCCCACCGACCCCTGGCTGTAACTGTGGTGGTCTGGTGCTGGGCGTCACTGTCCCACCAGTGCTTGGCTTTTCCCTGTTCCTGAAGTCGATTCTTCTGCTCAGCTGTGGTTGTTCCCTGAGCTGCTCAGGCTCTGCCAGCCTGGGGCTGGGTTGATGGCAGCAGGAAGGGCTTGGTGGGGACTGTGGGCACGGAGGAGGCACGGGAGCTGGAGGCTGTGGTCTATGGGCGTGTCTGTCTGTCCTGTGTCCCTGCAGGCATGGGCAGCTGGGCCACGGGCTACTGGAGTCAGAGCTGCAGCCGCGGCTGGTGGAGGCACTGGCTGGGGTGCCCATGCAGGCGGTGGCGGCCGGCGGGTGGCATTCAGCCAGCGTTAGCGGTAAGGAGCTGGGCTGGGCGTGGGAGGTTGAGATGCTGGTGGCAGCCTAAGGGCCCGGTGGGACCTGCCTTGGGGAATATGCGGTGTCGGTGCCACCGAGTGGAACTCAAGGGTAAGCTCTGCCTGATGCGTTCTTCCCCTCGCCCCACAGAGGCAGGAGACCTGTACATGTGGGGCTGGAACGAGTCGGGGCAGCTGGCTCTGCCCTCCAAAGCGCTGGCACAGGAGCGAGCGCAAGATGAGGACATGGGCTCAGGTGAGTGCTGCTGGCCAGGCTGAGGGCAGGGTGGGCTGGGTTCCTGCACAGCCCCAGCAGCTCAGTGCAGGGCCAATGTGGTTTGAGCCTGTGAGGAATGCTGGTGTTACCAGTCACTCCTGGGAGCTGAGAGTTGACTGTTCTGCAGGGAACACCAAGCTGATGCCCTGCCGGGAGCAGTCAGCTGCCAAGGATGCTGCATTCATCTCCATCCAGGCGTTCCCGGCACTGCTGGATCTGCCACAGGACCTGGAGGTCAGCGCGGTCAGCTGTGGGTCCCGACACACAGCGGTCATCACACGTGAGTGACCAGTGGGGCAGGTGGCAGTGCCTCTGCGGGCAAGGGTGCTGAGAGCTGCCAGGGCTCACCAGGACCCAGTGGGCAGCGCCCCTGGGAGCAGGGGTACAGATCTCACTGGGTGCTGGCTGATGGTGCTGTCCCTGTTGCAGGAGGCGGGGAGCTCTACACCTGGGGCTGGGGTAAGTGGCACCTCTTCTTTGGGACTGTACAGCCTCCCCAGGAGCAGCTTCTCATTCCTGTTCTCTCACCCTTGGCTCTTTTGTCACTGTACGAGTTCCATCTGTACTGGAGGCTCTTGTGTTCCCTCCCTCCCTCCCTCCCCACAAACACCAGGAGCAATTGCCCTGTGAGGCCCCAGGGCCACATTATGGCATGGCTGTGTGTCTGCAGGTAAATACGGTCAGCTGGGACATGGGAACAACATCAGCTCTGACCAGGCACGCCGTGTCGAGCACCTGGTGGCCCAGGGGTTGCGGGCAGAGCAGGTGGTGTGTGGGCCCTGGACCACCTATATATGTGTGCTGGAGCCGTGAGGGCCCCAAAACCTGCAATCCATGGCTGCTGCCAGACAAAGGATGAGGGCGAGCTCTGCTCTGCAGGACCAGCTCCAGGACCACTCTGTCCTCAGGGCTAGGGCAGCCAGCCCACCCCCACGGCACAGGATGGGGCTGAGTTTAGCCCACAGTGACCTGACTTCACACCCTGGAGTGGAGCTGCGGCTGCACCAGGGCCAGGGACACCCTGGGACGGGCTGGATGTGTTTATTAAATTAACTTTTCCATAAGGTCTGCAGTGTTGGTGTGTGCAAGACATGTTCCAGCATATCCAATGAAGCTATCCTGGCAAGGGACTGCTCGGGGCTGTGGCTGGGGTTTGTGTGAGCATGGTGGTAATTCAGGGATGTTCTGGCTGAGCAGCACTGGCACAGAGCTGAGGCCGATTCTACTCCTCTGGGGGTTGCAGAGGAAATTGTGACAGGTGGGACACACAGCTGGACCAGGGGATGCCCAGCTGACCCCAGAGGTATACCAGACCATGTGGCATCATGACCAGTGTGGAAAGTTGGGAAGAAGGAATGGGGGGGATGCTCAGAGCAGTAGTGGCTTTGTGCCCAAGTTACCATTACCCTGGTGGGGCCCTGCTGGCCTGGGTGGGGTGAGCACCAGTTGGAAGGAAGGAATGAATTCTTGGTTTTGCTTTGTTCTGGGTGGCTTTTGCTTCCCATGCTGAACTGTTGTCTCATATCACAGGTTTTCCAGCTTTCACGTGGTGGTTGCGTCCACAGTCCTGCTGGGGAGTTCAGAGAGGCAGGTGGGGAGAGCAAGCAGCTGAGAGGGGCTGAGGGTGGTTTGGGGAGTGGGAATGCAGCCTTTTGGTCAGCATGGTCATGGATTGAAGCTGCAGCTTTTTCAGCCACTCCAGATGTGGATCGGAGCTTCACCTTTTCTGGCCTGGCAGGGTGAGGATTGCAGCTCCTGCTTTTTCAGCCAATCAGGACACAGGTTGGGGCTGTGGCTTTTTCAGCCAATCAGGATGTGGCTCAGAGCTCCAGCTTTTACAGCCAATCAGGACACAGGTTGAAGCTGCAGATTTTTTCAGCCAATGATGACACAGGCTGGAGCTCCAGCTTCTTTGGCCAGTCAGGACAAGGATGAGCGTTCCAGCTTATTCAGCCAATCAGGATGTGGATCAGAGCTGCATCTTTTTCAGCCAATCAGAACACAGATTGACGCTCCAGCTTATTCAGCCAATCAGGATGTGGATGGGAGCTGCTGCTTTTTCAGACAGTCAGGGTGCAGATTGAAAGTGTTGCCTTTTTCAGCCAATCAGAACACGTATTGGAGCTCCAGTTTCTTCGGCCAATCAGGACATGGATTGGACCTGCTGCTTTTTCAGCCAATCACGATATAGATCAAAGCATCACCTTATTTGCCCAGTCAGGGCATGGATTGGCATTCCAGCTTTTTCAGCCAATGGGAGTGCGGATTGGAGCTGGTGCTTTTTCAGCCAATCAGGACACGGATCAGAGCTCCAGCTTATTGGCCAATCAGGATGCATCTTGAAGCAGCAGCATTTTCAGCCAATCACGACACGGATTGAGGATGCTGCCTTTTCAGTAAATCAGGATGTGGTGGAAGGTCCAGCTTTTTTAGCAAATCAGGATGGAGCTTGAAGCTCCAGTTTTTTCAGCCAATCAGGATGTGGATTGAAGCACCAGCTTTTTTAGCCAGTCACAATGTGGATTGGAGTTCCAATCAGGATGGATTGGATGCTTATTCATCCAATCAGGATGCTGATTGGAGCTGCTGTTTTCTTCAGCCAATCAGGATGTGGATCAGTACTCCAGCTTACTTGGCCAATCAGGATGCAGATTGGAGCTGCTGGACTTGATTGGCCAAAGAAGCTGCAGCTCTGTTCCTGATTGGCTGGGACTCCCCAGAGCCACACCCTGAGATTGGGGGTTGCCCCAGCCCTTCCATCGCCTTCCCCCCCTCCGGGGACCCCAGCAAATCCACTCAGAGGTGGGGGCTGTACAGGGACTTTATTCACATCATCTAGAAAAATTTTTTAAATAAAAGCACATTTCTAAAGCGGCAACCAAGAGGAGGGTTATCCTGGAGCAGGAGATGCTGCAGGCCATGCAGAGCTGCCAGCACAGGGATTCATCACGCGGCATTGTTGGTGGTGGAGTTGAGGACATGAGTGGTGCTTTCAAAGTTGGAAGCCTTTGAAAGTTCGCGCTGTGGAAACAAGAAGTGGGAGAGGGGGCTGAGGGAAGGGAGGGGGCTGCTGCCGCACAGTTCAGGGGGGACAGAGAAAGGGCAAGCCAGGCTGCCAAAAGGAGATGAAATGCAAATTCATTTGAACTATGTAACTTGTACCCAATGAACATAAATGCCTTTGTTTACTAAAATGTATAAGAAGTTTTTGGTAGTGTCATACAGTGGTAAGTCTCAGGCTCAGCCCAGCATGATGGGAGGACAGAGGCTGTCCAAGGCCCCACAGGGTCCCCCCCAAGAGAGGAAAGCCCCATCCACTGGCAGCCTCTGCTCACTCCCTCCTCCAGGGCTCTGCCTTGGGTCTGTCCCTGCACAGGTGTGTCCCTGACTGCAGCCTGTCCTCTGGGCTGGTGGTCTGTCCCCAGTGGCTGCTCAGGGCCCTCCGCCTCCAACTCTGAAATTCTCCATGGGGAGTCACAGGCAGGGGCAGGAGCAGCCACCCTGTGAGAGGACACGGGGTGCTGTGCAGGGACACAGCGGGGGGACACAGCCCCATGGGGTGCTTGGAGAGGAGGGAGCAAAGGTTTTGTGCTGTGCAGTGAGGGGAGGGGGGGGTTAGAAGAGGTGAATTACCGCAAACTCAGAATAGGTGCTGGCAACAGAACTAACGCTGTGGTTACGCTGGGCAGGGGCTGTGGGGGTGCACCCACCGCTCAGGGTGGTTCCATCCAGCTGGGCCATGTTTTCCTTGTTCCGCTCCCTCAGCCTGGGTCGGGGGGGCTTCGCTGCCGCGCGGCTGGGGGTCCGAGCCCGGCCGAACTGTGGGCAGAGGTGACAGTTATGGGATGCAGGAATTGAGCAGAGGCAGGAGAGCTGCAGCAGCTTCACTACCCATTGCTGTGTGGAGCCAGAGCAGTGTCAGGCTCCAGGAGCTCTCCAGACTCCAGGGTCCAATTCTGGCCCCTGAAACATATGGCATAGAATCAAAGAATCCTGGAATGATTTGGGTAGGAAGGGACTTTAAAGCCCATCTTGTTCCACCCCCGTGCCATGGGCGGGGATGCCACTCACTAGACCAGGATGCTCAGGCCCTGTCCAGCAGCACACACACATTTTGAAGGTCCCCCAAGCTGCAGGCTCAGCACTAAGGAACAGGAGTACACTAGAAATCTGGGCTGGAGGAAGATTTTCTGGCACCCTCCTCCTCCCTCGGGTCAGCGGTCAGCAACACCCCAGCAGGATGGCAGTAGCCCCACAGAGCAGACTGTGGACAAACAGGGGCTTCTGTCCCGCACAAGCTCAGCAGGGGAGGCAGCGAACCATGGGGTGACAGCAAGAAGAGCTGCACCATCTCAGCTCACCCATCCCTTCCAGCCCAGCCCCGGGCAGGGACTCCCCCAAGGCCCCTCACCTTCTTCCCAGAGGGTGGCAGCCGAGATGTGGGCGAGTGGGAGATGGTACCCCCAAAGGCTGAGCGAACAGTGCTGTTGGGGGTGGCACTGGCGATGGAGGTGCCATGGAGCTGAGGAGATAGCAGAGCACACATCACACAGGACATCCTCCCATGGGGTTGCAGCACCCTGATCTCTCCCCACACATCCCCACGAGGCCGAGGCCAGCACAAGGCCATGCTCCAGCCCAGGGAGAGCTCAGCTCCAGGCAGGACCCCAGGCCACCACACTGCTCTGCAGGGACATTTTACCTTGCTTACTTTGGCAGGTGTGTGGGGGCTGAGCATGCGCCGCTTAATGGGTGTCCGTGGGGTGCTGCCATACAGCATCTCCGTCTCCATTTGCCGGCTCTTCTTCAGGTGCTGTGGGAGACACCTGCACTTACACACCAGAGCACCACGAAGCTGGTGCATCTGTGTGACACTGGCAGTGGGCACTGCCCTGCTGACAGCCTGGCACAGCCACACGGCAGGAATTTCATCAGATTTACAGGCATCCAGAGCCAAGTGTCACCTCTGGCACTTTTCTGGGCCAGAAAGGGGCTCGGCCCACATGGGTGTGACAGCAATGGGCACCAGCCCCACTGCCTGCCACTTCCAGGCTGGGAATGAGCATGCAGAGCCCGGGGCCCAGCAGGCACATCCCTAGGCTCGCATTCTTAGGCAAGAGCCAGGGACACTCCCAGGCAGAAGCCAACATGCTCAGCTCTGTACTCACCCGCTCCTGCTTCTCCTTCTCCTTCTCTAGACGGTACAGCTGCCACTGCTCTGACACATACTCCATGAACTGCTGCCCCTTCACCAGGAAAGCTCCCTTGAACTCCTGCTCCCAGGTCTGGACCTTTTTCTCCAGCTCCTCCTGCAGCTGATCAGGACATGAGAGCAGTGTAGAGGCTGCGCTGAATGCAGGTGTCCCCACACCCAAGAATCCCTTTTCCTCTGTCAGTGGGACCACAGGTCCTTCCCCAAAGCTGGACCTACTCTAGACAGCGTCTTCTGCAGCTTTGCTCGCTGCTTCTCCTCCTTCAGCAGGTTTCCTCCGCGATTGTTGAAGCGACCGGGGTCAGTTGCTTTGCTCTGGTAGAGAAAGGGGGTCATGAGAGACACAAACACACCACCCAATGCCCTCAGCCTCACGTGGTGAAGGCCCCAGAGAAGCCAGCCCTGCACCAACACCCCAATACTCAAAACACAGCACCCCATCCCTGCACTGGCCCACCATGACTTCCCAGCGCTCCCCTGCTCCTTCCCAGAGCACTCTGCCCATGGGAGCAGAGGTGTACACTGATCCATGACCTGGCATGTTCCTGCCTGGACAATACCTCCAGCTCCAGGAACAGCTTCCAGTTCTCCTCCCACTTCTGAACAGCCTCAAACAGATCTTTGTGTGTTTCATAGTAGATCTTCATCTTGCCCACCTCAGCATCGTGCAGCTCGAGCAGTGTCTCTGTGTAATCCTCTGGAAGGGCACAACAGCCAGCTCAGGGGGGTGCTGGAACCCCTGGGATCCCTCCCCCAAAACTGCCTGGCCAGCCAGCACCCACCATCGTAGAAGGGGCTGAAGCCTTCCCTCTGCTCCTGGCTGTAGAAGCATTTGTCCCAGTAATCAGCCAGCTCTGCCCGGATTGCATGGATCACGGATTTCATGTTCTGCAGCTTCAGCTCCTCCAGATGGTCCACTTCCAGCTGCAACTATCCCCAGGACCAGAACACAGGTCAGGGAGGAAGAGGGAGGAGAAAGGGATTCATCTTCTGCATGAGCCGCTCTCTAGAATGAGGCAGCTGCCAGCACCAGCCTCCAGGCAGGTGTTTGGCAGAATTTGGCCTGCTCGCCTCACCCCTTACTGAGCAAACAGGAGCATGAGATCCCCAGGAGCTTCTGCCCCCAGCCCTCCCACCACGAGCGCAACAGGGCTCTTACAGCTCTCCTAGTTTTGACTCTGGAGCCAGCCAGGTGCACGGCTGAGGACTCTCTCTCCTCCTCCGGGATCTGCAGCCTCTCCCAGAGCGCGACGATCCTGGTGCGCAGCTCCGTGCACACAGCCTCGTTCAGGGCCCGCCGGGCTTCCAGCTGGAGGGAGGGGGAGCAGGGGGTCAGCGCAGCCTTTGGCTCTGCTGCACCCGCAAAGCCGCACGCTTGGCACACGAGATCTCAGCCCCTTGAAAAGGGTGTTCTAACACGCAGCCTTGCTCAAAACCTAGCAGTTGCTCTGACATCGTGGTGGCAGCTGCTGCCAGCACACACAGCAGCCCCCAGCACTGCCTCAGAGCATGACATACCTGCTGCAGCAGGTTCTGGAGGGCCACGATGTTGTCCTTGGACAGGCAGAATGCCTCCTCATCCTCACACACCACGTCCCGCTCGAAGCTAGTGTCCGGGGTGTGGTCCAGCTCCTCCATGAGCAGAATGATCTGACGCTTGTTGCTGACAAATTCTTCCCACCTTTGCTCCTGGGGGTGAGGGCAGTGTCAGGAACCAGGGGCCCCTTGCGGGCCTCTCAGCGACCCCCTCACCCTCCACGCTCACCTTCAGGGTGTTGAGGGAGGCCACATGGCGCCGGTAGCGGTCCAAGTCCTCCAGGCTGGGCACACTCTCAGTGTCGATGCTGAACAGAGTTGTGCACAGGATGTCACACAGGTCTCGGTCCTGTTCCTGCAGGGCCTTCAGCTCCTGCTTCCGGTCCCGCTTCTGCTTCTGTAGCACCTCCACACGCGTGCGCAGGTTCTTCTCCATCTGTAGGATGGTACTTTCCTCCTCTGTCTGCAAGAGGCCAGAAATCAGCTCTGTTCCACACTTCTCCCACAGCCGACTCAGGCTTTAGGCTTTTTATACAAACACTGGGGGCACCAGGCCTGGGTCTGAGCAAGATGTTCCCCAGGAAGGTGCAAGAACACCAGCAACACACAAAACAAGGTGCTAGAGAACACCACACAACCACCTACCAGTGCCTGGCCTGTGAGAGGCCACAAATCCCCTGGCTCTACCAAGCACCCGAAAAAGCAGTTTTGGATAGATATTTGCCTTGTGAGCTCTGGCCTCTCGAGACCCCGAGGCAGAGGCCAGGCAGCAGCACTGCTGCCAGCAGGATCCCAGGATTCCACACCTCACCTCAAAGGGGCCCAGCTGGAGCTCCCTGCACAGGGTGTCCAGCTCCTTCCGACACAGGGCGATGCTCTTCAGGAGACGTTCCTTCAGGCTTTCCTCCTCTGCCACCATCATGTCCAGGAGACTCTGCAGCACAAGTGTAGTTAGAGGCAGGGTGTGGGAATGGAGAGTGAGCAGGGGACGTGCAGGGAGAGTGGGCAGGGCAGCAGGACCACCGCTTGAGACCACGGCTGGGCCCGAGTGAGGTGTGGGCAGCGTGGGGAGCCCAGTGAGACGGGGCTGCACAGGGCAAGGGCAGAGGCGTGGTAACAGCTGGGCAGGGCTCCCGGCAGACCCGAGAGAGCAGTCCTGGGTGAGCTCACTCCGAGCTGCTCGGGTCGCGGGCTCCCGCTGCAGCAGGTACGCGGCTCAACAGAAGATCCGGTGACCCCCCGCCCCGCCCCTCACCTTGATGTGCTTCTTGACGACGTCAGTGCGCTCCAGGCGCTGCTCCTCGGGAATACCGATCTCCTCCCAAATGTCCCGCAGCGCCGCCATGGCCCGATTCAGGCAGGACGCGGCCTCGGCCGCCAGCACCTCGCTGAGAGCACCGCGGGCCGTCAGCGGCCAAGGACAGTCTCGGGACCCGAGAGCCCCCCCATCCGCCGCCCGTCCCACCGTGACCTCCTGCCCCGGTTCCCAGCAGTCCCGGCACTTTCGGCCAGCCGTGCCCCCCAGCCCCGGTTCCCGGTTCCCCCCGGTTCCCCCGTTCCCGCACCTTTTCCTCATCGCCCCGCGCTGCGCTGCCGCCGCTCCGCCGATTCGAACTCCCCTCCCGGCCGCGCTGATTGGCTGCCGCGTCACCGCGGCCCCGCCCACAACCGCCACCAAGGCTGCACCCCTTCGCCCGCCCGCGCCTCCGCCCCGCCCCAAGCCGCCCCCCAGCCAATGGCAGTGGAGAGCCTTCGGCGCTTCCAGCCAATCCGGAGCGAGACCGCCACCGCCCCGCCGCGTCTAACGGCGCCGCCGCGCACTCCCGAGCTGCCAGCGGCCCCGTGACCCCGCCCCGGGCGGTGCCTGCGCGTCCCCGCGCATGCGCTGAGGGCTGCACCGGGAGCCCGCCCGGCCCGCCGCGTCCGCCGCCTCAACGCTGGGCCGCTGTCCCCGGGGTAGCGCTCCCGCCAGCGCCCACCCTCACACACACAGCCCTAGGCCGGGTCGTTGTCAGCAGAGATGTTTACTGGCAGGGTTCCCTCGGCCCGCTCCGGGGCTCAGGCCTTGGCCTCAATCATGGCCTCCATCATGCGGGCGCTGTTGGTGATGGCCGTGGTCAGGAAGATGAACTTGCACCCTGTAGGAAAGGCCCGTCGGTGCCCCAGCCGTGCTGTGGGGCAGCACTGACACTCCCAGCCCTGTCCGCGCCCATTTTCCAGGAGAGCTGTGTACCTTGCCACCCCCTTCCCCAGGGGCTTCAGCCTGTGCTGGTTCCTGAGCACAGACCCTGCTTGGCTGCATGCTGCAATGGCAGCATCCCCAGGCTCCTGCCTGCTCCCTACCCTCCCCAAGCCACTCCTACCTCTCTCCTTCCCCAGGAAGCGGAGTGCAGCAATTTCAGAGAAGGTGCAGCCCCCCAGGAAGACAGCAAGGACAATACGTTGGGACTCCCAGGCAGGGTTGTCCTCCACAGCGCTGTCTGGATAGGGAAGAGTGCTGTAGGATATGCCCGCTGCCAGCCCCACCGCCCCCAGCCTGCCCCTACCACCACCTGAGACAGAGAACTCGTTGCCATTGAGCAGTCGCACGACTTCCTCCAGGCCCTGCCAGTCCCGGCGCTCCAGCACCTAAGGGACAGGTGGGGTGTCTGGCTGGGTGCTGGGCACTGCTCAGGAGGCTCAGAGCAGTAGATGAACACCATCAGCCCTAGCCCTGGGCAGAGGAACCCCTGCTGGACTCCCCAAAAGGAGGCAGGGGCTTGAGGGGATGTGCCCAGTTCTCTCCAGCAGCAGATGAGCTCACCTGCTCGATGATCTTGCAGCTCAGGGGCACATAGGCCCCACCAAAAACATACGCCATGTCCCGAGGCATTTTGAGGTCATACTCGCCATCCAGCCGAGGGATCTGCAGTGACAGGTGACACCAGAGGTACAGGACCAGGCTGCCTGGGGCCTCACCCCCACTCAGAGGTGCAGGGGTGAGGAGGGACAGATGCTTGGAGCATGGCTCTGTCCCCACCTCCTGCCCCACCACACCAGAGCCAGCATCCCATGGCCTGGGTGGGCTGTGCAGTGAGGGCCAGGGGAAGAAAGGTCACCTCGCCAGCACCCTGGGACCCCTCATTGCCTCAGGATGGAAGGCACAGGGCTGCCTGCCCAGTGCCACTGCTGTGTCTGAAGGGGACAAGGAAAGCCCCAGCCCCGCACCACACTCACAGGGCGCAGGGTCTGGGCAGAGTGGGAAGCTGGCAATGGCCCCCAGCCCTGGGGAGAAGCCTGCAGGCTGCCTGGAGCAGCTGCAGCAGCTCTGGCCCTGAGCTGTGTCCCCCTCAAGTGCGGAGCCTGCAGCCTGGGCACGGGCACAGGCTAAGCAGAGCTCTCTGCTCTGTAGGCACTGCAGCCAGCCAGCACCCCTCGAGAACGTACCAACCCCAGCTTCTTGCTTATGGCTCGGAAATTACTCTTCCTGGCCAAAGAATTAAACGCATCTGTGATCTTTCCTGGAAAACATGACAAGGAGAAACATCTTAAAAGGTTCTGTCTGGATCCCAAACGCAGGCTGGCAGAGATGTGCAGAGCTGTGTGCTCTGGAGAACGGCTGTGGTGGCTGCTAGCCCTGGTGTCCCCACAGCAGAGCCCACTGCACTGCCTGCAGCACCACTGCTGGAGACACACTTGGTGCTTGCAGCCCACAGGTTTGCCATGTGCTTCCAGCCAGATCTGAGGCAGCAGCTCCCAGGGACATGGGGCAGTGGGCTGGCTCACCTGCAGCACGGTCTGTGACCAGCTTGCTGACTTTGCTCTCCACGGCTGTCAGGGTCTCCCCAGCTGACTGCTCCGTCAGCAGCCCGATGCGCTTGAGGTTGTGGAAGGTCAGCAAGTGCTCGGGCCCGTAGCTCTGTGAACGGGGCAGCCAGATGAGTGTGGAGCCCCACATGCGAGCATGCGAAGCAGACAGGGTGTCCCCCCTGCAGCGAGGCACAGGTTGCTCAGAGCCCCCTGGCAAGCACAGGCAGGGGCAGATAGAGGGGCTCAAGTGGGGCTCAAGTGGAGCCTGTAGAGGGGCTCAAGTGGGGCTCAAGTGGAGCCTGTGGAGGCAGGGTCTATCCTGCAGAGACAGCCTGGGTGTGCTGTCACTGATGAAGAGTCTGTGGAGGCAGAGCCCATCCCCAGGAGTGCTGCTGCCCAGCGCCTCGTGGCCAGAACCACAGGGAGGGGAACCCCTATCTGACACAGCTCTTGCCTGCAGTGACTCCCTGGGCCCCTCACCTGCAGGTACTGGGTTTTCAGGGAGCGGTAGTCCTTGGGGATGAGACCTGTGGGGAGCACCAGGTGAGCTCTGTGCCAGGGCTGGGGCTCAGTGCCACTGCTCTGGCCCAGCACAGCTGGGCACTCACCATTTTCTGTGATGGACAGGAGGCACATGAGGCGCAGGCTCTCGATGGGGGACACCTGTGGGGAGCAGGGGCTTAGCTGGGGCAGGACAGGGCAGCCGGAGCAGGCATCCCCATGGTCTCACCTGCCGGTCAATGTGCTCTTCGATGAAGCTGGTGCTCTCACGGACATCAAAGCCCTCCAGCAGTGCTGTGACAGGGGCACAGGCAGCATCACCCCAGGGCTCTTGCCAGCCCACCGAGCTGGGGTCTGGCCTCTGGGCTCAGCTGCCCGTCCAAAGCCCCAGGGAATGGGCCCCCACCCCAGCAGACATTCTCCCTCAGAGGGTGCGACCTGACCCTTCTCAGGATCTTGAGACACCCCCAAAACAAAGGACTGGGAGGACGGTGGCCACACAGGGAACACCCAGGTGTGAGGCTGCCTGGGCCTGGGGCAAGCGAGGCCATGGGTCAGACTGAGACAGGGGCAGGCACACACAGGGCATGGAGCAGCACTCACAGTGCTCAGCCTTGATGGTCTCTTGGAAGTCCTGCTTGGTTTTCTTCTTCATGATAGACTCACAGGCACCAATATCTACACAAGCAAGAGACACAGCAGCTTTGGACGGGAAAGGGCTCTGCAGGCACTGTTGGCACACATCAACAGCCCCTGCCCTGCCCCTCCTGGGCACATCCAGGGCCCCCCAGCCCCCTGCTTTCCCCGGTGCTCCAGCACTTGCAGTACACCCGAGGGCCCCTCCCTCCCCTCAGGCTCCTACGCAGGCTCAGCAGGCGATGCTCCTGCTTCAGTCCCTTCAGCTCCTGGGACACAAAGTCCTTCATCTGCTTGATGTCCATGCCCCGGCGCCGCTGTGGGAGGGAGAGCACGGGGGTGGCAGCCTAGCTGCGAGGGACAGTGCTGCAGGCATCCCACACGCCAGGGTGACACTCACGTCGTACTGCGCCTGCAGGTTCCGTGACTTCTGGCTCAGGAAGCCAAACACGCTGGAGAAGTGCTCATTCCGAATCTGGCTGAACACCTGTGGAAGCACCACAGCTACCAGGGCCCAGCCAGCTGCAGCCCTGGAGACACAGACCCCAGGGCCAATGCTCCCCAGTAACCTGCACAGCACTTTGGCCACACACCCCAAAACACTGGCTGATGGCACAGCAACCTGTGTTGGTGCATCCCTCTGACCCAGGCCACACCATGACCTGAGAAATGCTCCTCAGGGATCAGCCTTGATGAATAGTACCTGGGCTGAGCTCCTCCCCAGCTTAGCAGAAACACTCTTTCTTCCCAGGAACTAGTACTGTCTAATGAGCTCCTGGTTTTTAATGAACAGCCTGGGAAACTTATTTTTGTAACCTGAATAAAAACCCAAATGGAATAATATTTTCATTATCAAATTCCATAGTTAGATATCAACCTGAGTTGTGGCCAGGATGGAAAATTACTATGAACCTTGTGACTCAACAAGAGAGTCTTCCGTATTACTTTCTATCCTTACCCTTTCCTATCCTTTTGATTCCCCCCATATTCCCCACCTCCACCTCCACATAGATATTTTTGGGTTGATTTTGGTTTGTATTGACTGATTTGTAATTTTTGTTTGCTTTTCATCTGTGTGCTTTAACCATTTAAAACTTTGCCAACGAATTTTGTCATGCTACAGCTTTTATATTAAACCTGTTTCTGCAGATACCTTTGCTGGTGATTCCTTAAGCGACCTTACAACGCTCATTTGGGACACAGTCCTGCATGCAGGGACTCTGACAGGTTCAGAAATGGAGCTGCACCTGCAGAGCAGGTTTCTCTGGTCTCTGTGCCTAAACCCATGCTCTGGGGGCCCAGCAGTCCCCAGCCACTCCTGCTCAAGCTTAGGGGAAGGGAATGGTCCACTCTGCCTCCTCCCACCAAGGGGACTCCCCCGAGGCTTGTGAGGACTCACTTTGTCCTGGGAATTGAGCAGCACCTTAATACTCTTGTCAGAAGAGGTGACATCTGGCCCAAAATCCACACTGCCTGCAGGGAAAAGTGAAGAGCTGCTTTGTCCCAGACACAGCAACATTCCCACATGCAGAAGCCTCTCTGTAAGAGGCAGGAGAGACAGGGGATGCCAGCCCAGTGTCTTGGTCAAAGTGAGGACTGTCCCTGTGGATGACCTCCAGCAGCACCTCACACTGGGACTGTTCCTGTGGGAACAGCGCTGTGCCTGACAATGCCAGGCACAAACCCTGCAGGCGCTGGCCAGGTGTGTGCAGAGCCCCATTGTGCCCCGCTGTGAGTGCAGAGCCCTGTGCTGCCCTGTCGCCTACCACACTTGATGCGGAAGGTGTCGTCCACGAGCCCCTCGTAGACCACTTGGGAGCAGAGTGCTGTCACATAGTCTGTGTCTGCCAAGAGAGACAGAGCCAGGCTGCCCTCACAGTCCTCCAGCCACCCCAACACAGGCTTTCCCTGCCCCTCTGGGAGACCTGCTGCCCAAACCGCTCCCTTCCAGCCGCTGCCCTTGCCTCAGCCCACCTCTGTCCATGAGGAAGACGTGTCCAATCTCAGGCTTCCTGCCCTGGCCTTCGCTCTCACTCTCTTCCTCCAAGTCCCGCCACAGCTCGTAGCTCATCTGTGAGGGGCAGAGGCTGCCAGGGTGGGGGAGCAGCCCCAGGCTCCCACCAAGGGCCCTGGCACGCTGTGGGGCTCACAACCAAGGCCAGGCACAAATCCTCCCCCCTGCAGGGCACGGGGGGCTCCACCACACCCCAGCGAGCAGCAGCTGCCCCTCTGCTGCCCACTTTGGCATATGGGACCCCCTGAAAACCTGCCCAGGAGGAGGCATAGCGCAGTGACACCTCTGTGGTGACGTGCTGTCACATGGCTGATGGGGTCCAGGTCCCTGCAAGCCACACCCCTGATGGGGACCCAAGGGAGCCCTAGTGCCAGCCATACCTTAGCACAGCGGCCAATGCCGTAAGTTTTTCCAAAAGGGCCATAAAGAGAGTTCAGCAACTGCAGGGCTCTGGCAACGGGGTTGATCCAGCGGTGATCTCCCTCCTGCAGGATGAAGGAGTGAGTGTGGGCAGCTGGCTGAGAAGGTCTGCCACGGCAGGGGATTGGGCTGGGGACGGAGTGGGCCCTGTGCTGGGAGCTCCTAGGAGGAACACAATGGGATGCCCCAAAGCTGCTCAGCCAGGAGCAGAGGCACCAGCTCGGGGGCAAGCTGCCACTCCCCAACAGGAACTGCCCCTGGGGAGCAGATGGTGCCTGCAGTGCAGGCTGAGGGGCTGAGCAGGATGTCACACACCTCCTCTCCGAACAGCACCTTGTCCCCAGCCCCAGTGAGGCACAGGGGATAGGATGGGCTGTCACCCCCCTGCAGTGTCCCACTGACCAGAAAGTAGTCGCGGAAGAACTCGGGCAGCTCCATGCTGATGATGTCTTCATCCAGGGGCAGCAGGTAGAAGGACCACTCATCGCAGGTGACATCTGTGTTTGGGACAGGGACAGGGGACAGTTATGCAGCCCTGGGCAGGAAGAGCCCCAAGAAACACAGCAGCCCCAAAACAGGGCTTGTGGAGCTCCAGACAGGATGGGTGGCAGGATCCTCTCTCCTCTCCTCAGGCAGAAGAGAGGGGCCAATGCTGTGACAGGCACACATCTGCCCACAAGCCAGCCTCGAGAGAACCCGTGTCCCCTGCCCACCTTCCTGTCTCTGCCCACACAGGGATCCCAGCACTGGGATTTAAATGGGATCATGCAGTGTCAGCTACCCCGAGCCAGCAGTGCAGCTCCACTCACCACCAAAGACCCCCTCTTCCTCCAGCACCATCTCGCAAGCATAGAACTGGAAGGGAAGGGGAGACCCTCAGGGCCAGGCAAGCTCTTAGCAGGAAAAGCTCTGGAGGGGCCCAGCTCCTTCCCAGGTGTCACAACACTTGGGTTTATTTAAACTTTTCTGGGTTAGAAACAAAGAATTTTCAGTGCCTATAGAAAAGGTGGAGGGTGCAAAGGCTGGGCAGGCACAGAATGACAGGGGAACGGGCAGCACCGTGGGTTCCACTGACCTTCTGGGGGCTGAAGATGATCTTGTATTTCCTGCTCCTTCCTGACATCTTGTCAGCGTTGACAATATCTGTGAACACCCCGCACAAACCCTGCACAGCTGCCCACCCTGCCAGGCACGGCTCCCTCGGCCCGTGGTCCCTCGGCTCACAGAGCCCGACCACCCCAGGCACAAGTGAAACGCCGGGAGCGGGACTCGCCGGGAGCCCCTCTCGGGCCTACGCACAGCGGTGCCCAGAGCACCGCACCCAGGTGAGGGGCACCTGCCCCTGGGGCCGCACTCACCGGCAATGAACCTCATCGTCCTCACTCGTGGCCTCACCAGGAAGCAGAACCTGCACCACAGAGGGGAGAGAGGGGCTCCTCGTACCCGTCCCTGCCTGCCCCGGACCCTTCTGTCCAAAGCTGTGCTCGGGCACCAGCAGGTCCTGCACAGACGCGTTCTGAGCCGGGAGAGGCACGCAGGCAGCCTGGGCGCCGGGGCACTCACTGGTCGCTGGCGCCGGGGGCCGGCCGCGTCTCCACCTTGTACAGCTTGTCCACGTCGTGCTGCTGCGGGGACAGGGCGCGGGTTCGGCGCGGGCGGTGGCGGCGGGCAGGGGCGGCCGGGGCCGCCCGACCAGACCCCGCGGTACCTTCAGGATAGACACGTTCGCGATGCGGTCCAGGGGGCTCATCAGGTCGGCCTCGATGAACAGGTCCTTCTTCCCGGGGAGCTGCGGGCAAGAGGGCGTGAGCCAGCACCCAGCGGCTGCTCCGTGCCAGGCCCCTCCCGGGCCGGCCCCGACTCCCGACCCCCAACCCCAGAGCCGATACCGATCCCACCGATTCCCCATGCCCGCCCCCGTGCAGGACCCCTGTCCCGGGTGGCCCCCGGACCTGCTCCAGCAGGTAGACGAGCTGGTCTCGCGCCAGCCGCTTCAGGATCCCGAAGTCCGGCGGTTCGGGCGCGTCGCGTCGCCCGGCGAGGGCCATGGCGGGGGCCGGGCCGGCACCAGGAACGCCCGAGCGCGGAACCGCGGCGCGGCCGGAACCCCGCGGCGGCGGACGCGCGCGGAACTACGGCGAGGCAGGGACGCGGAGCTGTGCGCACGTTTATTGGCCGAGGCGGCCCCGGCCCGCCCGCCCCGGCCGGCCCGCCCCGCCCGGCCGGCCCGCCCCGCCCGGCCGGCCCGCCCCGCCCGGCCGGCCCGCCCCGCCCGGCCGGCCCGCCCCGCCCGGCCGGCCCGCCCCGCCCGGCCGGCCCGCCCCGGCGGTCACGCGGCCACGCCGCGCTGCTCGAACAGGCGCTGCAGCGCCCCCTCCAGGGCCGCGCTGGTCCCGCGCAGCCCGGACACCACGCGCACCGCCCACCGGAAGTACTCCTGCACGCGCTCCGCCGACCACCCTGCGGGGACATGTGTAACGTCAGTTCCGGTCCCGCCGCACCGGGCGCGCCCCGGCCCCGAGTTCCCGGACACGGCGACACACACGCAGAGACACGGGGACACTCCCCCCACCACCTCCCGCCACTGCCGCCCCCGGCCCAGGGCAACCTCGGCGCGGACGGGGCACAGCCAACAGGACCAGCCGTGCTGCTGGCTGGGATCAGCCGGGCTCTCCCCCGTCCCCGCCGTGCCGGTGCCGCCGGCGCGGGCGGTACCTTGCGGCGTGCAGCGGTTCAGGTCCCGCAGGTTGTACAGCTTGTCCGCCAGCTTGACCAGCTTGGCCCGGCGGCTGCAAAGGGGTGCGCGCTCCACCTGCAGCCGCTTCCGCTCGGTCTTGGGCAGCGTCTTGTCGTCCGTCACCTCCTCCACCACGCGCCGCACCTCTGCGCCGAACCACTCCTCGATCTCGGAGAACGTGGTGTCCGTGTCCTCCACTGTGTCATGCAGGAGGGCGGCCTGCAGCGGGGAGGGGACGAGGGGGACTGCAGGGGTCCGGGCCAACCAAAGGGAACGGGCAGGGGAGGGCAGGGGCAGGGGAGGGCACGGCCTTACCTGCAGCACCACTATGTCCGTCACGCCGGCCTCATGCGCCAGGATCCTGGCGACGCCTGCAGCGAGAGCGGAAAAGTGGATGGCACCGGGAAACAGGCAGCTCCTGGGAACCGGGACAGTGGCTCCCGTGGGTGACACGGGGGCTGTGCTGCACGGTGGGCAGTGAGGTTTGCCCGAGATCAACCCTGGGCAGGGGAAACCCCACAGGCACATCCTGCGCAGTGAATCCTTTGGCTGGGCAGGCAGGAAGGCCCCAGGGGCTAGCACTGCCCCCAGGGTGGGCACTGTCCCCAGGCCTGGCACTGTCCCCAGGCCTGGCAGGTGCGATTGTGTCACAGGGGCCCCTCAGCAACTCCTCTGGGCACCGTCCACAGCAGGGCAACAGTGTGGTGGGAGCCACAGCTATACACAGGGCTGGGGCGAGGGCTGCAGTGCTTCGGGGGCTCTGCCCCTATCGGGCTGAAGGACACGGTACGGGAGAAGAGACACGGTTCTCTCTAGGGGCCAGGGTGGGGGCTCCCGGGGGTTGGCGGCGCTCCAGGGCAGGGAGGGTTGCAGGGGTGAGCGGTGCTCTGGGAGAGAGGGGCCGCGGGGGATCTCCCGGGAGCGGGACGCGGTGCCGCACCGATGGGATGGTTGATGTAGGGGGTGCCCTCGGGATCCTTCCGCCGCTGCGCCTTGTGTTTCCTGGCTGCAAAGTCCACCGCCTCCAGCAGCCGCGCCATCTCAGAACCCATCCCCGCCGCCGCGGAGCCCAGGGCGGGCGCCTCGGAGCCCATCCCCGCCGCCGCGCTGCCCAGGGCCGGCGCCTCGGAGCCCATCCCCGCCGCCGCGGTGCCCAGGGCCGGCGCCTCGGAGTCCATTCCCGCGGCCTCGGAGCCCGCGCCCGGCGCGACGGAAGCAACACAGCCGGAGGCGGGTCCCAACACCATTTATTGCGTGCTGGGCCCCGGCCCGCCCCAGCCCCGCGGCAGCCGGTACAACAGCGTCCCGTCGGGGGCGTGCACCTCGTGTCCGTCCCCCGCTCCCCGTCCCGGTCCCCGTCCCGGTGCCGTCGCGGCGGCGCTCAGTGCCCGCTGGTCCTGCCGCAGGCGGCGGCGTGGTGAGGGGCAGCCGCGGCTCCGCAGCACCCGCCGCACCACGTCGGTGCTGACGCCAAAGCCCTGGGCCAGGCGCTCCAACGGCCACTCCTCGGGCAGCTCCTGCCGCAGGAACCTGCGGGCACGGGCACGGTCACCGGAGCGGTCACTGGGCGCGGCGCGGCCCGCCCGGTCTCTCGCTCACCGCAGCTGCTCCATCGCCTGCCAGGTCAGGGCGCGATCGGGGGCTCTGCGCCCCCCGCCCAGCTCCCGCCGCAGCCGCTCCATCCGCGCCGCCGCCCGCCGCCGCCGCGCCCTGCGGGTGACACGCGTGAGCGCCCGGGCCGGCACAGGCCCCGAACACCGGCCGACCGCTCCGCACCTCTCCGTCTCCTCCAGCGCCGGGTCCGGCGGCTCCGGGTCCCCGGGCCACGCCGCCGCCGCCCGCCGCGGGGCCCTGGTGAAGAGCGGGACCGCCCGCAGCCCGCGCTGGAGCAGCACCGCCATGGCCAGGAACCGGCCCAGGAACGGGCGGGGCCGGCGGGGGGGAGCGGCCCCAGCGGGGGAAGCGAGGGTCCGACGCGTCCAGAGCGAGGTGGCCTCTGGAGGGATTCGCTGCAGGCGGCTGGAGGTCACAGACACGAGTGTGGGCAGGGCACGGACAGGGGCACAAGCACCAGCCTCCGGTCTTGGCAGAGGTGAAGCTAGCTGGGGCGGGTGGCCGGAGCGATGCTGGGCCCAGGCTCTGGCCAGGCGGCTCAGCAGCCGATCTCAGAGTTGGTGGAGGCAGCCAACCTATCCAGCAGTCCTGGTTCGCATGCAAGCACACATGGGAGGAAGGCTGAGCCCTCGGCCATGCTACCGGTGCTTTTCATGCTGTGAATGTGTGAGGCACTGGCATGGTGCAAGGTGCTGGCATGGTGTGACACACTGGCACGACGAGGCTCTGCCATGGTGTGAGGCATGTGTGTGCTGCACGTGAACGGCAGTGGTGAGGGGAAGCTCCTGGACCACAGCACAGCTGAAGATGCCATCACCTGTGGCCTGCCCTGGGCTGGCGGGGGAAGCCGGGGGACAGCTGCCTCCATGGGAAGATGACAGACTACCAGCATCACCTGGAACAGTGCAGACAGATGTGAGGCTGTGCAGAGCCAGCAGCTCTGCAGGTCAGCAGCCCCCCCACTGCCCTTCCTGGTGGGGCTTGGTCCTGGCAACCCCTCCTCTGCTCCTGCTCCCCTCATCCTAAGGCTGCAAAATGGACGAAGCAGACACCAGGGAGCCAGGCAGGGCTGGGTGAGGATGGAGGGCGAAGCAGACACCAGGGAGCACAGGCAGGGAGCAGTGTGGTGGGAGTGAGGCCTGGGAAGAGGCTGGGGACTGCGCTGTGTCACCATGTCTCCTCTGACCCCCAAGAGCCAATGCACCCCTTTGACTTTCCTGGTTTCTCATACTCCCCCTGCACATCAACCCTTGATCCTGGGAAACCACCCATAGTTCTTCCCTGTCCCTGCAAATGGGATGCTCCAAGCCTCAGACAGAGACTTCCAGCGGTTACCAGTGCACCAAGCAGAGCATGGTGACCCTTCTGCAGTGTCCCAGCATCCCTGAGAACTCCATCCAGCTCACCCATTCCTACTACCCTGGCAAGGCCAGGAGCATCTACAGGAAGGTGATGCATACTTACAGCCTTCTGCCTGGGTTCCGATGCCAGGGAGCTGCTGGTCTCTCAGCTGCAACCCCTTAGGTTGGGCGCAGGGCTGGGTGGCCGCTGCCCGGCCCCGAAGCCAGCCCCCGCCCAGCGCCCGGGGGCCCTCGTGCCGCACGTGGTACGGGACACTCCGGCCTCGAACACAGAGGGTGTGCGTGTCGTTGGGATCTGGGCCTGGGATGTGCGGCAGCAGGGCCTCGCCTCTAGGGCTGTGCGTGATCCTGTCCCCCAAGGGCTGAGCTGGGACTCCCAGGAATGAGAGAAGCATCATTAAATCGCGGGTGTTGTGGTCCCCGAGGGCATCCCAGGGAAACTGCAGCTGGAAGGAGGGAAGCAAAATGGCCATGGCTTAGTTCCATAGGCCTTGGCAGGAGATGGGAAGGAAAAGTCTTGTCTAGTCATGCACAGGTGCTCACTAAAGCATCGCCCCACACTTTGTCCCCAGGTATGCTCCTACCACCACTCCAGCCTCACTTCATCCTGAAGGCACAGCAGCTGATCTGCCTGCAGCGGACCCCCATCCTGCCCCACCAGAGATGCTCAGTGCCCAATTCACTTCTCACCATCCTTCTGCCTTGGCTGTGTGGGGTGGCTCTGGCAATCCCATTACCTGGCTCCGGAGGGTGCAGGATCCCTGGGTGTGGGGGATCCTCAGCTGTGGGGAGGATCCTCCCTCAGCTGTGGGGAGCAGCTGGGAAAGCTGATCAGTGATGCCCAGGTCTCGGATCAGCTTCTCACGCTGCAGCAGAGCATTCACTCTCCTCTTCTCTTCATGTTCCACAATGTCCTGGGGCTGCATGGAGTTGTACTGCATGCGCTGCACCTCGGCAGAGAAACACCTGAGCTATAGCAAAGCTGAAGCTGGGATAATGCACAGGTGAGACAAAGCCATGAGCTGCTCCAACCCTGGGGACAGTTACAGTCTCAGGGTGGGACAGAGATCCCAGTGAGAGCCAAAGTGGAAAGGCACAACACTGGTGCTTGCAAGTACTGCCAACACAAGCTGTCGACTTTGAACTTCAGGCAAGGAGTCAAACCTGGAATTTCAGCTCCATGAGTGCCCCAATGGCCCAGCATAGCTCCCAGAGCCATGTCATTGACTTGGAGAGCCCACGGACAATGCTGACACTCAGGTACCTTTCTATCCCATGTCTTGGTGCTTCTGAGGTGGGTTGTAGGAGCTGTATTTTTATTCTGGATCCTCTCAGTTTTCTTCTTCCTGATGGCAGCTTCCAGCTTTTCATTTTTCAGGCGCATCTCCTCCAGCTGCTGCCTGCCACAGAACAGCAGAGTCCCTCACTGGCTCAGAGCCACAATAGCAAAAGACTGTGGGACAGTCTTCAACCTGAGGACATTTACTGCAGGCCAAAGTTCTGTATGGATAGCCCATAACAGAAATGTGCGAAGAGATGGGACAGGGATGCTTGTAAAGAGACTTTTAAAAAGACAAATGCCCTTGGATTAGGCTGTGCCTGCCAAAAGAGAGGGGGACATTTGGGAAATGGTGTCTCCAGGGTCCAAAAGTCAATAGAATACTGCCCTTGCCTCTCTGGGGTCCATCTAAAAGGAGCTACTTTGCTGTGGTGCCACAGCACATGCAGGCTCCTTCCTTTCCCCTCCCATTCTCCCCACTTTCTTACACTTGCCAAGCAGCTGAGTTGCTCCCCAGGAGGGATCAGGAGCACGTGGTCTCCATGCCACCTGTGAGAAGTGGGTTTCCACAGGAGCAGCGTACCTGGCATGCTCTTCTCGTGCCTTGGACGCTGCTGTTTCCTGGAAGAGGGACCTGCCCTGCTGGAAGAATGGCTCGTACTTCTCTGTCCCAGGTGCTGGGTAGATGCGTCGGAACCCCCCTAGGTGCTCATTCTCGTAGGTTTCAGCCTGTGCCAGCCAGGCAGCCTGGCTGCTCTCCTGCTCTCTGCGCCTGCAGCAGGAGAAAGGACAGGGAACTGTGGAGGGAGGCTCTGAGGCAGGCAGAGCACAGGGCTGACATGCTCAGCATGTCCCAGGATTATCCCAGGACTCCTGATAGAAACAGTAGCTGGAGAGAGCTGTGCCTTGCCTGCAAGGCAGCAGGCTCACTGAACACGAGCTTGTGAAAGGACATGCAGACACAGGAAGGGGAAACCCTCAGCCTTGGAAAGGACCTCTGCCCTGGAGAAGGGCCCATGCCCAGGCTACTCCCAGTTCCTGAGGCAGGGCTGTGGTTCCTCATGTGAGCATCCCTGCCAGCCTGGGATGCTGGCACTGCCCATCCCCAGCGAAAGAGATAACAAGCAGGTGCAGCTTGAGGATAGCTCTGTCAGGGCCCAGAGCACCAGGTGTCACATCTCCTGGCACCCAGAGAGGAGCCCTGGCTCCTCCTTGCAGGATGCAGATGGCTTGGTAGAGCTCAGAGGCTACAGAATGCTGTGGGCTCTGGGAGCTTCCACCAGCCAACCCTGGTGTTGTCCTGCCCTGTCATGCCCTGTCTTTGCTCACTAGGGACCTGCAGCACTGTGGGAGAACAGCAATACCTGGACTCACGGGGAGTCTGGTTGGCCTGAAGGAGCCGTTCCTTTACCCGCCGCTTGTCTTCCTCCAGCACCTTCTTTCTGTCACAGGCGTGCACATTGATCAGGTTGAAGGTGTCACACAGAAGGGCATCCTTCACCTCATGGTCTAGCTGAGAATCTGTGTTGAAGCTGGGAGAGTGGTTCACCTGCCAAGACAAGCAAGTAACCTAACCTGGCACCCCAGCTCCCAGCCCATGGCCCCAGCCACGCCCCACACCGTCCCATGGATGCTCTTCCCCGTATCAGAGACAGGAAGCAGGAAGCCACATGCAGCACTCTCTCCTGCAGTGTGTTACCTACTTGTGCCACAGGTCACCTGGATCCCACCCCACAGGGTGCAGACAGAGGGCAACTGTTACAAATTCAGGGTGCTCACAGGACAAGGGGTCTGAAGGCTTGGGAAACTCCCTGTTGTTAGATGGTGTGCAGGAAATGGACCCTGCTCACAGCAGGTTGGTTGGCTTCACAGCCTGGTTAATTCTGTGAGCAAGGAGGCCCTTTTGAATCAAACAAACCATGTTCACCCCAACCCCCCTGTCCTAGTCCCCCAGCTCTGAGGTCTCCACTCCTTCCTCACCTCCAGCAGCCATGGCCTCAGCCTTCTATCCAGCAAAATGTCGAAGCCCAGAATTTCAAAGCAGGCACAGCCAGTAGTGTGGTTGGGGAAGCAGCTCTGGTAGTGGTGTTTCAGCACAGGGTGAGCTGAAATCAGCGTTTTTATAACAATGTCATCAATATCTGCCCAGAGCTTTGTTGTGTCATGGCTGTGCTCTGCCATCCAGGCATTCAGGGTGGACAGCTTCCTGTGTGGGGAACAGGAGGTGGTAAGGGCTCAGCTGTGTCACCCCAGGAAAGCTGAGGTAAACCAGTGTCCCCAGGCAGTGTTCTTGCAATGCTCAGACATGCCAGTACCTCTTGCTGCCCATCGTGTCATCCTGGACAAAGTTCTCATTGTGTTTGTTGATTGCATAGTTGGTCAGGTGCATGCAGATGTCACCCTGGCAGGGAACCACAAGAGACATTTACTTACTCTGAACCACTGAGCAAGAACAGAAACAGCCCCACCAGATACTCCCGTGTTCTTTTCTGCCTGAAGCACAGGCAGAGTAGGAATGGTGTGGAATTGAGCACGCTTATCAGGGCCAGAAGCAGAACATGCTGCCCAGAGACACCAGGGGGTCTTCATTCTGAAGGTTTTCAAAACCTGATGGGGTGAGACCCCAAGAAACCAGATATGAATTTATTGTTGACCAAGTTTTGAGCATGATGTTGGAGACCTTCCAAGGTTCCATCCAAGCAAACAACTCCATGATTCTGTGGTAATTCCAGTAAACAGCCCAAATGTGGGGCCTTGGGGTAGATCTACTGTCCCTCCTGAAATACCTCCTGTGAGGAGGACGGGGTATAGAGGAAGAACAGAAAAACTGGGACTCCTGCAACTCCCAGTACCTGCCTTTTCAAGGCCTGGAATGCCCCCAGGGCAAGTTAAGAACTGACACCTGCAGATACTATATGAGTGTTTTTGAAACTTCCTTTTTACCAGGTTTCTGCTGCTGCAATCGATGTACCTCATGGTGGCAAACCGGGCCAGGCCCTCCTTGTAGAGAAAAATCCTGAGTGGGTCACAGGATGTGACCAGCACATAGATGCGCATGTCAAACTTGAATCCATCAATGAGGAAAGGCTGTGAGGAAAGAGGCAGGAGCAAGGGTGAGGTGAGGATTTGCTCCATCTGCCTGTGCTGCTCAGCAGAGGGGCGAGCATTGTCTGTGTCCTCGATGTGCTGCAGCCACACCCACACCTCCAGCAGACCTGAGGAGACCCGGGGAGCATGGGGCATGCTGGCAGAGTGAGGAGGCTGGAATCCCACCCCGGTGTTCCGGGACTGTCCCAGTACCTCAGAGATGTACTGCTGACAGATCATGCGTTCCCCATGCTTGATCTCCTCCAGGTGGTGGGTTATGAAGATCCCTCTTCCCTGGCAGCTGTTGTCAGGCTTGCAGATGAATGTTCTTGTTTTCTTTGTGGATCTGTAGGCCTGGAAATCTCCGTAGCTGTGCAAGGAAGGGGTGACTATCACCAGCTGCAAAAAACGCCCCTCTGAACTCTCTTCTAACAGCTGGGTACTGAAACCGTAGCGCTGCAGGCCAACACACACTGAACTTCTGCAGGGGAGGAGTCAAAACCCCCATTCCCCATCAAGTCACAGATTGATCCCTGTGTGACCTGACCCAGCTGTCCGCATCCCACCTTTTCCTTGCCCTCATCTCTACCTGTACTGGAAGGTCTGCAGAAGAGCTCACCATGGTGCATGCCAAGGCAAGTTAAGATTTGGACTCTGGTGCCCAGAAAGAGCAGGCGAGCAGCCTCCCCCCGCCGTGTCACCCCGTCCCCGCGGCACTGTCCCCTGCCACTCACTCGGCTGGCAGGCACCATGTGCGGGGGAAGATGTTGTACTCCGTGGGGAAGAGCCGGAGCATGCGGTTCAGGTTGCGAGCCAGCAGGTCCTTACGGCACAGCTCGATCATGCCTGGGAAGTGGTTGATTTTCTGAAAGTGGAGCAGAAAAACCCAGATCAGCAGAGACCCTGCGGGGATGGATTCTCCCAGCCCTGAGGAGAGCCTGTGCATGGAGAAGCAGCAGTGAGTGGGAAGCCAGGCTTGTGGCTGCCTTGAACTATTACTGAGGGGTGAGACTCGCTAGAGCTGCTGTATCTGAGCTTCACTAGTGATTTATCTGCCCATTCTATCTTAGCCCTGGAGCGCTGTAAGAGCCATTTATTATCGACAATTGTTTATTTCACAGCACATTGCAGGGCTGGAATGCTCCTGCTCCTACCATAGCTGCTGAATGCTGCTGGTGACACCAACCAGGGACACGGCACAAGCAAAGGTATCTGACCCTGCGCCCCGGAGCCGAGGCACAGATGGCACGTGGCACTGCTTTGGATGCTTCTGTTTCACTCTGCCACATGCTGTTCCATAGACAGCCTTGTGTCACCCTCATCCCTGAGCAATTCCTGCTGGGCAGCCATTTTGTTTACCTGGAACCGCTTCATTTCCATGAGGCGCTCCAAAGAGACCGCGCCGTCCGTCCAGTACACCGTCCACTCCTCGTTTTCTCCCGCTTCCTTCAGCCCGCAGTGCTGTGCTGCCCGCCGCACTGTGCCAAGGCAAGCAGTGACAGGGGCCAGGCAGGGGAGCCATGTACAGGGACTGATAAACCCCCAAAATAACCAGGGATGGAATGTGAAATGAATCTCTGGCTGAGGAGCCACATACAGGGACTGACACTCCCCCAAAATAACAAGGGATGGAGTATGGACTAGCCTCTCCAGGCTGCAGTTCCCCTCTCAGAGGTGTAAGGTATTGGCATGACCCCTTGGGAGGTGTCAGGGACACCAGTTTTGTCTGGCCAACCCGCCAAGCCTCTGGTTGCAAGTGTTCTGGGAGCTCTTATCCCTCTAATTCCACCTGTCTTTAGGTGCCAGGGCCCCTCAACAGCAGGGTTGAACTTCCCATGGGTCTTACGCCTCACAGGCAGATACAAATTGCGAAGGTGTGAATTTAATCACCCAAATCAAAGGTCTTTCAGCAGCAGAAGACAGCTCTGCAGGAAAAGCTCTCTGCTGGGATGGTTCATGCTAGTGCCAAGTATGAATGTGGCAGGGGTTGGGAGGTGATGAGGGTCCGTGCACACCAAGATCCCTTAGCAAAGTAGATTAATAACACCCCTCCAGGGCCAGGAGTTTGTTCTTTCAAGATGCAGCTTGTGGAAGGAAAGAAGAGTGAGAGAGGAGAGTGGACCAGCTCCCTGGAGTTACCAGGGATGGACAGCACAGGGAGAGGTTCCAGGTACAGATCCTGCCTGTTCACTACCAACTTTACCTTAAATAGTTGACAACCCTCAGGTCCTGTCTCCAAGCCCAGGTACTCCCTTGCACTGTACCTGATGGAACCGTTCTTGCCCATTTTAGCAGACAGCTGGCAAATGCAAGTGTGGGGGATGTTGAGGGCTCGCGCTGCTGTTGCACATTTTAAATCAGGAGAAATCTCAATCCAAAGCGTGACAAACTCCCCACTAACACGGGGGGCCCTGTGCCAGTCACTGGCAGCAGTAAATAAAGCAGTGGGAACTGGGTTCCAGCACCGCTCCTGGCTGTGCAGGCACCTGCAGAGCCTGCGGGTGTGGGCTGGAAGCCTGCAGGGACCCCCCCACCCCCTCTGACTTACCACTCTCGTACTTGCAGCCGCTCAGGTTGATGGAGGGGACACTGGAATAGAGATGAGATTACAGTAGCTCAGCGAGGCACCGGGCGTAGGACAGAGTGGGGACACAGCCCCGATCCCTCACACACACGCACAGAGCACACCGGGCAGTCTGACCAAGCCAGCCCGGATTCGGTACAGCCCTAAGGAGAAGGGCAGGCTGGTCCGGGCACGGAGCCGTGGCCGGGTGTGTCACACAGGGGATCGCTAGGGCAATTTCAGGGGAACACTATTTATTTCGGGTCAGCGGGGCCCTGGCCCGGCTCCCGGGAGCTGGGCAGCGCCGGGCACCAGCTGGGCACTGTCCCACAGGGAGCAGCGGGGCCGGGGCACGCCTGGGCTAGGGCTAGGACTGAGCGCGAGTGAGGCAGCGGGAGGCGCCTCCGGCAGCGGCTGGATGGGCTCCATCCGGACCCTGCCGGGGGGCTGCGGCCCCACACTCGCCTGCGCTTCCTCCGCGGCTCGGGTCCGGCGGGGGCAGCGGGACGGTCCGGGGGGGCCGCGGCGACGGCCGCCTCCTCGCCCACAGGAGTTCCCGGGCGTGGGCCCGGGCCCATGCTCCCCCCGCCGCCGCCGCCGGCCGCCGCCATCGCACCGCTCCCGGGTCCGCCGCGTTCCCATGGCGACCAACCATAGAGACGTCGGCATTGCCAGGCGGAGCGGCCCCCTGGGGCCACGTGACAGTCAGTTCCGCATCCTCCGCCGCGCAGCGGCCCCTGCCGCGCGGAGGCCTCACCGCCGGTCCCGGTGCCGTCAGCTTTGCAGCAGCCCCGCCGGTGCCCGTACCATCAGCTTTCCAGCAGCCGCGCCAGCTCCCCACCGAGGTGCAGCAGTTCGGGCTCGGGCAGCAGGTGCTGGCGGATGGCGCTCAGGGCCTGCACCTCGGTGATGTCCCGGTAGAGCGGCTCGGCGGGCAGCGGCAGCAGCCCCGCCAGCTCGCACAACGCCACGGCGAAGGGCTCACCCGCCTTGGGGCCGAAGAGGGGCCGGCGCGCCCACAGCACCACCCGCAGCCCGCGGCCACCTCCGGCCCCGGGCCACCCCGGCGGGTCGCCCCGCGTGGCCAGCACATTGCAGGCCAGCCCAGCACCGGCCAGGTGCTCCGCCGCCTGGCACACGGCCCGCGACACCGGCTCCAGCGCCGCAGGGCCAGAGGCGAAGAAGAGGAAGGCGGGGGCCGGTCCGGCGCGGAGCAGCCCCAGGCGCGGCCCCAGCGGCTCGGCCGGCGCCTCCTCCAGCGGCAGCGGGCGGCCCAGGTAGAGCCCGTGCAGGTGCAGGTGGTTCACCGAGGCGCCGCCGCCCAGCCCGTTGAAGCCCACGCAGAATCCGGGGTGGGCGCTGAGCAGAGCCGCCTCCAGCGCCCCGCGCAGCGCCGGGGCCGTCAGCACCTGCGGCAGCCGCCGCGCCGGCTCGGGCAGCAGCAGGACGTGTCCCCGCTCCAAGGGGCTGGCGTTGATGGCCACCAGCAGCGGGTCGGGTGGCGGCCCCGGGCCTCCGGTGCGGCGCAGGCGGAACAGCAGCTCGGCGGGGCGCAGACGGGTGAAGTTGAAGGCGCCGGGGTCGAAGGGATCCCGGAGGCTGCGGACGGGCTGCGGCGGGCGGCGCTCCGCGCTGCGCTGCTCGTTCAGCTGCGCCACGAGGCGCACGGGGCCGGGCAGGAC
The DNA here is from genome assembly GCF_009650955.1 of Corvus moneduloides. Lineage (NCBI taxonomy): Eukaryota > Metazoa > Chordata > Aves > Passeriformes > Corvidae > Corvus > Corvus moneduloides. The sequence goes on along the minus strand of NC_045488.1, from coordinate 12,856,435 downwards.
GCGGGTGGGCAGCGGCCCCAGCTGGTACCGGAACAGTCCCCGCTCCATACGGTCGCTCCACCCCGCCAGCAGCACCCGGTCGAACCGGGAGAGCGCGGAGTCCGGGTCGCCCCAGCCGGCTGCCTGTAGCACGAAGTCCTCCTCGCCGTACACGAACTCCTCGGGGTTTGGCTCGCTCAGCTCCCCTCCCGCCATCGCCGTCATCTCTGCCACTGCTGGCCCCGCGGACCCGGGAATCCGCCGTGTGTGCGGGCGGGCGGGGCTGCGTTGTACGTGTGGGCGCGTTTGTCCCGCCCCGGGGCGGGCAGTTGCCGTGGCAGCAGGTGAGTGACGTGCGTAGGGAAGCGGCGCCATGGGCGGCTCGGCTAGTCTGATACCGCGGGACCTGCTGGGCGAGTACCAGGTACCGACACCGGCCCCGGGGGAGAGGGGCGGCTGCAGGGGGGGTGGGCACGGGAGGGCGGCGCGGTCCCGAGGCGGAAGGCGCCCAGAGGCCAAGGATCCTATGGCTGGGGTGCCCTGGGTCAGGCCTTGGCCCCCGTACCGGTGCTGACCCCGGTGTCGGTGCTGACCCGTGCTCTCCCCGCAGGAGCTGACGTTCCTGAGCAAGCAGGAGATCTTGCTGTAAGTACCACCGGGCGGAATACCGTAAGTGGGGCGGGATGGAGGCGCGAACCCTGGCGCCCCGTGCCCCCGGCGCCAGCCAGGTCCCGCGGGTCCTCAGCCTCTGCCGCGGCGTACGGAGAGCTCTGGCTCTGCCCCGGGGCTCCCGTTCCGCCGAGACGCCCAGCTGAGCAGGGCGGTGCCGGTGGCACTCCCTAGCAGCCGGCGGGCGAAGGTCCGCGGGTGCTGCTGGCGGCGCGGGCCGGGCCGGGCCGGTGACGCCCTGGCCCGCGGCGTAGGGGCTGGAGGGCCGGCCCGAACCCACGGTGACCCCTCTGAAGCCCCGGACCTCGGGGTGGGCAGCAGACAGACCGGCTCCTCTCCCTGGTCCCGGGAGCAGCTGTGGGACCCCCGGCCGACACGCTCCCGCCCGGCAAAGTTGGCAGGAGCTGTGGGAACGGGCCGCACGGCCCTGGGAAGCGCGGCTGGTGCCCAGACGGGCTACTGCCTTCCCGCTCGCACCACAGAGCCGCTCTTTTTCTTGCCTCTTAAAGTGCCTACAAGAGGTTCAGTGAACTGCTGCCAAAGGAGGAGAGGGAGAGCGCCATCTCCGCGCGGGTTCCCAAGAGCCACATCCTGACGCTGCCTGAGCTGCGGGTATGGTGCCTGGCAGGCACGGGACACTGCTGCTCCTGGGTTAAGGGCGTGTTTTGGCAGGGCCCCATGTATCCACCACGGCCTCGCTGTGCCAGCGCTCTGTCCTCAGCTGTGCCAACAAAGAGCTTCCTTATCCCCACCGAGCAACTGAGGATCCCAGGGATCCCTGCTGTGGAGGATCCTGGAGATTCCTGCTCTGCCACAAAGGATCTTGCTTATCCCGGCTGCACGGGGCTGCATCCTGGGAGGCAGGTTTGACCATGCCATGGGTGACAGAGCAGTGGCAGAGTGGGACACCTGCTCACCTGCCAAAACAGTAGCCACAGCCAGTGTGTGCCTGATGAAGCCAGAATGGCCCAGCCCTGCCTGAGCCATTCCCATGTCTACAGGCAAACCCCTTCCAGCACCGGATCTGCCATGTGTTCTCAACCTCAGAGACCGGGGATGACAGCATGTCGTTTGAAGACTTCCTCGATATGCTGAGTGTCTTCAGCGATTCCGCCACCTCTGACATCAAATCCCACTATGCCTTCCGCATCTTTGGTAAGGCTGGAGACAGGTGCAGTGTTCTGGGATCCCTGCACCTTGGGGAAGCAGGAGCAGGGTGATGAATCAATGTTCAGAAGGGCTGGCAGTGCCCTTGGAGCACCCACCTGGATGGTGGCTTTAGGAACTCCCTGTGGGAATGGGTGGTTTGGCACAGTGAGGTGCACGGAGCAGTGCAGTGCCGGTGCTTGTGACTCTCTGGGGTCACTGTGGCCCTGCTAAAACCTACCTTTTCCCTCCCCACAGACTTTGATGAAGATGGGATTCTAGACAGGAAGGACCTGGAGCAACTGGTGAACTGCCTGACAGGGCAGGGTGAGGAGTCCCGGCTGAGCAGCGCAGAGATGGAGCAGCTCATCCAAAATGTGAGGCCAGCTGGCCAGGGCACGGGCATTGCATGGCCCCAGGCACAGAGCTCACCGCTCGCCTTCCCCACAGATCCTGGAGGAGTCCGACATCGACAAGGACGGCACCATCAACCTCTCTGAATTCCAGCACGTTGTGTCCCGCTCCCCGGACTTTGCCAGGTGCGGTGGTCTCCAGAGGCTGGCTGGGGGTTTATCACCCTGATTGCTGAGCTGGCACTGGGGCAGAGCTAGTGGTGGCAGGAGGGCAGGGCTGCCCTGTGCCAAGTCAGCCGTAATGGCAGAGGGAACTGCATCCCATGCTGGCTCTGCATCCCAGGCTGGCTCTACACAGCCTCTCCTGCATGGGGATTCTGGTTCCTGCAGTGCTGGGTGCTTGTAAACCCTTTGTGTGACCTAGCAAGCAGGTGCAGAACCTGTCATGTCTCTTGCAGCTCCTTCAAGATTGTCCTGTGAGCCTTGTGGCTGTCCAGCAGCACTCCTCCAGTTCCTCCAGCACTCCTCCAGTTCCTGCAGCTCTTTGTAGGCTCAGCCATTTCCTCTTTCAGGGAGCACAGGCCTGGCCCCTCAATGGCCTGGCTGTGCTGAAATGCCTTGGGCAGGAACCCTCCTGCTCCCCTCTCAGGTGCTTGCTTGGCAGCAGGGGGTCCCAGGAATCTGCCTCTCCTGCAGCCCCTCTGCACTCCTAGCACTGGAATTTGAATCCCTATGCATTCCAAGGGCAGCTCTGCAAGTGAGGGAGGAAGAGCTGCTCTTGCCTGCACCAGCACCGCCCCTCTCTGCCCTCAGGACCAATTCCTATGTTGTGCCTTCCAGCAGCAGGCAGGGAGCTGCCTCCCCTGCCAGCCTCTTCCTGCCTCTCCTGTGTTTCTGGGAGCCTCCCTGCTGCCACACAGATCCATTTCTCTGAGCAATAACGTGAACATGGATCCTCTGAGCAATAACCAAAATGTGGATCATTTTTCATGACCAATAACCCAAACGGGGGTGCTTTCTCTGAGCAGTCACTCAAGTGTCACTGTACAGGTGCCACCCCACAGCAGAGCTGTTCCCCACGGCTGTGCTCAGAGCCTGCTCTCCTCCTCCTCCTCACTTTCTCTCTCCGCCCCTCTTCTGGCTCCAGCCCAGCAGCTGCTCTGCTGCCCTGGCCTCTTCCTCCCCCAGTCCTTGCGAGGACACAATTAAAGGGCTCCGGTTTCACCCTTGCTCTTTGCTGCCTTTGTCCAGCTGTGGGACGGGTGCCACGAGGGTGTTGGGGACATTGGCTCCTGCCAGGCCCCTCTGCTTGTGTGCCAGCCACCACTCTAGGGGATAGGTTCCATGTCCAGCTCCACGACAGCCCTTTCTGTGGACCACCTCCTTCCCTCCGTCCTCCACACTGGGATCCTTCTGGCAGCACAAAGAGCTCAGCACTGGAGGCACCAAGGGAAATCCTGGGCAGGCGAGTGGTACCATCATTGCGGGCAGCACCAGGGTCCTTTGTCCTTGTTCCGGCATCGTCTCTGCCCTGGCCTGCAGCCAGTGGCCCTGCCAGGCCTAGTGTGGGGCCTGGAGCCCCCCGAGCCCCCATGCTGGGGCAAAGCAGCTGATGGCTCTCAGGGCTTTGGCATGGCTGTTTCTCACACAGTGGCTCCTGCTCCTGGCGCTGCCAGCCCTTCCAGCTCACTGCCCCATGGTGCTGACGGTATCTGCACGCTGAGAGGCCTGTGCCCCTGCAGCCCCAGGGCCATGTCTGCTGGAAGCTCACCAGCCAACGCCTCCAGTGGCTTTTTTGATGTCCCAGAACAGGCTGTGCAGGAAGTTCAGTGCATGGGTCCAGCTGGGAGCAAGGCAGTGCTGGTCCCTCGGGGGAATCCTGCCTGGACACGCCAGCTCTGTGTGGAGCTCACCATTTCCCCCAGCCCTGACCTGGCACTGCTGGTGCTTCCCAGTTGTGTGAGGGCTCAAAAGCAGCACTGCACTGCAATCCCAGTCCTGGCCCGCAGCCACCATGGAGTCAGGTCCTGCTGGCAAAGCGTCCAGGGTCTGCCCACAGCAAAGTGGGATGGGGACAAGGACCTGGTGCTCCCTGGGCAGGCAGTGGGTCCCACATGTAGCACAACACTGTAGTCCTGGGAAGGGGGCTCTCACAGCCTCTTTCCTGCTGGGGGCTGCCCTCCTCCCAGCCCCAGGCACCAAATTTTCTTACTCCTGGTCACCTCTGCCTTCTGCTGTTTCTTATGATACCAGGATGGCATCACCCCAGTGCTCTGTGCTCCCCCACCACAGGGACTCCCTGCTCTGCCTGCACCACACTGCCACAGCACGGGCCTCCAGGCACAACAGCCCCAGGACAGCCGAGGGCTGCCCGAGTGACAGCATGCCAGCAGGTCACAGGGACTGTCGGCACAGCCCCAGGCAGTGTTCCTCCACAGGCACACAGCCACTGTCCCTGCAGCGTGCCCTGGCCCAACGCTCAGCCAAGCACATGAGGAGGGAACTCCGCAGATCTGATGGCCAGGAAAGTCCTCTGGCTCCCTCTGAAGCCATGGGCAGATCTTCCTCCAACTGCAGTGAGAGGCAGACATGGCTCCTCTCCATGGGGTTAACTGGGATGGTTCTGGCCTAGGAAGGCACTCAGCCCTGCCGCACACACACGTGTCTGAAGGACTTTATATAAAAACAACAGACGTTTCCTCACACGCACATGGGGCCGCGGGGGTGTCCCTGCCCACCCAGCGTGGGGGAAGCTGCTCCCAGCTACCCTTCCCCGGACACAATTCACATTTTCCACATATTAAAAACGAACCAAGCACAGACACACAGCACATGCCGCGGGGCTGGCACCGCCCAGCCGCACGTGTGGCCCTGGGTCCCACAGCGGGACGTCACAGTGAGTTGGGGCACGAGGGGTCTGCGGCTGCCCCCTCCTGCCCTCTGCATAGAGGGGGTCAGGGCCCAGCAGAGCTGGGGCCGCACCAGCAGCCTGAGCCAGGAACCGTGTCTATCCCTGCAGCAGGGACACTGGGCTGGAACCGTCCTGCAGGTCCCTGGAAGGCATGTGGCACCCCTCACACCCACAGCCACCAGTACCAAGATGATGCCCAGGGAGCCCACGAGGGTTTAGACCCCACTGGCTGGTGGGTGCTGCTGCAGAGTGTGGGTGCCAGGCTCTGGGCATGCACACACAGACAACACGGACCCCAGCTGTGGCTCACGGTCCGGCGAGGCTCAGCAGAGCAGAGGAGGTCGTGGGTAAGGGCTTGGCTCTCATCCCCCTCACACCACTGAGTCCTGGATCTCGGAGCCCAGGCGCACCCGGGGTCTTTGGCAGGCGGGAGACACCTCCACGAAGCTGTCCCGGACATGGAGAGGTCTCTTCTCTGACTCAGAGAAGGTGCGTGGGGGTCCTGGGGGCTCATGCACGGGGGTACTGACAATGTAGTTGTCCTGCAGGGCCTGGTAGCCCTTGTGCTCAGGAGCCGCGCTAGGCAGGCTGCTGCCATTCAGGGGCAGACTCTCCACTGGCTTGCGGGGCGGCTTCTGGTGCCTGCCAGGGTCACTGGGCTCCAGCAAGGCCTTCATGCCGTCACGATGCCGGTGCAGGACAAAGAAGGCCAGCACGAGGACGGCAGCAGCAAAGAGCACACACATCACCAGGAACTCAGTCCAGTAGGTCTTGCCGTCCAGCCGTGCTGCAGCACTTCCCACCGCTGACGTGCTCCGGGATGTGCTGACTGTCTCCAGGGTGTCGCGGCCAGCAGCCACCTTCCTGCCAGAGTCTGGTGGCCCAAGGGCTGGCTCTTGCACGCCCACGCAGTAGCTGGCCATCAGCTTGCGGAATCCCTCCTCCAGTGACCAGCACTCATAGGTGCCTGCACGCTCTGGGCTGCCCACCAGAATGAGGGCCCCGTCGGGCAGCACCAGGTAGGAGGCGTTGACAGGTGCCCCATCATGCAGCCAGCGCCGTGAGGCCAGGTTGGAGAGCAGCCGGCACGGCAGCGGCCGCACCGCATTGGGAGGCAGCTGGATCTGCTGGCACGGTGCACCTGAGGCTGCAGATAGAACCCATGGGGACATCAGGGAGGGGACCCCAGCTGTGGGCAGGGGGCTGATGGGAGTGTGGTGGAGCAGGAGTCTGGGGTGTGTGGGAGCCCCCGGGACACGTGCTCACACAGCAGCACCAGTGGGAGCTCACCTGGGGGCAGGAGGATGCGAGGACGGGGCTGGGAGGCATTGGCCAGCTGGCAGAGCCGCTCCGTGTCAGCATCCTCGATGTCCTGTGCCCAGAGCCTGGGAACAGAGTGAGGGCAGGGCAGTAGGGTGCCGTGAGGTGCAGGGGGATGGAAGAGGGTGCAGCACTTACTGTGGATGTGCCGGGGGATGTGGGGTGACCCTGCGGCAGGCACCCCGGCTCCAGGCGCAGAAGGGGTCCCGTGCCAGCACACATTCCCCACAGCTGCGGTACAGGCTGCAGTTGGCAAAGGGCACCTGGGCCACTGCTGTGTAGGTGGCTGCATAGACAAGGCCCTGCGGGAGGGGACATGCTGGGGTCAGCAGGGTGGGCTTCTGCACACCCCTGACTTCCCAGGTCTCTGTCCCCCAGCCCACAAACAGGACCTGCCCCAAGCAGGCTGAGCCCCCAGTGCCCCCCTTGCCCTGGCTCCTGCCTGGTCCTGGTCCAGCAGCAGCTGGAGAATGGGCTGCCCAGCAGGGAAGAGGCGGATCTCCTCAATGATGTGCACTCCGTGGTTCACCCGCACAGCTTTGTGCAGCCGCCCATCATCTGCAAACAGAGGGGCTGTGCTGAACAGGGCTGGGGTGCATGGTACACACCCTGCCCCGCCAGAGCCCGCCTGCACCCACCCGTGCCCAGGAAGAGGACATCATAGGTGCTGTGCAGGCCCTGCGCACGGTGCACGCCGATCTGCTGGTAGCGCCGGTGGCTCTGCAGCAGCAGGGGCTGGCTGCGCACGGGGCTGTCCATCAGGAAGTGGTCCTTGATAAAGTTCAGCACCCGATCTGGCATCTGCAGTGATGAATTGATCTTCAGGTGCCGTGTGTGGCTGGTGATGCACTGCAGGGAAAGGAAGGGGCTCAGCAGGGCCTGGGGAAGTGGGTGGGTACCATGCTGTGGCAGCCACTGGGACCAGGAGAGCAACGGGGGCAGTGCTGCACCCTGTGCTTAGGCAGGCGCCAAGCGACCACCTACCATGCCTGGCCGGGGCTCTGGTACAGGGCCGGTGTCTGTGTACCACTGCTGCGTTTCGCGGTTCACCTCCTTGTAGAGCCCACCAAAGGCACGCTGCACACTGCGCATGGGGAAGGCGCAGACGGCCGAGCTGCCCAGTCCACCCTTGTTCCTGGTGGGGAGAGGCAGAGCCCATGGCAAGATCAGGCCCTGGCTCTGACGAGCCCCCCATGCTGCCCTGGGTCCCCACCACTCACCACTGCGAGGTGAAGACACCGTAGAAGAGTGTCTCCCTCCAGTGCAGCTCGCCCGGGGTGAGCACAAAGATGTCCTGCAGCACGTTGAAGGGGAACCCGTCCTCAGGGTGTGAGCAGAGCAGCTGTGCCTTCAGGAAGGTTGTCCACCGCCGCTGCAGCACGCGCTCCCCGCCCTGGTCCCCCTGCACAGCACAGTAGGTCAGGGTGCGATGCCATGGCCATAGCCGCAGGGAACCCCACGGGCTGAGTGAATGGAGCAGGGGTCCAGGCACCAAGGGCTGGAGATATGCAGGATGGTACCACATCCCCCCCCGCCCCAGAAGTGAGTCACACCCCAGGCACAGCCCCCACACAGCCCTGCTGCCTTATGCCTACCTTGCATACACGTGCAATGCGGGAGACGATGGTGTTCTCAAAATAGTCAAACTCCTTCCCGGTCTCACTGAAGAAGAAGTAGACCTTGTCGTCGTCGCCCTCGGGGTTGCCAGCAGGGAGGCTCTCCCGCAGGTAGGCTGAGCCCACGAACGCTGGGTCTGGGGGCACAAGGACCCTCAGCACCACTGGCCCCATCCCTCACCTCCCACCCCTTGGGGGAGAGGGACCCCAACCAGGCGTGCCAGCCCCGGCACTCACCTTGCAGCCAATTGAGAGAGTTCTCGGTCTTGAGGGCGATGCGACTCTCCTGGCTGCGGGAGATGGTCGGCTCATTGCCCTGGAAGTTGCTGACGGTCCCGGCGTAGAGCTCGCCGTCTGCCAAAGACATATTCCCGCTGGGACCTGCCATGCGCCACCAGCACGAGCCTGCTTCCTGCTGGGGTCTGTGATAGCCTGGCCTTGGCTCAGCTTGGCCGGGCAGACGCAGGGAGGGGGAGGCACAGGAAGGAGGGCAAAGGTCCCAGGGCACTGCAGGGAGGGTGAGGGTTCCAGGGTGGCACAGAGGCAGTGCAAGGAGGAAGGGCAAGGGTCCCAGGGTGTTGTGCCTTACCGACCATGACAGCTGTGGAGCGGTACTCAGGGTCAAAGGGACAGCGTCCCTTCCCGTCCTCCAATACCACCTTCCCCGATGCGTCCCGCTCCAGGCTGAAGTGCTGCACGTTCTGCAGCAGGATGAGGCTGTAGCACTTGTCCCAGTGCCAAGGACCCCACTGAAGGGCCCTGATGGTATAGGGGGACCTGCAGGGGATCCTGTTCCTGTACTCACAATGTAGGCGCAAGCCGGGCTAAAGGCGCAGGTCCCACAGGTGTACAGGTGGGTGCTGTTCAGCTGCAGCAGCAGCTTGATGTAGTTGTGACAGTCCCTCTGTGGGGGTCAGAGGACCCAACTCAGCCCTTGGCTCAGCTGTCTCACCCACACCCACCCCACACAGGGCACTGCCCACTCCCACCACAGCCCCCGATGCCTGCTGGCAATGGGGCTCACCTGGGGGTCCTTGCCTTTGAACACACACTGCCTCTTCTTCTCCTCATCTGCACTCCACAGCAGCTGTGGAGAAGCGACAGTCACTGGGAGCCCCCCCATCCCTGGCTGGTCCACGGACACACTCCTTCGGCTTGTTCATAGCAACCACATCCTCCCCACCTCAAACATCCTGCTCTGGGGCAGTTGCTCCTGAATGCGTGATGGCTCACACAGACCCGAAATGCTGACGGGGAGGGCATCCCCTGCACTCCAGCTAGTTGGGTGCCCCCTCCCTCCCCAAGGGCAGCCCAGCCCATCCCTGGGCTCACCCTACGAACTGGGGAGCTGGGCTGAAAGTTGCTGGTGTTGAGGGTGAGGAGCAGTTCCCGCGCCCCCAGGTAGAGGGTCCCACCGTCCGGGCTCAGCAGGAGGGCCGTGTAGTTGGACACACCAGGTGCCTCAAAGCGCCGCACTACTCTCTCGGCTGAGTCTGTGGGGCAAGAGCGACAGGCATCAGCCTCGTGCTGGTGCCTGACCCCCAGGACCCTGCACCATGGCTGCTCCTTGCCCCTCTGCCCAGCACCTTGGCCATGCCACCCACCCGGAGCAGCCAGGGCCAGATCCGGCTCTGCCCACACTGCCAGACACGTGTGTCACCACACACTGCAGTGAACTGCACAGGGCCGCAGTAGTGCCCAAGGGCACCCACGAGGCACAGCTGTGTCCAGGCCCCGAGGACGCCACAACAGCCTTGCCTAGCACTGGGGCAGCTGCCCAGCCACGTCCAGCCCTAGAGCTCAACCCTGCAGCATGGGAAGCTCAGCCCAGCCTAGGCCCACAGGGACCCCAACCTCACCGCAGGGGGAGGTGAGTGCCGGGAGTATCTTCCTGCCCCAGCCCGAAGGGCTCAGCCTCTGCCAGAGACAGGGCTCAGCCCAGTGCTGCAGGTGCTGGATGCGGGGCTCAGCCTGGTGCTGTCCACACCGGCCCGCGGGGCTCAGCCCATGCCGGACATGGGGCAGTGGCCATGCTGAGTCAGGGAGCGCCTGTCCTGTCCCATCCCATCCCGTCCTGTCCCGCGTGGGTGGCCTGGCCCCGGAAGCCTTTCCTCTCCTCCCGCCGCTCTGAATCAGATGGGCCTGGCTGAGTGAATGGGACACGTAGGGCTGACTCACACTGCCAACTCCCTGACCCCTGATACTCTGGGGACTCCCTGACCTCCCCCAACCCCCTGCTTGCTCCCAGAGTCCTGCCAGGATAACCCCGGAGCTCCTGCCAGGCCATGACTGGTGAGAATCAGTGTGAGGGCTCAAGGACCTGTGGGGCAATGGTGCTGTGGGGTGGGACCCCGTGGCTCTCACCTCCCATCGCTCCACAAACCCCAGATGCCTCTAGATGGGCAGCATCTCCCCCACTCCGAGGGGCTCAGGTGGCCCAAGCACCACCCCAGCTCTCCCACAGTGGTGCAGAAAGGAAGAAGCCAACAGCCCAGGGCATCCTTCTGTGAGGGGTCCTGCATGCCAGTGGCAGGGTAATGCCGCCCGTGGTGGGCAGGGCAGCGGAGGGGCAGTGGGGCCCCTGCGCCTTGCGGTGCTGTGCCAGCATGGGGAGCTAGCTGCTGGTGTGGCTGCCAAGGGACCTGTCAGGACAAGACCTGCTTCTTCCAGACAAACCTGCTGCAGGCACATCCAGTGCTCCCAGGGGAGCAGCTCCCAGCTCCTCCCTCCCACCAACCGCAGCCCCACAAGGCCGCGCTCCACGGGAGCCACCACCGGGCACACACTGGCCACTGGCCCGTGCTCCCTGCCCAGCTCCTCCCGCATCGCTGGGGTCCAGGCTGGGATCCCCAGGGACTGCCCGTGGCTGCAGCCCCACAGCTCCCACAGCTTTACAGGTGTGCAGAGTGCGGGGCAGAACCGGTCTGTGCAGGCAGGGCCAGGCAGCGTGGCTCAACACGGCACAGCACAGCATGGCATGATGCCGAGCTGGTTGTCTCACTGGATCCCAGCCTCCTGTCCAGCTCAGCAGGTCCCACATCTGCTGGTGCCACCACGGCCGTGGCCAGTGGTCATGGGAGCATGTGGTGGGGCCACATCTATACCAGTGAGCTGCAGCATGCTGAGCCAGGGAGTGCTCCCAGCTGCCCAAACCATGGCACTCTCCCAGGCCACCCAGCACAGGATGGGATGGGCTTTGCTGGCCAGCAGCAGCTGGATCCAGCCACCTTCTGGCAGCACAGCCGTGGCTAGCTCCCCCACATGGCACAGCTGCCAGGGCTGAGGCCAAGCAGCACGCCCCACTGCTCGCTCACCCTGTGCCAGCTGCTGGGGGGATCTGCAGGGCAGGAGGGGGCTGCAACCAGGCCCCTCACTCGTTACAGCTCTGTCCTGGCCCAGCACCCTCCTAGATGCCCTTCCCTGGCTCCTGCCCAGTGCAGCCCCCAGCACTTTGGGGCCATGCAGCTGACAGGTGGTTGCAGTGGGGCTCAGAGCTGTCCAGAGCCGAGCACTGCACAGTAAGGGGCTGTGGCGTGTCCCCCACCCCAGGGACATACTGAGCAGGGAGGGAGCCCACGGGGAGAGTCCCCCGGCCGGCTCAGCCCACCCCATCTTGTACCGAACACGGCTGCCACCACTGCCCTGCTTGCGGAGGCACAAGTACCCCTGAGTGCCCCAGACACACCCACCCTCGGTGTCGGTCTGGACACAGGGTGCGTGTCCCTACACCCCGCAGCATCCCCGAGGCTCTGCCCCAGCCCTTGCTCCACGTCCCGCGGACAGAGGGTTCCCCGTGTCCTGGGGAGCTGGCGGGGCTGTGCAGCCTCGGCAGTGTCACACGGCGTTTCCACGCGGCGTAGAGAGCCCGGGGGGACGCGGGACGCTCCGCCGCCCCGGGGGAGACGCCAGCCGGAGCCCTCGGCGGGGCCTGACTCCCTTCCCCGGTGCCAGGGGACCCTCACCCACCGAAGGTCGGCGGACACTCACCGTAGGGCAGGCTGACCCGCGGGACAGGCTCCGGAGCCGCCGAGAGCAGCAGCGCCGCCAGGACCGGCAGCACTGGCCGCGCCGCCATCCCGGACCGAGCCGCGGGGCTCCGCCGCGGCCGCGAAGCCGCCCGGGCGCTGCAGACCTGCGGGGAGAGAAGGGGCTCAGCGGCTTGGTACGGCACGGCCCGGCCCCGCCGCCCGCCCAGCGCCGCCCCGCCCGCCCCGGGGCTGCCCGCCCGCCGCTCGGCACCGGGCGTAGCAGCCACGGTCGGAGCCCCGCCCGGCCGGACCGAACCGAACCGGACCGAGCCTTACTGATCTGTCCCCGAGCCGTACCCAGTCGTTCCCGGCCGTACCGATCCGCTCCAGCTGCCCCAGCCCCGCCGGTGCCCCGGGCGGGGTGGGCCGCTCGGAAGAGGAGGCGGACGGTTCCCCGCCGGTACCGCCCCCACCCCGCCCCAGCGGGACCCGGCCTCAGCCCCCGCCCAGCGGCCGTCACGGTCCGGAGGGGACGGGGCTTTGTCCCCGGCAGCTGGGGACTCCCTGCAACCTCCTCCATCCCCGCGGCAGGGATCCCGTGGAGAGGGGGCCGAGGGGTTCCAGGAGGGGCTGGCTGGGAGTATATCATGCTGTCGCCGGAAAGACTGTCCCGGGTGTGTCTTACTGTCCTGGGAACAGCTCGGCCCCATGGCTGCTACCAGAGCCACCCCCTAGCCCCTCAGCGGTGCCCCACGGGCACTCTGCTGGGGCTGGGGGCTCTGGCCAGCACAGCCCAGCGCTCCCTGCCCTCCCCTCGGGAGCGATGGGGTACCACGGGGTGCCTGTGCCTGCCCCACCACGGGCAGACCTGGCTGGCACCGGTGTCCCCACAGGTAGCACTCGGCACGGGCGACACATCCCTGCCAGCCCCTGTGCCCGTCCCAGGGGTCCCGGTGTGGCCATGCTGCCGAGCAAGTAGTGCTGGGCAAGATCCTCTGCCTGGCCTTTGGTGGGCTCTGTCCCTGGCCAGGGTGTGGGGAGGGCTCACAGCCCCCACAGCCCTCAGAACACTGCCCACCCGGCCAGCAGCTCCCACGCAACTGTTATTAATGACAACTCCTTATATCACCATGGCAACGGGGACAGAGGGGACAGAGGGATGGGGTCCAGGGATTCCCCTGCAGTAGGCAGCTCTCCTGGGGCCAGGGTACCCAGTGCTGCCCTCCCAGTGTGGGGCAGAGCTTCCCATGTCCTTCTTGGTCAGTCCCAGCCCTGGACCCCAATGGTGGGACCCACTGAGAAGACCCCACCCAGGAGAAATGTTCCCCACACTCCTGGGACAACTGTATCCACACTCCTTAGATGTCTGTGCCCACACTCTTAGGACAGCTGTGCCCATACTCCCCCACTCTTCCCGCTTGGCACTGCTGGATGGTGCCCGCTCACAGGCCATACCTGATGTCCAGGGGCTGGGGCTCTGGGGTGCCCCTCTGCCCCAACTCGACCTTGCTCCCTTCCTGTCCCCACAGCTCCCGCTGCTCTTGACGGAGCCCGACGCTCCTTCCCAGGCCTGGGACAGTCCCACAGCTCCACCCCAGCCTTATCAGCACCCTTTGCCCGGGAAGTGGCACAGGACAGGACAGGACTCCACGTCACCCTGAATGGGGTGGGAGCAGACACTCACCCTGCAGCCATAGCTCCCTATCCCATGCCACCTCATGGCATCTTGGGGGGCTCCAGGGACCTGGTTGTCACCTGTGCATGGCCATGGTAGTGTTGTGTCAGCACCCTGGTGTGATGGCACGCAGTGAGGACAAGAGCCCCTGTGGGGAGGGCAGCTTCTCTGGGGTGAGCAGGGAGGGCAGGAGCAGGAGGGAAGGGACAGGCAGGGAGGAAAAGAAGGGCAGGAGCAGGCAGGGAGGAAGGCCAGGAACAGGCAGCAGAACCAGGCCGGAGCCTGTGCCTTTAAGCACTACTCCAGTGCTGCTGGCAGCCAGGGCTGTTTACGCCAAACTCCCATTTATCTCCCGTCCTGCCCACGCAGCTGCCAGCGGGGCAGCGCCGGGGGCACCCGCAGCACCCTGCCCTGCTCTGCACTCGCGCAGGCCTGTGCGTGCCCCACGCCCTGCTGCAGGCATTGGCACGCACCAGTGCGGCGGCTGTGCCACCCTCCCCGCCCGCTGCCGGCAATGGGGAAACCTCTCTGGGTGTCTGGGCAGCACCAAAACCTGTGGCCTGGGGTCAGCAGGCAGGCAGGGAAGTGGTTTCTGCACCAAATTCCCACACCAGTGCCCGCCACCCTGTTCCCACTGGCAGTGGGTGCCTGGGAAGGTGGTGATGGAATGGTGCTGCTGCTGTCTGCAGAGCGGGGACAGGGCTGCGTGTGCCTCGACGCTGCTGCTACTGCTGCCCACGAGCTCCCACATTCCTCTGCAGCCAGCCCCAGCATGGCTGGCAGCACGGGAATGGCCCCTGCTCAGAGACCTGCAACCGGCTTGCACACAGCCCACACGCCCGGGCTCTCCCCACCTTCCAGGGCTCACACGCACGCCCCCGGCTCGGCTGGCTGCTGGGAGCTGCCAGACAGCAGCCGGCAGTGCCTCCTCTCAGCCATGCACACGCACGGTGTGTGAGCACACATGCACGCACACCTGCAGAGCGCGGCTGCGGGCCCTGCACAGTCACACAGATGCTCCAGCCCCAGCTGCTCAGCGCCGGCTGCTCGGAGATTGCGGGTCTCACCGGAGCAGGGATACCCAGCCGCATGGCCGCAGCTGGAGCACACGGCTCCGCTTTGCTGCATCCTGACAGCCTCCTGGGAGGGGCCTCAAGCAGGACGAGGGGCTGGGGGAGCCTCTGGCCTGACAGGGCTCCCCACGGGGCCCCGGAGCATCCCCCATTCCATGTGCACCGGCTGTTACACCCTGCCTGAGCCAAGGGCCTCCCACGGGGCCAAGCTGGGCTGCCCCCCTACCTCTCTGGCCCGCTGTGAGCTCAGACCCTACTGCCAGAACCTCCTGGCTGCGGTGCCGGTGCTGTCTGATGGTGGCACACAGCCAGCTCCCCACTGCCCCAGAGCATCCCCTTTGCCCTGGCAGGACGCTGCGGGGGACCTGCACCCAGGGCACTGGGTACCCCACAACACATGCCTGTCTCATTGCTCCCATCACTCCTGCACGATGGCAGACTCAGTTCTGAGGACCACAGCGTATCCCTACAGTCCACCTGGTCCCCTGGGATGCCAGCACCTGCCTGCACCCCACACTGCTCGCACCCCCACACTGCCTGCCTGAGGGGCTACAGGATACACGGGGTGCTGCCCTGGACCCCCACTCCTTGTTTGGCAGCCCTAGTACAGGGCAGGGAAGAGCCAGCAGAAACCCCAGCCAGTGAGCACCATTGGGGGGCAGTGAGGTGGTGGGCTCCAAGCACAGGCATGTCAGCTCCCTGGAGTGCAGGAATGAGGGGGTCCAGGCTCAGGGATGGGTGCCCCCTTCCCAGCCAGTCCTGACTCTGCAAAGCCCAAACCAGCACTGGTCTCCTCAGCCCCATGGCACTCTCGGTCCTGTGGCACTCTCACTACCCTTGCCCCAGTGCTCCTTGGGGTCAGAGGGGGTGCCAGCCCCCTAAGCAGCTGCAGTCCCAGCCAGAGCAGGCACTGAGGCCCAAGGGGTGACCCAAAAGCCCATGGGACCCCAACCCTCCCTGCACCCCAAGACCAGGGGCTGCCTGGGCACCAACACCTCCTCAGGTGCTGTGGCCACATGTCTGGGACACACAGCACATGTGCACCCCCCAGGTATCCAGGGCACATCACACACGTGGGACACGCCACACACACGCATGTCCGAGTCCGGAGCGTGCATCAGCATGCCTCCCTGTGAGCAGCCTGTGACGCCTGTCTTGAGCACCATGTGTGCGCTTCCGCACCCTCGGCCGAGCCCTGGCGTACGCACAGCCAGCACATGTAAACACACGCAGAGAGGTCACGGGGTGTTCACGCCCTGGGCGGCAAACACAGGTCTGGGAACAGGCTGTGGGAATGGCCCCCGGTGTGCCTGCAGCCTGCACACGCACACAGAGCTCACACGCTTGCACACGCACACACACGCGTACACAGGCACACGCAAACTCTCGCAGGCACACCCAGGCGCACACACACACGGCCACACACCGATGCACACACGCTGTCACACACACGCACGTTCCCACATCCACCCGCACCCCCGGCCCCTCCGCAAAGCCCCGCGCACGTGTCCCTCGGGGACCCCCGTGCACGTGCACACGCCTCCCCTCGCACAGCTCTGTGCACGCACCCCGCGCACCCGCCCGTGCACGCCCCTTGCACACGCACGCCCCTTGCACGCTCACTCCTCTCACACGCATCCCGTGCCCGGTGCCCCCCCGCTGCTCACCCGCTCGGCGACTCCGAGGCGCGGCAGGAGCCGCCGGCAGCGGGGGCGGCTCCGGGGTGTTTCCCCCCCCCGCCGGCGTTGCGGGGCGGCGCGGGGGCGGCTCCGGAGGGCTCCGCCCGCAGCACAACAAAGGGCCGGCCCGCCCCTCCCGGCCCCGCCCCGGCCCGCCCCGGCCCCGCCACCGCGCCGGGGGCCCCGGGGGAGCGAGGGCTGGGGGCGGCTGCTCCTGGCTGGGGAGTCATCCCCAGTGCTGGGGGCGGGAACTGGAGGCGCCTGTCTCTGCCCCGCCGTGGTTTCTGCGATAGTACCGGCGTTGATGGGGTCATGCTGGTGTGCCCAGGACTCCGTGTTTCAGCCCCAGCACACTGAGGGGCTTCCAACACCGGGAGGCTATTGGGGAGCATGGTTTGGGGGGCAGCACCCACTGGGGGTCCCTGGTAGCAGGGATGACCATGGGGGCACCTGGTGCGCACGGCCCCAGGCATCATGGCGAGATCCTTGTGGTGATGACCAGCTTAGGGAGTTTTGGGGTAATTCAGGGGTCTGGGTACCTCACAGTGACATGTGGCTCTGTGGGGTTCAGGGATACCATGGCCATGGGCGTCCCCACAGTGGCACACTCGGAGCTGGTGGCTGGCAGCTGGGCGTCAGCAGTACCCAGAGCTGCTGGGATCATGGGTACTGAAACACCGCTGTGCTGGGCAGGCAGGAGTCTCCAGAGGGGTCCCAGGCAGGGTCATGCTGGCAGCCCCAGGAGGTCGGACGGTTGCTGAAGGGGAGACACAGCCCCCCCTCCAGCCTGCAGGCCAGCAGCTCTGGGCGGTGCTGCGGCTTCTTGCATTTGAGGGCAGCACAATGAAACACGGCCCCTGTCAGCCCTTTGGTGCCCCCTCCACGGGCAGACCCAGGGCTGCCTGCGGGCAGCAGGGAACACATGGAGCCCCCCCGCCATGTCCTTGTTCATGCTCTGGCTGGGTCCCAAACCTGCGGGACTCATCACTCCCTGAGGTCCCGGCCCCACAGCCAGCCCTGCCAGCACTCTGGTCTCCCCAGGATGGCCACGCTGGGGACGCTGGAGTGGCACAGCAGGGAGGGTGGCTGGGCTGCAGCCAGGGATGAACGGGCGGTGCCTTTGTTTGGGCCCTTCCCTGGGCCTCTGCCACATGGCCACTCTTGTCCTCTCCTCGCGGGGGGACTGCCGCCGCGCTGGCCTAACCTCGTCCTGCCAGCGCTGCGGTCACTGGGCGGCTCCAACCGCGGGGCCAGGGCAAGGGCAGCCAGGGGGGCAGCTGGGGCGGCAGCCAGGCAGCCCCTGAGCAGTGCTGGCATATGGCTGCAGGGCTACTGGCGGGACGGGGTGCCACGGGGTGGGCGGTGGGAGCAGGGACATCCAGGACCCCGGACCACTGCTGACCCCCCCGCCACTGCGGTCCTGCGGCTCCTGCTCTGGTTAATGTTAAAGCCAGGCAGACGTCAACGACTGCCACAGCTCCTCCAGCCCCTTCGCCAGGGACTGCCAGCTCCAGGGCTGTTTTTCCTCCTGGAGCAGGATCTGCCCGTCCCATGTGGCTAAAAAAAGCCATCGGCTTGGCTGGGACAGCAGGACAACAAATTCCCAGCCTGAGCAGCCTCCTGGCACCCCTGGCACACTCCATGCACCTTCTCGGGGTGCCCCTGGTATGCATCACCCCCATTGTCGTTGTCGCCGTCGTTCTCCTCCTTCTCCTCCTCCCCACACGGAGGCCAGGCAAGGTGAAGGTCTCTGGTGAAACAGTGGCAGTTGCCCTTGTCCTGCTGGATCCAGCTGCCGAGTCACGCGCCAGCCATGAGCAGGGACGCCGGCTTCCATGTAGGGACAGGCTATGTCTGCATTCCCCAGCCCCAGTGTACCCCCCGATTTCACACGGGGTTTTGCAGTCGGGTTTGGTCCCAGTTCTACGAGGGTTTTTACAGCTGGGTTTGATCCTGAGGAAGTGTGATGCTGGTTTCACCAGGGATTTTGCAAATGGGTCTGGTCCCAGGGGGTGGGGCCATTCCCAGTTCCACGAGGGATTTTAAACGTGGGTCTGATCCCCAGGTTTCATTCCCGGTCCCATGCAGGGTTTTGCAGCTGGATCTGGTCCCAGGGGGCTTTGTTCCCTGTTCCACGAGGGGATTTACAACCGGATCAGGTCCTGGGGGAGTTTGGTCCCTGATCCCTGTGGGGTTTGGCAACCGAGTCAGGTTCCGTGGGGGGTTGGTCCCGATCCCACGCAGAGTTTTACAGCTAGATCTGGTCCTGGGGGGCCCGGTCCCGATTCCACACGCGATTTTACAGCCGGGTTTGATCCCGGGTGGGTTTGGTCCTGGTTCCACGTGGGGTTTGACCGCCTATCCGCAACCCCGATGTACCCAGGGATGCAGCATCCCTTTGATGGGAATGGGGACCGCAGCGGATCGCGGCCACTCTGTGCTTTGGCGTTGGGGCGGGATGCAGCAATGGCCCGAGCCCCACCGCGGGACCCCGCGCGGGCCCCTCCAGAGCCCTCGCGGGGCCCCACGGGGGGGCCGGGGCTCTGTCCCGCCCCGGGGCGGAGAGAACCGCGCCCCCGTGTCCGCCCCGTCGTGTCCGCCCACGCCATGGCCGCCCGTTACCTCCGCGCTGCCCCGGCGCTCAGCCGCCTGTCCCGCTGCCCGCTCCCCGCCGCCGGCGTGGAGCAGCGCCGGCACTGTGAGTGGGGAACCTTGGGGGGCTCTAGGGGGAGACCCCCGTGTCCTCGGGGCTGCGCACGCCACGAGGGGGGTGTGCTCCAGACCCACGGGGGGGGGGCGGCTCGGATTCTTTTCGGGGGCGGTGTCAGAAATTGGATCCGGACTCACTCTTACTGACGGTCCGCGGGGATTTGCGGACCCACGCCGCGTTTTATAGCTAGGTCTGATCCTGGGGCGTTTGGTCCCGGTTCCACGTGGCGTTTTGCACTCCAGCTCGTACCTGCTCTGAACCTAGGGGGGGTGGTTCGTTCAAGGTCCCGGACCAACGCGAGATTTTGCTCCCCAGGAGGGTTCACTCCTACTCCCAGTGCCATGCAGAGTTTTGCTGCCTGGCAGTGCTCCGGTCCCACTCAGAAGGGGTCACCTCTGCTCTGGGTACCACGTGGGGTTTTACAGCCTGATCCACAGACAAGTTTGGCACCCAGGTTTAGTCCTGGTCCAGGATCCACACAGGGATTTGCACCCTGGTTTGTGCCTGGGTCTCGCCCCAGGGGACTGCACCTGCTCCTTATTCTGGTCCCGTTCTTGATCTGACTGAGGCATTGCAGCCTGGCTTGCATGCAGGTCCCACTCTGAGAGAAATGTGTCTCTATTCTTGTCCCCCTCACATAGTAGATTTTACACTCTGACCCCCACTCCAGCAGTATTGGCCCCAGTAACTGGCCCAGACCCCAGCGGGGAGCTTGCACCTGACCTGTACCTGTCCCTGAGCCAGGGTGGCACCACACCTGGCAGGACAGAGCCCACAGGATGCCCTAGCCCCATACAAGGGTGTGGAGCTGTGGGACCAGGGGTGCACCCCAACATGCCCCTACACTGCTCTCCAGATGCCGACAAGCGGATCAAGGTGGCAAACCCAGTGGTGGAGATGGACGGAGATGAGATGACACGAATCATCTGGGCCTTCATTAAGGAGAAGGTGATGGGGTCCTGCCCCAGGAATGGGCGGGTGTGCCACAAGTGGAGCTGGGGGGGTTGTACAGGGAACAGGTGATCCCTACGCTGCTCTCTGTCTGTCCCTCCCACCTCTGTCCCTCTGTCTGCAGGAAGCAGGTGCTAAAATCGGCACAACTACCAGAAAGACCTTTAAGTGAGGTGGTCCTGGGCAGCGGGAGCTGTCCCACACAGGGAGGCCTATTCAAGGCGGGGGGGATCATCCTGGCCAGCAGGAACATCTTGGCCAGGGGGACCATCTTGGGCAGGCAGCCAGGCTGGGCCAGGCTGGGTGCCAGGGCTGGCCATGCCATGGTGCTGGTCCCAAGACCCTGCACTGTCCCCCCACTCTGACACTCTCCTGGCCCCTCAGCTCATCCTGCCCAACGTGGATGTCCAGCTAAAATACTTTGACCTGGGGCTGCCACACCGGGACAAGACAGATGACCAGGTCACCATTGACTCAGCGCTGGCCACCCAGAAGTACAGCGTGGCTGTCAAGTGTGCCACCATCACGCCCGATGAAGCCAGGGTGGAAGGTGGGCAGGGGCAAGGGGCCGAGCTCCCACTGCAGCGGGGGATGCTGGCAGCTCCATGGGGTGCTGAGCCTTCTGTCTGTGCACAGCCCCTTGGGGTCAGCGGTGCCTTCCCACTGCCAGCTCAGGTTTCTGGTGGGTTGGGGACTGTACCATTCCCAGTGTTGTGCCCCTCTCCCCACCCTGGGGGGGCTCATGGGTGGTGTGGGGACCCCATGGGGGACTGGGGACACACTGACCTCTGCCCCGTGCCAGTCATGATCTCATGCTGGCTGTCCCTCCCCTTGACCAGCCTTGCAGCAGGGTCTGGCAGCAGCCCGTGGCACAGTGGAGCTGGGTGCTGGCAGGGGCCATGTACTTCAGGGGGGCTGGGGGGTCATTCAGGAGTCCCACCTCTGCATGCCCCACAGAGTTCAAGCTGAAGAAGATGTGGAAGAGCCCCAATGGCACCATCCGAAACATCCTGGGGGGGACGGTGTTCCGGGAGCCCATCATCTGCAAGAACATTCCTCGTCTGGTGCCCGGCTGGACTAAGCCCATCACCATTGGCCGCCATGCCCACGGTGACCAGGTGAGCCAGTGCAGGGACCAGTAGCGTGTGGCTGGCCAGCAGCTCCCTCAGTCCCTGCCTGACACTCTGCCTGGCCCCCCACAGTACAAAGCCACCGACTTTGTCGTGAGCAAGTCTGGGACGTTCAAGATGGTTTTCACGCCGAAGGACGGCAGCGGGTCCAAGGAGTGGGAGGTGTTCAACTTCCCCGGCGGCGGCGTGGGCATGGGCATGTACAACACAGACGAGGTACTGGTGGGGCTCAAGGGGTCCCTGCAGGGCAGTGTGCCTTGCCACCCTGGGGGAGATGCCAGGCTGAGGGACGGGCCCATAAGGTTCACATGCTTCCCTTGCAGTCCATATCTGGCTTTGCGCACAGCTGCTTCCAGTACGCTGTCCAGAAGAAGTGGCCGCTCTACATGAGCACTAAGAACACCATCCTCAAGGCCTACGACGGGCGCTTCAAGGACATCTTCCAGGAGATCTTCGATAAGTATGGACCTGGGGAGAAATCTGGGCTGTTGAGGGGGCTGTCCTGGGGGTGCTGGCAGTGAGACCCACCTGGGGTGAGCATGGCTGACCCCTGGCCTGGGCTCCCAGGCATTACAAGACGGAGTTTGACAAGCTAAAGATCTGGTACGAGCACCGGCTCATCGATGACATGGTTGCCCAGATGTTGAAATCCTCCGGCGGCTTTGTCTGGGCCTGCAAGAACTACGACGGGGATGTCCAGTCCGACATCCTGGCCCAAGGTGGGGCAGCATAGGGTGCAGTGCACTCCGCATCATCACCCCTGGGAGCTGTCCTGACCCCTATCCCACCGCAGGGTTCGGCTCCCTGGGGTTGATGACCTCTGTCCTGGTGTGTCCGGATGGGAAGACCATCGAGGCTGAGGCTGCCCATGGCACTGTCACCCGCCACTACC
Source organism: Corvus moneduloides (assembly GCF_009650955.1). Taxonomy (NCBI): domain Eukaryota; kingdom Metazoa; phylum Chordata; class Aves; order Passeriformes; family Corvidae; genus Corvus; species Corvus moneduloides. The sequence goes on along the minus strand of NC_045488.1, from coordinate 12,834,363 downwards.
GGGAGCACCAGAAGGTGGGCGTGCTCTTCCAGTGTGAGCTGCCTGTGCTGGGTTGCCCACAGCACAGTGCCCACACCAGACAGCTGACCACACTCTCTGTGCAGGGACGACCCACCAGCACCAACCCCATTGCCAGCATCTTCGCCTGGACGCGTGGCCTGGAGCACCGGGGCAAGCTGGACAGTAACCCTGACCTCGTCAAGTGAGCAGGGTGGGGTGGGGATCCCCAGGTGAGGGTCCCTGCCAGCAGCTGCTCTGGTCGCAGTTGTGGCAGGGCCCGTGGCGGCAGCCGTGCTGGAGCCACAGTGCTGCCGTCCCCAGGTTTGCGCAGACACTGGAGAAGGTTTGTGTGGACACAGTGGAGAGCGGGACGATGACAAAAGACCTTGCTGGCTGCATCCACGGCCTTGCCAAGTAAGGGTGGCTCTCAGGGCAGAGCACGGGGGCAGCCACCTGCACCAGGGCAACATGGCTGCATGGGTGACCATGAGGGTGGAATAACCCTGTGGCGTGGCCACAAGAACAGCATAGTGACCACAAGGACGGGCTGGTCCTGCAGGGCAGCCACAAGGGTAGGAAAGTGACCAGGAGCTGGCTGTGCACAGTGGCCACAGGCAGCTACTGGGCTCTGGACAGTCCCTAGGGACGCGGGGTGGCTATTCACAGCTGATAGATTGGGCAGGGGCCACATCCTGGACTCATCCCGGATGTGGTGCCTGTGGGAGGTGGGCAGGGACCCCCACCAATCCTCCTCTGTCTCCCCAGTGTGAAGCTGAATGAGCACTTTGTGAACACCACTGACTTCCTCGATGCCATCAAGAACAACCTGGACAAGGCTCTGGGCAAGAAATAGGGGACAGCCTCCCTGTCTCTGGGATGGATGAGGCTGGGAGGGGCCCAGCTCCCCAACACAGCTCAGGAACAGTTGAATAATTTTTCTAAAGTTTTCTTAGGAGTGTTTTTCAAGCCTTTGTAGCAGGGGTGTGTAGGGCTGGGGGTGGGGGGGGGGGGGGGTGGTGCGTTTGTCCTGATTCATGTACCCCATAACCGTGTGGTGCCATTAAATGTCTCCCCAGCCACAGCACATCATACAGCACAGCTTTACAATGCAGGCACGAGGGGCAGCCAGACCCCTCAGCTCAGCCTTGCCAGCCTGGGGGGGGCCGTGCACTCCAGCATTTTGACATTGGCCTGAAGGTAGCATATGGGGGTCCACAGCCCTGCCATGGTGAGGAGGGGTTGGGGCTGCCCAAGGCTGTGGCCATCTCCATCCTGCCCCAAGGCTGGATGACAGTGGGGGGGAAAAAGGTGGGTGCAGGGGTAGTAGGCACACTGCCTTGTGGGGGAATGAGTGGTGCCACACCCAGAACCACCCCAGGGCTTTTGGGGATGGGGCAGATGGTGCTCAGCCTCAGGGAACACAGCGACTGACAGAAAGCGTAGGGTGTGTGTGGGGTCAGCATGGCTGTCCCAGGCCCTGTGCCCTGGCTAGTCCCCAGGTCCTGATGCCTGCCAGGACCCTACCCAACTCTGGGCACACTTGGGGGGCAATGCTGCAGGTGCTGCGAGTCCTCTGCCCCACAGCAGGGAGAGTGAAGAGCCCAGAGAGTGGTGCCAGGCTCAGCACTGCCCCAGCTGCTTCCCTGCCAAATCCCTGGGCATGGAGGAGGCAAACCCCCACCTCACAGTCTGCCCCAGTGAGAGCCTTTTCCTCAAGCCCCAGAGCAGTTGGGGGGCAAGGAGGGGTTGCCACTTCCTTAGTGGGGGGCTCTGCCCAGGACCCTGCTCTGGTCCTCAGCCCCTCACAACCCCCTTTCCCCACACAGACCACACAGCTTACACGGGTTTACAAAGCACATTGGTTGAAGGGAACTGAACTCAGTGAAAAGATAAATCCAACCACGCGGCACATCTGAAAAAAATAAATTACTTTCAAAATACCATCATTTGCTGGGGCTGGGCTGGGTTTGCCTCCCCCGGATCCACTGCTGGCTGCAGCTCCAGACCCAGAGCTGTGGGCGCTGACTGCGCCCTGAGCTTCTACGAAAATACTCTGTTCTGCATCCCAGGGCCTGACACAGGGAGCCCCGGGGTGAGTGCGGAATGCAAACCCACCTCCTCATGTGGGCAGGGGCTTCTGCCCATCAGGGGGAACCCCTGTGCAGCCGAGGGGGGGACCCAGGAGGTAGAATAATTAGTGATGCTCATCATCTTGCTCCACAGCAGCCCCTTCCATCCTTACTCATTCAGTGATCTGCTGGGACATGCCTCCCCTACCTGCAGCTTCAAGTCACCAGGTGCAGGGTGCAGGCAGGGACAGGGGGGCAGCAACAGAGCCAAGGCAGGTGCAGCAAAGGCTTCTGGACATCCCTGTGTTCCCCAAGCCCAGTGGGAGCCATCCCTCCAACTGTGGGGGGGCCTGGCTGGGTGCTGCAGCCCCTCTTAACCCCACCAAGCCCCCACAGCCCCACCAGCCTTGGCTACAACATGTTGTAGTAGGCCATCTCCTTCATGGCCTGCTCGGCCAGCGTGTGCTCGTCTGGGGGGTTGCCCACAGCCCCGTAGCCGTAAGAGTTCTCCTCCTCGAAGTCATCCATCTCCTGCTGGCCATCCAGCTCGGCGTGGTCAGCCCCAGCCAGCTCCATCATGGCATCTAGGAGTCAGCACAAGGACACGGAGTGATGGACCTGTGGGGACCACAGCTCCCCCCTCCCTGGGTTTGGAGCCCAAAACTCCCTGGGAGCCACAGCCCTGCTCGATGTGGGCTGCTTGTGGGGGTAGCCCTTGGGTGAGAAGGCATGAACTTCCCACAGCCACCACGGCACAGCCCAGCTCCCAGTGCTATGGGCGCTGCTGGGGGCAGTCACGATGCCCAGTCCGCGCCAGGGACCCACCTTGGCTGTCCAGGCTGATGTCCATCACCCCATGCTTGACCTTCATGTGCCGGCTGAGGTTGCCCTTCAGGTTGAACTTGCTGGAGCAGTAGGGACACTTGAAGGGCTTGCTGCCAGCATGCAGGTGCATGTGTCCCAGCAGGTTGTACATGCGGTTGAAGGACTTGCCGCAGACCTGCCGGCAGCGTGCCCACGGTCAGCCCCCAGAGCTGCCAAAGGCTCTGCAGCGCAGACCTGGCCCCCAGGGTCCCCTGTGGCTCCCACCAAGAGTAATGGGGCTGCTCCCCTCCTGGAGTCCCCTGTGGCTCCTGCCAAGAATAATGGGGCTCCCTCCCACCTCCCACTCTGTGGGCGGGGGGCTTGGGGATGCAGTGTTGATGCTGTTGGAAGTTCCAGAGCATCCAGCACTGGTCAGAGAGAGGCACTGGTTGTCATTTCAGCAGCAGCAATGCTCCCATCACAGCTTGGGGCAGATATTCCATGCCCAAGCGAGCAGGGGAGGCATCACAAAGCCACTTCCATGCCCAAGGGCCCAGCCTGGCCAGATTCCTGGGGGCATAGCACAGCAGGACCTCTGCTGCCCCATCCCCAGCTCCATCAGCCCCCCAGTCCCGCTGGTACCTTGCACTTGAACGGCTTCACCGGTGAGTGCACGATCATGTGGGTCTTGAGCGTCTGCTTCTGCACAAAGGTCTTGAAGCAAATGTGGCACTGGTAGGGCCGGACACTGGTGTGGATCAGCATGTGCCGCTTCATGTTGGCCTGGAGCGTGAACTCCCGCCCGCACACCTCGCACTTGAACTCCTTCACGCCCTGCCAGGGGTGGGAGAGCTGTGGGCCGGGGAGGAGCTTGGGCAGACCCCCAGGCACTGGGGACACACAAGTGGTGCCAAGAATGGAGAAGGGACCCCATGGGCAATGGATGGGCTCCTTGTGCTGAGCACAGCACGGAGCATATCTGACAGCCCAGCCACATGCAGGGGCTGTGGGCAGGGGCTGGACAGGCTCTGTAAGCACAGCTGAGTGCCAGCTTTGCTCTGGGGCTCAGCCCAATTGCTCCCCATTAAAGAGCCCCTGGAAAAGGGCAAACACCCACATACAGCCTGCCCAGAGGGGCTGTGAGAGCCCCTGGACAGGACCCCCCAGGTTACCCTGCAGCAGGTCTAAAACTCCCTCCCTGAGGAAGGGAACCCCCAGAAGGGCAGGGGCTGGGTCCCAGGGACCCCCTCACTGCATGTCAGTGACCCCAGCTAATGCCAGCCACAGGTGCTACTGCCCACCTGCACCACCCACCTCCTCCCAAGACTGGGGGCACTGGGCCACTCCTCTCCGCCAGCACCCACATCCAGCGCTGGCACATCTCCTCTGGGCACGATGAGGGCAGCACCCCAGAGGACCCTTAGCCCCTACCTTGTGCGTGAGCGAGTGCTGCTTGAGGTGGTGGATCTGGCTGAACTCCATCCCACACTCGGTGCAGACAAAGGGCCGGACATTCTGGTGCTTCAGCATGTGGTTCTGCAGCTGGCTGCGGTAGTGGAAGGACTTGCTGCACTCCAGGCACTGGTAGAGTGTGGGGCCCTGGTGCGTGGCCAGGTGCCGCTTCAGCTGGGTGAGCGTGGAGAAGTCCAGCCCGCACTCCACGCACACGTGGCAGCGCCCACTCTCGTGCTTCACCTCATGCGCCTTCAGCTCGCTGGGGTAGGCGAAGCCGCGGCCACAGAAGCGGCAGCTGTAGGGCTTGATGTCGGTGTGCAGCAGCATGTGCCGCTTCAGGTGGCTGGTCTGAGTGAAGGCTTTGCTGCACACCCCGCACTTGTGGGGCCGTGTGCCCTGGTGGGTCAGCAGGTGGGTCTGCAGGTGGCTGGGCTGCTTGAACAGCTTGTTGCAGTGTGGGCACGAGTGGGGCTTGATGCCGTTGTGGCCCAGGATGTGGGTCACCAGGTTGTACTTGGAGGTGTAGGACTTCTCGCACATGCGGCACTGCCAGCGCTTCTGGCGGTCCCCTGCCTCCACCAGGTAGGAGTCATCGATCTGCACGTTGATGTCCAGCCGGTCCAGCTGCGCCTTCCTGCTGTGCTCACTGGTGCCGCCGGCCGCCTCCAGCTCCCCCGGCTCCTGCCAGCCACAGCCCTGCTCACTCTTCACCTGCTCGGGGGATGCTGGCACAGGGGCCTCTGCTTCACCAGGGGATGGGGCGCCCTCCTCGAAGGTGCCCACGGTTTGTGGGGCCCCCACAGTGCTGCTGGCCAGGTCACTGCCCCTGTGCCGGCGCTCGGTGCCCTCCAGCTCCCGATGCCGGCGCAGGTGCCGCAGGCGTCGGGGCTTCCTGCTGAAGGTGCCCAGGTCGATCATCTTCATGGCACCGCTCTGCACCGCCGACTCTGGGGGCTGGGGCAGATGGCCACGCTGCCCCTCGCCTTCCTCGTCCCCAGGGATGGACGCATTGTATGGTGGCTCAGCCTCCACCTCTGCCTTCTCACTCTTGACCTTGGGCACCAGCCTCACAGGTGGCCTCTTCCTCCTCCGGGCATGCTTCTCCAGGGAGGATTCTGCCTCCAGGGTGTCTTCATCCTGCCCATCCCCAGGCACCTGCTCCTCACCCTCAGGCTCCCCAGGCTCCATGGTGCCATTGTCCAGTTGCTCCCCAGCCAGCCCCGGGAAGAAGCCAGTAGGGGTGATGGTGGCCCCGAGCAGCTCATTATCGGACACCAGGCCCAGGACCGCAGCCTGTGCCAGGGACAGCACCACCACCGCGTCCGTCTGCGTCCCGCACTCGCTGAACCGATTCATCTCTTGCCGCCGGCCTATGCTGTCATGGCTGAGGAGGGAGAGACACGGCTGTGAGCCCCTGGCACCCACCAACACAGACACTGTGCCGCAGGGGCTCATTCCAGCCATCACTTCTTTCCTTAGTGAACCCCCAACTGACACGGGTGATGCCAGTGTGGGTCCCCAGCACCACACACCCCAGGATGCGGGGATGGAGTGGCTCCAGGGGTTTCCACTGTAGGGAGGAGCAGGGAAGCTTGGATCAGTGTCCACTGTCAGCCTCTCTGAATGGGCTATTAGTTCCTGGGGCTGGGGTTTGGCCGCTTGCGTGCCCTCAAGCTCCTAGGAGTGACTCCAGGGAACAAGTGCCCAAACAGTTTGGGAACTGGTCACAGCTGAGTGTGGCTCTGACCTCTGGCAGGAGCAGCAACAGCACAGGGAGCATGAGGGACAGGGCCCAGACCCACGAGGACCATCGGGGCACAGCCTGCCCAGCAGTGGGCCTAGGCACAGGCAGAGGCTGTGCTGGGCTCAGCACTGGTGGCTGGCACACTCAGCTTGGGGGTCCCAGCACCACCACAGCATCCTCCCCCTGCCAGCAGACAGTGAGGACAGGCAGGGATGAGCCTGGAGAGCTGCCGCTTCCTCCTGCTGAAGGAGTGTTCTCCTAAATACAATTATTCCTGCAGCTACAACAAAGAAATTCTGCGGGGGAGGTAAAAGAGGGATAAATTCTGAGCCAGATCCTGTCACAGTCCCAGGAGAACCTGCCCAACATGAGGAGATCGTGGGATGAATCTCCACTTTGGAGCAGGGAAACCCCACAGTGCCTGGGCATCATCCCTGCAGCCAGGTCAGCTGCAGGGACATGGAGCATGGCCGGGGACATCGGCCTCTCTGTGCTGCGGGCAGCTGCCGGCTCCTGCCGATCCCCGCACGGCCCCAGCTGTCCCCTCATGCCAGCGCCGTGCACACCCGAACACCAGCCACAGCACATGGGATGGGACGGGGAAGAGGGTGAGATGATGGGGAAGGTGAAGAACCAGTGTGAGGAAAGACAGAGAAGGGGAGCAACACCAACCGCAGGGGCTTGGCAGCTCGCAGACATCTGGGGTACGGGGACCCTCTTCGGTTCCCTCCCATCTGCTGGGCCACCACGGGGCTGGGACTGGCCACAGCACTGGTGACTCTTGGCCCAGGGTCAGACACACCCGGTGAGGGGACCCTGCCCAGGCTTGAGCTGCCAGGGGGATGCTGTGAGGGCAGGCAGGAGGAAGGTCTCAGCCAAGTACCCCCGTCTGCCCGGGCACCCCTTCCCCTGCCCGGGCACCCCGGAGAGCCAGTGGGCAGGGATCAGGGGCCGGAGGGACAGGAATGGAGGAGAGGGGCGAATTCAGGCTGCAGGGAGGAGACAGAGAGGAAGAGGATGGGGGTGGGAGAAGGAGGAGAAGGAAGGGGATGAGGGGGGGACTAGTGCGGAGGCAGCGAAACAAAGCAAGGAGTGGGGGAGGGCGGTGGCGGGAAGAGGAGGAGGGCTGGGAGGAAGAAAGGAATCAGTCAGGGAGGTGGCTGCTGGCGTGCACTGAACAGCCCCGGGGCCGTACCCCGCCAGCTGGAACCCCCTTTCCCGTGGGGCTCCATGGGGCCCCTGAGCTGCCCACTGCAGGCAGAAGGGACATGGGAGAGGGGACCCAGCTGCTCTGCCCACGTCCCCAGCACGGCAGAGGGGTCGGTGCCCCCCCCAGCACGGTGCTGGGTCTTTGCCCCCCAAAACAAGCACCACGAGACAAGGCGGCTGCAAGACCAACGCACTCACGTGTTCCCCAGTTACAAGCACCCCAAACCAGAGGCTTTTAGGGGAAAGTAAATGTGGATTCCTACTCTGGGCACTGGGAAAGGGAATGAGCTCTCCCTCCTCAGCAGGAAAACCAAAGCCTTGTGCTGCACAAACCTCTCTGCACTTGTCTCCACTGGACACACGAGCCCTGGGACACGGTATAGAAGATTTGCTGTGCGAGGCCACGGCGCTCCGGAGCTGCAGCTGCACAAACACCACACAGGGAAGCAGGAACAGGGCAGAGGCAGCTGTTTCACTTCCCGCTCTCACTTCCCTGTTCACGCCTCGGGACTTGCCAAGGCAGCTGGAAACACCGTTTCCCAATACACTGGCAAGTGAGGCGGGGTCATGTATTTCAGCTCCCCCAGGAAACTCCCAGCACCCCGGAGTGCAGAGCACTGCCAGCACCTCCATGCTCCACGGGAGCTGCTTCCAGCCTTGTCCAAGCAGCCGAGGCAGAGGCCCCGGGCCCATAGCCGTGATGGAGCGCAGTCCTGCCACAGCCACTCCCCCTGGGAGCAGGACAATGCCCAGGGCTGGAGCATGCAGAGCTCCCGAACACTGTGCAGGGACTCCTGTCCCAGTGCAGATCTCAGCAGTGACACAAGCACCTCCCCCAGCTCCTCCTCAGCCTAGACCTCCAGACCTGTGGCTGCACACGCAGGCATTCACCCACCAAGCTCAGGGTTCCTCTCCAGTGCTGCTGCTGGGAACCAAACCCTCCTACAGGCCTTAATAACCTTTAGTTTTCAAGTCCAGCCCTTTGGGCCAGGCTCGGGTCCCTCCAGCTCCTTTCCCGATGCAGACTCTCACCTGCCCATCCTTTTCCCACGTGGGGCATCGCACAGACACACTTGCCGATGTCCCCTCTGCCAGTGGCAAGTGCCGAGCTCCCAGTCCACTCATCCATCTCTCCCCTCTCCAACACCACAGGATGGATGCACCTGGGGCCAGCAGTGGTGGCTGCTGTCCCTGATCCTTTGGGGTTGTGAAATTTGGGTTTCTTTCATAATTTCTCCTCCCACTCCAAGGTTTCCTTTTGGTGCAATCTCTCCTCCCATCTTTCCCAACACAACTGGGAAGATCCAGGCTCTGCCCTGGCACATCCTGCAGACCCTGCCTTCCCTTGTCCTAGCTGCCCCTCTCAGAGCCTCCACCAGCTCCTCACTCACCACCTGGTCACTTAAAGTAGGGTTTTTTCATGGCTTTCACTTCTTTGTGCTATTTTATCTCTATTTCCCTCTCTTGTTCCATGATTAGCCCCCCAAATACTTCTCACTGGGTCCCTGTGGCAGCAGCATCTGCACAACAGGCTCTCCACTCCCAGCACATTCCTTGCTGGATTCCAGATTTTCCAGCCACCAGGCTAAGAGCTGTGTCTGTGGACACGTTTCCCTTCCCTTTGCTGTTTTACCTCCCTTGGTTTCACCCACCTGCCCAATCACTCATGCCAACACCTCACTTGGTCCTTTAGCCAGCGCCACCACTCTAGAGATAGGAGCCTGGTAAATCCTCAGTCGAGCAGCATGAAAATGTTACATCTGGTCCACAGAAGCCTCACCTTTGCACTCACAGGTTTGCCTGTAACACCTGGGACCCAAAAGGGTCTGAGCTAAAGGAGTACCCACACCCTCAGAGCCATCCAAGCCACAGCCCCACAGGAGCAGCTCCGGGAGGGACCACGGCCCCAGCTGCCCTGAGAGCCTCCACTGAGGCATTAGTGACCAATGACCCTTGTTTTCCACCTGGCTCCATTCCCGGCTCCTCTCACCAGCCCAGAGGCAAGCAGCAATCACCAGCTCTCACCCAAGCACTCCTGCAGGGAAGGGAAACCCAGGCACCCAAAATTCAAAGGGTTTGGGGAATTGATTTACTTCTCAGCTCTCCCAAAGAGCAGTGACATCCCCCCCACCCCACCAGGCATGCAGGAGCCCACCCTGCTGCCACTGCTCTGTCTTATCTCAGCTCATCAGGATAAGGGCAGCCACTTGAGCAGGTGCCAGAGCCCAGCTGGCACCAGTAGCAGTTTAAGTCACCTGGCCCCCTGCACAGGTTCCCAGGCTGCCTGACAGGCCTGGTGCCACGGGAAAGAGGACATTTAGGACTTGCTCCTGGCTATCCCCTTTGCAGGACCCACATTGTGGGACAACTACTGCAGGACCCTTTTGTAAAATCCTTTTCAGGACCCTTTGTAGGATTCCTATTCCAGGTCCCTTGTGTGGGACTCCCATTGCAGGACCCTCATTACAGGGCTCTCTGCAGGACTTCTCTGCAGACCCTCTGCTGCCAGTGCCTGGGGCGTCCTGGGAAGTTCCCCAGGGACAGATGTGGTGGCACAGACCTTGGGAGAAAAGCTCCCAAGGCACAGGATCGAGCCCCAGGACAAAGTGAGACCCTGGGCGTGGGGGAGGCTCAGTGGGGAAGGAGGCAGTAAAACTGTTCAAGACTTTTTACCAGAAAATGGCTGATAATGGATCTGATATTTGTGAGAAAACCTTTGATTTTATTTTCCTTTCTTTCTCAAAAGCAGCCTTCATTTAAATTTAATAAAGGGGAAAACAGGCTTTCATCTTGCCTGCAGATTTCACATAAAGCTGCTCAACCCCCCACAATTCTACACAGAAAAATGTTGTTTTCCTGAAACTCAGAACTAAAATTATTCCTAAACCTGACCCAGTGTCTGTCCTGCACCAGCCCAAGGATTTGGGGGTCACCTTGGCTGCACTGCCTGGCCCTGGCTCTGTGTTGGTGGTGTGTGCCAGGGGCTCACCCAGAGAGTGGCTCCAGACACTGTGGCAGAACCGAAACTGGCACTTCTTGCCCTGGAACTGACCCTGATACAGAGGAACTGCTGTAAAAATGAGCCAAAGCTCTGAGAAATGGGCAGGAGCCATGGGGGCCAGGTGGTGCTGCTGCCACAGAACACAAATACCTGTTTAAATTCAGTCGGTGTCTCCACACCAGATACTGTCAAACTACATTTTTGAAGGAAAACTTTTGTTTTAAGGAAAACTTCTGCAGAAAAAAGAAACCTCCACTGTCAGTGGATCAGAGAGCGGCCGTTCCCTGCAATCTCCAACCGGTGACAGACGTGCCATCACGTGTGCCACTGAAGTGCTTCTGGGTGGAGGAAGAGTAGTCTTTGGGGGCTTTGGCTTCACAAAACAAAGGACACAACCTGGGATTTGCAGCAGGATGTTGATAATGTTTTTAGTAAGAGCAGGTGGAAAACCAGGTTGGGGAAAGTGAGGCTCTGGGACAGACAAGGGCTCATGGAGGAGCGGGTGTTATCAGAGCACATCAAACCCTCCCCAGCCTCTTCACGGGTGCTTCCTCTGAAAATATTCCATGGAACTGGGGTGTTCTCACTCTGACCACTGTGTCCATCGATCAAAGGTAAATATTTACCCCTTTGAAGATGTATGGTTATTGGCAAACTCTGACTGGGAGGGAAAAGGGAATGGCTTTCAAATAACCAGAGGTTACCAGTGCTGCAGAACAAAAGTGTGTGGAGCACAGAGCTGCCTGGTTCCTCCATTATCTGCCCAGGGATATGGGATCCACCAGTGGGAACTGGGGTGAGAGGGTCAGGCTAAGGACAGCAGGTGCTGTGGCTGCTCACTGCAAAGGGACAGAGCTGCCATCCCAAATGCTCTTCCCAGCACACAGACAACTGTGCTGAGCTGTGATGTCCCACTCCTGCTTCCTGTTCTGCTGGAAATCCACTTTTTCCTCCTTCTGACACTGAGGCTCTATCCCTCTGCTCCTCCATCCCTCCAGCCTCCAACCCTCTTCTCCTCCATCCCTCCAGCCTCCAACCCTCTTCTCCTCCATCCCTCCAGCCTCCAACCCTCCATCTCTCACTTCTCTATCCCTCTGTTACTCTATCCCTCTGTTCCTCCATCTCTTTGCTCCTCAATCCCTCTGCCCCTCAGTCCCTCCACCCCTCCATCCTGCCAGCCTCCATCCCTCTGTTCCTCCATCCCTCGCTCCCCACCCCCAGTATCCTCTGCTCCTCCATCCCTCCAGTTGCTCCCTCATTCTTCCCGTTTCCCTGGCAACGCCCATCTCGCGCCGAGATCTGTCCCCTCTCTCCCTCTTATCTTTCTCCTCTCTCTTTCATCTCTCTCCTAATCTCCCTCTCCATTCTGAACCTCTGTCCTTTGCTTCCTTTCTCTCTCTCTCCCGTTTCATCTCCTCCAATGCCTTCTCTATCTCAGGGTTACAATTATTTGAATCTCACTTTAAAGAAATGATCTATTACTTAACCACTGGGCCCTACCCTCCTGCCCTCCTGCAGCCCACACGCCCGGCACAGGACCCCTGCCCACACCCCAAAGTGCCTCTTGGCCGAGGATGATGGGGTGACAGTGCCCTGCCACCCCTTCTCCAGCACCTGACAGCCATGACCTCCAGCCCCCTCTTGTCCAGTCTGGACTTTTTCCAAAAGAGATTGGACCAGATGATCCCTGAAGTCCCTCCAAATCTGGGATTACATGACTCCATGATCCTAACAGAGCCAGCATAGAAGCCAGCAGCTCCTGTGCCATAGATCACCCTCAACTTCTATGTTATATCAAAACAAGGGGAGACTAAAGTTCAGGGGGAAAAGGTGTTTCCTGAAAATCAGAGTTCCTGATTGCATCCATTTGGCCATGGGGGTAATGGAAAGATGGGAGAAGACAGGCTGCTCTGGGCTCTGGGGCCAGTGGGAAGGAGCAGGGAGCCTGGCTCTGACTTGGGGTTACTTCCGTGGGACTCCTGTGTTTGTTGTGGCACAGCCAGGAGCCCAAAGGAGCAGGCCTGTGGCCACCAGCGCTGTCCCTGCTCTGGGGAGGTCTGCCATGGGAGGAACTTCCCATGGGCTGAGCCAGAGCAAATGCTGGAGCTAGCATTTTGCTCTAGCCAGGGGCTGGAAAACCTGTACTCTCTGAGCAGTCAAAGGTGCATCAAAACTGCACCAAAACCTCACCAAAGTTGCATCAAAACCGCACGAAAGCCCCACTGAAGCTGCACCAAAGCCACCAATGGTTCACGCCCAGAGTGGTGCCCAGGCAGGGAGCATTTTGGGAAGGGGATTCTTCTTGGCCCCACCTGCCTTCCCAAGGAGCTCCTTTTGTTGTGCCACAGGGCACAACATCTCCTCCCCAGCAGACCAAATCGATCACGCTTCAGGCCTGATCTTCCAGCCCTTCTGCCCTCAGAGCCCTTCCCTGAGCATGGTGCCAGGGCACCAGGGGAGCGGTGACAGCGAGCGGAGCTGCTGGTGGCACCTGGAGCAGTGACACTGGGACCAGCCTCATCTACTGAGCAAAGGGCTTCCTCAGAGCCACCAGAATCACCGTGGCCTTAGGGATGTGTGAGAGACTCTTCCTGTCATTCCTCTGTGGAAGGGACTGAACCCTGGCACCTTGTGTCCCTCAGATCTGAGTGCAGTGACTGAGCATGACCAATGCACACCCTGCACACCAAGCACCTGACACTGCTCTGTCCTGGCACATCCCATGTTTTCTCATGGGGTCCTTGCGTGAGCCCCCCATTCCCCTTTGGAACAAACATGGTCCCTCTAGTCCCACCCACGTGCATGCAGGTATGTGTTGCAGCAGAGAAGTCCAGGATGTGCCTTTAGAGCTTATGGTCACATCATCCCTAAAAATGCTGCTGCTCCTGAGCCCCAGAGGCAGGAAGAGCCTTTAAATCAGGTAACTGGTGTTGGGTGAGCCGAGGGAGAGGGGCTGCTGCTGCCTATACCCTCTCTGGCAGCACAAGCACCCAGAGCCCAGCCAAGGCAGAACTGACCCCAGATCCCCCTGGTGCTCCAGGGGCTTGTCAGGGGTTTGGGACCGGCAGTGTACGCAGCACTGCCAGGAGCAGGGAGGGCCCCCAGCCCCGCTGCTGTCCCAGCCTGGCTTCAAAGGCTCCACACAGAATCCTTGCTCTGCCTTGGAAAACAATTTTTGCTTTTAAATGAAATAAACAGGGAAAGAAAAGACTTTCAAGTTCCTCCTTGCTGTAACGGCTTCTCCCCGGCACAGTCCCTTTCCTCTCCGAAAATAGCCGAGCTATTCAAAAGAGATGCGAGAAGAAAAAAAGGAACTGAATAGAGGAAAAGGGAAAGAAAAAATGGAGCCCCAAGGGGGTGGAGAAAAACAGAATGAAAAGACAGCAAAAGTAAAGAAAAGGGATGAAAAATAAAGGAGGGGGAAGAGAGAGACAGACAGAGGAGCTTTGAAAGGAAAGAATGCTGCCAGCCTGAATACAGGGAGCAGGAAAAAAGGGCCCTGAAAAGAAAGAGCCGGCTGGAATGACCTCTCATTCAGGGCTGTGCCAATCACCGCCGCGATGGAAATCCTTTCTTCTTCCCTGCATTCTCTCTCTTTCCAGCGGAGGCAGAGGGAAGAGGAAGAAAGGGGAGCTAATTCTCAGCATAGCAGAAAATAAATCTGCTCTTTGCGAAGACCCTGAAAGGCGCCGAGGCACTGACAAACCCGTTCCCACCACTCACACATGCAGATGGGGACAGAAGGGAAATGGGACTGAGCAATGCTGGGCCGGACTACCTTCACCACCTCACTATTCCTCTGGAAAATGAAGGAGCAAACACCCCAAGCAAACAAATCTGTAGGAACAAGTGTGAATTCAGGTCAACCCCCAAACCTTGCAGGGAAAGATGAGGGATGGTTGTGGCAGAGGCAAACCCAGGGGCCTGATGCTGGGCTAGGTCCTGCAAGGAGCAGGGGGCAAAAGGTGGGTGCAGCCCCCTTCACCCTGCAAGCCCCAAACCCCCCAGCACCCACCCTTGCCTGGAAAGACCCAACATGGCTTTCACCCGGGTCTCTGACTCCCAGCACTGCCCCGGTTCATTCGGCATCTTCAGCAGTGGCAGGGGTTAACAGACCCGCGTGCGTGGAGATGGACCAAGGTGCCCAAACATCCCAAATGAACCAAAGTGCAGGGGGAGAGCAGCGCTGGAATGCGGGACAAAGGGAGGTGACACCCAGGGGGAAGAAAACACTGGAGATGGAGCCCACCAGGACAGCAGGTTCTCTGGGACAGAGGCAACAGGCACCCTGGTGTCCTGTGATGAGTGAGTGATGTGATGGTGACCCAGGCGTGATGCCATCCACCCCCAAAGCAGCCTGAGGCTGAGGTTGAGAGGAATGTCCTGAGCTCATGTGGCATCACTCCTGCTTGACACAGCTCCTGCTTAGCATCCCCAGGCCTGGGGTTAATCATAAACTGCCGGGGCTTCGGGGCAGAGCCATAAATGTGGCTGGAGGTCTGAGGAGACAACACACAGGCAGGAGGAGTTCAAGAACCCTGGTGTGTGTGACCCAGCTGGCTGTAAAAGGGGAAAACCAACCCCAAATGATAAAAATAGGAGATGTGTATCCCCTCAAAGGGAACAGGCTGCCTGGTGGGATGTGAAACAGCTGCTCAGGTGCAAGGGAAGATCCCCACAGTGGGAAGGGTCTCACTTAAGGGTGTTACTTTCAAGAGCATTGCTGCCCTTATCCTTGGGAACAATTTTAGTCCAGTTTTGATATTCCCATGTGTGGAGCCTGTCCATTCTGCAGGACGGTGGCTCCTGGGCCCGGCTGTCCCTGTCTTTCCCAGGCTCTGTCCTGTGCTGGCCTGTGAGGACAGAGGAATGGAAACACGGGGCCAGCCCAGATCCATTCATGGCACCAGCAATGTCCAACCAGAGTTAAAGGCAGAGAGGAAGGTGAACAGCCCAGACCACATGTGAGTCCGCTGACAGGTTCAGTCTTCCCACATGCTGGACACTGGGAAGCACCCCCTGAGCTCCTGCACCCGGACAGATGTTACCCCTCACCACCAGCCCCGAGGCAAACAGAGAACTTCAGCACAGCCCAGTACGGGCAGACACAGCTCCCCACTGCTCTCCTACTGCTTATCCCAGGCAGAAGGCAAGGGGATCCCAGAGCCCTGCAGGGCTGGGCGCTGTCTGCTCCCCACAGGGATGTTGTGCCCCCCACAGCTGGGCATCGCTGAGCTCTGCCATCATCCCTGCATCTGCTGTCCCTGCTGCAGGGCTGGGTAATAAGTTAATAATAGCTGAGGGGTTCTAATTTGAGCGTGATAATTAATACTCGACCAGATTATCTTCCACAGGTATGTCTGCTGGTCTTGCAGCCACTCCCGGCTCCGGCGGCTGGGGAGGGCTGCACTGGGACAGGAGAGGGGCTTCAGGGCACGGGGACACTTCATGCTGTGTCTGCTCTGTCAACTCCAGATTTTGAGGTTGTTCTGCCTTGGAGAAACTGCCCCTGTGTGCCACAGCCCCCAGGACATCCCTCAGCACAGCACCAGCAACTGTGGTTTGCCTCAGTGATGGGGAAGGTCTCAGTGAGTGAGGCACAGCTGAACCAGCATGGGAGATACCGACCTCCAGCTCTGTGGCTCAGGAATCACCTCTGGCACAAGGAACCCGCTGTGGAACTCGGCCCACACAGCCCAGTCACAAACACAGTCAGTCCCATTTCCTACAGACCCGAGGTGAAGAGAGGGGAGAGAATCGGAGCTTTCCACCGTGGGCAGGAAGAGGCATGGGCAGGAACTGGGGAGCACTGAGACCCCTTCCACCCACACCAGGCACTGGACCAGGCCACCTGGGAATGTCCCACTCCCAGTTTTCCAATAACAAGGCTCTTCGACAACCCTGTCACACGGTTACAGGAACAAACCCAGCTGCACAGCTGCCAACGCCACTTCTACTTTCAGATCCCCAAGGTGGGAAATGTTTCGGATCCTTTTCTGCACAGCTGAGCAGGTCAGGGATGAGAGTTTGAGAGGCTGGGTTGGACAGATGGAGCAGGAGGCACCGTACAAAGGTCCCTGCTGATGGCAGTTCATGAATGCCCAGCTCAGGAGTGACCCAAGCCAGGTGTGGAAAACATGGTATCCCCATATAGCCCAAAGCCAGCTGTGCCTGCTGCCCCCCACAGCACCAGCCTGTCTGTATGGCCAATGTCTTTGAGATCCACAGCAGCAGAGGACTTGGCTGTTTTTCCTGGGGGGAAGGCAGAGGTGTCTGGTCTGGGGATACTGTGCTGGCTGCACGCTGCTGCCAGGTCACAGGGCCAGGGTAAAATGCAAGTCCTGCGTATTGCACGTGTGCTTTTGTGTGTCATCATGCTGTGAAAGCTCCTGCAGTGCTCCTGACTCCGGGCAGAGGCCAGGATTTTATAAAAAAATACACATATTTATCTTTTGAGAAGGAGTTAATGGGGTCTGGCCCTGCTGTCCGGAGTGTGTTGCAGTGGCTGGACAGTTGACAGGGACACAACCTGGCACACCGTGAGCTCGCTGGGAGCAATGCCCAGCGCCCTGCAGCTTGTGGCTGTCCCATTCCTGAAAATGGAGTCACTGCTGGATGAACCTGGCCTGGGAGCTGCCGTAGGCACTGGGGGATGGATCACCTGCCTGGCATAAAGTGCTCAGATAGGGCTTGTTGGGTGATACAGGGAGATGCAGTGGGCAAATCCCGCTCGTGAGCAGGAGGGTGGGGATATTTGCACCATTTACTCATCCTAATTAGTATTTCCCAAGGTCTCAGTGAGGCTGGGCTGTCTCTGCCTTGGTTCTGGCAGCCCTGGCTTGCCCTGGGGCCTGCACCACTTGCCCTCTCCCATTGTCATCCCAATCTACACAACCCCTGTACTTCACGCCCTTCCTTCTCACAGCCAGAAAGTCCCATAAACACCCACAATATTCAGCTGTTGAAATAATTTCCTTCTATGTGTCCCTTGTTGATAATCACAAAACCAAACCAAATCACTGAAGCCCACATAGATCAGGGCTAGTCTCGGCAGGTGAGCTCAGCGATGGCCCAGCCGGGCTCTGCTGGTGCCCAAGCAGAGCGGCCAAGGCGCAGATGGGGATGGATGGGAAGGGATTCAGCAGAGAGACTCAGCGCTCTGATGGAGGAGGCTCGTCCAGCTCTGCCTATGGTTCTGCCTCTGAGAAAGCATTTTTTCTCCAGAGGGCACTCCTGGCCCCAGGTCAGAGCTCCTCTGAGGGGCATTAGCTCCCAGTGAGCTGGTGCCCCCTCAGCCATGGGCACATGTGGGCCAGGGATGGAATCATGGAACCACTAAGGCTGAAAAGCCCTCTGAGATGATGGAGTCCAACCGTTCCCCAGCACTGCCAAGGCCACCACTAAACCATGTCCCCAAGTGCCACGTCCACACTGCATTTGAACACTTCTAGCGCTGGTGACTTAGTGCACAGCAAGCACAGAGTGGCCACGGCAAGGACAAACTGATGGCTCTGGAGCAAAGCCAAAGGCAGAGCCAGGAGGGCGGGTCAATCTGTGCCTGGGAAGGGCGACTCTCAGCCGGCTCAATAAATGAACAAAGAATTGATGGGCATGCAGCAGGGAAATGTTTGAGTTGGGAGTTTAGGACGCCTATATTTTGCATGGCAGAGGGGTCAGGACTCAGAGTAGAAAGTCCTTTGTGAGGAAGGAGAGCCTCACAATCCCTGTGGATTGACTGGGAAGAGAAGCAGCTCCCTGGAACATCCATCCTAACCACAAAAACAATTCTTCCCAACAGCAGCCGCCAGCCAGGCTGGTCCTGGGCATCCCCAATCCACCCAGCCAGTACTGGATGTCCCTGATCCTCCCAGCCAGTCCAGAATGTCCCTGATCCACATGCAGCATCTCTTGGAGAGGTTGGGATGAGAAGGCCAGGCTGCCCTGAGGTTTTTGTGATCTCAAAGGTCCTTTCAAACCAAAATGATTCCGTGGTTCCAGGGAGAAGTTTTCCCTTGAGAGCAGCCCATCACAGGCTGGACAAAGGGCTCCTCAAGGGAAACCTCCTGACTCTGTTCTCCAGCTTGCTCATGGATTCCCAGTCCTGAGCCCAGAGGAACTGGCAACCACCCAGCCTCCAGTTTAACCCCCAAGCCAGAGGCTGGTGCTGCGGGACATGGGGAGGGCCCTGGGATGGTGGGTGTGGGAACAGACTGGAGGTGAGAGAAGAGAAAAGCTGCCAGGGAGCACACCAGGATTAAAACTTGAAAGTAAAAGAAGGGGAGAGACAGAGCTGGTTAAACCGGGATAACATGGTGAGGGACAGGGTGCCAGGAGACAGCCGGAGAGGGGAGAATGGCCTGACACCATAGAGAATGAGACGATGCTGCTGCTGAGAAACAGGAAAGATAAATTTAGAGGCAGTGGTGAGAGCTCTTCCTCTGGAAGCTCTGCCTGTCCTTCCTCCCCCTCTTCTCCTTCGCCAGGTCACCCCCAGCATGGGCAGGATGCGGGCTCCAGCCTGCTGTGGCTCTGATGGCTGGGGCCAGTCTCAGCTGTGCCCAGGGAGGGACCCTGGCCCTGCCACGGGGCCGACTGGACAATGAAGGCTCCCTGCAGAGCATGAGCAGCCCCTCACCATCCCATCCTGGCGCCGTTTGTGGCTCCCACCCGCAGTCCCCAGGAAATTCCAGTTCCCCAGCCACAGCTCCCAAGCCCAGCATGTCGGGGTGTGCACTGCTCAGGCATGAACGCGGGTCCCCGTGGACAAGAAGTGGAAGTAAAACAATGAGCATGGCTGAGTGCTGCTTCCTCCTCCCAGCCCGCTCTTCCCAAATGCACATGCTGCGGTGCTGCCTGGAATGGCCTGGCTGGGTGTGCTCTCTGCCAGAACCAGGCTGTGTCAGTGTCTGGAGAGGAGAAAGCTGCAGGAAGACCTTAGAGCTCCTTCTAATGCCTAAAGGGGCTCCAAGAAAACTGGAGAGGGACTTTGGACAAGGACCTGGAGTGCTGGGAAGAATGGCAGCAGAATGACAGAGGGCAGGGAATTGTCACAGGTTGCCCAGAGAAGCTGTGGCTGCCCCATCCCTGGGAGTGTCCAAGGTCCAGCTGGATGGGGCTTGGAGCAACCTGGTGTTGAATCTCCAGGGCCACAAGATGTACCTTGTCCTACCAGACCCTCCTACCTCTCACAGCTGCGGTGTTCCCCAGCACCCCATTATCCCTGGGTTATCCCTGGAGACAATCTGGAGAAGATTTGCATGAACTTTCTGCAAGTTTGTCTTTGCTTTGCACAACAGGGCACCCAGGCATTGGTCACTTTTCCTTTAACTAGAAACTGTGACAATTTGCAGGGAACATTGTCCAAACACTCTGAGGACCAGGAGATGACAGCACAGGGACACTGTAGAGCCACCCACAGGTGCTGACATACTGTTCCTGTTAATCTTCATTAGAAATACTCGACTGTCACTCAAACGACAGATGGACAGCTGTGAGGAAAGGCCAGGAAAAGTCAAAAACATGTTTCTTCCCTTTAATTTAAAGTTTGGGAAAGAAAGTTCATCATTGATACAAGCTTTTTACAGGAGAGCCCTGTTCCTCTGTTGAAGCTGAAGCCAGGCGAGCAGAACAGCCTCCCAGATGTCTAAATCCAGACCCCCAAATACACAAATACAGACCTTCCTCCACGGCTCAGCAGGAGCCACCTCCTTCCTGACTGAAATGCCCCATTTCACTGTGTTTTGGGCAGAAATTGGGATTTAGGGAAAGCCATGCTGGGCACGGGCTGTGCCAAGTCTTCCCCCACACCAACCCCACTGCCACCTGCAGCCACTTGCCAGGATGAGGGAGAAGGAGGAGGAGGGTGTGCACGGGGCTGATGAGAAAATGTGGCACAGAGGAACAAAGGGAAAACACTTGTCACTGATCATGGTCTCTGTCCCCAAGGTCATGCCCTTTGGGAAGGGCTCAGTAGGGACCATGACTCATCCTGAGGACTCTAGCCACAAGCAGGACAAAGAATGGGACTGGGGCACTGCTGGCACATCGCATCCCGGCCATCCTGCAGCATTCTTCCAGCCCCACCACACCACCTCCATGGCACATGTGCCCTGAACAGGTATTTGGGGCATTCCAGGAGCTGGCACCTGAGCCCAGACAGGTGTACTCTGTGAGCCAGGGATGTGATGGGGCTTGGGAAACCAAATCTGGGAGTGGGTGGCAGAGGGAAGAGGGAGCAGCAGCAACAAATCCAGCAGGAAGCCACCTTGACACTAGGCTATCCCTCATCCCTGCACTGGCCCTGGCCTGGAAGACCCCCGGGACATGCCCAGAGACTGGGCACGAGCAGAGGCTGAGCTGGAGCTGACTTCTCCACAAGCAATAACAGTAAAATAAAGGAGTGCAGGCAGCGTCTCTCTCATGGGTTGTGATGCTGGCATGTTCCTGGCAGTACAAACCCACTGCTTTGTCGATCCCTCAGTATTCCCAGCTGCAGAGCAAAGCAGGACAGTGCCTGTGCTCCTCCCTCTCCACACCATGATTCCCAAACTAGTTGATAAATTAAAATGGCCCAATAAAACTGCCCAAAACACCTTATCAGGGATTAAACCAAGCCCAAAATGCCAACATGATGAGCCGGGACCCACGCCACCAGAGATGCTCCACTCCTGCTGCTGCAGGGACCCATGTCTGATCCTAGTCTGACCCTATGTGTCATCCCCCAAGTTTGACTGGGAATGTGTCCTGCGGTGTAGCAGAGCTTGAGCTCCTATTTCCCATTTTGGAGGGATACAGCGTGACCCATAAAGAGGGCACTGACACAAAGCCGCTTGCAGGAGAGGAGCTGGGCCCAGGCGAGGGGGACGTGCCTGTTCCACGGCCGTTTCTGCTGTGAGGATTTGTCACCCAGGGTGGGAGCAGGGGATGGTCACAGCCCGGCCAGTGCTGCCCCAGCTCCTGCTCCCAGCCAGGGATTGGGTACCCCTGAGACCTCCAAAGGGAATGCTGAGGCTGGTGCCTCCCAGTGACTTCTCAGGGTCCCCATGAGAGCCATGCCTGGAGTCTGCCTCCAACCCAAGATATATTTGTTCAATCCTGTGGCCAGCCTGAACACCCACAGGATTCAGCTGTGCTGTGTGGGAAGCACTTGGATCCATAGCTTGGTGGGGCCAGTTCAAACCTGGGACAGAGGAGCAACCAAGGCAAGCCTGGGAGCTTGGTGCGGGGAGTAGGAGTGTGGCATGGGATGCAAGATCATGGTGTGGGGCACAGGAGCGTGGTGTGGGATGTGGGAGTCTGATGGAGCTGCAGGCTTTGGACCTGGTGGGGGGGGGCTTCAGGCTCCGGCCCCGGAGGGAAATCAGGCTTAGGAGCTAGAGGGGGTCAGGCTCCAGTCCAGTGGAGGTCAGGCTCTGGGCTGCCCCCATCCCCCTGGTCACCCTCTTCTTCCTACACAGCTGCTCACAAGAAAAATCCTAAGGCTTGACTAATTAATTAAATATAACTAATTTATCCATCACACCCCGTTATGACCAGAGCTCCGGAGGGCCTTCACGCAGCTCCCCTCGGTCCCTTGCTTGGGCACAGAACTCAGAGACCCCCAGCCCGCATGGAGCCCCCACGGAGCACCGGGGGGTTCCACATTGGGACATCCTGGGGTGTTCCGGGACTGAAGGTGAAGCGGGGCCTGCATGTGTGTGTGGGACCAGCCCACAGAGTCACCCCCCACTCCCCACTGCATTTTACTCCCCCGGAGCACTTTGCCGCTGCGAGCATGGGGGACCCCACCCGGGACCCCTATCGCTGGCCGGTCGCAAACACCAGGAAACTCCCTAAACTTCGGGCACGGCGCGCGGGGACCGCACCCACGGTGCCGCCCGACCCCCGACCCCCCGAGCATCCCTCCCACGCGTGATACCGCCGCGGGGACCCTCCCTGCGCTGCTCCCCCCTCCCGCAACAGGTCAGGGCCCCCCGCCCCGCGCCCTCCCCGCAACTTTCCCGGCGGAGAAAGTTTGCGCGCGGCCACAGGGAAAGTTCTCGGGGGGGTTTCATGGGGAGGGACAGCCCAATGCACAGAGCTGGGACCCCCCGTCCTCCCCGCTCCTCCCGGTCCCTCCCGCCGCCATCGCTCCCGTCTCCGTCGCGCGGGGCAGGAAGGAGGCGACATCCCGGTGTCCCCTCTGTTGTGTCCCCTGTTGGAAGCGGGGTGGGTGGGTGGGCTTTAGGGGCACCGGGGGGGTCCGGTGAGGACTCACCGGCGGCTCCACGGGGCGGCGGCGGCGGCTCCGGGCCCGGCGCTGGGTGCGCAGGAAGGAAGAAGGAGGGAATGAGGCAGGGCTGACGTGAAGGGATGCAAAGCAGCTCCTCCTAACTCGCCCGCCCTTCATCTTCCTCCCCCTCCTCAACTTGCCCGACCAGCGAGAACCGCCCCCCCCCCCCCCCCCCGTTCATCAGCATCCTCCACCGGAGCCGGGGCTGCCCTCGGTACCAGTCTGGGGGGGTCGAAGGTGGGGGGAATGGGGGTGGGAGTGGTCGATGAGGATCCTATGCTCACACTGTCCCTGCATTATGTCCCCTCCAGCAGCACAGGGGTCATTTTCTACCTCACCCTTAATTTTGGGGGGTTGTGACCCCATAGAATGATGCCAGGAGAGGATGACCTTCTCAAGGGACCCCTATCTAGTTGGGCATTGCTCTCTTCTGCTACGGGGGTGGGAAAGGCCATATGCACCCCAAAAAGCTTGTAGGGATTGATGGCAAGGACTCCTCTCTCCCCAAAAATGGGATGAGATGAATTAGGGATGTTACAGGAATTTGAGGGGTTTGGGGGGGGGATGCTGTTCACCCAACACAAAGAGGTGGAGGAAAAGGCCACGGTGTGCAGGGTAGGGTGGCAGGAGATGGCCCGTTCCCAAAGGAAGGGAGTGAGATGGGATGTGGTATAGGAAGGGGAGCAGGTGATCCAAACGTTGGAGGGTTTGGGGAGGGGGGTGCTGTTGACTCCCCCAAGAAGGTAGAGGGAGAGGTTGAGCTACATGGCTGTGGGGATGTGGTGGCAGGAGGTAGCTGGTCCCCAAAGGGAGGGATGGGGATGAGATGTGGCATGGGAAGGAGAGTGGGTGGCAACAGCCAAGGATCTGCGGGTTGCAGGCTTTGGCTACCATCGTGAGGAGGAGGAGAAGGAAGAGTAGGAGGAGGAGGAGATTGAGGATGAGGAGGAGGAGGAGGAAGAAGAGGAGGAGGAGGAGGATGAGGATCTCCTCCCCATGGAAGAAGGAGCATGCGGAGGCAGCCGAGATTCGACTGGTGTGTCGGGAGATTCTCATCTCCATGGAAGCAGGTGGCGCCGGCCGGACTAATCGCGGTAGAGTTTGTCTCCACACGCAGCCAGCCCTTTGTCTGGGCTCACTTCTGCTTTTCTGTTTTGTTTTTTTTTTTTGTGTTCGTGGTGAAAACCGAGCTCCCTGCTCTGTCCCCGCTGCCACTGCCGGTGCTCACATCCCCCACGCCCGTCTGGGGGCTGCCCAGTATCCCGTCACGTCCCTGTTGCTGCCCGCCGGCCCAGCCTGGAGCCTTCTGGAGCCCGGACCCGGCTGGTGTCACCGGTCCCCAAACTGCCACTTCCCTCCCCACATTCTCAGCCCGGCCTCGCCCCGCACGTGGCCTGGAAACGGTTCTGCCTGCATAAATATTTGTCAATACTGATGGGAAGAGACGAGGCGCAGGGAGATTCACTCCTTTGAATTCCCGTGGGTGCCCCAGCCAGGGGGCACCTGGCGGGGCACAGAGCAGGGCATGGAGGGATACAGGGGAAGGGGCACAGAGTGGGATACAGAGTGGGGCATGGAGCAGGACACAGGGTGGGACACGGAGCGGGGAACAAAGCAGGGCACAGAGCGGGATACAGAGCGGGGAACAGGGCAGGACACAGAGTGGGGTGCACACTGTGACACGGAGCGGGGCCCGGAGCGGGACCAGGAGCGGGACCGGGAGCGGGACCCGGAGCGGGACCCGGAGCGGGACCGGGCGCAGCGGGCCCGAGGTCGGGACCGGCCCCGGCAGCTCCGGCTGTCAGGCAGCAGCTGCCCGTCCGCTTCAGCCAATCAGGACGCGGATTCAGAAGGATGCGGCCATCTCAGCCAATCAGAACGCGGATTCGGGAGGCTGCTGACTCAGCCAATCAGAACGTGGCGGATCGAGGCTGCAGCCGCCTCAGCCAATCAGGACGCGGGGTGTCCTGACCCGGTCACTCCGTGGCGCTTCCCTTTCCCTCTCCCCGTTCCTCCCAGCCCACCGAGACGGGCACTGACCCGGCTCTCCCTTCCCTCGATGTTCCCGGCGGTTCCGCCGGCACTGAGGAACCGTGTCCGTGCCCCCCGGATAAGGGCCCGTGGCTAGCCCCCGGTGCCACGCGGGATTGCCCCGCCCTTTTCTCACACTCCCCAGGACAGGGCGCTGTTGCGGGCCCTGGCCGGTGAGTACCCGCGCTGGGGGCAAGCGGGACCTGGCAGGGGCCGGTGAGCTCTGACCCCGCCGGTGCCCACGCGCACGCCCCCTTGGGGCAGGCAGAGTCGCTGACCCTTTAAAAGAGGGCGTGGCCGAGCTCCTCGTTCCGCCCCTGCGCGGCGCGCCGCTCCCGGCGGGGCTGGTGCGCCCCCTGGCGGCGCAGGCGGGGACACAGCGGCGGGTCTCGGTGGTCTCGGTGGTCCCGGTGCAGGCAGCGGCGGCCGCATCCCGGCTCCGGACCTGCCCGTCCTGCCCCGTCGGGCTGGGAGGAACGACCGACTCCGCCCCTGCGGCAGGCCGCGGCGCAGCCGCGCGGTCCCGGGGAGCCCCCGCCTAGGAGCGTCTTTGATCGTTCCCGCGTCCCGGCGGCTCCGCAGGGTCACCGCGGGCTCGGCCCACCGGAGCCGGGCTGCGCTTCCGGGGCGGCCGAGGGGCTTCCTGCGGTGGGTCTGCGGCCGCGGTGCTGCTCCCGGCCCGGCCCGAGGCGCCGCCGGGATGATCAACGCCATCCTGGTGTTCAACAACCACGGGAAGCCGCGGCTCGTCCGCTTCTACCAGCACCTGGTGCGCGACCGGGCCGGGGGGCCGCCGGTGGGGCTGCGGCAGCGGGTGCCTGAGCCCGGTGCGGGACCGGGACCGGCACCAGTGCAGGGCTGAGGGCGTCGTGGGGCTGGGGGTGTCCCGAGAGCAGGGGCAGTCTCTGCGGCTTGGGGGAGCCCTGCCCGTGCCCTGGTCGCGTCCTTCAGGATGCCCCGGGTCATCCATGGGTGGCACGGGACTGGCTCACGGCGGCCCTGGGGCAGCAGGGGACTGCGGGGGACGTGGGTCCCATGGGTGGGGCGTGCATCCATGGGTGCCCACCCACCGTCTCCTCCTGGCAGGCAGAAGAGGTCCAGCAGCAGATCATCCGTGACACCTTCCACCTGGTGCTGAAGCGGGATGACCACATCTGCAACTTCCTGGAGTGTGGCAGGTACCGGCCGGTGAGGGGCCATGCCGGGCTGTCCCCTCACACTGCGTAGCGCCTGGGTGTCCCCCCAGAGCCCTTCAGCTCTCCCTGTGTCCCCACAGCCTGTTCGGCGGCTCGGACTACAAGCTGATCTACCGTCACTACGCCACGCTGTACTTTGTGTTCTGCGTGGACTCCTCGGAGAGTGAGCTGGGCATCCTGGACCTCATCCAGGTGCGTCCCTGCAGGGCCCAGTTTCCCGGGTGCTGCCCTGCCCTGACACCATTCAGGGGCATTTCATGCCCATGGCATCCCTGTGCCAGCCCTTCTGAAAGGCCTGAGAAGCCCTCAGGGCCATGGTGGGGAGGGGGGGCTGCACGTACTCCCTGAGCTTCTACGTGGCTTCTGCACCTGGGAGCAGCAGGGAAAGTCAATCTGAGTGAATGTCTTTTAAAAATAGAAGCATTGGATCATTTAGTGTGGAAAAGACCCTTAAGAGCATCAAGTCCAACCATTAATCCTAGGATTCTGAAATCCTAGGTTGGAAGGGACCTCAGGGATTGTCTGGTCCGGCCTTTCTTGGCAAAGCATGGCCTAGACAAGGCCCAACACCCTGGCATGTGAAAAGTATCCAGTGCTGGGGAATCCCCCACTTCCCCATGGAGATTATTCAGCGGCTGTTTTCTTTGGAAAAAATTTTCCTCTTGTGCCTTACTGGAGTCTCCCCAAGAGGAACTTGTACCCATCACTCTGTGTCTTTCCATATGACTCCTTGTGTGAAGGGACTTTCCAGCTTTGTAGGCACCCTTTAAACACCAGGATATGGGAAGAAGGTCCCCTCAGCCTCCTTTTCTTTTCTGTTCCCTGGACATGCTCCAGCCCCTCCAGGTCTCTCTTGTTGGGAGAGGCCCAGAACTGCCCCCAGCACTGGAGGTGCCTCAGCAGTGCCAGCTCAGGGAACGAGCACTGCCCTGGGCCTGTGCCCACACTGACATAAGCCAGGTGCCATTGGCCTCTTGCCCACATGGACACACCTGGGCTCATGTTCAGCCACAGTCACCAGCATCCCTAGGTCCTTTTCCAGCTTTCCAGTCACTTTGTCCCAGGCCTGGAGTGTTCCATGGGGTTGGTGTGACCATCTTGCCTGGTCTCTGTCTACTGTCCCAGGTGTTTGTGGAGACGCTGGACAAGTGCTTTGAGAATGTCTGTGAACTGGATCTCATCTTCCACATGGACAAGGTGGGTGGTGGGCTCTGGGCTGCTCCAGAGCCTGCATTTCTTGGGCTGGGGCTGGCCAGGAGAGTGGGGGTTGGCAGGGGTCACTTTGGGAGGGATTGACATCCTGTATGGGAAGCTTTCAGCCTGTGTTCTTTGGAAGCCACCCACATGGTGTCCTCCTGACGAGAGACCCAAGTGCTGGGCTGCTCCGAGCCCGTGGGGAGCTGTGCCCAGCCGTGGGGCTGCCCTGGTGCCGGGTGGCCGTGGCCAAGTGACAGATCTGCGCTCCACAGCCAGCACTGGGGGAACTGGGCAGACTCTGACCTGGTGCTAGAGCGTTCTGTCTCTGCTCCAAGCTGTGACACCTCGTGAGAGTTAACATTTTACTACAGCTGCAGGGAAAAAAAAGGGAAGGGACAATGGCTGCAGGGTAAAAAAAGGGAAGGAACAATGGGAGTGTTTGGAATTCAAAGGGCTGGGTAAACTTTGGTTTGACCCACAGCCTGTAATGCTTCCTCTTGAGCTGAACAGAGTTCCTGGGCGGAAACCCATCCCCTTTGATCATGTCCTGAGTCACAAGGCTGAAGATAGCTGGAAATAGATAGCCAGGAATAGACTTGGAGCAGAGAGGGGCTTGGCTGAGGGTACTGGGCTTACGTTTCTGTTGATCAAGATTTTCTTCCCTTACTAAAGACAAAAACATGTCAGCAAAAAAGAGCACTGGGAAAAAAAAATGTGTAAAATGCTCCCTTTCCATTGGTGATTCCAGCTGGGGAACTGGCAAGGAAGAGGAGTGAGCAGGTCTGGGGGAGCTCTGCATTACCAGCTGCTGAGGTTGGGCTTTGGTTTCACTGTTTGTCCCGCTGTAAACTTTCCAAAATGCCACAACATGATTATCTTGTCAGCAGAAGTGTTTATCAAAGCGTTTATCAAAGAAGGGAGGAGGGCTGAGCAGCTGCAGGAAAAGTTGGCAGCTGCCCAGGTCAGCTCTGCCCACAGCTGGGGGAGGATGTGCTCGTGAGTGCTGACTGTGGTGTGACCAGGACCCAGCAGCTTTTCACTCATCCTTACTCTCAGCTTTACATGACCTTTACACGCAGTTTATGCTGAGCCTCACTGCCAGCCAGCACCCCTTGGGCAGGGGACATCACACCATTGCCTGGCAGCTTTGCCAGCAGTAGTGGGGTCACCCTTCCTCTGACCTCTCCTGCCTGGAAGAACATTCTCAGGAGACAGGAATCAGGGTTTCTGATAGTGGAGACCCCAGCTCGGTCACTGCAGGCTCTCCCAGCCCTGTTTACTTCCCATCCGATGCTCCTGCTGCTTCCCAGCTTTGACTCAAGTCTTGGCCACTATCAGTTGGTCCTCTGGTCTCTTTCTGTATTTGGCACATGTTTATTTCTCGGATGTGCTCGTGTTCCTGTGCTTCCAGGAGTTTGGTTGCAGAGGGACAGTGTTTGGGGTGCTGGGAGTGTGCTGGTGTGTCCTGCTGGGCCCTGGTTGCCCCCCTTGGATGCCCAGGCAGGGCCATGAGTGTCTCCCCAGGCAGGGCTGTGAATGTCTCCCCGGGCAGGGGCTGGCAGGGGTTCAGGTGCAACTTTGGCTGCATTCTGTGATTTTTCTTTTTGCTGTAAGTTCCACCTCAGACTACCTGCACCACAAGGGCCACAGGACCAGAGCTGTGGCTGGTCTGGGGTTGTACTCCTGCCATGGGCAGATGGAGGGGGACATTGCTCAGGCACCAGTGACACCAGTGCTTTTAGCTGTCAGCTTTGGGAGCCCCAACCTCAGAGCTGCAGGGATCCCCTGTCACAAGGGGAGACTCAGGATGGGCTATTCCCACCTTGGAGAGGAGTGTGAGCTGCACTGAGCAGCTGCAGGGTCCCAGAGGGGAAATGGATTGCTCAGGATGTGTTGTGCTTTGGCTTGGAAAACAAAACTTGCTCAGGATTTCTGCCCTGGTGGTTTGGAGCCAGCTTGGGCTGAAGCCAGATCTTGAATCACCAGTTTCCTGATACTCCCATATCCTTTTTGGCTGCTTGCTCCAGCTGTTTCAGTGTGCACTGGGACTGGGCTGTGGGATGGGGGTTCCAGGGCTGTGGAGGGTTCCAGGGCTGTGGGGGGTCCCAGGAGCTGCCTGGGGCTCACCCAGTGTCACCTGTGGCTCGCCCTGTGCCAAGCTGATCCCACACACCTTCTGCTGCTCCAGGTACTGTTGGAGCGGGACAGGACCTATGGGGAGCCCTAGGCTGGATCACCTCACTTTTGTCTGGGATCACCTCACAGAGCTGGGATTCCCCCTCAGAGCGGGTTCTCTCATTATCTTTATTCTCCCCAGGATTGTCCTGGCAGTTTGTTACAAGGTATGGTTTACAAGTGCAGCCTGGCCCTGTCAAACCATAAAACAATCTCATAACCCAACCATGCTCCTGCATAGCCTCTTGCACGGAAGTAACTTGGGCCCATAAATCCATTATCTGTGCTGGGAACTCATCGGGAGTTGCTGACTGTGCAGGGAATGCTGGGCTAAGCCAGGTGCAGGAGCTGAGGGTGGTTGTAGCCACCAGCCAGAACAGCTACAGCCTGACTGCCGCCCCAGGGCTGGTTGCAATTTCTGGGGTTGCAACTCAGCAATGTCCCTTTCCTGGCTCTGGCTGCGTGATTCCACTGGCCCTGCCTAGCTGTTCATCCTTGGACTCAAGGTATCCCAGGAAAGGAGGAGACTCCCCTGGCACTTCTGTGCTTTTTCTGTGCCTATGTCACAGTCCCGACCTTCTAAGGGACAGCTCAGAAGCCCGGCTCTGGCCCGTCTTTCTGAAGAGAAGGAGCTTCTAGGGAAAAGTGTCCTGCCCAGTGAGGACCCTGCTGCCTGCTGGGGTCCCCTCTAGGACACATTCCTGCTGTAACCTGGCTTCTGGCCCAGGGAGGGAGCAACCATCTGTTGGAGGTGGCACAGTCAGGCTGTGCCAGTAGAATGAGTTGCATCTGGCTGCTCTAGGGGCTGCTTTATGCCTGGTGGGTGGGTGGGTGTCATCTAGAGTGGGGATACAGGTGGTAAATGGAGCTTTGAGGCTCCCCATGCCCCAAAAGGCCACCCTTTCATTGTCCAGGCAGCTAAGAAGGGGTAGATTTATGTCCCTTGGGGAAATGCTGACCCCTGACACACTTCCATGCCAGCGCTGCAGCCATTGCCAGGCCAGGACTGGGACCTCAGCCTTCTGTTCTCTCTCCCCCTCCCTCCCTGGCAGGTCCACCACATCCTGCAGGAGATGGTGATCGGCGGGATGGTGCTGGAGACCAATATGAACGAGATTGTGGCGCAGGTGGAGGCCCAGGGCAAGCTGGAGAAGGCAGAGGTGAGCAGTGACTCTGCGGGAGCTGACATAACCTTGGTCTGCGAGGGAGGGTGGCCCGTGGGGTCAGGGTGGCCGTGTGGGAGGGCATCCAGGGTATTCCCAGTGTCTGCCTGTTAATGACCTCAGGCCCTAAAAGGTTTATCATCCAATTTGCACTGTCACTAGGAAGATGGGGCTGTGGGGTGGGGCCAGTGGTCACAGTGCCTCTATCCCCAGGGAGGCCTCTCAGCTGCTCCTTCCCGTGCTGTGTCAGCCGTGAAGAACATCAACCTGCCCGAGATCCCCCGCAACATCAACATCGGGGACATCAACATCAAAGTGCCCAATCTGTCACAGTTCATGTGAGCAGCCTGTGGTGGGGGGCTGCCTGCTAAGCAGAGCTGGGGTCCCCGTCTCCTCCCAGGGCTCTGTCCATGCTGCACATGGGGGCTGGTAGTGGCTGAGGGCAGGGAGCAGTGACAGGGCTCAGAGAACAGGGTGCGGGGGGTCCCTCACCCTGGACCTGGGCTCAGTTCTGCTCTCTGGTCCCCCAACAAGGCGGGTGCCCTTCCTTCCCCTCCTTCCCTGTGGACATGCAGCCTCTCCTCGCTGTGGGGAAGAGTTGGCTTCTGCCTCTCCTGGGATTCTTGGGATTTCCAGCGGTGAACATGTGCCTGTAGTGGCAGCTCTATCAGGAGCTGCAGGTTGTCTCCTTTGTCCTCCCAGCCATGGCTGTCCCCTGCCCTGGTCTTGCTCTCTGTGATGGGTCCCAGCTGGGTGGGGGTCACTCATGGGCGCTGCTGTGTGCCCTGGGGACAGTGTGAGGGGGACATGCTGGGATGGGGATGTGGCAGCAAGAGGGACGGGAGCTGAGTGACCTGGGGGACAGGCAGGTGGTAGCTTGCAGGGTCAGGCCAGGCTGGGGATGCTGGAGTGTGTCTCTGTGTCCCAATAAACTGCCCTTGAACCCATGTCTGTGTCTGCTGTGGGTGCTGCTGGACGGGGAGGAGGCCGGGGGCTCTGCGCAGCTCTCCTGGGGCAGCTGCAGCCCCGGGGGCTTTTGGCTGGTGGAGGCCCTGGGGGTGGGAAAGGGGGCCTTAGATGCCCCAGGGGAGGGCAGGTGGCTTAGGGCAGGGTCCCTCTGCTCTTGGAGCAGGTGCGGGGAGGGTGATGGCCCTGCTCGGGCTGTGATGGCAGCGTCCCCAGCTTTGGGCCTTTGGTGGCTGCTCACCCCTTGCCAGTTCCTGCGCTCTCCCTGCCGCAGAGCATCAGTGCAGGGCAGCCATGAGCTCTGACGGCTCTGTGGGTGTGTGGGAGCTGTGGGGCTGGGGTCCCCTAAGGCCAGGGAGGAGCAGGGCTTGTCCTGGGGGCCACAGTGACCCTGATGGGCTCTGTCAGCCATGTGCCCCACTGCCCTGGCTCCGCCACGGCTCCATCTGGCCACCAGCCCCTGAGGCTGGCCAGGGGCCCTTCCTCTGCTCCCCAGCTGTGCTCCGGGTTCTGCCTCCACTTCCCCAGGCAGGGAAACCGTGACTCTGCCTGGAAGGAATTTTCCCCTCCCTGCAACTTAACCCTTCCCCAGCTGGCCACTAGCCACATCAGCACTCCTGGAGGTCAGGGAGTTCGGCAACCTGCTGTGTCCTTTTCTCCCTGGCCCGCCTCCTCCCCTTGTAGGTGCCAGCGAAGGGTGCAGGTTAACCATCGTGCCCGGGCCATTTCCTGGGGCTGGGACGCGGAGTCTGGCAGGGCTGAGACGGTCGGAGGGGAACGCTGCGGCTCACCTCAAGGCGAGGGAGTTGGCGAGGTGCTGGCAAGGTGCTCTGCTCCAGGCTGGGATATGGGGGGTCGGCCGCCATGGGCAGTGCCTGTGTCCGGCCCCACGCCACAGCACCCCACTGCCGCTGCAGGGTGTGTCCGGCCACATGTGCTCCCTCTACACCTCCCGTAGCGGCTCTGCTAACAGCTCCGGCCCCATTGCCCCGTCCTACGTCTCGCCAGAGCCTCAGCCCTGCTGCTCTGCGGGGCGTGGGAGGCTGAGGACACGTGGCCGTGCTGGGGTCGGGGAAGCCCCTCTGCCGCTCCCTGCTGCTCTCTCTTCCCAAGCCCTGGTTCACGCTGGGATGTGCTGGGGTGAACCCCTAGCCCGCCACTTCCCTTCCTGGGGAGCTTCAGCCCCGACCCCGGTGGCGGTGGGTTGTGCGGGAGCTGTGAGTGCCCGGCGCTGGCAGTGACCCCGCGTTGTGCCGAGAGGGGCTGCGCTGGGTGGGTCACCAGACCCCTCCCACACCCCAGAGCGAGCCGGGGGATGCAGCGTGTGAAGGGCTGTAGAGGGCAGGGCCGGGCCGGGGCTCAGTGCTCCCCCTCCGAGCCGCCTCCATGGTCCGGAGAGGGAGATGCGGCTGGAGCCTGGGGATGGCTCCTGGCCCCAGCCCACTGCCTGCCCCAGCTGTGCTGTGCTGTGCTGTGCTGTGGCACCCATGGGTGCCGGGTTTTGCTGGGCTCAGCTCCGCCTGCCGGAGCGTGTTCCCAAATCCAGGCCCCCTGCCCAGCACTCTTTTCCTTCAGAACTGCCTCCTCGCCCTGTTCCAGTGCGGGGGAACCCATGCCGGAGGTTCTCCCTTCCACGCTGCCCCGCGCTGTCCCGGGCCTCCGCCCCGCCGGCCGGCAGACATGAGGTTAAAGGGGGCGAGAGCTCCGGGTTCCTGCCCTGGAGCTTTGGAGGAAACTTTCCTCGCCCTGGAGCTGCGAGCGCAGAGCTGGGACGGACAGTCGGGCGCAGGCAGGAGGACAGGCAGGGCGACGCGTGGGGCGCAGGAAGTGGGAACGGGGCGGGCGGGACCCCGCTGTCCCTGGCTGCCCACGGCTGAGCGCAGGAAGGTGAGGGGGGCACTCAGCTGCCGCTCAGGCTCCGGGGGGGGTTCACACCCCAAGCCGGGGGTCCGCGGGGTGCGTTGGAGCGGACCAAGTGGGGGAAGGGGCTGTGGGGGTGCGTGGGGGGGCTGGCGGGGGCTGTGGGGTGTGGGGCTAGCAGTCGGGTTCACGTACATGGGGGTTATGGAGCCCATATGCGATGGGAGGGCTTGGGGGGGTCTGTGGGGGTGCGTGACGGTGTGGAGGGCTCTGGGGGGTGTGTGAGGCCAGAGCCTCAAGGGACCCACGTGCCCGCCGGGATGATGCCCAACATCCGTGTCGCTTGTGGGATGTGGGATATGCATGTGCTGCTGGCTGGGCTCCAAAGAGGGGTCTTCTAGGGGTGGGGACAGAATCCTGCGGGTGCTGGGGGAGTCAGGGTGTGGGTGCTGTGTCTCACCCCAGTGCTGCTCCCCATTAACTCCATCCAGCCCCCTCCCCAGCCGAGGCAGTGGGGGATGCCTGTGTGCTGTGCCGGAGGGGCTGTGGGGAGAGCCAGCAGGCCCGTTGGTGTGGGACGGAGGGTGTGCAGAGTGCCTGGCACCCTCCCAGCCACCTGTGGCCCTTGGTCCCGTGGGGGGCCCTCTGGTCCTTTGGCCAGAGCCAGGGTGGGGATGGGGCTGAGGGAGCCAGCAGGGGCCTCTGGGCCAGGGGATGGCTGTGCCAAACAGGGAATACCAGGGACACCAGCAGCATCCAGAGTGATTTGTGCCAGGCACAGTGGCCCTGGCGGGTGCAGCTGGGTGCTGTCAGGGACAGGGCAGGGCTTCATCCTGATTTGCCCTTTGCCCCAGCTGTGGCTCCTGGCAGCACCTGCCCATATCCCCCTATGGAAAGATCGATCAGATCTTGGGAACAGGAGATCCTATTCTCAGTGTGTGACATGTTCTGTCACCCCTGCACCCTACCCTGGGTGGGGATCTCACACGTGCCCACTGGGGCTGGGTTCACCAGGACGGAGTTTGACCCCCATGCCTCCAGGTTCATGACCTTGGACTTTGAGAGGGCTGTGGGCAGGGTGAGCTCCTCCCAGGTATCCCCCCTACCTTCCCTCCCCGATGGGGGGGCAGCTGGTGAGCTGTACCCCTCACAGGCAGGGGTGGCCTGGACCCTCTGACAGTGGCTCAGACCCTGTCACTCGACAGTAAATGGGGTGACACTGAGTCTGCATCTGGCCTTGGCTGATGGGGACACACGCTGGGCCCTCCAGCATGGTGGGGAGGTGGCTGCTAGCTGCAGCTACCCACCCTGTCCCTCCTTTTGCAGGGCCAGGCCAGTGTGAGGAAGGACACCAGGGGTCCAGGCCCACAGCCCGCATAGGCTCCCTGATGGTGCAACCCCCCCACCACCAGCTCCGCCCCTGCAGCAGTGCCGCTGGGTGTTGGTGCTCCCACCGGGCTCGGGGGGGGGTGAGTGGAAAGCTCATCCCAGGGTCTGTTACCGCCCTGAGCCCCATGGCCATTTAATCCTTCACCCATTAACTTGGACTAATAAACCTTGTGGGAGAGAGGCTAAAAGCCGTGCCTGCACCAGTGCAGTCTCCGCCAGTGCCGCTCCAGCTGCCCACCATGGCAGCCGGCTTCTTCATCAGCAAGACTGTGGGCATTGTGGCCATCGTGCTGGGCCTGGGGGCTGTGGCCACCATTATTGCACTCTCGGTGGTGTACGCCCAGGAGAAGAACAAGGGAACGTCTGATGTGGGTACCAGCAGCACGCCTGGCCCCAACATCACCACCACCCCCACCTCCACCCCCACCCCCAACAACCCCTGGAACCGGTGGAGGTTGCCGACCACGCTGAAGCCGGATAGCTACGAGGTGTCCCTGCAGCCCTTCCTGAAGGCCGACGCCAACAACATGTACATCTTCAAGGGCAACAGCAGTGTGGTCTTCATCTGTATGGAAGCCACCAACCTCATCCTCATCCACAGCAACAAGCTGAACTACACCATGCATGGCTCCTTCCATGCCACATTGCAGGCAGAGGGTGGTGGCAGTGCCCCTGCAATCTCCCGCACCTGGCTGGAGACTCCCACCCAGTACCTGGTGGTGCAGCTGGAGACCCCCCTGCAGCAGGGCCAGCGGTACCGGCTGTCCTGCAACTTCACCGGGGAGCTGGCTGATGACCTGGCTGGCTTCTATCGCAGCGAATACACGGACAAGTCAGGCAACAAGTAGGTGGAGGGCAGAGGACGGGGTGGAGGCCACAGGGCTGGCCTGATGTGGTGGTGGGAAGGGGAATGAGGGCACGGGGCTGGCATAGGGCAGTGGAGGGCATGGGCAGGCTTTGGGGATGGGTGTGCGGAGCCTCTGTGCTCCCCTTGCATCCTCATGATGCCCCAGTGGGGATGGGAGCAAGGGGACTGGGGGGCGCAGCTTCTGCAGGGAGCCCCGGGACTGATGGGGTTTGCTCACAGGCAGGTGGTGGCCACCACGCAGATGCAGGCGGCTGATGCACGCAAAGCTTTCCCCTGCTTCGACGAGCCGGCCATGAAAGCCAACTTCACAGTTACACTGGTCCACCCCTCCAACTATGTGGCCATTTCGAACATGCCTGCCAAGAGTGAGTGGGGCGGCAGGACCCCATTGGGGGGCTGGGGGCCTGGCAGGGCTGTTAGGTGATCCTCTGATCTCCACAGACACCATGCAGCAGATGATTGATGGGGAGGCCTGGAATGTCACTGAGTTCGAAACCACCCCCAGGATGTCCACGTACCTTCTGGCCTTCATTGTCAGCCAGTTCACCTACGTGCAGAATGACTCAGAGAGTACACTGGTAGGATGGGGTGGGGTCCACCCTCTGCCCACCTGGGTGGCTGAACCTGGGCCACTGATGAGTCCTGCATCTCTCCTCTCCAGATTCGCATCTGGGGCCGCCCCGAGGCCATCAGCGAGGGCCAGGGCAACTACGCACTCAATGTCACTGGCCCCATCCTCAGTTTCTTTGAGGGTCATTACAACACGGCCTACCCGCTCCCAAAGTCTGGTGGGTGCTGCAGGGTGCCCGGGGCACTGGGTTGAGGTGCCCACCACAGAGGGGGAGGATGGTCCAGTATGCTGTCAGCGGGGCACTGACGGGACCCCTCCATCCCCAGACCAGGTTGGCCTCCCTGATTTCAACGCGGGCGCGATGGAGAACTGGGGGCTGGTGACCTACCGGGAGAACTCACTGCTCTTTGATGCTGCATACTCCTCCATTGGCAACAAGGAGCGGGTGGTGACCGTCATCGCCCATGAGCTGGCCCACCAGGTACCTGCTGCAGCCCTCGCCCACTCCCCTGATTGATGGCTGGTGGCTGAGGGGGTGCTGTTCCCTCTGCAGTGGTTTGGGAATTTGGTGACGCTGCGGTGGTGGAACGACCTGTGGCTGAATGAGGGCTTCGCCTCGTATGTGGAATACCTAGGCGCCGACTCAGCTGAGCCCTCCTGGAACATCGTGAGTGCCAGGGACGATGGGCATGGGGGCAGGCAGGGGAACAGGCACCCCAGGGGCTGCCCCAGTGCCAGGTGGCACACACAGGGCTGAGGCAGGTGTTGGTGCTCCCTCTGCAGAAAGACCTGATGGTGCTGAACGAGATGCATGCAGTGATGGCAACAGATGCCCTGGCCAGCTCCCACCCACTCTCCTTCCACGAGGAAGAGATCAACACCCCAGCCCAGATCAGTGAAGTCTTTGACAGCATCGCCTACAGCAAGGTGTGCACGGAGGTCCTTGAGGTGGGGATGGACTGTGGGGTGTCCCTGGTTTCTCTGACCTGCTGTCCCTGCAGGGAGCGTCGGTGCTGCGGATGCTCTCGGACTTCCTCAGCGAGGACATCTTCAAGCAAGGGCTGCAGGTGAGGTGCTGCTGGTACTGGGGAGCAGCAAGCTCAGAGCAGGGTGGGCATCCCATGGTAGGGGCCTTCCCAGGTGCTCTAGGGGTGTCCCACATCCCAGACTTGCCCTTGCTCACCTGTCTCTCTTGGTGCTCTCCCACAGTCCTACCTCCACACCTTTGCCTACAACAACACTGTCTACACTGACCTCTGGGTTCATCTGCAAGAGGTAGGAGGGGGCTGGTGCTCCTGCAGCATCCCAAACCCTGGCTCTGGGGGGCTGCCTGATGTGACCAGGTCCCACATGCTGGGTGAGGGTTGAAGCACCGGCCAAGCCCCACGCTGCCCATGCCCCTGCCCCTGGTGACCAGCAGTGCTGCCATCCCTGCAGGCGGTGAATAAGAACAACGTCCCACTGCCTAACAATATCAGCGACATCATGGATCGCTGGACGCTGCAGATGGGCTTCCCTGTGGTGACTGTTGACACTCGCACCGGCACCATCAACCAGACCCATTTTCTGCTGGACCCTGCATCCTCTGTGGACAGACCCTCTGCCTTCAAGTGAGTGGGGCGGGGGCTGGCTAGGAACTGAGGGGTCAGGGGATGAGGGCCAGTCCCACCACCTGTCTGTCCATGGCACAGCTACACCTGGATCATCCCCATCACCTGGATGATAGACAAGAGCCATGGGAACAGCAGCTACTGGCTGACCGATGTCACAGGTATGGTGTGTCCTGGCTGTGAGTGGGGGTCTTGCTGCCACCTCTGCTGCCATGGCACTGGTCGGGGTTCCCAGGGAGGCAGTGGTGGTGGGGGCTGAGCCTGGCCCGCCCTGGGTGGGGGTGCGGCTCTGGCAGAGCCTCCTGTCCCCTTCCCAGCCACCAACAACCAGTTCAAGCTCAACAGCTCCAGCTGGCTCCTGCTGAACCTCAATGTCACTGGGTACTTCCGTGTCAATTACAACCAGGAGAACTGGGATCAGCTCCTCAACCAGCTTGTTGCTGACCACCAGGTACACGGGGTGGTCAAGGCTGTGGTGTGGGACCCCATTCACACCGCCCCACTCAGTCTGCCCTGAGACATTGACTTTGCTCTCTTAGGTCTTCCCTGTGATCAACCGTGCCCAGATCATTGATGACGCCTTTAACCTGGCCAGGTGAGCCCTGCCAGGTGGTCTGGGTGCCACCAGGGTGAGGGGCTGGATGGGGTGGGTGCCCTGGGGTGGGCAGTGCCAGTGGGCTGGGGAGGTGACGCTGCCCTCACCCCTGACAGGGCCAAGTACGTCAACGTGACCTTGGCTCTGAACACGACACGGTTCCTGAGCCAGGAGACGGAATACATGCCCTGGCAGGCAGCGCTCAGCAACCTCCAGTACTTCCAGCTGATGTTTGACCGCAGCGAGGTCTTTGGGGCCATGTCGGTGAGTGACGCGACACCCCAGTGCTGGGGGTGAGGGGCCAGGATTGCTCCCACAGTGGTGTGGGGGCTGCTGCCAGTGTCACTGGGCACTGACTCCCTCTTGCTCCCAGAGCTACATGAAGAAGCAGGTGACTCCTCTCTTCGCCTACTACAAGAACATCACCAATGACTGGAAAGATATCCCCAGTGGCCTGATGGTCCAGTGAGTACCATGGCCCCAGGGCTGGGCTGGATCCCTGGGGTGTCCCCAGCTGTACTGGGTAGAGGGCACAGCCCTGCCACTAGCCGGCACTGGCCGGTGGGTGCCCTGTGCAGGACCCCAGCCCTCACGGTCTCTTTTCCCCCAGGTACAATGAGATCAATGCCATCAGCACTGCCTGCTCCTACGGCATCACCGAGTGCCAGGATTTGGCCACCAACTACTTGCTCCAGTGGCAGCAGAATGCCAGCAACAACCCGTGAGTCCTCAGAAGCCCTGGCGCTGTGTGTGTGGTTGGACTGGGCACGGTGAGGGACTCCTGGCACTGATGGCTCTTACCCCAACAGGGTCCCCCCGAACCTGCGCTCAGCCATCTACTGCAGCATGGTGGCCACGGGTGGGGAGGAGGCCTGGAATTTCCTCTGGGACAGGTTCCGAGAGGCCTCTGTGGTGTCTGAGGCCGACAAGCTCCGCACAGCCCTCTCCTGCAGCCCCCACCCCTGGATCCTCAGCAGGTGTGTGTGGGGTCTGGCTGGCATTGTGGTGTGTCCCCACCAGCCTATCACCCACATAATGTCTGCTGCCCCTGCCAGCCCCTCACCCCTGCGTCATGCCCCTCCAGGTACCTGGAGTACACCCTTGACCCTACAAAGATCCGGAAGCAGGATGCCACCTCCACGATCAACAGCATTGCCAGCAATGTTGTGGGGCAGCCCCTGGCCTGGGACTTCATCCGTGGCAACTGGAGGATGCTCTTCAGCCAGTGAGCACCGTGGGGGACTGGGGGCACCCCTATCGCCCTGCGCCCCTTGGGGGTGGCACTGTCTCTTCTCCTGTCCCCTCCCCTGTGGCTCTGCGGAACCCCTGGCTCAACACAATTCTGCTCTCCTAGGTATGGGGGCGGCTCCTTCTCCTTCTCCCGCCTGATTTTATCTGTGACCCAGCGCTTTTCCTCAGAATTTGAGCTACAGCAGGTGAGGCTGGACCCTGGCAGGGGCCAGGGGACCAGGGATCCCGGCCTTGGCAGAGCTGCCCTTTGCCAGAAGCCCTTGAGAGGGGGTTTCCTACTGCGTGTGTGCCCAGGGGTCCAAGAGGCTTCTATTCCTGTCACAGGCTGCTGGGGTGGTGGCAGGGACTCCCAAGGGCTGTCAGAGTGCTCCCAGGGGCTGTTGGGGTGCTGCATGGGCTGCTGGAGGCTGTTGGGGTGCTGCTGGAGGCTGCTGAGAGGGTGCTGGGGGCCTTCCAAAGGCTGTCAGGGTGCTTCTGGGGCAGTCAGGATGATGTTGGGTGGTGGTGGGGGTTGCTGGAGTGGTGCTGGCGGCTCACAGAGGCTACTGGGGTGCTCCTGGGGGCTGTTGGGGTTGTGCCAGGGAGCAGCTGAGAGCTGCTGGGGTGGTGCTGGAGTGCTCACGGGTTGTCAGGGGCTGTTGGGGCGTTCCTGGGTGGTGTCGAGTGGTGCTGGGAGCTGCTGAGGTCTGCCAGGGGCTGCCAGGCCCACCCCCTGCCTGCTCCAGCACCATCTCTGCCCGGCAGCTGGAGCAGTTCAAGAAAGACAACCAGGACATCGGGTTTGGGTCGGGGACGCGGGCGCTGGAGCAGGCGCTGGAGCGGACGCGCGCTAACATCAACTGGGTGAAGGAGAACCAGGCGACGGTGCTGGCGTGGTTCAGGGGCGAGACCAGCTAACAGGCGCCTGCACTCGCCCGGCCACCAGGATGGACCCTCGTCCACTCCCGACTCTGCTCACTCCATCCCCGCGGCCCCCAGGCCCCTGTGCCCCCCAGTCCCACACTGCCAGTGAGGGGCCTGACGCCCGGATAATGGGCACTGGGAACATGGGGGGCGTGGGAGGGGGGAGGTCATGCTGGTGTAAATAAATACTGTGGGGGTGTAAATAAAAACTTTCCCAGTTTCCAGGGGTGCCCTGGGTGTGGGGGCTGTGCTGAGGGGACTTTGACAGACTGGGTAGGAAGTGCCAGGGGCCCTGCAGCCTGCAGGCCTGGGGCAGGGCGCGGGGCTGTGAGCCCCCCCGGCTGTTAGGAGCCTGGTGCTAAGTGGCTCTGGGGGCTTCGCTGACGCCAGCCCCTCTGTCTGACAGCTGCGTGTGAGCTCTCCTGCTGGGCCCTGCTCAGGGGGCTCCCTGCCCGCTCCCTGCGGACTGGCACCAGGACCCTGCTCTGGGCAGGTACTGCAGGGTCGGGGCAGGGGCCACGGGGGGTGGCTGTGACAGGTAGGAGGGACTGTCCCCCATGGGCTACCCTGGACCCTGAAGGGATGGAGCTGTCTTTGGGTACAGGGAAGGGATGGGACCCCCAGGCTGGGGGTCAGTGGGGGTGGGGACGGCCTAGGTAGTGAGTCCCTCTGCCGCCCCAGCCCTGGGACACATCCGGACTGTGGGTTGGGCTGGCAGTGGGCACTGAGCCCCTGGTCCAGGGCAGCACCAGGCTGTGTGTGTGCGGTGCCAGGCTGAAGGGTGCTCCTAACCCTGCCCATGCTGGGGTGCAGCCAGCAGGTCCCACAGTAAGGAGCAGGGGAGCAGCGCTGCACAGCAGCTTTAATGAGGATCCTGGTGTCTGTCCTGTCCCATGCAGCTCTGTGACATGGCCATGCCACCAACCCATGGCCATGCCGCTGTCCCACTGCCTCACTGCCATGCCACTGTGCCTGTGTGGTCTCTGTGTCCAGGGGTGCAGTCAGCTCCAGCCCCCACAGTGCTCTGCACTGGGGTGCAGCTGGGGAGGAGAGAGGCTGTGGCACGAGCTGGGAAGATGAGCCTGGCTGGGGCCCAGGGACTGGCTGAGCTGGGTGGGAAGAGCTGCGTGAGGTGAGTGGCTGTGGAACACCGCACCTCGCGCCCCCTGCCACCCACCCCACGAGGACTGTCCTCTGCCCCAGCTCAGGGACTGCAGGAGCAGGAGCTGGGCTGGGGAGGTCTTTGGGTACCCGGTGATGTGCGGGCAGCTGGGAGCCAGGTGCAGGGGTCCTGTGGTGCCCCGTGTCCATCACACCTGCCCTGGGAGGCTCCAAGAAGCAGGAAGAAGCCATCCTATTACCCGTGGCTGTGTCACGTCTGTGGGGAGGCTCCAGGATGGTGCAGCCGGGAATCCTCTGAAGCTCTGGGGGGATCCCTGCAGCAGGGGTGTAGGGGGGTGACCCCCAGGTCCCTAGCCCCATCTCCGGACCCCCAAGCACCTCCGGGGGAGTGCCCACAGCAGGGCTGCAGAGAGGTGACCCCCAGGCACCCGTCCCCATGCCGGGAGCCCCGTGCAGCTCCGGGGGGGTCCTCGCCATGGGAGGTGACCCCCAACCCGCAGTGCCGGGGGGCGAAGCATCACGGGGCTCCGTGTCCTGGCAGCACCCCAGGCCCCGGGGGCAGAGGGGACAGTGTCGGGGGGCCGGCGCCCCCCGGCCGAGCCCCAGCAGGGCGGAGAGGTGGGCGATGTAGCGGGTGGCGAGGCGCAGGGTCTCGATCTTGGTGAGGGTCTGCCCGGCGGGCGCCAGCGCGGGCGGCAGGTAGTGCCGCAGCCGCAGC
Organism: Corvus moneduloides; assembly: GCF_009650955.1. Classification (NCBI taxonomy): domain Eukaryota; kingdom Metazoa; phylum Chordata; class Aves; order Passeriformes; family Corvidae; genus Corvus; species Corvus moneduloides. The sequence goes on along the minus strand of NC_045488.1, from coordinate 12,792,195 downwards.
AGGGCCTGCGCCAGCCGCCGCATCCGCAGCTTCTCCCGCTCGCTGGCGCTCTGCCGCGGGACCCCCGCTCCCCCGCCGCCCCGCACCCCCTTCCTGCCCCTGGGGCGGGACGCAGCGACGCACCGGGGGACTCTGCCGAAAGAGCTGGGGATGTGATGTTGTGTCTGGCCGTGGTTAGGGGCTGTTCTGCTGGCCGCGTCTGGGGGTAACCCCGGCTTTATTTGGGCCGGGGATGCGGGGCGATGCCTCTGCGCCCACCTGGAGGTGTCGACACCCCCCCCCCCTCTCACCTCCCCCAGCCTCCCCCCGCTCCGGGCGGGCGGCAGGAGCCTGGGAATGCCGGGCCCATTTGCAGAGGTGTCAGATCTGACTCCTTTGGTCCTTAATTGGCCCTGCCGGCGCTGGGAAGTGTGTGGGGACCCATTCACACGGCCGTGAGAGATGCTAACGTGCCACCAGCCCCGCATCGCGCCGCATCACCGTACCGCATCCCCCTGCACGGCACCTCCCCGCACAGCGTCTCTGCAGCCGGCACCCGGGACTTGACCTTCCAATGCCGGGATCTCGAGCTCCCAGCTCTGGCACCCAGCAGGGTCCCCACAGCTCCCTGCCCTCTGCCCAGCTCCCAGTCCCGTGTCCATGGGGCTCTGGCTCAGACTGATGGCCCTAAGGGGCAGGGGGTGCAGGCCGTGCAGGGTGCTTGGGTGGGGAGCTGGGGTGCTCCCTTCCCAGAGACATCCCTGCACTGGCTGTGCTGCTTCTGTCTCCCCAGTCCGATGGGATGCAGCCCCGGACGGCTCCAGATGAGCTGAGGCACCTGGGGACCCACCAGGCTGTGCCCCTGCTTGGGCTGGGCATTGTGCCACTGGGGGTTGGGGTCCGCAGGGCACTGGGGTGCACTGTGGTGGGTGCCAAGCTCTTGAGGGTGCCGGGAGCAGGGGACCCTCCGTGCAGATGGGCTGAGGGAAAGTGGGAGGTGAGGGGGGCTGCTTGCCAGGTGCTTGGCAGCACTGACCCCTGCACCAGACACAGCCCTGGGCAGTGTCCCTGTGAGCTGTGCCCACTCCAGAGAGAGGGACAAGCGTGACCACCAGAAACCACACAGGCGTCTGACCCGGGAGGTGCTAGAGCAGGGACGGCAGGTCCCAAGTGGGCAGGGGCTGGGACTTCTCAGCAGAAGGGCTGTGGGCTCCTGAGGGCACAGCCTGAGCTGGGCACTGACTGAGCTCCGTCGTGGTGCCCTGGCTGTGTTGCCTCATGGGCCTGCACCCTGCTCCATTGATACGGGCAGAAGGGATGGGGGGACCCCCCTGCCCCTCGGGGTAAGGGGCTGCAGGGTGTCCTGCTGTCACCAAAACTTGGGAATAAAACCCTCTAACACTGTAATTTCAGTATTAGAAAGTAGCATTACTTTATTTCAGTGCCAGGTGTGCAGGGGATACCTCCTACTCCACACACCGCAGCTGGCTAACAGACTAGTTTAAATCTTTGTAACTTGCTTATTACATTTCCCAAAACTCATACATGTCGGCTAAACATTCCTGCAAATTCTTTTGCATATTTATATCACTTTTTGGAGCTCATTTACATAAGACTAGGGGTCTTTTGAGGGTCTCTGGTGCTCATTTGGGGAGCACCCCATTTCTCAAATTATCTAGTTTTGGTCATAGGCCTCCAAAATTGTTTCTTCTCTTTGAATACATCCCAGCTCTGAGGTCTGGCCAAGACATATCTTCTCATCAGTGTTGCTCAGGCCTGCAGTCTTTAAGGCTAAGATAACCACTTGCACACATTAATATAGGACTAAGCACTTTTGGCTGAAGTTAAAGGAATTCACAAGACTTAAACACTATTCGTTACAATTAAAGATTTTCCCAACACAGTGGGGGCTCTGATCCAATGGCCAGTGCTGCCCCAGCCCAGCCACACTTGTCCAAACAGGGAGGTGGGAAGCGGCTGTGGTGGGTGCAGAACTCATTACCCGGGAGCTCATCAGCTAATGGGACCCAGGAGGGGGCCGGGCAGCAGGGAAGGGGCCATGCCTGGCCTGGGCCATGGGGTGCAGATCTCCCACCAGATGCCCCTGTGCCCTCACGCTGGGGCTGGATGTTGGAATGGGGTTGGCACTGGTGGCCTCGGATTGGTTGGGTCAGTGCTGGGCACTGCTCAGATGTGCACACACGGTTTGGGGGTCCTGTGCCCCCAGCTGTATCCCCTCAGCTGTGCCCTCCTGCTTTGTGGGGATCCTGTGCCCCTCATGTTCCCCTGGGCTTTGCACACCCTGTTTGGGGAGCCTGCTGTACCACCGGGCTGCGCACACCCAGTTTGGGGGTCCTGTGCCCCTAGATGTACCCCCAGGCCAGGCTGTCTGGGGGCCCGTGCCGTGCCATGCCCGTGTCCCCTTGCTCCCTGATGGATTTTCCGTCCCTCGGCGGGGCCGTTTCCCGGGAAACCTTCACACCCGCCGGGCCCAACACCTGCGGGGCCTGGGAACGCGGCGGGGGGGCTTCTCCCAGCCCCGACCCTGGCCCTCGACACCCGCCATCCCTGGGGGTTCCCCTGCCACTGCCACCACCCGGCAGCACCAGGGGATCTGAGCTCATGGGCGTGGTGGGGGACCGGCACCCCCAAACCGGGTGTGGGGGGTTGTGTCCCACAAACGTCAGTCCCCGGCTGGGGTCGTGCTGCAGCGGGAGACACAGGGACATGCCACCGCAGATGCGCTGCAAACCCCACTGAAGCCCCATCAGAGCCCCACAACACCCCCACTGCAGACCTTGCTGCAGCCCTACTGCAGCTCCCCCCCAGCAGACCTGCTGAGACCCCGCTTCAGCTCCTGTGTGGGTCCCAGCCCCGTCCCCAGCCCAGCGCGGGGGCGAGGGGCAGCACCGAGCAGCTTCACACCTCTGGGGTGAAATTCGTCACCCCGTGTTCACAGCCGCGGCCCCCGGCCCCCCCCCCCCCCCCCAGACCCCCAGCCTTTGAAGTGCTGCTCCTGCAGCCACGAAGGTGCCTCTTCACACCTCGGGCCCGGCATAAAGCCGGGGCGGTCGGGAGCCACTGACACACAGGTCCCAGACTCCGGCCTTGCCATGGCCCACGGCCACACGCTGCCCGCCACCGCCCCACTGCAGGACTGGGGTGACCGCGGACCTCCGGACCCTCTGGGCTACAGCAGCAGCTCTCCCGCAGCATCACCTGACTCCTGTGGCCTCGCGTCCCCCGCCGCTGCCCGGGGACCCTGCCGAGGGCACGCCGCGCCCCGCCCCAGGGGCAGGAAGGGGGTGCGGGGCGGCGGGGGAGCGGGGGTCCCGCGGCAGAGCGCCAGCGAGCGGGAGAAGCTGCGGATGCGGCGGCTGGCGCAGGCCCTGCTGCGGCTGCGGCACTACCTGCCGCCCGCGCTGGCGCCCGCCGGGCAGACCCTCACCAAGATCGAGACCCTGCGCCTCGCCACCCGCTACATCGCCCACCTCTCCGCCCTGCTGGGGCTCGGCCGGGGGGCGCCGGCCCCCCGACACTGTCCCCTCTGCCCCCGGGGCCTGGGGTGCTGCCAGGACACGGAGCCCCGTGATGCTTCGCCCCCCGGCACTGCGGGTTGGGGGTCACCTCCCATGGCGAGGACCCCCCCGGAGCTGCACGGGGCTCCCGGCATGGGGACGGGTGCCTGGGGGTCACCTCTCTGCAGCCCTGCTGTGGGCACTCCCCCGGAGGTGCTTGGGGGTCCGGAGATGGGGCTAGGGACCTGGGGGTCACCCCCCTACACCCCTGCTGCAGGGATCCCCCCAGATGTACTTGGGGGTCCGAACATCAGGATGGAGACCTGGGGGTCTTCCCCCTACATTCCTGCAACCGGGACTCCTCCAGAGGTGCTTGAGGTTTCCAACATCGAGACGGAGACCTGGCAGCCACCCCCCTACATCCCTGCAGTGGGGACCTCCTCAGAGATGAACAAGGCTGTCACCTCCTCTGCGTCCCCCTGGCTGACCCCTCCTCACTGTGCAGGGGCTGGGGCCCCCCCGGATCTCCCTGGTGATGTCCTGGACATGGGGCTGGTGCTGTCAGAGTTCGTGGGCACAGGGACAGTCACCCAGGTACGTGCTGGTGGGGACTGGGCTGACTCTCAGCATGGGGCTGGCATGGGGCAGGGATCAACCCCTCTTGGGGCGGCCTCAGTGTCCTCTTGGTGTGGGGCAGTGCAGGAACTGGTTTTGGGGTAACAACAATCTTGTCGGGGTTAGGGAATGGAGAGGTGAGCCCTGCTCCATGCAGGGGGTGAGGTGGGTACCCTAGCCTGCCCCATCCTTCCTGGTGCTTGCCTCCCATGGGAAGGAGGGATCCCACTAGTGGGGACAGAATGGAGTCCGTTGTCCTGCTTCTCCCTGCCCAGGAGCCCTTCCAGGGTGTAGGCTGTCACTTCCATGTCCCCACCCCCATCTGGACCTCTGTCTGGCTGCTCACCCCTCTCCCTGTCGGCTCCCCAGGATCTCTCTGCGGACCTGCTTTCACTTCTGGAAGCTCTGTTCCCACCACAGCCCCGGCACTGACCCAGATGAGTCCCCGGGCCTGGAGCACCCACTGCCCCACGATGCCTGTCTGGACCCCTGCAGCCTGGGGACACGTGCAGCCCTTGGGATGGCTGCAGGAACAAGCTGCCCCATCTGTCGGAGCCTGGAGCCGTGCTGGACGCGCCGGGTGGCGGCGGCTGCATGTGAATAAACCCTTGTGCCCTCTCTGTGTGTCTGTGTGGCTGTTCCCAGGACCTGGGCACGGGATGGGCTTTGGCATGCCTAGGGCCTGGTGTGTATGGGGTCCTATGTGCCCAAGGTCTCCTTGCTGGGCTCCAGGGCTGGGGGCTGTGGGGCAGCCAGGCACCATCTGGGAGAGCAACTTGGGGATGTATCAAGAGAGACAGTCCCCTTGCCCTGGGGCCTGATCTCCAGCCAGGAAGGGGTGAGGATCCCCAGCACCCTCCAGATCCAGCCTTCCCACTTGGCAGTTCTGGGCCTGTGGGAGCTCCCCAGTGCAGAGTGAAATGGCTAGATTTGGGGTCCAGCTCAGTGTGGGGATGGGGCTGAGCCCACAGGCTGCAAGGAGCAGAGTGTGAGTGGCTGTGATGGGGACCCTATGTCCCCAGCCCCCTTGGTGGCTCCCTGAAGTCTGGGGTCCCCATTAGCAGGAGGGTGTTGGGACCTGGCAGCCATGTGCTAATGTGTCAGGGGAGTATCTCTCCAGCTCTGGGGTCTGGGGTGAAGGGTGGGGGGTTAATGAACCCCATGGAGTGTGAAAGGACTCTCTAATGAGGTTAATTCCCTCTGCTGGGGTGGAGGAGGGGGGTGACAGAAGGGGACACAAGCCTTTGAGGTGTAAAGCAGCCCACTGCCCTGCCCTCTCCTAGGCTGCAGCCCCTGCTCTCCAGCCAGGGCTGAAGGGACCCGGGCATGTGCTCCAGCCATGGGGACACTGGCACGGGGATGACAACGGTCTGGGAGAGCCGCTGGCAGTCGCAGGGCTGGGAGGAAGGACCCGTGGATCTCTGGGGCCCCCAGATGCTGCACCTCAATGAGAGGAGCCCCAGTGTGCCCTGATACCTGGTCCTGGCAGCAGCAGTGCCAGACCTGGGGGGCATTGGCAGCACCCCCTGGGCTGGGGGGCTCCCTCCCACAGACATGGGGCACGTCCCATGGTCCATTCCTGTGTGTGAGCACCACGCACACTTACGTGTGCGTCCATGTGCTGTGGGTGGCAGGGGAAGGACCGTGCTGTTCCAAGCTGCTGGCTACGTCAAGGACCATTCAGAGCTGCCAAGGGCGCCCACGCCACAGCATCTGCAGCAGCAGCTGCAGGTGCTGCCTCTCTGCAGTACCTGCCCCGGTACCTGCCCCGCTCCCTGCTACACTCCCCCTCGTGCCCCAGAGCAGATGCAGAAGCCCTCAGCATAGAGCCCTGGCACTGTGTGAGCATCGGCCCTACCATGGCCCAGCTGGGGAAAGCTGGGCAGGACACCCTGGATGCAGGTGAGGTGGGGGGAATGGGGTGTCATTGTTGGGCTGGGGGAGTCACCGTCGCAGGCAAGATCATGAGGGATACTCTGGGCATGGAGAGGGGCACGGCAGTAATGGCCTGAGGTGGGTGGCGTGTTGGGGTCAGCTGCCAATGTCTTCCTCTGTCCTGCTTGGCACCGGGGACCCCCATAGCTCTGCAGGCATGGAGGGGCTCTGGGGGGTCTGGGGTAGCAGCAGGATGCAGCGAGCAGGCAAAGATGGAATGCAGGGAAGTGAGCTCAGAAATGTGATGCCGGCACTGTGGCCCTGGGCAGGGGGCTCTAGGGGAAAGGACCCACAATGCTGAGTGTGGCCTGCCACACCCAGAGCTCCCACCTGAGGGTTGCCACTGCCCCTTTGCCTGTTGTGGCAGGTAGGGGCCATCCAGACCCAGGCCCTGCAGTGGGAAACACCAGTGGGGAGCCCCCCAGCGTCATCCCCCCCGAGTGGGGCTGCACCTGGAGCCCCCCCAATGAGAACGGCGAGGAGCCCCTGCAGCTGCCCACCTTCTCCCCCGCCGCCCAGGTACGCGTGGCCATCACCTTCGCCCTCTTTGCCCTCTCAGCTGGCTGCAACTTGGCAGTGCTGCGGGCAGTGGGGGGCCGGGGCAGCGGCCGGCGCCCCCACATCCGCCTGCTGCTGCGGCACCTGGCTGCAGCGGACCTGTTGGTCACCGTGGTGGTGATGCCGCTGGACGCCGTCTGGAACATCACGCTGCAGTGGTGGGCGGGCGACCTGGCCTGCCGCCTGCTCATGTACCTGCGGCTGCTGGCCATGTACGCCTCTGCCTTCGTCACCGTGGTCATCAGCCTGGACCGGCAGGCCGCCATCCTGCACCCGCTAGCCATCGCCCGCGCCCGCGCCCGCAACCGCGCCATGCTGCACGTGGCCTGGATCCTCAGCGCGGGGCTGGCAGTGCCACAGGTACCGACCCCGGGAGCCCCTCCGGCCCCTGCCCGTGACAGACCCCCACCTAGCCCAGTGTCTGGTGACACTGTCCGGGCTCACCGCCAGGGCTGGTGCCACTGTGTGACCTGCAGGGTGGGGACAGAGAGGGGCTGGAGAGCCCTGTGGGATGGGCATGGAGTGGTGGTGATAGAGTGGCTGTGGCAGTGATCCCCCTTCATCCAGTTCTGCCCAGTGCCTGGGGTGCCCCCCAGGCCCCCGTCAGTGGGGAGCAGAGCCAGTGCAGGGGTGATAACAGGTCCTACCCCACAGGCTGGGTCTGTCCCTATGGGTCTGGGGGGTCCCTGCTTTGGCCTCCAATGCCCTCCCTGCCTCAGGAGGCACAAATCCCCATCACCCCATCCCACCTCTCTTGTCTCCAGCTGTTCCTGTTCCACACCATCACCCTGCGCCCCCCGCACAACTTCACCCAGTGCACCACACGCGGCAGCTTCCCTCGGCCCTGGCACGAGACCCTCTACAACATGGTAGGCTTTGCCTGCCTCTTCCTGCTACCATTGCTCATCATGGTCTGCTGCTACACCCGCATCCTGCTGGAGATCTCCCGCCGGATGGGCTCCAGCCTCTGTGAGTGCCAGGCACCATGGGACACAGCCCCATGCCCGGGGGAAGTCCTGTCTGGAGCTCCTATAGGGACCCCCCAGCTTTCCCCCAGGGCATGGGGTCCCTGTCCCAGCCCCCCTTTCCCCTCACGGGCTGTGCCCCTCCAGTCTCCTCACAGGACGCGTCACTGCGGTGCTCCAGGAACAACATCCCACGAGCCCGGCTGCGGATGCTGCGGATGAGCCTGGTCATCGTCTCCTCCTTCATCCTTTGCTGGACCCCCTACTACCTGCTGGGGCTCTGGCACTGGTTCTGTCCCCGCGCCATGGAGAAGAGGGTCTCGCCGGCCCTCACCCACATTCTCTTCATCTTTGGCCTCTTCAATGCGTGCCTGGACCCCATCACCTACGGGCTCTTCACCATCCCCCTCCGGGGGGGCTGGGGTTGCCCATGCAGGCACGGCCCCCTGGCCCAGCCCCCCTCCCCAGCCACTGGCTCCTTCCACTGCTCAGCCTCCTCCCTGCCACCCAAGCGGGGAGCCCAGGGGGTGCAGAGGTCCCGAGGGGCTGCCAGGGACGCCTCCTGTCACAGCAGCTCCCTGTGAGACCAGCATGACTGCTGGGGTGCTCAGGGCAGAGGGGTCTGGCAGCAGGATGACTGGGTCAGCGCAGGTCCAGCAGGGATGGAGTCACTGCTGATCCCTCCCCGCACCCTGAAGTGACTCTGCGGGCTTGGGGCTGGTGGCAGTGCCCCCGTCCCCTCTCCCTTCTTTGTGCCCTGAACAGCAATAAAGTGTCCTATGGCCACCTCTTGTCCCTCCTGTGTCCCCCAGCGGGGAGCTGAGCTGGTGTCCCTAGAGCCAGCACCCTGACCCTTTGCCGTCTCAGCTGCCCCTGTCCCCACCATGGGTGGCTCAAGAGTCCCCAGGTAGGAGCAGATTCAAGGCCATCCACAGCCTGGCCAAGGCTGGGTGCTTCCCTCCCTGTTCATCCCCACAGGGCTCTGCGTCCCAGTGGGCACAGGGCTAGCCCCTGCCAGCCAACGCCAGGCTGGTGGCAGTCCCAGGGTGCTGCTGATGTTGGCTCTGCTCCAAACAGGAGCTCCTGGCTCCTGCCCAAGGCTGTTGGAAGGCACACAGGGCCAGTTCTCCTGCCTGCGGCAGCTGCCCCAAGGCCAGTGCTGACGGCGGAGCTGGCACAGCTGCTGGGGCCTGGAGAGGTGGGAGAGGGCTGTGGGTGCCCAGGCCCCTCACTCCGCCGAGCACCAGGAGCATTGCCAGAGTGAGGGACAGCCCCGAAGAACAGCCCTGGCATCCCTTCAGCCTCAGGGAAGGAACTACAGAGCTGGGCTCTGCCCGGGGTCCCCACTCTGCTGCCGATGGACGCTGGGCTCCCTTGGCTCCTCAGTCCCCACTGCCCAGTGGGAAGCCCATCGCAATCCACTGACAGTGTGGCCTCACACTGGGGCACAGACAGCGGTGCTGCTCCTGCTGAGGGGTCTCTCTGGCTCCAGCATCTGGTCCTGTGCCAGGAGCCAGCTCAGCTGGTGCAGACAGGGGGCCAAGGCAGGAGGGCAGGCAGAAGCTGTGCCCAATAACTGCAGTGCCAGCCATGCTTGCAGGGATTTATTTGAAAGTGGCAAAGGAAAAGTCTGGTGGAGTTGATTCAGCTCTGAAAAATGATCTCACGTCTGCTTGAGGGCTGGAGGGCCAGCACACTGGTCACTCCAGGGTCTTGTGAGTGTCTCCATTTTGTGGGGCTCCAGGGAATGAGGGGCTGCAGTCCCAGGTGTGTGTGGGTCCTCCATGCTTCCAGGGCAGGGATGGGGCTTCCTTGGCACGTGTCCGCAGGGTGGGGGGAATGTGTGGGGGGGCTGAGTCTCAGGCATGGACTCGTGTGAGTATGAAAATACCACCTGGAATGGGCACACCACTTGCCAGCCTGAAAAATGCTGCGAGGAGAGGAGCTGGTAGAGCCAGAGCACCACCCAGCAAAAAACCTTCCCTTCTTGGATGCTGCTGTTGCTGTGGCCCTGCTGCTGGGAGCACCCTGCCTGCCACAGGACACCTGGGGTGCAGACAGAGACCCCCAGCCCACGGGCAGCTCTCCTCAGGCTGACGGCACTGGGTGGGTGCCAGGTGGGCCAGTGCTGCCCCATCCCCTTGGCGGCTGCACAGGGCTTCAAGGGGCAGCGTGTGGTCATCACAGTCACGTTGGGCTCTGAGGGTGCCCCAGTGTTGATGCTGGTGCTGGTCCCACCCGCTTCCAGGTGGAGCCAGAGAACGGGGACTGGGTGGCCAGGCAAGGGGACAGGGCGGTAGGCTGGGCGATGGCAAGTGGGAGGTGATGCTAGGGGACACCTGTACTTGGGTGACCGTGTCCACCCAGCTCGGCAGTGTCATGTCACCCCTGTTCCCACCCCCCGCCTGCCCATGGCACAGATCAGAGGCAAAGCGCGACCCCAGGGCCGCAGCCGTCCCATTCCCTGCTCCACTTGGGCACAGACACACCAGCTCTAGGTGCCAGCTCCGCCGCTGCTGGGTCTCTTCTCAGTGAAGAAGCTCTTAAGCAGCATCACCTGCCCGATGCTGACCACGAAGAGGATGAGGGTTTCCCCTACTGACCAGTATGAGACACGGCCATTGAGCTCCTCAGCTCTGCTCCGGTCCTGCGCCTCCCGCAGCCGGTAGTGGGTCTGGGAGTCAATCACCGCGTTCAGCATCTCATGGATGGTGACACAGGCGGATTCCATCTGGGGGACAAGGACAAGAGTGCCCTGTTGCTTCTGACCTGGCACAGCTGAGGGAGCCCAGGACTGTGCCAGGGCACCCAAGAGCAGGACAGCAGTGTCTGTGTTGTAGGCTCCCTGCCAGAACCCATCCAGGGTGGTTTCCCATGGGGACAGAGCTAGAGGGCCGCCAGGGCACGTGGATGCCCAGCCCAGAGGCTCACACTGAGGGATGGAATGGCTGATGCAATTTCCTCATGTGTGACGGACATTGGCTGCTGCAGATGGGGGAGCCCAGACCCAGCACAACCCCCGCATCCCAGGCAGAGGATGTGGTGTGTGGTGGGGCTGTTGGCTGGCGGTTGGCACTTCTGCATCCAGCCGAGGAGGAGGGGGAAATGTCCCCAACTGCCATCCTGCAAGGGAGGGCTGCGGCAGGACCCTTCCTCCCTTCTTCCCTCCCTGCTTTCCTCTTGGGACCCACCTGTGTCAGGGCGGTGACGCGGTTGTTCATGTCGGGCAGGATGGGCGGCTCATCGCCCACCTGGAAGTCGAAGTAGACAATTTTGTGGGAGAAGGTGGAGAACTCGTTGCTGAAGCAGAAGGTGTAGACACCCTTGACCTCAGTGTGGTGCGAGAAGCTGTCGTACTGCTTCTTGGTCTCCTGGTAGATGGTCTTGCTGTTGGGGTCCTCCACGTAGCAGTCCACATCATAGTGTCCTCCGCTGATCACCTGTGCAGGGAGATGTGTCTCAGATGGTGGCACATGCCAAGCAACGTGGCAAGGGGCCCCTGACCCTGCCCAGCCCCACAGCTGTGTGAGAGGCCAGCGGGCACCATGCCCATGGGATGGGGCCCAGGCCAGGGGAGCGCTCAGGAAGCTGTGCACCACGGTGCCAGCAACTCAGGTGGAGTGCCCACTGCTCAAGTGGGATGCCTGGAGACAGGGACAGCCCTCATGACTCAGGTTAGGGGCTCCTATGGCTGTTGTGGGCACATCTCAGACCTGGCTCTCAGGTGGACACTGCCAGGCATGGGGCTGGGGTTGGGAACAACTCCTAGTGCAGTGTGGAAGGAATTGGGGTGCGCATGGGAGGAGGGAATTGCAGCCCTGCCTGGGGCTCTGCACGGCACAGGGATAGGAGCGTGGGCAGGGCCATGGGCAGAGGCAATAGGCACACACATGGGCAGAGGCACAGAGATGGGACACAAATGGGGTGCTGGCAGGGCCTAGGCAGGGGTGCGGGTGGAGGGGGCGCTGGCAGGGGTATGGACAGGAGGTGCAGGCAGGGAGCATGCAGGGCTGCCGGAAGGTACAGGCAGGTACAGGCAGGGTAGTACCTGATAGTCGAGGGTGAACTTGATGCCGCTCTCCAGCTCCTGGTGGAAGCAGCGCTGGGCGCTGTCGGGCAGCTCCAGCGTCAGCTCCGTCCCGCCGGCCCCCAGCGCGGCCAGCAGCGCGGCCAGGCACAGCGTCCGCACCGCGACACGCACCGCGCCCGGCATCGCCACCCGCACCGAGCCGGCGGCGCCACCGGCACCGGCACCGGCCCCGCACCGGCACCGGCCCCGCACCGCCCCCCTGACGTGGCGCTTCCGCTGCGAGCGGGGCGGGGCGGGGCGGGGCGTGGGCGGCACCTCCGGCCCCGGGGCGGGCACCCGCGGGGAGCGTTCCGGGCCCCCCCGGCACCCTGGGAACCCCCGGCATCTCCGGGCCGAGCACTCCGGGAACCCCGGGGACGCCCCGGGCCGGGCGGCTGGTGTCGGGTCCACGCGAGATCAGCCTCCGTCCAAAGCTGAGCGCTTTATTAATGAAGTGCAAAATTAGTGCAAAAGTCTCCGCAGGGCCACGGCGTCACCCCAACACCTGCCCCTGCACCCTTACACACACGCAGCCTTGTAAATAAACGCATTCATGGAGTCACGGAATCTGTCGGCATCCACGGCACACGGCCGGTCCATGGCGCACGGCCGGTCCACGGCACACGGCGCGCGGGGTGAGGCGTGGCGTTGGGAGGGCTCCCTGCGCGGGTAGGTAGAGCGGGGTCTTGGCTGTGGCGCGGGGCCTGCGACTTTCCCGGTGGGATGAACCGCTGGTGACACAGCCCGTGTCACCCTCCGTGACTTGGCATCCCGGGTTCCCCGCCGCTGGCAAAGGCTTCCCATCCAGCCAGGCTGGGACCGTCCTGCTCGGGGATTCAGCGCTTCTTGAATTCAGAGCTCCTCGGCGTGGTGGGGAATGAACCCCCTGAAGTTCGGACGCTTCAGAGACAAGAGAAGCCCATCCCGGCCCACAACCGACGAGGCTGCAGCGGTGCCGGGTGAGCTCAGCCGCCGGAGATCCGGAGCGTTCGGGAGTCTCGGAGGTGAAGGATTGTCTCCCTCTCCCGCTCCAGGAGAGCACCGACACGGTCCGTGGCTGGAGGGGTGTTCCCGCTCCTCTAGCCCCCGCAGTACTGAGCCCCTTCCCTTCCTGGAAGGCACTTCATGAACGCCTCAGCCCCAGAGATCACCACCGAGGGTCCGGGAGGGGATTCGGTGAGAGAACGAGCATGATGGAAGAAAAGCGGATTGCAACTAGTGAGGAATAAGTGAACTGCAGGTGGGATCCTTGGCACGGAGCTTTGCGATCTAGGATGGTGTGGGATCGATCTCCCAGGTGGTCGCTCCCGATTCAGCCCCTGGGCTCAGGGCTGAACCCCCTGGCCACCAGTGTGTCCCCGGAGCCAGTGCCCACTCTGTGTGGGAACCGTCCCGTTTCTGCAGGGACAGCACGGCTTTGGCCACCTCCCTGTGAACAAATGGTGACATGGCTACTGTGCCACGACCTCCTCGAAATCGGAGAGGTGCCGCATCTGCTCTGCCTGCATGGAATGTCTGCGGAGAAGCTTCCTGTGGGCTCTCAGATCACCCCGCCTGGGCGAGCTGGGCGTGAGTGGCACCAGGGGCTTCAGCCCAGCAGCCAGCGGGGAGAGGGCTTTGCTGGAGCCAATGTCAGGAATCGGGGGGTTGGGGTTCACGTTCAGGGGGGGCAGATATCCTGGTCTTGTGTGGGAGATGTGGTCCAGCAGCAGGGTCCCGGATCCTCGCCTCTCCAGCAAGCTGGGTGGCCGGCGCCGGCCAGTGCTGGGCGATGTGCTGGCGCTGCCGGAGGGAGACTCACAGGAACCATCCAGCAAGGCCAGGTGGGACCCGCTCAGCTTCCTCCTCTCTGATGGCCCCTTCCCCACCTCGGTGACCTGGGAATCTCCGTTGTGTTCAGTGCCTGTCCTCCACCAGTGTGGAGTTTCCATCCCTGCAGGTGAGCTGGTGGCCGAGCTGGTGCTCTCTGGCTCCTCTGGGACCGTGATGCTCCGGGGCAGGCATGGGTGGGTGCTTGGGCTCTTCTCGTGGGTGGCTTTCCAAGCCAGTGGCCCCAGTGCCTGCTCATCCACTGGGGGGAAGAGAGAGGGGTCCCTTCCCTTGCTGCTGCTGCTCCGGGTGAGGGAGGGCTTTTTGGAGAGTGAGAGGTCACTGATGCCCGTGATGACCTCGTTGTCAGTGCAGACCCGCGTGTCATCGCGGTGCGCAGAGGCCGCCAGCACCGAGGGTGCCACCAGACCCCATGGCTCTGACCGCAGTCGCTTCAGTCGGGGCAGGTGGGCTCTCCGGGCAGCTCTCTGGCCCGGGGAGGGTGGCTCAGTGTCCCCAGTGTTTGAAGGGTGTGGGGTGAGAATGCTGCTCTCCTTCTCAGCAGGGGAAGGTGCTGAGATGGGATTTTTCAGGTGAGTACTGGAGGGGGCTGCACCCTCCTCCGGGGGAGGCCTCTCCTTGAACTCCAGCGCAGGGGCAACGTTCAGGTACTGCTTGGCAGTCTTGGTGCCAGAGGCTGATGTGTCCATGGTGATGATGATCACCTCCTTCCCTTTGGCTCTGCAGGCATTCAGGAGGTGCTGCAGCACAGCCTTGTCTTCAGCGTTGATGGCGTGGACCAGTGCTGAGGCTCCCGAGTGGTCTTCCAGGCTGGGGTCTGCCCCACTCTCCAGCAGCAGGGACACCACATCTCCCCCAGCCCCACGGATACAGGCATGCATGAGGGCGGTTTTCCCAGACTTGTCCTGGATGTTGGGATCAGCTCTGTTGTCCAGCAAGTACTTCACCATCTTGGCCTTGTGGATGCTCTGCTGGTCGACGTGCGTGGTGATGCAGGCCACCATCAGGGCAGTCTCCCCCTTCTCATTGCTCTCGTTGATGTAAGCCCCCCCTTCCAGCAGCAGCCGGGTCAACCGGAGCCGGCCGAGCCACACGGCCTTCAGGAGCGAGTTGCCCCCCAGCTCCAGCTCCGTCACTTCATCCATGGCTGCTGCTCCTGCTGGGTGATGGCAGTGGTGGCTGGTGGCTGTGGGGGGAACGATGGAGAAGAGGTGAGCCCCACTCCTTTGTCCCTGCCTTCCTGGGATGCCATGCTCTGGGCACTGCCCCACTTCCCACTGTCCCTCTGGACATGTCCACCCACCTTGCACAGACAGCTGCCTGGATGCCTTGGTTTCCCCGGGAGATCAGAGAGGTTCTGATGGTCTCCACCGGCCTGCTGTGTCTGGGGGGCCACAACACAAAGCCCACTAGAGACTGTGTGAACTTCCCCGATGGCTTCCTGGGCTGGAGCCGGGATCTCTGCTTCCTCACTGCTGGAGGGAAGGAGAAACAGCCACAGTCATGCTGTCTATTGTGTTTCCACTGCCCCCTGCTTCTACTGCCCCGCTGACCCCCACTCCCTGCTCCCACTGCCACCCACTCCTGCTGCCCCCGACTCCCTGTCTCACTCCTCAGAGTGTTCCTGGAGCCCTGAGCAGCCAGTGCCCCCAGAGCGCCCCTGGAGAGGGCACAAGCCTCCCGGCCCTTCCCCACCCCTCCGTGCCCTCCATGGGGATCCTGCGGCCCCTGGACCTGCGGTCAGTGCTCACATTGCTTCCAGCCCCTCCCAAAGCCGCTGACGGTACCACTCCCTGCCCGTGAGCTCCCCACGGCCCCTTCCCGTGGGGACCCCTCAGACCCGGGGGGAGACCCGGGCGTCGGTTCTCCCCCACTCCCGCCGGGACTGGTGTCCCCCGCGCCCCTCCAAGCCGCGGCCATCCCGCTTCCGCTCCCGCCGCCGCCCCCGGCTGCGGTGATGATGGTGGGGGGCGGCCGCTGCCCCCGGCCCGCTACCTGCTGTCCGGTGCCCGTGTCGGTGTCCGGTGCCGCCGTCCGGTGTTGGTGCCGCTGCCCCGTGCGCTGTGCCGGGGCTGATGCCGGTGCTGGTTCCTGGTGCCGGTGCTTGGTGCTTGGTGCCTGGTGCCGGTGCCCGGCTGTCGGTGCCAGTGCCCGGTGCCGCTGCCCGGCGCTGCGCGAGGAGGAGGGCGCGGGGGGGCGGCGCGTCCGCCCGCGGGTGGGTGCGGGGAGCGCGGGGCGGGGATGTCCGTGTGCTGGGGGGCTGGAGGGGTCTGTGTCCCTGCCGCCGGGCGCGGGGGAGCGTGTCCGTGTGCGGGGCACCGTGAGCGTGGGCGGGGGGGGGGTGAGGGGAGGGTGTCTGCGCCCACCCGTGCGGGGGTGTCTGTGTGGGGGGATGGGGTGCGAGTGTCCCTGCTCTTGGGGCTCTCCAGACCCCAAACTAGTCTGAGCCCACAGCTGTCCCCACCGGGAACAGGGGGAATTATGGCCCCCCTAAGCCCCCTCTGATGTCAATGACTCCGTGGTTTCAGCGCACATCTGGGAGAACCTGAGGGCACATCTGGGAGAACCTGAGGGCACACCTGGGGCACAGGAGTGCTCTGTGCGGCGCAGGAGAAGCTGAGGTCCCCGTGCCTGCTCCCCGGACAGAGCTGCCCTCAGTGCCAGGGCGATGTACCTGGACAAGCAGCAGTGTGCTGCCTCTCTGGCCCTCCTTTGTCCCCAGATCTCGCATCTGGCCAAGAACCTGCTTCCCAGCAGCTTCCTCCACTTTCCTCGGTGTCTCTTTTGGAGCAGTCCCAGCAGAAAGAGGGAAATTAGAGGAAGAGGGAAATGGTCACAGATGGCCCGGACCACCACCCTAACACCCATGGTTCTGTACTTCTGCAGACCATCACGACTGTGAGGATGTTTGTCATCACACTCTCTGTATCACATTAACATTTGGGGAAATCTCTCTTGTGGTTAATAAAATATAATCTAATATTGCAGTGCTCTTCATTCAGAGATGATGATGACAATGAGAATCAGAGCCAGCAGAAAAATTAAGTCAGTCTTATTCCATTAGGGAGCATTTGGCAAACCTTATGGCTGGTTCCTCCTGACTTGGTAACACAGACACTCTGCAGTACCTGCGTAAACTGGCCATAACCCCCCAAAAATGTGTTTATCTGTCCATTTTCTAATGCATGAGCACACCAGTTGTCTAAAATAAACGGCTTAACTCCTGAAAGCAAAAGAATATAAACACCTTAACAAAATAAACATCTTAAAAATAAACTGAAATCTGCAAATTTAGAACGGACAAGCTGTGGTGGCAGGAGGACCCCAGGCTGCCCAGCAATGGGGGTGCTACTCCAGCACCAGAAGAAGCCACTGCATCCCCCCAGTGGAGGGGGGTCTGCTCTGCTCCCAGGGCACCCCAAGATGGGTCAGGGATGGCAACACGGAGGGAGGATGTGTTTGTGGGGAAAGAGGGAAGGTCCTGGGTCCCTGGTGATTGCAATTAGGAGAATGTTGGAAGAAACGGTTGGGGAGCCGAGACCCCCACCTACAAATGCCCCTTCCTCCTCTGCCCCCTTGCTGCTCCTGTGAGTTGTCACCCCTGTGCTGGAGCCCAGGCTGGCTGGTCCTGGCTGGAAATCAGGAACGACCTGTCCTTGAAGATGTTAAAACCTGAGAGTTCCCTTTCCTGCTCCACCAGGCTGGACTCACCAGCTTCCAGGTGTCCATGGGGTGGGAGATGCCCCAGATGGGAGGGACGAGCATGGCGATGCCAGCTCGGTTATGCCAGTCCTGGGAGCTGGGACCTCTGTGGAGGGGAGCAGGAATTGCCCCTGCGTGCTGCCAGACGTCCTCAAATCTGCCCCAGCCATGCCCTGGCTTTGCAGAGCCAATGTGTCCACTTATCTTCATCCTCCTTGTCTTCCTCACCAGTATCTGTGCCATCCCTGAGGATGCCATGGCAACGAGGCCGCAGGGATGACTGTTGGAGAAGCTGCAGCTCTGTGCAGGGCTCTGAGCCATGGGTTTGATCTCAGCAGTGCCCGTGCAGCCTTGGGGGCAGCAGGATGGGGTCCAGACATGATCAGTTTGGGACAAGACTGGGATGAGGGGGCTTTGAGGTGGCTGGGTGTCACCACAGAGTGTTCTGCCCACATGGAACAGCCCTGGCAGGGTGTGGAGGGCTGGGCAGTCACTGGAAGTGCTGCTGGTGATACCAGTCCCCTGTCACATGGGTGATACTGGTACCCAGAATCCTCACCTAGTCAGGGGGCTTCTTTCTCCAGGCAGGGCAGAGAGAGGCAGAGGTGACAGAACTGTGTGACTGAAGAGAACATCAGAGATGCTGAATGCTTTGTGGGGCCATCCCAGGACTATCCCGCCTGGATGAGCAGCCAGGGAGCTGTCATCCCTTTATTAGAACCTGCTGAGGTTATGGTTAGTCAGGCCCAGCCTGGAGAAGAGGGAGCTGCTTTCTGGGACTGTAATGGGGCTGTCTGGTCTCTGTGGGGTGCGGTTGTGGTTCCCAGGGCACTTGTGGGGGCTGCAGTGATGCCTTGTGGGGCTGAGATTGTGGGAGCAGGGACAGGATGGTGAGGAGCTGTTGGCTCCATGTTCTTCAGCCCTGGAGGAGCTGCAGCTCCTGGCTGAGAAGAGCGGGGTCTGTCTCCTGGGCAAGGGTCTTGTCCCAAAGTATCATGTCCTGGCACCTTCGGACTCCCAGCTCAGGCACAGGTAGGGTGCCAGTGCAGGCTTGCCAAGGGCTGAACCAGTCCCGTCTCCTGGGACGCACCCGGTGCTGGCAGGTTCTATTTTGGGTGCTTTGCCGAGGGCTGTGTGAGTTATTCCTGCCAGCTCATCCCTGCACGGCCACCGTTTCACTGTTTATAGCCACACTCCTGGGGGCTGAGCGCAGGCATGGGGGAGTTCAGCATTCCGGGGGGAACCACTGGCTCTGCTGCTGATGCTGCTGCTACCTAGGGCACAGCCCAGGTCCCCCGACCTGTGGGACACAGTGGGGCTGAGCCTGAGCGCAGGGGGTCCCAGCCCACCAGAGTTCGGCCCCAGCCATGCCCCTCCTGGGGTTTCACGGAGGAGAGGGTCCAACCATGCCCTCAGCACCTTGTTTCCCCTTAGATGTAAGCAGAGCTGGAGCCTGGGTCAGGTTTGTACCTGCTTTAATTGGGACCCTGATTTCCCCTGCTGGAAAAATGGGTGTGCCAGAGATCAGTCAGCTAAAGTCAGCCCTGCCACCTACTGTGGCCATGCAGTGCTTCATACTGCTGGTCCTTGTCCCCTCTGGTCCCTGGCTTTGGCCGGACAGTTGAGCTGGCCATGGGGAGACATTGCCCAGCACAGTGGCACCTTGGCCAGGCTGGGGACGCAGCAGCTCACCACAGCCTGGGGCACCGGGATGGATGGAGAGGCGTCTGTGTGACTCCACATCTTGTGGCATTGCCAGGGGCACGGGGAGTTGGCATAGATCTCTGGGACCAGAGGGGGTGTCCAAGGGGACCTGAAGTGGGTGATGCAGTGGGTGATGATGCAGTGGCTGATGCAGCGGGTGATGCAGTGAGTGATGATGCAGCAGGTGATAACAGTGGGTGATACAATGGGTGATGAAGTGTGTGATGCAGTGGATGATACAATGGGTGATGCAGTGCTTCTGGAAGAGACTGCATCACCCAAAAGCAGCTGCATCATCACAGGGAGCGGCTCTGATGTCTCTATGGCAACCGTGGGGTAAAAATAGTGCAGCAGCTTTAGGGAGCTGTCAGGGCCTGGCAGGGATTGCTGCTGGGATGGGTGCGTGGGGAGCAGGGGCTCAGCAGGGAGCAGGGGCTCAGCAGGGAGCAGGGCTTGCCATGCTGCCAAGAGCTGCTGCCCTACCAGGACTGCTTTGGGGCCTTTGACAACCGAGGGAAGGAGGAAACAGGGTGTGGGGCTCTGGGTATAGGGCTCAGGACGTGGGGCTCAGGAGGTAAGCACAGCAGCACAGAGCCCCTGACTGCTTCTGCACTGACCACCTGCCTGTCCCCTCTGCCTGTCCTGGCTCCTGACTGAGGGGATGGTGACAGCTCTTTGCACACCAAGGTCTGTAGGTGCACAAATGCAAAGGATTTCCTGTGTCCCGATCACACCTGCACTCTCACTGCTGTCCTGGTGAACTTGGATCCAAGGCTGGATCTGTGTCAGACTGGCAGCTCTGTAGCTGCACTGGCCACCATGGACCTCACAGGTGACTGTGCCTGCTGTCCTCTCCCTGAGCTGGGGACTTCCATGCCTGTCTGAGGCATGAACAAAGTTTCAACCTTTCCTGTAAGTGGGAGGGTTCGGAGATGGGTGGGATAGGGATCTCTCCAGACTCTGCTCCACAGTGTGGGGAGTTGGTTTGACTCAGACTCTAACAAATTGCTGAAAGGTCTGAAAGTAGGACCGTGGTGGTCTGTGGCACTGAGCAGCCAGAGAGGCTCCCTTTTGAGCCACTGGTGGCATTTGCTCAGTTGCTGGGCCATGGAGAGTGGCAGCTTCTGTCCCTTGGACCCTGAGCACTGGGTTCTGGGGAGCTGGGCTGTGGGACCGAGCAGGATGCAGGTGATGGGCTCTGGGGATGCTGTGGGGCTCTGAATCATCCCCCCTCACTGGGAGCAGGGCTGGGAGCTGTCCTGGTGGAGGGAGGGGCAGGGGGTAGTGTTACTCTCCCTGTCCTTGCCCTTGGCTTCCTGTGCCTCTGTGTCCATCACCAGAGCCCCAGGTACCCCGTTCCCCTCTCCTTCCCTCTCCCAAACCTGCAGTTGCTGTTGCCTTGACAACGCATCTCTCTCCCTGCACTCCTCCATGCTTTTCCCTTTTTAATCTGCAATTCTTGCACCTCCACGGTGGGTTTTTCACCTGGATGTGCTCCAGAGGGGCAGCAGAGAACCCCTTACATTGAAAGACTGGGAGTGCCTTGACACCAGGGTGGCAATCACCAGATCCTGGCAGGAGGGAATGAATATCTGTGGGTGGTGGTGGAAGATGAGGCCAGTTGTGCTGTAATGGGTGAATCACTGAGTCCCAGAATGGTTTGGGTTGGAAGTGACCTTAAAGCTCATCTCATTCCAACCCCCTGCTGTGGGCAGGGACACCTTCCACTATCCCAGGTTGCTCCAAGCCCTGTCCAGCCTGGCCTTAGACACTTGCAGGAATGGGGCAGCCACAGTTTCCTGGGGAGGCATAGAAGGGATGGAGTGACAATGCAATCTGGTGATTATTTACCAATTAAGATGAGAGTGTGTGGTGATGTGGCAGGGAGAAAAAATTGCTTGGACTCTCTGGGCACTGTGTTTATTGCTTGTGGCAATGGGCAATAATTTCCTTGTGGTTTTGGGAGTCTTTCCATGGGTTTTCTGGTTTTTGGATAGGTGATTGATTCCCTGCTCTGAGCTCCTGGAATCAATGCTGCAGCTCCGATCCTGGCAGGGCACAGGTGCTGAGGTCTGATGCGTGCCTTGCCGTGGGAGGGGGATGCAGACCGCAGCTCTCACTCAGCACTCTCCGGTATTTTCTTAATATTATTAAACTAAGTTTTATAAATATGCATGGCAAGAAAATCAATGCAAAAATATTCAATTCTCTCATTTTGCTTTTTTAATTTTAGAAACTTGTTTTCTCTCGAGAAGCCATTACAATGCTCTTTGGGTTGTGTTTAACTCCTAATTCTGATAAATCCTCACTGGGAACAGCAACAGGGAAATGTCAGTGCCTGGTCCCTGGGAATGGCAGAGCTGTGGGGCTCCAGATTGAACTGGAGATAAAGCCCAGGATCTGGGCAGCTGGATCTTGATTCAACCAAAGCTGAGGGATGAAATGTCTTCAGCCTGGAGAAGAGAAAGCTCTGGGAAGACCTTAGAGCTCCTTCCAGTGCCTAAAGGGGCTCCAGGAGAGCTGAAGAGGGACTTGGGACAAGAGTCTGGAGTGCCAGAACAAAGGCAGAATAGCTTCCCACTGCCAGAGGGCAGGGTTAGACGGGATATTGGGAAAGGATTTTTCTCAGTGAGGGTGGGGAGGCCCTGGCACAGGGTGCCCAGAGAATCTGTGGCTGCCCCATCCCTGGCAGTGTTCCAGGCCAGGTTGGATGGGGATTAGAACAACCTGGGATAGTGGAAGGCGTCCCTGCCCGTGGCAGGGGGTTGGAATGAGATGAGCTTTAAGGTTCCTCTCAACCCAAACCACACTGCACCCTCTGCCACCACTGTGACACAGTGCGTGCTGCACCCTCTGCTGTCCCGTGGCTGCTGGCAGGTGAGGAGAGGCGCTGAGCGGAGGCAGGAGAAGATCCAAGTTTGCACTCCTCGGAGTGTGTGTCGGAAGAGAACTGATCCGTATTTAATGACAGAGCAGTGCAATAACCTGCAATTAGCTGTGCTCAGTGCCTGTGGGGGCGGCGCTCCCCTGCAGCACCGGGGTGAGCGGTGCTGCGCTGCGCCCGGGGCCAGTGTCGCTCCTCTTCCCTGGGGGTGGCAGACCTCCCACCCCAGCACAGCCCCCCGTGGGGCTCTGGCCTGCCCTGTGCCCTGATGGGGGCTTGGCTGCTGCCCCCTTTGTGTCTCATGTCTGTGGGGTCCCCCCTGAGCACTTGACTCCTGTGCCCCCGGTGCCAGTGCCTGTATAGCCATTGCTTGTTTCCCTCCTTCGAGAGGCGTTCCGAGGGAGGTAGTTGGCCTCTTGGTGATCAAAGGCACGTGTTGTGTCCAGTGGATTGGCAAGGGACCCCACAATGAACCCCTGTGTGGCTCTGCCTCCCCCAGAGCTCCCAGCTGTGTGTGCTCCGTGTGGGATGGAGCATGGAGCATGGAGCATGGAGCAAACGCAGGTAGCCACAGGCACAAGAAACGACCCCTCAGCAGTGCTGGGGCAGCTTCACGCTTTTCCCAGACGTATCTCCCCCTGTTCCCACAATGCCTGTAGACGTGCTGCCACTCCGGATAGAGCGGGCAAGTATCCCAATTCCCCGTCCTGTCCCCCTCCGGGGAGAAAGCAAGTTGTGCTGGTGGGCTTTGCTGGGAAAGGATTGTGGGGTGGATGAGGGTATTGGTGCTGGCTTGGCTGGGTTGGGAAGAAATTCTTGGGCACTTTGGTGCCTGCCCTTGCAACCAGTTACCTCTGTTATCAGGGCGCAGGCGGGCAGTGAGGGTGTAGCACATGCTGCCCACAGCAGGCTCGGTGCAGGCAGGACCCACATTGCCCATGGCAGGCTCGGTGACCTTCAGCCTGGCAGCACCAGGGCTGTGGCTGCAAGGGAGGGGGCTTTGCTTTCCCACTGGGAATGCTGTGGGTGGGAGGGGTGGGCTGTACTAGACCTGGGGTCACCTACTGCAGAGTGAAGTGGGCTGAGGCAGGGCTGGGAGGGACAGGGACACGAGGGACGGTGGAATGTGCAGGGGCCGCAGGACACGCGTGTCCCTGCAGCCGTCCCTCGCCCTGTACCGGGCTCCGGGTGCTTGGCCCCAGCTGCCCCAAGGGCTGCGTCAACTTTAATATCTCTGCTGAGTGAAATTTCCTGGTGCGGCTTTCATGTCCGCTAGGACACTTATGAAATATCCGGCTTCTGTTTTTTTCTGAAGAAGTGGAATTTCCTATTCATGACTTTAATATCAGGACTACGTGCTCAGGGCGAGAAGCGGCTGCGCGGCAGCAGCACCGGTGCTGGCTCAGCCATCGCCCCCCCTCTGCCCCGGCTCCCCCCGGCCGCGCTGCCCTGGCCCGGCTCCCCGCGGCCGGGGCTGGGCTGGGGCCGGCGCGGGGAATTCGGCTGCCTCAGGAGTTTTCCGGTGGCGCTAAGCCGTCTTTTCATGGCTGATCACCCCACCTGCCACGGGGCAAAGCCAAATACACACTGACAACCCGCCGGCGGCTGTTTGCAGAGGGATCACATGAGGTCCCGGCCCCCCGCTGAACCCCTCATGCAGAAGCGGCTGTCAGAAGGCAGGCACTCACACCTGGAGCTCCTGGAGGCTCCAGGAGCTCACCCCATCCATTTCAGGGTTCCCGGTAGCTTCAAGCACTCACCCTGGCTAGTCTGAGTCTCCTGGAAGCTCCTGGTGCTCCCCAGAGAAGACCCCCAGTGCCAAGGGATGCCATGACCGCTCCAGTTTTGTCCCTAGACCAACTCCCAGTGGGATGTTGGGGATAACCTTCCTCTTCCCTTCTTCATTTTGTGGGTCCTCTGCCACCTCCACACCTCCCTGGGCAACAGGAGCAGCCGGAGGGGCTGTGTGGGCGGTGTGTAGAGCAGTGCTCTGCCCCTCCGGCTCCCGGGGGACGGGTGGGCTGGGGGGAAATCCTGGGACTCCCAAGTGCTCCGAACCCACTGGTGCTAGCCCACTGCGTTATCTGCCCAGAGCTGTGGTGTGGGGGGTCACATCCTGCCCCCATTGGCCTGGGTCCAGAGTCACTGGGGGGGAGAAAAAGCCATTGATGAAGGGAGACAGAGCCTTGTCCCAAATACTGACACTTCCCTCTCTGCTCCAAGAGGATGCTCCGGAAATGGCGCCTCAGAGCCCTGGATTCCTGGCCATGGTGGAGGCTGCTGAGGGGCCACCTGCAGTCGGGGGGAGCACCCAGAGCACAGTCCAGCTCTCCCCAAAGGGTTGCAGTGGGAGAAAGGAGCCGTGTCTGGTGTGCCTCAGTGTGGCCACCAGATAGGCCCGGGGCACCAAGACTCCTGCATCGGGGCTGCGCCTCCAAGTCAGTGTCCGGGGCCAAGCCAGGGGTCAGGATGGGGCCCAAGCTCGGGAGCAGGAGGGTCTGGGTTTAAGGGCGCCTCCCCTCTCCAGGCCAGCCTGTGCACGCCGTGCCTGACGTGGATCTGCTCCTCCACTTTGATCCCTGCCCTGACGCCTGCACCTGGAAGTTAAGGGGACCTGGGGCACCCACCCCTGTGAGGCTCTGGGATCCCCCTCCAGCCTTTGTCAAGCAGCAGGGTGTGCAGGGAGCTGCAGGAGAGTTCTGTGGGGGTGGCATTGTTTTTGGAGAGCCCCGTGGGGCTGCAGTAGTCGAAAGCTGTGGGGGTCATATGGGGCCAGGGCAGCCCTGGACTGTGGGCCATGCAGCCGATGGGTTTCGGCCAGGCCAGGCTGCATCCCCTATGGAGAGAAACCTCCTCCTTGTGCTGGTGCTGGCTCTTTCCTCTCCACCCAGCCACGCATCCATGAGCAAGCACCCCAGAATGCCAGCATGCTGGCACACATGCTGCAAAACACTTTAGTGGAGGCAGGAAAGATCTGACTTATGGGAATAGATGGAAAACTGGGAAAAAGAGGATGGACCTATGAAGGGATTCCTGAGTGCTTTAGAGCATCGGTTTGCCATGCAGGGGCAGCCTCTGTGGGACCCCTGGTGACCCCAGGCTTGGTGGGACACGGGCTGTGCCGCAGCAGCACCCCAAGCCGGATGGGAGCACAGGGCTCTGCCGAACAGACACCCCCTTACCTCATCCTGGGGTTCGCTGCCTTTGTCCCTCTGGGATGTTCATCATTTGCTTCATCTGCTGTGGCTGGAGACGGCTGGCAGGAACTCACCTAGAAAGTCAGGGAAATGTTGGGAATAAATAGCATTTAACAGGAATAATTCCAAGCACAGGAAAGCACAGGAGTTTTACACTCATTTCTTACTTTTATAATTAATCTTTACATTGCTCCCAAAGAATTCCAAGCTGGCTTCACTGAAACACAAGCAAACAGTAACACATTAAAAAGCATTTCAAGACCTTTTCCAAAAAGATGCATTTTCCTGATGGAGACCTGCTGCAGATGCTGAAAGGGAAAATCCCGGAGTGACGGGACCTGCCAGGCTTTAGTGAAAAAAGATACTTCTGTATCCCCTGCATTTGCTTTGCCGTCGGTTTATCCTGCGCCAGCATCTGGAGCCGCACAGGCACGGATGCCTGCTGCAGCTGGAGCCGCAGCCGGAGCCGGGATAGCCCGGGGGCCACTAGGGGCCAGCGTGTCAGGACGGTCGCTCGTGTCACTCGCATACCCTTATCAGTTCTCCGTCCAACAGTTACAGTGAAGAAGCTGGGCTGGAAAAGTGATAAGGGCACGAGAATGGCCTCAGGAGACGTTCCCCCCGGAACTGTGGGATATAAACCCCAGGAAGACAGCCGGCGAGGTAATGAGGGGATAGAGGTTGGGGTATCATCGAGTGTCTCTTCTCCCGGTCGGCGTTGTCTGCGGGGAGCGGGACGGCGGCGGGAGGCGTCGTGGGGACCTCGGGGTGCCGCAGCCCAGCCTGCCCGCGCTGCCCGCAGCGAGTGCCCCGCGCCCCTGGGCTCCCTCTGCTCCAGCCCCCCGGACACTCCCCATTCACAACTTTCATAACTCAGTCCCCTCCCTGCGGGGAGGGACCGTCCCCCTGGGCCGCGCGCCCGCGGGGCTGAGCCGGCACCCGGCCGGCGGGGCGCGGGTGGGACCTGCCCGCCGCCGGATTAAGCTGAATAAATCGCGGGGGTGCAGCCGGGAGGATTCGTCTGACGCTGCAGAAAGGCACCCACAGCCGCCAGCTGAAAGGTCCCCAGCTTGCCACTGCCGCGGTGCCGTGGGACCGAGGCTGGGGGTGCCCCGATCCCGAAAGGCAGGAAAACCCCATCCTGGCAGGGGAAGGGTCTGGTACCACTGTTCCTACTCTAGCTGCTCAGAGAGGTGTTGGGGCCCCTGTGCCAGTGGTGACACCCCATCCTGTGCCCCAAGGCAGTTCCCCCTGTGTCACCATGTTCCCACCCTGTCCTTCAGCTCTTTCCTGAGTAGCTCCTGCCATCCCATGCTCGAGGAGAGCAGCTGAACCTGGTCTGTCCAGGTCAGTCATGGGCAATCTTTGCCACGCAGCAGAGCCAAGGATGTCTGGGGGGGCCATGATCAGCCCTGGTCACCAGCACCTTCACTTTGGAATGCCCCAACCCTCCTGTTTTCAGCTCCAGTGCAGCCGAGGCTGGAGCTGAGAAATCCAGATCTCCACTCCCATCTTGGGCATGTGTGAACTTGCCATGGCATTGGGCCGCTCCATGCAGGCGTTAGCGAGCAGCAGGAACGGTCCCACACCAGGCGCGTGAGGGGACTTGGGCTGGGCCAGAGATTCTCCTGGTGTGAGCCAGCGGCACACGAACCCCCCGAGCACTCCGGGGTGGTGCCAGGCGGGTTCTCCTGGCTCAACCACCCTACGGCCAGGGACCTCCTGTCCTTTGGTCATGGATGTACACGGGGTTTGACAGCAGCCATGAGAAAGGCGGGGGTGAAAAAGCAACCGTCAATACCAGTACCTTGTGTTCATTCAGGTGCTCTACATCCTCCCTGTCCTTCTCCCAGCTTCTCCTTCCTCCTCACTTGCTGCTTCCCAGGGCTTTGCTGCCCTTTCCCAAGCACGCAATGAGCACAGGATGACATTTCAGGTGGAATAGTGTATTTTTTTCCAAATGAAAACATCTCTATAGCTCCTGTTGGAGGAGAGTGAGCTGTGGGAACTCCTGCATGCACAGGACATCAAGGCCTATGTTCCCGGTGGCCATGGGCTCCGAATGGCTGTGGCCATGATTCCTTCTGGTTTTGGTCTAGGTTTTTTGCTGCTCAAAGGACAAAAGATGGTGATGGGGCCAGTACACCTGGCATACGGTGTGGCGAGGCAGCTGGAGCCACTCTTTGTCCCTCAGCCTCTCAGCACTTTTTGGGGGGCTCATCTGAGGCTGTCACCTTGGGGAACATCAGCTGTCCTGTGGGAAGGGCACAGAGGTCTCCAGCTTGGCTCCCTCAGGGATGGAGACTGCCCAAGTGCCCAGGGCCCCATGAAGCCCTTTTGCACTCAGCATGAGCTCCTGGCATCGGGCGTGGATTTGTGCCGGACCCTGTGCACACACATCCCACTGACTCAGGAGCTTCCCTGTGCTCCAGCTGCCCTTCCCATGAAAGCACTGCTGGACATGTTTCACTGACTGGAGTTACCTGTACCCTGCCAGGCTGTGTGCCAAGGAGACACTTGCTCCCAGCTGGGAGTGCACCAAAAGGCACCATGGCCTCCCTGGCTCTGCGTGCACAGAATTTGGATTGTTGGGTGAGGCCGCATCTGCCTTGGCTGGAAGGGAAAAACCACCCCATTGAAAACATTTGTGAGGGGAGGAGGAGGAGAGGAGACACGTTTCCCTTCGTGGCCTTGTAGAACCTGGGGATGCCAGGGGTTCCAGGGAGGAGCACCCTGTACCCGCACACCCCAACTGCTCTGCTGGGGAACACGTTCAGGTGCCAGCTGTGTCCTGCTGTTGTCCCAGTGCCAGATGGTCGCAGCTCAGCTCATCGTGGTGGGGACAGTGCTGTGGTGCAGAGCACGACTGGAAGCCCTGCTAGCCTAGATCAGGTCAAGCTGGATCAATGTCACCTTCACAGGGGTCTGTGTGTGGGATGTAGGTCTGTGCCCATGAGCACAAGTGCCAGCAGAGACATCCTGTCCCTGCAGTATTTCCGGGGTCTTTCCTGGACAGAGAGGGGGATATGACCACCCAGCACTGTGCTCCCTGTGTCTCCCAGTGCTGGGACACTGTCCTTTGCCCCTTGACCTGGGATCTGCCCCACCAGCGCCACCCCATAGAGTAGGGGAGATGGGGAGATGATGATAATCATGTCCTCTCTGTTTCGGATGGTGAGGGAGAGGGGAGTATGACAAACCTGGGCTACACCAAAGGGCTGTAAGACCATCCCTCTAGTGCAAGGTGTCCATGTCCAATGAGCACCTCCTGCCCAAACTTCCCCTCCCCAAGGACCCCCTGCTTAAGCCAGGGCATGGCCACAGCCTTTCTCCTCCCAGTTCTGATGAGTCTCAGGCAGGTTTGGAAAAACTTTGTGTTCTAGGGAGCAGCCAGCCCCAGTCCTACAGCATTGCTGGTGGCTCTCAGGGTGCTCCCACCTGCCCCAGCATCACTGAGTCCCTCCCCAGCACGGTGGGAACTGCAGCAGCCAGACAGGGCCCGCGGGGCTGGCTGCGGCCAGAGCCAAGGCTTTGATCTCCCTGAGCGGCTACTGGACAAGCACAAAAACACAGTGCAGTCCCGGGTCCCGTGTTGGTTTTGGTGATTATGTAGCTGAGCGGCTGAGGGATGTGAACATTCAGTCCAGAGTAAACAAGGCTTGCTCCCAAAATAGGCTGCTTGGCACAGGCTGCTCGTTCCCGTGATGGCAGAGGGGCTGCTGTCCCCAAAGCAGGACAGCAATGGGCTGGGGGGATGAGCAGGTGAGGCTGTGATATCCCATCAGGTCCTAGTTCTGCATGATTGTCCCATCATGTCCTGGCTCTGTGGGAGTCATGAGGGGCTGGTGCCTTGGGTGCCGAGCAAACGTCTGCCACTGCTGCTCCCATCAGCAGGTTTATTTGTGCTGCCTGTCCCCCCCATATACCTCTGTTATTAAAGCGTGAGAGTTCTCCCGCTGCCCCGGAGAGCGGGGAGAGGCTGGCGGGGGGGGGAGGGGGGGAAAATCCCCCTGAGGTGGGAGGAAATTGCAAATACCTCCGAACACATCCCTCTCCTGGCGCTCCCTGCTCAGAGGAGCCGGACGGTACCCCTGAGGGTATGGAGGGCCCTGGCACGTCCCACCAGCTCCACCGACTGCAGCGGCCCCGTGTCCTGTGGGCACCTCGGGGTCATGTGCCAGGACTGGCAGCGGACTGAGCTTCCCGAAACTCCAGCTGAGATCTGCGCTCGACTGCTTGGAAGGGACCTCACAGACCATGGCGTTCCACCCCCCTGACGCGAGCAGGATCTAACGCAAACCTTCCACTCGACCAGGTTGCTCCGAGCACTGTCTAACCTGGCCTTAAACACTTCCAGGGAAGGGGCAGCCACAGCTTCTCCCCTGGCCAGGTGCTGGGGCTGGGTGGCTGCGTGCCGGGTGCCGTGCCGGGTGCGGTGCCGGATGCGGTGCCGGGTGCGGTGCCCGTGGTGGCA
This sequence comes from Corvus moneduloides, assembly GCF_009650955.1. NCBI lineage: Eukaryota > Metazoa > Chordata > Aves > Passeriformes > Corvidae > Corvus > Corvus moneduloides. The sequence goes on along the minus strand of NC_045488.1, from coordinate 12,762,765 downwards.
GTGGGGCTGCACTGCTTCCCGCAGCCACTGGATGTCACCTGCAATATGGGCTGTGCGCAGCACAGCTCGGACACCGCACGGCTCTGATCCCACGCGGCTCTGACCCCACACAGCTCTGACAGCGCTCATACATTCCAGTGCTCCTCCCGCTGCTCTGGACACCACACTCACTTCATCAGGCTCGGCTCCTGCTCGACTGGTCCTGGCTCGGAGTTGTGTCTGTTCCCACTGACACATTTCCCATTCGATCTCCCATTTGGGATTTCCCATGTGGGATTCCCACAACCTCCACCAGCCCTGGGGCCCGCGGTCTCGGTCCCCAGGGCTCTGCCCCGGTGACTCAGGGGGCTGTTTGCACGTGGGGTGAGTGGGAACTGCAACATCACCGACTCTCTAACGGCACAGGCTGGGAATACAACACGCTTCCGTTTGGCATTTTTTCCCCTAGAGGGCAAATTATTCCTTGTTAAGGTTCATATTGCCATCCACATTGTTCTGCTGTGGTGAGATGCTGCCTTTTAACACCCAAGTTTAGGAATTGCAAGAGAATCACAGAATCCTGGAATGATTTGGGCTGGAAAGGACTTCACAGACCATCTCGTTCCACCTCTGCCATGGGCAGGGACACCTTCCACTAGAGCAGGTTGCTCCCTGTCCAGCCTGGCCTTGGACACTTCCAGGGATTCAGGGACAGTTACAGCTTCTCTGGGCAACATGTGCCACGGCCTCCCCACCCTCACAGGGAAGAATTTCTTCCCAAGATCCGACCCAAACCTGTCCATACCTGGCTGGTTACCAGCCCGGTGTCATTCCAACCAGGTACTCACCAGCCTGAGGGGGCAGAGCTAATGCACCCCCCAATGCCAAACTATCACTGCTCCTTGCTTTTTCCACGCTCAACCGAAGTAAGTGAAATCCTGCTCCTGATGGGTTTCCAGCATGACCAAGGAAAACGCTGGTTCAGCGCAGCTGGGGATCCCCTGTGGCCGCCCCAAGGCTGCGGGTTGGGATGTTGGGTGCCAGCAGTGCGCAGAGGGGCAGCAGCAGCACCAGGAACCTGCTCTGGGGGCAGGGGGAGTCCTCCCCAGGCTCTTGCAGCAGATGCTGTGTGAGGGAAGGGAATGCAACTGGTACCACGATCCTGGGGAGAGGGACGAGCAGCGCTGGGCCATCGCTGAGCTGTGCGGTGAGATGCAGGTGGAGCCAGAGCCAAGTGCTGCAGCAGAAAGTGCTGGGATTTGGGAAAACATGTTTTTCCCATAACCTCCTACTCAGCTGTTGCAGGAGGAGGGTGAGGAGCTGCAGTGTGCCCAGCACTCTGACTGCCCCTCTCCCCAGTCAGCCTGAGCATCGTGACTGCAGAGGGGTTGGCTCCGGGAACATCCAGGGAAAAAGAAATGAGGAGCCCTGTGTTCAGAGCCCTGTCCCTGCACTCAGAGCCCCCTACGCTGTGTTTGGAGCCCCCTCCCAGCACAGCCCTGTGGTGTTTGCCGCAGGCAGGCGGCACCGGCACTGTCCCAGCCTCCTCCCTGATGTGAGTGTCAGGGCATCCTCTGCATTTCTGGGCTTTCCAGAAGAATGAAAATTGAATAAAGGATCAAAGGTCAGTGAGCAGGAGAGCAGAGTATTTCTGGAAAGCCCAGCAGCGGCGATTGCTCACAGCCTGGCACACATGGCCGGTGCTGGCTGGGCATGGCTGGACTGGCACTGGGGAGGGTGACAGCCAAGGGGCTGCCCCACACCAGGGATGACACCCGACCTGAGTGGACAGTGCTTGTGGGGACAGCCCTGGGTCCCATGAGGGTCATCCCTAGCTTTGGGTGGGCATTCAGAAAGTGAGGTACAACCTGCTGGAGCAAGACCAGGCGAGGCCATGGAGATGCTCTGAGGGCTGGAGCCCCTCTGCTCTGGAGCCAGACTGGGAGAGCTGGGGGCATTCACCTGGAGAAGACAAGGCTCTAGGGAGACCTTAGAGCTCCTTCCAGGGCCTAAATGGTCTCCAGGAGAGCTGAAGAGGGACTTGGGAAAAGAGCCTGCAGGGACAAGAGCCTGGAGGGACAGGATACAGGGAATGGCTTCTGGCCAGAGGGCAGGGATAGATGGGATATTGGGAAGGGATTCTTCCCTGGGAGGGTGGTGAGGCCCTGGCACAGGGTGCCCAGAGAAGCTGTGGCTGCCCCTGGATCCCTGGCAGTGTTCCAGGCCAGGCTGGACAGGGCTTGGAGCAACCTGCTCTAGTGGAAGATATCCTTGCCCATAGCAGGGGTGGAACAAGGCGATCTGTGAGATCTCTTCCAACCCAACCCATTCTGGAATCCTGTGATACAGCAACTGCTTTCCCCTCTCCCGAGAGCTCAGTGTGTCTCTAACAGGCAGAGCCACTTCTCGGTTGTGCTGCAGGTGTCTCTGGAGCAGAGCTGAGTGAGCACTCCCTGCACTTTTCTGATTACAATCTGGATTAAAGTAGAGTCTAATATTCTATAGGATAAATGAATATCTTGACAAAGGACCCACATCATGAGAAGCTGGTGCAGTCAGACAGTCCCTCTGTAACTCCTCATATCAGAGGTGCTCCGTGGCTCATGAGTCAGACTCCATTTCCCAGTCAAAGCCTCCTTGTGCCCCTGCCCCACAAAAACACACCCAGGCCCTCCAACTGGGCATAGGGCTTGGCCAGTGACACCATCCAGGATGGGGTGACCGTAAGACCAGCTCTCTCCCCCAACCCCATGTCCCCCGAGGCTCCAGGGACTCCGGCTGTGCGTGGGCTCAGCCCACGGGCACTTCTCCTCGGTAGCTTTGGCAGGGGACAGGCTCCTCCTCTTTCCTCATTCCCATTTATTTTTGGCTCCCAAGTTGTCATAAATGATTTGAGCTCAACAGTTTTTAAAATTTGAACTCCAAACAGCTATTTAAAGCCTTGACAGGATGCAAGAGTGTATTAGGAGTTTATTTTTAGAGCCTTTCTTAGGGTGAGAGGCTCACTCAGCATCACTTGCTCCCCAGTGATGGACTGAGACCAGCATGGGAACCCCACTGAGCACCGTGGGGCTGTGAGGGGGTGATGCCCTGGGTGGGGGAGCCATGGCAGGACCCCGGTTCCTTGGTGCCGAGAGGAGCCAAGCAGGCACAGAGTGCCCAGTTACCAGCTTCTTGGGATCAAGCACTGCAAAGCAAAATGGATTTGATTGGAAAGGGCTTTGAATGTGCCAGTGCTCAAAGTTCTTGTGATTCATATAACAATTAATTAGCTTGTTGAAGATCTTAAAACTTCTGTTAATTAGAGGTTGATGTTAATCTGTATCCTAGTGCTTCAGGATGGAGGAATCTTCCCAAACAACACTCTCTGTGCACTGTTCCATTCTGACCTTGTGCACGTGGATTCTCCTCCCAGTGTGCACCAGTTCTGGTGGCCTCACACATTTTATTATTCTTTTCTTTTTTCTCTTTTCTTTTCTTTTCTTTTCTTTTCTTTTCTTTTCTTTTCTTTTCTTTTCTTTTCTTTTCTTTTCTTTTCTTTTCTTTTCTTTTCTTTTCTTTTCTTTTTTTCTTTTCTTTTCTTTTCTTTTCTTTTCTTTTCTTTTCTTTTCTTTTCTTTTCTTTTCTTTTCTTTTCTTTTCTTTTCTTTTCTTTTCTTTTCTTTTCTTTTCTTTTCTTTTTCTTTTCCTTCATTTTGTTTTATTTTATCCTGACTATTGTTCTGATCTGGGATTTTTTTTTGGCCTGCACTTAATTAGTCATAATTCAGAGGTTTTCATAAGTCACACACTGCACATGCTGAAGTGCTAATGAGGCATTTCCATGCTGAATCACCAACTAATGATTTACCATGATGGTTTTGTTATTAAATCCGCAACCCCTGGCTCTGGCGAGCAGTGCTGGGAGACGCCTGTTTGCTAATACACGGAGACAGTGGAATGCAAGCAGAAAATATTATGAACTCGTCATCAGAGCACTGACATATTGATGTGGCACCTGCACCTGCCTGCAGGGTTTTCCAAAAAACGCTGGTGAGGAAGCCTGACAGATTGGTTATCCGCAGATCCAGGCTCCTTGTTGAACACACTGCAGCCAAGCTCCCGCACACCCAGGGACACAGGAGTGCATGGGAAACACGCTGGCTGTGGGAGTGGGGAGGGAACCACGGGCACTCACCCCCATCCCCTGGTCCACTCCCCCCATGGACCCCTGAATCCCAGCCTGACCCACGGGGAAAGGGGGCTCCCAGGGGCTGGGCTCTGCACCACCCTCCCTTACCAGGGTGCAGTTTCCAAGCATGAGGGTAACTGAGCCCATCGTGGTACCCAAGGACATCCCCGTACCCAGGCACTTCCTGGTACCTGAGGGCACCCTGGTACCCAGGCACATCCCGCCTGGCTGAGGGGGTGGCAGTGAGACACTCCCACTGGGTTTTGGCCTGCGCCAGGCTACCCAGTGCATCGTGGTGGTGACAGGCCAAGGGCTGGGGGCTCAACCAGGATGGCAGAGTGGGAAGAGGGCTCCTGCTGCCCCAGGGGTGCTGCCCACACTGTGGGCTGGGTAGGTGAACCCTATTTCCCAGAGCCTTCCCGCTGCCACCGTGCAGGAGCAGCATCTCAGATGCCAGTGTTGTCTCCCACTGGCAGCAGCACAGAGATGATGCCACTTGTCTCTTTATCTTTTCCCTGTTGCTGCTGCTCCTTTGACAGGCTGAGGCTGAGCGCTGCTCCCAGGACGGACGCCGGGAGCCAGAGCCATTTTGCGGGCTGCAGTACAGCTGGTGCCTGGCGCCGAGCTCCCGCTGCCGCGCGCCGTGGGAAGGTGAGCGAGATGGAATTTTTAACCAATTCACTCGGTGACATTCACATGCCACAGCCCAGCAGTTTCTGCTTGTGGAAACATCTCCACGGGGGATCAGGGAAGTGATGCATTTAGAGGGATTCTAGCAAGAAATTGCAAAAATGCCTCCCCGGGGCCTAGGTAAAGGGTTGTTAGTGGTGGTGTTTATTCATGAGCAGAGCCAGCCAGGGAAGGATGAATCTTGGAATTGCTCTGGGAACAGAGCGGGAAGGTGCATCCATTTTTCTCCCTGCTCCACCTGCACTGACAGTTCCATGTCCAGAGGGAGAGCGGGTCCCATCCCAGGGGGCTGAGGAGGGTGGAGAAATTTCCTTAGAGTGATATGAAGGCTGGGACCTTTCGGTCACTGTAAGAATCCATGTGTGCCAGAGAAGTTTGTAAATGGATGGGCAGGGAAGATTCTGATTAAAGACCCATTTCAGAGTCAGCTGCTCTAGGTGGTGAGAGCGAGTATTTTGTGGCTCAGCAGTGCCCTGTTTTGGGCAAAAGGGCAAAGAAGTGACAGAGCCCTGTCATTGTCCCTGGATTGTGTACAAAGTGGCTCTGCAGGTGAATAAAACTCTGAATCCCAGAATAGTTTGGACTGGAAAAAACCTTAAAGCTCATCTCATCCCACCCCCTGCCATGGGCAGGGACACGTTCCAGTAGACCAGGTTGCTCCAAGTGCTGTCCAGCCTGCCCTTGAACACTTCCAGGGATCCAGGGGCAGCCACAGCTGCTCTAGGCAACCTGTGCCAGGGCCTCACTTCCCTCACAGGGAAAAATTTCTTCCCAGTATTCCATCTAACACTGCCCTCTGGGAATGGGAAGCCATTTCCCCTTGTCCTGGTACCCCAGGCCCTTGTAAACAGTCTCTCTCCAGCTCTCTTGTACTTTCCCAGTCCGTGGATGTTCGGAGAGCAGTGGCTGTGCATGGTATGCCTGTGCCCTAAACTGCTCTTCTCCTGCCCTGGCACCTCCAGCTACGTATTCACCTTCTGTTTTGAGAGAACTTTGTCCCTCTTTTTGCTGTTGGCTGTGGTCCTGGGATTGAGGCAGCTCCCAGACCTGTGTCTGCCTGCCAAACCTGGGCGCTGGCACCGTGGGTGCTGTAGTGGCTTTGGTGGGACCCTGAGCCTCACGGTGACTTTGGTGGGACCATGGGCACAGCAGTGGCTTTGGGGTGCCCCCCAAGGTGCACTAACTGCAGAGTCCATTAACCCTTTCCCACAGCCCGTGCAGCCAGGCAGTTCTGGCACCCCACGTGCTGCCATGGCAGGGCAGGTTGTGGGGAGAGCACAGCAGGAATGCAGAATGAGATGAGATGTGACAGCCCATCTTCCTGGGAACATCGATGTAATCTGCACCAGAATGTGCTCAGCCAGCTGGAATCGCCGTCAGCCAGAGCTCAGCCGGAGCTCAGTGCCCGGGCGGGACCAGCCCCGCGGGGCACCCCAAAGGTGGCGGGGTGCGGGTGAGGCTCCGTGCGCGGTGCCCGGCTGCCCTCCCGTGTCCGGGGCAAGGGCCAGCAACGCTCTCTGCTCCGAGCTCCCGGGGTAGGGCTCCAGGCGGGCCCCGTCCCGGCTCCTTCACCCCCAAAAGCAGGTGGGGCACTGCCGGGGCTGAACCCAGAGCGCACAAACACAGGGTTCTCTGACCACGGGGGCTGCCCTAGCTGCTGCCCCAACTACCCCGCAGAGACCGAAGGGTCCCAGGCGAGCCTTGCCCTGTACTGCAGGGTGGGTGGGTGTTGATGGATGGACCCACTGGGCTTATCTGGGTCACGGCTTCCTGTCTCCAGAGGATGCTGGGGGGAGTGGGCTGGCAGGGGGCTGGTAGTGAGACAGGCAGTGAGATAGGCAGCGGGCAAGCAGCCATGCCTGCAGGGCTGGGTTGCCAGGGACTGCTCCAAAGTGTCCCTGGGCTCCTTGGCGAGTGATTCTGGGACAATCAGGGATCAGGGACAATCCTGGCCTGGGAGCCTGGGCACTGTCCCAGCAGAATTGCTCAGGGTTTAGCTGCAGTCCTTGTTCAGACACATGGTGTGAGTTTTCATCCACAACAGAGAAGCTGTGGCTGCCCCTGGATCCCTGGAACTGTCCAAGGCCAGGCTGGACAGCGGGGCTTGGAGCAGCCTGGGATAGTGGAAGGTGTCCCTGCCCATGGCAGGGGTGGCACTGGATGGGCTTTAAGGTCCCTTTCAACCCAAACCAATCTGAGAATCGATGAAACTTCCCAAGCATTACTACTGGAACCTGGGGGTGGAAAGGCTGGGGGCAGCTGAAGGAGAAAAGCCATTCCTGGCCCCACCAGGCTGCTGGGGACACAAATGGGACTTTTGTGTCTCCTGTGCCAGCACTTGGGAGAGAAGGATGTACAGAGCAGTGGGGAAGTGGACGCGAGTCACCATGGCAACTGGGATGGAAACATCATCAAAATGTGTCAAACGAGGGGAATTACAAAAAATAGAAACCCAGCGTGGTGTGGGCAAACATTGCAGCTTCATGGGGCTGCTCCTGACAGCAGCATGTCGGCAGCCTCCCCGTGCTGTGGTAGTGGTGCCACCACCAGCTCCAAGTCATGCTGTCGCTGGGGGCATCTCGTGGCCCCCAGAGCATCCATGAGTAGATCCCGGTCCCTCCAGACCAGCTGGGCAGCCACCAGCTCCTCACCAGCACATGGACACGAGCCTTACATTTTCAGCTCCAGTGAGGGCACAGCCATGCACAGACACGTTGGGCACCTCAGCTGGCACTGGGTCACCTCTGCATGAACCCCCCTTCACAACTAATTAATTTGTTATAATAAGTCATGTGCTTGTTTCCAGCTGTTTGTTTGTTTGGGTTTTTTTAAGTAAATGAAATTGTAAACAATTTGTGCTATTTTATCTGTCACTTATGCTCCCAGGATTTGTAATTTTAGTGCATGACATCAGTTAATCACAATTCTCTTCCAGCACTAGTTTTAATTAAAACCACTTTCCCCTTTTTTGGCTAATTCAGTGCTGTCACTGACGGCTGCAAACGAGATCACAGGCTGGCGGTTGCTGCTGCTGCTGTTTTATATTCACCACTGACGTTAGGAAGTGGGGAGGAGCAGGGATGGAGTAGGGATGGAGCAGGAGCCCACTGGGGCTGCCCATCCAGTACTGCGGGACCCAGTAATGGCAGCAGGGCTGGAACGTCCCTGCGAGGAGTCGGAGCGTTCTGGCACTGCCATCCACAGCCGGTGGGAAGAGCCTTTACCCGCAGTTCACCTTTCCCACTGTTTCCTAACTGAGCCAGGAGCGATCCGCTGCTCCGCAGTGACCCTGCCCTGGCTGAAGGAATCCAATGCAAGGGCTGGAGCAGGAACAGCTTTGTCAAATCATGAGCTGTAATTGCCTGAACTTCACGGCCGACATCGCACGCTGCTCATTACAGACACGGCTCCTGATTCCCAAATCCATCCCCAAAACAAACAGCTCCGACACCTGATCTGGTATTCAGATCCACCAGTGCTCCCTGCTCTGACAACTTGCTAACGAGCTTCCCCCAGCAGCCAAGAGCCGGGATGAGCGCTGACAGCCGCCGCTGAATCCGCAGTGGTGCCGGGATCGAAACACGGATCTGAACCCAGATCCAAATCTGGATCCATGGCAGCCTTGTGGTGACGGGGACAAGCTATATATGGTCGCCTCAGCGAGAGGCCGGGGGCGTGCATCGGCTTTGGTGCTCTCCAGCCCACCATGGACCGAATCCCACCGATGCCGTGTCCTGGCACTTTCCCGCTGCTCCTTCCCGGGGCAGCTACGGCACGGCCGGGAGTCCCAGACAGCCGCTCCCACTGGGTGGGGAGGCATCACTCAGCTCCCCAAATCCCTGCTCCTGGATGGGCTGAACTTGGACCAGATGTGCGAGCAGATCTGCCTGTGTTTACCCGTGACGTGGTGAGCTGCCCCCTTCTCCGGGCATCGACAGGAGAAGGATGCAGCACATCCGAGCAGCGCATCCTGCCCCGGCCGCTCTCCCTCTGGCGCAGCTGCTGGGATTTGGCTCGCCATGGGGGCGGCGCCCGTCCTCTGGCAGCTCCTTTGAGCCCCTCTCAGAGCTCAGGACCCCTCCCTGTGTGTTTGGGACCACAGAGGAAGTCGGTGCCCTGCGGTGCCAGGGATGCCAAGCAGTCCCTGTGTTTGTGCCCCCAGCGCATCCCGGGAAGAGCAGTGGCCGGGGGCGACGGACACTCCCGGAAGCATCCTCCTCCCACGGGAGCTGGGGCTGGCTCCATCCACCAGGGGCACGTGCAGGATGTTGTAGGGTCCTGTCACCGCGTGCTGCTAACGGTGTGACCAGCGGCACAGCTGCCCTTGTCCCACACTGACTTTTCCAGTGGATATTTAATTTGCTTCACTCTTGGGCAGATTAATTAGTTGGGGTTTAAAAAAACCTCCCTTTTTTCTAAACGGCATTTTAGTTAGCCAAGGTGCAGTGATGCTGAGGTCAGATTTACACCTCCCCCAGTCCTGTTCCTGGCCTGGTGTTCCTGCTAATTGTGTGCACACCCAGGGATGGGTCCAACGGGTGGCATTTGGCATCCAGAACATTTTTAACTTGGAAAATGGGAAAAAAATCAGGCGATGACAAGAGTATTTATTTGTGCAGCCGACGCTGCCAACGGCTGGGGTTTAAAGGCGTATTTTTGCCATTTACTGAAGTCAGTTGGAACAGAGAGACCAAATCCAACGCGGTGACACCTCCAACAGCTTGGACGGGCTCCTTCAGCTGCAGCAAAGCTCAGCAGGTTTGACATTTGAAACTCCCTCATTCCACTGCCAGGCAAAACCTAGGGCCTTTGCACTGTATTTTTCCTGCTGTTCCTCAGTGCAAGAATTCCTGCTTTTTCTGGTTTCACACCATTATGAACACACCAGCTCAGGAAAAAAATAAAATTCTGCTGTGATGATAAAATTGGCTTTGGAATAGCAGAAATCTGGCTTGTCCATGTGGTGCCAGGCTCTGGGGAGCTCTTGGATACCAAGGCTGCAGTCATTGTGTCACTGTTCTGAACACAAAAACACCGGGTAAGTGAGATTTTAAAGGATTGTTTGATGTTCGGCTTTTCAGGATTAATTCCTAAACTAAACAACAATCCCTGAGGTGCTGCCACAGGCGGGAAGAAACTCTCCCCTGTACATGCTCCCACCCTTCTGCACTGCTTCTGCTCCCCAGAACCTGCTGCTGGAGGGGACAGAGATTTGCCCCCCTGCTTCAAACCCAGCAGCCAGGGACACTAACTCCCTCGGGTCCCTTCCTGCTGGCACAGGAGTTGCCTCTCATGGGTTCAGCCTGGGACAGTGGGAGTGAGGCAGGAAGGATGCGGTGGGGGAGGAATGCAGTGGAAGAGATGTAGGAGGGATGCAGCAGGAGGGAGAGATGCAGAAGGGATGTAGGAGGGATGCAGCAGGAGGGATGCAGTGTGCACTCTGCAACCCTTTCCAGCATCCTGCCCTGCTGCTGGCTCCACTCTCCAGCCACTTTGCCTGGGTTTCTTCTCCAGGGACTGAGACAGGTCCTGCCAGGTCTGCATGAGGCTGATGGTACCAGTGGGAAACTCTGGAATGGGGGATCAGTGAGTAGAACAGCTCCAAGCCAGGAAGCCACCTGGTGAGAGCTGAAGGCTCATTAGCAATGGACTCCCAGGTGCATGAGGGGCAATACACCAGGCACAGGCAGCATTGCTGTGGGTATTTCTGGGTCATTTTCAGGTATAAAAGGGGCAAACGCTGCCCAGTGTATGCAGTGGGGTCTGTGGGTCCTGGGACAGGCTTGGGGGCAGGTGATGCTGCTGCACAGGCACCACCTGGGCCAAGAGCAGGGAATTCCCAGGGGAATCTCTCTCTGCAGCTCTAGCTGTGCATGGAAGATGATCAGGAACACTGGTGGATTCCTCTCGGAGGTGATCTCCACCGCAGCCTGTCTGGGGCCAGGTGAGCTCTGCACTGAGTGTGCTGCAGAGGATGCTTGTGCTGGGCGTGACAGATGTTCTGGGGCAGCTGAAATGTGCTCCCAGGTGATGCCAGCACCTGCCCTGAGCCGATATCCCGGTGGCACCTACTGCTGTCCTGTTTTGGCTTTTTGATAAGCAAATTGAAGGGAAACAGGTCACTGCTGCTGAGGCTCCCGGGTTACATAAACACTGGTGGAGTGACCCAGGTTGTGCAAGAGCCTGGCTTGTCTGAACATGTGGTTTGGAGAAGTATGAAGGCAGGGACCTGGAAACAGGTCAGTTGAGGTGAGATATGAGGAAGAAATTCTTCCCTGTGAGGTTGGTGAGACACTAGCACAGGGTGCCCAGAGAAGCTGTGGCTGCCCCATCCCAGAACTGTTCAAGCCCAGGCTGGATAGGACTTGGAGCAACCTGGGATAGAGGAAGGTGTCCGTGCCTGTGGCAGGGGGTGGAATGAGATGGGCTTCAATGTCCCTTCCCACATAAACCATTCTGTGATTATATGAAACAAAGCTGCCTGGTAGCAGGAGGCACTGGAAATCATCCCTTAGCAGGGAATGGCAAACCTGGAACCACTCTGGATGCTGTGGCTGATAAGAGCTAATGCTGCTCTGTGTGTGTGAGAAGCGTGGCCAAGCTGGGGCAGGACCTGGCCTGCTGATGGAAAGTAGGTCTGGCTTTGTGTGCCCTTGCCTTGGGAAGGATGCCTGAGTGCAGGAAGGGTCTCAGGACAGACCCATGGAATCCTCCGGCCCCATCGCGCTGGCACTGAGGGAGATGAAATGGGACTCCTGCAGGGGCTGCCTGTGCGAGAGAAGCAGGGAGGGAGGAATGCCGCTGGTTCTGTTGGATTTGAGCAGGCTCTGCTCTCCCAGAGCCGCATTTCCCTGCCGCGAGTGCTAACTAGGTCAGGCAGGACGAGCCGTACCTGTCCCTGCGGCAGCGCTCGGCACGGCACCGGCAGACGGCTGCCCCCAGCACAGCGCTGCCACCGGGACACCGCCAAGGGAAGGGCTCTGGTGGCCCCTGTGAGCTGCAGCAGCCGTGAGGCAGCACCGGAGCGGGGCCGGAGGCTGCGGGCAGCTGCCTGCGCTGTGCGGGAGCCGTGCGGCAAAGCCCTCGGGGACCCTTCGGCAAAACCTTTGCTGCCTCCGTGGTGCCCGGCCGTGCACAGTGAGGCAGCGAGCAGATCCCCTACAGCCTCTTCCTCCTCTTAGGGCTGAGCAATACTCTTGCTAAAAACAGGAGTTCTGCTATTTTAAATACCAGCTTGCGGGATGATTCAGTGTCTGCTCAGGCAGACACGAGGCAATGAGGATGTTGGTCTTCAAGCCTCATTTTAGGGGGAGCCTTTTCCTTCTGTGCTGGGTGTCCCCAACGATGTGGTGAGATGGAAAACCCCAGGACACTGGACAGGGTCTAGTGGCTCCCCTGAGCTGGGACCGCGAGGCGCAGCTTGTCAGGAAGGGGAGAATGCGCTGACCCCACGGCAGGATCAGCTCTCCAAACCTTTTTGGTCAATGCTCTGCAAGGCCTCCAGCGTCCCTGCAGCTCTGACAGCTTCCTGTACCTTTGGAGTTGGATCTTCCCTGCCAAATTTTCATTGCCTTGCTGCTTTTCCTTGCCCTATGTCTCCAGCACATCCTCCCTCCTCCAGATGGGGAGGTGAAGGTTCTGGCATACCCCAGCCCTGTTCCCTGACCCCCCACTTTCTGTCTTGGGGTAAAACCCTCCCTCCAGCCGCTGCCAGAGCTCTTACATCGATAATGTCACTGGGAGCAGTAGGCTTTAGTAGAAAATTCCCTCTTTCAGACGTGATTGATTTGGATTCCCCCCAGTCCTGGTTTCCAGGCATCAACGGCTGCTGGAAACGCTCTCCTGGCGACAGAAAATCCATGGGAAAGCAGGCAGCCCGATGAAGTATTCATGGGGATTTTTATCACTGGTTTTTACCCGCTGCAGGAAAGTCAGCTTTATTTTTAGTGAATGATGGATCCAGCAGTAACACAGGAAAAATACTCCATCTCCCTTCGAGCTGCATGGGAGGCATTGGAGAGGCCCTGTGCCTGGGAACAGGAACTAAACAAACCATCTCCTAAGTGTTTCTCGGCTAGTTCTGGGATCATCAGAATGCTTGAAGGAGGCTGTGACTGATCCTCTGCTGCCCCAAGTGCTGCAGCCTGTGGCTCTTGGCAGACCCAAGGGGCTGAGCCTTCTGCAGCGCCCATTCCCATGGCCACAGTGTTCCCATTGGCTCCCTAATCCCCAACCTGCCTCTGTCCCAGAGAGAGCAGGAGAATGAATCACAGCTGATTAATTTGCCTTATCCAGAAGAATCTCCCTGAATTAGCAAATGTTTTGTTTTGTTTGTTTCTATAGTGGACAGGAAAACATCCTTCAGTGCCCAGCAGCTGCACCCATGGCCATGCCAGCCCTGCCAGTAAGACCCCTGGGAGTCCCGGTGTCACTGAGCCCAGACAAGACACTCACATCTGGCTTCAAATGATCTTAAAACATATTTCTGAGCCAGCCAAGCTCAGCCACTGCCTTCCCGGGGTTTTCCCACTGCCTTTTCCCCACGGGCACTGCTTGCTGCCTGGCCGGTGCCGAGATGTGCTCTGTCAGCAGCAGATGCTTAATCTGTTTAAAAATAAATCCATCACTCTCCTGTGACTGATGGAAATCTGTTACAGCAAATCCCACTGCAACGTGGAACCCGGCCATGGCTGCCAAACTTCAGCACTTTCTTCCCTCTGGGCTCCAGAGAAGGGCTTGGGTCCCTCTGCTGTGGGTCTGGGGCAGCTCTGGAACTCGCCACTCCCTGCCCGTGTTTGCGCCCGTTTCCTGACACAGCCACAGGTAACACCCAGCGGGGACAAAGGAACCTGGGGCCTCTCCTTGCTCTGACAGGGATGAGCTGTGTGACCTCGGGCAAATTCCTGCTGTCTGTGCGCTGTCATTGCGAGGGTGAGGAGCTGTGTCACCCAAAGCTCTCCATGGAAAACAAATGAGAAGGGTGGCCCACATCCCTGAGTGACCAACTATGTCCACAAAAACCCCCAAAAATTCTCTGAGGGACCATAAAAATGTGTAGAACTTCCTCCAGGGAAACAAGGGGCAGTAACAAGGGGTAAAGTGCAAACGGGGCCGTGGGGACAACGTTTTCTTCCTGGAAAGGTGAACTGGGAAATAGGGTGGTGTCTTTGGCCCCCCTGTAATTAAACAAGTTAATGAGTGATGGAGAGACTTTAGCAGTTGCCTCCATTCCAGGAAACAGGGGCAATGAAAGGTCTTGGTTCAGGGGGGCACCTCCACTCCTGCTGCAACCCCTTGGGAGGTGCTACTTTGGGGGTCCTGCCCATGAGAGCTGGGGTGCTCTCCCTGCCTCCGAGGGGTGAGGTGGGTTAGGCTGGTATAGATGCATTGGGGATCTGGCAAGTTCCCAAAAAAGGCTCAAATTCCTCTTCCCAGCACAGTGGTGAGCCTTTGCAACCCTGCGAGTCCTTTTCCTCTCGCAGTGCCAGTGGTGCCAGGGCCCGCAGGTGCCCAGGTGCCAGGTACCCAGGGAGGCACCGAGCCCATCCCACGTGGATCCCAGGAGCAGAGCAGTGCGTTGCTGGTGCGTTGCACAGGCGGGTACAGCAGCAGCCACGTGTGTCTGGGGCCAGGGCCAGCGTGGGCCAGCAGGGTCATCGTTCCCCATGGGCTGAGGGTGCTGGGGGATGTGGGCACTGTCACTGCCCTGTCTGCAGCCATGGCACCGTGTGCTGTGGGCAGGAGAGCTGCTTGGGGTCTGATCCTGAGCCCCTGAGGCTGAGGGGATCCTGCCTAGGCAGGGGATGTTTCTGGATGGGGGAAGTGGAATTACCCAAATTTATTCCCTATCAGGGAGGGAGCGGGAACTCCTGCAGCTTGCTGAGCTCCCCACTCACTGTGGGTGATGATGAAGGTGATGCTGCCTGACCCTGGGGTGTGTCCCCGGCTGTTGGGACCCTCCCTGGCAGGGGATTGGAACTGGATGGTCTTTAAGGTCGTCTGATCCAAATCACTTGGTGATTCTATGATCTCTGGGGCTGCATTCTCAGGATTTCAGGGGCTCCCCTGGCTCCTCCCCAGGTGCAGCCAGATGCTGCAGCAGAGCCCTGTAAGTGTTACCACCCTGTCTGGTTGCTCCTGGGACAGCTGCCAGGCAAACCAGCTCCATGGGGCTGTGGTTCCTGCCTGGAAGCCCTGATTGTGGCCCGGGGTCCAAGGGATGTGGGATGACCCTGTTGTGGCCATGGGCGTCCCCACCGTGCCCTTGGGGCAGATAATCCCAGTGTCCTGTAAGCGGCTCACGCTGGGAGTGACTGCGGAGCCTTTGCCCTGCAGCAAGTGGGGCAAGAACTGGTTCAGTGAGTGACACCCTGTGCTGCCCACGGCCTCCTGCGTCACCCAGTGTGCTGAGTGCCATCTGCAATCAGGGCCTGTTTCACCCCCAAACCAAGTCCTACGGCTTCTGCAGCTCCTTAAGCCATCACCTCATAGCAGGAACCCCAGTGTTTTGTTGTCTTCCCAACTGGCTGGTAGAGAGACAGGGGGAAAGGATTTCTTGGTGACAATAAGGAATGAGTCAGTTCTAGAGATTTGGATATTAAATCCTTAATTAGCGATAGACTTTGGTGTGCAAGAACCCAGCAGGGCTCTTCCCAGGAGTGCTGGCAGCAGTTGCAGTGCTGGCCTTGCTCCCTGCAGCTAATCCTGGTGGGCCTGGGGATTACCTGCTTGGACATGGTGTGTCCAGCCCCAGGACAGATTGTCCAAGGTGATCCAGCCATGCCACCAGCACCTTCCACTTGGGCTCCAGCTTGGAGCCAGGTGATACAGCCAGACATGGGGAGTGGGGATGGGTGTGCCTGATGATATCTTGTACCTGTAGGGACAGGAAGGATCTCTAAAATCCCGAAGCTTTGGCATCCGGGCGGGTTCAGTGCTGTTCTGTCTGTCAGGTGGCAAATCCCATATGTAATAGCAGGGACCTCGGCCTGTAGAGTGCAGCATCACACGGTTACAGAACACCCCTCTTAGCTACAACACCTTCTGAGGGCTTGCGAAACACAGCAGTGCCTAAAAATACCCAGTTGCCAAATTCCTGCTGTGGGTGCACTTGCAAGGTGTCTGTGGTACTTGGGTGGCCCAGCGTGGGGGTGCTCTGAACACACCACCTGCACTGGTGGAGTTCCCAGCCCTATCCTTGCTCCCCTGTGCTCCCAGTGCCCTCGCTGTCCCCGCTCGGTGCCCAGCACCAGCCCTCAGTGCTGGCCAGGGCTCTGTGTGGGGCAGCCCCAGTCCTGAGCAGGACACAGCCCGCGGTGATGGCCTGTGCTCCCCCAGGAGCTCTCCGTGGAGATAGCAACAATTTGCATGAGGTCATGGCCAACCTGGCCATGGGCATCCTCCTGCAGCCCTGGGGCAGTGCTTGGGGTGACACAGGGCCTTATGTCACCCCAAGGGGCTCGGAGTCCACAGCGGGGTGCTTGGTGTCTTTCCCCTCCACCTGCCCCTGTCCCAGAATGGAGATGACTGTTCTCTGTGCCCAGGTACTGGGTGCTGTTGCTGGGCTGGGCAGATGCTGTGTCACTGTCCCAGTGGAGCAAGGTGGCACAGGGACAGCTGTGGCCAGCTGGGATGCACAGACCCACCAGAGACCCACAGCACTGGTGACCCCAGGAGACAGGCTGCCCCCATGGGAAGAGAAGCTGCCCATCATGGTCAGGGCTGCTTGGGGATGCTCTGCCTGAAGCAGGCAGGGGTCACCCCTGTGCCATGGAAAGGCAGGTCTGACACCCTGAGTGCTGAGTGCACCCTCACACTGTCCCACACCCCCGCTGGGGTGAAGGATGCCAGCAAGCCCTGGTTTGATGCAATGTGGGGAGGCAATTCTTCCCCTCCATCTCTCAGGTGAGGAAGCCAGCACCCCAGTCAGGAGTTAGGAGTGGTGCCAGAGCCCTCTTCATGGGCTCAGGAGTGAGTGAGAGCTGCTGGCATAAATTACCAGGCTGTCATCCCTGGTGCTGAGATTCCCAGGGAACAGCTTAGTGGTTCAAAGGGCTGCTGAGACAATTTTGCATTGCATGATCACAGTCCCAGAGCTCTGACGTTAAAAAATGTCAACAGTGAGGTGGTTTCTGTAGTGGGGCCGCCCGTGGCCCCAGGGAGTGGTCACAGCCGACCCTTCCTGGGGCCAGCCCAATTTATCACTTAGCACCAGGGTTTGGTGCTAAGTGATAAATTGGCCTAATGAACTCACGGGCTCCTTGTGCTGTGAGGAGCCCTCAGTTTGACATCCCCATGCCCCCCAGCACCGCATGCAAATGGCACTGAACCTGCTCAGCTCCAGTGGCACTTGAGGGATGGGAAGTGACGCCCATGCTGGTGGTGAGGCTGGTGGCACTTGTCCAGCCTGGCATGGCAAGGATGCAGCCACCAACTGCATCGGGTGTCCCCCACCCTGCCCTGGCTGCACCGCCAGATTTTGTTTTAGCCCCAAGATGAGAGAGTGCTTTGGGTGAGGGCACCAAGAGACTTGTCCTGTGCCACACTGGGGGATCAGGGCAGTGGATCCTGACTGAGACCCTAAGATGCTGTGGGTGTCGTCTCCCTGCTCCTTCACCTCCTCCCTCCTGGTTCAGCGGTTGCTCTGCTCTGGTCCCCTACACCCCATCACTGAGTGCTCAGAGGTCTCTGAGGTGACTGTCCCACTCCCAGAGCTCCCCCACAGCCTCCCCTGTCCAGAGCAGCATCCCAGGCCCCTTGTTCTCCCATGCCAGCAGCCCTGTGCCCTCGGGTGCTGCTGCAGTTCCTGCTCCCACTGCCTGTGGATCTGTTCAGGTTGTGCATGGGATGGAAGCCCACAGGAACCACTGTTGTATTTGTTTAACACTTCAGCGAGGAGCAAAGAAACCACAGCAATTAAAGCACTTGGAAACCCTGGCAATCTTTACTCTGGACAAACTCCCTGTCCCACGGCCAGCATGCCAAGGCTGACTCTGCTGGCTCTCAGAGGTGTGAGGAACGCTTCGCAGCTGGACCAGGAGGGTCACAATGCAAACACCTCCCCATTGATCGATGCCACGTCACTTGCAGGAAACAAACCTCCCTTTGTTCCAGGAATCAAACTTTCCAAGGCTTGAGCCTTGGAAGCTCTCAGCAATGTTTCCATCACCCTCTGTATCTTCCAAAGGGAGTCTGAACTGAACCAACACTACTGGGAAGTCCAGAGGCTGTGCCTGCTACCAACCCCAGCACAGCCCAGTGCCGCCTGTCCCCAGTGCCAGCAGTGCTGCTGTCCTTAGGACAGTGGGACCGTCACCTGTGAGCAGCGGGCACACTGGGCACACTTCATGCCCAGGTACACCACATCCCCCAGCACACTGCACCTCCAGACACAGCCCCATGGCTGCCCAGGGGGCTTGGCAGCTCCAGGGTGTCAGGCAGCTTCCATCCAGTATGGGAATAATTGGCAATGCCAGCTTCCCAGCTAATATTTCAACCAGGATTTTGCAGGCTTTCACAAAGGGTCTCTTTCTGTGCCACTGCACTGTTCCGTACGGGATAGGTTTTTCCCAGGGAGCACCTTCTGCCCCATGCTGGGACCCATCTCTCACCCAAGCAGAGGCTGCAGCAATGAAAAAGGATGAAGGACCTCACTGATGAGGCTGGAGAAATGGAAAAGGAGGGAGCCCTGGTGATGGAGGGGAGCTGGCCATGCTGGTGGGAAAGCCCTGGAGCTACAAATCTGCCTGCAGCTGGGGACAGGGGCACACTCAGCTGGGGACAGAAGTGGGAGGGGCACGGGGGCCAGGGCAGTGGGTGGCCACATTCCCACTCTGCCCCTCTCTGACGCTGACCCGGTGACAGCAGGCCTCAGGCCGTGTCCCTTGAGGTGGCAATGGGCACGTGTTCCAGCAGAACCCAGGCCAAGTAGCTCCATCCTGGCAGTGCCAGCACCCTTCCCAATTCCAGCCTGTTCCCTCCCGTTCCCATGGCAACCTGTGACCTCACTGGGTTCCTTGGAGCTCTGCCAGCATTTTCAGCAGAAATAAAGCCAATGACCAGGGTTGTCCTGCTGTCCTCCCTGTCTGTAGTGGGTCTGTCACACCTGGGGCTCAGGTCAGGGCTGGCTCCTCTGCCGCAGGACTGACGTGCCACATTGCAGGTCTCACACTTGGTGCCCATCACTGTGGCATCTGCCTGACCCAGCACTCCTGGCTGTAGCAGCCCCTGAAATACAAGAGGCACCGGGGCACTCTCTTCCCTGCACAGCTTCAGCTGCAGCCAGCGCTCAGTTTTCCAAGTGCCCGGTTTTCCCAGTTTTGTCCTGCTCGGCAGAGAAAGGGCCGGGATGGAGAAGAGGGATCAAGAGTGAGACAAACGGAAATGAATGGAGAACTAGTCCCTCTGCTCTGCGTGGTGGTGCCACTTGTCTCAAGGTCCTCCCCTGCCTAAGGGTCCCTTTTGGCCTGGGGTCCACTTTCCCAGGGCTCCCATCTGGTCTAAGGTCCCTCCTGGCCTGAGGCTCTGGCTGTTCCCAGGGGTCCCATTTGCCCAGGGATCCCTCTCGGTCTCGGGGTTCTGTGTGGCTGGAGGTGTCTCTTAGCTTTGGCTGTGCCTGGGGGGGTCTCTCTCGGCCCGGGGCTCCAGCTGTGGGTAGGATTCCGTGCCGGCCCGAGGGTCCCACACGCCTGGGGTTCCCTCTCGCGCTGGGGGTCTCTCTCGGTGCGGAGTTCCCTCGCGGTGCGGAGCGGAGCGCTGGCGGTGCTGACGGTGACGGTGCTGGCGGCGGCCCCGGCATCCCGCGGCCCGGGGGCGGCCCCGGCGAGCGCAGCGCGGCGCGACCACCCCCGCAGCCGGCGGCAAGGAAGGAGGCAGGGAAGGAGGCACGGGAAAGAGGCAGGGAAGGAGGGCCGCGGCTCCGCTCGGCTCGGCGCGACTCCGCTCGGCGCTGACGGTCCCCGGTGCCGCCGCCGTCACTCGCCCCGCCCGTCCGCGGTTCCGCGCGGCGGGTGCGGGACGCGGCGCTCACCGACACAGCCGGGGCCGGGGGCTCAGCGGGGCCGGGCCACGGGATGAGCGCCCGGCGGCTCTCCGGGGGCAGCGGGGGCCGCTGATGCTGCGGGGACCGCGGGGTCTGCGGGGGCGGCGGGGGTGGCTCGGCGCGGCCCCGCCCGCGGCGGGGGCCATGTGAGCGCGGTGCCGGCAGGATGCAGAAGGGGATGCGGCTCAATGACGGGCACGTCGCCCACCTGGGGCTGCTGGCGAAGAAGGACGGGGCCCGGCGCGGATACCTGAGCAAGCGGAGCGCCGACAACACGAAATGGCACACCAAGTGGTTCGCGCTGCTCCAGAACATGCTCTTCTACTTCGAGACCGACTCCAGCTCCCGGCCCTCGGGGCTCTACCTGCTCGAGGGCTGCGTCTGCGACCGCGCGCCCTCTCCCAAGCCCCCCCTCTCGGCTAAGGACTCTCTGGAGAAGCAGGTGGGCGACAGGGGGGCCCCGCGGAGGGGGAGGGAGGATGGCCCGCGGGGGTCCAGGGCCCGCACCCCCGGAAGCTTCCGGTGCCCGTGACCTGCCCCACGCGTGACCGGGGTGGGGAGGTGAGGATGAGGCCGGTCTGTGCAGGGGAAGGGGGATGATTCCCGAGGCTGCAGTGCGGGAGCAGCGGGTGGGTTCATTGTGGGGGTGTCGGGCTCTGTCCGGAGCACCCCCACTCCCTCTCCCATCTAATTAACCGCCAGTAATTAGCGCGGGGCTGCGGGGCGCCTCCCAGCGGCCGCGCTTGGCGCTGCAGAGCCCCGCGCCCGCCCCCCCCAACCCCGGCCCGGCGGGGTTTTGGGGTCCCGGCGGGGGGACCCCGGGGCTCCCGTGGGGCGGCCCCAGCTACGCGGCCTCGCTGTTTCCCACACCCCGCCTGCTCCCTTCTGTGCCCCCGTGGTGTGCTTGGCAACTCCCCCAGCCCAGCGGTGTGAGCAGCCTGCGATGGGTGCGTGGTGCTCGGCGGGGGCAGCTCAGGGCCTTGTTTTCAGGCAGATTTCACCCTGTTCCCGCTCGCCACGTGTGCGGTTTGCACCTCAATCTCCACCCCTGGCGGGGGGACAAGCAGAGTGCGGGTCCCCTGAGACCCCCGTGCTGGCGCTGGGCTCCAGTGCCCTTTGCCACTGCTGATGTCTGCGGGTGATCAGCGAGGAAACACGAAAGCCCTTGCGAGGCCCTGGGAAGATCCAGGTGTCCCCCAGCCCCAGGGCTGCTGTGGTCCCAGCCGTGAGGACCACAGCCCCTGGCGGGCCTCGGAGGTGGGTGGCCCACCAGCTGTGCCTTTCTCGACTGGGCAGGGTATCCTGGAGCAGCACGGCATGGACGTTGGCAGCCCCTGGCATGTTTGTCTGGGGTGGTTTGCTGGAGCTGGGATGCGCCGTAGCAGCCAGGAGAGATGGGATGGTGCCAGGAAGGGGGGAGAAGGGCTGGCTTCCAGCTGCGGGGGCAAATCCCCATCCATCGCTTCCAGAGCCACCTCCAGATTCATTAGCGTGGACAGGAGCTAGCTGGATTCACCCTCTGACCCTCTGGTGGTGTGTGGAGCGCGGACGTGTGCCCTGTGGGTGCCCGCGGCACAGCGGCACCGGGGCCCCTCAGTGGGAGCAGTGGGAGAGGGTCCCGGCACCACCATCCCGGGCTGGGCACTTGCGGGAGGCACCTCGCGTTTTGCGTCCAGCTCTGCAGGGCTTGCATAATTCCTGCCTGAGCAGGCTCTGGGGAGGCGCTGGGAGTGCTGCCGGCAGACTGCAGGATGGGACCTGAGGCACCTGCCGGGCACCCCAGGGCATGGGGCAGCCTGCGAGGAAATCAGCCCCTTAATTCTGGCTATTCCTGGCACTTGGAAAACCCTGCCAAGAGAACCAGGCATGCAGCACCACTGCTCCCTGGCACATCCCCTTCCTCCTGGCTTGGAGCACAGGAATATTTCCCTGTCAAGAGGAACATATTGTGTTTTTTGCCCAGCGGGGGCTCCTTGCAGCCCAGCCGTGGGGTGCAGCACCTCGGGGGCTGTGGCAGCGAGGGGGGTCTGTAGTTGCAAGGGGTCACACTGCTGTGGTTGCCACTGCTGTCCCTTCAGTAACAGATGTGTGTTCCCAGTTCAGCTTGCATGAAGTTTACCAGCCAGGTTGCAATCAGCCTTCCTGGCCAGGTTGGAATCAAGCTTGGAATCGAGGCTCTAGGTCCTCGTGTTTGTGCAGGAGGGATTTTCCACCATGCAAACACTATGGGGAGGATGTCACATCCCCTTTCCGGTTCAAAATGCACCCAGGGTGTTGATCCTTGCTGCAAGTGAGGGGCTGCTGTCACAGGCAGCTCCTGCCATGGCAAGCAAATACATCCCCTGCTGCTGCTCCGCGTGGATTTGCCGCGGTCCAGCGCCTGGCTTGTAATTCTGTGTAATTCCTTAGGCCAAATGGGACTGGAAGACGGAGCGCTGGACGCCCGCTGCTCTGCAAGCTAATTAATGGCCCAGGGATGAGATAAGCGGCGAATATTGATGGTGCAGATCCGCAGCCTGGCCGGGGCGGGAGGAGCAGGCGGCACACAGGGCAGGCCGTGCTCCAGGCAGGGTCTGTGTTCCCCACTCCAGGGAAAGCCTCGGCTTCAGGCTCACCTGAAACCCAGCCATGCCCAGCATCCTCTAAAGGGAAGGTGCTGAGGAAATTTCTAGTATTGCCTGTGATCCCAATTAATTACATTCTGAGGGTATTTATCTATCTGTGCAGTTCCAGCTGGAGCTCTGAGGACAGTGTTCCTTGCATCAGAGGAGCTCCGGGTTTGGATTCCTTCCTTGCTGGAGAGGAGCCTGAAAGGTTCCCAACTCTCTGCAAAGGAGAAATTTCAAGAGGTGGGGCTTTCAAACCCCCTCTTTTAGTGTACACACATTTTGTTTTGGGGGGATATTTTTCCTGGAACACAGTGAATTTTAGTGCCGGTATATGTGAGAATAAGGGAGCAAAGATGTGTGGAAAACTGGAACACCAAAGATGTATTTGCTGCCTCTGGAAACTTTGTTTTCTGCTCTTGTTATGTTTTTCCACAAATGAATTTTCCTTCCAACCAGTTGGATGGGGAAGATAATTTCCTGCGGGGTGAGGTCAGGCTGTGCCCTGGGGAAGAGTCCGTGAGGTCGGACTGGGGCTGGGGAGGCTGTGACCCAGCTGCTCGGGGCAGCAGTGCCAGCGGTGCTGGGATGAGCCGGGGTGGGGCTGAAGCCCCTTTTTACCCTGCTGTGGTGTCTGGGCCGTGTCATACCACAGCCCTGCTGTTCCCGGCCCCCCGAGGGTGACAGTGCTGAGATGTGCTTCACATGATCACATCTCCCCTCCCTGTCCCTGTGTGCTCGGAGGGGTGGGCAGGCTGTGGGGTGCCCCAGGTGGGCCAAGGTGAGATCCCAGTAGAGGAGCTGGGCAGGTGCAAGGTCCAGAGCTGATCTGACCCCAACCTCAAAGACGGGGAAGGCCCCAGCGTCGGGTGAGGGCTCTCCTTCGCACATCGGTTGGGCAGCAGGAATCACAGCTGGGTTTGCTCCGTGGATCCAGGCTGGAGTTGGATTTAGAATCACAGAATCACGAAGGTTGGAAAAGCCCTCTGAGGCCATTCAGTCCAACCCTTCCCCCAGCACTGCCAAGGCTGCCACTGCTCCATGTCCCCAAGTGCTGCATCCACACAACTTTTGAACATTCCCGGGGATGGGGACTCCACCACTGCCCTGGGCAGCCTGGGCCAGTTTCCAGACCTGTGCCATGGGTTGTTCCTAAGCAGGAGCCCTCAGACAGAGCCAGTGTGGTGCTGAGTCAGGCAGTGGCCCCATGCAGAGCCCTTGGCTCCAGGCTCCGCAGCCCCGGAGCTGAGCTGTGTTCCCCCAGCTGGGGCTGCTCCTGAGCACGCACTGCCCATGGATGGGGATTTCCTTCCCCATCTCCAGAGTGTTTTCCAGGGACGGGGCCATGGAACACCGAGGGCACCTTGTCCTGTGGCCCCCATTCCTGAGACACTGGGAGTGCTGGGGGGGAGTGGAGCTCGGAATATTTGGATGCCTTGAGGACCTGCAGCAGCCCCTGCCAGCCCAGCAGCTCCAGCTCTCCCAGAGCCAAGCCCCAGGCCCTGCTGGTGGAGCCACTCCTGGCAGTGGGAGAGCTTGGGCAGCTCTCTGAAGGTGCAGCAGTGGGGCCATGGGGTCCAGCCATGCCCGTCCCTGCATGGGGGTTCACCTGGGTACCCCCAAAAGGGCTGTGGAGAGTGGTCAGAGGGGACAGATCCCATCAGTGGAACAGGGCTGAGCAGGTCACCCATGGACATCCTGAGCAGGGCAGTTCCCAAGCTATTCCAAACTTTAGGATTGATGTCCCAGGCACTTCATCCCCAGATCCCAGCATTGGCTGCAGGTCCATGGGCATCAGCCATCTGGAGCAGTGAAAATTCTTCTACCTGAATGTAATTCCATGCAATCTGATTTTTTTGGGACTGTAAATCATAATTTGTGGACTTAAACCTGAACTATTCATCAGCGTTGGGATAACGGGTTTTTAATTAATTAGCATATTGTGTGATGCCATGTGGAGATTTTTGAGTGAGGGGGATGCTCATGGTGTTGGTCCCAGCGATGCCTGCATGCCCGCCTGCCAGCAGCACCAGATAAAATCAAGGGAAAACTGACTTATTTTAATTATGTTATGAATATTTCTGTGCATGACTCCAGAGCCTGCTCCACACAGGTGATGCTCACCTCTAGTATCCATTTCCGAATATCCTGACAGCCCATACCGAAACAAAGGAAGGAAATTGCAGCCACTGGGATATTTTTTCTTATTGTCAGCACGGAAATGAGCTGCTGGAGCATCCAACTCCGAGGTCCTGTTTTCCCAGAGCACATAGTATGTAGGTCAGGGATGTTAAAAGCTGCCATGGCTGGCTGTGGATTTTTAGACTCATCCATCCAGAGCAGGAAAATTCTCCTCCTCTTGCCCTTTGTGTCAGCTGGAATAACCATCAGCTTCACAAACCAGCGGGTGTGGATCTGCCCACTCCGGGAGGATGGAGGGCAGGCAGTTCCAGGGATGATGGGAGGGCATCCCTGTGGGGGGAAAAGACCCCTATGATGGCACAGCAAAAACGCAGGAAAGGATGACAGTCACTGCTTTGGTGTCACTGGGGGGTTCTCTCGTGGTCCCCCCACTCTCACACATGCAGTGACCAGCGTGGGGGTGCTGGGAGAGCACCCACCCCCAACCACAACATCCCAAGGGGTCTGGTGGGTTGTTCAGGCTGAAAAACGCCCTTCTGCAAATTCTAAAAAATTCTATGAAAGGTTGATTTTCTATTTTGGAAATAATGTGTCGCTTTAGAGATTATTTGAATTTATTTCTGAGTCTTTCTGCACATCAAGGGCCTCGGTAATGCCGCCCCCCTCCCCCCCATCCCCCCCGCAGCAGGCAGGGCCTGCGGGGAGCCGGGTGATGGTCACGGGGCTTTGGGTGGCCCGCGGGGAGCCGGGTGACTGTGGCCCGGCGGGGTCACGGGGCTGTGGGGGCGCCTGGAGGTGCTTTAATGTTTCCCTTGGTGACCTGGAACGCTCCCGCGTCATTATTTCGGGCAGAATTGCCGTGTCCCTGGGGCTTCCTGAGGGAAATCCCTGAGGTCCGGGTATCTGGGCATCCCACGGAGGCGGGGTCCAGGGGCTGTGTATCCTGCGGTGCCAGACGGCCACGCATCCCACAGCGCCGGGGACCGGGTGATGTGCCTCCCACAGCGGGGGCTCAGAAGGCACCATGGAAATAGGAGAGGCTGGAAAACACCCCGGAATGAGGGACTTCCTCAAGGAATCGCATCTGCTTGCTTTGGCAAGAGCAGAGGGAAGGGGTTGGGATGAGGGGGGTCCAGTTCCAGGGCTGGGAGTTGGTGAGGTCATAAATGAACAAAAATTGGGTGTAAGGGGAAGCAAAGTGACGCTGTGGGTAACTGGTGCCCTGCCCTGGGCAGCACAAACTGCTCCAGGGATGCTGGGCTGAGGCCGCGATGGAGCTGGGGGCTCATCCTGATGCTCCCAGCACTCTGCCTCGTGCCAAGAGTGGCTGGTCCTGTGCTGGTTCTGCCCATGGGTCTGGTCCCATCCACGGGTCTGGTCCTGTCCACGGATCTGATCCTCAGTCCCTGACCCAGCAAGTGCCGCAGGAAGCGCTCCCAGGCTGTTGGTGCGATGTGTCACTGTGATGACAGAGAGGAATCATCTTTTAGGCGGAGATAAAAGGTGGTGGGAGTTTTATTATTCAAATAGAAAATAACTTCCTCCTTCCCAGCACGCTGCACTTCCTGGGAATTGTGTGGGGATAAACTGGAGCAACACATGGAGTGGGGTGCGTGTGCTCACAGGGGCCAGGTTTGGATCACAGGCGGGGGATCGAGGGGTCCTGGCTGCAGCTCTGCAGTGGGGGGCTTTCACCCCTCGCCATCAGCTCTGCTGCCAACAGCCTTGCAACTGCCATTGACAAAACCTTCGGGAGTTTTTGGGTATAAATTGGATGAGCCAGAACTGTCTGACAAAACCTGCCTGTCAGGTGCTGATGTGCTGGGAGGTGCCTCGAGTGGGTGAAGATGGGCAGAGGCAGTGGGGCAGGGTGGGCACCTGTCCAGGGTACCTGCTCTAGATCCCTGCCCCAGTCCCTGCCCCCGTTCCTGTCCTGGGCTGTGCACCCCTTAGTTTTAACCTCTGCCAAGCCCTGAATCTGCTGCTTTCCCAGGGCACAGGGAAGGTCAGGATGCTAACCCAGGCTGTGCTGTGGATGCGGGGCTCTGAGTGGGTGCACTCACCCGCAGCAGCACAAAGCAGCACGGTGCCATCCCCACAGGACCCTGGGAGCACACACGGGTGTCTGGGAAGGACAACCCAGGGCTCGCTATCTCATGCCCTCCTGGCAGGCAGGGACTGGTTTGGGGGACCCCTGGAAGTGTCTCCCCATGTTTCCGGTCCCATGGGGACTCAGCCGAGCACGGGCTGTTGGTGTTGGATCGTGGAGTGGGAATGTGCACGCACTGTGCTGTCGGGGGGGTTTGTTCCTGTGGCACCAGGAACTGCTGGGGGCACCAGGGCCTAGAAGGGGCTCCCCCACACCTCGCTGGTGTTTAGAGGGGCATTTCCAGCCTTGCCAACCTGATGAGCTCTTCTTGATGCAGTTACAAGGGAAGGGATGTGAGGTGGGTGTAAAGCTGGGGTACACAACAACACCCATAAGGACCACAAATTTTTGGTGAATTTTCCCTTGGAGCTGTCTGTTTGCCAGTAAAAGCCTTTGGGAGTGGGAGGGAGGGAAAGGGGGTGGGATGCGAAAGGCTGGGGAGCTGCTGCAGCTCCAGAGGTGTCCTGCAGGCAGACACAGAGCTCTGGGCAGCCTGAGGATGGTGGGCCAGGGAAGGGGTGGGCGATGGATGATGGTGTTTGACATTGGGGTGTGTGATGGATGATGGTGTTTTGTCATGGGAATGGCGCCATAAGGAGGAAGTTTGTCCACAGGATCAGCAGTAAAAGATCTGCACTTAAAGGATCTGCGGCAGAAGTGAAGGAGCTGCATCTTCACCAGGGCCCTGCAGCTTCTCCCCAAAGGTGAAAGCTGCTTCTGAAGGCGGGCTCTGCTGTGCCCATGGGCAGCGTGGGCTCCCGGCCCCCTCTCCTCCTCTGCCGGACCTGGAGGGGCTGGGTGAGCTCCGAGGGTATCACCCTGAGACCTGAGGCCCTGGGTGGGCATGGGCTGTGGGCGCTGGGTCTGTCTGTGCTGCTGTGCCAGCCATGCCCTGTCTCCCCATCGTCCTGGGCTCACTCAGATCCTCCTGTGCCCTCCAGGGGTCCTTCTTCCCAACACCCTGGGCCTGATCAGGGATGGGAAGGGTAGAGCGTTGTGGTGCCCATCGATGTTTTCATGGCACACGTGGCACAGCTGGTGGCTGCCTGTGTCCCACCAGGCTGCTGCTCCTTGGGTTTGAGGCAGTTTTTACCTGTGAATTCAGGTCCCTCATGAAACCCAACAGAGGAGCAGATGATGTCAGGATGAGCTCGTTCCAGTGGGTTTGGTTTAGCCCAGTTATTCCAGGCAGTATCCAGCACTGCAGCGTGGTACCTGTTTCCTTGGAGACTGCAGGGAAGCAGAGGAGCGGCACAAACCCGGCGGCGGCGGCACCGCACACAATTAGCACAAACACTGGAAATGTCAAGGGAGGCTAAAAATAGCCCCACACTGTGGCCACCCCCCGGAGCCCCGGGGAGCACAACACGAGGGACCCGGGCTCTGCTCGGCATCACCTCCCGGGCGGCTGCGGGGCTCCAGCGTGTGCCCGAGGGGCTCGCTGTCCACACAGGCAGGGATGCAGGCAGGGATCACAGGATCAAGGAATCATTAAGGTTGGAAAAGACCTCTAAGACCATTGAGTCCAAGCATTAACCTGTGGATGCAGGTGTGGATGCAGCTCCAGCTCAGCATCCTTGCTCCTCTGCCCGTTCCCCAGGTGAGGGTGTCCGCAGGGTGGTTGCCACATATTCAGGACTGCAGCCTCCTGGACTTAAGTGGGTTTGGTAGATTTAGGTTTTCCTGAAGCTGGGTCTTTGCCCAGCAGGATTTCCTCTTGGATTTTCCTCGCCAGTGGCATGGCTGTGCTGAGGGCAGCACGTTGTGGCCGGGCTCCTGGTGTTTCCAAACATGTTTTTTTTCAACGACCCAACCTGTGGTGGGTCAGGAAGTGCTTTCTGCCAGCCCTGTGTGGGGCATAACCGTAACCCCTGTGCTCGCCCCCGCAGCACTACTTCACTGTTAACTTCAACCATGAGAACCAGAAGACCCTGGAGCTGAGGACCGAGGATGCCAAGGACTGCGACGAGTGGGTGGCAGCCATAGCTCACGCCAGGTGTGCCCTGTGCCTGTGTGTGTGTGGGGAGGGATCGAGGTGAAGCCGTGCTGAGGGTGGCTGGGGGGGGCAAGACGCTGCCAGCAGGCAGAGCAGGACACTTCTGCCTCCCAGCCCCATGGTGGGGACCCTCATGCTGAGTGGGGGCTGTGTTCAATTGTTCCCCGGTCCCCATTCCCATCCCTGTCCCATGCAACTGGTCACCCTGGCAGGCTGGCAGTGCCTGTCCCAGCCTGGTGCCAGAGGGATGCCTGATTCACCCTCAGGCTCAAAGCCTATCTGGAAGGGATTCACCTGGGATAGCAAACCTGGTCAGGAAGGGGTTTGTCCAGGATCCTGTCTGTGCCATGGGAGTGCTGGCACAGCCCACCTGCCATGGAGAGCAGTCAGGAGCCAGCACAGTGCAGATGCCCCTCGGGGGAAGGAAGTGCTGGGCTGGCAGCGAGGTGTGGGATCAGGTGGGAGCTGCGTGCAGGGAATGGGAGAAACACCATCCCCTGCAGCCCCTGCCAAGAGTAGGACTTTGTAGGTGCTTGCGCCACATGTGGTCTTCTTCTTCTTAAACTCTTGGAATGTGGCAGGTGACAGGTTCGTCCATGGGTGTTTGGGGATCTTTTTTGTCTCCTCTGATTTCATTAAAGTTTGCTCTGTCCTTTCCGTTTGCCCCTTGTGGGAACCCGTATCCTCACCAGATGGGCCCTTTCTGAGCAGCAGCATTCCCAGCTGTGGGAACTGCCCCCTGCTTTGTTCCCCCTGCTGGGGTGTGAGCCAGAGGCCCTGGGAAGGAGGAGCCCTTGCCAAACCGCAGCCCCTGATGCTGGGGTCGCATGCCGGGGCCGCGGGGCAGGGTCTGCAGGGGAGGGATGCTCACGGCCGTGTCTGCTGCAGCTACAGGAACCTGGCGACAGAGCACGAGGCGCTGATGCAGAAGTACCTCCATCTCCTGCAGATCGTGGAGACGGAGAAGACCGTTGCCAAGCAACTCCGGCAGCAGATCGAGGACGGGGAGATCGAGATCGAGCGCCTCAAGGCCGAGGTGAAGCGCCTGGTGCTGCCCTGTGGATGCACTGACGCTCCTGGGGTGACCCGTGGGAGGGCGGGTGGCATCCCCGTGTGGGCAGGGGCTGGGGGTGGCACCGCTGGTGTGGTTCTGCTTCTTTTAGTGACACCGGGCTGGCCCTTCTCCTGCAGGAGGGGTGAGGGCATCGCCCCCCCCCTTGGGGATTTTTCTGGCAGGAGTGATGAAGCAAGTGGCTGTGAGCTGTGCCATCCCAGCACTGTGCGTGTGGGGGGCTTGAGATGATCCCTGGAGCCAGGAAGCTGTTGGAATAGGGAAGAGTTCACACCAGCAAGGAGCACCGGGGCTGGTCCTTGCCTCTTGTAAGCGAAGAAAACAGTCGCTGTGTCCTAGAATGCCAGAACAGTTTGGGCTGGAAGGGATCTTACAGACCCTCCTATTCCACCCTCTCCGTGTCCTCCTCTGGAATCATTCCAGCAGCTCCACGTCCCTTTGATGCTGGGATCCCAGAGCAGGAGGCAGCTCTGCAGTGGGGCACACCTGAGCGGGGCAGAGGGTGTCTCGTGCTCCCCGGAACCCCAGGGATTCGCTGTGCTCGGCGCTGTGACCACACGGATGCTGCTCTGTGCAATCCTGTGGGATCAGCCCGGGGAGCCCCTGCCTGCAGCGTGCCCCGGGAGCTCTGGCAGCAGTTCCCTGCCGGGTGTGGGAAGGGTGACACGAGGCCGGGTATGGCAGACAGCAGCAAGGTGCACAGATGACTCAGCAGACGGTGCCGAGGGACACGCGTGTCCCTGGGGCACCTGGGAGGAGGAGGCTCAGGAGATGCCTGGCACTGGGGCGATGCTCCTCGGTGGGGGTCTGCTCTGTGGCACTGGGGATGCTCGGCAGAGGGAGAAACCTCGGTGGTAACAGGGCTGCCTGGTGCTGTGGGAGATGCTCGCTGGCAGAGGGGATGCTCGGCAGCGGGGTATCCCCTGTTTCCTGGCCACCCCCGTGCTGCCTGGCTCTGCCCTGCAGCACTGTGCCCCCTGGGTGCCCCTCACCGCCTGGGCTCTGCCTGCGGGTGCTGCTGGCACTGCTGCTGCGGTGGGTGGGCAGTGGCGACAGTGAGCGTGGGGCACCCTGGCACACCCCAGAGCCGGTGCTGCTGCCAGCCCCCTCCTCTTGCCTGGCAGGGGGGTGGGCAGTGGCATCGGGGTGGGGGCAGCCACGAGTGGGTTGGCAGGGCTGAGACCTCGATGCCAAATCACTCAAAACCTCAAAATTGCCCCAGAAGAGGTATCTGAAGAGACAGTGAGGGCAGGGGTGGTTTCACCTGTCCTAATGGTGGGCTTTTCCTTAAATTTTGAATTTTTGGGTTCAAATGGGCTGGTCAATAGCAATCCCTGACCATGTGCTGGGGTGTGCTGAAGGTTCTTTTAGTCTTGCAGGGCTGAGGTGCCACAAACCCTTCCCAGGAGTGCTGGCTTTGTGCTCTTTCTGCTCTCCAGCAGAACAGATCAGCCCTAAAACTGCCCTGGTTGCAGACTGTGCCCCCCATTTGGGGGGTGTTCTCCTGGGACCTTGATCCTGCTCCCCAGGTCTGGTCCAGCCTCCAAGTCAGGGTGATCCCCAACCCCCTGAGGGACCAAGGCAGGACAATGAGCACCCCCAGGAGCTGGATCCAGGGAGGTGGGAGATGTTGTGATCCCTGGAACGAGCTGAGCACAGCTGCAGCATCTCCTCCCCAGGCTCAGACACACTGCTGTCACCTTGGTTGGTGTGGGGGTTTTCACTCTTCCCCATACTTTGAAGCAGGGATCAAATTATCAGCTCCTACTGTAATGTGGAAATTTTGCTCACTCAATTTAAAAAAAAAAAGGAAACCAGAATAAAACCATGGCACTGTCAACCCCCTTCTGTGGGTCCCTCCATCCTGGCAGGGGGTGGCTTTGGTGCCCACAAAACCTTCAGTGCAGGGGGTGTGGAGCGGGTCCTGAGGACTCAGGGCTCCCTGGGAGAGCACATAGAAAGCAAAAAGCTCTAAAATCTCCTCTAACATCTGATCCATATAATGAAATGTGGTGAAACAGATGTGTAGAAGCTGGCTCGGTGACCATGAGCCTGTGGCCACCAGCTCTGGCGTGTTCTTGCTTTTTCCAAACAGTCCAGACACCAAACTCCACCTTTTTTCCTTTCTGTCCAAAATGGGACATCTTCCCCCCACAAGAGAGTCCTCTTTCCAAGTTGTTTTCTTCTGTTCTCTTCTATAAAATCAAAATCCAGATCACATTTTCCCAATTTCCCACGTTCTGGATGGCACATGTGCTGCTTTCTTGCCTTTTCCTGTCACTTTCCAAGTGGTTTTGGCCGTGGGGGCCGGGACACACGATGAGCAGAGGAGGGAGAGAAAGTACAGGGAGAAACAGCGAAATCAACACCCGGGAGCTGATGGCTATGATCCCACATGTGCGGGAAGCACGGCTGGGGGGGCTGCTCCCCGCCTGCACATTTTGGGGTCCAAATGCTCGAGGTTTTTCTGCCATTTTCTCTCCAAGTTGTGTTTCTTGACTCGCTGTGAAGGCTTTTTTGGGGAACAGGGATGGGGTTTGGATTGGGCACCCGGCAGGATTTCCAGGTCCCGGTGCTGGCAGTGTGTTCAGGGGTACTCCTCAACTGAGGTGTTGGGGACAGTTTGAGGAGCCCTGACAGCTCTGGCAGGTTTCTTCATCTGCTTCATCCACCAATTGAGTCCCCATCCCTGGAGGGATTTAAAAGCCATGCGGATGTGGCACTTGAGGACAATGGTGGCTTAGTGGTGGCTTTGGCAGTGTTGTGATCAGGTGGACTTCATGATGTCAGAGGGCTTTTCCAGTCTGAAATACTCTGTGGGCCTGTGGTTCTGTGAGTCTGTGATGCCCGTTAAGGCAGATCCAGCATGATGTGTCCGTGTCTGTTGTTAAACCAGAGGCTCACACTGTTCCCCTACACAGGGGCAGCCCCTGGGATGCCCTCAGCCCCTGGGATGCCCTCGGTGCCCAGGATGCCCTCGGCCCCTGGCATGCCCTCGGCCCCTGGCATGCCTTTGGCCCCTGGGCGGCACCAGGCAGCTGCTCACCTCTGTGCCCACAGATCGCATCCCTGCTCAAGGACCACGAGCGCATCCAGGCCAGCCAGAGCAGCGCGCCCAGTGACGACGACAGCGACATCAAGAAGATCAAGAAGGTGGGTGGTGGTGAGGGTTGGCACCCGGGGGGTCCCAGCAGGCACAGCAGACACGCTCCCTGGGAGGCTGAAGGGGGTGTCTGAGCAGGTGCTTCGGTCAGCAGGGTTTTTAGGAGGAAAATGTGTTCTGCCCAAGTGGGAGCCCGTCTGTTAGCAGGGCACGAGGTGTCCTGGCCAGTGCTGGCTCCTGCACCACCAGCCCCTCTGACTTCTGTTCCCATGGTTGTCACAGCTTTTATTTTGGCAAAGGAAAAGCAATCACCCCAGCAGCATTCCCACAGGGAGCAATAGACCGGCCCAGGCACCCCCTTTACTGGGGGCCGGAGCGCTGGGCACAGAGCGGGACATGCTGCAGGTGCCCAGTTACACAAGGAAGGGATCTTAAACCTCATCTTGTTCCACCCCCTGCCGTGGGCTGGGACACCTTCCACTATCCCAGGTTGCTCCAAGCCCCATCCAACCTGGCCTTGAACACTTCAGGGATGGGGCGGCCACAGCTTCTCTGGGCACCCTGTGCCAGGTATTCAAATGAGCCATTGGATTCCCAGCCTGGAGAGTTCAGAGCAGCACCAGGAAGAGGCAGCAGCTCGGTACAGAGCCAGGGAACCTCCCGGCTGCCCCGTGCCGAGCGAGGGTGCCTGCCTGGCCCCCAGTCCTGTCCCTAACTCCCAGCTGCTGCTCCCTCAGGTGCAGAGCTTCCTGCGGGGCTGGCTGTGCCGGAGGAAGTGGAAGACCATCATTCAGGACTACATCAGGTCCCCCCATGCTGACAGCATGCGCAAGAGGAACCAGGTGGTGTTCAGCATGCTGGAGGCTGAGGCTGAGTATGTCCAGCAGCTCCACATCCTCGTCAACAACTTCCTGCGGCCGCTGCGGATGGCTGCCAGCTCCAAGAAGCCGCCCATCACACATGATGATGTCAGCAGCATTTTCCTCAACAGGTGAGCTCCATCCTGGGCTCCAGGAGCTCTGGGGCATCCCAGCAGCTCTGGACACCTGCTGCCCTCCCTGGGCCCTGGGTGCTCAGCGCCAGGGCTCCCTGGGAGCCTGCAGCTCCCTCTCTGCCTGTGCCTCCAGGAACCCTCTGCACTGCCTTGAGCAGCTGTCTCCCAGCCAGCTCAAGGGTTGCCCCGCTCCCCCTGGGCTGAGGATTTTGTCTAATTCCTTATTATTTACCTCTTGTTCATCTGTCTGTTCTTGGTTTGGCTTAGTCCTGTCTTGGTTCCTCTTCCAGTGAAACAATCATGTTTTTGCACCAAATTTTCTACCAAGGCCTGAAGGCACGGATCTCCAGCTGGCCCACACTGGTGCTGGGTGAGTGCTGCTGCCTCCTCCTCCTGCTCCTCCTTCTACTTCTGCAGCTCCACAGGCATTTGCCAACCAGCAGCAAAACACACCACACACCATGTCCTCACTTGGTCATGTCAGCCACAGAGTAAAAAACCCCAGGGCAGCCAAATTCTGGTGTTCCTGGTTCTGCCAGGAGGTGGGAGGTGGGACTGGACTATGCACAAGGAGGCTGATGCTGGAGAGCATCACTGTGTCCCACTAGATCCTCTTCCAACTCAAACTGGGCAGAGCTGGGGGGACACAAGGAGCAGGAGAGCTCAGGGTTGCTCTGGGTGGGTGAGGGGATCAGGGGACTGTGTCGGGCCGCAGGTGTGGGCCGGTGCATCCCACCCACCTGCCCTGCTCTGCCTGCAGCCGACCTGTTCGACATCCTGCTGCCCATGCTGAACATCTACCAGGAGTTCGTGCGGAACCACCAGTACAGCCTGCAGATCCTGGCCCACTGCAAGCAGAACCGGGACTTTGACAAGCTGCTCAAGCACTACGAGGCCAAGCCTGACTGCGAGGAGAGGACCCTGGAGACCTTCCTCACCTACCCCATGTTCCAGGTGACCACTGGAGCCAGGATTGGCCCCAAGGATGCTGAGGGAGATGGAATAGGCAATGCAAACCCCATCCCCACAGCTGGCATCGTATGGTGGGGAGGCAAAGCCTGGGTGAAGGTGGCCCAGGGCTGGACCACCTGCTGAGGGAGGACTCTGGGTGCTGCTGGCTCCCTGGTTACCCCACACCTCTGGGACTTGGACAGGGAACAGCAGGGCACAGCCCCACATTGTTCCCCCTCTTCATTCAGCTTTGGCACAAGCAGCTTTGAAGCTTTAACCTCTCAGGTCAGGGTGTCCCTGGCCAGGGTGTCCCCAGCCATGGCAGGAGCAGCCCGGGGTGGGCCCCTGCTGGCCCCAGTGCCCCCCACTGACCTCTGCTCTGCTCCCTCGTGCTGCAGATCCCCAGGTACATCCTGACACTGCACGAGCTGCTGGCTCACACCCCCCACGAACACGTGGAGAGGAACAGCCTGGATTATGCCAAGTCCAAGCTGGAAGAGCTGTCCAGGTGAGAGCTGCTGATCCATCCCTGCGGTGTGGGACGGGTCCTGGCTGTTTCTGGCCGGGGGCAGTGTTTCCCAGAGCTCCTGGATGATGAAATGAGGGCTTTGGAGGACTGGGATGGCTCAGAGTGTCTGGTTCTGTCCTCTGTTGAGGGCTGGCAGGACTGGTGGGGCTGCCCCACGGGACAGCACCAAGTGACTCCGAGATCTCCACATGAGCACTTGGGAATGGGCCATAATTCCCTGGTTTTTATCCTCTTCCCCCCCCAGCCCATGGATTGGAGTGTTCTGGGTGTCAGTGCCAAACCCACCAGTGCACTTTAAGTTCTGTAAAGAGTTTCCATCCCTTTTCCCACTCCTCAAGGAGCAGGAATATCAGAGGGGGCTGGCGATGGGGGGATCTGTCTGCCCTAAATCTGAATTTTGTGTTTTCCAAGCACTCAGATTTCAATATTTATCAGCCTGGAGGTACAGTCCAGGCAGATGTACAGCTCCTGACTCTCTCTGGGTGGATACTGCTGTAATTCCCTTGATATTCCTTCAGTTTTGGTTTTACCTGGTGCAGCCCAACCATATGTCCAAAGGGGTTGGGAAAACTTGTGCAGATCCCATCCCAGCTCCAATTTCCTCCTCTCCCTCCTTCAGGATAATGCATGATGAAGTGAGTGAGACTGAAAATATTCGGAAAAACCTGGCAATAGAGAGGATGATCATCGAGGGGTGTGAGATCCTGCTGGACACCAGCCAGACCTTCGTCAGACAAGGTCTGTGTCGGTGCCAACCTCCCTCCCCTCTGCGGTGACCACGAGCCCCATGTCCCTGTCCCTGTCCCTGTCCCTGTCCTGTGTGCTCTGCTGGCCTGTGAAATTTAAAAATATAACTAATTTCTTAGTTTTCACTGATCAGAAGCACATCACGTTCAGGCAGTTCTGGCACTTCTAGGCAGTTTTGTCACTGTGTTTTTCCACATCATGGCACAGGAGGTGCATTTTGGCTGTTTCCCCACCCAGGGAAGCAGCAGGACCACGCTGAGCTCCCAGTGCCGGTGGGGTGCCCTGGGATGTGGGTACAGGGTGGGCTGGGGGCCATGGTTGGTGCCTCTCAGCTGCTGGGTGACCATAACCTGGGGGGCTGCTCCCAGCCCTGGCACTCGGGGACACGCTCGGTGCTGTCCCGCGTGGGCCCGTGCCCCGCAGCGCTGCCCCGGTGCCGGGGCTGACGGCAGCTGCCCCCGCAGGGTCCCTCATCCAGGTGCCGATGTCGGAGAAGGGGAAGATCACGCGGGGCCGGCTGGGCTCGCTGTCGCTCAGGAAGGAGGGCGAGCGGCAGTGCTTCCTCTTCTCCAAGCACCTCATCATCTGCACCCGCGGCTCCGGGGGAAAGCTGCACCTCACCAAGGTGAGGGCGCCAGGGGGACCCGGCAAGGGGTGGGTGGCTGCTGCTGCTCCCCGGCCCTGGGGAGGGGGCAGAGGGTGGCCCAGCTG
This sequence comes from Corvus moneduloides, assembly GCF_009650955.1. Lineage (NCBI taxonomy): Eukaryota > Metazoa > Chordata > Aves > Passeriformes > Corvidae > Corvus > Corvus moneduloides. Next base: position 12,725,886 of record NC_045488.1, on the reverse strand, counting down.
TGCTCTGAGCTGGCCGGGCTCTTGGTGACAGAGGGGTCCAGGGACCACCTCACCCTCCCCTGGCGCAGCCCCAGGAGTGCTGGGCTGGGAGCCTGCGGCCACACGGATTTATTTCACGTGGTCCTTATCGGAGCTGAGTCACGGGAGAGATGAGAAACTACAAGATCTTGATAAAAGAATTTACCCTGATCTGCAGCAGAAACGCTGACAGTCTATTCTGGAAGAAACTGGAATCACAGCCCAAACTGTCTGTAGTGCTCCCGGCTCCTCTGCTTGCTCCCTGGGCTCCTGTGTTTATATGGGGAAGTTTGGCAGTTAATTGAGCAAGAATCTTACAGAAATTGCTTGTTACTGGCATTAAATTATCAGTTTGAAGAATTACAGTCCGTGGCAAAGAGCTGATAATTGCAACAACAGACTTCGGGAAAATTAAATTTAAAGCTCCTATTAAATAATTTATAAACAAATTAGTTGATCAGTTCGACAAGGAAAACCCAGAGATCCCAGCGGGCACAGATTTTTTTTCCCAGTGAAAGCAGGCTCTGTGCTGGGCATGGGCTGTGTGTCCCCCCCGTCCCCTGGGCTGTGAGTGCCCTCCCTGGGGGCATCGACCTGTCCCTATCCCTGGGGTGGGGGCCGAGGATAGAGGAACCTCCAGCCCCTGGGGGGTCCCACTGCTGAACCATGACTCCCGCCCTGGGTGGAGGCTGTAATGGGGGGCCGGGGGATCCCCAGCCCCCAGGGTCCCTCTGCTGAGCCCATCTTGCCCCCCTTGCAGAATGGAGTGATCTCACTCATCGACTGCACGCTGGTGGAGGAGCCCGAGAGCACCGATGAGGATGGTACGAGGTGGGGAGGTGGGTGGGGGGTGGATCGAATTCAGGTGCCAATAGATACAAGGAATCCACAATTGAGATTTAATTAGGTTAATTATTTACTGACAACCAAGCAGACCCACACTTAGACAGACCTGACCTTCCTGGGGCAGCCAACAACCCACAAAAACCTGAATAAACCCACATTAGAATCTGACTAAAGCCCTTGCTGGGAGAGAGGGGATGGGAAAGGCTTTCCCAATCACTCTGTGGGGTTTTCTGTTCCAAAGCCAAAACATCAGGACAAGACATTGACCACCTTGACTTCAAAATCGTGGTGGAGCCAAAAGATTCCTCATCTTTCACCGTTATCCTCGTGGCCTCGTCCAGGCAGGAGAAGGCTGCATGGACCAGTGACATCAGCCAGGTAGGACCCAGCAGGGAGGGGGTGTTGTGTGTGGAGATATCAGGATGAGGAGCTGCCATGGGATCCCTGCTGGGCTGATCCCTGCTGGGCTGTGGCATCGGTTTGGGCACCCAGGTTAACTCCTGGTTTGCTGTGTGACTGTGGCCCCACTGTGAGCCCTGCGGAGCTTTCCTGGTGCTGTTGGGGTGTCGGGATCTGCTGCAGGCTGAGGTTTTGCTTAGGTGGAGCACTGAGCCCTGGGTATCCACCCAGGGGGAGCAGAGGGGTTCCTTGGGGCTGACTGGGAGCCAGGGTGCACCCAGAGCCCGGCCATTGCCACTGAGGTGTCTGGTGGCTCAAGGAGGAGGAGGTGGAGGAGGAAGGTGACACAGCTGCAGTGGGGTCTGTCCCGTCACTGCCCTCCTGCACACCTTGGTCTGGGATGTGGGTTCCTCCTCTGACTCCGACACATGGTACAGTTTCCACCTGCTCTTCATTTGCTTTCTGCAAATGACCCTGAAAACGTTTCTCCCAGGTGGGAGGAAGTGGCAGAGCTCCCAGTTCAGTAGGGATTGCTCCCTGCCGCCTCTGCTGGGCCATGGCCTTGCCTGCTCTCGTGTTGGAGGTGGGATGCAGTGAGCAAGGATGTGTCTGGTCTGGATAAAGCCAAACCCTGACTTTGTTCCCCTCCCACCCGTGTCTCTTCCAGTGCGTGGACAACATCCGCTGCAACGGCCTGATGATGAACGCCTTCGAGGAGAACTCCAAGGTCACCGTGCCCCAGATGATCAAGTGAGTGTGGAGAGGGCTGGGACACAGCTCCTGTGGCAGCCAAATGTTGCCAGGAGTCTTGGGACCTCCCTGGGACCCCTGCAGCCTCCCTGTGTGTTCCGTGGGCTGTTCCAGTGCGGTGATTAGGAGCGTTAATAAGCTGTTGAGGGATTTGTGTGGGACGTGCTTGGGGAGGTGGGAATGTCAAAGTGGAGAGTTTAGAGGAAAATAACAGTAGTAAGGAGGGGATAAAAGTGCCAGAAGGGAGGGGCCCGGGGGCTGTCATCCCTGTAGGCACTGGGGTGCAAAGGCTGTGCTGGGACACGTGTGGGACAAGGCGGGCTGGTCCCAGCCGGTGGGATGGGGCAGCACAGGGGTGTTCCTGCTCCATTCCCTGCTGCCAGGCAGGGGAAGGGGCTTGGTTTGTGTGCACCCGGGGATGGCCCATCCACATCTTTCTGCCTGCTGAGCACTCCACCCATTCCACGGTGTGGGCTTCCAGGTTTTCCCCTGGGAGCATTCCCAGCTGCGTTTTTCATGGGGACACCCCATATGAACAAGGCTCGTTCCTGCACCACTTTCCATGGTCTCTTGGTTTCGTTCCAGGCTGGAACCACAGATATCTTGTTTCTCTGCAGGTCTGATGCCAGCTTGTATTGTGATGATGTTGACATTAGGTTCAGTAAAACGATGAATTCCTGCAAGGTCCTGCAGATCCGCTATGCCAGTGTGGAGCGGCTGCTGGAGAGGCTGACGGACCTGCGCTTCCTGAGCATCGACTTCCTCAACACGTTCCTGCACTCCTACCGCGTCTTCACCACCGCCCTCGTCGTCCTCGACAAGCTCATCACCATCTACAAGAAGCCGATCAGTGCCATCCCTGCACGGTGAGGCTGCAGCGCTCCCTGGGACCTCTCCTGTCCCTGGTGGGGGGACCCTGCCACTGCTCCTCATCCCCTCTCTGTCCCCAGTCTCTGCACCCCCACCCTGCCTGGCCCCGATGCTGCCCTGGGACCTGTCCTGTCTCCCGAGGACCTATGGCATCTGGGGGGACTGTGCCACCACTCCTCCATCCCCTGCCTGCTGTTTCGGTGCCCCAAACCTGCCCAGCCCTGGTGCCACCCTGGGACTGTGTCACCTGCTCCTCATGGGCTGTGACACCCCCAAACAGGGCAAGGAGATGAATCTAAGCTCTGCAGATGTCCCCACTCCTGGGAGGGCCAAGTGGTGGCCGCGGGGTGGTGGGGCTCTTGTTGGCTCTGCTGTACCTGGGGGGATGTCCCGGGATCCCAGTGCCATGGGGGGATCCCCACAATCTCCTGGGTAGGGCAAGTGCCAGCTCAGCCTCTCCCTGTCTCTCCAAGGTCCCTGGAGCTCCTGTTTGCAAACAGCCAGAACAACAAGCTGCTCTATGGGGAGCCTCCCAAGTCCCCCAGAGCCAACCGCAAGTTCTCGTCACCGCCGCCACTCTCCATCACCAAGTCCTCGTCCCCCAGCCGCCGGAGGAAGCTGTCCCTCAACATCCCCATCATCACGGGGGGGAAGGCGCTGGACCTGGCGGCGCTGAGCTGCTCCTCCAACGGCTACGCCGGTGTGTACTCCTCCATGGCCCCCTTCAGCAAGACCACTCTGGACATCAACAAGCTGTACGTGTCCAGTAGCTATCCCAATAAAATCCCTGATGAAGGAGAAGCGACCTCAGAAAAGCAAGAGGAGTCGCTGCCAGGCAAGCAAAGTGAGTCCCTGCGGGTTTGGGGATGGGGGGCTCTGGCGCAGAGGGGCCAGTTTAGGTGCACGCACAGAGAGCTCCTGCCTCCTGAAACCTCAGTAACTTTTAATAACAAGAGCAAAAAAACCACCCAAATTCCCCCACCTCAAACAAAAAACCTGTTCCAAAATATCCCACAGAAACGGCAGAACTCTGTACCTTTTCTATACATGGTGGCCGCATCCAAAGCTGGAATGGGTTAGACTTCAGGAAAATTGGGAAGAACTAAAACGTGGCTGTATTTGTGTGCAGTGGGTGTAAAGGGGTTCCCTGTTCCCCCCAGGCTCAGAGGTGTCTGTCAGGGAAGAGTCGGACACGGATCCCAACCACAGCGATGAAGCAGAAGCTGAAACTTCCCCAACGAAATCTCCAACAACTCCCAAGTCCATCAAGTGCAAAAATTCATCAGGTAATGGGTGAGCCAAGGTCCAGGTCTGGGGGTGCCTGTGTGGTGGGGGGCTGGCACATGTGGGGAGCAGCGGTGCCCACAAGGCTGTTGGATTTCTTCTCCCGCAGATTTCTCACTGTTTTCCTACAACAACGGCGTGGTCATGACGTCCTGCCGGGACCTGGACAGCACCCGCAGCGCCCTGTCCGCTACCTCCGCCTTCGCCATCGCCACGGCGGGGGCCAACGAGGGGACTCCCACCAAGGAGAAATACCGCAGGATGTCCCTCGCCAGTGCAGGTACCTGCCCCTGAGGGAGTGCCTTTGGGCTGCCCATTTCCACCATTCCCAGATGCGTTTCCCTCCAGGCCCACTGTGGCCAGGAAGAGCCCTGTTGGGGGAGCCCAGAGCCCCCAGAGCCCCCAGAGCTCAGTGCCTGCTCCAGGCCATGTCCCGGGAGTCTGGGCATGGTGCTGCCCAAGGGATGTGCAGGTTACAGGTGGCCCCAGGTGTCCCACTGCCTCCTGATGCAGCAGCTCAGGGGTGCTCAGGAAGGGGGGTGCTCCTTCGGCAGCCCTACAGCAGCTGTGAGTGCTTCCTCAGGGAGCTGTGCTGTGCTAAGGGCTCACTGGCAGTTTCAGGCTTCCCGACGGACCAGCGGAACGGAGACAAGGAGTTCGTGATCCGGAGAGCGGCCACCAACCGTGTCCTCAATGTGCTGCGGCACTGGGTGTCCAAACACTCACAGGTGGGTGGTGGGGGCTCCTTCCCTCTTTCCCTCCCACCCTGCCACCAGGAATTCAGCTGCATGCCGGGTAGCTCAGCCAAGGTTCAGCTGAGAAGGCAATTTGGCACTGAGGTTTTAATGAAGCAAAGGAGTGTAGACGGTGAGGAGCGAGCAGCTGGGATCCCCCAGCAGGGGAACAGGGGTCACCTCCCAGTGTTGGCACAGTTGGAGTGCAGAGGAGGGGAGCTGGATCTGCCATCACCCCCCAGCTGGGTGCAGAGGAAGGGGAGTCTCTGGGTTTGGTGCCAGTTGGGATGCTCAGGATGGGGTCAGGGCTCGGGCACTGGGAGATTTCCCTGCTGTCCTGTCCCTCCCTGCACTGGTGACAGGGGGCAGTGGGAGCGGTGCTGTACTGGTTGTCACTGGGAAGTCACGCAGCTCTCCCAGGCCTGGTGATGCCGATGCAATGGAACTGAGTGAGCCTGGTGCCTTCCTGTGCTGGGATTTTTCCAGGAAGAGGCAGTCCCTGTCCCAGCTGGGTGACAGGAGCAGTCCTGCTGGGATCAATGTCACTCCCAGCATAGTAATTCCATGGCTGTGTCGGCTTTGGCAGGACTTTGAGACCAATGAGGAGCTGAAGTTCCGGGTGATCGGCTTCCTGGAGGAGGTCATCCATGACCCCGAGCTCCTGACCCAGGAGAGGAAAGCGGCTGCCAACATCATAAGGTGAACGGCTGTGAGCAGGCGGTGGCTTTTCCTGACACTGTGCCAGCTGCTGGCTGTTTCTGCTCTCACCTGGGATCACAGCAGGCATGAGGGCTCCAGGAGGGACTGTGCCAGGGGCTTGGGAGGTGCCATGGAGGAAGATGAGGAGGTGGATGGGTGGTGCTGGATGCATTCAGCCATCAGGACGTGGTGGGTGTGACCATGACCCCCTTGGTGCATGGCCGAGGTTCAGTGTTGAACCCAGTGGGTGCGTGGCCCTTGCTGCTGTTGGGTGCTGGTGTGACACCGTGGCTCCCATGGTCAGGGGCTGTGCTGAGCAGGGCGGCTCTGGCACTCAGTGTGTGCCCACCCCATGCTGAGGGCAGGGCACTCATCTTGCAGCAGGGCTGACACGTGGGACCGCGTGGCCTTGGCTAAGGAGCGTTTTTCTCTTTAAAATGAGAAATGGGACCGAAGGGTTCTCATGAAACACAGGCCAAGTGTTTGATCCATGCAAGTCCTTGGAGCCATGCTGCCCTGTTGGAGCTGTGTGGGTCTGGTGGTTTCCCAGCTGCAGTAATCCTTTCTTTCCATGCCATAGGACCTTGACGCAGGAGGATCCAGGAGACAACCAGATAACCCTGGAGGAGGTTGTGCAGATGGTAAATAGTCCTTTCCTCCCTCCCTGCCCCTGGTGGCTTGGGGTGGTGGAAGGGGAACAGCCAAAGGTCCTGATGCTCCGGCACACCCAGCTTGGGGAAGAGTGAGTCTCCAAGCCCCGTGTCAGGCTGCAGCTGCAAAGCAGGGAAAGGCTTTCTGGAGAGGGGCCAGCTGTGAGCACAGCTGGATCTGTTACAGGCAGAGGCAACACTAACCAGCCCACAGGCACATTATTCCCCCTGCAGTCAGTAGAATGGCTGGAGAGGGCACGGAGACACCTGCCTGCTGCTGCCTCTGCCTGCTGGAGGCACATGGGAAAGCCCCGGGGGTTCCCATCGTGTCCTCTGTGTCCCCAAACCTGCTCCAGTTCCAAGTGATGGGCTCTGGCTCAGCCATCAGTGCTGCTTCCCGGGAGGAGAGCCCTGGGAATGTGCCATGGATTTAGAACCCCCAGGGTGGCTGCAGAGCACTTCCTACCTTTCTGCATTGAAAAAAACCCCAACCAAATCTGTTCCCAGAAGAACACAAGAGCCACTTGAAGCTGGCCTGGTGCACCCGAAACACACAAGATTCTGTCCCCTGGCTCTGCCGGTGGCTTCGGGGGCGGGGAGGGCAGTCCCTCCTGGGCTTTGTTTGAGCTGTTGCCCATAACTGTGTGTTCTGGGAACTTCCTCTGAAGAGAACAAACAAGCCCTGGGGGCTTCGCTCTGCTCCTCAGGCTGAGCAGCAGCGATCTGCAGTCAAAGGCATGGTGGAAACGGGAGGGTGCCCGGGGTTTTGGGGAGCACACCATGAGCAGAGGGTGTGTGTTGTGCTGACCCTCAGCAGGTACCTCTGGGGTGCCCGCAGCCCCCTGCCCTGCGCAGGTGCCACCGGTACCACCTGCCCCCCTGGGCTCTGGTGGGGTGTGCCCCTCAGCTGCACCCCCAAGTGCCCCTGCAGCCTCTCCAGGGGCCCTGGAGCTGTGGAGGAACCTGGCTGGTATTTGTTTGCCACAGCTTTCACAACCCCTGTCCCCAGAGATTGTGCAATGCGCTGTTGCCTCGTGCTGGGCCCTTGTGTGCGTGTGTGTGTTGACCTTGGGGGGTTCTTCTGTGTCATCAGGGCTGTTTGGGGTTTATTTGGGCAGGATGTCTGTGGGGTTTGTTTTTTTTTGGTGGCTGATCTTTTCCCTGAAGGCAGCAGGGATGGAAGTGCTGCAGGGAGTGGCACCAGCCTCGTCCTAGTGCTGTTGTGTGGGGGTGGTTGTGGGGGCATGTTGGGTGCTGGCCTGAGCTGTGACTGAGGATCGGGTCTCAGTGATGTCTTTGTGATTAGTTTGAGGACAGTCACCACTCAGTGACTCCACGCAGGTCTGGACCTCAGGCTTTGGCTGTCACCCCCAGGGTGGCTCCATGTGGGGGGCACCCTGAGCCCCACCCGTGTCTGCGAGTGCTGCTTGGCCAGAGCCAGGCACTGGGGACAGGGGTTATCCCTGTTCCCCTGCTTTTCTGGAAATCCCTTGGAAGAGCCATCTTGCCCCTACTGGGCAGGAGCAGGCAGGCAGGGGCAGTGGTGCTCCCGCTGGGATCCCTGGGTGCTTTGTTAATTAAGCAGCCAAAAGGCTGTGTGAGTAAATCCGTGGGGTTTGCAAGGCTGGGAGGAGCTGGCACTGCTCGGCACAGACGTGTTGTGGCCTGCGGTGCTTCTGGACCAGCACAGCACCGCATACCCCGGCTCCGCTGGGGAAAAGCCTTGGCTTGGGAGCCCGACCTTGGCTTTGGGTTTGCGTTCATGACACGTGGAAGTTCTCACTGTGCTCCTGCCTGGTGAGCCCCATTGTCCCTCTGTCCTGCAGGCCGAGGGAGTCAAAGCAGAACCATTTGAAAACCATTCAGCCCTGGAGATTGCAGAACAGCTGACACTGCTGGATCACCTGGTCTTCAAGAAGATCCCATATGAGTGAGTGATCCCCGTTGGTCAGGAAAGGTGGCTCTGGTCACCCAGAGGCTCACAGGCAGCCTGGCTGGGCTGACCCCAGAGAGTGCAAAGCCTCCCTGGGCTTTGCCAGTAGCCCAGACTTGGCTCAAGTGCAGATTTGAGTCCTGATCCTGTGGCTTCTCTGCCAGCATCCCCAAGGTAATTGGCTCAGGAAGACCCTCCCACAACCATCACATTTTCAACCACATCCATGTGGTCCCTTTCCAGAAGCGTGGGGGGCAAAGACCCTGGGATCTCCATCCTGTGTGGATGCAGTGGAGCTTGCAGGGCTTGAGCATCCCATAAAATTGGGAAATAAGAGTTGACCTGGCCACTGTGGTTTGCAGAGAGTTCTTCGGGCAAGGCTGGATGAAGCTGGAGAAGAATGAGAGGACTCCATACATCATGAAGAATACAAAGCACTTCAATGATGTAGGTGCAGCCGCAGGGCACAGGGGGATGGGCACAGGGGAGGCAGCTCAGCCCCCCTGCCCCAGGGCCTGGGGTGTGTGAGGGTCACCTGCCCCACGGGCCTTACCTGCCTCGGGGACCCAGTGCAGGTGGAGCATCTCCTGGTGCAGTTGCTCCTTCTGGGGCTGCTGCAGCGCAGGGAAATCTGAAAACTGCTGTGAGGCTGGAGGACACAGAGCTGTGCCCAAAATCATGCTAAGGCTCGGGCTGGGCGCCATGTCTCCCCAAGGTCAGTAACCTGATCGCGTCGGAGATCATCCGGAACGAGGAGATCAACGCGCGGGTCAGCGCCATTGAGAAGTGGGTGGCAGTGGCTGACATCTGCCGCTGCCTGCACAACTACAACGCTGTGCTGGAGATCACCTCCTCCCTCAACCGCAGTGCCATCTTCCGCCTCAAGAAAACCTGGCTCAAGGTCTCCAAGCAGGTAGGGGTGACCCCCTCCTGGGGAGGTGGGGGGTTTGGTGAGATGAGTGGGATGGTGTTGGGGCAGGATGAGACAGGCATCGAAAAAGAGTTAGAAAACAGAGAAAGGTGTTTCAGGTTGTTCTCAGGAGGGAGGTGGTGTGTGGGCAGCCAGATCCTGCCTTGGAGTTGCGTTTATTCATGGAATCACAGGATTTTTTGGATTAGAAAAGCTCTCTGAGACCATGCAAGTCCAACTGTTCCCTCAGCACTGCCAAGGCCACCACTAACCCATGTCCCCAAGTGCCACATCCACATATCTGTTAAATCCCTCCTTGGCAGCTGTGCCAGGGCTGGACAGCCATTAAGAAATTTTCCCTGTATCCAGTCTAAACCTCTCCTGTCACAACTCCTTTCCCCTTGTCACTTGTTACCTGTGAGAAGAGACTAGCCCCACCCTGCAAGTCAGACGTGCAGTTAAACCTTTCCCAGAGAGCCCCTGCACACACAGAGAGACTCTCTTTAACTGGTTTTCTGGGCTCCTCAGACCAGTTATGGATGAGCAGAATGAATTCCTGTTTGAGGTATGTGGTACAGGAGTAGCTGGCACTTACTGGTGTGGAGCCAGACACAGCTGAACCAGCACCACTGTGGGCTCCTATCAGCCAGGAGCAGTCATTTTTTCCTATAAAATGATAAATCTGTGAATGAAAACAAGTGCTGATGAGGGCAGAGGTGGGAGCAGGGGGAGGAAGCGAGTGCACAGCCTGCTAACCAGTAGCCAGGTGTGATGGCCAGGGCACAGTTGTACCTGTGGAAGTGTAGGAGCAGCTGATGGGGTGAAGTGCCCTGGGCAGGGTAGGAAGGAAGTGACCCTGTGGCTCCACAGGCTTCACCCTCTGGCCGCAGGGAGCGGGGGTTCTTCCAGGCCCCCACAGAGCAGCACTTTGGTTTCTTGCAGACGAAGGCTCTGATTGACAAGCTCCAGAAGCTGGTGTCGTCAGAAGGCAGGTTCAAGAACCTGAGGGAGGCACTGAAAAAGTGAGTGAATGGTGCTTCTCCTCCTCTCCTGTGGCTGCTGCTGGCTGTTGTGGGGTCTGCAGTAGGGGGGGAACCTGGAGGTCTGCTCCCAGGATCATTTGGAGCCAGCACTAAAGAGTGTCCTGTTGAGCCAGCACAGTGGCTGGCCAAGTGATCCCCAGGACTGAGCTGCTCCTTTGTGCAGCGTGTGGAAAGATGGGAATGAAAGGGACTGCAAAGGGAAAAATCACTGCCAGACACCAGAGAAAAATTTTCCCCATCACTGTCATAGAATCTTCAAATCCCAGAATGGTTTGGGTTGGAAGGGAGCTTAAATCTCATCTTGTTTCATACCCCTCTCTGGGCAGGGCCCCCTTCCACTAGACCATGTTGCCCATGGAAGCTTCTAAAGGTCTTCCTGACCCTCTGTAAAAGCTGCCCTCAGCTCACCTCCTGCATCCCATGGCTTTGTGAGGGGCACAGCCACAGGTCTTGCTTGTCCTGCTGAGCTGGTGGGGACGAGGCCCAGGAGACCAGCAGCCTTCCCTGGGAGAGCCTTCCTATATTAGAGAGAATCCTTCCAGTTCTGCTGACTGTGGAGTTGCTCCCTTCTCCCCTATCCTGCCCCAAGCTCCAAAATACGGTACTTTCCTCCCTCATTTCTTTCTGGTTTACTCCCGAAGTTGTGATCCTCCGTGTGTCCCCTACCTGGGCATGTACCTGACTGACCTGGCATTCATCGAGGAGGGCACCCCAAACTACACTGAGGATGGCCTGGTGAACTTCTCCAAAATGAGGATGGTGAGTGCTCCAGCCCACTGGCATGGGTGTACGGGGCCAGGCTGGGGTGATGTGGTTGTGGCCAGGTCTGTGTCCCCTCAGCCTTCACCTGCACAGCACCAGGCAGCCACATGTGTCCCCTGCACACACCTGGGGTTGTTCCTACTGTCTGGAAGAGACAAAAAGGCCCTTTGCATTGTGCTGTGCTGGGTGCTTCTGCCCTCCCAGGCACTGGGATGGGTTCCCCAGCTGATGGCTGAGCCATGAGCACCTTCTGTGCTTTATCCCTGAACAGATCTCACACATCATAAGGGAGATCCGCCAGTTCCAGCAAACCTCCTACAAGATCGAGCACCAGCCGAAGGTACAGCCTTGTCCCCAGAGCTGCAGGCATGCTCTGCTCCTCATCTCCCGCTTCCATCACAGCATCTAAGCCTTCAGTACCAGGCAGCTCTATGCTGGAGTGTGTTGGCGGGGGGACAGGGGATGGAGGTAGGCTGCGGGGGCTCCAACAGACTCCCCTGTCGACCCCCAGGCAGTTGCAGCAGAGGACTTGCTGCAGAGGGCAGCTTTGATGGACAGGACAGCCGTCAGGCCAGGCTCAGAGGGCTCTGGGGGTTGCACCCTGGACACGCCAAGAAACAGCTATTTAGGGGCAGCACCCCCTCCCCAGGGAGCAGAGTGTGTCCCGCCACCCCCACTGCCAGCACCAGCTGGCCTCTGCCTCGTGGTGGCCCCAACATGTGATGAGCTGAAAGGTCTCAGCCAACCTCTGCAGCAGGTGCCTCATTTACCAGGGTTTGGGTGCTTCAGTTCTCAGGGGTTTGTGCTCTCCCAGCCCGTTAAGGGCTCCGCTCCATTTCCCAGGTGACGCAGTACCTGTTGGATCAGTCATTTGTGATGGATGAGGAAACCCTTTACGAAGCTTCTCTGCGAATAGAGCCCAAACTGCCTTCCTGAGCGCGGCGGCGGCCGCCCGTGTACACTCGCTATACCATACTGTACATACCCGTTCGTTCCATGGACGCCCTGGAGTGACTCCCACATCTGTGCTTCTCCGAGCAATCCGCCCCCGCCCCAGGCCGCACTAGACCTCACGTAGGATTTCCCGCTCTGGTTAAGGTTTAACGCATCGACACTTCGCTGGAGTCCCGGGTTCTTTTCGATGATGTTACTTTTGTCATTTGTTCCTCCTGGGGGGGCTGGTGGTCGGGCAGGTGAGTCCCTGTGTCCCTGTGGGGCAGGTGAGCCCTGTGTCCCCACGGGGCTGGTAAGCCCTGCGTCCCCACGGGGTTCTGGGCAGCACAGAGCAGCTCTCACTCGGACAGTGCTGGCGGTTACATCCCACGGCAAACTCTGTAAGGTGGGAGAAGGGAACACATTAAAGGTTGTCCCTCGGTGTGAGCTGCCCTCTCTGTGTGTGCCACCCTCGTGCTGGCCAGGCACGGGGGGCCCTGGCTGCTGCCCTGGTCCCTCCGAAGTTGGGAAGATGGAAGCATCCCCTTGCCTCTCCTCGCTGCATCCAGCTCCTGTTGATATGCTGTAGATCCGTACCCTTGTGCCCACTCTGAGTACCATGACGTAGAGTTAGAGATGACGAGTGTTTTTATTACATCTACTGTAATCCTGGCTAACCACCCGCTAGCAGGATATAGTAATGTAGTGCTTATTCTGTGAATAGTACCTGGGTTTTTTACATTGTACAGTCCCTGACACGGTTCCCCGGCAGTGGCAGGCATGCTCCACTCACACACTTGCTGTAAGCAATACCTCGTGGTATGGGAATTCTCTTTCAAACCCTAAAACTATTTCAACTTACAGCTTGTTTGGGAAAAATATTTCCATTTTTTTTGTAAAAATATATGTTTCCTGATTACCTCTTGCTAATAAATCTATTCTATCTCAGGGTGAACCGGGGTTTGTGATAGTTTTACGGGCGGGATAACGCCGGACCCGCCGGGGCGCGGGCTCCGCCCACCGCTGGGAGGGGACAGCCTCACTCAGTGCCCCGCCCGGTCCCGGTGCCCCGCCCGGTCCCGGTGCCCCGCCCGGTCCCGGTGCCCCGCCCCGTCCCAGTGCCCCGCCCGGTCCCAGTGCCCCGCGCGGTCCCAGTGCCCCGCCCGGTCCCGGTGCCCCGCCCACCCCGCCCGTTGTCCCGCCTCCTGGCAGCGGCCCGGCCCATTTCGACCCCGTTCGGCTCGGCTTGGCGCGGGTCGGTTCTGCTCGGTCCCGTCCTTCCCGGTTCGGCTCAGGGCGGCCATGGGCTGGCCCGTGCTACTGACCGCGGCCGCGCTGCTGGCCCCCGCCGCCGCCTGGGAGCCCTCGGCCGAAGGTACAGGGGCACCGGGAGGGCAGGAGGCGACCTGGTAGGGCCTGGCCTGGGCCGGCACGGCTCGGTTCGGTCCCGCTCGGTTCGGGCTCGGCCCGGCCCGGCCCCCCGGGCGCTCCCCGGTGCGGGGGGAGGCGGCGGCAGAGCCGCGCCGGTGCCGCCGCTGACGCCCCCGTTCTCTCCCGCAGAGGAGCAGCTGTTCAAGGCCTGGATGCTGCAGGTGAGGCTCGGGGCAGCTGCGCCGCGCGGGGAGGGCCGGGCCGGGGGTCCCGGGAGCGGTGGGAGTTTGGGGTGCCCTGAATTGCGATGTCCCCGCAGAACAACCGGCGGTACGGCCCCGACGAGTACCCGCGCAGGCTGCGCATCTTCCTGGGCAACAAACGGCACATCGAGGAGCACAATGCTGGCAACCACAGCTTCCAGAGTATGAGCTCCGGCCCCTGCCTGGCCACGGCCCGTGCCGGCTCTGAGCGCCAAGCCTCGCTGAGCAAAATGTCCCCTTTCTCCCCCTTCTAGTGGGTCTGAACCAGTTCTCGGATCTGACCTTCGCAGAATTTAAAAAGCTGTACCTGTGGAGTGAGCCCCAGGTAAATCCTGGGAGTGCGGGTTGGCAGGGAAGGAGGGGGTCCAGGTGGACCCCGTGTGTGGGGCTCCTGCAGTCACCTGCACCCGCTGCTGGGCCAGCACCCATCACTGTGCTGCCTGCAATCCACTTTGATAAGGTCACGTCTTGTGCCACCAGCACTGGGGTAAGAGCAAGGTGAACCCTCTTTCCCATCTTCATGGCTTTCAGCTGCCTCGACCCTGGCTCCAGCCGAGCTGTTACTTCTGCTGTCAGCTCCCTGAGCAGCCAGGGGTGCAGGCTGGTGGTGCCCTCTGGGGCTGGCCTGGGGCTCCCTGCTGTAGTGGCCAGTGTGTGGGGGCTGGTAATCAATCCCTCCACCCCAGGGAGGGGAGCTGTCCTGGGCCACTGGCCTGGCAGCTCACCACAGCCCTCCTGCCTCGCTTGCAGAACTGCTCAGCCACCAAGGGGAACTTCCTGCGCAGCTCTGGGCCATATCCTGACTCTGTCGACTGGAGGAAGAAGGGAAATTTCGTGACACCCGTGAAAAATCAGGTGAGGAGTGTGTGACATGCCCAGAGAGGGGCTGATGGCTGCGAGCCGTAGCTGAGGAACAGTGCTGGGTGCCTGTGCCACAGAGGAACTCCCCTGGAGCCACTCTGTGCCTGCGGTGCACTCTGGGCAGGGGCTGAGTAGAAGGCCAAGCCCAGCTGGGAGTGGAGGCTCTGCACCCCTGCTGTGCCCCTCTGCCCCCGTGTTTTGGGGAGGCTGGTGAGCCTGCAGCACATTCCAGAGCAGTTCCTCTCCTGTTCCTAATGTAGGGTGCCTGTGGGAGCTGCTGGACCTTTTCCACCACAGGCTGTTTGGAGTCTGCTATTGCCATTGCCACAGGAAAGCTGCTCTCTCTGGTAAGAGATTTTCCTGGACCTGGGCAGAGCCATTTTTGGAGCAGGATGAAGCCGGAGGGGCTGGAGGCTGCTGGGAGCAGGCATGGGGAAAGAAGCTGTGCCTGGCCTTGCCAGCTGGCTTGGGACCCCTCACTGCAGGCAGCATATTGGGACATGTTGGTTTTTCAGCTCCCAGAGGATTTATATTCGTGAAGAACCAGAAAGACAGTAGCCACTTACACAACTTACCAGAATAACTGAGGGTTGGGTGTGTTAAAAACAAACCTGACCTTTGACTGAAATCTCAGCCAGCCCTTCTGTGGGGGGACGGATTCCCGGCAGGCATAAGGAGGAATGCCTCTGGCAGCCTTGGCATCCCAGGCTGCTGGCTCCAGGTCTTCCTTGTCCACCTCCCTGGGATATGGAGCCATTTCCAGGTGACTCCCAGTGGGTGAACAGGCAGATGCATGGGTAAACCAGTACTGTGGTTGTTGTTACAGCCAGGTGCACAGATAAACCAGCTCTCAGTTCCTGCTGTGCACTTGCTTTTTGTGTCACTTACTCTGAACACAGATGTGGAATAATCACTGACTCAGAACCCTTCTCCACAGGCGGAGCAGCAGTTGGTTGATTGTGCCCAGGCCTTCAACAACCACGGCTGCAGTGGGTAAGTCAGGGAGGGTCAGAAAGAACAGAAATTAGAATATCTTATATCCTGTGATTGACAGCTTTCCTCAAGATCTAGTGTCAGGATCCTTCCACATCATAGAATGGCTTTTGTCTTCCCTTGGCTGCAGTGTGTCAGGGGAAGCAATTTTGGATTTGGTTGCTTATTTTAATTTCACCCTTCCTAGAGGTTAGGATGTTTCACTAAATCTCCAGCATTTCCCAACCTCTGCTGTTCCTCATTTGTTAGTTTTTATCTGAGATGTTTTTCACGTGTCTTCCGACAGGGCAGCCATAGGCTGGGCTCTGGGAGAGCAAGGGGAGTTCTGGCTGTTGTTCTGCCCCTGGGTCACGTGCGTCTCATGGCACCGTGAAGAACCCACAGAAACCTTAGCTTCCCCTTTGGGAAGTTCCTCGTGGCTTTGCTAGAGAAGGCAGAGAATAGAGCTTTCTGACAACTTCTGTTTTCTGTGAGATAAGCGGTCCCAGAGGGACGCTCAGAGCTGAGCAAAGCCACTCTTGGTGCTTTTTATTTTTCTTGTGACTCCTCCCTAGGCATTTCCACATCAGTACTCCCTGATCATGCTCTCTTGTCTTCCCTCCTGAGATGTGCGTCTGGAAGGTGGCCAGGGAAGGGAGCAGCTGGTTGCTGGAGATGTGGGTCTCTCATCATCCCCCACCCAGGCTGGGCAGAGGGCACCAAGAAACACCTTTCAGCACATGAGGCTGGTGCTGTGTGGGCCGGCTGACCTCATGCTGTCAGGGCTCCTGGTGTTCTTCAGAGATCTGGTACCTGGAGAATGAGATCTGACCAGGCCAGACAGCGTGGTGGGCCAGGCCAGGAATCCCAGGCAGGGAGATGCTGCAGGAACAGACTGGAGTTTGTGCCTCTGGAGGCTCTGGGATAGATGCTGCCCTCCCCGGTCTCCCTGGCTGGTGGGAGTGATCTGCAGAGCAGGGAATGTTGATGGCTTTGCTCTGCATAAGCATCCAAATAAGAACATAAGAATGCAAATTCATCATTACCATCCTAATTAGTTGTTACCATCCTAACTGAGCTGTGTTGTCTCGCAGGGGCCTGCCAAGCCAAGCCTTTGAGTACATCCTGTACAACAAAGGGCTCATGGGGGAGGACAGTTACCCGTACCGAGCCAAGGTATTCCCAGCGCAGCCCAGGCCGTTGCGGTGGAGCAGGGCCCGGCACAGGCTCCAACAACTCCTCTCTGTCCCCACAGAACGGCACCTGCAAGTTCCAGCCCGAGAAGGCCATTGCCTTTGTCAAGGATGTTATCAATATCACTCAGGTGAGGCCCTGAGGGCTGCATTTCCAAACTTCCAAGGCTGTGCCAAGAAGATGCTGGGATGCCCCAAGGCGTGCCGGGCTCTGCAGCTGGAGCTGCAGCCTGTGTGCTCCTAGCAGAGAGCGAGCTGCTGTGCACACTTCTGCTCTCCTGTGCACCTTTTGGAAGGTGGCACCAAGGAAGTGCTGGAGCCAAAATACAGGCACTGGGTTCCTGCCTGCTTCCCACAGTGGGTGCACCTCCAGGCTGGGACGAAGTCCCAGTTCTCATCTTACAACTCAGCACTTGATTCCTTGTCTAAATGCAGGAAGCTGGGGTTATCCATCCCCCCGTGCCCTGGCTGCTGGACCTGGACTGGTCCCAGCAGAGCCAGCAGATGATGGATGACCCTGGATCCTTTCTTGCAGTATGACGAGGACGGCATGGTGGAAGCTGTGGGGAAGCACAACCCAGTGAGCTTTGCCTTTGAGGTGACGAGTAACTTCATGCACTACAGGAAAGGAGTGTATTCCAAGTGAGTGTGTGAACCTCATTTGGTGGGGTGAGGGCAAGGGGAACGTGTAGGGCTGGAATCACATGCATCCCTGTTTCTCCTGCTGGATGCAGGAACACTGCACTGCATTCTCACACTTCCTTTTAAGTTAAAACAGAAAAAAATTAGTAAATGGAGCCATGATTTACTGGTTCCTGAGGGGATGAGAGTGCAGCACAGGGGGGAGGGCTGTTTGCTAGGAACCTGTCCAGCCTGGAGACCAGATTGTGGTGGAATGAAGGTCAGCAAGTCTGGGAGCTTGAGAGACTTTCTGCAGCTCACCACAGGGCTGGGGGGGCCTGTCCCAGGGCTGATCTGTGTCTGAGCTGGGACAGTGAGAGGGTCAGCCCAGCTGTGGCAGCTGAACACATCTGGTTGCTTAGGGTAAGCCCCAACCAAAGTGGATTTTCCATGGTATCAGGGGAGCTCCTGCAGTGCCAGAGCTCAGAGGGGTGGTGGTGAGAAGTGTGGCTGCCCTTTCCCTACACCTGATCTGGCGCCTCTGCAGGTTGTGCTTTTAGGCAGGGTCCGGCATCGCTGCTCTCCACAGGGCAGGTTCTGCAGCACCTCACCTCAGTCCTGTCACATGGTGCTCTCCTGGACAGGTAGGAGGAACAGCAGAGAGAAAAAACAGTTTGGGATATTAAATGACCCAGCAAGTCTCGAGTGTGGTGTTGGCTCCATGGCCAGGGCAAAAAGGCACTTGAAAGGCTGATCAATATACATTGGAAAGATGAGAGCTGACTGTGCAGGACAGATGCTGTTAGCCCAGCAAGGGGGAAAGTGCATGTTTGGAGAAATAGAAAAACACTTTGGAGTAAGGAACCCTCAGTGACGTAGAACTGCAGGGAAAATGAGAGTCTGAGCCTGAGGGATCTGCCCCAGGGAGCTCTCCGGAAGGAGCAGATGGTGGTTCCAGTGGCTTTGCTGGACCAAAGTGATGCCAGAGGTAACTGCCAGCCTGGGCAGGTGTGGGCTGTGAGAGCAGGGACATGGTCTGAGGAACATGCCAGGAGCAGTTATCCTGTGGATTTACAGTCTAAGGTGGATTTAAAGTCATAGTGCATGGAATAATTGATGCTCCAGTGCTTTCAGCCCAGAGCAGCTGTTAACAGATCAAAAAAAGAAAATCTGAGGTGGAGATTATTGATCTTTTCCTGTGCTGCAGTTTGAAAATGTTTAAAAATAGATGCTCTTGAGGTGGGAGCCTGTACCATGAGCTGTCTTGTTTCATGCCACAGGCAGCAGCTTTCAGCAAGTGCAGTTTAAAGGTTGAAAATGTAGAGGAAACATGTATTTAGACCCAAGAGCTTGCTGTTCCTGTGCAAAACATGAAACAGTGCCCTTGAACTTCAGGGCAGCACAAACCAGCACTGGGAGGCACTAAGAGCTGCTGGTTTCCATTGGGAAAATTCCTTTGCCCTGTAGTTTGTCTTGGTGGGCTGGGAGCTCGAAAGTCCATGGATTCCCTAACTCCATATATGGCTGGTAATTTCAGAGTGGAGAAACAGAGCAGTGTCTCCTTTCCTTGGCTTCCCTCCCTACTCTCCACAGCTGGGAGTTCAGAGCATCCCATAGTTCTGTTTGCAGAGTGTAGTCAAGACTTCTGGCTTGACTAATCCCTGACTAATTACAGGATGCTTTTCACACAACACATCTGTGTTATTTTCCCTGCAGCCCACGCTGTGAGCACACCCCTGACAAGGTGAACCACGCCGTCCTGGCCGTGGGCTATGGAGAGGAGAATGGGACTCCTTACTGGATCGTCAAGAACTCCTGGGGCCGGCTGTGGGGCATGGAGGGGTAAGGGGGTCCTGGTGCCCACCATGCTCTGCCTGTACCTGGTGAAAGACACCACGTGCTGGCATTCCACTCAGCCCCAGGCCACCCTTACACTCTCCAGCTGAAATTCAGCAGGTGGGAAGACACACGGAGACTCATCCCAGTCTGGGTGGTGACATGGCTCACAAAGCCAGTCCTGGGGTGACTGGTCAAGCAGAGCCTTGGATCAGTGGAGCTGCTGTGGTCCCTAGGGCTCAGCCAACCTGTCCAGAGCCAGTGGTTCACCTGGCTCCTCTCTCCTGGTCTCATGGCTGGGGGAGAACAGGTTGTGCCAGGAGCGAGTTTCCAGCTTCACAATTGTTTCCAGCTGCAGGTGAACTTCTTGGGAGTCAGGTGCTAATTCTGCAGGGTGTAAGGGGGCAGGGAATGGCATTGCCTGGAGAGCTGCGGGCAGTTCCAGCCCTGTCACAGGTATCTGCTCCTTGGGCTGGGATGAGGAAGGGGCTGGCACAGAGAGAGCAGTCACCTTCACAGAGTCCCAGGCTGGTCTGAGTTGGAAGGTGCCTTAAAGCCCATTCTGTTCCACCCCCTGCCGTGGGCAGGGACACCTTCCACTATCCCAGCGTGCTCCAAGCCCCATCCAGCCTGGATGAAGACACTTCAGGGATGGGGCAGCCACAGCTTCTCTGGGCACCCTGTGCCAGGGCCTCCCCACCCTTACCTGCCATGCTGGCTCTGCCATAGGAGGGAACGCTCACTCACACCTATTTCTCTCTTTTTTAGGTATTTCCTTATTGAACGAGGCAAGAACATGTGTGGTCTCGCTGCTTGTGCCTCCTACCCTGTTCCTCAGGTGTAGGAGGGCAGTGCAGGCTGGGGACAGGGGACAGGGCTGGAATGATTGATCGTCTTCCAATTTCCGAGTGCTGAAATGATGAAAGGGAGAACAAGGTGCAACGCCTGCCTGCTGAAAGGTGTTACCTGCAGGCAGGTTCCTTGGCTTGCACACACCTCCTGCAGCAGCAAGAGCTGTGCCTCCTCTCTTCAGCCAAACCCACGCGTGCTCCTGTGCTGGTGCCAGGTTCCCTCCTCCTGCTCCCAGCCTGTGTTCCCAGGCGTGCCTCCATCCACCTGTCCCGACCCGGGACACCTCGAGGGGCAGCAGGGGCCACTTGGGTGCTGAGAAACCACACAAGTACAGATTTAGGGCACACAGAGCTCCCCCCGTCCTTCGGGTGGCTTTTTTGCAATCACCAGGTGTAAATTTTAGCGATTTTTAAATTTTCTTTGAAGGCAATTTCCCTGTCCTCTAAAGGAAGGATGAGTGAATGCTGTAATTTGTACGCTTTATCTATTTTCATGAAATGTCTGCTATTTTTATGTATTAAAAATAGGGTATTTTAATGCACATAGAGAAGAAACGGGTGACTTTTCTTTAACCCATCAGTGAAGACGCGAGAACCTCGGTGCCGATTCTGAACAGGCGCTGGGGAAATGAAACCGCGTGTGAGCAGGGACACGTTTGTGTTACTTCACGCTGAAATCTGCCACCGACAATAAAGCTGCCTCGTCACCGGAGCGCTGTGCTGTGAGCTCTGAGCGGGGGGGGTGGGGAGGCCGAGGGGCTCCGGCCTCCCCACGCGTTCCAGCGTGCCCGAAGACGGTGCGAAGCGTCACCTGCTTCTCAGGAGTACGGAGCGGAGCTCTGCGGCGGGGCTCAGCCGGGGCGGGGGCCGGGGCCTCTCCGCCCCTCCCGGCCTGAGGGCGGTGCCGCCATTTCCGGGGCGGGGCGGGGCGGAGCGCGCGCCTGCCCCCGCCATGGTGCCCGCCCCTTCACGCGCCGCTTCCGTCCTGCCGCCCCCACCCAATGGCGGCGCGGGGGCCGTTTTGGCGCCGAATGCGAAGCGCGCGCGGCTCCGGAGGGAGGCGGCCCGCGCGCAGAGCGTCCCCTGGCGGCGGGGCGGCCCCGCGATGGCGGCGGTGCCGCAGAACAACCTGCGGGAGCAGCTGCTGCGGCACTCGGCCCGCGGAGCCCTCCGCGCCCCGGCGCCGCCGCGGGACCGCCCGCCGTGAGTACCGGGGGTGGGGAGCGGGGCAGGGCGGCTGCAGCGGCCGGGAAGTGACGGGCGCTCGTCTCGTTGCAGGGGCTTCACCTTCAAGAAGGCGTCTCGGGGCCTCGCCGCCGCCTCGGTGCTGAGGGACAAGGACGTGAACACCTCCCTGACTCTGCCCGCCTCGGCCGTGCCGGACAGAAAAGCGCCGGCGTGGAGCTCTGTTCCCTCCCGCGGCCCCGGTCCCCAGCCGGCCTGTGCCCCCCGGGGTCCCGCCGCGGCTCCCGAGGCGTCCGAGGGCCCCGCGGTTCCCGGGGCGAGGGCGGGGAGCGCTGTTCCCGCCGGGAAGGCCGGTCCCGGTTCTGCTGCTGGCCCCTTTATCATCATCGGCGATGAGTGGGATGATATCGACGATTTTGACCTGTCGGGAATCGAAAAGAAGTTCTCTCGGCCGTCCGTCCTGTCCCCCAAGGGGCTGCGAGCCCCCCGCAAGGATCCCCCGCGGCCGAGCCCCCGCCCGGCCTCGCCCGGCTCTCCCGGGCGCGCGGGGGAGGACGCGGGGCCCGGCAGCCGCGGCGGGGAGGCAGCGCCCGAGTCCGAGCAGCGACCCTGCTCACAGCAGTCCCTGATCTGCCTCGAGGACTTGGTTCCCTGCAGCGGGAGCACGGCTGCGGGGGACGGCCTTCGGGAGGAGTCACCTGCTGACCCCCTTCTGGATGCGGACAGGGCAGGGGCTCGCCCAGGTAAGGGGGTGTTTGAAGGTACTACTGAGCTGGAAGGAAATCTGTGTTTGCACTCAGAGGGCTTGGCTTGACTGGTCAGTCATCAGAGGGAGCTGTGTGCTCGTGACTGACAAGTAGCCCTGGATTTCATTTAGGTTCCTGGATTTCGGTTTGGGTACCCCCAGCCTGGAAGCAGTGCGGCGTTCTGCCGGTGCAGCAGAAGCAGCTGCTCATGTACTGGAGTTACAAGACTTCCCACATGGCATTCCTGAAATGATCGATAACCTATAGGGATGTTACAGAGAGAAAAGGACTTACAAAATTCATACGGGAGAGACATAAAATCATATACTTAAATGAAATATTAAACCAGAAAAAGTGGTCTCTATTTTTAACACAAACATAATAAACACCACAAAAGAACTCCAGCCTTCAATTATGATCACAAAATTCCTGCCTGTCATTGCTTTGGCAGCTCTGTCCCACAGAACTGCTCTATTTTAGATTCCTTACCTGTTGTGTTTTGAAACTTTGGACCTTTATTTGGGAAATTAACATGTTTACACAACTGAACAACATCAAAGAGTGTTCTGGGGTGCTTCCCTTACACTGAGTGATGAAAAGATTTGTGAACTGTATTTCTGTTCTTAATATTTTGTTGTCTTTTCCTTTCTCTGTGAAATTAATTTTTATAAGTTAATGATAATGGGGGAGAAAAGGGAGCAGTAAGTTTTATCCTTTAAAAGTCAGAAACTGTATCAAACAAGTGTTTTGAAATCTGGCTGCTAATTTTTCCCCTCCTCTGTTTGTGGCAGGCTGAGTGTACAGTGTTACCCAGCAATATTAATCCACTTCTCTTGCAGCTGCTACTGCTGAAGGTGGTCAGGGCCAGGAGCCACAGAGGTCTGGGAACAGCCCCTCAACCCTGGATGAGGTGACCTGGCCGTTGGCAGGTGCTGAGCTTGAGGAGGATGACCTGGACGTCATCCCTCCCTCCCCTGAGGAGGAGCTGCCTCCCTTCTCCCCTTCTGTACAAAGTGTCAGGTAATCAGAGTTCACTGCTAAAACCATCTGTCTGTTGCATGATTAGAAAAGTACCAAAAAAGACCCAAAACTCCTGCTTGTTAAGAAGGTACAGATTGAGTTTGTGTCTCTTTGCTCGGTGGGTTAATGGTTGGCAGCTGCAATTAATGTTTTATCAAATACTAATTTTATGGCAGATGTTTTAGGTTTTTCACTTCAGAAAAAAGCAGAGTTACTTTTGTAGTGGGATGGGAGAAAATTTCTGGGGCAAGATTCGACACGTTGGTACGCAGGATGAATGACTGCTCAGCTCTTGGGTTCTAGCTGGGCCTTCAGGAATTTATCTTTTTCACACATCTTAAATTCTGTTGTTCTATGGAAATGCCTCAATTTACAGATCTCTGTATTTTAGTAGCTTTTTCTTTTGGTGTTAGCAGTATTTTCGGAGACTCTCCCACTGGTGGAAGATGCACAGCTGGCAGCTCCGAGGCCAAGCAGGAGAAGGCTCCCACAACACATCCCGGAGGTGATCCCAGTGCAGGGGATTCAGGTACACAAAATGTTTTGGAATTTCATATCTCTGATTTTGGGGATAGTTTGCAACTATTTATTATCCTGTGTAATCCAAGAGCATTAATTAACAGATGGGGAATTAACATCTATAGATGGAGAATTGACATAAATAGTTGGATAATAGACAGATAATAAAAGTTGAAGGCAAAAATTTGTAGATTTGTTGAGTTCCTGCACACAGAAAGTTTCTTTATGCAAATGGACTAAAAATACATTGGAAGTAAATTGTTTAGACTGATTTACTGCAATGTACTGACCTCTGGGAGAGTGGTATCCTCTTGACACCTCTTGTAATGAAAATGACTGCTGAACTCACTCCCTGTGCCAGGTGAGGCTGTGCCCGTGGCCCGGCAGCTGTACGGAGTCATGGAGGCCATCTGTGAGCTGGTGGATGCCATCCCCCTGCAGGAGCTGCAGGCCCTGGGCTGCGCCAGAGCCCTGCTCCAGCACAGGGACCTCAGGTAAGCTGGAACAGCTCTGTGTGCAGCAGGGAGCTGCCTGCAGGTGTCCCCAGTACACTGGAGAACGAAGCAGGAGGGGCTTTAAAAAGCTTGAAATTACTGACTGAGGGAAGGGACAAAGTACCCCAAACTGCTGCAAGTGTTAGTGGTCCCTGTGTTCTGCCAGATGGAAGTGCCACAGTGCTGCAGTCAGTCTGAGGAGGTGCCTGGCACCAGGTGCTTCTGGAGAAACAGGTGATGTGGTGTGGTGTGATGTGACCCACCAGGTGTCCTCCTCAGTTCTTGTGCCACAGGCATTCGGTTGGTATTGTCTCCCCTCTCGCTGACTACGGAGATGGTGATTCCTCCTAATATCCCTGAACTTGTTGTCTTCCCGTGTAATTATTGCTACCACAACCTGCTGCTTTGTCTCCTGCATCATCTGATGGCACACTACATGGACAAAGTATTGGGATTTTGGTTAGGTTTTTCCTGGGCTGGGACTATGAGCTTCTGTAAATGTTCTCAGTACAACAACTTCTTTTATTTCTCATTGCTGTAGTTGGACATAGTCTTTAGAAAGTACTTAAAAGCATAATTTGGTTCAGGCATACTTTTAACTTCAGGTTTTGCCTCTAAGGATTTATTTTTTTTATGTTCTACCTTGCCTGGATCTGTTTCTTGCTTTTTGGAATTCTTTTATTTTATGTCTGTAGAGATGATGTCATAATTTTGTCATTAGTTTCTTCTGGTGGTATTCTCTCTTCCCTAGATTTGTTTGAAATCATTTTCAAACATGCTGACTCAACACGATGGAACCACCATATGTTAATATGTTTAATAGCAGTGAGACAAAACTGTTTAATGAATGTTGTAGAACTTGGTAAATCATTGCTTGTGACTAAATATATTTTTTTTTTCCGTCTTCCTTCCCTTGTCATCTCTCCCAGGAGAAAATTGCTGGCCAATTCTGTCAGTTTGAACCAAAATGGCATAAACACCACTCTTCCTAGAAGCTGGAAGTCTCCCATGGAGCAGGGCCCTCGTGTGTGTCCTGACACTGGTCCAGGTTCTGGCCCAAGCTGGAGCTTCAGTTCTGACAGAAACTCCCCCAAATCCACAAACCTCCCATCGGTGCTTTCTGTTCATTCCAGCAACTTTTCTGCCAAAACAAAACAAACCTTGGACACCTCTTGTGCTTCAAAGCAAAGTGCTGAGGAGATCCCCTGCCCAGGAACTGCAGAGCTGCCTTTTCCCAAGGGAAGTGGCAGGGAGGGAGGTTCCCTCAGGCTCAGCCTCCAGTCCTGTGACAGTAGCTGGGACAAAAGTCCGGGAATGAGGAATGGGAACCAGCCCCTGACCAGCACAACCCTGAAGGCTCGGAGCACAGCTGCCAGTCCTGTAGAGAACAGCTTGGGTACAAATGATCTCGACTTCGACCTGGATCACTTTGACATTGATGACTTTGATGAGGACTGGGAGAGCTCGGTGGCTGTTTCAGCACCTGAGGCACCATCGACGCCGTTGTGTCAGCCTGTCAGGGAAGGGCCACCTGCCAAATCCCTCTTGTCCAAGATTATGTCCAGAGCCAAAGGGTCAACTGTGGGATCCAGTCCTGCTGCTCCAAAGCCAGGCTTCCTGATGGCAACAAAGAACCATCCAGGTAAATTATATTCATGAGGATTATTGGGTTTTTCAATTTTTAAATTCTTACTTATTTCTTTTTAAACCTAAGACCGAGTTTACTACAGATCACATCATTGCCTTTTGTTTCTGTGGAAGTTTCTTTTGGTTCCTTTTTTGCAAAGTCATCTTGGAACTTTTTTCTCTCCAAATGATGCTGAACTAGATTATTCCCTTCCTGTGCAGGTTTCAAGCTGCTGGAAGATGAAGCTGCTAAAATTGGAAATGAGGGTGTTTCTGTGTTTTAGTTAAATAATGATTCTGCAGTTTTTGATTCAGGGCTGTACAATGGTTTTCGCTGCATAATGTTCCAAAATGGGTTTGTGGAAGCAAACTCAATCCCCCTGGGGCCCATTTCGGGTTAATGTAGGGACAGGCTGGCAAAAGGGGAGGTGAAAATCAGAGTCACAGAATGGTTTGGGGTGGAAGAGATCTTAAAAACCATCTCATTCCACCCCCTGCCATGTCAGGGACAGCTTCCACTATCCCAGGTTGCTCCAAGCCCCATCCAGGCTGGCCTTGGACACTGCCAGGGATCCAGGAGCAGCCACAGCTTTTCTGGGAAATCTGTACCAGGGCCTCACCCCCCTCACAGGGAAGAAGTTCTTCCATAACTTGATGTCATAACTTACTCTAATTACATATTTTTGGCTCCTAGATCCAGTGGTTCATAACCCTGCACTGGAGCGTTTCAAGGGTATGAAATTTCCCCATTCTGAAGAAATGATGAATATATTTCACAAGAAGTTTGGATTGCACTGTTTCCGGACAAACCAGCTGGAGGCCATCAATGCTGCTCTGCTGGGGGAGGATTGTTTCATCCTCATGCCCACAGGTATGTGCCCCCACAGCACAGGCTATAGACCTGCAGCTCCTTTTGCAAGCTTTGGGACAAGCTTTTCTCTTCCCCTGTGCCTTTGTGCTGCTGGAATTCTGTGGCCACAGGATTTCAGGAGTATTTTTGCACTGGGGTATTTTGAGTGAGGGGATTGAATTTCTGCCTTCCTTAATAATTCACGAAGTAACTCTTTCTTATCCTACAGGTGGCACTTTGTGGCAAGCATTGGTAGAAATTTATTGCTTCCAAAAGTGCTGTAAAATGGGAAATAAGAAATAGGTCTCCATCCTTTTTCTCTTGATACCCGACATTGTGTTCTGTCTCATCCTCACAGGAGGTGGGAAGAGCTTGTGCTACCAGTTACCAGCCTGTGTCTCTGCCGGGGTCACTATCGTTATTTCTCCACTGAGGTCACTGATCATTGATCAGGTTCAGAAGCTGAAGACTTTAGATGTAAGTTCCAGCAGCTTTATTGAGTGAAACTGCAGGTAACTGGATTAGAAATCTGAAATTTTACAGCAAATCTTGTCTCTTGAATATAAACTGCATAAATTGATTAGATGGACACTGTGAATGGCACAGAAAGTTGCCTAGGAAGAGCTAAATTGGATGAAGTCGAATATCTTGGCAGCATGATCGCTGGATTTATTGCTGCTCCTGTGTTGGGTGTTAGAGCTGTGTTTTCCAGAGCAGATGCTGGTTCTGAGATACTGAGAATTGTAATTACTCACATACACAGGAGCAGCCTGACTGCAGTGAGAATGAGCACTAAGAGTTCCTGAGTTAGGGGGGTTCTGGAGGTGCTAAACATCTTTGGAAACATGATACACAGAGCAGAAATGCAGGTGCAGGAGACTACAGGGTTCCGGAATGGATTGGGTTGGAAGGACTCTTAAAGTCCATCTTGTTTCACCCTCGCCACAGGCGGCGACACCTTCCCCTAGCCCAGGGTGCTCAGATGTGTGTTCCCAAATGTGTGTTCCCAAGGCTGACTGCTTAGGAACGGGTTTGTAATGAGAGGTAGGCTACATTGTCAATATATATATTTATATATTTTTAATATAGATTGCTGCAACATACCTGACTGGTGACAGAACAGATGCCGATGCCTCAAAAATCTACATGCAGTTGTCAAAGAAAGACCCTGTCATAAAGCTGCTGTATGTCACCCCCGAGAAGGTCTGTACTTCATCTTCAGTTGTAAAACCATAGGGGCTACAAGGGGGGGATTGCTGTGAGGTGCTGAAAGACTGCACTCAGAGTAGGCTTCTGGGGAAAAAATGTTGGACAGGTGTTAAATAATTCGTTAAGAAATCTATATGGATGTAGCTAATTTCAATCAGTAATTAGCCAAGAATAAGAACTGAGTATGTCCGTAAAATTTAAATTCTTAAAACAAACTCCCATGCCCACCTCTTTCAATCTATCTTGCTACATATTAGTGTTAATCACTGTCCAGTAGCTACTAAATCCAGACTGCTCTGAATAGGGTAATACAGGAAAAATACAGCACTGTCAGGGTGATAGGCGATTGCCAGAGCTTACCTTGGGCTGCATTGTATGCTGCCTTAAAAATATGTTATTGCACAAAAGCTTTGTAAGAGGGGGCTGGTTAGTGTGCTGGTTGTGCTTCTCTCTTCAGCATTATTTTTCTCTGTGTTTCCTGACATTAGTAATTTAAATTTACTGAAATTTCATCAGGGTGAGGGGCCTTGGGATAGGTGATCCCAGAACCTCGTGGGAATCCCAGACCAGCTGCTTGGTTGAAACGCAGCTGACCGGCATCATCTCTGTGCCTTGAAGGTTTGCCTATGCAGTGCAGGTTAATTCTGCAGCGTAGGACAGTTGTTTCTGTATTCTCAGTCAGGCCAGCTGACCCTTTTAGCCCAGGTCTTTTGCTTTGCATTGCCACTGCTGGTGTGTCCCAGGTGTGTGCCAGCAGCCGCCTGATGTCCGCCCTGGAGAACCTCTATGACAGGAAACTCTTGGCACGTTTTGTCATTGACGAGGCTCACTGTGTCAGCCAGGTAAAACCTCCACTTGTTTTTAGGAATGCCAAAAGACTCAGTTGGAGCATTTTACTCTGTTATACTTAAATTTTGTTTTTCAACCAGTGGGGCCATGACTTCCGACAAGACTACAAGCGCCTGAACATGCTCCGCAAAAAGTTCCACTCTGTGCCCATGATGGCCCTCACTGCCACTGCCAACCCCCGCGTGCAGAAGGACATCCAGAATCAGCTCGAGATGCTGAAACCACAAGTGTGAGTTGCTCGGCAGGTTTCTGAAACTGTTTGTTGGTGTCACAGAAATTTTGAGTGGAAAACTTAGTAAAGTAAAAAAAGCATCACAGGCCCATCTGAAATCCTTGTGTAGCTCTATCTGATGAAATGAAATGCATGCATGGAATTTAATAGGAGGTAGATGCAAAATATTAACATAAGAAATAAAAAACTTGCCAAGCCCTTCCTTGCATGGTGAAGGAAGCTGTTTAACACAATGTAACTATACCCATAAGGCTGACAAGCACCATGAACTGTCACATTTCAGGTTTACAATGAGCTTCAACAGGCATAACTTGAAATATGATGTGTTGCCCAAGAAGCCGAAGAAGGTGGCGATGGATTGCTTGGAATGGATTAAAAAATATCACCCCTGTGAGTACTGAGCAGCATGGTGCCCACAGGCCTTTTCGTGAACCACTTCTCAAGGCAGCAAAAGCTTTTATAATGCTGTAATAATGATATATTTACCAGAAAAGCAAGATCGAGGTAAAGTGATGTTGTTGAAAATGGGAATCGGGTTTATGTGCATTCTCAAGTTGAGAATTTAAGTTAAGATGGAAAGTAAATTTTGGTGATGCTCTTGAATAACCTTTCTGGAGCCTGACAGAGCTTTTAGCATCATGTCTTCAGAGCATGAAGGTCACCCAATATCTTAATTGTTTAATTGTGTTGGTCTGCTTATCTGCAGTTCCCCTTCAAGTTGCCTTCAGAGATTCCCATCTTTCTAGGCTCGCTTTGGAGTCCTGCAGCTCCTGCTGCTGGAACTTGATTACACCAAGCTCCCTCAGAGCTTCTCCTGTACTGCACCCTCAGAGAGCATTGATTGAACTGCTCTAACCCTTGAATTATATAGGTTTTGTTCACGTATTCTAAATCCTGAGATTGCACAATGCTGATGAGGAAAACATTTCTTTTTTCCACCTCACCAAAAGCCCCTAAAGATTGGGTAAGAAAAACTATGAAGACTATCTGATACTAATAAAATAAGTTCTATAGTGAAGCAGTTATATCTTTACTCTTATCTTTATTCCAATGGGGAGAGGTTGGTATCTGCTTGGCAGGTTTGACTGTTGAGCAGGGAAAGAGAATAAAACCGTATTGTAGGCCAAATTTCTTTTCCTATCTATTTGCAGATGACTCTGGGATAATCTATTGCCTTTCCCGGCATGAATGTGACACCACAGCAGCCATCCTGCAGAAGGAGGGGCTGGCTGCCCTGGCCTACCACGCCGGCCTCACCGATTCCAACAGGGATCTTGTGCAGCAGAAGTGGGTTAATCAGGAAGGATGCCAGGTGAAGAAAAACCAGGAGGAAAAGGGAAGAAAATTTGGGCACTTTTATCCCTCTTGGCCTGGGAAATGGAAGGGAAGTTGTGCAGTGTTATCACCAAATGTCTGCACTATTGAATAACTGATCCCAACAGACCTGCTGGGGCACAGCAGCCACCTTTCACTGGGAATTTTGTGAATAAAAGGTTGTAGCACTGCACCAAGGTGTGCTACTCCAGCAGGGAGGACCTGAGCAGTGCAGGGCTTCAGAAACAGCTCCTGGCACACTCTGGAATTTGGGGTTTTTCCTGTGTCTGGAGTGGCTGTGCTGACAGGAGGGGAAGTGTTGCTGTTTTGTACTTGTTCTGCACTGTTACAACTGACATTCTGGGTCCTCCAGGTTTCCTAATCCAGGTCACTTGTCTGCTTTCCATGCAGTGTTGCAGGAGTAATTTCCATAATGTATGTCTAGAACATTATAATCTTCTTCCCAGGTGATATGTGCAACAATTGCCTTTGGAATGGGCATTGACAAACCCGACGTGCGCTACGTTATCCACGCGTCCCTTCCCAAATCCATAGAAGGTTATTACCAGGAGTCTGGCAGAGCTGGGCGGGATGGAGAGATGTCTCACTGCCTGCTCTTCTACAGCTACAGTGATGTGACCAGGCTGAGGAGGCTCATTCTGAGTAAGTTCTCCTCTGGGAACTTGGAGACAACATTAGAGCAGTCACATTGTCACTGGTCTCATTTAGCCCATGTTATTTCTCTTTTACAAGTGCTGTGGATAGTTTAGTATTGCAAGGAGGGGAGAACTGTGAATCCTTACCTGGATGGTTTTCATTCAGGTGTCAGGAGCAGGATTTTTGTCACTTGGACTTAATTTTAGTCAAAACCACTTTGCTTCACAGAATAATGGAATTGTTAAGGTTGTGAAAACCTTTAAGATCATCAAGTCCTACTATCAGACCAACTCCACCCCACTGTTCACCACTAAAACATGTCCTCAGGTGCCACATCCACATGTTTTTTGAGCACTTCCGAGGATAGTGACTCCATTCAGGGCATCCTGTGCCAGGGATTTGCTACCCTTTCTATGAAGAAACTGTTCTTGATATCTAATCTAAACCTCTCCTGACACAACTTGAGGCCACTTCCTCTCATCCTGTCACATCCTTCTCTTGACTTTTGTCATTCTAGGCTTATTTCCCTTCTCCGTTCTCTAAAACATCAGAGATAAAATCTGTCCTACATCAGTTCTGTACTAACCCACTCATTTTTTTTAAGCAAAGCCAATATTGTGTTTTGGCTGACAGCCCATGAAAACGCAGAGGTGCAGCTTTAACAAACAGCATTGAATTTGCTGTGTTTCAGTGGAGAAGGATGGGAACAGCCACACGAGGCAGACCCACTTCAACAACCTGTACAGCATGGTGCACTACTGTGAGAACGTGGTCGAGTGCCGCCGCGTCCAGCTGCTCGCCTACTTCGGGGAAACCAATTTCAACCCCACCTTCTGCAAAGATCACCCAGAAGTGATTTGTGATAACTGCAGTAGAAAGAAGGTAAACCCCACAGGTTTTATTTTTAGTGGTGTTAAACTGATTTTGTATTTAGTTGCATCAAAAAGTGGTTACACGACCTTTGGGAAGGCAAACGGAGAAAAGGAATAAAAGTCCTGTATTTTTGTGATGCTTCCAGTTATTTTCAGGGTTTAACCATGGACTTGTGATGCTCCTGTTCCTGTCAGAGGCATAAGGATGTTCCTTGTGGGAGGCAGGAGCTAATATCAGATCCGCTGCAATGGCTGTGGGGAAATCCCTTCAGTTCCTGTCCTGATGTTTTCAGGGCAGCTTTGTGCTGCCAGAGCAGCATGAGGGCCACATTATGTCGTGCTTGTGCTGAAGGTGGTCCAAACGTTTGGGGTTATGCAAACTTAGTGGCAGGAGCAGGAGCAGAAAGGGAAGGCAACTGTGGAGGCAGGCAGGGAAGGGATCTTGTTTTGTTTTGTACCTGTGGGTATTGCTTCTCAGCTCTGTGTGCAAAGCATTCCCTTATATAACTGTGATTAGAACCAAATTTGACCAGGATAATGCATATTCAGTCTCATTTTAATGCATTTTGGAAGTGTAAGTTCTAGAGCATGGCGGGATAATTACAAGAATGCTTTCCAAATGATTTACCTTGATTTCCAGTACTTACCCAGCAATCTTGCACCTCACTCTGCACAAATAACCCCACGGAGATTATATACAATCAGTAGGACTGGTTTTGTATTATCACATCCAGAATCCCTGTGACTGTATCACTGTAGGTTACTAACTAGAAAATCACTGTTTCTTTATTTGGAACAAACTCAATTCACAGCTGAGAAAAGCTTGATAATGAAAACTGAGGTTGTCAGTAACAACTTGGATTAGGGCAGAAACACGTAATAGCATGTCCTAATCAAGTCTGATTTAACAGGATTATAAATCAAGGGATGTGACGGAGGATGTGAAGAACATCGTGCGGTTTGTACGAGAGCACTGCGGGCAAGCGGGGCGGATGAATGGGAAGAGGAATCCAGGCTCTGGCAGGTACACCCTGAACATGATGGTGGACATTTTCTTAGGTGAGTCCGTTCTCCCAGAAACTCCTGAATAAGATGGTGCACAAATCCCTGACCAGGAATCAAGAGTGTTGTGCAATGCCAGCAGGCATTTAAAAGAATGTGTATTTTGCAAAATTAATCTTCCCAAGAATCACTTGGTGGTAAGTGATCCAAAATAAATGAAACTGAAGATTTAATCCATTTCAGGTTGCTATAGTGATAATATTGGTTTTCCAGTGTTCAAAGGCTTTTTTGACTGCCTTGGGAATCTCCCACAGATCTGTGAATGCACATGTACATGGGCTTTGTGATCAGGGGCTCATCCTATGCTTTCTGTTGCACAGGTTCAACGAGTGCCAAGATTCAGTCTGGAATATTTGGGAAGGGGGCTGCCTATTCCAGGCACAATGCTGAAAGGCTGTTTAGAAAACTGGTCCTGGACAAGATCCTGGATGAGGATTTGTACATCACAGCTAATGACCAGGCAGTAGCATATGTCATTCTGGGAGAGAGAGCTCAGGCTGTGCTGGATGGGTCACTACAGGTGTGTAACTGTTTAGTTTCTTGAAGGCATTGTTTCAAGGAAGGCGCTGCAGTTTTCCTTTAGCATATCCCCTCAGGTAGCTTAAACACAGTTTGCCTCCAGCTGAACTAACGTCTAGACACAAGGAACAGAATCCAACACATGCGATTCTTAGTCCAGTATTCCAGTAATAATGTTGTGGGGCAAAAAGTGAGTTTGAGAGGCTTGAAGAGGTTTAAATCTTTCTCTTCTCCCGCACCCATCTGATTCCTGCTGGACAGTGAAGGAGAATTCTGACCCCCACAGAAAGATGGCTAAGAAGGGAAGAAGGACCAGCACTCCCTTCTTCATTTTCTACTCTATTTTTCCCTAGTCATTGGTGGGACCTGATGGAAGATGCACTTCATTAAGGTCACGGAACAGTCCCAGGTTTCTTGAGGCAACACCTCCTCTGCTTTAGTGCTGTGTTTGGAGCAGGACAGAGCCCTCAGCATTACCCCAGTGACCTCTGTTTGAAGCCAGCTGGGAACTGGGCTCTTGGGAGGTGTTCCCTCTCTCTAAACTCTGCCAGCTCTTTGTAGAAGAAACTTGGGTGTGGTTGAGTAGCCTGTAAAAAATTATTAAAAAAATGTATACTGGCTAAACAGCTTTTTTTGGTCCATCAAAGTATACTTTCTGTTTCCTGTGCTGTGTTCCTGTGTTACCAGTCAAGGTGTGCAGGAACTCCCTGGCAGGAGTTACAGATGGCTCGTTTTAACAGGTGGAGTTCCACGAGACAGAGAGTGCCAGTGCCATCAGAAGGCAAAGGGCTTCCATGACAAAGATGTCCCAGCGGGAAGAGGTGGTTAAACAGTGCCTCAGTGAACTTACAGACACGTGCAAAACGCTGGGCAAAGTCTTTGATGTGCATTACTTCAATATTTTCAGTACTTCCACCCTAAAGAAAATAGCAGGTAAGGTCAGGTTTCTCAGAAGTCCTTTGGGGCTTCTGCATAGAGGGGCGTGGAAAGGAATTAATTTCCTTCAGGGTATCTTTATAAAAAGTTGTATGACATGTCTGAGGGGTGCTTCCATTGTGTTACAGAAACTTTGTCCTCCGACATGGAGGTTTTGCTGCAGATCGATGGTGTCACAGAAGACAAACTGGAGAAATACGGTGCAGAAATAATTAAAGTGATGGATAAGTACTCAGAATGCTCCATTCCAGGTGTGCTTTGTACCTCAACATGTACTTCCTGTTCAGTGCCTTTCTCTCCTCCTCTAGCAGATGTTTGATTCAAAAGTTACCTTGTTTTAATCACAAATAACTAATTCTTACAGTTTAATAATTCCAAAAGGGAGCAATCACTTTCAGAACATACCAAACTCTTTGCTGCCTTCCTGCTAGCTGAATTCAGGGTATCTCTGAAAGACTAGGGATGGGGCAGTGCAGAGGAGGTGAGGAACAGCCAGGACAGATGTTTTGATACCATCAGTGTGTTCTGGTGACTGACTGGCCCAGGTGACACCTTGGCTTAGTTAGTTTTACCTCCCTGCCTGTGTGTAGAAGATGCTGCCTGCCCAGGTGCGGACACAGCCACGGGGAGCACTGGCTCCCTGGGGAGCGATGGAGAAGCAGAGGATGCAGGTACAACCTCCAGCTATTTTGGCAATAACACAAACCAAAGGAGGAAAAGGAAACGGCCGCTGAACTCCAGGGATTCCAAGAGGAAAAAGACGAGTGCTGGTGGCAGCCAGCAGTCCCACTCCAGAGGGTATGTGCCTGCGGTCACTTGTCACTTCTCTTTGCCCTCATCAGCATAGTGATGATCCCTTAACTGCAGTTATCCCCCTGCAGTTTCTTGAGTATGGGCTTAAATAATGGTGTTAAAATTATCTGGGTGCCTGGTAAGAACTGCTCTGCTGTGCTTTTCTGCATGTTTGGTTTAAAAAGCTGGTGAGGAAGGATATTTAACAGCTGTCCTCACACTTGCCTGCCACAAGCTAAGCAGGGACACTAAATTTCAGTGTTCTGCCATAGCCAGCATTGGCAGGCTGACCGGGTTCCTTGCTTGAAATTGTAAAGAGGTCTTAAAACTTTGAACATTTGATGGAATATTTGAACTTCTGCCCCTTGTTAATTGAGATTCTCCCTCTGATTGTATCATGCATCTGCTGTTGGTTGGTCTTGAGCTTCTAGGGCAGATCTGCCACTTCCCAAGGATTTCCCCTTCCCTGCCCCATTTTTCATCATTCTCCTCCTGGGTTTTTGTAGCAAATGGGTTTTCCCAGCTCAGCAGACTTTGTCCCACCCTTGGCACTTTCCCATCTACTGGAATAGCTGTCATTAACTGCTGCTGCCTCTGAAGTGTCACTTGTTGTTGCTGCTCACCCTTGGGTACATCCCAGAGCAACAGCTGTACTGTTTGCATTTCAGAGGTAGTTTGCAGCCATGTGTATTAAAAAAAAAAAAAAATTTACAAAATGAGTGTGTAGTCCTCTAGAAAATGCAGTGGTGGTGCCCATGTGAGTGCAGGCTGGTGCAGGGGACAGGGCAGGTGACACAGATGTCTCACATACACCTTCTCTCTGATTTTTGCAGTGGCTACAGCAGGTGCAGAAGGACCAAGAAGCTGCCGAGCTCGAAGGCTCCAGCTTCCTCCAGTGCCAGCTCTGTGTCCCGGAGCATTGGTAGCATGCAGGGAGCTGCTGGGAAGCTAGGCATGATGGCACTGCCCAAACCCAAATTCAGGAGCTTCCTTCAGCCTTCGTATTCCATATTGTAACTGGGAAATGCAATTACTGGATGAATTTTCCCCAAGATGGAATCATCGTTTATTAAATTTTTGTTTCGTTTGCTGCTGCTGAACCTTCTGGGACTTGTGTCTTTGTCAAGTGCAAAAGCTCACATTAAATAAATATTTTTTTACTTGTCAGTTTATTTGGGCCTTTCTACTTCTGAGTGGTTCTGGAAACTCTCCCCTATGGGTGACACTCCTCCCCGTGATTCTGCTTTACAGCCCCCTCAGGGACGTGCTCAGGACCACACATGCTGGTGGTCCCCAAGCTGTGGCTGCCTCTGTCCTCCCTTGCTCCTGCCTCAGTGCTTCAGAGCTGGAAAGCTGGGCTGCTTCTCTGGAAAGGGCAGGTTGGGAAGGAAAAAGGTAATGAATGTTGTTAAGTTTCCCATTTGATTCCCCAGATCCTGGAACTGGGAGTGCCCAACCCTGCCTTGGGTGTGCTTTTTTTCAGTTACTGGTTTTTTCTCTTCAAACCATGATCTTGTCAGTGCCATGGCACGGGGCCCGGAGCTGCCCTTGGCTCCGCTGTCCTGCCTCGCCCAGGCCTCGGCGGTGTCAGGTGCGGGGTGTGAGAGGCAGCTGTGCCTGCAGGGCTGTGCACGGAGCACCGGGCAGAGCAGGGACGGGCCCTTCCCCTGCTTGGCTGGAGTCGAGGATTTCATCCGCTGTTTCTGGGCAACGAGTCCGCATGGTTGGGGGTGGGAGGGACCTTAAAGCTTATCCCGTTCCACCCCCTGCCATGGGCAGGGACACCTTCCACTCTCCCAGGCTGCTCCAAGCCCTGTGCAAGCTGGATCCAGGGGCAGCCACGGCTTCTCTGGGCAGTAGGCCTCACCGTCCTCACAGGGAAGAATTTCTCCGCACTATCCCCGGTATCCCTGCCCTGCGGAAGCATCACACCGCTCCCGGTGCCCGGGCGGTGCCGCGAGCGGGACGGCGCTGAGGGCGCTGAGGGCGGGAACCCGCCCGGGCCGCCCCTCTGCGGGCGGGAAGCGGCCGCTCCGCCCCGCGCGCGCCATGGCGCTGTCCCAGCCCGGGCCGCAGGAGCCCGAGGAGCCGTCACCGCACACCCGGCAGCAGCTGCAGGTCCGGGGCCGCGGGGACTGCCGGAGCTGGGAGGAGAGGGGACGGGGGAGACGGGGACTGAGATGGGAGGGGACCTGGGGTCTGGCAGGAGAGGGGACCCGACATGAGCTGGGTTGTGAGGGGAGAAACCGGGGGAGGTAAGGAACGGGGCGGGCAGGGTTCAGGGCCCGGCGGTGCCGAGGATCCTGCCGAGGGTCCCCACCGAGCCTCGTTCGCCCCCGCAGGAGCCCGTCCCGTCGGGCCACGCCGAGCCCCGTTCGCCCCCGCAGGAGTCCCCCCCGGCAGACGCCGCCGAGCCCCGTTCGCCCCCGCAGGAGCCCCCCCCGGCAGACGCCGCCGAGCCCCGTTCGCCCCCGCAGGAGCCCCCCCCGGCAGACTCCGCCGAGCCCCGTTCGCCCCCGCAGGAGCCCCCCCCGGCGGACTCCGCCGAGCCCCGTTCGCCCCCGCAGGAGACCCCCCCGGCGGACTCCGCCGAGCCCCGTTCGCCCCCGCAGGAGCCCCCCCCGGCGGACTCCGCCGAGCGCCGGCCGAGCGCGGCCCCGGGCCTGGGGCGGCAGCTGCGGGTGCTGCTGACGCCGCTGCCCGCGGCGGCCTGGCCGCACTCCCAAAAGCGGCTGCTGAGCCCCGCGGGGACCCGCGCCCCGGCCGGCAAGAGGCTGTGCCCGGAGCCCGACACCGGCCCCAGAGCTCCCCCCGGCTCCCCGCCCGGCCCCAGCTCGGCTGCCCGCGGCCAGGATGGGCTGTGGGATGCGGACAGTGACGGCAGCGACGGGGGAGACGCGGCTCCGGTGAGTACCCGGCCCCCGGTTATTATCTTCATAAAAGTAAAGTTTTAAAGTGCTTTTCCTCTGTACGTAGTTTTTTCCCCTCTTTTAACCTCTGGCTGGCAGTGTTCCACTTCGTTTTATCCTTTCACTAAAGTTTCAAGTTCTTTACTGAGTGTCTTCATGATTGTTTTCATTATAAAAACAAATATGATGCACTGTTCTCTTCATAGAATTAATGCCAGTGTAAGTTTTGTAAAGCAAGCTTTACCTGTATGGACAGATTTTGATGTTGATACATGACCACCCCAATTTGTATGGTCTTATGATTGTTACAAATATATCAAACCACTTTAAAGTCATTTAATCAGTTTAGGGGCTCACTTCCGTGAGCCTGAAACCTCTCTTGCAGCCATGTAACTGTATGATGGCTTTTCTTTCTGTAGGATGGATACTCCCACCTATCAGCCTACGAAAGGAAAAGACTAAAGAACATTACAGAAAATGCTAAATTCTTTGCTGCTCTAAAGCTGCATGAGGTCTGTATAGGGTGTAAATAGCATCAAAATACTCTTTCCAAGTGTCATAATTGCACTGTTATCCCTCCTGGTGTGAAACCCTTTCCTCACTGGGGCAGTTGTATAAGGAAAGCCATGAAAATCATAGAATCCTGGAATGTTTGGAAGGGACCTTAAAGCCCCTCTCATTCCACCTCCTGCCATAGGCAGGGACACCTTCCACTATCCCAGGGTGCTCCAAGCCCTGTGCAACCTGGCCTGGAACGCTTACAGGCATGGGGCAACCACACCTTTTCTCTTTCTTATTATTATAAATAATTGCAATAAGTTCATTGCAGCCTTGAGATAATTGTATTTTATACAGGTTAATTCCTTATGCTCATTATATGTATAATTAATCTCTTTTCTCTTTAAGTCAGCTGCAAGACTTAACCAAATTGCAACTAAAAGGCAATCTCATGTCACCAAAAGGTAAAATAACAGTAGGTGAGATTTATATCCTTGATTCTTCATTGTGGGATGAAAACAAATGTTAGGAAAAGGTGTGGGAAGAGAAAGAGAGGCGTGACCAAGGTGCAAGGGAGAGGGTAAATGTAGAGGAGAAGACATTTGGCAGTTCCAAAACAGTACCAGATCCAGCAGAAAATGAGCTGAAGCCCGAGTAAAGAGTAAGCTGTGTGATGGGAGAAGGTGGGAAAGGCCAGCTTGGTGGGTGAATGGCAGGATGGATAATGAACAAGGAGAGCTGGGAGGGGAAGCGGCAGTATCATAAGGAAAACAGTGGTGCAGGACCTGTGTGTGCATTGCAAAGTGCTCGTGGTGTTGTTCCTCACTATCACTGACAGGAAAAGCAACCCCATCCCTCCTGCAGCGGGCCAGGAGGGGCTGATGTCAGTCTGTGTCCCATCTGTGCCCTTGGGTCTGTCCCTGAATGCAGGGACTCTGTTCTGTAACTGAGATGTTCTCCTTGTTCCAGGCGCAAGCCTAAAAAGGTGGAGGATGAAACAGCCCGGCGGCGATCCATGCGCCTGCTCCGAGTGGAGCCACTGGACATTCCATTGTTGGAGTCACCTGCCCGGCCAGGAGCAGAGGAATATGTGAGATGGGGAAGGGCTGGAGGGGAGGGGTGTGTGCACAGCAGCTTTCTAAAACCAGTGCTGGTGACACTGGTGGGTGGCACTGGGCATTGCAAACCCTGAGGCATTTGGGAGATGGTGACACAGGGACAGTAAGGAAGGGTCAGTTCTGTCACCCTGAGCAGGTGCCACGGTCTCGCCACAAGCCAGGCAGTGCTCTGTGGCCCAGGCTGATGATGTGATGCAGTTGGGGATCCACAGAAGGGTCCTGAGGTAAAACATTCCACATCAACAGCCCATGGAGCTGAGCAGCCTTGAATTCAAATGTTTATTACTCTGGTTTTTATTTCACTGTAACTTCTGATGTGGTTTTATTTTCCTGGATAATATTTACCATCTCTCTGAAGCAGTAATGGAGCAAGTAAAAGGTATGCTGTTCTGAGAGATGGGAATTTAAATCTTCCATGGAGCTGTAGAATAGATTTGAATCTGTTATAAAGGTCTTTCTGGAGTATCAGGAGAGGAAGAAACACAGGGAAGCAGTTTGTCTGTGCTGCCAGTGAAATTCTCTTTATCTTTTTAGTAAGATTATGATATCACCTTCTGTTTTCACTATTTATTTACTGTCCTGTTGTAGGCATGTTCTCAGAATGTTTGGTGTGGGGAAAGTACCAATTCACCTTGTTCATGGTTTTAGTTGGTTTGAGCTACAAAAATTGCCAATGTCATCCCAGCCTCAGGTTCCAGTCGGACCTTTGCCCATGGTTCCAGAGGATCAGGCAGAGAACAGTAAATGGACAGAGGCCTTGCTGAGCACGTGGATGAGGATAAGTGAGGTATTATTAGTTGAATTAGTTATTTTTGGATAATGTAGTTTCACTTGGGCTCTGATTCTGATAAGTATCTCCTTTCTGTCTGTAGCTGAAAGCAGATGATGCTGACCGGGGCACACCTGACATAAAGAGGTAGCGTGAAAACAGCAGCAAAAACTGGGTGTTGTCTGGCCCCCGTTCCTTCTCTAATGAAGGTTTTGGTGATGGTTGTTATTTTGGTTTTCCAGGTACCAGGAGAGCCTGAGCAGCATGGTGCTGAGTGAGGAGAACATCAGGAAGGTGGTGAAAACCCGGGTGTGTTCCATGGCCATCCACCCTTCCGAAAGCACCATCCTTGTGGCAGCTGGAGACAAGTGGGGGCACGTTGGCCTCTGGAACGTGGTGAGTGGTTGATGTGCTCCTCATCTGAACAGGTGTGTGGTTCAGGACAGGTGCACGTGGGGCACAGCCTGGGGTGGCATTTTGTCAGGCTCATGAGGATGTTGTAGGTTTTCTCCGTTCTTAGGGATAATACCAGGATGATTGTCCAATTTAGAGTTGCCAGAATGGCTTTCCTTTTTTGCTCTCCCTTGGTTTTTTTCTGAAATTTGAGAGCTGAGTCATCTTTGTGGAATGGGTCCACAATGACCTGTTCAGTTTCTTTTAAAATAACAAAGTGATGCAGAATTTAGAAGAGAAGACACAGGAGATTCTGCTTTAGTGCAGTTTGGGTCACTAATTCAGCTTAAACTCTCAGTAACGCAGTGTGTCCGTATTTTGATGTAAAAGGCACATGTGGTAACTGAAACTGGCTCTGTGGGTGAAAATGAGCCAGGTGCTGCCATCCAGATCCAGGGCTTGTGGCTGCAGTGGCACTAATTGCAGCAGGAAGTTGCAGCTTTCTGTAATTAGGGGCCAGAAGCAGCCTCACTGTCCATATTACCTGTGCTGGTGTCTCCTCTCACCCAGCACCCTCTGCCTCCTCCAAAAAAGATTCAAAAACCAGAGGTTTGGCTTCAAGAGTTGTAGTAGTTAAAAGAAATAACTTTAGTGACCAGCACCTGTGTCTGTGGGATCTGTCATTTTGCAGAGCTGCAGGTCTGAGGAAGGAGCCCACATCTTCATCCCCCACAGCTTCCAGGTCAGCTGCATGCACTTCTCTCCCTGCAACCCTGCTCACTTGCTGTCCCTCAGCAGTGACACTCTGCGCTGTGGGGATGTCACCAGGGCTGTCTTTGATGAGGTGAGGCACTGCTAGGAAGGTTCAGTCTGCTTGTACAAAGTCATTATTTAATTGTTTTATTAACAAGAAAGTTCAAGTTGCATTTCCACAAGGACATCTGAATTAACCTTAGTTAACATCACAGAAACAGGGAGATATTTTCTACTCACCAAACCCAGTGACAGCCTGCATTCTCCCAATTTCCAAGTTTACATTTCTGCACGTGATTAAAAGTTTCTGCAGCACTGAAGAAGGGAAAGATATCCTTAATCCTTGGTCAGTGTGTGCTCAAGGCCAACAGCCCTTTGATTGCTGGAACATAGAGGTGACTGCCTTGCAGGAGCTCTTGACAGGGAATTTGGAGTGTGCTGTTGCTGGTCTGGTTTAGATGGTTAATTATCTCCTAATTGTTTCCCCTGTGGAAAGCTGTTTCGCAGAAGGGTTACCTGCATGGCTGGGTAAGGCTGTCACATGGGCTGCACTAGTGTTTTTAGTGAATTAAAAAGGGAAAGGATGAAACCCATAGCCCAGGGAGTGTTTAGGTGTTAGAACAACTGGGTGTTTCCTTTAGTTCTGGTGACATTTGACCTTTCCTGGGCTCAGATCTGCAGGAGTGAGGAAAACTTCTCCTCCTTTGACTTCCTGGAAGACAATGCCTCCACTGCCATAGTGGGTCACTGGGACGGGGGCGTGGCTGTTGTGGACAGACGGACCCCAGGAATGTCGTCGGAGCTCTCTGCGGACACTGGCTTCAGGAGGATACGGACAGTCCACGTGCACCCTGTGAACAAACAGTATTTCCTGGCTGCTGGCTCAGTGTACGTAGCCCACATTGAACCAGTTGTTTTTTCGGTGGTCTCTGTGCTAGGGAGAGCTGGGGCTGAGGAGTTTGTCAGTCTCAATGTACAGTCAAAGCTGTCTTGGTCCTTTTACAAAACAAGTTTTCAGTCTCCTTAGCAGGATTTAAGGTGGGATTTGGTTTGATTTCCCTTCACCTTTTGGAAGTGGGGACAGATGGGCCCTGGTGGACTTTGGCATAGAGGGACTTTATGGAGGGCTGGTTGGGGTGGTTTCGGTGCTCGCAAATTCCCTTGGAGCCACCATTTGAGTGGGTATTGAAGCTCTGAACCAGCTCCCATACAGCCTGCTGTGCTCTGGAGCTTTTTTGATAAATGAAGGATAATTACTGAAGTGTGTGTGGTACCTGTTGCAGGGATGTTTGTGTTTTCGATGTTCGGTACCTGAAGGCCAAGGGGAACAAGCCCCTGAGCTCTCTCACAGGACACACCAAAAGTGTGGCCTCGGCCTATTTCTCCCCTGTCACTGGGAGCAGGGTGGTGACAGTGTGTGCTGATGACAAGCTGAGGTAAGGCTGTGGAAGGAAGAATCCTCATGGAAAATACTGACTGTTTGGGCAGTTTATTGTCATTATTATTATTACTTCTCCACATGACCCATCATTGAGAACCTTCTGTCTTTATCATTTTAGAAAATGATAAAAGATTTACTTGCACTAACATTTTTAATGTCGTTTTTAATGATTTTTTGGTTTGGTTGGTTTTTTATTTAATTCTCATTTTCCCACAGGATATTTAACAGTAAAAAGGTACAGGTACTGTTAACCTTTAAAAAGCAATCAAACAAAATCAAAACCCACGAAAACAGCCAGCCAAAACCTGGCTGGTGAACACAAACACAAAATGCTCAGAAACTAAATTTGTTTGTAGCTGGTACTTGAAATAATGATATCAGCTCTTCTGTAAATAGCCTACCATTTCATAATTTAAGCTGCTGTGAGTTGCCTGTGTTAGAGGTTCTTTTTCTCCTGGTTACTTTGTGACCATAATTTCTGTAATTACCTGGGTTTTTTTGGCTGGGCAGTTTTAGCCCCGAGGGGTGGGATCCCCCAAGTTCATGGGGGTGAAGGAGCAGGTGGGATGCTGGGCTGGCCTTTGGCCTCTCCAGCCCCTCCTCTACCCTCAGCTGCCAGAAAGGGTAGGCTGCAGTTCCAGCTGAAAGCAAATCCACTTTGCC
The DNA here is from genome assembly GCF_009650955.1 of Corvus moneduloides. Taxonomy (NCBI): domain Eukaryota; kingdom Metazoa; phylum Chordata; class Aves; order Passeriformes; family Corvidae; genus Corvus; species Corvus moneduloides. The sequence goes on along the minus strand of NC_045488.1, from coordinate 12,682,661 downwards.
AAGCACATCTAGTGATTCCAGCTGGGATGCTGGTGCCTATGGCCAAGCTGATGTCTTTGCTGCTCCTGGGTGGCCCCAGGAGCTGATCCTGCTGTGTGGGGGAAGGAAGGGCTCTGTTTTTGCCCAGGTCCATGGTATTAATGTGCTGTTCTGTGCTCAGGGTCTACGACACCACATCCTTGTCATCGACTGTCACATTGCTCAGCTCCATCAGGTAAGGAGAGCACACCTGGGCCGAGGGCAGCACCATGGCTGCTCCTATGGGCCTGAAGGGACAGGACACAGGGAATGGCTTCCCACTGCTGGAGGGCAGGGTTAGATGAGATTTTGGGGAGAAATTCCTCTCTGTGAGGCAGGGTGAGGCCCTGGCACAGGTTGCCCAGAGAAGCTGTGGCTGCCCCTGAATCCCTGGAAGTGTCCAAGGCCAGGTTGGATGGGGCTTGGAGCAGCCTGGGATAGTGGAAGTGCTGTGGCAGGAGGTGGCGCTGGATGGTCTCTAAGGTCTCCCCCAGCCCAAACCATTCTGGTATTCTTGTCCCATCCTGCTCATCCCAGGACAGGGATCCACTGCAGGGATCTGAGCACTCCAGAGTGAGTGGTGAAGATTTAGAAGGCCAGGGAGCAGATGGGACATAAATGACAATTTAAAATGCTGCCTTCATGAGGAAGAATGTTCCTCTTCCCTTGCAGACACAACAACAACACGGGCCACTGGCTGAGCCGCTTCAGGGCCATCTGGGACCCCAAGCAGGAGCACTGCTTCGTGGTGGGCAGCATGGCACAGCCCAGGCAGATCCAGGTGTTCCAGGACACCGGGAAGTTGCTGCACTCCTTCTGCAATGTGGACTGCCTCAGCTCCGTGTGCTCCATTAACGTTGTCCACCCCAGCCAGAGCATCCTGGTGGGGGGCAACTCCAGTGGCCGCCTTCACGTGTTCAAAGACTAGAAGTGCCTTAGATCTGTATTTTATAACTTTCTGCTTTGACTTTGTTTATTCCGTGTTAAGCAGTTCCGAAGCTGACTGTTAATTCTCAGGACAGAAATGTACTTTGAAAGTCTTAAAATAAATCGTTTAAACTATCTTTGGCACCCATGTCTTCCATGGAAATAAAATTGATCCTTGAGTCCCCCAGCTCCCTCAGGTGCTCCTGGTGCTCCAGCCCTCAGTATCTTCCTTGTGGTGAGGGGCCCAAAACTCCCAGGTGCATTTGTAAAATTGTGCTCCTGGAGTGTAGAGATGTGCAAGGGACTCACCTGCAGCTCTGGAACTCGTGTGGCCTGAAGCTGCTCCTCACTCCAGTGAGAAGCTGCTAAAAGACCAAATTTCCCACAGTTTGAGCTGTTTTCACTTGAGTAAAGAAAAATCAGTCACTGAACAAAGCTCATGCCAACTCTGCTTTTCATGATATTTAAATATTTATTTAAATTTAAAAATACTTTTCATGGCACCAATGATTTTATGCTAACTAAGGTATTGGATATGTAGAAAAAGGTACATTTTGAAGGAAAAAAAGATGTAACTTACAGTATTTGGCACATGAAAGGTTAATCTCTAGGTTTTCTTTATGAAAACTAAGAAATTCACATTTTCAGGTATTTTACTGTCTACTGCTGAAAGATGCAGTATGCTAGGACGAGATTCATGGGTTTCTGATCTCAGAACCTATGCAAACAACATTTTGATAGAAAGACGGGTAAAACTAACAGGGCCTGAAACACACGACAGGATCTGGGACAGATGGGAAAAACGTACAACGGAAAATCACCAATTCTCGTGGTTTTGCAGTAGAACGCTGGGTGACAACGGCAGAGGTGACCTGGGGCTGGCACAGAGCATTATCCAAGGAAAGCCAAGGTGGAAGGTCCCAGGTGGGGGTTTGGAGGATGTGTCCGAAAAGGATGGAGCATGGGATGGAGCTGTGCTGTCACACGTCACACAGAACATTGCAGTGAGGAGAGGAGGAGGAGGAGGAGGAGGAGGAGGAGGAGGAGGAAGGACGACACTGCAGCGTTAACCCGGGGGTAAAAAATGTCAGCGTCAGGACGAGCACAACTGCATAGAAACATCAGCGCTATGGGCTGAGGTAGGAACACTACACTAAGAATTAATTTTGCTATGTTGCATAAAACAGGATTATCATGTAAAAAAAATCACTCCTCCGCCTCCTGGAGCCTTCCCAGAGGGCTCCTGCCTTGCTCTGGAGCCAGGGCTGGACCCCACCCCCTCCTCGGGCCTCATGCTGTGAGCGGGTGGCCGCGGCTGTGAGCTGGGCAGGGGGGCTGTACCCCCAGTGGGACCTCTCCCCTTATTGCAGTGACAAGGAGCCCGTCTGGCCCAGTGTCACCGTCCAGCCCAGCGGTGGGTGGTGGATGCTCAAAGACAACACGGACATCAGGCTTTGTAAAACTGCAGTTATGGCCCCAGCTTACGGCAAAATCTCTCCCTGAGATGAAATTAAACTTGCTCAGCTGTTTTTACCTTGTTTGTTTTTTTTTTTTTTGCTGATATGTCCAACTTCTCACCCAAACCTAACCAGAACTGGCTGTTATTGCTCCCTGTGGATGGGCTGCTGCTCCTGGTGACCAACAGTCCCGGGGGTCGTCACCAGCGCGATGGGTCGGGTTTATTGACTTGCACTTAACAACAGTTGGGGCTAAAGATGTCCATTGACTTCTTCAGTGTCACCTGCGCTTCAGAACTTGTGTCCTCTTGGGAAGAGTCCCAAAACCAGAGCTCCTTCTCTGTCCCAAGCCCAGCAGGGCTCAGATGGCGTTGGGCTCCCGGCGTTTACTCTTAAACCATTGCTCACTGGGAACCTCTCAGTACCGGCACCCACGGTCACCCCATCCGTAAAGTAAAAAAAGACTGGATTAGATTTGATAACAAAATAGCATTTCCTTGTTAAAATAGACCTTGAAATGTCTCTTTTTTTTTTTGTTCTTTTTGCTTGGTTTTTTTTTACAAAACGGGTACAACTGGCAGAGGGTAAAGGTCATCCCAATAAATCTGACACAGTCACTACAGCTCCATGCCAGGTTTGGCCACACGTGCCCAGCCTCCCCTGGCTTCCATGCTCCCCTGCCCTCGGGAGCACCGATGCTTCAAGGCTTAAAAAAGTGGCAAAGGGCCGAGTCCGCAGCAGGGCGAGGGCTCCGGATCGCTGCGCTGTGGGGAGGGGGGGGCACCGGGGCGTCCCCGAGAGCATTGCGGCTGTGTCACCTCGTAGGAGGCTCCGGTGAGCAGGGAGGGCTCTGCCAAGCGGTTCGTGGAGGGCGGTGGTGGCGGGCACAGTGTGGATTTAATACCGTAACAGTACACGAGTGTTAAATTAAACCTCAGTAGCACCATTGCTAAAGCTCCTGCGGAATGGCCCCACCAGCCCCAGCTGCTGCACGGGCGCGGGGGTGGCAGAGCAATGAATTCCCCTCTGCTTGGTGCTTCCCAAGTCGTGCGCATGAGATCGGGATGGGAGGTGTTGTGCGGGCTCCGGGGGTGGGAGCAGTGCGGCTGGGCACGGGGAGGAGAGGGCTCCGGGGGCTGCGCCCACCCTTCTCTTCCTCCCGGAAAGCCACCTCCTCGGCCGGCCGGGCTCTGGGTCGGGAGGGGAGGGTTAGTGAGTGCCCCGGCGGGTCCCGCGCGGGGACGGCGGCAGGTCCAGGCCCCCGTGGTGGCTCCTGCCTTCAGGTGTCAATGAGCAGGTTTACCACGGCGCGGAGCTTGCAGGCAAACCATCGCCTGAGGGGACAAAAGTATTGGTAATGGAACTGCTCGAACTCTGGGGTCTGGCGGATATCACGGAAAAAGGCAGTGTCAAGGTCGGACTCGGTAAGGACGATCAGGAGGAGGAGCAAAACAAAGAGGAGTCCAACTGTCACAAGGAGCAAACGGAGGACACTTAAAACAAACTTATTCACCTGTTGGGCCTGTGCTGGCCCCAGGCCACCGGCGCCCGGGCACAGTGCCCGCAGCTCGCCCTCCACTTCCGCCGCCGGTGTGCCTGGCTCTGACTCCTTCTCCTCCTCGATGCTGCACGGGGCCCCGTTGGCCTGGCGCGACAGCAGCATCAGCTCCAGGCTGTGCTCGGCCACAGGCGTGGGCAGCACGCTGTCTGCGGGGCTGTAGCTCTCATCGGCGATCACGGCCACCCGCTCGCTGCTCTCGGCGCGGCCGCTCCGGCCGGGGCCGGCGAAGGCGTCGCCGTGGGAGGCCGAGCGTACCGGGGTCGAGTGGGCGCTGTCACGGAGGGACTCCAGGCCTGGGGAGACAGGGGAGGGGAAAGGGGGATGCTCAGCGGGGTGCAGGGGGTCCCTCTCCACAGCCGGAGCCTCCCGCACTGCCCGACCCCGGTGTCCCCCGTGGGGAGAGGGTGAGGTTGCCCTGGGTTGCTGGTTGTTGTTGTTGGTCCTTCGGGACCTGCAGCCCCTTCAACGCAATTCGTGACTGTGGCAGTGGCACTTCGACACCTGCCTGACTTGTCACCGTCATCGCCAGCCGCTGGCTTCCAGCCAGGACCACAGCAGGGTCCGAGCTCATCTGCAGTCAATCACACGCACCCGTGGGCTGTCGCTGCCCTGAGGTGACGGTGACAGTCACCCTGGCAGCTGCTCACAGTGCTTGGGGCCCCTCTGCCGCTGGCAATGCCAGCCGTAGCACTGCGGCACCACAGGCAGCTGCCCAGGACACGGCGACACAGGCAGGAATGAGCTGGGGACCTGTGCCAGCTCCCAGCCCCGTTACCAGGCTGAGCTTTAGTCCTTTGTGCTGAGGAACGCCTACCCCTACCACCACCTCCTCCAAACCCCCAAATTCCAAGAAACCACACACATATGGGACTTGTTTCAGGTAGTTTTGGCAGTCGGGGAGGGGCTAGGAACTCTGCCATTGCAGTGGCCCCAGGTCCAGGGAGGGCGTCTGAAGGTCATGGTTGGGACCAGCTGGTCCCCAGGGCCACCCTGCAGGCGGTTGGAGAGGGACGGGGCTGGACCTGTGGGCGCGGGAAGAGCACAGTGCACCAAAGCACCTTGACATGTTGTCACCTCATGTCCTGGCCCTGTGCTGCCAAAGGGTGAAGGGCAGCACTCAGAGCTCATCCGGCTGCATTCCCGGGGATTTGCAGCCTCTCGTTTGTGAACACTGCCTGGATGCCTCCAGCTCAGCCTGGTGTAGCACGAGTGCCACAGCAGTGCCAGGGCTCCGGGGTGGTGAGGAGGGAACACACTCTCACCCTGCCAGCTCTGTGCTCTCCCCTCTCATGGGAACATTCCCTGCGGCACCCACTGCGTCCCCGACATGGGGGACACCCACTGAGGGGGTTCCCCTGCTCATCACCACAATGAGAGCAGTGCTAGCTCCCCAAACCCAAACCCTTCTGCCATCTGCTTCCACAGGGCTGGCATCAGAAGCTAGAAAATCCTGAGAAATCTGAGTCCAGCCCCAGAACCAGAGCTGCTTTGTGGTAGTAACAACCTGGAGTCCAGCTGGCATGGGAGACCCCAGCCCACTCCCTGCCACACATATCCTGCATTCCACCTGCTCCCGGGGCTGTGGTCACCAGCTGACTACGGGGACCACAGTCCATGGGGATCCCCATGGACACTTCAGAAGAGCCCAGACCCCGCGGCGCAGTGTTACCTGGCTCAGGTGGGTCCCCACGGCCGTACGGAGCATCGTGGCCAAGGCTGGGGACAGCCGGGATCAGTGGCAGAATCCCCAGGGCCCGGGACAGCAGCCGTGGCCCCAGGGCCAGCACCCGGACCCTCACCTCCCGGCAGCAGTGGTTGATGAGCCACAGGTGGACGCTGACCCTGGTTTTAATCTTTACGAGGCACTTCACCATGGTAGCCCGTGGCACAGGGACACAAGGAGTCCGGGGACAGCTCTGCAAGTGGCGCTGCTGCTGGCCCTGGGGTCAGCACTATTTTGGGCACCCGCATTCCCATGAGACTGAGCTGAAGTGAGCGTGAGGAAAAGCAAAGGGGTGGTACCAGCTCGGGGTGATTTATGGTGGGAGGTGATTTAATGCTCTGGCTGCTTCACAATGGCATGTGGGGGAGAGACTGTCACATGTAACTGGGTGGCAGAGGTGACCCTGCTTCCATCCCCAAAACTGGCACAGACACCAACCCTGGGATCCCTTGGTGGAATTAAATCCTGGCCCTTGGGGCAGGCAGTCGCCGTTCCTGCCTGAATTCCGGGACCAGGATCGGAGTGGCTGTACTGGGGCAGGGTTGGCCCCGCAGCCCATCCAGGAGCAGGGAACAGCCATGTCACTGGGAGTTGGACACTGCTGTCACCAGCAGGTAAAAGAGCCACCACCAGCAGCACAGCCACAGCCCCCAGCATGTCCCCAGCCCTGTGGGGCAGCTCCACAGCTGCTCCCAGTGTTTTGCCTTTTGCCAGACCTTCTTCCCACAGCATCCTACTCTGACACAGCCCCAGGATGGGGAGAAGCAGCCGCCCCGCTCCAGCCTGGTGAAACACCAGCCTTTCTGAGGACAAGCCACTGGGGCTGCAGCCTCAGCTCACATGCGTGCACCTGCGTGTGTGTCCACGTGTGTACGTGTGTGTGTCTGTGTGCTCATGGGTACATGTGTTTGTACGTGTGTGCATGTGTGTGTATGTGTGTCTCTGTGTCCCTGTGTCTGTGTGCACGTCTGTGTGCCCCTGTGTGTGTGTCTGTGTACACGTGTTTGTGCCCATGTCTCTGTGTGTGTCTGTGTACCTATGTCTGTGCATACACGTCTGTGTGCGTGTGTCTGTCTGTGTGCACACGTCTGTGTCTCCCTCTGCGTGTCTGTGTACGTGTTTGTGTGTACGTGTCTGTGTCTATCTGTGTACCTGTGTCTGCGTGCACGTCTGTGTGTGTCTGTGTGCCCCTGTCTGTGGGTGCACAGGTGTGTGTGTCCCCACTCCCGCGCCCCAGCGTGTCCGGCAGCGCTGCCTCGTGTCCTACCTTCCATGATGGAGATGTGGACGGCTCTCCGCCGGGTGCGGGGCACGCTGCTCAGCCGGGGGCCGTGTGTGATGGAGGGGCAGCTCCGGCTCGGCACCAGCCCGGCCCTGGGGACAGGAGTGGGGTCAGGATCAGAGCCAGGATGGAGCCAGCGCCCCGGGCACATGGCAGCGCTCTGGCTATGCTCACCTCCCGGGCACCCACCCCTGGCAGCTGCTGCTGGGCTCTTACCGGTGAATCTCGGGGGGCTCCCTCTTGATCTTGGCGCTGGACTCCATCACCTCCTTGGCGACGCGGCCGCTGCAGGTGGGTCAAGACCAGCAGAGATGAGGACAAGAGTACAGCCCTGGCAGCCACGTGGTCACACTGTGCACAGCCTGGCCCCTCCCCACACAGCTCTCCAGGGAGGGGAGCTCTGCCCGCAGCTCCAGGGGAAAGCAGAAATATTTGTTGGGAATGGGGGCAATGGAGAAGCTCGGAAAGGCTGGGCTGACACCTCTGCCACCATATTTTGCTGCTTCTTCTGGCATGGGATGCTGGACACTAGGGGGTCACCTCCCCTCAGCCGAGATGGACACAACACAGGCATCCAGAGCCTCCCATGCCAGCGAGGAGGGTGCCAGCACTGTGCACCTCAATGCTGGGACACACTGGCATGTCTCATCCCACAGATATGAGGTCCCAGGTCCAGGCTCTCGCTCCGGCAACTCAGTGCAGGAATTTGTGGGTAGTGGTGATTTGTTTCACACCTTGTTGTTCTCAACCCCCAAATCCCCCATCCTCTCCCATCCTCCACTCCTGTCCCTCCAAAACTTCTCCTGTGAGGCTGGGGAGGGGGGTGGCACCTGTGACACAGAGACAGCAGCAGAGGTGGCCTGGTGGGGGTCAGTGCTGCAATGGGGGATCTCTGGAAAACCCTGAGATGTCCCCGGGCTGCCACAGCCCCAAACAGCTCCCCAAAGTGCCTCCAGAGGAGCATCCAATAATACATCCAGCAGCTGCTCCTGCTGTCAGTACTCACCTGTACCGGAACCGGCTGCCCTTGAAGAACAGGTTGCTGCTGGACACTGTCCGCACCTGGCTCGACTTCTCCAACCTGTAACAGCACCAGGAGTGGTGTGAGAGTCCCACACTGCTGGCCAAGCACTGGGAGCCAACGGCAGCGAGGCCAGGTGACAGGAGCAGAGCCCTGGAGATGTGGAATGTCACCAGGAATGAAACCACTGCTGGCAGTGGTGGGTGGCACTGGCCGGTGGGACACGAGCACCTGAAGCCGTCTCTGTCAGCAGAGCTCATCCCTGCTGGCAGCGGGGGCATGTCCAGGAGGGACCCATTGCCAAGGAGTCTGGAGGGAGCTTGGGGCCACAGCTCCCGCTGGGACCCCAGGGCCAGCAGTGACACCCATGTGCAGGGACTGACGCTCTCCAGGGGGCTGAAAGCCCACCATGGCCTGGGAATTGCAGGGTGACAGACTTGGCCCCTCCTGGGCAGGTGGGCACTCGCCAGGATGGGTGAAGCCACCCAGAGGGACCATCCCATCTCCTCCCCATCCTACAGGAGCTGACCCCTCACCCCGGGATTGCCCAGCAGCACCTCAGCCCAGCCCACGGTCCACCCACCGAGTGCACAGCCCAGTGGTGATTCACTGCCACAATTAATCACAGTGAGATTTGTAAAGCAATATTGCAATTTCATTTCATGTTCATGTAATGAGGAGTGAAACCTGCTGATTGCAGCCGCTGATTGCAGAATTCCCAGTGGGAATGCATCGCATGCTCTGTCTCGCAGCTTGCTGATTAAAATAAAACTCATTACAAAGCACAAAGTGGGCTGGGTTAAGTATGGCATGAACAGGATGGTGCTGCTTGGCATTCCAGGCTTCATCCCAAATAATTTGTTATAATTTCCTGACGGAAGTTTGCTGAGGAGAGATGAGCACAGAGGGGCTGGAAAACGAGGGACCCCACAGGGCAGAGACCCCTATCCAGGGGCACCGGTGCTTTTGGTGGCTGGTGGCTCTGCCAGAGCCACTGGAACAAAGTGCCACATGGCCAGTGACTGACCCCAGAGCCTGGATGGAGCCCACAGGTGGGCACCAATTCATGGCGGCTGCAGGGCACCCCACAAACCAGCACTTACTTGTAGAAAGCCTGGTTCTCGATCCCACACTTCCAGAGGTGTTTGCAAGCTTCTGGTGTCGGGGCAAAATAGGTGAGAACAATTTTCTTCTCCTAAAGGAGAAAGACAGGGAATCGAGGGGGGAGAACAGGGAGTGGTGCTCATCCCACGGATGAAGAATGGAGTAGACAGAGCTGGAAAGTGGCACCGGAATGGACAATCCTGCTCCGGAGCCATTTGGGATGCAGGGATCAGCCTGGTGCAGCACCTGGCATGAGGGATGGGCAGATGTGTTCTAGTGCCCACACCTCCCCCTCTGCTCCCAGCCTTTGGGAACAGCCAGAAACACAGTTTTTAAAAAAAATTCCTGCTGATGGCTCCTGTGGGAGCCAACTCCAGCCAGAGGTGTTCTGGCTGACTTTGAGGGATGATGGCAATGAATAAGCAGCTTGGGAATGACCCCGAGGGAAGGCATGGCCAGGAGCTGTGGGTGGTCCCGGCAGAGGCCCCAGTGGGGCCTGGCCTGGGGCTAAGGGGGGCTGTGGGGCCCCAATGCCCAGATCTGGGCACCAGCAGGAGCAGGCGGGTGACTCCAGCACTGCCACAGAGCTGCAGCTGCTGTCACCGTCCCCATGTCCCTGCCCTGCAAGGCCAGGGTGATGCTGCTGCCACGTTCCTGGAGAACCCGCTGAAGGAATGACCACACTGTGCCCAGGAAGTCCCACGGGAAGGGGAAGAACTCACCTCCTTCTGACTTACATACAGATAGAAAGTCTTCCCTTCGAATTTCATCTTGGTCACCTCATTCCTGGAGGGACAAGGACAGGCAGGTGGGAGCTGTGCAGAGCCCGCTGCAGCCCGGAGCCCACTCAGCCCAGCCAGCTCCTGGCACCGTGCCAGTCAGAGCCAGTGGTGGGAATGGCAGCAGGGCAGCTTCCAGACCCTGTTTTCCATCCCAGGAGGTGCCACAGGGTGGTGAGAGCAGCCCTGGCTCAGAGACCCGTAGCTGGAATGGGGGACAACCTGGGGTGAAGCTGAGGGTCAGCAGGGCCTTGTCCCATGGACACCAGCCGGTGGCAATGCCAGCTGCCAGGGACACACCGGCCAAAACTGGACATCCTGCAGTGACCCAGGAACAGCTGAGAAAGGCTCACAGTGGCTGGGGGGATTTGGGATGTGGCTGACATGGGGACAATGAAGTTTAATGGGGACAAATGTAGATAATAATGACCCTGGGGCAGCAGAGCTCTGGGTGCACTGAGCACTGTCCAGTGCCCACATACCCGGACACCCCTTGGACACCCTGGGGGTACCCATGGAGCGACGGGAGCCACGGTGGGAACTCACCACTTGATGAAGTGAACTCTCTTGTTTCCCTGCAGAACGACGAAGCCGAAGGGAGTGAAGGCCAGGAACGCCGCGTTCCCGGACACGTCCTGCAAGGCAACAGCGAGGGCTCGTGCAGCTGCTGCCCCTCAGCACAGCTGGGACAGCTCCTGCCCCCTCAGCCCCAGGCCTGGGGCACTGCACCACCCTGTGTGCCAGTGCTGCATGCAGGACATTGCAGTTATCTGTTGTCATCTATACTAAATGTCATATTGACACATACAGAATTTATGTTATTAATATAATATCATGTTTATTTATATAGTATATATTGTAGCTATACTACTCCATGTAACTAGATATAGTTATTATATAGAGATACACTATTTATTTAGTATATATAATTACTATTATATATATAGTTAAATATGGTTATTTTTTATATTATCATAGAATATCCTGAGTCGGAAAGGACCCACAAGGATCACTGACGTTCGAGTCCTAAATATATATATATTATATATAGCAATTAACCCAGAACAAGATAACCCCCAGCTGTACTTCCCTCCCTCGGAGCCCTGCCCAGCTGGTGCCCTGGGTGGCACTGAGCCAGTCCAAACCCACTAATTAGTGTCAGCACTTTAACCCAATCCCAAGGACTCGGCTTGGTGACCGCACTGTGCACAGGGAAAACCAGGGACAGGCTGAATTGTAAAAGCGTACATCAGCTGTGGGTCAGCACTAATGGCTGGATCAATCCTGGGGGTTTTTTGGCCAGCAGATACCCAGAGGGCTTTTAAGGGATGCTTGGAGCAAAAGTCCATCTCAGCTGTCAAGGCTGAAAGGCCAAAGGCAGAGAGTGCTGACCCTCAACCCAACACCTGCACGCTGCAATGGGGGAAGCTGAAACTCATCCCCCCAGGGACGCCACAGCCCCGGCTGGCACAGGAGGGACATTCCTCTGTATCTGTACACAAACCAGCCACAGCTCAGGCCAGAGGCTGCCCAAAGTGCTTTGGCTCTTTCCCAAATCTGGGAAAACCTCCAGGAAAGGAAGCAGAGTCTTGGAAGAAGGATGTAGTCTTCTGGGGGTGCAGAGGCTTGGGAAGGGCCAGGGGTGCTAAATGGGGCACAGAACCCTATGTGGGCTCAAAAAAATGTGTGGATGTGGCACTCAGGGACATGGTTAGTGGTGGCTTTGGCAGTGCTGGGGAATGGTTGGACCCGAGGGCCTTCGAGGGCTTTTCCAACCCAAACCATTCCATGGTTCTCCTTGGCCAGGCCAGAAGTTCTGTCCATCATGTGAAAGAGAAACAGAGGGATCCCTGCTATTCTCACACACACAAACACACACATTCTTACAGGGATTTACATATAAAACAAGTACCAAGGACAGCCCAGGACTCAGGTAAGCCCTGCTTAAGAAAGGAAGATCTTTCTCTGTGTTTGTTTTTTGGGGAGAAAACGACTATGAGAGTACCATGAAAACTTCAGACAGGATTGAGTCAAGGTACACTGAGCTGAGGATGGCTGGTGAGAGGAAACAACCCCTCATCCAAACTTTGCTACAATCCACTGGAGAAGAGAGAACAGAATCAGCTTCATTTAACTTTGGTTTCCAGATCCTTTAAGCATATTAACAGCAGCTCTTGATGAATTAGGCACAATTCTGCTGATAGGCCTACAAGTGTGTATGTTTGTCCTTAGCTGTTATAAGAACATTAATCAGTGTAACTCAAATATGTTCAAAAGGTTCTTGGAGTAAAAGGAAGGCAATTACCTGACTCTAGCAGCAAAGGTCACAAACGGGTGGCTGCTGGCAAGACCACTGGTTTAGAGGAAATTCAGAGCAAAGCAACCTCTTGGCTACTCAGAAATTGCCCATAAATGGAGAACCCCCCCAGTTTACTGCAACTGTGTGTTTATGTGGCACAGTTCAGGGAAAAGCTCCAGGGAACCCCAGCACAGGCACTGCCTGAGAGGAGAATTTTCTGTCTGCTTTGTATCCCACATCCATCTGCATGTGATGGGATTACCAGGGACCAGAGAGCCACACGCAGTGACATCCTCAGTCAATAAAGAGCATTTCCAACAGCAAACTGGATTATGGGCTGGGCAGGGCAGAGGGATGGACTGTCCCAGACAGATTAATGTCTGGTGGCTCCTCAGCCACGTCAGTGACCTTGTTCTTGCCTCCAAAGCCCTGCTTCTGCCGGAGAGGATCGACCACCCTGTCACTGCACTGAAAACACTTTCCTACGGCTTCCCTGATACCCCTGGAAGGGTTTCAGAGTACTCACCCTCCCCACTCCCCTCCATGCACTCACACTGGCCAGGGATGGGCCAAGGCTGGACAAGGCTAATGGCCTCAGCATATCCCCCTGACCACAGCCCCAGGGCCACTGGCAGGTGACAAATGCACTTGGGACAGTCCCTGGTGGATCATTGCTGGCTGCAGAGAGGAATCCAACCTCAGCAACAGCCTAAGGAATTGGTTTAGCAACTGTTTTACCTTGCACGGGTGTGGGTCAACCCCGTAGGTCTCCAGAGTCTGGGCTTTCCTGAGAAAATTCAGCTCTGAAGTAGCTGGTGTCTGCCCACTGCAGGAGGGAAAAACCGGGGAAAAAAGAATATCCCATGGAAGACAGGAAGGTGAAAGGCAGCTACAGTGATTCTATTAATGATGAAGCATCAGCCACAGCACGTTCCCATTAGATTTTTATGGGATCAGCAGGAGCCCAGCACTGAAGCCTAGCCCATCCTCTCCTGCCAGCTACATCCACAGGAGCCCCACTGAACTGGCAGCACTAGGAAGGGTCAAAAGGCATCTGCCAAATTTAGGGATGAATTCCCTACTTGCAGCACATGCATTTCATCGGGGGGAAAGGGGAGTTTGGCGTCATTAGGCAGCAGCCCCCAGCACTGAAGGACAGAGCTCTGATGGGTTTTTGGGAAGTTAAACCCACTTCCCTCCCTGGGCACCCTTAGTCCCTTCAGGACACAGCTCCAGAGACACTGGGATAATGGGGATTGCTGATGTTCTCTACACCTCATGTCCCTGGAGAAGGGTGAAGGCAGGAGGGGGTTTATGAGGGTGTTGGTCCCCATCCAAAGATCTTCTGGGCTGTGCCGGCTGAGGCGGCAGAAGGGTCCCAGCTGGACCTGACACGAGGGGTGAGGACTCAGCCCATGGTCTGAGTGAAAATCCCAAAGAGGGACAAAAGTGCTCTGGCATTACCAACCCCCGCAGCTCCCGTACCTCAGCTCCGACTTGTGGATCTCCGCAATTTTCCTCTCCAGCTTCTCTGAGTGTTTGGGGAAGAACTGGAACTTGGAGCTGTAGCCTTCTGGGTGCTTCCCTGGGTCGTAGTCCCCAATCTCAGCTGGGGGAGACAGATCCAGTTGGGAAGAGCAGCACAACCAGAGCACAGCATGCATCCCCATCCCGGCAGCACCTAGACAGGGCTCAGCACACCCTGGGAATCTGCTCTGACCCCACTGTGCTTCCCACTGGGAGGGATCATTTATCAGGCATTAACTGCATCCAATTAACTTTGCTGCTTGTGTGGCAATCACCTGGCAGCAGATGGTCACTGTCCCAAATTTATTAATTCCTCAAGCTGCAGGAGCAGGCAGGAGAACGGGCAGGAGGGCAGGGACTGGATGAGCCCAGGAGCTGCTCTTGGGGACACCGTGCCCCCAGCACTGGTGTGGCCTCGCAGGTGAGAGTGCAGCACCCATCCTCACTCTCCCCCAGCCCAGCCCAGCACTGGTGGGTGCCTTCGGTGTTGCAGGTGCAGTGACCTGCTGTAAGTGCAACAACAGAAGCAGTGCTCAGCAGGAAAAGCACATTTCTCCTGTCACAAAGCATTACCCTGCAGGATGTAGGCAGCCAGCAATGCGGCGTCCGACGTCTTGCACAGGAGCCGCCCGTGGTACAGATCCCTTTTGATCTGCAGGAAGACCAAGTACCTGGGGACAGGAGGAGAGTCCGTTTATTAAGTGCAATTTAAATGACCCAAACAGCAATTTAGACATGGAATATCTGCCACCAGACACTTGCTCTGGCATCTCTCTCCCAGCAGCCCATTTACCAAACATGACACTTGCTGGGCTGATCCTGGCAAGGACTGGGGCTCAGATCCACACATCCAGCCCCTTTCCAGCCCATGGTGTTCCAGGTACACTGTGCCTGCTCTGGGGCCAGCACATGACCCAAGGGCTGGCGGAGATTTCCATCAACCTGGATATCCATTGTGTTTCTTCACACAACTGCAAACCCCAGCCCAGCCGAGGTGCCCGATGCTCTGAAGGGGGTCTCATGATCTGGAGCCCACCAGTGCCTGCTGCATTTTCCCTGGATGTTCAGCTTCCCCATAAAGTGATTTTCTCCTTCCCAAACTTTCTGTGTCCTTCCAGGTCTTGGCGTATGCACCCACTTCCCTCCTCCGTGCTCGCCATGACCACCCCTGCATCACCCAGGGCGAGCTGCGTCCTGTGCTCCCCATACCTGTCTCTGTGCCCAGTGAAAAGACAAACTATGTTGGAAAAATGACATATTCCAATAAACTTAAACCTAAGTAACATTTTGGGCTGAGTCATGTGACATTTGGGAAAACCTTTAGCTGGTAAAACATAAGTCACAGAGTGAAGGAGCAAAATGGAGTGCTCAGAAATTAATTTAAATACCAGACTCGCACTCTGCAGTCCTCGGTCATGCCTCATTGCTCAAATCTGAGTTTATGATGAGGTAAACCATTAATTTTCACAGATAAAATACATTAAAGAGAAATCCTGGTATCAAAGTGGACTCAGTCCAGGGAAAAGTGAATTTTAAGCCTGGGTTCCAGCTGCAGCTGCAGGCACACCTCAAAGGGCAGCAAGCAGGGGCAGCTCACCTGCGTGGGGACCTCAACCTGGACCTGTGGGGGGTGAAAGAAGGCAGTTAGATAAGGTTTTGGGAGGAAATTCTTCTCTGTATTCCACCCCCTGTCATGGGCAGAGACACACTAGACCTGGTTGCTCCAGTGCCAGGGCCTCACCACCCTCACAGAGGAGAATTTCTTCCCCATATCCCATCTCACCCTGCCCTCTGGCAGTGGGAAGCCATTCCCCCTTGGCCTGTCACTGCAGACTCTTGCCTAAGTCCCTCTCCAGATCTCGTGGAAAGGGCCCCTTTAGGCCCTGGAGGGGGCTCTCAGATGTGTCTGTACAGAAGGTGCCAGCTCAGACCCCCTCAGTGGAGGCTCCAGCCCAGCTGCCCTGGGCAGACCTGACCCGGGGGCCAGGGCTCTTGGAAATCCACAACCACGGCTCATTTTCCAAAGCTGCTGCAATTGCTCTGTGCGGACTCCTCATGTCCTTCCTCCTGGCAGGAAGAGCAGCATGAAGAGCCCCTAAAGATAGAAACTCGGGAGAGGCGCTGTCAGGTTCTGAGCGCAGTTCCTCACCCAGCGCTCCCAGAGCGTCCGTGCTCCTTACGTCAGAGGGACACGGCTGGCTGCTTCCAGGGAATGTCAAGAGACCTGGAGATGCTCAAACCCTTCCCGACAGACCGAGCGCAATAAGGACGCCCTGCACGAGGGACGTGCTTGGGCACTGCACCAATGGCTGATTCTGAAGTGGAGGAGTCTGAGCAGCAGCGGTTGTGTTATGGAGCTGGTGCCATGCTCGGAGTGCTCTGCCCTGGAATGTGGGTTTGGAACCGACTGAACCCAAAGACCAAGCCAGGGGCTTTAATCATAGAACCCAGGAATGGTTCAGGCAGGAAAGGACCTCGTATCCCATCCAGTGCCACCTCCTGCCACAGCAGGGACACCTTCCACTATCCCAGGCTGCTCCAAGCCCCATCCAGCCTGGCCTTGGACACTTCCAGGGATCCAGGGGCAGCCACAGCTCCTCTGGGCAACCCGTGCCAGGGCCTCAGCACCCTCAGCCTGTGCTCCCCAAGTATGGTGGCTCCAGGTGCTGACTCAGCACAGGTGGGGATTCCTGTGCTGTTTCCCCACAGCAGGAACAATCCCCAAAGCATCCTGGCTGGTTGGGAAATCCCAATGGCTGTTGCTCTTTCCTGACTGCAAAACAAGCTTGTCTGTGTACTCCTGCCTCGGCCAAGCCCCTGCTGCCGGGGCCAGCCAGTCCCCCCCCGCAGTGCCCATCCTCACCTGGTGATCTCCTCCTTCAGCGCTGCGGGGTCCGTGGGGTAAAACTTGACACGGAAGCACATGGTGAAGGGAGGCTGGGCTGCGGAGAGCGGGGACGCTGTGTCACCAAAGGCCTGGGCTTGTCCCCGTCATCCCTGAACCACCCCGCTTGAGTCAGGTCCTACTCGGGGTCTCACCTGTCTGCCCTGTGCCCCCCAAACTGCCCTTGGTAAAGAGGGGGCAGACAGGCATGGACACACTCCTCACTGCAGTGGCCATGGCAAGGGCAGATGTCCCTGATAAAGCTGTGGGGAAGTGCCAGTGGCTCTATCTACCCGCCACCCAAACCACTTCCTGCTCCCAAATCTCACCCCCATCATCCTGTCCAGGTCTCCATAGAGGCTGGTGCCCTGTGCCCCCGTGCTGGCTGCAGCTGCCGTGGGGCTGGTGGGGGATAATCCTGCTCTTAACCCACCAGCACAGCTTTTGGGGGAACCTGTTCCTGGGAGAGGGGCTGAGAATTGTCCCCAGAGGGGACAGGCTGGAGGAAATGGGAATACATCTAAGATGGAAGGAGCACAGTCTGCCCAGACCACCTGCAACACTCACCCCGCATCTGCTTCACAACTGACTTGGTAAACTCCAGCCAATGCTGAAAGGAAAAGAAGGTAATTAAAGCCTGACAGCCATGACTTGATAAGGTGGGGAGGATGAGGAAGAGGAGGGTTCTGCTCTGGGTGAGAAAAGCCACCTGTGTGTCAGTGAGTGCCCCTGGAAGGGAGCTGGGGTGAGCAGGAGGCTCAGACCGGTCCCATCCACAGTGAGGGAGCAGCTCCATGCCCAGCTTCTGCTTCAGCATCAGCTGCTCCCTGTTACAGCCGTGGCAGAAGAGCCCTGGGAGCAGGAATTGGTTGTTCTGTGGCTTATATTGATCAGTGGGGAGCACAACACGAGGCTGTTGTCAATAGCTGTGCCCGGCAGCCCGCAGTGATTCTTACTCACAGCCTCAGGGCTCTAATGGCAAGGAGGGACTGAACAGACACTGGGCAGAGCTCGTTCTGCACCAGCCCTGTTTAACCCCAGGGAAGTGGCAGGACTCACTCACACAGCCTTGGCGTGGGAATCCATCCTGCTGGGACCGTGGGTCTGTGCCCCATCCCCTGGCCCTGCTGCAGCTGCGCGGGATCAGCAGGACACGGATCCGTGCGGGAGCTGGGTCAGGCCAGGTCCTGCCTGGCTCTGGCTCCTGCACTCCCGCTCGTCTCACTCCCCATTGCCCGAGGCAACACTCAAGCGTTTGGATCCTTGCACAGAGCTGTCAAATGGCCTAATCTCGGTGTTAAAACGCGAATCTATGCTAGATGGTCCTGCACACCCGGGACCTCGCTCCACAACAGCATCACGTTCTCTCACTCTGCGATGTCCGGGATGCTTCAGCCCTGCGCAGGGTCCCGAGAGCCGGGAGAGCCCCTCTGGTGCACACATCCCGACCAACGCCGGGGACGCAGGGAGCCGGGACACCGGGGCTGCTGCTGCCAGAGCCTGGGTGGATCCCAGACCCCTCCCTGGCGGGGTCCCAGCGTGCTCATTGCCTGTCCCCTGGGCAAAGGAACGACCCCGTCGGAGCACCCAGAGCCCCCTGGCCCAGCAGCAGGGCGGGGCAGAGCTGCAGGGGAAGAGCCCCTCGCCACTGCCTAAATGTGATTTTATTCCAGATCTCTGCCTCATATTCTGTTTTTCAGCTGCAAGGACAAGCCTGACCCCCGCTCCCCCAGCCCGGGCAGGAGGGGCTCTCTCTCACCCTTTGCTTGTCGGGATCCACAAACCGGATGCCGAAGTAATCCTTCTCCAGCAGGTTCAGGTGGTGGCAGAGAAGGTCAAACAGGTACTGGCCCTTGGCATCTCTCTGCAGGACAAAGAGACTCAGTGACAGCACAGGAGGGGGCTGGTGGGGCAGAGCTTGGGGGATGTGTGTGTGAGGGGCCTGGAGCTTGAGAAGTGACACCGAGGCCAGTACAAGCCCCAAACACCTCCCTGCGTGACATTTTCAGCTCAGGAACCATCTCTCATCCCACCTGAGGGGCAGTTGAGTCAGTTACGCCCCATAAGAAGGGATGAAAACCTCCAGGCCTACGTGGGAATGGCCCGATACCTCCCCGGGGAGAAGTTTCACACCTGAGCCAGCTGTGTAAGGGAGGACATCGATAAAAAACCATTATCCCGCCTGCAGGATCTGCTTCTTATCGGCCTCTTTCCTTATCTGTCTCCAAACCCAGCTTGTTGCTAAACAAAGGTCAGTTTATGCGGCCAATCCCCCGGCGGTGGGCGCTCGTCCCCTCTGCCCCTGGGCTGCTCTTATGCAAACTTTCGGCCACCGCAGCCCCAAAAACTCTCCTCTTCCTCCCCTTCGACTGGGGGTTGCAAAGCCCCTGATGCTTTGCAAATGGCCCATCGTTTGAGTCATCAACGCTTAGCATTTCAGTTCTCCCACAGCCAGAATGCCCATGTGATTCGCACCGCCGGCAGCCCCGGATCTTTGAGGAGCTGCTGCGCTTGGCAGGATCGGGTTCCTGCTGCACTTCGCGCATCTCCGCGGATCAAAGGCTGCTCGTGACACCCGCGCTGCCTCCTTCCTTCCCACAAACACCGTGAATACATTGCTTCCTGACAAATACATGGAACACATGCGTTATCTGATCAAATAAGTGCATTATCTGATCAAACAGTCTCTCTGCATACACAGACTGCAGAGGGGGATCCCCACGGGACGGCATTAACCCGTTCCTGGGGCTTGGTGCCGCATGAGAAATGTGTTTGTGTTGTAAATAAAGAGGGTTTCACACCGGCAGCGATGCTGCCGCTGACACGCCGTGCCCTCGGGGCCCGGGCTGGCAGCACCAAGGGCGTGCGATGTGGAGACCCGGCCGCGCCGGGGCTGTGCCGGACCCGGGTGCAAACCCTGCCCGGGGACAGCCCGTCCTGCTCGCCCGGCTCGGCAGCGGCACCGGGAGAGGGAGCAACCGCACAGAGAATTCAGGGAGGGCCCTGGCGCTCTCCTGGAGAAGCCCGAGCTCGTAGCCTGGCGCCTGGCCCGTGCCGAAGTAAATCTCAGAAACTGAGTGTGGAAAAGCCTTCCAAGACCATCGAGTCCAACCATCCCCCAGCACTGCCAAGGACACCACTAATCCATGTCCCCAAGTGCCACTTCCACAAGGCTTTAAATCTCTCCAGGGATGGGGACTCCACCCCCGCCCCGGGCAGCTGTGCCAGGGCTGGACAGCCCTTTCTGCGAAGAAGTTTTCCCAATATCCAACCTGACGCTCCTCTGGCACAGCTTGAGGCCGTTTCCTCTCATCCTGTCCCTTGTTCCCTGGGAGCAGAGCCCGACCCCCTCGGGGGTCCCTCCTCCTGTCAGGAGTTGGAGACAGTGAAAAGGGGTCCCCTGAGCCTCCTTTTCTCCAGACTCTTGCCCAGCTCCGTCGCTCTTCTCTAGACACAGTGCAGCACCTCCACGTCTTTCTTGGAGCAAGCACTGGGGCGTTGGAGCTGCTGCTAAACCTCGGCAGAGCAGCCCCACTCCTGCCCGCAGCTCTTGCAGCTGCTGGCCCGGCCCTGCAGAGGATCCGCAGAGCTCGGCTGAGCACGCTCTTCCCCAGCCTAGCGCCCGGTTTTCCAGGAGCTCTCCTCGGTGCGGAAGCGGAGCCCGAGGCTGCTGTCTGGGCAGAGGGGAGGGCGCCGGCAGCGGGGGAGCTCTGCAGCCGCGGCACCGCCGGAGAGGGGCCAGGGCTGTGCGGGCAGCGCTCCTGACAAGCGCTGGGAGAGCCGGGACCGTCAACAACCAGAGCTCCCCGCAGGCCACAGTATGGATTTAGGTGCTGAACTTGGAAAGCCACGGTCTGCATCGTGCTTTATTAATGGCAAACGGTGCTCTGTGAGCAGCATCCATCACCGTCACCAGCACTGCCCGGCCCGGGCACAGGGGCACAGCGACACCTGAACCCAGACCCCTTTTCCTGAGCCAGAACAAGTTACTTTCCTTTGGAACAGATGGACAAACTTGGAGCCCTGCTCACCTGTCAGGCACGGGATCACTTTCCCAGCCCAGCTGTTACCTGCCCTGGGAAGGCTGGACCCCTTCCCTCACAGAAAACAGTAATACATGCTGGGTTTGTTCTCGTCCCCCACAAAAAGTTACCCTGCAGGCTGAACTAAAGGGACATTTGGCACAGACACGGAGGTTAAAACAACTAACGACAGAAAATGCATAAACAAGACATACTCCTAAATCATTCCCAGCTAGAGCTGAAGGACTATCAGACCCACCCGGAGCCACTGCTGCAGGAGGGCAGGGGTGGATTCCACACCCCCCCCCCCAGTATCCTGTCCCTCCACACCTCTCAGAGCAAATTTCACAGGGATGTGCTTGAGGCTCCGCTCCCTTGCCCTGCCCCAAACCAGCACGGAGCCTGCAGAATGCTTTCCTCTGCAATTTTCACAGAGGAATTGCAGGGAAGGACAAACCAGACACCCCCTAGTGCCTGGAATCTGGTGAAAGTGTGAAACCACGGATGGCATTACAGGGAAAATGCTCCCTCTTTGATCTCTCTAACTTGAATTAAACATATTCTAAATTAATCATTAGCAGAATGTCTTTCAGGAAATTATCTGAACTGCCTTTACAAATCACGACTTAAAAGAGGTCCCATTGCATAACACCAGCTTAAATATTCCATGTTTGGAACTTTGTATGTTCTTATAAAATGAGACTCCTGTCTGTCTGAAGGTTTTTGAGGTCAGCCTTCTGGGGTGCCCAGGCTGATGGGGAGACCACGGGCACATGCTGAGATGCCTCGTGCCAGGCTAGCACCGAGGGCTTGCTCCGAATGCCAACACCTGCCAAGGACTTTCAGAATCTGAAGGTGCCTACAAGAAGCCAGGGAGGAACTCTTCATCAGGAACCGTAGTGACAGAGAAGGGGGAATGGCTTCCCACTGCCAGAGGGCAGGGTTAGATGGGATATGGGGAAGGAATTGTTCCCTGGGAGGGGGGGGAGGCCCTGGCACAGGGTGCCCAGAGAAGCTGTGGCTGCTCCATCCCTGGAAGTGTCCAAGGCCAGGCTGGGCAGGGCTTGGAGCAGGCTGGGATAGTGGAAGGTGTCCCTGCCCTGGCAGGGGGTGGAATGGGAGGAGATTTAAGGTCCTTTTCCACCCAAACCAGTCTGGGATTCAGTGATTCTGACTTAGAATTTACAAGCCCTTGAGGAAGTGCAGCCAAGCCAAGCACCATGCCAGACACATCTGGCTGCCGTAGGGTGCTGTGTCACTGCTATTAATCACAGTGGAGCAGGATATGGAGCGTTCCAGGGGCAGGCTGGGCTGCAGGGGACAGCTGGGATCACCAGTGACTCCTGACACACCGCCCCGAATGTTCTGGTTCACAGCACCCCTGATTCCCCGCTCCAGCGGGAGCTGAGTGAGGCTGTGCCGCCGCCGGAGGAGCTGCATCGTGGCACAGGCGGCTGCAAAGCTGCAGAGCTGTGCTCTCAGCTCCAACCCCCTGATGCACTGCAGGGCAGCACCCGCAGGGCTGTGACCCCCAGCTCAGCTCCCGCGGCCCCCCTCACGCCCGACCTTGGCCAAGGGCACTGGGTTTGACTGGGAGCAGATCTCACGGCACTCCCCATCTCTGTGGGATGTCCGGAGCCCCCAGCACATCCCAGTGCCCCAGTTCACCTCTGCAGACTGGCTGAGCTCATTAGGGCAGCATGTGGGATGGGGACAGACTGCGGGACCAGATTGCTTTGGGGTTGGGAGGGATGTGTTGCCTCAGATACGGCTCGTGGCAGTGGCCACAGCATCACAGCACCCACCCTGCCACCCTCCCCACACCCCCGGGTGGCACACATGGAGCCCCTGGGCACCTGCCAGGGCCACCGAGCCCCAGGCCCATGTCACTGTTGCTACCTGCTGCTGTGGCCAGACTGGGGGGGCTGAGGGACAAACCCTGCCGAGGGGGACACTGCTGGGGACAGGGTCCGTCACCACCCGCTCCTTCGCAAAGCCCTTCGGAGCGGTCTGGCCCCACAGCGCCTTCACCAGGTACCTGAGGAGCATTAACCTGTGAGCAACAGCTTCATCCTGAGATTTACTGCACCCTGCTCGGGTTCCCAGTGGCCTCGGGAACGAGCTCTTCCAGAGAGTTTTATGATCCCCTTTTTATGAGGGAAACAGGGCAGTGCTCTGTTGGCCGCAGGGAGATCCCGCTGGGATTTTCCAGTAGGAAACGCACCCTGCATGATGCAGGTGATGGGAATCCCTGTGCCAGGGACGTGGGGTCTCAAGCATCCTCAGCTTTTCAACAGAACTCAGTAAACTCCATTTGGGACCCACCTGGCCCTTGACCAGCATCCCAGTCCCCTTCCAGTGCAAGGACCCCGGAGCACTCACCACACTGAGCACCGGCCTCTGGGAAGACCCACAGGACAAACCTGCAGAATGCTGAAATTTGGCACCAGTTTCTGCAAGAGCCTTGCCTGATGTGCTGCAAAACAGAACCAGGGCTCTGCGGGGCGATGGGCACCCGCAGCACTGTCAAACACAGAGTCCCAGGGGACTTCTAAACTTTAAGAAGATTAAAGTAACCTTGCATTCTTTGCTTTTCTAAGCTCCTCAGCCAAAATTAGGGTCATCCACAGATAGAAAAATAAACGGAAAAAAAAGGAGAGATTTAAAAATAGCAGCTCATCTGAAAATGAACAGAGGGCTCAATTCAGGCAGGAGCCTTCCCATCCCACCCTGGAGCTGTGAACTCGCTGGGGGCAGGGACAGCACTGCACTGCAGGATAAGCCCCGGCTCTGTCCCAAAATCTTGGCTGCAGAGGTTGGTGGCACGGCTATTTTTCAAACCATTTACCACACGCCACGACAGGGTTGTTTCACTCCAGCTTCTCAGTCAGGTGTTGCACAGCACCAAACCCAAAGCCATATAAATGTCTTCACTGCCCACCCTGGCCCGAGCACCGCTGCCACCCAAACCTGCCACCTCCACGACACCACCAGCTCAGCACAGCCAGTTCCAGGACAAGGGTGAGCACAGTCAACCCCTTCACCATCCCCACGGTGCCAGACCCCAGCCCCGCCATAGCATTTGCACTCCTGGGGCTCAAATGCTGCATTCCCCCCCAGCCACTCCATGGATTAAGCCCAGGATTTACAGAAGCAACAGAAGCAGCTGAAAGCGGCTCCTTCCTGCGTTATTTGGGTTGGAAATCTCCTTGTGGGCTGCCCACTCGTCCCTGCTTCCTGAGCTTAGGAGGAGATTATTTTTTTAAAGGAAACTGTCAAAAAAAGTCTATTTTACAAAGTGAAGTTTAAGCTTAAGTCTCTTTGGCAGCAACATCTGAGCTGGGAGAGATCAAAGACCCTCCAATTCCACTGCCAACATGAAGAGATTTTCACCAGCAATTTGACTGCAATATTGTGGTTTAAATGCTTCATTTTCCAAGTTCGGCATTGTGCTGTACGAGTTCAGGATTTATCATCCCTCGGACAAAGTTAATGTTGGCTCTGCAGGCAGGGCCAAGTCCTCCTGACTGACAGCTCTCAGCCCTCACAGTGAGCCAGAGCCTCTGTTAAGCTCTGGAATGAGGAGGAAATGGGCAAAAATAGGCCTGAGAATATTCATTTCCAGGCAAGGAATAAGCAGCCCAGAAATCCATGAGGATGGCTGGAGCAGAGCGCTCCAGCCTCTGAAGGGATGCACTTCCTGCACTTCCTCTCCCCAGGATCCCCAGGGAGGGGCTGTGGGGGGGCAGGAGGGCTGGAGGCTCCCCCCAGTGCAGGGGAGGTGTCCCCAAGGGGTAGGACACGCTCCCTGCCAGGACAGGGCTCCAGGCTGTGCCTTCTGCTCCTGGGCTGGTGCCGAGATGTCCTGGTGACGTGGGGCAGGAGAGAGGTGCCCTGAGATCCCGGACAGAGGGGAGCGCAGTTGGGTGGGAAGGGACCTCGGAGACCAGCTCATCCCATCCCCTGCCATGGGCAGGGACACCTCCCACTATCCCTGGCTGCTCCAAGCCCTGTTCAGCCTGGCCTTGGACACTTCCAGGGATGCAGGGGCAGCCACAGCTGCTCGGGGCAACCTGTGCCAGGGCCTCACACCCTCACAGGGAACAATTCCTTCCCCATATCCCATCAAACACTGTCAGTTTGAAGCCATTCCCCCTTGTCCTATTAAGATGACAAGAAAAGATGCTCTGGGAGCCATAGGTGAAGCCAGAACTTCAGGGGATTGCCCACCTGCCCACCAGAGCCCTGCCTACCCGAGGAGACTCGGAGGAAGGAAAAGGGGTTTTACATAACTCCAGTGTAATCCTGTTATATTTATAGCACATGCACTTCAGTATTAATTCCCTGTTATCTCTAATCCTTCCTCCTCACTGACACAGTAATTTCTGTCTTCAAGACTTATCTGGGCAGTTTGATCCAGAAGTTTATAAAGCTTTTGAGGAGGAAAGTTCCTAATGAAGGGACCCATGGAGCCTTAAACTCCAGATTATCAATTCCCGTCTTAATCCTCTGCAGGTTTTCAAACCTTTGACATGCTGGCGTATGCAGAAGGTTCTTCATGGCTCTCCATCATGGAATTTCAGCCACTGACATCCTCATTTAGGAAAGTCTGCAGTGGGACAGCAGTTGAGCACATTTTTAAATCCATTCATGATCAGGAACTTGTGCCCAGAGCACTTGCCAGGCTCTCAGCAGCATCTGGGGAGGTTTTATCGCCTTGTTTGATGAGTTTTCTTGACAGCTTCCAAGGGCTTTAGAAAACTTAGTCTGTGCTTTCCCCTGAGCTTACCCAGCGCAGCACTGCAGCTCTCCAGGCACAATGCCACAGCTCTGGCATCTTCCAGCACGGAGCAGGATCTTGTTGGGAACAGAGCAGAGCAAAGCCACACTATCCTCCCGCATCCCACTTCCCCAGATGGGCACTTTGTCCCTGCACCTTTGCCAGAGGTGGTAGCAGGTGGGATTGATGCTGCACAGCTGCTCCCTGTCCTCCCCAGCACCAGTCCCAGGGGCTGGGAGAGACCCTGGCTGGGCAAAAGGCCTCTCTCTGCTGAGCCCCACCTCTCCCAGGACAGCAGGTCCCTCACCCCTCCATCCATCCCAACATTCATCGGTGCAAGGCAGGATATCCCCATCTCCAAATCATGTCCGGGACAAGCTCCTGGCTTGCACCAGCCTGGATCCTGCACAGAGACTTACAGAGGATGCACGGAATATTCTCAAGCCCTGACAGCTCTCCAGCAATCCAGACCTCCCCTCCCAGTGACTGATGACACGTCACCTCACATTCTGGTACCACGTAGCTTTTATGAATTACACTTAGAATTTATAAGTCTATAATTGAGAGGCACTGAAAGTCTCTCGCCATAAAGCCAATTTGGTTTTTCCAATAACTCAAACTCGCTTTTTTCATTCACACAGGCTGGAGTGGCTCCATGTGGCTCTTGTTGAATTTGGCACTCCCCTGCTATTAGCATGCAAAAGACTCTCGCACAACCAGCTCTGGTATGTATCGTTTAGAGGCCAATACACAGAGAGATCATCACAATGAATACTGTCTCAGGAAGTCAGCCCTACCTGCTGCATGCAAGAAAGGTTCTGCTCCTGCAGGCTGGGCTGTCTGGAGCATGTGGGAACCAGAAACACTTTGGTACGGAGCTGGGGAAGGGGCTGGAGCCCCAGGAGCAGCTGAGGGAGCAGGGGGGGAGCCTCAGCCTGGAGCAAAGGAGCTCAGGGGGGACCCTGTGGCTCTGCACAAGTTCCTGACAGGAAGGGGCAGCTGGGGGATCGGGTCCTGCTCCCAGGGAACTGGGACAGGAGGAGAGGGAACGGCCTCAGGCTGTGCCAGGGGAGGGTCAGGATGGACATTGGGGAAAATTTCTTTGTGGAAAGGGCTGTCCAGCCCTGGCACAGCTGCCCAGGACAGGGGCAGAGTCCCCATCCCTAGGGCAATTTAAAGGACTATAAATGTGGCACCGGGCGACATGGGTTAGTGTGGACCTGATGATCTCAGAGTTATTTTCCAATCTTAACAATTCTATGCCACAGGGTTGGTGTCAAGTCGTGCTGTACCTGAGCTTTTGCATTTGTACCCAGGGGTCCTGCTGTCTGTCCAGGAGCTCCAGGGCCTGTGCAAGGTGGTAACTGTTCCATGGACCTGAGTTCCATATTCCTGGGGGATCCCAGAGCTGCCAGCCTGGCTTAGCATCTTCCACTCCAGCAAAGCTGGGTCAGACCTGAAACCAACAAGCTGCTTGCAGAAGACGGGACAACCATGGGGAGCTGTGCAAGGCAGGGCAGGCTCACACCTTCTCTTTCCACCCCTGTAAGCCCTGGAGAGCTCCAAGAGGTGCTGGGGAGGCCCTCTGGGGCAGAGGTTTTCAACGTTCTGGGGGAATCGTGCTGTGGGAGCAGCATCCTCTTCCAGACCGTGCAGGAACGAGCCCTGCAGTCTGTGCTCAGCGCTGCTGTACACACAGCCGAGGAAACAGAAAATAAACCAAACAAAAATATAAATCTGTGTGTGCCCCTGGCACTCAGAGCAGCAGGCACCCCCAGCTCTCTTGGCAGCGCTCCTGCCGAGCCGTTCGCTTCCCTCCAGCGGCCGACTGCAGCACAGGGCTCAGGGGAGGGAAGAAAGAAACTATAAATGCTTCATAAAAAATTTACTTTTCATGAAAGCGAAGTGTGGTGCTGGAAGAAGCACGGGGGTGAGGGATGCACTGATGCCCAATGAAGCCACAGTCCAACTCTTCCTTAGCCCTCCCCGGTCCTGGCAGTGGGTGGGACACGGCTGCTCCCACAAACGTGTCCCCAAACCAACCTCAGGGTCCCCGCAGCCACGCTGGACCAACCACCCTGGACCACATCCTGGGGGTGGGGCTAGAGGGGATGCTGAGCATCCCAGGGTGCCAGCAGGGTGGAATGAGCCATTTAATTGGCTAGTACTCCACAAATGTCCCCAAACCCTTGTTTTTGTATTACAAAAACCACTGGAATAGTTCAGTATGATCTGTTAGACTGAAGCCCTAGGCCAGCTGTGTCAGTCAGACCTTAGGCAAGCAGCTAAATCCCACGTGAGGGGTGCCCTGCACCCCATGCCTCCACCAGAACCAGTGCCAGGGATTACAGCTTTCCCCAAATTATTTCCCGGAAAAGACGTGGATCCCTGCAGGCTCCTGAATGGAGTGGGGGAGTGTGTGGGGTGCTCAGCTCACACTTCCAGATTTAAAACCGGAGCCAAAATAAGACAACAAAACCAAGGGAAAATCCTGCCTACAAACACAAGGCAGACGTTCAAAACCCCAATTCAGACTCAAAATTAAGAACAGGTTCAAAAATAATTAGTATTTCCATCTCCCAGAACTGCACCTCAAGAATAAAGACCGTCATGTGCCAAGAGAGGAGCTTGAGCCTCGTGAGTGAGGCAAAACAGCTTTTATTTGTGCTACAAGAATGACCATATGTGGAATCCTTCTGGGAGACTGCAATCAGTCAGATTAACATGATAATGAACTCTGATTTGCCCAGCCACGGCAAGATCTTTGTCCTGGGAGAAGTGGCACTGCTCCCTGAATATTAACAACGAGCACTTGGTTTTTTATAGCCAGAGACAGCACTGGGCTGCAAGAGGGCTCATCCTCACAGGAGGTGATTTCCAGAGAGAGGCTGGCGAGCCGTTTTAAGGTGTAAATGATCCACACTAATAGAGGGGCAGAGAGCAGAAACTTCCCAATAAATCTGACAGTGCCTTGAACAGCAGATGAGACACAGACAGCGCTGGGGGATGGAAACCTGCATCACAACAACGTTCTGTTATCAACAACCCCGGGCGTGTCACTGGGTAACACGCTGGGCACTGCACAGGGAACACCCGCACAGGTGAGAGGGGCAGAGCCCAGCCTTGGGGAGAGCAGCCTCGCAGGGCTGGAAAACCTTATATTGGAGAAAATGCTGCTGCACTGCTTCCAAAGCGGGGCTGGCAAGGCTGCGCCAGCTCCGGGGTGCTCTGGGCAGTCCCTTGCCGGCTGGGGATGCTGGGGGAGCCAGGGATGCTGCCCAGAAATCGGTGTCCCTCAGCAAGAGCCGTGTTGCTCCCGGCTCCTCTTCCCCCCGAAGGGACGCTTTGCCTCCCGAGCTCAGCTCGGACAATTGGGATGGGCAGAGGGAAACACGCCCAGCCCGTGCCCTGCTGCCAGCGCGTCCCCACCGCCACCACCAGGGCAGCCTGGCCAAAGGCAGCCGGGAAACTCACCCAGGCACTTCTGCACAGCGCTGGAATATGGAAAGGGAAGCGGAGAGACCTTTCGGAGGGGGAGCTGCATCCAAGATCACCTCCAAGGCACCGAGGGCCACGTCCCTGCAGGGACACAGTAGCACGGCCGGCCCCACGGCAAGCAAGAGCTCTCTGAGGGAAAGGGCACCAGCCCCGGCCCCTTTTCCCGGGAAGCCGTGGCCCAGGGGAGCAGGCAGGGGCTGCCCGGCACAGATCCCCTCCGCCCAGCAGGGAGCTGAGCATTCCGGCTGCCAGCCCGGGCCGGGAGCGAGCGAGCGAGCGAGCAGCTCTGATCATAGCCCGGCTCCTGCACTAAACGCACTACAAGCTTGTTGAGCAGCTGGGTGTCGACTTCATGGGTGTCGATGTTTTATTCATCACAAGTCTGAGACAGAAGCACGCTCGGATGGGAGCCTGGAACGGCGGCGGAGCCTGGAACCGGTGTTTCACGGTGCCCATCCCTCTGGCTGTACACGACCCCTGCCCGCTGCCTCCCCGTGCTGTGCCACAGCCTGGAGCTCCCGCCAGGAGCATGACAGGTGACAGGCCACCTCCCATCTCCCTGGTTGCCCAAAGCACCCTGACACAGCGCCAACTCAGTGCAGAAGATGCCAACCAGGGCTCCTGCTGCCCTCAGCCCAAGGCATCACAGCCCCAGGGCTGCCATGCTCAGTCCCACCCCAGTGACAGTTCCACTCGCTCCATCGAGGGGCCACAGGAGTCCTGGCTCACCCCTCAGCCAGACTAAAAAACCTCCAGCATCCAAGCCAAAAAGCCCCACTTTGCTTCCCAGACGACTCAGAGCCGACTTGTTCTCCCCCCCTTGCCGGGCAGATTTTTCTCTCTTAATGAGGATTTAGGTTGAAAGAGAAGCTGACCTGAAACAGCAG
Source organism: Corvus moneduloides (assembly GCF_009650955.1). Lineage (NCBI taxonomy): Eukaryota > Metazoa > Chordata > Aves > Passeriformes > Corvidae > Corvus > Corvus moneduloides. The sequence goes on along the minus strand of NC_045488.1, from coordinate 12,652,892 downwards.
AACGGTGCTGAGATCGTTCTCCCGCACATCACAGACCCTGCAAATCCACCAGCTCTTTTCTCATTTAAGGTTTCAGCCGCTCAGGTCCACACAGAGTATTTACAGCAGGCTGTGGTTTTGGGGAAAGGAAAGGAAGAAAAACTGCTTTGGCTGACGTGGGTTTATTTCTAAAGGCTGCTGCAGAGATATCGGGAACAGGCACAAGGAGCGATGCATTTGTCATCTCAGCAAGGCCTTTGTTTTGCCACTGGGTTTAATGTCTCAAAATACATATTCATTTAAATGCAAATGTCTGGTTTCACCTGAGACCCAACAAAAGCACTGTGAAGTGAACACTGACCTTTCCCGTGCTTGTCTATCGCTCCCTGCCTTCTCCAGCACGTCAAAGCCTGTGAAGACGGCCAGGACCGGTGACCTTGCCGGGAAGAAAGCAGCACCCTGCCAGTAATTGCCGACCCACAGAACCCTGGAATGGTCCGGGCTGAAAGGGGCTGCACAGCCCCCACCACCCCCTCGCTCCCCAGGGAGAGCTGGTGGCTCTGTTGTGGGGACAAGCTGCAGGAACAGGGGTCTGCAAGATGCCATCCTGCTGAACCTGCATCCTGCTTGTTCCCTGCAGCCCCAGGACCCCCAGGCCCCCGAGGGATGAACAGCCCTGGCCACAGGGACGGCAGGGTGCCAGGAGGAGCGAGCCCACGGACCAGTGCCCAGTGCCAGCAGGACCATTCCGGCTGCAAAGGGATGGGGCCTCGCTCCGCTGTTCTATTTTTAAAGAAAAGCCCCCAAAAGGCCTCTGTCCTTCCAGTCACATGCCAGTGTAACACACGACCTTTTCAGATTAACCCGAGAGAGCACAAAGCATTCTTTGGGTGCCGTGATTCGATGTGGGCTGACATCTCCCTGCAAACACCCACGGGACACAGCACTGGGATTCTGCAGGGAACGCGGCACGGAACTTCAGGGCCTTTCACTCAGAGCAGGCAATGCTACCCCCAGTGCCACCTCCAGGGTGTCCCCCACCTCCCCTCCTCAGCCAGTGGTGCCCGGGCAGCACAAGGCCATGGTTGAGCCCAGCTCAGCCCCCAGCTGGGGACCATCCCTTCACACCACACGGGAGCACACGAGGAGTTTGGCAGGCAAAGTTCTGGATTTAGGCAGGATCTGCAGTAACATCTGCAAGAAGGATGTGCCATCCTCCATGGCAAAGTCTTGCAGGAGTGGAAGGAAAACTGTTATTCCATCCATTTCCCAAACTGTCCAGCAGGATCCAGCCACCCACAAAAAGCCAGAAGCAGGATTACTTGCTTTGTTGGTTTTTCCAAACAGAAACGAGTGACCTTATTTCTGTGTTCTGTCCTGAGCGCTGGCACATCCCCGCCTTGGCTGCATCACAGTCCCTGGCAGGGGACACTGGAGGGCTGGGGACTGTCCCCTGCTGCCAGGCACCAGGATGCTTGTGTTCTGTGGGAAGATGCTGTTTCAAGCCCCGACGGTTGTATAAGCTCCAGCCCAGCCCAGCCCAGCCCAGAACTGAGCAGGGGCTGCAAGGGCTGAGTCCAGCCCCAGGTCACCCAGGGCTTCCCCTTCCCCCCCAGCAGTGATGCACCCTCACCGCACGGGAAAGGCACAGAAAAGCCTGGTAAGGGAACAAGAGCCTCTTGGCACCCCCTGCACCCCTCCCTGGTGGTGAATGGGAGGAGCAGGGGAGCAGCCCACACGCCCAGCCTGGATTTCTATCAGCAAAGCCATTTCCCACGTTATACTCTGTGAGTAAGTGATCCAACCCCGCAGGCAGAGCTTTCATCGCTCTGAGCAATCCCATTCCTCGGGAACAGCACCCCCAACGCCGAACCCCGTGCGGCTTCCGAGGGCGGCAGAGCAGGAACGAAATCCCAGATGCGGCTGGAAAGCTGCCTTGATGTTAACATGTTTACTTTCCATATCAAACCCGACAGAATAAAGGATTTCAGCTCCACTCCACAAAAACATGTTTGACAAAGCACCACGTCTGGAGAGGAGCCGCTGGAGGGGCGGCTGCGGCTCCACAGACATGTCAGAGAGGAACCAGGAGTGTCCCCAAGGGAGGGGGACCCACCAGAGCCCCCATAACCATGTGCCAAACCCATCCCTGCCACAGACACTGAAGCCAAGGAGGGACCAAGGGCAATGCCACACTCTGTTGGATAAACCTCCAGTGGCAAAACAGGCCCATGGCCTGCAGAGGACAAAGCCACCAGTTCCTGGTGCTCTGGAGGCTCACAAAGCCCATTCCGACCCCTCCCCGCACAGTGTGGGTGGTGGGCGAAGCAGGGGGCCAGCACACGGCTCCTGTGCCCATTCCCTGCCTGCAGAGCAGGAGGCTCCAGCAGCAGCTGTTCCCTGATCAGCACAGCCAGCTGCCCATCAATTTATATTCAAATTAAAGATGCCCTCTCGGCCCCACCAATCCGGCTGGGCACATCCCAGGGCTCAGCAGTCCGAGCCCCTGCCCGGTATGGCTAACCCCCAAAACCTGTCCTTGCTGCAGGCAGGGGGCCAAGGGACAGCCAGGGAAGTGCTGCCAGTGGGCACAACCAAGGGCAAACAGAAGAGTTTTAACTCTCACTGCACTGTCATTTTAAACTGAAATCCAAACCATTCCCACTCCCAAAATCCTCAGTGAATGACAGGGCAATCCCTGGGAGTGCTCCAGGGAGGTCCAAAATGCAGCCCCCCACCCGGAGGAGTTGGAGTATTTCTGCTGATGGAAAGAATGTGGGAATTGCAGACGGACAGAGCACCACCAGCCCTGTCAACCTTGGCCAGCTCATTAAACAGACCCCAGCAAGTTCAAATTCCTTTATCGCTACTAAAAATCAACTCCTGGCAATGCTAAAAATCAGAGACATGAAAAGAAACTGTCTGAATTCCACGTCTGTGTCAGTGTCCCAGACAGCCATCCCAGCCAGGGCAGTGACACTCCTTTAAATGCTGCTTAGAGAGAATTTTATATTTAGAGATAAAAATAATCCACAGAAACATGGCCCAGGGCTCTTCCTGGGGCCCAGAAGCAGCTGAGCTTGTTCCAAGCGTGAGTTTCGGGACAGATCTGCACTGACAGCAGCAGTTCCTGACCCTGCTGCATCTCCCCAGGACAGGGGGCAGCCACCTGAGCCCCCCATCCCATGGGACCTCAGCACCCCCTGCCCACATGACCCCAGAGCAGGACAAGGGCTCTGACCACTGACCCTCACCGGGCCCTTGTTCCAGGGATTGTCCCTTCCCAGCAGGAGCACTTCGGGAACACAGCCCCCCCTGCCCGGTGTGGACTCAGAGCAAACCTTGATTACACGAGTCTGGCACAGGATTACTCGTGTTGATGGGGAAAGTCTTTGTTCCAAGCCCAGATGGCCTCGTAAGCTCCCCCGAGCCCGGATCAGCCGATGGGAACGGCACAGATTAACGGAAGGAGGCTCTGCTGGAGCGCGTGACTGGAGCTGATGCGAGCTGGGCATCCAAACAGGGAACGCTGCACACCCAGCAGCCACAGCTCCACGGGGAGCACAGAGCTTCTCCTGCTCTGTTATCCCCCAGAGCACCCTCCCCCTGTATCCACAGGGCACACATTCTGAGGAGCCAGTTTGGATGTCTGGGAACTGAATATTCCCTACAGAAAACCTTTGGAATGAGGTGGGAGCCCAGCAAGGTCTGGGCAGCTCAACGGTGGATGAGCACTGGAGAACCAGGATGGGCAGCTGGAGATGGACTGGAAGCAGGACCTTGCCAGGAGGTTTTACCTTGTCAAGAGAAACCAGGACTGAAGTGTCCCATCTGTGAGTACTGTCCATTGTCCCAAGGTCACAATGGGTCCCAGCTTCGGAGGGAACATTTCCCTTCCTTAAAGCCCAAGTTTAAAACCCCTGGTGTGACCCATGTGGCAACACCTGGGCCCACCCAGTAACCTGGAGAGGGGAAAGAGCAAGAAAAGCTGGGTGAATCTGGCGCTGGGGATAACTGAACATTCAGGCCTTTAGGTACAATGAAATAAAGGAGATGGAGACTGTAGAACCATGCAAACATTTATGTTGGAAAAGCCCTCCAAGAGCATCAAGTCCAACCCTTCCCCCAGTACTGGGATGGAATTGAATAATCTGGCTCCTGAGTTTATTTTAAAACAGAAGCCTACAGAGGCAATAAAAATAATTACAGTAATGAAGTCATTGTGCCTGCACTATCACATCGGATTATCTCAGGGCTGACAGAAGATGAGTCCCCGAGGAAAAGTCTCCCTTCACTCAGTGAGTCAGGAGTGCTGCCAGGACAGCCTGGGCACCATCAGGGTCAGCACAGCCCCTCATCACTGCTGGGCTCCCTGCCACCATGGAAGCTCCATTAGAAACATTCCTTTCCCCCGGTGATGGAGCCCATCGCTGTGGGCAGAGGCCCCTCTCCCTGTGCCACCCTCTCCCTGTACAGGGCTCCTGCCCCACGTGCTGCAGAAATGCCCTTTTTCCAGCTTCCCTGCTGCCAGCTGCTCCTCTATCCCAGCTGTCACCAAGTCCAAAGAGCCTCTGGTTTCTCTCCAAAGGGCACTGTGCCAGCTGCATGGGACTCTCCAGCCCCAGGACTGCTGTGCCAGCCCCAGCCCAGCTCCTCTGTCCCAAACCAGGGTGCTCCCCACTCCATCTACTCTGCCAGCGACAAGGAAAAGTGAGACAGCACCTCCAGCATGGCTGAGCTGCCAGAGGGGAAAAATCCTCCTGTCCCAGGCCTCAGCCACCACAAGGACTCCCAGGAGAGCTCCAGGCTGAGCTTCTCTAGAGCAAGGGGAGACGGGAAGGAGGGGAATGAGTGAGCAGTGACTCAGCTCTGACCAAGCAGCTCCACATCCACAGCGTGACGGACGTGGGGGAAACAGGAGCCCTAACGAAGGGAAAACACCAAAGAAAACCCTCTCCTTTAGGCACAGGCAAGCAGGAGTATCTCAGAAGCTTCCCAGCATGGCTCCATCCTGGATGTCTTCACAGCTGAGACATCTGAGCCCTCCCCAGAGGATGTTTTCCTGAATTAAACCTCTCCTGGCTGAGATCTGCAGAGCTCAGACCAGCAGCTGTGCCAGCAGTTGATTATGAATTTTTACCCACTGGAGCAGCCAAACCAGTGGGACAACACCTGAATTCAGTTCAGAGAAGGCTCTGGGGAGACCTTAGAAAGCTGGAGAAGGACTTTGGACAAGGGCTGGAGGGACAGGACACAGGGAATGGCTTCCCACTACCAGAGGGCAGGGATAGATGGGATATTGGGAAGGAATTGTTCCCTGGGAGGGTGGTGAGGCCCTGGCACAGGGTGCCCAGAGCAGCTGTGGCTGCCCCTGGATCCCTGAAAGTGTCCCAGGCCAGGCTGGACAGGGCTTGGAGCAGGCTGGGATAGCGGAAGGTGTCCCTGCCCCAGACAAGATGGGCTTTAAGATCCCTTCCCACACAAACCATTCTGTAGGAAATCTGTAAAAAAAAAATCCAGTTCCAACTAAGCTCAACTCCTCCCTCATTGTTAATTTTAAACAATCACCAGTCCCTGGGAGCAGAGACCCTTTCCCCACCCAGCTGCCCCATTCCAGAGTAGGAAGAGGCAGCAGTAGCACCCTGGAGCTCCTTCCCCCTCCCACAACATCTTGTGCCTCCGAGTGCATCTCCAATTATTCATGTTAAAAAGGCCTCTCAGCCCCCCTCGGCAATATTTACCTCCCTTAATTAAAGATGGCAGCAATAAACATGAAATATGGACAAAAGGAGATTTTAATAAATGCTGCCTCAGGGAGCCCAGAGCCAGCCTGGAAACACTTCATATCTGCTGCTGCATTGTTATGGAATTCAAACAATATATTGCCACATAAAAGCAATATTAAAAATAATTATCATAAATTAGGCTCAGGTAGGCTGGAAGCCCCCAGGTGGGGGGGGAAGCGCCTTCTGACAGATTTTTGAGGAAAAGCCACGTGCCTGACTCGTATCTCCTCCATCTGACAGGAGAACCAAACACTGGCACCTCCTTCAACACAATAAATAAACACTTTCCTGCCTCCCATTCCCACTCTCAGTTGTGGATTTCAAGGTGGCCAAACCTGAAATAATCAGTCAGTGCCTAATTAGTTTTCTGCTGCCCTATGGAGCAAGGACCCAGCTCCCAGTCAGCATCCAATGGCAGGATTCAAATATTTGCATTCAGAAAGGCAAAACTCTTAGCAAAGACCAGGTTTAAGCATTTGAATTGGAATTTCTTTGGGACAGGGACTTCGGGCACTTCAGGGTCATGCAGAAACTTATATTATACCTCTACAGGAGAGGGCTCCAAAAACCTGATGGAAAACAGGATTCTGCCAATAAATAGAAAGGATGAGTGTCTGCATGGGCAAACCCCATCCTTTGACCCTGATTCAATGAAGGGTCCACTGATAGCAGAGAACAGGCACCAAAATTGGTGAAAAATGAACCCTGTCAAATCAGTTTGAGCTTTTGATGAGTTTAAAAATTGGTTCATAAAGGCAACAGTGCCAATTTAATAGATTTAGACCCTGGCAGGCACTTAACCTGTTATCGCATGACATTTTGATTAAAAATTAGAAAGATACAAGAGCAACATGACACGCACTAACAGGATTAAAAGCTGACTGCAACACAATTAGGATGCTGGAACTGCTGGGTGGTTTAACAGGGATCCTTGGGAAAACAGTTCCAATTCCCAAGATTTTAAGCAAAAAGCTACAAGAAGCCAAAGCTGTGCTGTGCAGTTGGCAGAGAACAGGGAGCAAGAAGGCGCCAGGTCACTGGTACAGAGCAACTGGAATTGTAAATCAAATGCAAGTTAAAAATCAGCATCCAAGCTGTGGCTGCCCAATCCCTGGAACATTCCAGGCCAGGATGGTGGGGGCTTGGAGCAGCCTGGGATAGTGGAAGGTGTTCCAGCCCATGGCAGGGGGTGGGACTGGGCGTGCTTTAAGGTCCTTTCCAACCCAAAGCGTTCTGGGTTCTGTGATTTTCTCTCTGCCAGGCGAAGTGCACATGCCTGGGAATGGGAAGAATGTACATCCATCTCCTTGCTCCCTCAAATACAGCAAATCTTCCCCTAAATTAAAAATCCCACCTGGACTCAGGAGAGGGATGCTTTCCAGATGGTGGGAATTCAGGCCAAGGTGGCTCTGCAGCACATTTCCAGGAGGTGAGATGTCCCAGCTCCTCATCTGAGATCAAGGAATTAACAGCAGGAGGGGTGGTGACAGAGCACAGGCCATGGGGGTGAGGGAGGAGGGATGCTGCCAAGGGAGGTGTCCGTGCTCATCACAGGCTGAGCCGACTGCTCAGGGACAGGGGAGGAAAAACTTTAAGCTGCCTTTACAGAATGAATTTCCCATGTACATCCCCACTGACATCAGGACTTAGATGTTTTTAAATCCACATTCCAGTTCTGGCGCTCTCTGAGGAGTTACCAATAGCTTTGGACTTGTAGGATATTTACATCTGTGATAAAATTAAACAACAAAACCGAACTGTATCAGTTTGTCTCAATTAAAAGGGATTCACTACAGCTTCAGGGTGCCAGACTGGGGAGAGGAGTACAAATTATTCCTCTGGTCAGAGTTAGAGCAAAGATTTCAACAGCAGCAGAGGAAAGCACACCTGAAGAAGTCTGAGGGCACGAGGAAACCCCTCCCCAGCTCCAGGGAACCCAGCAGCTGTGGAGCCTGTGCCTGTAGGACTGATCAAATCATTGAGGTGGGAAGAGGCTCCCATCCTCCTCACCAGAGGGCTCAGAGAGGGACAGGAGTGCAGGGGAAACCTGGACACGGAGCTGTGGGAGCCCTGCAAGCACCAGGTGTGAGAGCTGTGTGTACCCTCCCTCCACCAGGCCACTGCCGGGACTTCAACTGCAGCAAAGGAAAATGCTCCTCGGAGGTGCAAGATGGAAAAGCAGCAGCATGTGCAGCACCCACCTTTTCCCCATAAATTCCAGTACCAGTCTGGGGGTTCGGCTTGGTGCCTTTTCTCCAGTCCTCGGCTCACAGTTTCTATCCAGGGCTGCTCCTCCAACAAGCTGCTCCAGGTTTCTTGGGAGGAAGCATTAATTTTATGCCATCTCCCAGAAAGGCATCACCTGGCACCTGCACCCCCAAGGGTTTCTCCACACTCATCCATGATATTGAGGCAAAGGGCTTGAACTTCAGTTAAGGGGAAGAAGGATGAAGACCCCAAACAAACACCCACAGTTGCAGAAATCATCATTCCTTCTTTTTCCTCCCACTTAAGCCCCATGAAACTCAGCTCTTCCACAAAATCTTTGTCTCAGCACCAGCCCCAGCCTCACCCTGAGCCCAGGGACCCCTCCCAGAGCAGGTCCCAGCACTAAGCCCTCACTCCAAACCAGGGGGAAGGGCTGGAGGGGCCAAAAATACCCTACAGAATCCTGGAAAGACAAAGGGCTCCCATCCCACTGAGCTCAGGACGAGCGGCACAGCAAGAGCATGAACTCACCACAGCAGCGTCCTGGAGCAGCCACAGACACCGCACCGGCCACAGGGAGCGGCCCCACAGCCACAAATCACAACTGCCCCCAGAGCTCCCCCTCCTCAGCTGCTCCCCATAAATCCTGCCCGGCCCCACCTCGCTGGGGAGGGGCAGAGACTGTCCTGGCGGGGTCCCCTGGGACCATTAACACCGCTGGCAGGAGCCGATTGCAGTGGCAAAGCCACTTCCCCGGGACTTTGGGACATTGTGACAAGGACCCTGGGGCTCCCAGCACCGTTAATTCTTGGAGAGCACAGACCTGGCTTCTCTGCTGTGCGCCTCCATCACCTCCTGTGACCTCAGAGTGGCACAAAGGCAGTGTCCTTGTCCACTGCAAACACTGCCTTGGACTTCACAGAATCATGGAATCACAGAATCCTTTATGCTGAAAGGCCCTCTGAGATCATCGTGTCCAAATGTTCCCCCAGCACTGCCAAGGCCAGCACTAGCCCATGTCCCCAGCTGCCACATCCACATGGCTTTAAACCCCTCCAGCTCACATCACAACTGCAGGCTTGTAGGAACAGCCATGGACCTGTTCTGCTCCTCATCTTCTCTTCTCTGGGAGTATTGTATGGAAATATTATCATGGCTGCGCCTTTCCAGAGCTCCACGCTGTATAAACAGCATTAAACTGGCTGCAGTAAGCTGATTAATTCTATCCTGGCTTTCTGCAAAGAGCCACAGACAACTCCAATTCCACCCAGACTCAGCTATTTTGAAGTCACCAGATAACTCTGACTTCTAATTTTATCTTTTGAATAAAATAAGCCAAAAAGCCCCACAAAATGACAGGCGTGCATTACCAACAGCGTGTGATAAAGCAGGCCCGTGGCTTTTAGGGAACTTGAATTACACAAAGAGAGACAAAACCTCCATCTTTTCCCTTAGTAAATTCTTCCCACACCTTTAACACTTTCTGTTAAAGTAACACTCCATCCTGCCAACGTTACACCAACGTCACCCCCGTGACCAGATCTGGTGGTATTTTGGGGACTAACTGGGATTAAAACCACATTTAACACCTGGCTTCTGCCCCAAATCCCTCTACCTCCTTCCACCTCAACTGAACTTGTAAAATCACAGTCTCTAGTCTTCCATTTTTTACTTTTTGTTGTTTTGTGTAGTAGTCACTCCAGGCTGGATGAACAGCCTGGCTCCAGCAGCCGTCCCAGATCCCTCCAGGTGCCTTAAAACACAAGTGCAAATTTAGGTAGGAAAAAAGGGCAAGGTTTTGCCCATTTTAGCATCAGAGCCCAACACCCTGCTCACCCCTGGCCTTGTCACCACCCCCAAATCTGCAGCAGTGCCCTCCCCAAGCTGTGTGCCTGGAGCACCAACTAGTAGTGCCAGGGCAGTGCTCCCAACGCTCGTCACGCCGATGCTTTTTGACTAATTACTGCTATAAAAAGCAAAAAGCTGTCAAAGAGAATTATTCAGCTTCTGCAAGAGTGAAACAGAGACACATCTGAGAGGAAATGGTGCCCCTTCACACTCCAGTGGTGCCTGCAAGGATTAACTCAACCCTTGCAGCACCTACTCATCACATTATTTACTGCACCCATTCCAAAATGTTCCAAATGCAGGGAAAATGAAGAGGAAGGCAGCTTGTGGTACAGGAGAGGCTTGGGGAGCAGGAGTCCCAGTGGGAGGGGTTTGACTCCAAGGCTTCTGCTGTTGGAATCACAGAACCACAGGACGGGTCGGGTTGAGTGGGAAGGGACCTTAAGGCCCATCCCATTCCACCCCCTACCATGGGCAGGGACACCTTCCACTATCCCAGCCTGCTCCAAGTCCTGTCCAACCTGGCCTTGGACAATTCCAGGGATCCAGGAGCAGCCACAGCTTCTCTGGACATCCTGTGCCAAAGCCTCACCTCCCAGGGAACAATTTCCCCAGAATATCCCATCTAACCCTGTCCTTGTTCAGTTTGAAGCCACTGCCCCTGGTCCTATCACTCCATCCCTTGTCCAAAGTCACTGTCAGACTCAATCCTGTTGTTCCCTGAGCCATCAGACCTTGTCCTGCCCGCAGCCAGGGGCTGTGCCTGCCCACGAATGACTGTGGAGCTGGAGCCTCTCCTGGGCACAGGGCCTGGGCTGAATAAAGCCATGAAGTGCACATGACAGTATGGAAACGCAGCGCTCTGGGCACAGCAGCTGCCCCAGATTCGGTGTACGAAGCCGCGAGTGCTCCAGCATGAGTGTGACATCACACACACAAGTGTCACATTGCTGCATGTCACAGCAGTGTCTGGGCAGGATCCCACCCCGCTCCCAGGGAACAGCAATCTGCCCCTGCCCAGGGGGACCACAAACAGCCTCACGTGGCCCCACACAGCCCCCAGGGCCAGGGAGTGTGGGAGGCAGAGTTTGTCCAAAAATCTCTGGTCCCCTCCTTTCTGGTGGGTGCCTGAGGTCTGCAGAGGGTGGTGGTTTGCAGTGGATCTGCACCACTCTGCTCCCTCCATCCTCCTCTTCCTCGGTGTGGCACCAGCCCAGATCTGCCATGGCAGCCCCTTGCTAAAATCAAAACCTCAAAATCAGATTCAGAGGGAGCAACACAGGCAGAGTAGCCCAGAAATCCCTCAAAAATAGAAGAATTAAGCATCCATTAATTGTCCTGGGGTAAAAAACCACAATGAGCTCATTTTTGGCTGAGCTGTTTCTGACCACACAATCTCTTTTATGTCACGGCCTCTTCTCCTTCTTCCACTGACTTGGGTTTCCAATTTGTTCACTCCAAAGCCTCTTTGTGTTTGCATTTAAATTTTCACCTTCACTGATTTCCTGAGCAAAAAACCATTGGATGAGCAAGGAGCTGCAAAATCCTGCACAGGCACATGGGGATGCACCACCGGGCCACAGCTGGATCCAGCAGAGCCTGTCAGTGCTGCCCCCAGCTCTGAAATCAGCTTCCCGACTGCAGGAGCATCCCAGCACCCAGGGCATCTCGCTCCCTGCACCAGGGAAGTGTTCAAGGCTAGATAGGACAGGGCTTGGAGCCACCTGGTCTAGCAGAAGGTGTCCCTGCCCATGGCAGGGGATGGAATGAGATGGGCTTTAAGGTCCCTTCTGCTGTGAAAACACCCACAGCAGCAATGCTCCTGCCCTTTGCCCTTTTCACTTCTCATTTGTTCAATTTACCCCATCTATTATTTTTTCTTCTTTGAAAGTAAATCTTTGGTGTGCTGTGCTGAAGGAGTTGGTTCTGTGAGCTCCTCTCTGTTCTGCAACACAGAAAAAATATTACCACAAGATTTTGCTTTACACTGAGCTCTGTCATTCAGGTAATAAAGTGGATTGATTCCAAGACTCAAGGCAGGCTCCAGGGCAGCTCCTTCAGGCACCAAAGGACTCAGACAGTCAGGAATTCCTACAAATGGGCATTAATGGCAAACGGCAGCAGAATCATAGGCAGATGCTGTCAAAATCGGTAACTGGAAAAACACCCTCCAGAAGGAACCCCCAGTCAAAGCCCTGCACATGGGATGTACAGACACATCCAGCCCTCAGAGCATCTCCATGGCCTTCTCTGGACTCATTCCAGCAGCTCCACGTCCTGCTGATGTTTGGCCCCAGGGCTGGAGGCAGCTTTGCAGGTGGGGTCTCACCTGAGCAGGGCAGAGGGGCAGAATCCCCCCTCCCCTGCTGCCCACGCTGGGGGGTCAGCCCAGGATACAGGATGTGCTCTGGGCAGAGGTGTTTGCCCTGCACAGCCCTCCTGGATGGATGCTGGAAGGCTCAGCCTGGCCCCGATACCTGCATCGGAGTGAGGGAGGTGAAAATCCCGGGGATGTGGCACAAAGAGACAGCAATGGTCTGGAAGCAGCTGCCTGGCAGGGAGCGTGAGGAGCTCAGCCTCTCATCCATCAGAGAGCAGAGTGAGAGGTGACACGACCATCATCCCTAAATGCCTTCACAGAGAGAAAATATCAGCTACTAAAGGGCTCTTCAATCAAGTGAAGAGAGGCAGCACAGACCCAGCCTCCGGGGGCTGGAGCAGACGCACTTGGATTAGAAACAAGATGCAGTTTTTAAAAATAAGAGTGATTAAGTAGCGGAATAAACTGCCCCGGGGTGGTGGATCCCACAGCTCACGGTGCCGTCGAGAGCTCTGCTCCAACATGGGCTCCAGCCACGGCCCTGGATGCCCCCACACTGCTGCCAGCTCCCACAGCCCTCGGAGCAGCAGCATGGGGTCCAGGAGCCCAGACACCACTGGGATGGTCCCTGGCATGGCACAGGTCCCAGGGTGAGATACCTCCCTGCAGCTCAGCCCTGGGTTCAATATCCTGATCTGCACCATGACTCTGAAAGAGCTTCCATTGTGACCCGCTGCCCCATCCCTGGGCATGTCCAAGGCCAGGCTGGACAGGGCTTGGAGCAACCTGGGATAGTGGAAGGGGTCCCTGCCCATGGCAGGGGGTGGAACTGGATGAGCTTTAGGGTGCCTTCCCACACAAACCATTCCAGGATTCCACAACCATCCCCGGCACAGGTGGTGGCACATGTGGCTTCTGTGCAAAGAGCTGAAGAGGGGAAGAGGTGAAAAGATGAGGAGGTGAGGAGGTGGTGTCTGGTACCCAGCCCTCTCCACCACCGATTTCCACAGACACGAATTTTTAAGCAAAGCCAAAAGATGCAGTTTGCAGTAAATTTTCTCTCTGGAGCCAGCTCTCCATGCCCAGCAGGACAGTGGCATATGCCAGCATGGGTTTGCCTTGGGGAAGGGTGTTCTGCTCCCAGTAATCACAACGTGTGGGAAAGGAGGCAGGAATAAATGGGGATACTTTGTGAAATGGATGAAATATGGCAGTCGGGGAAGGCATTGCTGATGGTTTCAAATGCAAATACCCCAGCCCCAGGATCTGAGGGAGCGTTAATGTGAGGAGCAGCTGGGAGCATTGCTGGAGGATGCCGTCGCCATGGCAACAGGAGGAACACACTACCACACGGATCAAGGACACAATTTTATTGTCCAAGTGCTGAGGATTTTTTAGCCCAGTTTCTAGGGACTGCGTGTTAATAACAGTTGCATCCTATTTATCCTGGGCCTTTATTGTCTCTGTAATGAGCTCTCCAGGAAAACCTGGAGAGCATTTCCTCGGAGGCTCCGCGCCAGAAACGCGACTCCGAGTTAAGTGGTTTGCTTTGCTGGCAATTCCCTCCCATGCCCACACGCTTTGAAATACAGAGCAGGCTAATTAAGTATTAATAACAGGGCACTGACAAACCACACATTCTGCCCCAGTTTGTGCCAGTTGTTCCAGAGGCCCCCAGAGCTCTTGCCGTGGCTGTGGGGATGCTCCTCACCTTTCCATAGGTGGGACACACGATGGTTGCCCCCATCTCGTTGTGCCCTGTCCTGGCACTGCCTGATGCCCCAGAGCTGCACATTCCAGCGGCTTGGGTGAGGATCAGCTGAGGTGGATGATGATGATGATGATGAATGACAGGGCACGGCTGTGTGTGCACACAAATCTACCCAGTGCCCCTCAAGGATAACGCCATATCCACATGAGTAAAGCCTGGAATTACTTTCCTACTTACAGATGGTTGGACTCAATGATCTTGGAGGTCTTTTCCCACAAAAATGATTCCATGATTCTATTAAATACATTGATATTATTACTGTGCTGTTAAATTATTTCCTGTATAGAAGGAAACTTTGGCTGGCCCCAGTAAGGCCTGGCTCCAGTGAATCCAATCCCCTGGCCCTTTGGCATCCCAGTGCTATTAAAACCACTGAAATCTAGCATGAAACTAGGGAGCTCCAACATGAGCACGTCCTGGGAGCCCAGAGCAATCCCATGCAGGCAAAGGCAAGGATTCAGCAGCACTTTGGAAGCTCCGAACATCTGAGCACAGAAGCAACACTCACAGTGCCATTGGATGGCATTTATTATGGTGCTGTGCTGTTTCCAGAACTAATTTTGTTGGATGAACATCACCAAACCATCATCTCTTTAGTCTTTGATCAGGAGTACAGGTGCCACCCTGAGGCACTGAACATGCCCATCCATGTTCAGAGAAGGGAAGCTGGTTCCTGGATGGGGTTGTCCATTTTCCCTGCAGGTCTGTCGCTCACAGCACCTTCCCAGTGTGGGGGCTCCGGTGGGAGGAGAGGGAAATGGGGTGAAGGCATGCCCAATTCAGCTCAGGACTGTGCTGCTGCTGAGCTGGGGATGCTTTCACCCCATTTCACTCCCTCCCACCTGGCTGAGCTGGAGCTGTGGTCACTTTGTGCTGCCACTTTAAATCCCAGGGGCTGCTGCAGCCCTGAGGATGAGGGATCAGCAAACCAAGCCTGCTGGAAGCAGGGACTGCCAAGCCCAGCTCTGCAGCCACTTTCCCTCTGTACAGCCTGGCTGCTCACAAATTCTGGGATTTATCACCTCTGCCAGGGCAGAGCCACTCTTTCCAGGAAGAAATTCCTCCTGATGCCCAACCAGAATCTCCCCTGGCACAGCTTCAGGCTATGTCCTCTTGTCCTGTCAAATTTCATCCTGTTCCAAGCAGCTCCCCATCCTAGCAATCACCACATTCCAGTGTGACTCTCCCAGGCACAGGAACCAAGCAGCAGTCCTGGTTTCCATTCAGCATCTGCCATGAGTGCTATCCCTCCTCAGCATTCCCAGCTTCCCACTCCCTGAACAGCCCACGCCAGCCATGGCAAACAACCCAGCCCTTCAAACACACACAGAAGTTTTCTTTTCTTCTTTAACCAACAACTGCTGTCACTAAACCCCCTTTCTACTTAATGCAGCTCTGCATCAAAACACCTCCAAGGCAATTCGTTTATACCAGGAGAACTTCTGAGGCTGGAAATTTTCCCTGATGGCACTGCTGGAAGGCTACAACAGCCCAGCAGGTCAGCGAGTTGAAAGCAGTATTTCATCTGGCAATTTATTCAAATAAATCTTTCAAAACATGAAATAAGCTATAAAGATGGAGACTGTCAAAGGCTGCAGTAGCCGAGCTCCTGAGTGGAATGACCAAGCAGGAACAGCAGCTGTGGGATGCCAGCCCAGCTCCCTGTGCTGGGCGCAGGGTGATCCAGCGAGGGGCACAGAGCGCTCATCAGGATAACAGTGATGGGCTTAAAGATGAAAAGGTGATTTTGTTAATTACTATCATTACACACAGAATGGCATGATCTGGGCACCCAAGAGATGTGTGGAAAGTCACCAGATGCTCCTTGGCACCTGGTGTGGGTTTTAAAGGTTTTGAAGCCCCCAGGTCTGAGCTCAGCCGAGACAGTGCAGCCCTGGCCTGCCTGGCGTGGGAGACAACAAGAGTGACCATGGGGAATTCCAGCGCAAAGGAAGATTTTCCTGCCACTGTTGAGGGGAAAGAGGAGCTGAAGCAAGTGGCGAGGCATGCTCTGGGGGAAGAAGAGCCCCTTTGTGGTGTGCACACCACGGGCATTGTCCTCTGACCACTCGCCCTCACAGCCGTGCCCAGGTCAGCAGAGCCGGCAACATCGGCATCGAGAGCTGCCCCTGCTTGGGCATCAGCGCCTCTTGCCAGCACCTACAGTCCCTCCCTCATCCTCTGTTCTCTTCAGCAACTCCATCGAGGAGGAGAGGAAATGATGGAGACTTAGTAAGCACAGAATCCTGGAACAATTTGGGTGGGAAGGGACCTTAAAGCCCATCTCATTCCAGCCCCTGCCACAGCCAGGGACACCTCCCACTATCCCAGCCTGCTCCAAGCCCCGTCCAGCCTGGCTTTGGACACTCCCAGGGATGGGGCAGCCGCAGCTTCTCTGGGAACCTGTGCCAGGGCCTCCCCACCCTCACAAGGAACAATTTCTTCTCAATATCCCATCTAAGCCCACCCTCTGTCAGGGAACACGCATCAAATTGTTAATACTTATGTTGGGTCCACTGTGTAATTCTGAAAGTCTCAGCCTCATCCAAATCTGAAGGAAATGGTTTTGCTCAAACCAGCCAAGGTTGACCTTGATTGGGCTCCTGCTTCATCAAAAATGCTGAATTTTGGAGGAAAAGAGAGCAGGTAGTTGTATTTTGTGCTTGCACTGCATCTCTGCCTGCTGCCGGGAAGCAAACTGGCTGCTCAGGGAAAACCAGGAAGAAAAGGTTAATCCAGCAGCTGAGGTGCTGATGCTGTTGCGAAGATTACACACCTGGCAGGATCTGTGGGCTTAGCTCTTCTTTCATGGATCCCCCAAAATTAAAAGCTGCTTTGAAAATTCTAGAATTGTTGTGCCTTAACCCTGGATCTCATTGTGGGGATCTGATGGCTCCGACCCATTTCTGCAGTGTCTGGTGCAGCCCCACTCTCCAGGAGCTTGGTACCTGCATCTCAAAGAAGCTGTATCCCTCCTTCATCCCCCCCTCAGCGGGGATCAGCCCCTGCCCTCCCGTACCAGGTCTCCACAGTGCTATCCCCGCTCCTGCTCCTGCTCCAGCTCCTGCTCCTGCTCCCCACGCTGCTCCCACGGCACGGCGCGGAATGGCACAGCTTCCCTGTGCTGGGCAGGCGGCTCCGCTGATGCCCATTAGCTCTAATGGGAAGCTACAGAGCCATTCCTTCCCATCAGGACTAATGGGCACCGCAGGGATAACGCGGTTACTTCGGCCGAGCCGCAGCGACTTCCCAGCAGCTCAAGAGCCAGCGGGGTCACGAGCCACGGCTTCATTCCCCGGGAGACGGGAGCCAAATTAGTCTGTCCATGGACTGGGAAAGCAGTTCATTAAAGCAGGATGATGCAGGATGAGCGCTGGGCATCCGCCTCGTCCCCTGTGCCCCGGGGCACAGAGACACATCCCGAGCACAGCGGGGCAGCTCGGGGACAGCCTGGCAAAGCCTCCCGCCGACACCGGCACCGGCACCGGCACCGGCACCGGCACGGCCGCAGCTTCCCCCAGCTCAGAACCATGGAAGTCAATGGCCCTGGGAGAATCCTCGGGTCAGTTGGAGGGAGGAATGCAGGGAGAAGAGACAAGCAGGGAGCGCTCTTCCCGCTCCAGCATTCTGCTCCAGCACCCCTCTCCAGCATTCTGCTCCAGTATCCCACTCTAGCATCCTGCCCTGCTGGACCAGTTCCTTCCCACTGTCCAGGCAGAAGAATGGAGACTGCTTGTTCACTTATTCCACACGATTCACATTCACACCCAGTTAATTCCCTGCACCTACTGGGTCGGGAAAGGATTTTCACGTTTCTCTCCCCTCACAACCATGGGAGCCGCTTTCCATCCTCGGGGATTGAGCCCAACCTGCTCTCTGGACCAGTTTGCAAAGCCTAAATCCTGATCCTCCCCGAACATCTTGGATTCTGAACAGAAACTTGGTTGTTTCTGGGTCTGCTTTGAAGTCCGGGTTCCATAATGAAGCTGTTTGCAGCATGAGAATGAGGATTGTGTAATGATTTCTCCTGGAGATAACAGCTCTGCAGGAGCTGCCAGCCGGGAGCACTGGCACTGATGGAATTGGCAATGGAGGAGTCCAGCCTTGGGAATTTTTTTTGCAAGTGTTAGTATTTCATAATAAAGATTGTGATTTCTAATCCTAGGAAAATAAGGCAGCTGAAGAGGCTTCCTGGTCTGATTTGGGTTCGCAGCAGCCCGGCCCGGCCTGGAGGCTGGCGCTGCTGCTTGGCAGGCTGAGCCGGAGTCTGCTCACATCCAGCATCCCGGGGGCACTGGGAAGTGATCCAGGACGCAAACCCAGGGAATGCTTCCTTCTTCTTCTCCACACATTCACTACCTTCATCCCCAGGAATGGGACCCTGCGCTCCAAGCCCTTTTCTTCTCCCCCTCCCCATTCCAGAAGCAAACCCAGACCTCCAGTTTACCTTCCCCATATAATTTCCCCTTGCTGCCCCGGTTTTCAAAGCCCCTCTTGATTCTCTTCCCTGAGTTCTGCAGCATCCCCCCTTCCCGCTGTGCCCCGAGTGCCGTTCTGTGTCACCTCCCGGCGGTGCTGCTGTCCCGGGGGTGCCGCCGTGCCCGGCCCCGCGGCGGGACGCGCTCGGCTCGGAGCTGCGCTAATGAGCCGTGAGCTCTCTGCAGCTGGACGCGAGCAGGGAGCAGCTCCTCTCTCCAGCATTCCCCTCTCCAGGCCATCTGCAACTTTCTGGACTGCGGTCGCTGTTTTTGTCCTGTTTTTGGGATCAGTTGCCAGCCCAGCTGTGGCCACAGCTCCCACAACAAACCCCGGCCACAACAGCACCGGCGCGCTCCCTGTGCCAAGGGGTCCAGCTTATATGGGGAGAAACTGGCCGGGAAAAATGCCAGCAGCGCCAGGATCCTCGCTCCTGCAGCAGGAAGGATGATCCTGGCGCAGTCCCTCCCGAGAGGCTCCACGGCAGACGGGGCCTGGCAGAGGAATGGAACTCCTGTCCGTGCTCCCACGGATGAGTAGCCTTGGCTCCCACAGGCGAGCTCTGCCCAGGGCTCCGGGCTGGGAGAGAGCTGGGAGCCCACGGAGCTGTGCCCCCCCGGGGGACACTCCTGGAGCAGAATAACCTCTGCATCCCTGAGCCACCGCGCCAGCGGTGCCGCGTCTTCGAGGTGCACAACCCCTCAGCAACGTGCGATTAAATATTGAAGCATCTCGTTAAACATTGAAATCGCGGGTGACCCGGTGGCATCGCCGGCGTCTGTCAGGGAGGACGCCAGCAGCAGCTCTCCAGCTGCACAACTGCCTGAAAACCGTCCTTGGTCTCAGTGCCGGGGATCCGAGCTCCCCGACTGCTCAAGCAGGCTGGAGGATGGACCACCACAGCCAGAGTCCTCCGAGCCTTCCTGGAGGCCAGGGCAGCCCGGCTCAGCCCACGCTGTGCCAGCGCTGCCGCTCTGGCATGGCCTGGCCCATGCCCAATCCTGGCGAGCGGTGGGTGCGGTGCCTGGGCACTGGGGCTCATGGGGACAAACGGCGCCAGTTTCCCACCGTGCATTTGCCCCTTGTTCCCCACACCCCTTGTCCCTGGGCGTGAGCACGACGGGCAGGTGGCACCACAGGTGTGGCGGCGATTCCTCGAAAGCCGCTCGCCAGACGCCCACAGAGAGGGCCCGGGGCCAAGGGCAGGGCTGGGCTGGCGCCGGCACCACGCACGGCCTGGGACTGCATTCCTGGCTCCTCTGCCAGCAGCTCCAGCCCACTCTCCCTGCCAGCCCACCCTTCCTGCCGTTCCTGAGCTCCCCTCCAGCCCCTGCTCCCCATAATCCCCCTGCCTTGTCCCGCTCCTGAAATCGCTCCTTGTTCCCACCCTGCGGTGCTCCAAAACCTCACACGGTCCAGAGCATGTCGGGTTTTAACCTTCCAGGGCTTTGGCCATACCTCTCCTATGTCACAACATAAATCCTTCCTCATCAGAGTGGTGAGGCTTTGGCACAGGTTCCTAGAGAAGCTGTGGCTGCCCCTGGATCCCTGAAAGTGTCCAAGGCCAGGCTGGACAGGTTTTGGAGCACGCTGGGATAGTGGAAGGTGTCCCTGCCCATGGCAGGGGCTGGAACAAGATGGGTCTTAAGGTCCCTTCCAACCCAAACCATTGCAGGATTCTGCGATTCCAGGATTCTATAACCACCATCCAATCTCAACAAGGAGTAGGACCATGGAGCAAATACCAAGTGCTGTTTGTGCACCTGAATCCTCCTCAAACACAGTTAAATCTCTGATGCCCTCTGGGACTTTTCTGTCTACATTTTAAAACGGCCCCTGGTTACTGCTGTGCTGGAAGCAAACCATCCCTGGCCCCATCAGGCTGTGGCCAGAGGAATTCCCTGTCCTGTTGTAACCCCACAAATGCTGCAGCAGCCTCCTGGCTCTCCTTAGCCAGGGGACACGGGATTGGGAGTTGCCATGTACCTGGCTGCAAATGCCACCAGGCCACTCTATTTAAATTGAATTTTTAATGTTTATGTTTTACCTCGCCTCTCTGTGCAGTCACTGCACTGAATCACCTCAGTTAGATTAATTCCTGGCTCGTTTGAAAGAGTCCATGTGCTGTGAAGACACATTCCCTGGAAAGCCTGTGTGGGCGAGGGCCACAGATCCCCCATCCATTTGCACAGACAAATGCCTCATTTTTAATGGGGACACAATGAATGATTAATTGCATTATTACCCCCAAACCACCCCCACAGAGCTGGGGGTTTATCATCCCCAGATTCCCACATTTGGTCCATGGGAGCAGGTGTCAGGAGCCTGTCACTGCAATAAACTGGAGAATTCCTGTTAAGGAATTAAATCAACAACTTAGAGCTTTCCAAAGGATGTTTATCCACTCCAAGGCAAAGAAAATCTTTATCTCTCTGTCTTTAAACCCAGTTTGGTGCTGAGATAAGCCAAACACCTCATGATGCAGAGGCACCTGAAGCCAAGCAGAGCCTCTCCCCTCTCCCCTGCTCCAATAGCTGGTGGTAGCGGAGAAACTGGTCCAGCTCCACCATGGCACAAAAAAATCTCTTGTGAATCCTGGATCCAATTAAAATTATTTCAGGCTTAATGATTCAAGCTGCTGCTGGTGATGGAGAAGGTTATTGCTGTGTTAACTCCTCATTTCGTGCTGTCCCTCTGAAGGAAGCCAGAGAAGGAGCGTTCCCTGCTGCAGCAGGGCTGCTGGACCCCAGGCGAGAGCTCCAAACACATCTGGGGCAGTGAGATCCCGTGCCAGGGGACCCTGCTGCCACTGCTGGGGAATGCCCCTGTCCATGCCAGGAGCACAGGATGATGCCCAGCCTTCCAGCAGGTTTGTGCTCCCTGGCTGGAGCACAGGTTACTGTAGCATTGCTGGGGGCAAGGGGGGACCCTGCCCCGCTTGGCTGCTGGAAGCATCCCGGGAAAATCTCTCTACCAGAGCCTCCCAGAGCAGCCCAGCATCTCCCCAGTGGCAGTGGTGGTACCAGTGGCCCTGTGGCAGTGGGAGGCAGCCAGACCACATGTCAGTGCAACATTTCACCATGCTGGGATGCCAGAGAAACGGGAGGAGTGTTTGTTGAGCTTGGTGGGATGTGAACACGGCTCTCAGGCACTGTCCCAAGGGCCCACAAATTGCAGCAATCTCCTCATCTCTCTTGCTCTTCCTGCTCACTCTGGTTTCTCCTTCCTCTCTTTGCTGCTCTAATATTTATCTGGGCTGACAGCCTTTTACCCTCCAGGAGCTCCTGAAAATGCCCAGAGTTCTTAAACATTGACTATTTCACCAAGCCTGCAGGAACAGGCATCATTGGGACCTGCAGCCACCCCCCGCCCCAGCCCCATCAGGGTTACAGAAAACATCAGAGCTGAGAGATCTTGGGTTTGCTGCTGCTGTGGGCATCCATCAAGGCTTTGTTCCCAAAATCTGCCTCTAAAGGTTTGCTGGGAAAGCTGGGGTTGTGCGTCCTGGATGGTGGCCCCAGATCTGCTGCTCAGGATGCTGAAGGGGCCAAGGGACTCTGAGCTGGAAGCCTGAGGGGAGTTGACCTGGAAGCCCTAATGGCCAGAGCAGAAGTCCTCTGCCATTTTTGCTGGGTTTATCTTCACTGGGAATTCTGCAGGTGAGAAAACAACACCTAGAATTCCATATTAAATGTTTTCTTCCACCTGTGTTTATCTCCTGGAAGGAGAGTGGAGCAAATCTAAGTACATGGATATATGGGATCAGCTCTCCAGATAGGCATTGAGCCAGGAAGGATCCCTGCTCCCATTTCCCACGTGCTTTCCCCTGGGGTTTGGAAGTGCTGGGGACTCTGCATGGGGGTCCTGACCACCCTCACCTCAACACACCCACCATGGGTCCACTTTCCAGTAGAACAGGGTGATACAAGCCCCACCCAAGCTGCAGCCCCTTGGGACCTCCCCAGGTGTCCCAGTACTGCCACAGGTCAGCTCGAGGGTTTAACAGGACCTGTTCAAAATTCCACCTTAAAAATTCCACCTGGGTGAGCTGCATTACACCAGAGAGCTCAGGGCAGATCAGACACCCAAATTAGACAAAAGGCTGTGGTTTTTTTCCATGGCCACGTCAAAGCAGAGGGAGGGAAGCTCTCCCTTTGCCTCTCGCAGCAGATCATCCTCCTCACTGCCAGGCGCTGCTCCTGACGCGCAGCCGAGGATCCCGGGAGTGTGTAACGCTGGGATATCATGTCTGTGATAACACTCCGTGCGTGCACAAGACTCCACGCCTTAAGTTTAATGTAGAAAAGGTTCTGCCTGTCTGTTCCACTTACTCACATCAGAGCAGGTTTCACATGGGATTAGCGCATCCCTGCTAAAGGAAAGGGATGGTTCGGGAGACCTGTGGGAAGACAAATGGAATCAAACCTATGGGACACTTGTGGGCTTAGAGAAATCAGTGCAAGTTGCACTGATTTGTGTGCACACTGATTTGTTGCACCAGTTTGTGGCTGCCCACTTCCATCCCTGGAAGTGCCCAAGGCCAGGCTGGACAGGGTTGGGTGCAACCTGGGGTAGTGGAAGGTGTCCCTGCCCATGGCAGGGGTGGAAAGGGGTGAGCTTTAAGGGCCCTCCCAACTCAAACCATTCCACGATTCTCTGATTATTTTAACCTGAAATAAACATTCTGACTACATTTTCTCTCTCTGATGTATTATTTGTGCTACCAGAACCATGAAGGGGCTCAGAGCAGTGTGATTTACGTGCACACACACGGGACAGGGAAATAAAGGTAAGAAGGTTCCTCATCCCTCACCTCAGAGGAGGTGATTGATCTGCTCACAAACCATGGGCCATCAGACTCCTGTGGCAGTGCTTGGAAAAAGAGCCTTTGATCTCCCCAGCTCCCAGCTCCTCCTCAGTGTCCATCCCTGTAGGACCCCACCAGTGCCATGGAGGAGCTCATCCCATGTGCAGCCTGGTCCAGATGGAGATGCTGCTGTAGGTGGCACCTTCCCTCCTTTGGCCCCAGACCTGGACCCAAGGGCCACACCAGGTCCGTGGCCGAGGGCCACACCAAAGCCCACACCAGGCCTGTGGGCCCCTGTCCCTCAGGTCCAGTGCACACCACACAGTCACTGGATTTGGTGGGGGTTTTATTAAACTCCAGGATCAGAAAATTCCCGGGAGCTGCAGTTCTGCACAAGGAGACACTACTGCTGACAAAGCAGGAAAAAACTGCAACCACGGGCTGCTCTGTGTGATCCTCTGAAGGAGATGCACTGCAGCACGGATGCTCTTCCTCCCCACTGCAACTCTGCAGGATTTGGGCTTAAATAGCTCAAAGCTCCCCTTTAGGCACTGGAAGGAGCTCTAAGATCTCCCTGGAGCCATCTCTTCTCCAGGTGAACACCCCCAGCTCTCCCAGCCTGGCTCCAGAGCAGAGCGGCTCCAGCCCTTGGAGCATCTCCGTGACCTCCTCTGGACTTGCTCCAACAGCTCCACATCCTTCTGATGTTGAGGTCCCAGAGCTGTGAGCAGTTCCTACCCCTGCAGTGATGATTGCTCATGGTGCTGCTCCAGAGAGAGAGGCAGGGCAGAGAGGCACCATCTGTTCCCATCCCCTGTATCCCCCTTGCCTTATCACTACGTGACCTTCTGAAAGGTAGATTCTGCCCCTCAGTCACACCTTGAAGACAGAGCCATTCCCAGCTGTTGCTTTTCCTGGAGAAGCAGGAAAGGCAGAGCACAGACCAAGCTGCCTCAGCACAGGCAGCTCTGCCGGCAGGACTCGCACGGGGCTGGTTACGTATCGCACATCCCTGACCTTTAAAAACCCTCAAGGACTTCCCAAATTGTGTCAGTCCCTGATCAGCTGACGCAATCACATTTCACTTGGCTACAGAGGGGGGTGCTGGGTGGAGATGTCACTTCTCCAGCGCAAGAGCTGAGGTTGCACAGCACAAACTAAGCCAAGTTACAGAAGGAGTTGCTCCTCTGGGCTCAGTGCTCAGCCAGAGAGGGTTTCCCATGGTTTGCCAAGATCTGGGCTTCCCTCGTGTCTGGAAGCAGGTGCTGGGTCACTCAACATCTCCTGGGGGCTGAGAGGCCACGGGAGTTCCAGGGCACCAGGGCTGAGCCAAGATCCCACTGAAGAACTGCTCTGACCCAGAGAGCTCCTGGTTCTGACCCCCTTCCTGGGGGAAACAGGGATGTTTGTACTGGAGCAGTCTCCTGGGATTGATGCCAGAGATGGATGCTGCAGTCCCTGGGGCCAAAAAAGGAGACACCTTCCACTATCCCACGTTTCTCCAAGCTCCATCCAACCTGGCCTTGGACACTTGCAGGGATCCAGGGGCAGCCACAGCTTCTCTGGGCACCCTGTGCCAGGGCCTCACCCCCCTCATCATAAAAACCCTCTTATTGTATCTCTTGTACCCTGACACTCTTTCAGTTTAAAACCATCACCGCTTGTTCTCTCCCAACAGGCCCTGTCCCTAGGGAACAAACCAGTGTGCAGCAACCCCTGCCCTGCACGGGGCACCAGAGATCCCTGGGGAACAGGACCCTGGCAGGACTGGGGACACACATCCATCCATCCATCCATCCATGCATGCGTGCATCCATCCATGCATCCCTCCATCCCTCCCTGCACAGGTGACAGGAATGTCTCAGAATGCTGAGCTCTCCCCAGGCACGGCGCTGTGCCGTGGCCCTGCAGAGCCCCAGCTTGGGCGTTACTCGCTCCATTAGGCTCCTGCCTGGCACAAATTGATGGATAAATGGCAGAGGAGGGTGGTCCTGTCACTCTGAGCTGCTGAGGAACTCAGGTGGCTGCAGGTCAGTGCAGATCCCATGTCTGGAATATGCAGAGGAGATGGAGAGGGAAAATAGCTCTGCCTGGCAGCTGGAAGAATTGGGATCTTCCCTCGCATCCGGCTGCACATTTCCCTGTGAGCAAGTGGCTGTAACAGGCCTGATACAGAAACACTCCCAAACAGCCCAGGATCCACTGCTCCCTGTCCATCTCTGAGTCCCTGCAGTTTAGCACTGGAAATAGAAGCTCTAGGCTGTCAGAAATTGAATTCAAGCCCCACATTCCTCAGCCACCTTCAGAAACACCCCCAGATTTTAGCAGGGTGCCAAGGCAGACCTTTCACCGTGCCCAGGGGCACCACTGCTCAGTCATGGACAGACCACATCCTTGGCAGCATCCCTTGGTGCACATGGAGACACAAATGCCAGCAAAAGGGGTGGAGGATGGGGGAAAGCACTGAGGGAAGAGCAGTTGCCTGCCTGGCAGCACCGAGACTGTGCCTGGTGCAGGAGCACAGCAGAGGAGCAGCACCCTGAGAGCTGCGGCATCTCCCCACAGGGCATCTTGAGGTTCAGCATTCCTGGGGAGCACCTGGGGCACAGCAGCGTCTGGGGGCCAGTTCAGCTTTGGGGCACAGCACCCACAGCCCCCTGGGACCTCCCTGATCCCAGCAATGCGCAGTGCACCAAATACTCCAGCAAAATGCCTGGGGCTCAGTGTCAGACAAGGCAGCAGAGAGGCACTTCAGATGAGGAGGGAAGGAAAAGAGCAATCACCTTTGGGGCAGCCCCTGGTGGTCATTTCCTGCTCTGGGCAGTGCAGGGCTCTCGTCCAGCAATGCCAGCCTGAGTGAGATCCTGCTCCTGCTCCTGCTCCTGCTCCTGCTCCTTCTACTGCTCCTGCCAGGGCGGGCTGGGTGATGGGGGGCTCAGCTCTGCCCCGCCGATGAGAGATGCTCCTCCAGGGAGACCATTCCCCAACAGCTCCTCCAAACCCAGCCCCACACAGGGACACCAAGCTCTAGGGTGTCACCAGCACCCCTGGCCCGGTGCCATTGCACACCACAGCTGTGGGCAGGCTGTGTTTTTGGGGTCTGGTGTAAACCAAAATGATAATTCAGGGAGAAAACAGCACTGTATGAAAAGCTTTCCAGTGCCCTCTCCAACAAATGTGTTTATTAGTATTAATTACAGTGAAAATCCCACGCCAGCCAGGGTGATGGAACATGGCATTAACCAATTAAAAGATAAAAATTTGATGTCCTGGCCTGTGACCCCACACTCTGGAACATGCACAGGCACCACCACGTCCCCCAAGGAGTGAGGAGCACGAGCATCCTTCAGTGCAGGCTCTGCTCCTGCTGACACCCTGCTGCAAGTTGTTATCTGCCAGCACCAGACCTTCGGCTTTATTGCAGTGATGATGTTTACATTGCACAGGAGTGGCTTGAATTGCATGAAGGCACTGCTTGGCTCCCAACCAGAGATTTACACCCTGCTCGGTGCCTGCAGCAGCCTCAGGACAGCACCTCGTCCTCCCACTGTGGGTCTGGAGGAGACCCTGCCTGGCCCTGCCACAGGACCCTGCTCCTCAGGGTGTCAGTCTGTCCATCCCACAGCTCCCATCACACCAGACCCACTGCAGTGGGTGCTGAGGGCAGGGCCAGGGTCTAGCTACTCCACAGGGATGGCAAAGCTGAAGCTTTGTCCTCAGAGCTGCTGATCGAGAACCATTCTCCGTCCTCACTCCTGACTCCATCCTCCCTTGCAGCCCCTTCCCAAGGAACACCGGCTGCATCGGGGCTGTTAATGCTGATCCCTGACATGGAATTTTATATTAAGGAAAGTTCTGCAGAATCCTCCCCAGTCTGACATTCCAGGACAGGAAATCCCAGCTCTGGCACGAGCCCAAAGGAGCGGCGTGTGCAGTGCCACACAGAACAGGTGACACCTCCTCCTCTGGTGCAAATTCCCTGATGTCTGATGGAAACCTCTCAGCCACAGCCACTGATGGGGGCAGGAGTCGGGTGGGTTTATAGGAGCACTTCACTGCTGAAGCCAGGCTTGGAAAACACCCAGCAGGATGAGGGAATGCGGCCTGCACCCCGCAGGAGTCACGGCTGGACAAGCTCCTCTCTGTGTGACATGGTGTGAGCGCACCGAGAGCGGCTGCGGAGCCCCGGGCCTGGAGAGGTCCTATCCCACCTCAGCACAGAGGAGGGGAGCTGCAGGTACATAAATCTGGCTGTAATTGGGGAAACACATCGGAGACTGCGATAAAGAAAAGCCTCAGGATTACCAGAGGCTCAGGAAAGGCGCTGCTCGGGAGATCAGCCCCTCAGCTGCACAAATTGAGTCAGACAAAAGCGCTCTCGTGGTTTATATTCTTAAGATGGTATCGAATTCGTTACAAAGATGGAACAGCGGGAGGTGTAATTTACCCATTCCATGCAAGCACTGGGTATTCTGCAACAGGGTAAATTGATATATAGAGCTGGGAGGCACCACAGTGCTCCAAGAGATTATTTATTGACCTGGAGAGGGCAAAGCCTCAGTGGGGAAAAGGTGGGTCCAACCTGCCCCTGCAGCCCCCAGCACCAAGAGCTGGGGCGAGGAGAGGATGCCCAGGGCAGTGGTGGCTTCCTGGACAGCCTCTGGTAGGGCACAGCTTGGCAGTGGGTGGCACGGGGCACTTTCTCATCCCAGATCATCATTTCTGTTAAGATAACCCCCAGCTATGGAACAGCACTTCAAAATAAGGCTTTGAAGAAATTAAATGGATTAAAACATTCTTTTACAACAAACTCTACCCTGTGAGCGTAGCGAGGCCCTGGCACAGGGCAAAGGGCCTCCCCACCCTCACAGGGAAAGATTCCTTCCCAATATCCCACCTAACCCTGCCCTCTGGCAGTGGGAAGCCACTGCCCTTTGTCCTGTCACTCCTGGCCCTTGTCCCAAACCCGTCTCCGCCTTCCCTGCTGTGGGATGCTGCCCTTTCACAGGAGCACAGACCCATTTCTTGCAAACGCTCCCTGTGTCAGCCGAGCACGCCCTCTCCAGCTCTTTCCCACCAAAGGTAATTACCTTAAGAGCTCATTACGACCACAGGATGTGCGGCTGCTGCCTGGAAATCGTGCTCTATTTTTATCCCACCAGAGTAAAACGTGGCAGATTGACAGGAATTGTCCCTCCGGCAGGAAGGCAACTGGCTTGCTACAACTGACTTTCTTTTGCTGAAAATAAGTTCCTGTCCCTCCTGAGCAGGTGAGACACCCCTGCTGACCTGGCCCCAGGTCCAGCACGGCCCGTGGT
Source organism: Corvus moneduloides (assembly GCF_009650955.1). Taxonomy (NCBI): domain Eukaryota; kingdom Metazoa; phylum Chordata; class Aves; order Passeriformes; family Corvidae; genus Corvus; species Corvus moneduloides. Next base: position 12,624,379 of record NC_045488.1, on the reverse strand, counting down.
CCTCTGGTGCATCCTCCCACAATTCCAGCTGCGTGGGCAAGGACAGGATGACCCCCACAGCCAAACCCCCCCTTGCCCAGCCAGCACCCACAGGTATCCTGCATCCCAATCCATGGGCTGCACGAGCCACCAGCACCTGGAGTGCCGTGCAAAGCCCCTCCTCACACTAAGGAGCTCTCTAGGAACAGACTCCATGGATCCTTCCTAAATCCCAGCCATAAACCTGCCCCCCATGATGCCTGGCCACTGCAGCCACCCCCACGGCTGGGCAGATGCTCTCCAGATTCTCTCCACAAGCAAAAGCAGAATAGGAGGATGTCAAACACGCTTAAAATGTGTATGGATTGCAAGGCCATAAATATTTGAAGGGGCTGAGTGAATCTGTTCTAACGTTGTACTAAGCTCCACTGCCCCTCAGCCCTTCCCTTGGCTGGGATGCCAATCCTTGTGGCTCACTGACTACCCAAATGAAGACCAGGACAACTGCAGCACTTACAGAAGGAGCTCTTCTGGCCTCTGTAGTTTATCAGAGGTTTTTTTTTCCCAAGCACATCTGAAAGAAGCCATAAGCACTCACCCTTCCCATGCCTGCTCCATGTAAGGCTTCTTTCACGCCAGGCTGCTCACTTGGAAGAGAGCAGCAGCCAAACAGCACCATAATTCCTTTGCCTGGACACTGAGAAAACACCAGCAATGGGAATTGCACAGCTCCTTCGGGAACACTGACACACCAACACTCAGCACAGGGTACACCAGCACCAGTCTGCCCAGGAAACTGCCATGGATCATGGAATCATGGAAGGATGTGGGTCGGGAAGGACCTCAAAGCTGATCCTGTTCCAACCCCCTGCTATGGGCAGGGACACCTTCCACTATCCCAGGCTGCTCCAAGCCCTGTCCAGCCTGGCCTTGGACACTTCCAAGGATCCAGGGGCAGTCACGGCTTCTCTGGGCACCCTGTGCCAGGGCCTCCCCACCCTCACAGGGAGCAATTTCTTCCCAATATCCCATCTAATCCCGCCCTCTGGTAGTGGGAAGCCATTCCCCCTTATCCTGTCTCTCCAACCCTTGTCCCCTCCAGCTCTCCTGGAGCCCCTTTAGGCCTTGGAAGGGGCTCTCAGATCTCTCCCAGCCCCTCTCCATGGCAGACGGGCTCCAGCCTCCTTTAGGCAAGCGGAGAAGGATCCAGCTTGTGTTATGATGACAAATGAAGCAGGCAAAAGCAAACCCTCAGTAAGTACATAAATAACCCCCTTGGCACTGGCTTTTGGGATAAATAAACACACAGCTCTACCCTGCCTCGGTGGCACAGACCTGTGGAGCCCTGGAGGAGCCCCAGAGCCCAGGAGTCGGGAGGAGGCTGCTCTGGACTCACTCCAGTGGGACACAGCTCCTTGTTATCATTCCAGAGGCTGGACATGAAGCTCCAGCCCGATGTCCCCAGGGCAGCAGAGGGGCAGTGGGGATGAGGGCAGCTCCCAGGCAGTGGCAGTGTCCCCTGCCTGCCATCAGCCCTGTTCCTCTGTTCCCATGGCAATCCCTGGCCTTTCCAGCTGCACTCAACGTTGACTTCTCCACTCTCTCCATAGAAATCCGTGGAACAAAGCAAAAGAGATGAATTAGGCAGTGTGTGTGCGGGGTCAGTCACTCCTTCAGGCTGATTTATGGTGCCCCAAGACCTGCACAGAAGCCAAGGCTGGAGCCTTTCCGGGCGGGTTTTTACTTTATCCACGTCTCATGGAGACTGCACAGGGTGTAAAACCCCAGCCCACCTGAACCCCCCTCCTGACCCTCCTGTGTGTCCCACAGGCACCACGGCCACCAAGCCACTGCCACCCCCGAGGCTGTGCCTGCTGGAGGTGGCACTTCTCCCCGGGGATGAGGAATAGCAGACACACCAGCTGAGGGAATGGGAAGCGTCGTGTAAGAGGACCAGTTAGGAGTGAGGGAAACACCGGCTCCCTCAGTGCTCCCTGCTGCTCCCGCAGTGTGCTTGCCCTAGGATATGAGCAGGACGTGGCAGGGCCCATCAGCTCCTGGATACAGAGATTAACTGTGTCCCAAAAACACATGTCTTGGGAAGAGCCCAGCAGAGCTGGGAATTACACACCGCCCACAGAAGTTCCAAACTGAATCAGCCTAAACTGCCTCAGCCATCATTCCCCATTACACTCAATGACATCCCGGAACAAAATTCCCTGTGTTAATTACAAAGCCCTACGGAAATAGGAGCGCTCTCCTCTCACTGGCTCTGAGAAAAGCCTCAGCCTGTTCGCTGTGGGTTTATTCAATTCCAGGGGACTTTGCCCAGGTGCCCGCGTGCTCCCGCTGGCAGCAGGAAGCATCCCAGGAGCCAGGGAGGAGCCGCTGTCAGTGTCATTTACAGCTTGCCTCGTTGGATTAATTTTGTATTGGCACCTTACTCATGTCCAGAACAAAGCCCAGATGTGAAGCTGGGGTTCCCAGCGAGGACCAAGGCTCCATGAAGGGAATGTGCTTCCGCCTGGAAGCTTGGCAGGGCACAGCCCTGCTGAGCTCCCTGTACAGCCCTGAGCACCCTCAGCTTTGTCAAGCCCCACATGAAGAAATCTGTCACCGAAGCAGAAATCACAGGCAGAAAAAAGCCCCGTCATGTGCTCAAGGAGTCGCTCCCAAGAAGCAGTGACAGGCTGGGGAATCATTGCCTGCTGGTTTGGGGGTTTATAACAACCTGCAAACGGGAACGATGCCAACCTGTTAACACACAGGGAATAAACGCTGGGGGAGAAAGGAAGGACAGCAGTGACAAGGGCCAGAGGGAGAGAAGCCCAGGAGAAGAGCCTTAATATTGAGAAAGAGCACAGGATAACTGAGATTTAGGCTGGGACTTGGTCCAAGAGAGCACCTTGGGCAGGAGGTCTGACAGAACCACAGCAAGGGCCGGAGCCAAGGCTCAGTTCCACGGTGCCACAGGGATCACGAGTGTCCCTGTACAGATGGAGTAGGATGGGCTGGCACAGCAGGAATGCTCCCAGTACCCATCACACCTTCATTGCCCTGGTCCTGTCTCACTGTCACTCCAACCCCAGCCCTCTTCTCTGTTCCTGTGTTTCTGCTGCCCTCACATCTCTTCTTTTTCAATGGCCACAGGAGCTCCAGGTTTGAGGTCCCAAAAACACTCTGTTCTCATTCCATATTTCCTTTGGAAAGCCATTTTTACTTGCAAGCCAGAAATATTAGTCAGCAAACTATACAGTGAAAAGCTAATGAGAACTAGATCGATTCATGAAAAGTACCTGCTCAGCAGATTTATTATTATTTTTCAAACACAAGTCTATTGGATTCCAGCTTTTTTTTTCCCAGTCCCAATATACTTCCCATTCCATGAGTTAAGTGTATAAGGGATAGTTGCAATTGCTACAAACTACCTGATCTATATATCCTTAAAGCCTCTTTCCAGCTCCAGAATGGCTGACTCAATTTTTGTCAATTTTTATTAAAAAAATCCCCTATAGGCAGCTGGATGGATATTTCCTTTGGGATTCCAGCCTGTGTTCCAGGGTAAGAGTCAACACAAAACAGCCACTATAAACCCTCTGAAAAACACAAGACCCTCATCGATGTGACAGATATGCCACTATAATTAACATCTTTGGTAACAGACATTATGCAGCCAAAATATTCTATTTCCAGCTGCAGCATTGATCAGATCCTGACATCCCACATTAATGAACGGAGACCTCACTGGCTGTGGAAGCTGCTGTTAATTATCATGGAGAAAAACACCTTGATTGTCTGGTAAGATGCCAGTACCTGCCAGGGACTGGCCCACCTGGGTTTTCCTCCTGACCCAGCCCAAGAGTTTGTCTCTGCTCAGGAGTCCAGGGCTCATGTTCTTTACTGTGAGACAGGAAAGATTAAAATACATGTGAACCTTGAATTTCCAGTGAGCTTCTCAGTGCAGAGAACTGGCACTCCCAGGACAGGAAAGATTAAAATACATGTGAACCTTGAATTTCCAGTGAGCTTCTCAGTGCAGAGAACTGGCACTCCCAGGGCAGGAAAATGGGACTCAGCCTTTGCTTGGCTCCGGTGGGATCGTGGCCGGCTGGGAGCAGAGGGAGGCTCCCAGCTCAAACAGCCAAAGAAAGTATGTTAAAATTATTATGGCAAAATTATTCTGATAAATCATCAGGGTAGAGCCAGCCCATGGCTCTGAGCCCTGCAATGCCCGCACCTCTCCAGGAGGAATTTCCTAACCTTTCCATTTTCCCCACACAAAGTACATTGTAAAGAACCAGGAAGGTTTTCAGTCTGTTCCCTCGTCTGCAGAGGAGCTGTTTCCATTTACATCAACTTTCCTGGCCAGGACCAAAGACTGGACAACTTGGGAAAACAAACACTCCCTGGTTTCCATAAGGAGGGCTGGGATCATCCAGTAATGGACATGCAGAGTTGATCCCGTGGTTTGAAATACAGCCCTGCCCCACCAAGGGGTTACATAAAACCAGCCCCGCTGCCGTGGCAGCGCAGCTCTGATGGGGATCGGCCACGACAGCCGCTTACTTTGCTGAGGAAAATCAGATTTTCCTGGATTTTACCCCCGAGTCCCTCCCAGATAACAAGCTGGAGGAAGCACAATGGCATCTTGTATTCTGTGTGTGAACAATTAACCAAGTTCCTCATGAAATTTCAGTTGCCAAGTCACTTCTACAGACAAAGACAGGAGCACTGGTGGAGGTGATGTGCTTGGAGGGTAATTAATACCCAAGTGTAATTAAGGGCAGAGCAGTGCCTGCAGCTTTAGAAGGGGAAAGCAGGAGGGACAAAATGCCCAGCTGCCTCCCAGGATCCCATCGGATCATTCCTCCACACTTAGAGAAATCCTGGTTTTGCTTAGAAATAAAAAGAGCTTTTCTGCACCAGCACCTGAAGCGCATTCCCACACCTGCCCCTGGCCCTTCCCAGGAAAACATCAGACTCAGAACCAGGCACTGTTTGCAAATAGAATTATCAAATCCTGGGATGGTTTGGGTTGGAAGGGATCCTTAATGGTCATCCAGCCCCACCCCTGCCATGGGCAGGGACACCTTCCACTGCCCCAGGGTGCTTCAAGCCCCATCCAACCTGGCCTGGGACACTTGCAGGGATCCAGAGGCAGCCACAGCTTCTCTGGGCAGCCTGTGCCAGGATTTCAGCACCCTCACAGGGAAGAATTCCTTCCCAATATCTCATGTATCCCTGCCCTCTGGAAGGAAACACACTTCCAAATGTTTTCTTTTCTGGAGAGGAAGGAGCTGATCTCCAGGATTTGGGCAGAAGAGCTGGCACATCTCCTGCCAGTGCTGCTCACCTGGCTTCTGCCCCAGCATCCTCTGGCATCCTGACACAAGCCACGCAGGCACACACGCCGCTGGGTGACACATTTAATGAGATTTCATGTAATTTCTAATTTTTTGTTTTTATTTTCTAGGAGTGCCAGTGTTCCACAGGCTGACAGAGCACGGCTCGGCGTGCTGGCCGTGACATGTGGCGCTGGGGACGTTCCCTCTGCCGTCCCAGCCTGCTCAGCCCAGCACAACAACAAAAAACTTTCGTGTCCGTGAGTCCCAGAGAACATGTTCCCACACGGAGCTCGCGTGCTCCCACCCCGCTGCCCTTCACGCTCCTCTTCCTCACTGAGCAGAAAAGCTCTGGCAGCCACAGGGCTCCTGCAGGGAGCAGCAACCTTGGGCCGTGCTGCTCCATCCTGTGAGCGGCTGCTCCCACCCCGGGCATGGAGCCTGCCCTGGTTAAGGTGGTGTTCTGCTTTGGTGACAGCTCCAAAAATGCTCCAAGTGTGGATTCCTTCCTGTGGTGACCAAGGATGGTGGGTTCGCCTTTCTTCTGGGCCTGGGCAGCAGCTGGCAGAGCTCTGCTGGCATGGGCTGGAGCACAAGGAAAATGTCTCTTGGGGTGACAAAGGTGCCACATAAATAAGACTTCAGAGACTAACCAAGTGCTGCAGTGGATGTAACACTGATGGGAATGCAAGGGGAGAATCCACAAATCAGGATAGGATATATTTTCCTGAGTTCTAAAGCTGCCAATAGGCTGGTAGGAAAAACCAGAAATAAGTAACTACTAATCCTGGCAGAGGAGGGCATTTAGCCTCACCCTTGGAGCGACCTGGTCTAGTGGGAAGTATCCCACGGCAAGGGTTTGGAACAAGGTGAACTTTCAGGTCCCTTCCAACCCAAACCATTTCATGATTCTATGATTCAATGATCCTTTCCAATCATCCCCCAGCCCTGGCACGACAAACTCTGGCCCAAGGTAACCACAGCATCCCTGCACCTGTCAGAACCTGCTGCCATCTCCCCTGTGCTGTGCAAGAGCCACAGTCCCTGCAGACACTCACTGTGGACACATCGGCCTCACAGCAATTCCAGATCATCAACAAGAAATTGCTCCCCTACTGCTGGAATAATTTACCTCAGAAACACTTAAAATAAAAGAATTTGACCTGAAACCTTATTTGCAAAAGCAACTCCAAAGCTTGCTGTAACTAAACAATAATTGTGTTTTCTACCCACAAACAAGTGGCCGATGGCAGTGGAAATGTTCAGGGCTCTGCCACAGTCCCCAGCCTGACCCCAGGCTAACGAGGGATTGTCTGTTCTCCACAAAACTGATGGCAAATAAACCCCAGCACTTCCCTCACAGCAAACCCTGCTTGTTCCCAGCCTTCTCAGTAATGCATGTCATTTCTCACAGGTGACAGCAGGGCCATGCTTTCCCTGCCTCTGGAAGCCAGGAGCGTGGTGATTTCCAGGGATTGCTCGGAGCCGCAGCTCCTGTTTCGGTGGGAGCACGTGTGTGCTCTGCTCCGCTGTTGGGATTCCCACCAGCCCCCCACACCCCGTGCTGGCCGTGGGACACAGGACAGTGCCACCATCCCCAGCAGGTTGAGGTGTTGAGGAAACCACAGGGCTGGATTTTGCCCACTGACAAATTCCCTCCTCACATCGCATGACACAAGCCGTCCTCGAACATGAAGGGCCCATCAAGGAGCCACTCCGTGAGCCAAGTGGCGAAACCCTGGCACAGGGTACCCAGAGAAGCTGTGGCTGCCCCTGGATCCATGAAGTGTCCAAGGCCAGGTCGGACACTGGGGCTTGGAGCACCTGGGTCAGTAGAAGGTGTCCCTGCCCATGGCAGGGAGTGGAACAGGAGGGGCTTTAAGGTCCCTTCCAACCCACACCATTCCAGGATTCTATGATGCCACACACCCTGGAGAGGACCCCCACCCTTGCATGAGCTGGGGAGGAGTTTCCACAGAATGAGGGCATCTCCAGCAGGGCCCTGCCCACCACCACTGATGGCATCTCAGTGAGGGTCTTGCTCCCTACAGAGTCCTTGTCCACTCCATACACGGCTTCCAGGAGAAGCCAGCTGCGATATTTCAGCGACAAAACAGATGTGCCAGGTCGGAGAGGGATCACAGGAGCTTCCAGTGCCTCTGGTCCTGTATGGGGCAAACCAAGGCATCATGTGAGTCCTGGCGCTGCCAGCACACGGCCATCGACGTCATCCCCGTGTCCACAATCCCTCTGGGCTCCTGGAGCCTGACTCAAAAATTAAAAATAAGTGGGCTGCTCACAGCACTTTCAGTATTCCCCAGACACCTCAAAAAAAGCCTCCTGCTGCACATTACCTAATTCTAACATGACAGAAGGAGCGAATTCCTTTTTCATGGTGCTGTGGTACGCATCTCTCTCCAATGGCATCTGTGTGTGTGTGCACAAGCATGTGGACATCTATATCCAGATCTGACTCTATGCCTATATTTGCCTTCAACGTCTTCCACAAGAAAGTGATAAGCAAAGTAGTTCTGTCAGGAAATTGGCTCCTGAGAGGGGAATAGCCGGCGGGTTCACAGCAGGTAATGCTGTAAAACAGGTATGAAAAGTGAACAGAAAACAGACATTTCGGCTGGCAGAGAAAGAACAGCAATAGAAATATTTTCCACAGGTTTTCAAAACAACCTGGGGTTTTGCTCCCATTGAAATGTGAATGAATATTGTCCCTCTTTTTCAGCGGACATTTAGTGGATGTTTTCCTCAGCTGCCTTCTGTATCTTTTGTATTTAAAATTATATTGTTGGACATAAATTTAAGAGGAAAAGGAGACAAAATGCTCTGCTTTGACTGCTGTTTTCCCTTCAAACTCATTGTGCATTTCAGGCACTTTCCTCCCAAGCCTACAAAACCAAGTGTATGGAAATGCTGGAGCCAGGGGCGAAGGAGCTGCCCCACCAGCACAACTCATGGAGACACAGCTGAGCCAGAACGATGGGTTTCTGCTGCAAACACATTTCCAAGGCTATGAATAAAAACATGACTTTGAACAGCCAACAGCAAAGCTGTGGTAACGCTTTCAGCCTCCCTGGGACCCGCAGCCCGGAGAACCCTGTGCCCACTGCAGCCCAGCCCCCAGCCTGGGTCTCCCCCCTGCCGAACCGAGCTGGAGCTGCTCGGGGGCTCTGCCGGCCCCTCGCTGCCGCCGGACCAGGAGACCGGGGGATACTCGGAGCGCCCGACCCACGGTGCTGAGCCTCAGCCTGGGACCCTCAGCCTGGGACCCGCAGCCGGGGACCCGCAGCCTGGGACCCTCAGCCTGGGACCCTCAGACTGGGACCCGCAGCCGGGGACCCGCAGCCTGGGACCCTCAGCCTGGGACCCTCAGACTGGGACCCTCAGCCTGGGACCCTCAGACTGGGACCCTCAGCCGGGGACCCTCAGACTGGGACCCTCAGACTGGGACCCTCACCCGGGGACCCTCAGCCGGAGACCCGCAGCCGGGGACCCTCAGCCGGGGACCCGTAGCCGGGGACCCTCAGACTGGGACCCTCAGACTGGGACCCGCAGCCGGGGACCCTCACCCGGGGACCCTCACCCGGGGACCCTCAGACTGGGACCCTCAGACTGGGACCCGCAGCCGGGGACCCGCAGCCGGGGACCCTCAGACTGGGACCCGCAGCCGGGGACCCGCAGCCGGGGACCCTCAGCCGGGGACCCTCAGACTGGGACCCTCAGACGGGGACCCTCAGCCGGGGACCCTCAGCCGGGGACCCTCAGACTGGGACCCTCAGACTGGGACCCTCAGCCGGGGACCCTCAGCCGGGGACCCTCAGACTGGGACCCTCAGACTGGGACCCGCAGCCGGGGACCCGCAGCCGGGGACCCGCAGCCCGCCACATGCCGCATTTCTGACAATGGGTTTGGCCCCGGTCCCCGTCCCCGCGCTCGAGCTCCAGTATTAAGGGAAGGGAGGGCTCTGGGACAGACAGACACCAACAGCTCGGCACAGAGCCCCTGGTTTGTGGCGCTCTCGGAAGCGGGAGCGGCCTCTGTCCCCCCAGAGCGTCACCCGTGCTCGGGGCTGCAGAGCGGAGCCCCCCCCGCGGAAGCAGCGGTCTCCTAACCTACTTCCCGGGAAAAGCAATTGGAAACTCTCCGAAGATAAAAAGATAATGAACAAATAACCTTCACTGCCACAAACCGCCAGATTCCCCTTTGTGCTGCTGCCTGATATTAATGATCCTGTCAGGGCTCCTAAAGAACTTTGTGCTCCAAGTGGGAAACAGGGGGTTTGTCCCAGGGTGCAGCCAGGAGCTCGCTTTCATTCCTTCCCGATTTTATGCAAGAAAGTTCTAACATTCTGCATCTAAGAAACCATATATTTATTTTCTTATGTCTCCACGTTCCTGTCGTTCTACTGGGGTTTGAAACAAAATGCCACTGTCTTTTCAGGAAAAAGCTTGATGCATCAAGCAATGGCAAATCATTAATTATTTTGAGCCTTTTATGCCACCACTGACACCACAGCGAAGAATTTGAAACATTTCCTCAGACAAGCAACTCACTCACAGCAAACCACAGCATTGCTGGGTGTTTCAGAGCTCTTTTCATCCCGACGGCGCTGCAAGGAGCCTGGCCAGCAGCCTGCTCCACGTCCCTCCTGGAGACACGGAGCACGAGGGGTGGACGTTAAATTAAATACACAGCTAGACGAGCCCCTCACCATGGAGATGAGCAAAACGCCTTCAGGAATGGCTGCCCTTCTCTGTCAGGCCCCGCTCCCTGGGGACACGTCTCGGGACGGGTGTGTGAGCAGGGTCCCCACGCCCACAGGGGGCAGTCAGCACATGCCAAGGGATGAAGCAGGGATGGCACTGCTGCCTTCTCACACCTGATGGAGACCACACACAAACCACCACCTTTATTCCCTTAAAAGGTGCCTCTGTGGCCTGTGATACTGTTAAATATCAGCTTTTCCCAGACAAAAGATGAACATCTTCACATCCAGGCAGCTGCTACAAGTCCCCAAGTCCTGGCAGGGCTGAGATCAGGGCCCTGCTCGCTGGCAGACATGGACTGACCCCCGGGATCCAGCACAGACAGATGCTGGGACAACATCTTCCCTAAACAAGCAAACACTGGAATTCACAAGAAAACCTCACTACAAAAGGTGCCAACCCCGCTGCCCCGACCCATTGCACTGCAGTCCCTGTGCCCATGGCACTTCTGTCCCCCAACAGCATCTGGGGGGCCTCGGTGAGATCTCCAGGCCCCTCTGCCTGCTTGGATGGGCTGCTCAGGAGTGAAAATTCAGGAAAAAAAGAGGAAGAATTCATCCCAGCTCAGACAATGAACTGCTCGCTCAACATGGGAATATGAACAAAGCAAATCTTGGATAATCACATAAAAAGGGCTTTATTTAGAAGCAGAATGCTCAGGTATTATCCAGCAGCACCAAACCCCTACTCACACACCTTCATCAAGCACAGCCAGAGGTTTATTTTATGACAGGTTTAACCAATGCCATTATCTGAAATGTAAATAAACCCTCTTAAAATCAGCTCTGCCTCCGAGTGCTGCTTTCTCCTCCCCAGCAGTGAAGCCAGATGACCTGTCAGACAGGCCACACTCCAGGGAGGGCACAAAGCCCATCCTCATCCCTGCTGCCAGGGAGGACACACAGGCACAGCAGCAAAACCACAGGCACAAACTTCCAGCCACAGCTCCACTCCCAGACGTGTGCCCGGATCCAGAGCACTGCGTGTGAGAACCATGACTGCTGCTTCGGCCAGTTTCTCCGGATTTAAGCAAAAATAGAAAGACATAAATTACATCCAACAGGCGCAGAACCAGCCTGGGTGAGGAGACACTGTGGATCTCGGCAAGATGTGAAATCTCTGTGCTCGTGAGGGAATGACCTTCAAAACTCATTCAGAGCTCTCAGCCTGCGCGGTGACGGCTTCCTCACTTGCGAGACATTACACATTCCTGCTATGTTCTCCCTAATTTTGCATGGACTATAAATACTTGGCTTATAAGGCAGCATGAAAGCAAGCGAGAGCAAGCATTTAAGTGGGGTAACCTTGCTTGTCAGGGTAGCAGGAGCAAATTCTTCATCCCTCAGGTCATGCATGCTAAATACCAGGATTCCCTGTTTACTATGCTACACATAAAATATCAACCAGAATATGGGACCAAGTAGTATTTTCTCTTTAAAAAAACCGACATACAAAATGACGACACCTTGTCAAATTGTCTTAAGGGCAGAAAATCCAGATTTTTCTGAACTGCTCTGCCCACACTTTCTCTCCCAAACTACAGTTTCCCATTTAATTTCTATTAAAAACAACCTCTGAGAGACGAATTAGTTTGGCTTATGCAAAATAAACTGGGCTGCTGTTCGAGCTGTTTACTGGGTCACACTTTACAACCCCGGTGGGGGAGGTGAGCCAGGACTGGCAGCGTTACCACCATTCTTCAGTGGTATTTGCACAAATCACCCTATTTATCAATTTTAGACTGTTTAAGCCAAAATGACGGTGCCTCCCATAGCCTGCAGCACCCTTGGTAACCGTCCTTTGGCATTATCACCAAAAGCAGGTTTGTGCCTGTAAATGAAAGGATGTTCACCCCTCCTTGGCATCACAGGGCAGGGAGAACTGGGGGTCCCCGAAGCTGGACGGTGGGAGCTGTTGCTATTGACGTGTTGAGTCACCTTTACTCAAAACTCTGCCCCGAATTTTCCATCGCCCACGGGCTGGGCTGGGGCCAGCCGCCTCCAGCAGCAATCCCCGCGCGTGCGGCTCCGCACAGGTTTTCGTGAGCTCCCTTGCAAGGATGATGCTAATGGCAGGAATGAAGCGCAGCAGCAGCCGGAGCCAGGGATGCTTCTCTCATCCCCCGGTCACACGGTCCCGGTACCGGACTAGCTCCAGCGGAGCCCGGGAGTGCGTTTCCCTAGTTTTCAGCAATACGACAGATCCCACGACATCTGCGCGCTGAGCGATGTCCCTCGCAGCCCTGGCAGCAAAGGGACAGCGGCTGAGGGGCGACGGCCCCGACCACGGGTCCTGGCCCCGGTCCCGGTCTCTCCCGGCACGGGGGCGCAGGGGGCGGCGGATGCGCGCCCGTCCCCGCCGCTCCGGACGATTACAAAACCCGAGAGCTCGTCACGGCAAGCCGGGCGCTAACGGGGGAGGCAGAGCGGGCACCCGGCTGCGGCGGGGCCGGGAGGGTCTGTCCCTGCCAGCAGCATCCCCCGCGCATCCCTGCCCTGCAGCATCCCTGCCCCGCGGATCCCTGGGCATCCCTGCCCCGCTGCATCCTCCGTACTTCACTTCGCACCCACGTCCTCCCCGCGCTGCGCGCAGCCCCCGCGCCCGGCGGCGGAGGGCTCGCACCGAGCGGCTCCGCGGGGCACGGCCGCGGCTCCCCCGGCCCCGGGGCGGCCGTGCCGGACTGCCCCTGCCCCGCTCCGGCTCCGGCTGTGCTCCGGGTGCTGCGGGCATCACCGCGCCGGGGTCAGGCGGGCGGCTCTCCGCGCCATCCCCGCACCCCTCCGCGGCGCAGGGGTTCGCAGGCTCAGCCCCGGGGTTCTCCCCGCCGCCGACAGCCAAGCTCCGGTCGCCGCCCGAGAGCCGGGGGGCCGCGGGAGCGGGAGGGGGGGGGCCGCCTTTGTTGGCGGCGCGGGGCAGCACCGGGCCGCCCCCGCCGCTCCGCTCCTTTTGTCTGCCGCGGCCGGGCGGCAGCGCCGCGGCTTCGGGGGCAGCGCGGCCCCGGTGTCGGTGCCGCGGAGCCTGACCTGGATGGTGCAGGTGTACTCGCTGTCGTCCAGCAGCCGCACAGTGCAGTTGTACTCGCGGTCCAGGTTCCTGCTGCTGCCACTCATCCACCTGCTCAGCATCTTCCCGGGGCGCGGGGCGGCGGGCGCTGCCGGCGGAGCCGAGGCTCACATCCCGCTGCCGGCGCGGTGCGGGGCGGCGCGGGGCGGCGCGGGGCGGGGCTGTGGGCGCGCCCCCCGCCCGGCTCGGCCCGGCCCTGCCCCCGCTGCAGGCGGCGCGGAGCGGAGCGCGGTGCCCGCGCCCGGTGCCCTGCCCGGGCCGCGGCGCTCGGCGGGCGGGGAGGAGGCCGGGCCCGGGGGTCGCCCGGCGCCGGCTGCGGGGGCCAATCTCGGCGCGGCGGCGGTGACGGGCTCCGCCGCAAACCAATGCGGCACGAGCGGCACGGCCCCGCCGCCTCCGCCTGGAGCCCCGCGCGGGAGGGGAACCGCGGGCGCGGAGGGGCGGCGGGGGAGCGGAGGGGCACCGCGGGCGCCGGACACCCGGCGCTTCGGGGCTCCGCCTCAGGTGTCTGCAGCTCTGCCCGCTCCCCGCAGCCTGGCGCCCAGCGAGGGGCTCCCCCACACCGGGGACAGCGGGTCAGGGCAGAGTGACAGCCCCCAGTTTGGGCACCGCGGTGGCACTGAGCATTGCCAGTGATGTCGAGCAGGGTCGGACATGTGGCAGGAGGTACCCGCACCCCAGACCCCCTGATCAGAGGGGCAGGGGCTGCCCCAGGGACTCTGTGTCCCCAAAGACAGCAGGTGACTGGGCACGACCCAGCAGGCCCGCAGGTCCCTGCCAAAGCACCAACTTGTGCCCAGCTCTCTTGTCAGAGCCCAATTCCATTACTAGGCTGGTATTCCCATGGAGAGTAGGCAGCTGCTGTGGTCCTTTGAGCAGAGCCAAACAAAGTGCCAACGTGGCCCCCAGGATATGAGCTTGACCCTTAGCGTTTATTTGTTATGGAAGGAAATCTTTAAATCTCTGGTTCTTGGACAAAATGGGCTCCAAGAGCCATCAGTGTTGACGGGATGTAGCTGGTGCTGCTCTGGGGAAGTGAAATACCTGGTGGCAGCATCAGCAGTGACCAGGGAGGATGGGAATCCAGCCAGCACTGCTGCAGGTTTCTGCCTCTAGCCCTGGCTATTCCCCTGCCTGGGTGTCACACTCCCCACTGCCATCCCCTGAGGCCCCACCAAGAGGTTCAGCAGGGTTCCCCACATACCTTGGTCCCCCCCACACTGACAAATACCCAAATCAAACAGGCCACAGTGATGACACTTGTTAAGCTGTCCCCAGTCTATTCCACTGCACCACAGGCCCTGTTCCTACTGCACCTTCCTGGCTCAGCTCTTCTTTGCCTGGAGTCTCACCTCTGTCCCCTCAGCTGCGTTTCCAGGCTGCAGTGCAGCTCCCATCCTCCCCTCAGGAGCACCAGCCTCCATGGACCACAGCTGTCCAGCTTCTCCGCATACTCTCTCTGCTCCAGCTTTGCTCATTCTCTGCCTTCCCAGCCAGAAAGATGGTTTACAGAGCCATACTCCTCACCTTTCCCAACCATTCCCACCAGTCCTTCCAGATCACTCCTGGCTGCAGGGCAGCGTCTCTCCGTGCCCTTCTTTCCAGCCCCCATAGAAGGGACAACTGCTCTCAGGCCAGTGGCTCTCCAGGCTCTCCTATCCCTGATCCACCGTTTCTGCTGTAGGGAGCCGACACTCCGGTGTGCGGGGTTGGGATCCTTTAAGATCCTACAGTTCAAGGGCTGTCTCATGATGGGCCATGAGAGATGAGTCTCTCCCAGCCTGTCCCCCATGCCCAGCCAGGCTGGCTGTGCGAGGGCTGCCTATCAGGCCGGACAACCCTCCGTGAGCCTTGTGCCCATGGAGGGACCACTGAGGATTACGCTTGATTATCTCAGTGTCCAACAGGCCATTAATCCGAATGTCCAGTTAATGTAAAGGACAGAGTGGGAACACAACGTTGCAGGCAGTAGTGCTGCAGCAGTGAGACAGTGGGAACACCCTGGGAAAGACATTATCCTGCAGAAAAAATGTCAGCAGAGCCAGCGACTTGGCCTGTGTGGGATGTCTGTCGGGAGGCTGGATCCTGCAGATCCTAGGACCATGGGCTGTGCCCGGCACGTTGTCAGGGGCGTGATGCCGAGCCTGGAACAACAACGGCGCTTTTCACAGCCACGGCCCCGCTCCTGAACCATCTGGGCACTTGTACAAAGATGCTTGTATTCACCAAAGTAGCTGCTACTTTGTCATGGATCCCACTCTGCATAAATTGTTCATCTGCCTCCGAGCTCCCCTTCTGAACCAGCTGAGCTGTTGCTGAAGAATGGGATCCTCGGCGCTGGCAGGTGCTGCTTTCAGTGCGAGCAGCCGGGGCTGAGCCAGCTGAGCAGTTTAATGAGCAGCACATTCATGGCAGCCCGGCTGTGCTGAGCCTCTGCCTGGGCCACGGCGCCACTGCAACTTTGTTTCTCCACCCAGGGAACAGTTTTGTTGAGGTTCCAGTTTTCTGCATTTTTTCCTCAAGCCCCTCGCTGAGGCAGCACGGGAACCCCTTGGCTGAGTTCACCCCCCTCTGCTGCCTCTGTTGTCCTCAAAACAGGGAACATCACTGGAGCCCGACAGCTCCACGTTCCACTCTCAAAATACCTGACAAGTTTTCCACAGAGCGTATCAAAGGCTGGCAGATGCCTTTATAAAAGTACTCTCTGTTTGCAGCTTTGATCGACAAGAATGCACTTTTCATGAGTAATGTCTTTTTCTTTCCATTTTAATAATTTATACTGTAAATCCGACAAATTCTCCCGATTTGGATTCTCTGTCACTTGCAGTTTTGAGCTAAAAAATTCAAAATGCAGCTTTCCAAATGTAAAGTGAATTCTTAGCTGTGTTTGTTTTCCAGCAGGTTAAATTTAATTCAGAGAGTTGCACAGGCTGCCCAGAGAAGTTGTGGCTGCCGGATCCCTTGAAATGTTCCAGCTCCTGGACAGGGCTTGGAGCAACCTGGGATAGTGGAAGGTGTTCCTGCCCATGGCAGGGGTGGGATAAGATGAGATTTAAGGTCCCTTCCAACCCAAACTATTCCAGGATTCTGTGATTCTATGCTTTCAATAGAAAATTCTGTACATAATCCATGTATTTACCATCGATTACAATTTGTCACCCACAGGCAGCTGCAGCTCTGAGAGCAGAACAGGTGTACATGAGGTGTGGAGAACAACACGTGGGTGTTGCCCAGGTAAGGCTGGAGCAGAGCCCAGGGATGCCGAGTGCTTGGCTTGGGGGCCTGGCTGGGGACCCCAGCCAGCAGCCACAGGGGTAAAGGATGGCTGCTCATCTTTGAATTATCCAGATGTTGTAAGCAATAACTACTTCTTGTGCTGAAATGACCAAAACACAGCCCTCTGCTCTCAGGGGTACTTCTTGTTTGGGTGCAGCCTGCTCTGTTTGGACACCTTTAGCATTTCCTGGAGCTGGAAGCAGGGCTGTCAGCTCTGCTTTGCCTTTCAGCAGGTGCCTGCATCTGAAATTATATAAACCCACTGTTCTCAGCATCTGAGCTCCAACACGAGCCAGCACTGCCGGATGAGATGTCAAAGTGGGGCCCAGCTCTCAGGGCTTGCCTGTAATTCAAGTGGTCAACAGTGCTGTCAGCATTACCATCAGCCTTCCAAAGCAGCTGGATTCGTCCCTGGGCAGCTCTCCAAGCTGCCTGACCCATCATTCACCACCTCACGATTGCTTTCAGCTTCCTATGCACTGAGAATTGATAGGAACAAAGCCCAAATTATTTCTTATTCCTTAATTACTTTTTTTTGATTAAAAGGTTTGGAAAAGGAGACTGAACCTCTTCTCGAAAGAGGCTCACCTGGCTATTGCAACCAGCCATGGAGCTCCTTCTCATCTACCTGCCCTGGATCGGGAATAAATGTCTGTCACCTCTTTATGCAATATTTTCCTACGATAATGAATAATTATAACACTATGGCAACGGTCAAGGGACTCACCACTGGCTCCTGGCCAGTTTTAGCACTGCAGGCTGGTTCTAGATAGAAGATCTTTCCAGGGGGTGCAGCAGCGGGAGCTCTGCCATCAGGTCGTGTTTGGCGACTGTGGAAGCCCTTTAGCAATTGTTTGTGCATCTTTCACCCTCAGCCGGGCACTGAGGGCCATGGGGAATATGTGGACCTGCACCTGAGTTGTCTCCTCCAGCCAAATTAGGTCAATAAATTGTGGTTACTTAGGCTCAGATGCTGTCCCTCAGACACAGGGACAAAGAAAGGTGAGGAAAGGAGGAGACAAAGTGAGAGAGAAAGAGAAGAGAAGGGGACGAGGGAGGAGAAGAGGGTGATGAGGATGGAAGTCAAGTGTAAGAGGGCCAGGAGTGAAAGGAGGGACTGGAACCATCTCAGCAACCTCCCCACGTGTACCCACAGGGGAATAAGCTGGAGCATCCAGCTTCCCAACTCCCAGGCATGTAAAATTTTAACCATAATTTGCAATTATAACCAGAGGATAAAATTTCAGCATATTAAGAGGAGGTGGGAACCTGCAGGGCAATGCACATTAATTACTGCTGACATCCAGGGACAGGCTCATTAGACAGAGGCTCCTTCAGTTCTAGCACACAACTTCTGGCTTGAGGCAGATATTCCCGGCAGTAATTATAGAGCCTGTGCTGCTGGGCAGGTCAGAGGAGCCGACCACATCCACCTCGTCACTCCCCCTGGAGCTGCAGGGATGAGAGAGGCTCTCGGGATGGGGAAGGGGCTGGGAAGAGCCCAGGAAGGAGCACGGGCAAAGCTCAGGGCCAGGAGTGACAAGACAAGCGGGAATGGGTTCCCACTGCCAGAGAGCAGGGATGGATGGGATATTGGGAAGAAATTGTTCCCTGGGAGGGTGGGGAGGCCCTGGCACAGGGTGCCCAGAGCAGCTGTGGCTGCCCCTGGATCCCTGCAAGTGTCCAAGACCAGGCTGGATGGGACTTGGAGCAGGCTGGAATAGTAGAAGGTGTCCCTGCCCATGGCAGGGGTGGGACAGGATAAGCCTTAAGGTCCCTTCCAGCTCAAACCATTCCAGGATTCTGATTCCATTATTGCACCAAATAATTCCAGATTAAGGCTCGTAATTGTCTGTTTTCACTTTGAAATACAGCAGAAACACTTAGGCCTGACTCTGTGACTGTTCAAGTCAGCAATTCCCAGCAAATCTTCGCCCCGAGCCCTCTCCCTGCTCGCAGAGCTGATCAGGTGTGTCAGGGCAAGCTTTGCTCCATGTGCTCACGGCAGAGTGTCCCCTTTGGAGGCTCCGTGCCTGCGCCTGGCTGGATGGGGCACAGGGTCTCCTCCTCCCTCTGAGTCCCTCCCTGAGCTGTAGTACCTCAGCAGTCCCTTAAAAGTGCAAATACAACTTCCAGCCTCCTCGGGTGCTCACAGAGGTAACGCTGAAAGACACTCTCGGCAGTTTTGTGCCAGCAAGATAAGCTCTGGTTTATATTTAGGGAATGCAACTAGGGAATAGCTCTGAATCCAGCTCAGAAATCCATTCAAAACATTCCTATAATTCTATTTACAGACTGTTTCTGTAAATGTTGTAACAGGCAGAGAGGAGGGTATCTCTGTGTAACTCTGCCTCTGGGGACTCTATTGTGTACTGGGAGGTCATGAAAACACATTACCGGGGTCATGCGTCTCCCCAGCACACCCAGGGAAGCTCTGCTGTGACCCATGACTGGGCACCACAGCCAGCACTTGTGTTTCCTTTATGATTCTCATGATATTTAGTGGAATTTTCCTGAAAGTCCCACTCCCTGCTCTTCATGAAAAGTCATCACAGACTCAGTAAAAAAAAAAAAAACACTCTGCTGATTGTCAAAGAAGGCTGGAAAATGTGAGAGGCAGATGGCCCAGAGGGTGCTCGGTGGGGGTCACAGATAAGACAGCAGGAGAAGCAGCCCTGGGGTTTTCACTCTCCATCCCAGGCTTTGCACCCCTGGCTCCTGATTTTCAGGCATGATGGCTTGGGTTTGCTAATGCTGTCCCTGATGTGCATGCAAGAATCTAACTGTAAGTAAATATTTAATTTACATTGATGCTTGAAGGATGCTTGAAGGACTTGGGCACATAATCCCTCAAGATCTGGGCCCCCAAGTCTGTTCACATCTGCTGAAGCCCCAACCTTTAAATGCCTGTGGGAACCCTCATGTGTGTGGGGCTCCCCTCCTGCCACCTCCTGGGGCTTGGCTCCCTGGGCATCAGTGGACACCAGAAGGCAGCAGAAAAGCCCTGCCAGCTAAAGCCAGCATCCAAACAGGCCAAAACAAGCGGGAGGGTGATGGGAGGCCCCAGGCACCACAGGAATCAGGGTGGCATTTCACTGCAGGGGAAGGATCCACAAGTAACAGCAGCTACCAGGGATGGGCACTGGGGACCATGCAGCGCTGGCTTTAGGAGCTGCTGCTCTGGGTCTGGAGCCCACGTGAGTGCGAGAAGACGAGCACATATTCCAGATCCTGCTGCTCATGATGTGACAGGGGGATGTCAGCAAGCAAGAACAGCACCAGGAGTTGGGGCAGAGAGGGAAGGCATCAGGTGTGACCTCTCTAGCAACAGCACAAGCAGAAACAGCTTCAAGCTGTGCCACAGGAGGTTAAGGTTGGACATCAGGAGGAATTTCTTCACAGAAAGGGTGGTCAGGCCTTGGAAGGGGCTGCCCAGGGATGTCTGGAGTCCCCATCCCTGGAGGTGTCCAAGGAAGACCTGGATGTGGCACTCAGTGCTCTGGGCTGGGTGACAAAGTGGGACTCGGTCACAGGTTGGACTTGAAGGTCTTGGAGGTCTTTTCCAGCCTCAGTGACTCTAGGATTCTGTGATTCTTGCCTTAACCAGAGAGGCTATCCCATGGTGAGACTCGATGAGCCCTCATGAAAAAAAACAACCTGGATTCTGTGTTTTTCCCAATGGCAGAAGAGCAGCCACTGCCAGGCCCAGCTGCCCACGGGCTGCTGGTCACAATCTGAGCTGACCCTGGCCCCAAGCTGCACATGGAGTGCAGCCGAGCTGGCAGATTTCCCCCAGAAAAACCATGGCTCATCCTCTGGTGTTAATTCGAGCTTGCTCCCCAGCCTCTGTGAGGGGACAGCAAAGTCTGAGCCCTTGGGAACCCTCCTGGAACACCTCTGTCCTTGAGGAAGGCAGGCAGGTCTCGGCCCCGAGGTGCCTGAGCCTGCTCAGCACAGCCTGACCCTGCTCACAGCAGAGCCCAGCACCCGGCTCCCACTGCTCCCCGTAGCAGCAGCAGGTTTGACAAGCCTTGGATTTAATTTGGATTTAATCTAAACTGCTCCTGGCATCCCTGCTTTGGACTCTGCCTGATGCCTCCTGTGGCGGTTGGAGGGGCTGTCGCTCCCGTTCAGCCTCCCCGTGGGGGTGAACGACCCCCCAAGTCCCCCGGCACACAGAGCTGGCCCTGGGCAGGGCAGGACAGAGCCAGGGACAGTCGGGAGGGCTGATGTCGCCAAACTCCTTGGCTTAGGAGTATTTCTGTGGCTCTGGCACGAAGCAGGGCTGGAAATTCTTCCTCTGCATTTGCGAACCCCCTGATGGCGCGGTGGGGAGCGGCCGCCTGTTCCCGCAGCCCCGTGTGCCGCTGGAGGCGACGGCTTCGCTGATGAACAGGGAATGACAAGTGCTCCCAGCCCATGGATCCCATCCTGCCGTCCCCACTCCGGCCGAGCCGCGGTGGCTCTGCGTGGTGCCGAGGACAGCACGGAAACAGCGCAGTGTGTGACAGCACAGTGACAGGCTCTGCCGGGGACAGCACCGCCCCACCGACCTGCCGGAGCATCAGACACTCGTTTTACCGCAGGAAAGCCTCGTTGTTCAGATCTGAGGGATGTTAAAACAGTGTTTGCCAAGGGAACATGGGGGGAGGCCCATCACACTCAAACCCCAGTGCTCGGGCACCACAGAAAATGCATTTGCCTGGGAAGTGTTCCAGGCAATGGGCATTACTTTCCTTAACTTGCTTTTATTTTTCTCTTAAATATGTTTAAAATTACTTTCTTCAAAATATTTCTTGTAGAACCTTGTTGTCTGAAGCAAATGGACTCCCAGGGTGCTGCTACAGCTACAACTTCCAGTGCCTGGGTTGGATATTTACTGCTCTATTATACTCATTCTGTATCCAGACTTTTGGGCAATCATAGCCACGAGAGAACAGCAAAGACAATAATTTGGGCATTTGCAGACACGTCATGGGGCTGCCAGCAGGGAGTGGATAATCCCTGGCATTTCGGAGGGATGAGCATTCACTGCACATTTTGGGTGGAAGGAGGTAAGCGATGTGTGAGGGCTGTGCAGGGACCCCTGGCAGGGCAGGGGTGCACTGGGACACTCGTGCCCCTGGATGTGACCCTTCGGGTGACACACACATTTGAGCGTTTCCAGGCTGGGACAGTGAAGTCGGGGACAGGCACGTCGGGGGCACAGGCTGGGGGTGGAGGTGATGAGCCTGCCCAGCTCTGCCAGCACCCGGCTTCTCACCCCTCTGCCCTTTGGGAACACATGGGCCATGGAGCCGACCTTTCTCAGAGCCTAAGGAGGCCATGCAGGCACTAGCCCACAGCTCCCAGGCTGCCCCACTCACCTCAGACTGTTTCTATGGATAAGATCCTGGAAAGCCAACACAGAGGTGATGTTCACTTGTTACCCAGGAAATGGCCTTTTCTCCTCCAAACAGATGTTTTTTACAGGATAATGAATTATAAGGAAAAAGATGCATTCCAAAGGGTTCTCCTCATGGGAGAGGAGGAGGAATGAAAGCTGTGGTGCTGCAGCATGGCTGACCTCAGGTGTGGGGTAACAAATTAAACCTTCCCTTCATAGTAGGAAACCCTGGGGTTTGGGCTTCTGCTTTGTTTGGATATGGTTTTTCCTCTGTGTAACACTACCCTTTATTTAGAGTCAATATGAAATCCTCTCATCCCTGTGGATTCCTGCGTGCTGTCTGGGAGCCAGAGCCTGTGCCAAGATGCAGACAAGAAATTAAAAAATAGGGATGTACATAAGAACTGTGAGAGTTCCAGTAACTAAAACCACCCTAGTGGAACCATATTTAGGAAAGCAATTGGCATCTATATTAACGGGGAGGAAAGCAGCCCCTTTAAATACACCACCAAACACAGGTATTAAATGGGCAGGCTCGTTAACCGAGGTCAGATTTTTATACACTTCATGTTTTTAATGAGCTGAATTAGGAACAAAGAGATTGAGGAGAAAACAGAGAGAGAAGAGAACTGATGTAGAGCAAAAAGGCATTGGATGGGAGGGCTCAGGACCAGCTAGAGCTGTGTCTGTTGGAAGCAAAGGGAGAAGAGGGGAATGGCTGGTTTGAGTGTAGGGAGCGTTGCCTCCTGGCCAGGAGCAGAGGGCAGAGCCTGGGCCACAGGGCAGTGACACACACATTCCCAATCCATTGGCAACCAGGAAGATGTGAAACAGCCTCAATCAGGAACACCAGAGTCTAAAAAGAGGGGGCTGACCCAGTGCTGTCAATTTTGAATACACCTTTGAATGCCAGGGAAAATTAGAAAGTGCTGATGCTGTAGTGAAAATCAAGCAGAGTGGCAGATTTCCAGACAGGAAAAGTAATTGAAAAACTGAGACAGAGTTAAGGGACAAAAATATAGTTGTTGCTAATACCGTTTTATAGACAGTAGATTCTGTCAAATAAATGTGCTTCCACTCCTTGATAAGATCACAGGTCAGTGAAATTCATGGAATCATAGAATCATGGAAACCCAGAATAGTTAGGGCTGGAAGGGACCTTAAAGCCCATCCCATTCCACCCCCTGCCATGGGCAGGGACACCTTCCACTATCGCAGGCTGCTCCAAGCCCTGTCCATCCTGGCCTTGGACACTTCCAGGGATCCGGGGGCAGCCACAGCTTTTCCAGGTAACACCTGCCAGGGCCTCACCACCCTCACAGGGAGGAATCTCATCCCAATATCCCATCTCATCTTGCCCTCTGGCAGTTTGTGGTGCAGATGTGCCCCAACATGGGGTTGTCAGGATGAGATCAGCCCAAGGCTGAGGTGAGGTGGCACTGGCAGTGCTGTGCTGTGCCCGTGGCACAGCACCATCAGCACAGCACCCTCGGCACAGCACCATTGGCACAGCCCGGCCTGTGGAGGGCTCGCCAGGGACTGGGGATAATTTTTTTCTAATCTGCAGATTGTTAGCAAATGCAAGATCACTGCTGATAAAACATATGGATGATTAAGAGCCTGGCAGGAGAGTCACTAACAAGGAAGAGCAGCTGAGGCACACAGTGCTCCCAAACACTCCACTCATCCAAACAGAGAGGTTTTAATAAATCTGGGAATAAAACTGGAGATGTGAGTGCAAGACCTTGGCCATGCCCAGGCACTGGGCCATGATGAGGATGCTGGAGATTGCTCCTAGAAAGCCCTGGGAGAGCATGGAGGGAAAAACAATGCACTGGGAGCATCCAGGGTGCTCCCTGGCAAACAAAGCCACCAGCCAGAAGAGCAGGGCAGTGAATTTGCCCATGGAAAATTCAATTACCCAGTGTTTAGACTGACTCTGGAGATCTGCATTCAGGTTTGGTGTTTGAGTGCTTAACAGAGATGTGCAGCAAGTGCAGAGAGAATGAGTAAAATCCCTGAGAGGCTGCAAAAACACCCTGTGAGCTCCATCTGCTTAACTTACATGGAATGCTGAGAGCTGCCTTTATT
Source organism: Corvus moneduloides (assembly GCF_009650955.1). Lineage (NCBI taxonomy): Eukaryota > Metazoa > Chordata > Aves > Passeriformes > Corvidae > Corvus > Corvus moneduloides. Next base: position 12,600,464 of record NC_045488.1, on the reverse strand, counting down.
GAAGTGTGTAAATATCTTTATGGGAAGGAAAGCACCTGCTGGTTAAAGGTGCTTTTATTTCACAGAGAAAGGCAGAGATGGTGCCGACAGCCAGGAGTCAAAGCAGAGAAGCTGAGAGAGGAAGCACTCGGGGCTCACAGGGCCAGGCCACCCTTAGGAGCTGGGACTGGTGACTCCCCACACCCTTAAGTCCTGTCCCTACACAATGTGTCTCTCAGGAGCACAGGATCCTGCCCATGGACCACCACAACCCAGAGATGAGCCTCCTCTGCTAATTCTCCCTGGCCCTGAACCTGCAGCTGGTTTGGAGCCCGGAAACAGATCTCTAAAAGTGGTTCTTCAAAAAGCAGAGAGGGAAGATGAAAGCAAGAGGAGTTAAAAACTAGATAAAGGCTTAGAAAGCAAATAGCAATTAACCTTCCTGCTCTGAAATCCTGCCTTCCCAGATCTTGGAACATTGCACCAGGAGGGGAGCAGCCCCTGCTGCGGCGCAGCCCCTGCTGCGGCACAGCCCTGCCGGGATGGGGCTGGTGGGGCACCATGTGTGGCACAGCCCTGCCGGGATGGGGCTGGAGGGGCACCAGGCAGGGGCTCTGGGACTGGATGGGACGCGAAGGCAGCTGGGAACAGCAGGGTGGGAGTGCAGCCTCAGAACATTCCGGGTGGGATCCCGATCTCAGGGTCACTTCTCAGGCTGGTGCTCAGCTCCCACCACCCCTGACCTGCCTGCCAGGCACAGATGGAGCTGTGGCCACATTTCCCCTGCCCAGCACAAACGGGGCACAGCCCCCGGCCCGAGACATCAGCAATCCAGGGAAGAGCTGTCAGCATCCTTCAGGAGTGGGAATACTCATAAATATGGAGTGGAAATTAGCTCAGGCAATAGCAGAGCAGCTCGGCAGAGCCGTGCAGCTCCTGGCACAGCCATTGCCATGGCACCTGTCAGCAGCTCTGCATTGTTTCACACGTCCCACTGCTCTGAAAGGAGCTTTTTTAAGCAGCAGCATTTGAAAACTGAGCAATAAAGATAACAGTCGTGGCACCCCTAAACCTAGTGAACTCGGCGTGTTTGGGGAATTGTATTAACTCAATATATTCCAGAGTGTTCCCTCAGAAGTGCCGACCACTGAACCGCACCTGCTGCTGCTGTTTTATCACATCACAAATTATTTCACAAGCAAATGGATCCCCTCTAACTTGGAGATTTGCAACAGCAGCAAAATCAGGTTTTTACTCCAAGAATGTGAGTTTCACCATCACCACAGTGCTTATGCATCTGCCACGCTCCCATACTCTCCCATGAGGTCACTGGGTGCTTCGTAAAATCACAGAATCTCAGATTCACTGAGGTTGGAGAAGGCCTCCCAGACCATCGAGTCCAACCTGTGCCTTATCCCCACCTTGTCACTCAGCCCAGAGCACTGAGTGCCACGCCCAGACCTTCCTTGGACACCTCCAGGGATGGGGACTCCAGACATCCCTGGGCAGCCCCTTCCAAGGCCTGACCACACTTTCTGTGAAGAAATTCCTCCTGATGTCCAACCTGACCCTCCCCTGGCACAGCTTGAGGCCGTTCCCTCTCCTGCTGTCCCTTGTTCCCTGGGAGAAGAGCCTGACCCCACGTGGCTATAGAGAATTAGAATAATTACAATAATTGTAATAAGAGACTACAATCAGGGCCATAAGAGTTTTCACCATCAGCTTCTGACCCCTTGTTGCAGTTATGCTGTGGCTGAGGCTGTCCCTGGAAGTCCAGATCTGCTGGGTTTGGCCCCACTCAGGGGGTCAGAGGGGCAGGAGCCCCAGGGAAGGGCTGGGGTCCATCCCTCTCTGCTGGCCAGGAGCCAGGAATGGCTGGCACACACTTCCAGAACGACCACAGCCCCGCCAGTCCCAGCAGCTTTCAGTGCAACAACGTGCCAAGGGAAAAGGCAGGGTTCCCATGGGAACGGAAAGTGCTGACATTTCCAAACTAAAAAAAGAAAGAAGCAGCAAAGTACGTGCTCAGCGGGATGCCGTGGACACGGCTGTGGGGGGATCTGTGTTGCCTTTCCCCTCTCCTGGGCTCCAAGGTAAGATATTTCTCAACCAGCTCATGACAGAGCCCTGGCTCGGCTCAGAGCCACAAGGCAAAGTTCTATTTGCCTGCTCTGGGTGTTTTAGTTCAGGCCAATTGCCTGCAAGATTAGTTTTTGTGCAGGGATGTATCGTGAAGCCTTTACCTGAAACCACATTAAAGGAGACGGAGCGTCCACGTGAAATCCTGCTGAGGCATTTATCTCCCTCATGCAAAATGATTGAGATAAATAAGGCAAATTAAACTGCCATATTGTTGTAGCTAAATTATTTGTAATGGCACCATGAAATGTACTGGCTGCATGGTAATTAATTGTTCTGGAGATTCGGGTGGGAAGATCTTTAGCTGAGAGAGATGTTTCACTCTCTGTCAGATCAAAGTGACGTTAGCAGTGGATTGGGATGCTGGTGTTGGACACCCATTTCTCCAGTGCTGCCCCGGATGCAGCCGGTCCCTGACAAGCTGGGAGAGGTGCTGCCATCCCAGCTCTTCTCTGTGGCACAGCTTTGCCATTTCAAACCTGTTTTTTGCAGAATGAAGAAGAGAAGCTCATGAAGATGTTGGTTGTTCACTCTGCTCACTCCAATCCATCCCACAGCACGCAGCCTGGGAGGGCAAAGAGGAGGCTTCTAGTCCAAGAGAGGGGGTTGTGAGTGCCTGGAAAGCAGCCTGAGGAAGGGAAGAGGAACAAAAAGGCTTTACCAAATGTTTCTGACAGAGTGAACAAAAATAGCAAATGATTAATGTCATCGTTTAGGAATATCAAAAAGTGCCAGTTCTTGTGATCAGAGAGCAATTTCAAAGGGAAGACTGTGCTGCCAGCTGGAAGAGTGACCTGAAGGACCCAAAAACTCCCACAGTGAACTACCACTTACCTCATTTGAAAATCTGAACACTGGAAAAAAACACACCTAATGCCCTGGTGACCAGAGGGGGATGTCCCAGGAAAAAGCAAAGAAAAGTTGACTGAAGTATCTGATTTTTTCCTTGAGGACTCACAGCACAGTTAAAGCTCAGACCCTGAGACCTGTGGGGTCAGAATTTCATCTTCAGAGCCCAGCAGACTCTGGCCTGGAGCAGACTGCAGCCTGGAGCACACCCCCACACAATTACAAGTCTGTTTCTCTGCATGTTGCACGTGAAAACACAAATATTTTTAGGTACTTGTTCTCACAAAATATTCAGGAATGTTTCCACCCCTTCCCTGTGCTTTCTCTTGTACCTGTGCTGGGTCTGAGGCTGCTCTATCGTGATACTGCCTTCTGGAAGGCAGAACCAATCTATGGAAGAAGCGGAAGAGGAGGGAGTGGTTTCCCAAGCAACAGTATCCAGGTGAGAGCAGGGCCTTCCCTCCTCATCCTCCTCGTGGTGGGGCTCTGGGCACAGGCTGGGCAGCCGGGACCGTCTCCAGCTGCCAGGGAAATGTTGGAGGGGCAAATTACTCATCCACTGTGCTGTGGGAAAGACTCAGCAGCCTGTGGGTGGCATCTGAGACTGCTGCTGTCCCACAGGTGAGTGCGCCTCTGCTTGGAGCAGGGCCCCTTGGATACCTGAGCATTCCTGAGCTCAGGAGAGCCTGGCGCTGCTCCGGCTGCTGCAGAGCTGTTTGCTAAATCAGCTCATGCCTGGCTCCCACCCGCGCCTGCCTTCTCGGCTTGCTCTGACTTCGTGACTGCTGAATGACAGCCGCAGGTTTATTGATGCCGTGCAAAGCTACTCCTAAAAAAAGCATCGGAGAAGGGCGGGAGCATCCCCTGCCTCTCACGTGCCCCAGGCAGGAGGGGCAAGGCCCGGGGGGCTCTGCAGACCCACCCACAGACCCAGATCCACGGGAGCACCGAAAAGGCACCTGCAGAGGGGCAGCCTCTCCCGCAGGAACGGCCAGCCGGACACCTGGTTCTCCGCAGCGTTTGCGTGATGGGCGCGGTGAGTCACGGACTGGGCAGCTTCCCTCCCTGGGAGACACTGACTCATCCCGGAGCACCACGCACTCCTGGCCACGGGCAGAGCTGACCTGGCTCTCCCTGAGGAAGGGAGCAAACAGAGCAGGAATTCTGCACTTCCAGTATTTCAGGGGGTACAGCAGCATAAAGAGTGAGGGTAAAGCCCTTCATGCCCATTTCAAGTCCATTGCCGGTGGCGCTCCGATGGAACTCAGAGCAAGGAGCTCCAGAACTGCCCTGTCCATTTTGGGATAACATTCACTCAGCCAGGAGGCTCCAAGCAGAACCACCTGTTGGTACAGGCAGAGGCGCTGAGCAGCCTCCTGCCTCCTCAGACCCTCACCGTGACCACTGGCCAGCCCCTCCCGCAGCAAAGCAATTTGTGGCAGCCTCCAGGAAGAATTAGTGGCAGTCCTGACATCCAGACACTGCCAGGTGAGAGAGTTTCCATCCCACGCCTGTGTGTTTCAGGGACAGGAGAATGAAACCCCCTGCAGTGCCTGCCATGGTGCTGTTCAGGGTTCCCTTCGGGGCAGGCAGGTGCCTGGAGTACCAGATCTCCAGCACGGCCATAGGAAATGGTTTGCCATGAATTTGTTGTCTATGTTGATTGTGCTGGAGGAGACTGGATGAGTTCTTTTGTCCTCATCCTTTGGATGCCCACACCAGCTGAGCAGGGGCTCCTGCCCACTGTGGCAGCAGGGGATGGGTGCCCCGCAGAGAGCATTGCTGAGGGACAGTCCCTTGGCTGCTTCCTTGGGCCACTCTCATTAAACCACTGTCTCGTTTGTTTGATTGGCTTAGTCTATAACCCTCTTCTATTTCTAGAAGAACACAGGGAGCTGTTTTCTGCCATTGCTTTCATGGCTCAGGGGCAGAGTTTCCAATCTGGAGTTGGAGAAGCAAATCCACTCCTCCTTCAGGAGGCTGAGGACAATCTGTTGAAGATAAATTGTTGAAGACAAATTGTTGAAGGCAATCTGTTCTTACCGAGGATGGCTTCCCAACGACAGGGAACATGCTTGTCACTGATGGTGTTTGCTCCACCATTGCCTGTGTATTGGAAAAAGCAGGAATATAGGCAAGGCATGGGGATACATGTCAGTCACAGGAGCAGACTGCAAGTCCTGATTCGGTTCTCTTAACTGCAGTGTGAATATTTTATAACAAGGCCAAAAAAAACCCTATGCAAAACTATATCAAACTATTTTAAATTCCTCCACACAAAACTTGCCACAGAGGGGATTATAAAGGCAATTCCCCCCTTAACTCCAAACATTCTGCTCCTCAGAGTTTAATGAACTGTGCTATTTTAATGCACTTTTGAAGCACATCATCCGTATTCTAACCACTGACCTTTTCCTAATGCCCTTCAGACATCCAACAAATAGGTTACATCTGTTCCTTCCAAAGCAAGGCAAGATACGGAGATCAGCATCTCCTGGGGTTTGGAGTGGCACAGCCTCATCTTTGCTGTCTAACACAACCTGTGAGGCAGAATGTGAGCAGCCAGAGCCTCGGAGCCACGTGAGCTGTTCTGCTCCGGCCGTGCCCTGCCAGGTATGGCTGGTGGCACAGCTCCTGGTATGTTGTCCCCATCAGCTCTGGCCTTTGCCGGAGCCGTGCATGCTGGGGTGAGAGCTGGTGGAGTGGAAACCCATCTGGTGGCCCGTGAGAGGGCTCCAGGGATCCCCACTGGAAACCGCTTCCCAAGACTCTGTGAGATGGTTTATTTACTCCCACAAGGAGCAAAACCTTTCTTACTCCAGTTTTGTGACTAAAACCCCCTCACAGGCTGCTTCCTCTGACACGGGATGGAACTGAACTCCGATGTGTCGCTCCTCATCACTCGGCATATGATTCGATGGCTGGAAACGCGCATGACCAGGAACAAACCTGAGATGCCCTGCTTCTTGTGTGGCCTTTTGTTTTTCAAAGAAAGCTCTTTGCCAAGGGTTAGGATTATTTTTCCCCACTTTTACAGATGCATCAAACCATTAATTACAGTATTACAGAAACAGGCAATGGGAGATGTTTGGTGTCCATCAGCTGAAGGAGTGAAAGCATTTACCAGTCCTGCTTTCACTCATGCTTGGATTTTCCTTATGCCATTTAAGAGCATTAAAAAGCCATGAAAAAATGTCAAATAGATGCGAGAAGGGAAGTAATTCTGTTCTCATTTTTCACTGGAGATTGGAAAACCCAGGTAATAGTAAAGCAAACTGATGTGCTTTTACAGTAGTGCTGTGTACGGATAGGTGACTTTCCAGGTGATGCGTGACCCCTGCCAGGGCCCCAGATTTCACAGGGGATCTCTGGGGTGACAGAAATTGGGCTGGGCAGAGCTGAACCTCCCTGGGCGTTGGATGGTGCAGCACAGGGCAGCTCTTGTGGCACACTCAGCTCTGGAGGTGGTGCTGCTCCTCCTGTTCTTGGATGGACCTTGCTGAAGCCCACCAGGAATTCTCTGTTTCTGTGGAATTTTAACTGGCTGCATGAGGAGATGCTGGCTGCTAAACCCTCCTCTTCATATGTTGGGGGCCTTCAAATGCCTTGACTCTGCTTCCATGCCCATCTCAGCCAGCAGAGGAAAACTCCAGTCTGGAGTTCAAGCCCTGGCATTGTCTTGTCACCACCCAGGGGTTTATTGTGGTCTCAAGCTAGGCAAGGACACACAGCCCAAGAGGCTGGGACAAACCTCATCTGCAGGTCAGAGAGGAGGTTGGAGCACAGATTTACCCTCACGCACACAAACCCTACACATCCTGCAATTCTGCCAAATTTCATAAATGTGCTGTGACACAATGGTTACATCTGGGAGCTATTTCTGAAAAAAGCACAGCACTGATGTGACCCTGTCTGCTCCACAAGCATGCTGGGTTGATGCACACAGCATCCACAGGCCACCCCAAAACACCGCCCTTAAAAAACAACTGAGATTCCAGCTCAGTGTCACCAGAGCTGCAGGTTTCCTCCTGAGGCACCAGAAGGGCTCTGGTTCCAGAGGGGGCAGGTGATGCTCTGGCTTAGCCTGACTGGGATGGGGAATAAGATAAGCCTGGCCCAAGTCCTGTATATCCCTTCCATTGCCTCTCTCCATCGCTTATGCAAGTCCTCATAAGAAGGGCAGATGTGTGCTGCCAGACTGTGAAAGTCAGATGAATGTATGAACATTTATTCATATATTATACGTATAATAATTCATATAAATGTATATATTCAATTTGTATAATAAATGTTGTATGTTATTTTATATTTGCTATATTTTATATGAATAGAAATGAATATATTCACTTGCCAAGAAAGTCAGTGGGAATGAAATGAGCTCAGCTGCTCACAGGATCAGGCCCATTAACAACAGCTTTATGCTGTTTCCAGGAAATCACAGTGTTTAGACAGGAAAGGTGTTCAGCCATGAAAAATACGGATTTTCTCACAAAGCTCATGCTCTGAGTGGTTCAGTTTGTCAATATTGGTGGTGACCAGGTAAGAGAGGCAGAAGCAGGACCTGGGGTGTGGGAAAAGCAGAATCTACAGGTTCAGGGAGAGAAGCCAGCAGGGCAGTCAGCAGGACTTTTCCCCAGGGACTCTGTAATTCGATTTACCCTCTGTGTGGCACAGTGCAGGCCTGTTCCCACCAGGCACGGCCAGTTCTGACCCAGCTCAGTGACTAAATGAGGTGCTTATTTCTGAGCACTCTGCTCAGCACTTTTCCAGATCACAGGTGAGGAGCTCAGCACTTGAGGGACAGGTCTGTAAGAACTAACCTGTGATAAACACAACACACTAAGATGCTGGAGGCACAGACAGGGTGACAGGAGGGCAGATGACAGGCAGCGTCCCACAGGAGCCTTGCACTGCCCCGGGCACAGTCCCAGCCTGAATCCAGCACCCAGAGCTGCCTCTGCTCTCCCCTCCCGGAAGGCCTTGGCATCCTCAGTGGGAACGGTAATTAAGCTGACATAGAAGAACACAACCCTTCTTCAAAGGGCTGGCAGATTGTTTGGGGATTTCTCCTGTAGCTGCACGGCTGCACTCAGGGGCAATATGAATACTGGAAAAGAAAAAAGGGAGAGGAAGAAGCAAGTAGAAATGGGAATGGCAGAAAGTGAGAAAGCACAGAGGAGTGTGATAGAGACTGTGCAGGAAAGATAAAACCAAGACAGGAGGAAAACGTGTTGTCTTTGCACAAAGTGACTCAGGACTGATGGAGCACTCCCAGCCCTGCCCCTGCGCCAACACGGACCTTCAGAGGAACACAGCTGGCGTGAGACTGGGTTGAGCCGGACTCTGAAGTCTCCACAAAGGCTGTATCAAGGGCTGGAATGTGCAGATTCCCAGCTGTCCTCCCCAGGACCCTGCTTGTAGAAGAAACAAGTGCCGTCGGGTACAACCAGCCCTTGCTCTGGGTCCTGCCATGGGAATGCTCTGGTCAGAGCAGCCACCTCCTGCCAGCTCAGGGACACCACACAGCCCCGAGGTGAGAGGCACCCAGCTCACTGCACTGTCTAAAAGTGGGTTGGAAGTGAATGAAAGAGTACAGGGAGCGGCTGCACAGGGAGGCAGGTGAGGAAAACAGATCCACCCCATCTGAGGACAGATCCACTCCACTGGGAACCCACCAGTGTGTGCTGGGCTCACTGAATTACACACGTTTACCCACAGGTTTGTGGCCATGGTTTGCCTTGTTTCGTCCATAACAACACATTCCCAGAAAAACACAAAGAAGGAAAAATCCTCTGAGGTAAGGAGCAATAGAGAGATAAGTCTGATTAGGAAGACAACTATTAATAGCAAATATACTTTAATTACTGTGCCTAATATTTTTGAACCAGCAGTTTCTAGCATGTCCTCTACCAAAGAACTAAACACTACTGACTCTGTGTTCCATGAGCTGCAGGAGGAAAATGAGTGGATGTACTTCCAGTAGATTCATTAGCAGCTGGATATAAATATATTTTCACTAGCTTTAAAGATATTTACATCAACTGTGCCTGAGACCATATGCCATGAGAAAGGCAGGAGTTGCTCTGTGTGGGCACAACACTGCATGAGAGCACAAACAACCCCAACACGTCTCTTTTCTTGACGGCTGTTTCTCCAGGGCAAGGGAATTATGCTCCCAGGCTGCTGCCATAAAACTCTGGGCATAAAAAAGGCACTGAAAAGGACATGAAACAGTCTAGACAAAGGGGAGCACTTCAATACTGCTGGAAGGAAACAGGGCTGTGGCTCGGAGCCACGGCTCAGACAGCACTGATGTTCCTGCTGCCCGGCAATCCAGGCACACAGCCGAGCCCCAGCCAAAGAATATGTTCAGCTTCTCTGCACGCTGACCCTCTCCAGGGGCAACGGCGTGCAGGGACAGAGCCCTCTCCAAGGGCCCCCTTCCCTTACTCTGAACCAGGACAAAACAGCCAAGAAGTCAAAAAAACCCTAATTCCATCAATCCCTGCAGGTCATGGTCAGGTGTAGAATGAACCTGGAATGGTTTGGGTCGGAAGGGACCTTAAAGATCATCTAATTTCAATCCTCACTAATGTTTGTATTAATTATTAAGCTTTAGCTGTCCCGTGGGTAGGTACTGAAGGTGAGGATTCACTTGTGGGATGAACACAACGGTACTGTGACTGCAACCAAATGGATGTAAAATTCCCCATTGAGAAATCACATTTTCCTGCATAATCTCATATGTTCCCCACTGTCTTTGGGGTAAATATTTTTGAAAGCAAAGTTTAGTAGTGTTAATTTTTGAAAAATATTAAACTATAGCAAAAGCAATTTGGTAAAACCCACGTAATAGTACATGTCAAAGCATTTTCCAGTCTTGCAGATGCTGGATTTTGGGTTGATGCAAGGTGATGTGTGTGCCTCTGTGTGTGTGTGTAATTGTCTTATTTTTTCTCCATAGAAAACTAATAAACAAGAAGTTGATTGCCTAATGCTAAAAATGAATCTTTTTGTACATCTGAATAAACAGTCTTCCCAAACACTGTGGAACAACTATCCTTTGCTTTGAAACCATGCATAAATATAAATTAGATTGTAAGATTGGTCACTGAACCTCAGAATTTCTACCAATAATTTGATTATCTGTCCCAAATTAAAGAGAGGCCTCAAGATCAAACTCGACACAAAGACACTGAAAGTTAACACAGTGCAGTGGGCAGAACAGAAACCTTGCAGGGGTGAGGAAAGTACATCTGTGTCAGCAGTGACTCACCCGCAGAGAACCCGGCTCCTCTTGAGCCTGGGGTGCTGAGACACCCTGGGAGCTCATTGTCAGCAAACATGGCAAGGTCAGAGCCACCAGAACCTGTGCCCAAGGGCTCCCTGCAACTCAATCCAGCCTTGGAAAGAAATTAATTTCAAAAGGTACTTGTCAGGAGAAAGGGATTCACCTGCCCTTCACCTGGCGGGATAAGGTCCAACTGAGAGGGCACATGGGGGCCATGGGGTGACTGTGGGGTGACCGGGGTGATCATGGGGTGACTGGAGTGACTGGGGGGTGCAGGGCACAGCCAAGACCGAGCTGTGGTTCTCCAGAATGGGAAGTGCCCATGGCCTGACCTGGGCTCAGAGCACAGCAGGTCCCAGGACAGGGGGTTGTAGAGAAACTGGGAGGCTGGATCCAAGCTCAGAAAGGCCTGGAGGACAGGTACCTTACAGGGAGAGGGACAGTCCTACCTACATGCAAAAGCATCTCCAAGTCAACAGCTAAGAGTGTCTCTGCAGAGACAGAACAGCAATTCTGTGAACAGCAGAACCAAAGACACCTGATTCCAAAGCAGCTGCATCCTGTCCCTACACACACCTCCTGACGGGTCCCCAGTGCTCCCTCACCATCCAGCTCGGGGGGACAATTACCCTGTACCTGTTTGACAACTGTCACCCCTTTCTGGGGTTTCAGATCCAGGTTTTCCAGCCCCGTACGCTCTGCCACAGGCACACAGGAGGCACAAAGGCTCTGGGAGGGAGCCGTGCAGGCAGCCAGATGGTGTGACTGCAACTCTTCATCCTGGGGAAAACTGGGCTAAAAATGTAGATCACTGTAACAGAAACAGTCTTGAGGCACAGGCTTAAGAGGCTGCACTAAAACCATCTGAGGATGACCTTTGAGAAGAGGTCCCCAGGAATAATTACTCCTCTCTGGGTGCCTGCTGTTTGCTCCTCCCTTTATCCAGGCAGGATCATGCCCTTGGTGGCTGTTTTGGCTGAAGACACCTGGAGCTCCTCACAGGACCCCGCACAGCCCTGCCTGCACACATCGCTGCTGCACGTCTTCACATACCGTGAGCGCTGGGCTGCTGTGAACTGAAGGGTTTGTTATTAAATCACTCACTCTGGAGTAACTGAATTATCCAAGTTTCAGTTGAACCAATTAACTGATACAATACAGGGCTCTTGCTCTCTTAGATGAGGAGAAGCATCTTGCTTTCTGCTCATGTCTCACTGTGAAAGTGATTTTTTTAAACACTTTAATCTAATTAACTTGTTGAGACTGAGAATCTGTTGAAGGTGCTCAGGTGATGAGAATGGGATTGTTGCTGTGTGTGGTGCTAAGCAGGGAGACAAATCACTGTGAGGATGAGGGGGCTTGGAAAAATGATGCTCTTAGGACACAGTTCAAAGTCCAAGAGGTCTCGCTGGCCGACTTGCTGTTCTGCTAAAATGCAGCTGGAAAGGGAAAGCAATCAGGAAGAAGCACTTTCAGAGTGCACTGGCTGTGGTCTCCTCCAGAGAGCAAAGCTAAATAAAGCTAAATAAAGGGGTGCATGTGACTGGGACCTCAGAAATCCAGCTAAAACAGGGAAGCCAAGGATACACATACAGGTGTTCAGGGAGGCCCAGCCCTTCCCCATCCCAAACTCTACCCCATGGAAATACAGCATTTCCTCAGTGGTTTCCCTGTTCTGCAGTGATGCAGCACAAAAGGAGTGTCCTGACCATGGGCTGTGTTGCCCACATGGGTGTTCCAAACTGGAACTGAAACGTGCCCAGCGTGCAGCTCAATGCTGCAGAGCTCTGCAGGAGCCGGGAATAGCATGCCCAGGAGCCCGGTGTGAACCATCCCCATAGCACTGACCTTGCATTGTTTGTTACAGGAAATTACAGGAGTACAGACATGGATGAGCTCCCTGGAATCCACCAGCCCCTGAATCGTGGAGTAGGTGGGCCTGGAGGCAGCACTACATGCAGAAGGGACAGGATTGTGCTGACCCATCGGGCCAGGTGATAAGGAACACAGGTCCAAGGGCAGTAAAGAACACCTGTATTGAATGTAAATTATCTCCCAGGGTTTCTATCTAGAAATGAATCAGAGGGAAGCATCACAGATTAATTCTGGTTGGCCCTTGCAATGTGACTATGAATGTTACTGTAAAATAAAGGATGAGGTATTATGAATGATACTCTAAATAAGATGCAGATTAAGTTACACGTTTGCCACTTATGTTTACAAACATGAACTGAATCTTCCAACCTACACACTTCAGCTGATTTTAAATTACGACAAAATAAAGGTTTTCTTCTTTTCCTTGTCGTGGCATTTGAGCTCCTGTGGCTGCACAATGACACTGGTCAGACCAGACTGCCTGGAGCAGGCTGGCTGACACAGTCCCTGCTGGTGAGGACAACGAGCCATCAGTGGAGGCCAGCATGAGGTTTTGGAGGACACACATACATGCAATTCCCTTGCACACCTATGACAGAGATACAGACAATCTGAAGTGGCACTGAGGCTCTAAGCCCACAAGCTTCCACCCCAGCCCACAGAATTATGGAATCATGGAATGGTTTGGGTGGGAAGGGACCTTAAAGCTCATCTCATTCCACCTCCTGCCATGGATAGAGACACCTTCCATGAGATGTGTCCTCAGAGGTGACTTCACTCCTGCTCAGTCCTGTCCCACCCAATGCCTTGCAGAGGGGGAGAGGAAAGGAGAGGCATGAGGGATAGTCACACCAAATGCAGATGGAATTTTTTCTCCCCTGGGATTTGGAGACTCTGTCTGGATGCAGGGATGAGATGAGGGCATTGAGGGCATCTCAGTCTCTCAGCTGCTGCATAAGCAGATTAACTTTACGTGCAGCTGATCCATGGAGAAATGGATCGGCAGGAGTCCCTGACAGAGACAGATTTCTGCCCGACTCACATTCTGCTTGCTCACAGCAAACACGCTGGATGATGTTATTTACGTGACCTCTCTTCTCTTCTCCGACTTGCATCACTTCCCTACTCAACCTCCTGCCTGGGTCACAGCCATCTCATTAAATTAGGCCCATCACTGAAGCAGCCCTGACAATGACTCCGCTTCCTGATCTCTCTGCTCCCACAGGAATGCTCTTGATGCCAATCACTATTCCAAGGAAAAAGCATTTAGAAGGCAGAAAAGGAAACCAATTGTTTTGAAAAGCTCCATCACTGTGGTCTGGTTGACAAGGTTGGGGTTGGTCACAGGTTGGACTCAATGGTCTTGGAGGTCTTTTCCAATCTCAGTGATCCTGGGATTCTGTGCCACTGTGATCTCCCAAGAGGGAAAACAGCAATGGCCACTGAGGATGCTCCCTAAGCCCACCCATCCTCCTTTTCCCTCTCCCAGAGCCCCACATGATAGCAGCACTCCCAAGGACACCCCAGGATGAGGCAGCCTGGCTGCCTCCCAGGTATTTCCTTTCTCATTGCCATGCAGTGTAACAGCTCCCTGTGGTAATGGATTGTCTTTGGTGCCCTCCTGATGCTCTGGGAGGTTTGAGTCAGCTCCCCCTGAGCTGCCCGGCTGAAGCAGCTCCGCTGAGGCTCATGGAAATTTACTGCAGCATTCCGCAGAGTTACTCCAGGCTCGCACCATGGAAGTGGGAGCACAATTGACCCCCTTGTTCTGCATATCTTGGCTCCGAGGCCTTAATTAGACTGAACATTAAAAAAAATGGGTGATGGGAGGGAAGCAATTTGGCACTTAGAGAACAACAAAAAATTCTGTAGCGGGTGTGTGGCAAGGGACAAAAAGCAAAGGCAAGAAAGGGAAGAACCACAGTCAGAGGGACAAAGAAACCTGAATTTTCTCTGGAAGCATTATTTAAATGATTTGTAACCTAATTTAGCACATCAAGGGCTGTTCAGTTTTTGAGTGCCCTGGATGGACACAGTCCTTCAGGCCAGCTCTGACTTCTGAGGACACAAGTGCTTCCCTGGACTTAATGGAACCATTTGCTCTTGAAAACGTATCCCATTTCTGCCCTATGTCAGCTTTTCCTTAACCTGGCTCGATATTCCTTTTGCGTTTGCGGGAGCATCTACACAACGTCTGCTTCCATTTCCTTTCAGATTGGAGCCCAGGATTTCACTGCAGTGGCTCATGGCTTACAGACCTGGAAGGGACTTGGGAATTCACCTAGTCCACACTAAAGTACACAGCTGGTACACTGTCCTGCTAAGGGAGGACCACATATATTCAGGTGTTTTGGCCTCTGTAAACTGTGTCCCCTGACCCACACCCAGCACTGAACTGGGAGACTGCCCAGGATGTCTCCTTTTGTCCCTCCTGTGCCCTGCACAGGCTGTCTGAGCTCTCAGCATTCTCTGGAAGGTTCCCAGAGAAGTCCCAGGGAAGATGATTCCTGTTTATGTGATGAGCATAATGGGAGTGGGGTTGGGTTCAGCTCCGTGCTGGAGAGCCCGTAAATATCCACTGTTCAATGGCTGCTGTTTCACTGACACCTCAATTAAATTAGAAATGCGCACTTTATATATAATTGAAACTATGCTAATGCACAATGCACACAGAGAGCTCTCCTAGTCCTCAGCTTGATCTGCTGCTTTTCCTACACTGAAATGCCAATTCCTCTAGAGCAATACAGGAAATCTGCCCAAATTGTGACCAGGAGTTTATCAATCAAATCCTTGGGTCTGACTCTGAAGGCAGAAACAAACACAGGAGATTCCCATGTATGATAAAAAGAGCTTTTCAATCCAGGTGTTGCAATAATAACTTGTTTTGGGTTTGTTTTTTTTTTTTTCTTCAGGACAAACGAAGGAGCTCTTAAAATATACTTGGGAATACAAAAGCATGTTCCTAGCTCATGTCAGGGTTTGACACACACACCAACAATCTCTGATGCTCAATTTGTGGCTTTCTTAGTCTACAAGAAAAAAACCCCACAAAAACTCCTAGGCCAGGAATCATAACTATGACCCAACCAGGGGGTAAAAACAGCACAAGAAACTGGGGTATTGAGACAGTGGATTCCTGCACTCACATACAGAAATCATCATCACCTGCTTGCAACAAATTACTTGGCCTTTTAGAGCTCTTCCCTCAGAATTGCCATTCCCAATTGTCTCCTGGAGCGAGTGGTAAACAGCAGCAGCCGTTTGTGTGTAAGCTGGGAAAAGCTGAAGAATCAGCTGGGCTCCAGCACTGCTGCTCACGGCCCAGTGAACTCTCATTGAATCTCTCAATCCTTAATAAGCATTTGGCCTTAATTGCTGATTTTATCGTAGCCCAGTACTTATGCCATAATTGATGAACATTGTTTGCAGTGGAGTTTTATGGCTCTGCCTTGCTCCAGTGCCTGTGCAATTGGATCTGCCATTCCTCACGCATGGCACGGTGGTGCCTGGCACCATCTAGTGCTGGGATGCCTGGCTGGGGCACAGCACGGGGTACCCCGGCCTCAGATCATGGAACCTCAGGATATCCTGAAGTGGAAGGTGGAAGGAACCCCAAGGATCATTGAATCCAACTCCTAAATCATCTCTGCGGGAAACAGCAGGTGCAGGTCAGAGCAATGCTCAGCAACCAGATTGAAAAATCCTCTCAAAACTCCTGGTCAAACTGCCCTGGGTACAGCCCAGAGCCCCTGGAGACAAGAATGTGGGGAGGGGGCCAGGCAAACCTCGCTCGAACTTGACAAGAGGTTTAGGCTGTAAAATACAGAATATTCTCGACTCCTGCAGGCTTCCTGAGGACTCAGCAATGGAGCACCTCTCCTAAGAGGAAAGGCTGTCTGGATGAAATGCATTTCCTAGCCAGTCCCACTGGCCTGAGCTCTGACCCCCCAAAATATCCACCCCCTCCTTGTGGAAACGTTTCACCTGGAGGAGCAGAGTCCCTCAGCATGAAGAGCTTTGACTTGTTACTTTAATGTGAGTTTGGGGATATTCAATTATTAAAACAAAAACATCCGTTCCCAGCTGTGAATCCAGAGCACAACCAGGACAAGGTGACATTTTGTCCTGTGACACTTTACATGAACCTTTATACATTATGGCAAAACTGTCAGGGTTTTTGGTGTATGAAGCAGAAAATTCCCTGATGGAACTTGAGATGCTTAAACGCCTTAAAATCTTGGCCTCAAGCTGTTATCAAATTTAGAATAGGCAGCAACAAACATAAAACCGCCACCATTCCTACCAGTTCAGAAATCAATTATTTTAGCAGCACTCACATTATCAAATTAAGGTTTTTAAAAAGATGTTTCGTGTAACCAATTCCCATTTATCAGAAAGTGCCTCAGTATAATACCATGCACCAGACAGAAGACTTTTTTAATAAGACATGTTTATTGGAGAATTGTCTACTACCTTTTTGACCCATGAAATGTAGTTAACTTAGGTCTACTGTAACTGGCATCATGTGGCAGCAGCTGGAGTCTTTATTACAAGGCAGTTCCAGCAACAAGAGTTGAGGAAGGGCTTCACTGTCCTGGGGAGAGTGAAAACACAGAGCACCTGCCCTTGGAATATCTGAATGTGTATCCCATGACCATAATCATCCAGGGAAAGTGAGGCCAGACATACATTTTTAAACATTTTCTTTACATTTCAAGGGCATGATCTGCAAATTGTATCATCCTGGACTCTCTCTAATTCCCCAAAATAAACACAGTAACAATCAGCACCACACGGATATACTTGGTGTGACTTCCAGAGCAATCCCATACACTCCTGGAGGCAATGGCTGTATTTGTGTTGCCTAAAAAAATGTTATAAAAATGCTTCCAACTAAGCTGTTCCAAGAATGTTATTGGCTGTAGTAGAGCCTCTGAAATCTGGCACAGAAACACCCCCTCAAGCTACAGAAGTCTTTTCTTTGTCCCAGGAAATCTCATGTATATTTAGCAGAGTTAAATTTAAATTATTATTTTCCTCCTCTGCTTGTGCTCCCCAGCAACAAAGAAACAGTAATTAAGGTGGATGTTTTGTGAAACCACAACATGAGACAACAGAACCACAACTCCCTGTGTTAAAATACTTGTCTGCACTCCGGCTGAGCTCCTTCCCAGCACACATAACCTTTCCTTCTAGGAGCTGGGAATAACCACAAGCTTCTTGTACCCACTCTGAAGCCATGATTATCTCATCTCCAAGGATATTTTTCCTTTCGCCCCACTTCTTGTTCCCCAGGCAACCTTCTTCAACAGCTGCTCCAAGGACCTGGTTGCAGCACTACTCCTCTGAAATTCATCTCTTCCCAGGGAAATCCACAGCAATGCTTTCCCCTTCCTGCAACCACTCCTGCTCAAGGGAAAAGGGGCATTTTGATTGTCCCGCAGCTGCTCTGGGCGTACCCAGCCTGGTTTGCATCCCCAGGAGCTCCCTGAGCCCTGTCAGCTCCTCTCTGAAGCTCAGCACAAAACCATTCCCACCACAGCATTCACTCTTCATTCCCTCACAGATGCTTTCCTGCAAAAATCACTCCAAAATCAATGCTTTGCCTTTTCAGTGATTATCCACAAGAACCTATGGGAGCTCCTGCCAGCAGCTGTGGCTTTATCCTTGCTGGAAATGTCATTTGCTCTTACAGGAATTCCCCCAGCCCCTTGGAGCTGCTACCAAAAATGAAAACAAACCTTCTTCCGCAGAATACTATTGAGAGAAAACACCTTTTTCCAAAATACCAGAGTGCACTGAGACTCTCCAGCTGCATCCCAGGAACAGATGTGCTCCCTGCTCCTGGCCTGGGATGCAGCTTCAAGCCAGTCACAATTCCCTGGATACAGGTCTGCTCTTTGGGCTGGCATTTGGTGAGCCAATCCCAGATGTTCCTGGGTTTGTTTTCATAAAGCAACATGTTCTAAGAGATTGATTCTGATACCTCACTCCAAAGCACTTATTCTCAGAAAGATTTCCAAATCTCAGGTGCCCATAAATAAACACAACCTCATTTCAGCTCTAAACCCCAGTTCTGATTCCATTCAACTCCTTCTCCAGCTGCTCAAGTGCCATCTTCAGCCTTCAGAGATACAGCAAACATTTTTCTTAGAAGTCAACGGGCCTTAACTGGCTTCTGCAGCCCAAGTTACACTTTATTAGAGATGGCAAAGAGATGCCCTCAGAGCACTGAGGGCCACTCATGGGTACTCATGGAATGTGCTGAAATGGAAACAAACTATTTTTACTGTTCTTCCTGCAAATGAGCACCCAAAGTGTTCACAGACACAGCTCTGAGGTGAGGAGGTCCTGGACACTTTGCAGGACAACAGTGCTTTAAGCATCAACCTCACCCACCAGCTGCAACAATCACATTCCAATAAAACAGCCCTCCAATGCCATCCCCCTGCTACTGCTGTTTTCTTACTTTAACTCTAGTTTTACAAATCTCCATGGAAATGCTGCTCATTTGGACAGTTGCTTGGCATACCAACAGATGGAGTATGTTAATCAGTTTTTAAAGATATGCTAAAAGTCTGGGATTATTTGAGTTCTGCATTCAGAATGTTTGTAAAAAACCACAAACTTGTAATACATTAAAAAAAGGTTTATTCTGCTACAGTGGAAGGAAACAAGATCCTAGAATCTTTAATCAGAGGCTTTTAAAATTACCAATTTTCTGAAATGCTGAATAGATTATTAAATCAGACTGTCTTCTTATCTTTGGGTTAAATTATGCACAAAAAATAAATATGGCTAAATTTATCTTTCATTTAAAAACCTGCTCTGGATTCTGAAGGGATCAAAATACTTGGCTGGAACAACAACTCAGATTTTTTATTGCTTTAACTGATAAAAGTGCCATGGCAGTAACAATACAACGCTAGTTCTAAAAATAACTCGTGGGGCTCCTAAACTTTCCAACTTCACAGCAGGAAAAAAAAAGGAAGCAAATAATCAGCAATTCCTTTGCAAAGTGGAATGTCTGAAGGGAAGAAGAAAATCAAATGTATATGATGGATTTCATCAGCAAAACCAAGCCAGGAGGATGCCCTGTAACAGTACAAGGGCTGAACCAGCAGTTTTTGAGGTTCCTTTGCATGTTTTCTCCCCTGATAAGGGCTCTCATGCTGCTGCTTACACGCCTCTGCAGCACCAACAGTCCTGGCCATTCTTCCTTGGAAAGTGCTAACACCTTCCAGAACCACTGAATTTTATATTATCAAACCTCTGCACATTTTTATGACATCCTGGTAATGCTAACAGAAAAGTCATTCAATTACCTCAGTTTTTCTTCTCTGTGACATAGAAAAAAGTCCATAAATGCCAGCTGTGTTACTTCTTCTTGATCATATTAGTGGATATAAGAGTTTGTTGTTTTATTACTATTCTTTTGTTAAATAACCTTTGTGTATATTAATCTGGTTTGTGGCAGACAAATGGAAAAGATGCACAGAAAGATCTGGAAGGTTTTGATACAACACCAAATACATTTTCTTCTTTGGATGCTTCATTTTCTCCATGATAGGTATAGGGATTAAGGCTTAGTTCTTGTGCTTGCTCTGTGTTTCAGGATGAAACAACACGAGTGCTCCAGGGAGTGATCTCCCCATTCACACCAGATTGTGGGCAGACAAGCCAAGGATCAGCCAAGATCTTGTCAGAGGCTGAGCTGAACATGCCATGGGATACCTTATTCCAACACACAATGTAAGATTACAGCCAGGGAGAGGGAGGAAGAACACCTTTCCAACCAGGAAAAGACCAGACTAGGACAGGATCACAGGGTGTGGAACAGATGAAATTAAATGGCAAATTAATTGGAAAAAGAAAACTCCCTGGTATTGCCTCAGTTCCCAGATATGCAAAGGAAACCACAAAAAAATGTGCATGGGCCAGTTCTGACCTTGAACTCTGAGGAGCTGGGAAATCAAACAAATTCCAACAGGAACAGCTGAAACAGGAGAGGGGGAAACACCACTGAGATCTACATGGAGAGATTTTTGAGCCAACTCTTACAGGTTAGTACAAAACCAAAGTGTGTGAAACCCAGGTATAAATTAAATAAAGTAAACCCAGGTATAGTTCTGACCTCAAATCTGTCACATTTATATTGTGTTTCCATTATTTAGACAAACATTTCCTGGCTCACAGTGGTCAGGCTGGCACAGAGTAAGTGCAGCCAGAAGGAACAAGCTGAACAGGGCAGACTTAAACCCTAGAACCATCCAGCTTCACAAGGAGGAAAGATTTGCAACGCTGGATTTGGAATGTGAATCTGCACTGCCATCTGCAGAGAGCAGGTTGGCAAATTAATGGGCCATCAGTGTAGCAGCAATTAAATAGCCGAAGTGCAAATACTGGTATGCAAAGCATGGAATGTGGTGGGAAGGAGAAAGCTGTGACATCATTGTCACAGCTGACATTCTGCACAATGTATGCTGTGTCTCAGGAAGGTATTTTATACTTTATTTCTTAAACATTGTCCTCTTTGCTTCTTTTAGGAGGAAAACGGATCCCCTTCCGTTTCTCCCAACTCCTCCCCACACCATTTGTAGCTGGAGGTACTGGGGTTGTGCCCAGGAGCTCACCGTGAACCTCTGCTGCCCGAGGCGCTTGGCCACAGCAGTGCAGCAGAACTGTTACTAAATCACATCACAGGGAGTAAAACCAAGCCCAAAGTCTCTGTGTGGGTGAACACCCGCACGCCCGACTTTGCTGTGATCTCTCTCCCCTCACACCCAACCCTGACTGCTGGGATCTCTCTCCCCTTACACCAAACCCTGACTGCTGGGATCTCTCTCCCTTCACACCAAAACCTGACTGCTGGGATCTCTCTCCCTTCACACCAAACCCTGACTGCTGGGATCTCTCTCCCCTCACACCCAACCCTGACTGCTGGGATCTCTCTCCCTTCACACCAAAACCTGACTGCTGGGATCTCTCTCCCTTCACACCAAAACCTGACTGCTGGGATCTCTCTCCCTTCACACCAAACCCTGACTGCTGGGATCTCTCTCCCCTCACACCCAACCCTGACTGCTGGGATCTCTCTCCCCTCACACCCAACCCTGACCGCTGGGATCTCTCTCCCCTCACACCCAACCCTGACTGCTGGGATCTCTCTCCCTTCACACCAAACCCTGACTGCTGGGATCTCTCTCCCCTCACACCCAACCCTGACTGCTGGGATCTCTCTCCCCTTACACCAAACCCTGACTGCTGGGATCTCTCTCCCTTCACACCAAACCCCGACTGCTGGGATCTCTCTCCCCTCACACCCAACCCTGACTGCTGGGATCTCTCTCCCCTCACACTCAACCCTGACTGCTGGGATCTCTCTCCTGTCACACCCAACCCTGACTGCTGGGATCTCTCTCCCCTTACACCAAACCCCGACTGCTGGGATCTCTCTCCCCTCATACCGAGGGAGCGGCTGCAGCCACGGCTGGAGCTGGTTCCACGTTTCAGCCCAGCTCTGTGTCCCATTTCCTCCTGTGAGAACCAGTGGCACAGTGACATTAACGGGGTGTGAAGGAATCTGCCCAGGAATAAACGTGTTATCTGAGTGTTTCTTATAAAATGAATGATTCACCCCCTCACTTCACTCCGAGGACACGCTTTGCTCCCTCAGGAAACACCTCTCAGGTGTGGGGCTGAGAAGCCCATGACGTTCCCACCACAGTGTGCTCTGCTCTGGAGCCAGGCTGGGAGAGCTGGGGGTGTTCACCTTGAGAAGGCTCCAGAGAGACCTCAGAGCCCCTTCCAGTGCCTGAAGAGGCTCCAAGAGAGCTGGAGAAAGACTTGGGACAAGGGCCTGGAGTGACAGGACAAGGGGGAATGGCTTCCCACTTCTAGAGAGCAGGGTGAGATGGGACATTGGGAAGGAATTCTCCCACCAGGGTGGGGAGGCCCTGGCACAGGTTTCCCAGAGCATCTGTGGCTGCCCCTGGATCCCTGGAAGTGTCCAAGGCCAGGTGGCACGGGGCTGTGAATGTGAAAAGTTTCCTTGCGCATGGCAGGCGGTTACACTGGGAAGTTTTAATGTCCTTTAGCGTCACTGTCACGCTCCCGTCCCGCCCGTGCCGTGCGCCCACCCGCCCGCTCACCACAAGTCGCCTCAGGGCAGGCGGGACGCGGCTCTCGCGAGAGCTCCGTGCACTGCTCTCGCGAAAGGCGCAAGGGGCGGGCAGCGGGCGGGGCGCCGCGGTGGCGGCTCGGCCGGTCCCTCACGGCCCGGCGGCGGCTGCTCGGCTGGGACCGTCATAGCCCTGCTGGGCACCGCCTGCTCCCCTCGGGGTCTTTCCTCCCGCCGTTCTCTCCCAGCTCTCCTAGCCCGCTGTTCGCAGGGCCTCTTCCCTTCCCGCAGCCCCCCACCTTCCCCCCCCCCCCCCCGATCCCTCAGTCCCCCCCGGCTCATTTCCTCTTCCCCCCTCAGGATACCCCTTCCCCTTACATCCCCCCGCACCCTCAGGGCTCCCCTGAGCGCCTTCCCCGCTGCCCCTGAAGCCCCCGCCCTCGGCCTCCCCCATGGTGGGATTCGGGGCGAACCGCCGGGGCGGCCGCCTGCCCTCGCTGGTGCTCGTGGCGCTGCTGGCGGTGATCGCCGTGCTCGCCTTCCATTGCTGGAACGCGGCGTCCCGCCAGGCCCTGCTGCGGGAGGAGCTGGCCGAGCTGCAGAGCCAGGCCCAGCGCACCGAGGTGGCGCGGGGCCGCCTGGAACGGCGGAACTCGGACCTCCTGGGCAAGGTGGACTCGCACAGGAAGCAACTGGAGCAGAAGGAGGCGGACTACAGCCACCTGAGCAGCCAACTGCAGGCCAGGGACGGCCAGGTGAAGAGGTGCGAGGATGGCAAGGTAAGGGGAGGGGGCGGCGGGGGGTCCCGGTACCCTGCGGGGAGGCTCAGTCCGGGTCACTGTTAGTCCTCGCCTGCCCAAGGTGTCCCCGCAGCCTCTGCAGCCCCGGAGTGAATCAAGGCCCCGAGGCGCAGGTTTGGTGCTGCTGGGACAGCTGCAGCGAACTCTGATTTCTGAAAACGTCCCCAGAAAGAGCTGAAGATGTCCAGTGTGTGTGTGTGTGAGTGAACAATGAAATCCCGAGAGATCGCTCGTTTCCAGGCGGCTGTTTCAAATTTACTTACTGTTTTTTAGCTTTCTGTCTCTGCTGAGAATATCTGATCTTTTGTGATCATTCAAGAAACCAGACACAATCGTAAAACTACAGTTTCGAGGGAAATGAAACCAGTGTGGTGTTCAGTAGCA
This sequence comes from Corvus moneduloides, assembly GCF_009650955.1. NCBI lineage: Eukaryota > Metazoa > Chordata > Aves > Passeriformes > Corvidae > Corvus > Corvus moneduloides. Next base: position 12,577,027 of record NC_045488.1, on the reverse strand, counting down.
CCCTGAGCTTGCCTCTTGGAATGCCTGGTACAGCACACTGATTTTTATGCTGCCAGCGTGTACTTGGGGAAAAAAAAAAAAAAACAAAGAACCCTGCTGCTGACTAACGTGTCATTTTCCTTGGCTTGGAGAAGCCAAGCTAATAGAAAATTCAGCTAGCCCTTTCAGTGGGGGTGGCCTGGGGATTTCTTTTGTTGTGGAAGATGAGTGAACGCCTCAGCTTTCACTGTTGTGCTTTCATAACCGTCCTGAACTGGGAAGTTCACGGGGCTCAGCACACAAGTCCTGCTCAGGGGGCGTGTGGGGTATATTTGCATGCAGGTCATCACTCTGCTCGTTGAACACTGTTCTCACAGTGGGATTTATGGAAATGTCACACTCTCCAGGGTAATTGCTGGCTAGGTTTGTTTTTCTGGTCCTTTCTTATCACACATTGGATGAGCAGCCTCAGAAAATGCATTTAGTTGTCACAGAAAAGGCTGAATATGTACATGTCCCATTCCAGAATTAGACTCCCTCAAACTGATTAAGTTTGTATGAAAGTTTCCTACTGAACCATTACAATTAAGCCCTTTGTGTGTTCAGCAAACATATTTTTAATTTTTATTTTTCCTTAGATTGCAGTAAAAAGTCCAGTTGGATATGACGTGGACTTCATGATCTTAAAGGTGTTTCCCAGCCTCAATGATTCAGTGATTCTAAAGCAGTTGGGGTTTAGCCAAGACACTTCCCCTTCTGTCTGCAAAAGGGCAGTCAGCTTGTCTGGTGTGTTAGTGTAACTGCCTGTGGGTGTAAAACTCTACTGGCAGGATTCAGGTAAGCTATCAGGCACAATTCATGAAGGGTTTCTTCCTGGAAGGGGTGGTCAGGCATTGGAACTGCCCAGGGAGCTGGTGGAGTCCCCACTCCTGGAGGTGTCCACGGAAGGCCTGGACACGGCACTCAGTGCTCTGGGCTGGGGACAGGGTGGGGATGGGGCACAAGTAGGACTCAGTGTTCAGGGGAGGCTTTTCCAGCCCCAGGGATTCTGTGATCCATTACTGGGCTGCATGGCAAGGTGTGCTTTTAATGCAATAAATTTGTATTTTTTTGGAAATCTGTGATGTGTTCTTGTAGGACACTGGGGGAGAAGATGTAGGTCTAAGCTGGGAGGTGCAGCACTGGTTACTGGAGCCAGGGCCCACTCGGATGCATGGGGTACAAACAGGTGCTGCTGGCTGCCCCTGCCTGCCCACCACTGTCGTGTTCCCAGAGATCTGCCTGGGGTTTGGATGCTCTGAGTGTGACACTGCACAGGGCAGAGCAGAAGGGCAGCGAGAGAAACGTGCCTAGTAAACATCCCAAATTAAATTTAGTGTTAATTGCCTGCAGTGTGTGCTGTGTGTCTTCCTTCTTTGTTCCAGAAGCTGCCAGTTAAGGCCGTGAGAGCTTGTAGCTTTTTAACATCCTCTTTCAAAATGTTCAGAGTGCCCGAAGAGTCCAGAATAGCAGGATTTTATCAAAAACCAGTAGCTGGCCATTTTTCCTCCCATGTGAGCCACTGTCTTTTCTCAGTGGCAACAGTGTTTATTTTTTTTCTAAAACCTTTTAAGTGACTTTACTTAAGTGACTATTACCTCTCTGAGAGTAGAGAATAAAGCTTTGTTTTAGAGAATGAAAGTCTGTCATAAGGAAACAGTAGTAAATATAAAGTGTCTGACCAAAAAAGGCTTGAGTGATAATTTTTTTCCTCTCAAAATAGAATTTGGCAAGTCTGTCTGACCAAACTGCTCGTAACCTGTGATCTTAGTCCATTTGTGAAATGCAGGAGCTGAAATAAAACCCCAACATTGGTATCAAGTGATCACAACAAATTCAGGCTCGTTTTAAGGAAAACTCATTTGAAGATTCTGCTCTGGTGCTTCTCAGTGTCAGTTCTGCTTTGTGCTCCTTTGTCCTCAGCTGAGGTCCTTTGCCTTGTGGTTGCATAAATCAAGTGCCTTTCCCAGTGCTGAGGCAGCTCCAGTCTCTGCAGCAGTTTCCTCTTGGCTCAGGGATCTCTGGAGTCAAGGCCACACCCTTGGCTCTCCCCTCTGTCCCCTGCTCCTGGAACGAGCCTGTCACACTGCACCACGGTGGTGTTTGCTCTTGAGAGCAAATATGGGAGTGTGACCCAGTGTCTTGTGTTTAAAAAGAAACAGCAAAGCATGAATTCTTGGGAATTCTTCTCTCTTGTGGTGAGCTCCTGAGGGTCTGTTGGACCTTGGAACAAACAAGGAGGTCTCTTTTGGAGCTCCCTGTGAGAGGCAAACAGGGGTAATGCCTACCCTGGAATTTGGGCAGGTGCTGCATGCACAGGTAGCATCAGCTTCCTCAGTATTTCACGGGGTTTTTGCAGCATGCCATTAGGTTTTGGGGTTTTTCCATTGCTTTGCATATCCATTTGCAATAAGCGCAATAAAATGTGTGACTGGCAGGAATCTGTGGTGGAGAGCTTCCAGGTGGCAGGCGCCCAGTGTGCAGGGAGCACCTCTCATTCCATACCTGCTGCTGGCCATGCTGGGTGTGGAACACAGCCCTGCCCAGAAATGCTTGGGATGAAGCTGTTAAGTCAAACATCCCCAGGAGCAGCTAGGTCTGTTCTTTGTTGCCAAAACTTGGTAACTCCCCAGTTTGCAAAGCTGTAGCTTGACAGCAGCAATGTGGAGTTGTTACATGGCAAGACTCACAACTCAGATAGCACTGGAGGGTTGCCACATGTCCATGCACAGGATTTCTGGTGGTTTTTCCTGTGCAGGGCTCATTGGGCTACAGAGGGTTTATTTTCTCCATCCCAAGTGCTTGGAAAGGCCCTGAGGAGCCCCTGAGAGCTCAGCAATGCAAACAGGTCTAGACCAGAGGAGGACGTGGCCTAGGAAGAACTGGACCTGCGCCATGGCTCGTGAAGTGTGGGTTTTGCATGTGTAGGTGGAACAGATCCCATGAATCATAAAAAAGCTTCTTCCCTTTCTATCCTTCAGATGAGGGACATTTGCTGTCAGCTGAGCTGGTTTGGATATAAATTCTGTCACTTCTCTGAAACTCGAAATCATCAAAAGGAAAGCTTGCGTGATAAAAGTGCTGCGTGTTCCTATGCAGCTCCTGCTCACAGACAGCAGCCCTCCTCCAGCCAGGCACATGGTTATGGGATGAGCAGGAGCCAGTGGGAAGGGTTTGTGTGTGAGGAATTCTCATAGAGGAGGGTCTGAAAACAGACCCTGATACTTCCCAGGATCTCCTTTGTTTGTAGGTTTATTGGGTTCTGGGAAACAACTGCATTAGAATGGAAGACAGGAAAATGTGGTTATTGCCTGTGGTTTTGCAAAATAGGGGGAGATACTTGTTCATTAACACAACAAATTAATGTGTGTACCTGCTCTCCTGTCCCAGGTCGTTGGAGGAGGAGCTGGCATGGTGGGTGCCAAGTGGATGGGAGAGGCTTGGTGGTGATTTGTGTTTTCTGCTTCCTTGTGTGTCCCCACTGCAGGGCCAGTTGTGCTTTTGAAGTGAAGCTCTGCAAGTCCTACCCGGGCTGTCACTGATGGGATGTTGCTTTGTGCATCCTGTAAGGGGGCCTTGAATGCCTCGGTGGGCAGAGCATGAGGCAAACGTGGCTTTGACATGCCAGGAGGCTCCTTGAGTGTCCCTGTGGGGAGTAATTTTGTCCCTGTTTCTGAGCACTGTGGTCAGAGGGCTCAGGTTACCTAAAGATCACATTCTTGGTGGAATTAATAAATGCTGACAGATTAACTGTGGAGCTGGACTTTTCAGTTATGTTCCAGGATTTGGAGGAAATATGCTCAAGGCCGTTTTGTTTATTTTACTGGGTTTTTTTTGCTCTGTCCCTAATTTTTCAGTTCTGCTTGCTTTCTTTTTTTTGGGAAAAGCCTTGTGAAGCAGTGCTGTGTCCTGCCATAGTGGGGGCCATAGTGGTGCCTCTCCAGGCCCTAGAACCCTCTTGACTTCTGTTTTGGGCATGGGTCAGGATTTGCCTGTACTCCTGCATGCCCTGCTCCAGGGATCAACCAGGATCCTGCAGTGCTCTGCTGCCAGGGATAGCCAGGATCCTGCTGGCTGGCACAAAAACTCTGCTGCCCAAGGAACCTCTGTTGTGTGCCAGGAGCTGTCGGATGTGTGCCCTGTGTACACTGTGTGCTGCAGAAAAGCACCATCCCTGCAGTTCCTGCATGGCTGGAGTCTGTAGTCAGGAATGCCTGATCGTATCCATATGGGACAAATGGATCAGCCCAGTCAGAGTGCCTCTTGTAACAACAAAAACACAATGGGAAATATATTTAAAGAATGAATAATTTGATAGAAGGGAAGGCACGGGTAGGAGGAGGAAGTCCTAGAGGCAGGGCAGATGTGTTTTGGGTTTTTTTGACAGGAAATGGAGGTGACTGATGTAGACACTTCAGGGACTTGGGGGGGAACTGAAACAGCCGCTGTGTCCAGGCATGTCCCCGTGTATGTCCCAGCACGTCCTGGCCAAGTGGCTGTGCTGGCACTGCAGTGTGCTGTTCCCAGAGGTGATGCTGACCTTGTCATCTACACGTGACAGCCCTGCTCAGCACCTTCCTGCAGGTGCCCTTTGTACTACCATGAAACTGCAAGAAAAAACAGCACCTGAGGTGCCTGGGGGCAGGGTGAAGATTTTTACCCCGTTTCTTAGAATATTCCACACGTGAATCTTCTCTTTGTTCCTGCTGGTTTTTGTCTTTATGTAATTACAGAACAAAGCATCTTTACTTCAGGACTTTGTGTACATGCACGTCTTACTTATTGTAACTATTTCTTTCCTTACTAAAAATGCCAAAAGCTGTTGTAGTTTACTGATGTGAGATTCCCTCTCAAAATAAAATGTGTGTTAGGATGTTAGATAGCAACACATAAAAGATTTATTTAAATGTAACTATTCTATTATATCATATACCTTAGGTAACAGTTGGTTTTGCTGTGGATGCTGTGTTTATTTTTATCCACCTGTGCTTAACATTGGCTGTTTACAGTCCCTCTTGCAGTATCCTGATGCAGCATGTTTATTTTAGTCCAGGCAATCTACTTTTTTGATCTAACTATGTTCTGGAATTAAAATTGAAGCCACTGCTAGCAAAGCCTGAACACAGTGTTTAGTTTGGTGATGTCATTTACAGATCACTAAATACACATTTCTTAGATTTACAGGAACTTTGTGCACATCACTCCGATAATCCTGTCCATAAGTTGGCTTTACAAAGCAAACAGACACACCTGAGTCTTCACAGCCCAAACCATCCCTCCCCAGCCTGCTGGTCACCTGTATTTATCCAACTTTTTCTTCCTTCCAGATGAAGCTGCAAAACAACATCTCCTATCAGATGGCAGACATACATCGGCTAAAGGGTAAGGGATTCATGGCCAAACTTATTTGGCAGGCTGAAGTTGTGCATTTTAACTGCCCAGGTGCTGCAGAATGCAGTTTAAATGAAGGATCTGGTGATGCTGGAACATCTCACAATGTGAAATCTCATTGTATTTGTTACCTGGTGTGGGTAAGTGCAGAGTTGGCTCTCACTTACTTTGCTGCAGAAAGAACATGTATTCTGGCACTGCTGAGTTACAAGACAGTAGAATCATTTTCATGGGCAAATACACAGTTTAGTAGAGTCCGATCAGAAACACTGTGATGGTTATGCTGGGTTAGAAAAGGTCCAGGAAACATCTCTGAAGTTCTGTACAGACATGATCATAATGCCTGTGGTGTTGCTGTATTCAGGGTACTTCAGAGTGAGCCGGAACGTGCTCGGATGTGAACATGCCTGCATACAACACACACGGTTTCTGCCTGTATCCATGTAGCTGCAGCTTAAAGTAGTAGGGAGCTTCATTATTTGTAGGCTGAAGAACAGGGAGAACTAGAGCGGCTGTGAAGACGGAAAATCCATGTTGGCTTTATGGATAGCAGGAAGGTGCCTCCTTTTGTACACTTACTGCAGACAAACAGTGTTTGAGCATCCTGCCTGGAGTAACCTGGCAGCGCTTCCATGTTACTCAGAGTGACAGAATCTTTCAGGAAATTATGGAGATTTCCAACAGATATGTGAAAAAGCATTGTGCAAGGCTTCTGAATGCAAAGGTACAGAAACATTTAGGGGGATTGGCATAGCATCAGAAGAATTTGTCTCTAATTCATGCTGCCATCTGGCATACATGAGTAAAGTGGCATCTTCTTCAAATTGGTTTAAGAATCTTTAAAGTATGCCTGGACATGAAACTTGAGCAATTTGATACTTCTTTAGCAATATTGGAAATTGTATCTCCCATGGGGCATTTTTTGTTTTCTTTCTGTATTCATGTTGATTTTTGCTTTTTTGGCCTAGAACAACTGGCAGAGTTACGGCAGGAATTCATCCGCCAGGAGGATCAGCTGCATGAGTACAAGAAGAACAACACGTACCTGACAAGGAGGCTGGAATATGACAGGTATGTCCTCAGGAGTGTTGGTAACTGCAGGTTGGTGCGTGTGATGGGGACCTGTATTTACTAAACAGTGCTAATTAATCTCATGTCTGCTAATCCTCAAACATGAGTGTGCTCACTTGGCAATGCACCTGAGCTGACTGTTTGACTTTCAAGTTCTTTGTGGTGTTGTAGTCCTTCTCCCAACATGAGATAGGAGCTAAGGAAAATCTTGACTTAGTGGAATTGTTCTGCATTTTTAAGTCAGTGTATTTTTTATAACATGGAGGTTTAGTTCACTGACACGTGAAAGTTTAAAGGACACAATCCTGTGTCACCAGCGTTGTTAATTGCTGCCTTTCTAGTAGTGTAATTTCATTTGTTTCTACTGAAGCTGAAAGCACCTTGTGTAGATTGAAATTTTAAGTTGACTTCAGCCTTTTAAGTTGATGACAGAGAAACGGGGAGAACAAATACTCCTGGAGCTTTGAGGAGTGAGGAGGACTTAACACTTGATAAAGTGTTTGAAACTTTTACACACACAAAGTGTTTCTGTGCTGTGTTGAGCATTTGTGGGACATGGGACGTTTGGTGATTGGGCTGATGTCATGGCATGTTGAGGAAGTTGGGACACCTGGCTGTGTATTCAGATCATGTTATTTGAGTTGGGAGCAGTAACTGATAGCGGCAGTTGTGCACCTTCTCCGTTGACAGCCAGGGGAGACACGTTGCCTTCCCAGTGGAATTAATATTTGCAGACAGATTAACTCTGGACATTGACCTTTTGGTTGCATTCCAGCTTCTGGAGGAAGTATATTCAAGGCTGTTCTCTTTATTTTACTGTTTTTTCTGCTCTGTGCCTATTTTTTCCGGTTCTGCTTTCCTTCTGTATTCAGTCCATTCCCACTCCACATACATGCCAGGACCAGGCTTTTTGGGCAGACTACTCTAGTTGTATCTCAGGTTTGGCTTTTTGTGCCACTTCATATTTTTTCCCTTACTTTATTTGTGGGAGAGCAGATCCAACAAATGAAGTGTAACTAATGGTGTGTTTCTCCTCAAGCCTGCAGTGTGGGCAGCAGATCAAGGAAATGAGACTGCAGCATGAAGAGAGCATCAAGAAATTAATGGACCAAATTGCACGGGAACAAAAGGTAATGCCAAGAAAGTGTGTGTTGAATGAGAAGAGCCCAAAGCTTGCTGTTTGCTTCAGAGATGTGGAGGGCTGGGACATTTCTTCCCTAACTTTGTGTTCAGTATCCCCCTGATACACCTAAGTGGGTGTTAAGGTAAGAAATCTGCCTATTGTCTCACCCGGTGGACCGAGCTCCAAGCTGAGGCCAAATTCTTTGTTCTGCTCCAGCCTTCCTCCATGATGTCATTGCTGAGGATTTCAGTTCTTGTCTGTAACATGGATATTGCTGTTCAGCTCTCCAGGGTGGGATCTGTGTTGTCAGAGCCTTACACAGGTTATTGCAGAGGGAGCCTGAGCTCTGCCGAGGCCTCGAGGTGCTAATGTGATGCAAATTGTGATGGTATTGGAATGGTATCAAGAGTGTGATTGCATGAAACAGGCTTCCAGTAGAATTTGGGCCTCTTTGCTGCAAACAGATGCTTAAAATTTTGTTTCTTTACTTTATCTATAAACATCTCAAATAATAGGGCAGACTGAGAGCAAGTTTGTCACATCTTCTCTTACAGTCTAGAATTGTTTCAAGGCTCTGACCTGAGGCTTAAGGTTGATGTTACCTTAACCTGTTTGTGTTGTACTTAACACCTGTGTATGGCAGTAGAAATGTCCTGCAGCTGTGCTGTATTGAACATTTTCTGTCCGGTTGTGTTTCCAGAGCCCCAGGGTCCAGCTTCGTGCATAGAGGGCTCTGCTCTTTGCTTTGGTGATCATTGAATTCATAAATGCAATTTTGCTTACCCAAAGTAATCTTGAATTTGAGGGCGTTTGTTTTGTAATTTCCAGGGAAGTGTTTAATGTTGTCTTGTTATTTGTTCTAACAGGCCACACAAAAACTTCAGTCCAGTAAAGACACTGCAGTCAGTCCCAGCAATGGTGACCAGGCAATACCTGAGACTGCTGCAGAGGTGGAAGATAAAGACACAGTGAAGAATGAGGACCCTTCAGAACATGTTGCAAATGGAAAAGGTATTTCCTTTTTTGGGCTTTTCTGATAGAGAATGGGCCAGCTGTGTTGCATCCTTTGCCAGCCTCCAGACTGTGCATTTCTCTGAAGTAGAAGAAGGAATTGTTTGGCTCGGATAACTTGATTAGCTGCAGTGATTGTTCTAAGTTTGAGCCTTCCACAAGAGGGAAATTTACTGTTCAGGCTGAAGGGTTAGTAAGGCAGAATATCCTTTTCTTGTCTTGCAGAGAAAATCAAACCCGGAGGAGACGCAGGCATGCCTGAAATAGAAGATAATGACCCTGCTAAAGCTGAAGATACTCCCACTGGTTAGGAGAAATACTCTTCATTCTTTCACATTTGGGTCTTGGTGATGTAGATGTTGTGTGTGAACACCATGTGGTTTATAGTGAGTGCAGACTTTTAAAATCTCTCCGTGGTAATAAAATTCAAGTGGGGTGTAAAATCAGACCATTTCTACTGTGCCTTAGAGGTTTGAATTCCCAAAATGGAATGGTTTGGATAATGCCCCTCCTGAAATCTTGTCTTTTATATTTTCATTAAGGAAACTATAAAAAACCAGAAATTTACAGGACTGTTAGAGCAAGACCAGGTAAATAGTGTGTTTGTTTCATGTTAATGCTTTTGTCCCTGTGACTTTTTTTTTTAGCTTTAAAGAAGCCGCTTATTTCAGCTCCTAAAAGTGAAGGTCATCAGTCTGTTATGAATCTTCCAACTGAGCAGCCCCATGCTCCAAACCTGGCACCAGGTAAAATTCCTGTTAGCAGGTGACGAGGCAATATTTTGGTTACAAGAAGAAAACCAAGGATAAATTTCTGCAGGATCCAAGGTTGTGTTCTTACCTGGCTGAGGCACTTGGGCTGCTGTTGTATGATCTCTTCTTGTACCCTCCACACCAATAATTTCTGAGCCTTTTGACCAATCGCAGCTAAATTTGAGTTAGAAATTTCAAGGATAAGTGCTTCAGGATTCCTCCAGTGGACAGAGTAACTGAAATGAGTGTTGCTCCTTAGAGTACTAATTAGGGCTGCACCACCCCCTCAGGAGTTGGTTGTTGATCTCTTGGTAGCCACAGTCAGATGTTCCTGTTGCCTGCTCAGTGTCCTCCTGTCCCTGGAAACAGCTTACTTGAGGGTCACGTGGGAAAGGTTTAGGATGTGAGAACTTAAAAGTCCTGCAGTGAAAGGGTTTGGAAGAATTGCAGTTAGAAAAGAGACAAACCCAAAGAAAATAAACTCAATGCTTGCAGATCAAGTCACTTTAATGCCAGAGAAATATCAGGTTATACCTGCACTGCAGGTGGCTTGTTCCAATCCTGTCCTGCTAAAATTCTGAGTATAACTTCACATTTTAATGTTGTAGGTTTGCCCAGTGACAGTGATGGAAATGCCGACATTGCCAAGCAGATCCCTCCAAATCCTCTCCAGCACTTGAATTTTGAAGAAAATGTGGAAACCCAGAAAGACCACAAAATTGAGCCAGACCAGATAAAAATCCCAAAGAGCCGAGTTAGTGACTTGCAGAAGATTAAGCAAAGTAAGTTGGCCAATGTCACACACTTCAATATATTAAAAAAATCCATTCATTTTTTATCTGTGTAAGTGCCTGTCTGGAAAATAGAGACCATTGCAGCTGGTGGCTTTGGAGAGGGAGCCTGAGAATGACTATAATGTGTTCCTGGGTAAAAGATATGCTTTAATGTGTTATTTTCCACATGTATATTCAGTTATTTTAAAAAATTACTTCCTTGTCAGAATTTAAGACGCTTTTGGAAATTACTGCACAGTTAAATTGGTTAAGCCAGAACTTTGATACATGCAGGATACTGAGTTACTTTATTGCTTGACTTCAATACACTTTTTGGACAATATTGTAAGAATTCAGCCAAAACTGAGAAAACTTTGGTTGTTTTAATATCACTCGTGGAACTGTGTGATGGAGCAGGGACAAGCATATTACAAATTGTCACGGAAACTGGGCAGGCCTGGCTTCCACTCTGTGTACCCTGAGGTGTGCAAGGCTCATTATTTTATCAAAGGAGCTTCTGGAAGAAACTTCTGGAGTGAGAAGGCTTCTCATTTCAGTTGTTAGTTTTTTTAATGGTTCAGTTGTTGGGTTTGTTAATGCATTGTCTCTCTTCCCTGGTCACGGATTAAATGATGGGGGCATAGTTGTGTAGGCAGAAGCTGGGAAAGAAATGTCTGCATTGTAGGCTGTGAGGGGGTACCTGAGAGTCAGGAATTGGCCCCAATTATTCTGTTCTCTTTGCTTCTTCATATTTGGAATAACTCCTATTGTATGTTTTAATGGTGCAATGAGGGAGAGACTTTATCACGAAAGGAATAGCTAATCCAGGTTTGTGTAAGGTTTCTGTCCTGATGGTCAGGACAGATGTTCAGAAAGGTCCGTTGGTGACAAACTCACCCCTGGTATGGAGGAGCCCAGCTCTGGCCCAGCTCTGCAGCTCCCACCATGGGCAAGTGCCTGGCTGGGTGTTGGCAACTGAGGGCTTTGAAGCAGAGGGTGCAGAGTGGAACTGTTCAGCCTGGAGGAGAGACGAGTCTGGGGAGACCTTAGAGTCCCTAAAGGAACTCCAAGAGAGCTGGAGAGGGACTTGGGACAAGGGCCTGGAGTGACAGGACAAGGGGGAATGGCTTCCCACTGCCAGAGGGCAGGGATAGATGGGATATGGGGAAGGAATTGTTCCCTGTGAGGGTGGGGAGGCCCTGGCACACGGTGCCCAGAGCAGCTGTGGCTGCCCCTGGATCCCTGGAAGTGTCCAAGGCCAGGTTGGACGGGGCTTGGAGCAGGCTGGGACAGTGGAAGGTGTCCCTGCCCTGGCTGGGGCTGGGACAGGATGGGCTCGCCAGACTGTCTGTGGTCCCTGAGCTCAGTCTGTAGCCTGTGTGGGCCTGCTGCATTTCCTTAGATCTCTTCATCATACTTTACCCTTTCCTTCTGTCAACTTCAATTCATTCAGTGCTTGTTTGTCACAGTATCTCTGGCTATCCACAGGCTGTTTTTGCTGGAAGTTGGGTACATGCCGTTGTCTTCCATGGCTCACTTTGGGTTTAACATGTGCAAATCCCACTGTCCTATCTGGGTTTTGTATATAATGCAGTGTCAAAAATACCAACAGTAGTAGCCAGGATCACTCAATAAGACATGAACAGGCAATGAATAATGTATGGGACTTTGGAGTTCTAAACTGATCGTGGGGTTTTTTCATGCTTGTTTTAAGAAAATACCTGAAACTGGTGTTCTGTACATTTGAGCTGCACTAGGTGTGATTCTGGTGCTTTCCCCCCCATACAGAGAAGCACCATGGTACTGCTTCTGTCCTGGTTTTTATACATGCATTGTTTTAGGAAATAATTTCACTTTTACATCTGTCCATTTTTAATCCTGATGTTGAAATCATTCTCCAGGTTTACTTCTCCATTAGTTGCTTGCACTGGGAATCACCACCTGCCCCAGCAGCCTTGGTGCCCAGTGTGTAAGGATTGTATCACACTTTAATCCCAGTTTTTTCATTTATACACAACCTTCCAGGCCAGTGACCTCTGCAGACTCAGAGCTGCTTCCCTCAAGGACTGGGCTGGAAGAGGTCTCCCTGTATCCCATTAAACACCAGCTCTGAGCTGACATCACACCAGTAATCTCTCACTGTGTGCCTGGGTGATGGTCTGCTCATTCCATATATCCAGCTAATTCCTGTTTTTCTTGTGCATTGTTTCAGGATATGAAACCATTCTTAATTTTTTGTTGGGAGATGAAAATACTGGATTTGGGACATTTTGAAAACTGTTAAAACTTAATAGGAAAGCAGAGTGTAAAGCCAGCTGGATGAGTTTCCAAGCTGAGAGGCAAGGGCAGGCCTGTGCTGGGCTCCCTCCTGTGCCAGCAGGGCACCCTCTGCAGGCAGTGCCAGGCACCAGGACAGCGTTGGATTACTCCAGGGTGTGCCAGGGTGTGCAAAATGCCAGGCCTCAGGAAAAGTGGATACTAACCCTTCCACTGAGTGAGTGCTCTTGTGCTTTTAGAGAAATCTTGTGTTGGTGCCTGTGGGCAATCCAAGGTGGAGCTGTTTGGGTGCTCACTCCAGCCCTTGCCGGTGGAGAGAGGAGTGTGGGACAGTCAGGCGTCACGAGGTCAAGTGCTGGGTGACAGAGCACATCATTCCTGCATGGAGGTGCTCCACGAGCCTCCTTCAACCCCCGCCCAAGCCCTCTCCCTTCTCCCCCCTTTCTCTCCAGCTGGAACTACCACAGACCCCGACTGCCTCCACCTGCGATCTGCTCTAATGTAGGATCTTCCTGTTTCTTTCCTCTCTGCTGCTGACTCACTCCTTTCCTACTCCACAGGCCGGTTCTTTGATGAGAATGAATCCCCTGTGGACCCGCAGCAGGGTTCTAAACTGGCAGATTATAATGGGGATGATGGGAACGTGGGTGAGTATGAGGCAGACAAACAGGCCGAGCTGGCTTACAATGAGGAAGAGGATGGTGATGGTGGAGAAGAAGACGTCCAAGGTGAGCTTGGGCCTTACCTCCATCCCATTGTGATAAATCCATGCTGAGTTACTTGTTGAATTTGTGTAAAGCCTTGCTGGTTTAGCTGATGACAAATTGCTCAGACAGAACAAACAAGCTTGAAATTTGGTCTCACTCTCTGTGGGACAGCAACAATGCAACAGCCTTGAGTGAGAGGGTTTTGGCACCTCACTGCAGTTGTGTATGGTTCCTGCTAGGAAAAGCAAGACTCTAAATTCTAAACATGGTTTTACCCAAACCCCCAGCTCTGGCCCCTTGCTGGGAGGGCTTTGGGCCTTGACATTCCTAAATTGTCAAATAGAGGAATGTAGTGGTTTGACTCCTGCTCTTGTCACACCTGCCTGGAGCTGGTGTGCAGTGAGGCCTCAGGTGGTGATTCCAGGTGTAACTTTTGTGCATTATACACAGATTCAACAGGCTTGTGGTGTTCCTGCTAACCCACCTCAGAGCTCCTGATCCAGTGCTGCCTAACACCTGTGTGTGCATGGCCATTCCCTGTCCTGCATGTAGCTCCCTCGCTTGCCTCTGCCTGCCTTGTCTGCCTTCTCCATCCAGCTGTTGGGGATATTTGTGACAGGCCTGCATGTCAGTAGGGCGAGAATGTTGTGTAAACATAGAGAATATTTCCAGTTAAATGAAAGCGTAAAATAAAGAGGGGAAAAAAAAAATAGGAAATGGGACAAAAATCCTACAGGTTCCCTGATTTTGACCCTCATACTGAGTTATATAAATTAATAAGCTTTTAGCTGGAAGTTTTTCAGGCACCGTATTTAACTGGCATCTAAGCGAAATGAATCGGCAAAGCCAGTAAAAAGCAGCTGATTGTGTGAACACGCAGCTAAGTGCAGTGTCAGCAGGCTGGGCTGGGCTGGGAGTTTGAAACTCATGCACAAGTGAAAGAATAGGATGGACCAGAACCTGTAGCAATTAATTAACTTACTAACGAACTGCAGTGCCTGCTGTTCCAGCTGCAGCCTGTTCTGTGCCCCTCGTGCTCAGAACTCAGAGGGGGTTTGTGTGTCACACCTGGCCTTCTGGCGGGTGGTCCCTGGGCTGGCAGCTGCTCATCCAGGCTGGCAGCTGCACAAAGGCACAGGGGGATGCAGAGCAGCCTGGTCCAGTAGCAAGTGTCCCTGCCCATGGCAGGGAGTGGAATGAGATAGGCTTTAAGGTCCCTTCCCACCCAAACCATCCTGGGATTCTGTGATTGACAGCGTTTCTGTCCGTGCTGGGGCCATGGGAGCCATGCTCCTAATGGTGCTGGGCTGTTGTGGACAGAGAGTGCAGGGTGTCCTGTGTGTCCCTGAGCCCTGCAAGCCCTGGCAGTCCTGTGGGTGGGGGTTTCATAGTTCAGTTCCATTCTCCTCAGTCAGCAGTGGGTCCTGCCCAGCTCCTCGCTGCAGTAGTTCCGTACCAGAATTCCGTAATTCAGGATGCAGCTCTGGAGGTTGTAACTGGGGTTGAGTCTATGCTGACTGGTGCCATCTGCCTGGGTTAGCCTGGGTGCTCTGGACTACCTTTTCTGTGAAGAAATGTTCCCAGTATCCAATGTGACCCTCCCCTGACACAGCTTGAGGCCGTTTCCTCTTGTCCTGTCCCTTGTCCCTGGGAGCAGAGCCAGACCCCCACCTGGCTGCCCCTGTCAGGTGGCTCTAGGTGGCTGCCACACGGTGCAGGGATGAAGCACCCTGACTCTGTCCCCATGCCACACAGCTCTTGTTGCCCCTTGGAGCTCTGTGCTGCTTCGTCAGCATGAGTACCTGGCTGTGGGGGCCTTCACAGGGGAGCTGATGGCTCAGGCAGCAGCTGTGCCATGAAGTTACAGTGACATGGGCAGCATTCCCCAATGCCACTTGGGAAAGGGTGGGCGTGATACAGATATAAGTGGTGGAAAAAATGTTAAACCACAGAGATTGGGCTTGTGTAACTTGCACTGTGAGTGGTGGTTGAAAAAACAGAGCTCTGATTGACAGTGACCCCATAAAACCATTTCCCATCCAGGTGGGGTCCCTGCAAGGTCCCTGCTCTGGTGGCTCGGAATTTGGACTTGGGGAAGATCCTTTTCCTGATGAACCCCTCTGTGTCTGTATAGACAAACTGGATTAAGAGCTGGTGGTAAAGGTTAAAGGGTGACTTCTGGAAGCTTCTTCCTGAGGGATGGTCTGAGCAGAGTGTGTTACTACCTCAGACCACATTTCCCAAGCTTTGTTCTGGTTTTCCTTAATAGCTTATTGTGTTGGCTTGAGCTGTGATTTAAGTGTGGCCAGTGGTGCTTCCAGGGTCAGTATTCCAGAAAAAGTGGCTGTTTCAGGCTTCATATTCATTTGTCTGCAGGGCAGGAGAGGGCAGAACTGGGGGGTTGGAGGGAGGGTGGTTGTAATTGTTTAGGGAGGGGAAAAAAAACAAGAGAGAATTTCTGCCTAAAAGCTGTCAGGAAAACATCACCCAGGTCTGCATCAGGCTGAACAGAGCCTGTGGCATGTGCCACAAAGCCACTGGAGTCCACATGGTTTCTGTTGCCTCTAGGAATGTGCAGGCTTAGGTTGAAATTATTCAGGGAAAATACCCAATATGGGGGATGTTTCTTGGGGCAGGGCAGCACCCAGCCTGGTTCCTTTGCTCAGGCACCTGCAGAAGGGCAAGGGGATGTTTGAAGGTGGCAGCTTATAAAATGTCTGTTAATAAACTCCAGGATGTCCTGGTGCTGTGGTGGTGTTTTCTTATGGAACAAACCTGTGTCATGCAAGCGAACTCCAGCCTTTTGCTGCTGGAGCAGCCCTCAGGTCCCTGCCTGGCTCCTGGGGTGCTGGGGTGAAGGTGTGGAGAGCTGCAGGCAGCTCGGCAGCCGGCGGAAGATGAATTAACTCAACTTGGATTTCCTTTGCTGTGAACAAGAGTCTTTCCTAATATAAAGGATTAGCACTGAGGTGCAGGAGAAGCTTATTCGTTGGAACAAATGGAAGTTTTAGGGTTTTTTCACTTTTTGAGGGAAGGAGGCCCTTGGTCTGGAAGGGGTCCCAGTGCTAGTCCCTGAGGTTCCCAGCCTCTGTGAAGCCTCACAGTGTCAACTCTGGGAATGGGACTGTCTGCAGGAGTTGGGTTTTAGTGGGGGAGTTTGAAAGCTTGATAGGCAGTCTCAAAGCCCAGCAGCTGGTGTGACTGTGTTGCAGTGTCTGAAGTCAGGCAGTCTGTGATGTGGGGCTGCCCTGCAGCCAGAGATCCCCACCTGGAGCACTGACCGCTGGGCTGGAAGCACAGCCACACATCCTGTGCCTGCTGACTCTGTCCCATCACCAGCCCCGGCCAGCTTGGTGCTGTGCCCTTTAGCAGCATGTCCTGGGAAACTGTACTTTGATATTTTTTCAGTGATACCACATCAGATCAGATCTGAGAATTTTGATTGTAATCTTAATTACAATCTGTTATTGCAGATGATGAGGAGCGAGACCTGCAGAACGACCTGGGGGACTACAGCAAGTCCCGCCTCAGTGACGGGGTCCTGTAGGCCCCGGTCACAGACAGCTCAACCCAGCAACTTGAGGTGCTGCAAAACTGAACCTGTTTTACTCCAGTGTTTCCTGCTTCCAAGGAAGCTGAGGATCAAGTGCCGAGTGTGCTCAGCAGCAGGTGAAGAGGACCCGCTCTGTACATATGTACATATTTGTACTATTGTAGGTTGTATTAAACCCACATCTTTGCTGTTATATGGAGCTGGTTACTCAGCCTGGTCCTTATCTGAAATAATCTCCACCCTTAAACCCAGTCTCTAAACACAGGCTGAACTGTTTCTGCCATTTAGAACACTTGAAACCTGGAGAACTTGTACAGTTTGTACCTGATGTAACAAAGCTGCTGTGGAAGCCATGTACAGCCAAGGACTCCTTTTCTACAGTCCCACCTGTGTGGCAGAACTGCTGCTCCCAAGTGCTGGGGTTTGTACAGCAGGTGAGAATGGAACGTCAGAGGGACTGGGAACTGAATGGTTCAATAACTGCTCCTTCCTCCTGCAACCCAGCACCACATCCCATTGAACTCCTGTACAGTGACCACATCTTGTAGCTAGAGCTGGAAATCTATAGTAGGACTTGAGTAATTTGATACATCCCAAAAAAGTTGTGCAACTAATAGCTTGATTTAAAAGGTGATACAAATAATTCGCAGCTTGTAGGAAATCTTCGTGTTAAAGAGAGTAAGTGTGTCAGTAAGAGGCACATCTCCAGCAGCTGTGTCCCTCGATGGAAGGACCAGCCCATACCCAGCTAAACATGCTGTAGGTGCTGGTGTGCTGTCCCAGAGCGTCCATCCCAGGTCCAGCCACTCTAGTTAATTTCCAGTTTGATCCCTTGACCTGAACACCCACCACATTCCATGGTTTGGTTTTCTCCATCAGATCTGTAAGTCAGACCCTTTTCTGTATTCTGTGTTCAAGCACTTCCAGAATTGATGGAGATGATTCCGCTTTTCTGCAGTGGTGGGAACGAAGGAGATTGTCCTCCCTGCTCCCCCAAGGGCTCCTGTGGACACAGGCTGTAAGCCCTGATGAGGGTGATTGAACTCATCCCTGTGCTCAGGTGCTGGGCTGAAGTAATGGGTCAGGTTTGCTCCTTGCCAGCTCAGTGAAGCTCTTAAATAAAGTTCAGTGCTTGTACAATTATGTTACGGGGTTTTAAGACAATTTATTACTACTTCAAGTGTCAATGGCAAAAAAAAAAATTCCTCCCAGTTTCTGCATTTAAAAAGTGGAACTCCAGCTCAGCGCTGTGTCCTGGTTCCAGCTGAACCCCATGTTCTCCAAAGCAGTGCAGCATCACACAGCACAGCTTGGGGAGACCCCTAAATTAAAGAGCTTCTCTGCCTTTTCTTTTTCTTTGTATTCTATGTATTCTCTTTTTTTCCTCTTTCTGTCAGAGTGATTACTCTGCTTCGCCCTAGTGAGGCCACAGCTGGAGTATTGTGTTCAATTCTGGGCTCCACAGCTTAGGAAAGACAGGGGGCTACTGGTGAGGGTCGAGGAGGCCACAAAGATGATGAGGGGTCTGGAGCATCTCTCTAATCAGGAGCTGCAGATTCATGGGCCCGCAGCTGTCCCTGCAGCCAGGCTGTGTGGCAGCACTTGGGCTCTGAGCACTGAGAATGACAAACCAGCTCGGGTTTGTTTTGAAAATGCTGTTCCAACATCCGTGTGCCGTTTGTGTGCAGCCGATTCCCGTTTCCATGGCAATGGCAGCACAGACAACGCTGACAGATCTCGAGCAGCTGCTTCCCTCAGCACCCAGCGACACTGGGAATCAAACTGGCTCTCACATTCTGGGGTCCACAGGAGAAATCCAACAAAGCCTCTTCCGACCATGGCCCAGCCCAGATTTTAACCAACATGCCCAGGTAGCTCCAGCAGCACACCCAGTCCTGCGTCTGAGGTTCTAGTTATAAATCCCATTGTATCCACGTGGCAATGCATTTAAAACAAGGAGCAGGGAGCTGAGATTCGGCTGCCAAGGCTGAGGGATGAGTTCAGGCAGTGTGAGAAATGCATGCACCTCCACCCAACAGCCAAAGAAACAACTCCAGTTATTCCAGCCAGTCCTAGCTGCCCAATTTTGGAGGTTTTCAGCAAACAGGCTCTGCCAAAGCTTTCCCAAAGTCACATGGATCCCAGAAAAACAAAGAATCACTGATGAACCCATTTTAATTTCAAAATGAGGAAAACCAAACTGATAGGCAAGATCTTGCCAAAAGGTGAAACCCAGTTCTGGATGAAACAAACCCCCACATTTTTCAGCATTTTAACAGCCATGAAGAGCTTTTGATACTTTGAAGTGACAAGAAACAGACACGAGATAATGGTTTGTGGATTTTATTAAATGTTATCATTTTACATTTTTATATATGCAAACACAGCAACAGTGGAAAATCCAAAGCCTGCAGGACAGAAGAGCTTGTGAGTGAGGGTTCTGCAGTAGAACATACAGAAAGTACAAAAGGTTTTCTTCTCTATAAATCTATTTACTGCCCCTGTTTACAGTTTGCAGACCAGAGAAAGCTGGATTGAACAATGCTGGTTCATGTGGTGGTTTTGGAGGTCCCGAGCTCTCAGCAGGACCCATTTCCGTGTGCACACATATCTCTGAAGAAATTCTCTATCTGAAAACTTTCTCCTTTATCCCTATTAAGAAGAATTTCCACGTGCCATAAATCTGTCAGCTGCAATCCCTGCTCCAGGAGATACACGGAGCTTTCAGTACCCTGTGACCCAAGTATGGAACTTCCAGTTGAAGTAACCTGGGACCCTTCCTTGAGGATACTGACCAAAATATTTGATAGGATCAAAAGTCTTGCTGTGACAAACTAGAAAATGTGAGATTGGCACTTTATAAGGAGAAGCAGTGTCCTGCTGTTCCAGCTGGCTCCAGGACTGAGGAGACCAGATTTCTGTAGTTTAAATAAAACAGGAAAACAAACCCACAAAACCAACCGGGGCCATCCCTCCCTATTTGTGAGAGTGCAGTGGAATTTTCAAGCCAGCCAGAAAAAGAGTAATGGTATTTATGCCTGAATTTCTTTATGCCAATATAGAAACCATAATACTCCAATTCCTCAATCTATATGAAACCCGATGTAGCCACAATGGGATTACTGGTATGGATAATCTACAGTTCAACTTCCCAAAACTGGGTTTGACTACTTGTGGCTGTGCATTTCCATCCCTGGAGGAATGTCTCATGCCACTCTCCAGTGCTGCACTGTGCCAGATCAAACACAAGGTTCATTCCCATGTGTTTCTGTGGGGATTGGGAGCAGATGAATCCCTGTTGCTGTCAGCTGGAGTGTCTGCAGTGAGAACAGCAAGTCTGGAGTGCTCCTGGACAGCCAGATTGGCTCCCAGACGCTGGGGATGGAGGAGCAGCACAGCCTGGGAGCTGCTTCTCTTTTAACTCTGGTCACCTATCCAACAGAATTTATTCCCTTCAGAAAGGCAAAAGAAACAGCAAACACTGAAAATGGGCAATAGTAAGATATAAACCCAAAGAAGACTCCTGCGATTACTGAGAAGTGCCAGATGCTGAAATTAATCTGAAACTGGAATAAAGCCCACCCAGCCCAGAGCTGCAGATCCTGCAAACAGCTGCCCAAGACACTGTGAACCCGGCCCACATCAGCTCTGCACAAGCAGGGAACTCACTCTGGAGCACTTTGGTTTACATGATGTATAAACACAGAGCTAAGGGCTCTGCAAGGCTCAAGGAAAAAGAGTTGAGAGGAAATCCTAAAGCATGAGGAATGGCCTTCAAGGAGCAGTCAGGATCCCACTGTGGGAATGGGCAGAGGTCTGACAACTACACATTTCCCCTTCAGTTTCTCTGTGAAGCAAACATGCTCCTCGAATGTCTCAGTGTGACTGGAGCCCAAATCCTCTGGCAGGGGGAAGCCCACTGCTGCCAACTGAGCCTTTTCTTTGGCCCAAACACACATTCCGAGCTCCGAAGGCGCCATGTGCCGGCACAGGGTTTTTACATTTCACACACGGAGCTGAAGCTGTGCTCGGGTAGAGGGACGTGCTCCGTGGGGAGCAGGGTACAGCAGGGGACTTTGGAACTTCTCCCTGCACACAACACCATCAGCAAGATGATTTTCCATATTCCCTTTCCTGCCTGTCCAGCCCCCTCTCCCTAATTCAGCACCAGTGAACTTGAGGAGAGCACAAGGCACTGTGAAACACAAATTTTGGTATCCTGTAACACAGAAAAGGCCAGTTCTCATTGCTGTAAAGATCAGTTTGAACCCTGAGTCACACGTTTAATCTCTTCTCAAGAGTGTTTTTGCCGTGCTGATGTTCACACAAATATCTGCTTGCTTTGAATCTTGCTGGATCATCTCCTGTGGCAGCTCGTTTCATTTTAATTACATGGCTTGAGAGAGTATTTCCACCCACCATTTCCCAAAACTCCCACTTTCTAAGTATCAATGTCCTTTTGGGCTCACAGTGTGAGACATCACACAGTTATCCTGCCATACAAGTTCCTCCTAAGGGACTGCCAAACCATCTTAATGAGGCTTTAACATGCCCAAACTAACCTTTTTTCACAGCTGATAATTCACAAGAAATACCTGAATGCTCTAAAGGAATATGATTACCTGTTCTGAATGAGGACTGCACTGTTTCCATTGCCTTCCTATGACCTCTTTTCTATGGTAAAATTAGCTTTATAGTGTCTTCTGCTAAAGACAGACTAGTAGAGTCCCGTGACAGAATTCTAAACCAAATCCTGGCTTCACAGCAGCAGATGTGCTTCTCTTTAACAAGCCAATAAATATTTTAAGTGACTAGAGAGCTGGGACTTCTATAATCTGATCCATGTTCAAAAGCTAAGCAGGGAGTCAACAGGTACCAGGAAACACAACACCCGTGTAGGCTTCTTTACTGCTGAATTAGAGGATGCCAGATACTCCTGTAAAACCCTTCCATTCTGGGCAATACCTTGAGATGTTATCCTGTCATAACACAGGTGAACCTGCGAACTGAAGATTTCTGTTTAAAAGAGTGGTGGGTAAAAGTGATCATCAAGAGAAAAATTAAGATAGCCAAGTTCAGTAGCATTGAAAAGACAAATGTAAGCCTCCCTACATCCTCCTATACTGCAAGAGATGGCCAAGCTGCTTCATTAAGCCCTTCAAATAGTAAAGCATGCAGCATCCTCAGCATTTCACACACAAAGAGGCTGCCTAGGAAAAAAAAAAAAAAAAAGCGGAAATAAAACTTCACACCAGAGTCCACAGGCGACTTAAAACAGCAACCGAAACCACAAGCCAGCACTGCCCTACGCTTTGGGAATGGGACGGAGAGCGAGCCAGCAGGGCCGGGCCGGCGCAGCCGAGGAGAGGCCACGGGAGCGTCCGGCGGTGCCCACGGGAGCGCGGAGAGGGGGCGGCCGGAGCCGCGACCGGCCCGGGACTCCGCTGCCGGTCCGTCCTCCGTCTGCGGCGAGTCCTGCCCGGCGCTGCCGCCGCGCCGCTGCTCCCGGGAAGCGCCGGAAGAGCCGGGACCCGCCGGGAAGGGCCGGGACTCGCTCCCGCTCCCCCCTCACCCCCTCTCCCCCCCCGCCCCGCCCGCGCCCCCGCCCGCGCGGTCCCCTCAGAGCTCCCCTTCTCCCCTCACCTCCGGGCGCGGCGGCTCAGCCCGGCCCAGCCCGGCCCGACGCCAGGATACCGGAGCGGCCGTGCCTCCTCCGGTGACGCAGCTCGGCCGCGGGGCCCTGGGCACCGCTGCCGGTCCCGGTCCCGGTGCCAGTCCCGATCCCGCCGACTCCGGGCGCCGCTCCCGCGCCAGGCCCCGTTCCCTCCTTCCCGGCCTGCCCCGGCCCGGCCCCCTCCCCCGGCCGGGCGCGCCTGCGCGGCGGCCCCGCTGCCATCCGGGTCCCTCGGTGCGGTGCAGCGGGTCGGTAGGCGGGAAATGGCGACTGAGCGCTGAGCGCCGAGCGCCCGGAGCGCGGACCCGCCGCCACCGCCAGCACCCTCCGCCCGTCCGCCCGCCCGCCCGCCCGCAGCGCGGCCCCGCGGCGCCGCTCCCCGGCCCCCGCTCCCGCAGGTGAGTGACGCGGCGGACCCGCGCGGGTCCCAGCCCGGGATCAGGTGGGGGCGCGGGGTGGCCGCTCCGAGTGACCGGCGGGATGTCCCCTCGGGGCCTGCCCGCGGCGGGCCCGCTGCCCGGGGACACACCGCCTCCCCCCCGCTCGCCCCCCGCGGCCGCCGCGGAGCCCCGGGCGAGCCCCGGCCGCAGCCCTGCCGGGCCGGCCCTGCCGCGGGGAGCGGCGGAGCGGTGTCACCCCGCCTGACACCCCCCGCCCGCCCCTCCAGGCCGAGGCCTGCGGCGGGTCCCGCCCGCCCGGCCCGTCCCGCGCCCCGGGGCCGGGCCGGAGCCGCAGCGCTGCGGGCGCATCGCGGGCCGTGCCCGCGCGGGTCCCGCGCAGGACGCGCCTGTTGCTGGTGTTGTTGTCGCCGCCGGGGCGGCAGCGCTGGACGCGGCTGTCACCGGCCCCGGGGGGAAGCGGGACGGGGACGGCGGGGTCGGCCGTCCCGGCGGGTGTCGGGGTCCGCGGTGCCTGGGCAGGGTTCCCGGCGGCGGCTCGAGGGATGTCAGCGCAGCGGGGCGCGGGGGACACCAACTTTGTCGCTGTCACCGGCGGGGGCGGTGGCCGCGCTCGACCCGCCGGCACCGTGCAGGACCCCCGCCGTCTAGGGCCGTTATTGGCATTCCCGGTCCCTGCTGGGAACGCGGCGGAAGGAATTAGCATGCTGCATACCACATTGATTATCTGCTCGCTCGGTGTTACTGGAGAGCACTGTACAAGCCTGTTGCTCAATTTTATGGTACTTAAGAGCGCTCGAGAGGACAGGTCTGGCTATTTCTTTGTGGCTGTTTGGGTGAGCTCTAGCCTAGGTCTGTCCAGGGTACTTCGTCTTCTGTGGTGACAGTTGTGATGCTTTTTCTGGTCCCAAGCCTATTGTTTCTGGGAAGGATTTTCCATCGTCTTCCAGGTGCTTATGGTGCACTTTCAAAAGTAATTTCGAGTTTGTCATTATTGTCTTTGCCTTTCTTGATATGTTTCCACTGTTAGAGTAGTCCGTGAAGAGGATCTCCAAGTGTAACTATTACTCTGTTGCCTTGGGCAAGTGACAACCTCTTTTGCCGTTTCTCCATGAGTAAAATGGGGATAATAATACCTTGGAGAGTTGTTACAAGAAGTAGTTAATGTTTGTAGAGGACTTAAAAGACCTAAGTGTTATTAATTAAGCCCCATGACACATTAAGGTAAGAGTTAGCGAGCCAGGTTTGCACATGGATGAACTGAGGCAGGAAGAGATTATGATTTAGCCAGAGTAACGTCCTGGATCTGTGACAATAGCAGAAAACAAGTTGTAACTACTTCATGCTGTAGGCACAAGCGAGCCGTTCCGGATAACAGATAGGATTCCAAGATTACTTGCCCCTCCCTCACCCCCCCTCCCAATTTCAGGCTTTTCTACTTTAGGAGGTTCTGCCTGTGTGACTTCCAGTTGACAGGATAGCTCCAAGGACACTTATGACTTGCCCACTTAAAAGTGTTTCAGCAGTTTTCATAACAAGATATATGTTCTAGGATGCAAGCCAAATCCCAACTTAAATTCCATGAAACATTCTCCTCTTTTCCCCTGAAAACATCGTGTGGAACTTAGTTAAGACTTGATCCTGTTCCAGTCACTGCAGCATGCACTAAAGCTGACATTCCTGTTTCATCAAAGTTCTTTATTAAAGAAAAATTCCCCTGTCAGTCTGCCCTGGAGATTGAATAGGACAGTTGGATCATTTTTCTAAGGATGTAAACATTCCACGTATGCTGGAGCTGTACGTGCATTTCATAATTGAAAGGTGACTTTCCATCCCCAGCCTTGCACCGCAAGTGTTGGTAACTCCCTTCCAGGGTGGTGATTCCCCAGCACAAGGATGTGACACTGTCAGAGACTCAGTAGCATTAAGCAGTTAAAAAAACAGAAAAAGTTGTCTGAATTCAAAAGGAAACTGAGTCTTCACCTTCCCAAGTTTTTCCATACTGCATTGGCTTTTCTTTGATCTCTTGTAGTGCTGCGAGATTGACACCAACAGAAATCGTGTTTGCAGGAGACTTTAGGAATCACATATGCTCTTTTGACAGATTTCTATGCACATATTTCATTCCTGTGGAAGAATCTTTTCCACAGGTGTAAGTGGAAGAATAACTTGGAGCACTTGCACATTTTTGTAAAAACCATTCTGAAAGTCATGCTGAACTGTTTTGGCAAGAACTTGCAAGAAATGCTTGAGCAAGGGGGTTGGACAAGAGAAACTCCAGAGTTCCCT
This sequence comes from Corvus moneduloides, assembly GCF_009650955.1. NCBI lineage: Eukaryota > Metazoa > Chordata > Aves > Passeriformes > Corvidae > Corvus > Corvus moneduloides. The sequence goes on along the minus strand of NC_045488.1, from coordinate 12,551,990 downwards.
TCCTACCTCAACCATTCTGGAAGCTGTAAAAGCAGGATGCATGAAGTAAGACTGGAATCTGACAGAAAATGAAAATTCCTATGTGTTTGTAGACATATGTGTGCTCTGAGAGGAGCTTTAGGCTTCTTGCCTTTTTGGGACAGTAACTTGGGGTTCCAGAGCATCATCATGATCATTTCAGGATCACAGCTGAATATGTAATTGTAGAACCCTAAAACTGCCTTTTCTGGGTTATGGGTGTGCAGCTGTTCCCTGTCCAAGCCCTGCACAAGTTCTGCCCCATCCACGTGTTTCCAGCCTGGTCTCCTCAGGGAAGTCAGTTCCGATGTATGATAGGTTTTGGACTTTGGTAATGTCAGTGTAGGACTACTAAGATTATCCCAGATTTAAAGGCTGCCCCTTCCCACACTCGCTCCCTCTGTGACTGCATCCTTATTCCATACTTCCTCAGGAGTATTCCCCTCCACAAGTGCCTTTCTCATTCATCACTGAGAGTAGATCGGGTGTGATGATTCTTACTCCTCTTAGCCCAGAAAGTAAAGGACCAAGTCTGAATGAAATCCCTTCATTTGCTGGCACCTAAATCACTGGCACCATCTCTTGTACATTTTAAATAGGAGATTGTTTTTTGTCTGTTATATATGAAAAATTCCTGCAGTACCCCAGCACAGGAGGGACATGGACCTGTTAAAGTGAGTCCAGAGGAGACCACCAAGGATCAGAGTGATGGAGAAGCTCTGTTGTGGGAGAAGCCTGGGAGAATTGGGATTGTTCGGCCTGGAGAAGAGAAGCTTCAGGGTGATATAACTGTGCGCTTCCAGGACCTGAAGGAGCCAACAAGAAAGATGGAAAGAGACCCTTTACAAGGGTGACAGGACAAGGGGGAGTGGCTTCCCAGTGCCAGAGGGCAGGGATAGATGGGATATTGGGAAGGAATTCCTCCCTGTGAGGATGGGCAGGCCCTGGCACAGGTTCCCAGAGAAGCTGTGACTGCCCCTGGATCCCTGGAAGTGTCCAAGGCCAGGCTGGATGGGGCTTGGAGCAGGCTGGGATAGTGGAAGGTGTCCCTGCCCTGACAGGGGCTGGAACAGGATCAGCTTTAAGGTCCCTCCCAACCCAAACCATTCTACAATCTGTGATTTGATGTTTGTACATCCCAACGAAACCTGCAGAAAATGCAAATATGCACCACAAGTGCAGAGTTGATTAATCAAATTCATGATGGGTTGTGATTTTCAGGGGGCAGACAGTTCAAATGGAACTGTCATTGCTGAGATCCTGGGAGGGAAGAACAAGCTCTCAGCAGCTGGTTTAAGAGGAGCTCTCCCAGGCAGGATGTGACAGTGCCAGCCCTACCGAGAGCTCTGTCCCAGGGGAATTCCCTGGAGTGCCACGGTAGCTGCAGTGAGGTGCAGCACTTCCGATTGCTTGAGAGAAACTCACATACACCCAGGTGCTTGAAAGCCTATCTAACATGTTGTTTACATGTTGAGATGCCTAGATGGCCATTATTTAGTGTTTTAGAAAAATAAATATTTGACATTCTCAGATGAAGACATTTTCAATAGCACTTGAAAAATTAAGTGGGAAATCATCTACATCTAAAGCAATCAGCTCAGGGGTTGGGTCGGAGCTTCCCAGTTGGCAGTCCTAACTTTTTCTAAATAGATTACTTCCCAATCAGGTCAGTTTCAGTAATTACTTTGATTAAGGTCCTCTTAACTTCTTAAATTATAAGTTCTCTCATCATATCCTGTGATCCAAGGAAAACCCTTGTCAGGACAATCTGCTATAAGAAAACAAGGGAGTTGAGCATCAGCCTTCAGTGCACTTACACCTCTGCCAGCACTGTTCCATGTGGGATCTGAGGAGATACAGCCTTTGTTGCCTCAGTTTCTCCATCTGATGGGTCAGTGTTTATGGTAATCCCGGAATCTGTGGCCAAGCCCAGAGGAAGGAAGTGTGCAGCTGCTGGTGGACAGGATTAACTCAGCAGCACATTGATCTCTGCGGTATTGGGACATTCAAAATACAGCTCCCCACAGGGGAAGTTTTCTGAGAGTCCAGCCCCATCAGCCAGATTTCTGTGCATCCTGCTAAAAATAACCCTAAAGCCAAAATTTAGGAAGTACTTGTCTGCTGCATTAGATCCAGCAAGGATCCACTGCCCACCAAGTGATGCTTCTGCTGGAGTTCCATAGAAAAGAGATGATGGAAATAGAAGTTATCCCTAGCAGTCCTAACCAGTCTGAATTCAGAATTCCTTTTTGGTGGGTGAGGAGTCTAGTTAGGATGCATGAAACACCTCTAGTTCTGTGTTCACAGTATTTAGTGTAGCAGTATAATTTTAAGTATAATACTGTCATGAAAATAAGTTTAACTAAAAGGAGCTGTTAACTCCGCAGCATCTGGAAAATAAGCTATGGATACTTACTTAAAGGAGCACAGTTACAAAAAATACATCTTACTAGTCATTGCCAATATTCCAAGTGTAAGTAGGAAAAAAGAATCTAGGACTCTAAAGCATTTGGATTAGAACTTACCTGTAAATTAATTACCTTATATGTATAAAGAAGAGTGTTGTTAGCAGCAGAATAGGGCCAGGAAGGTGATGCTGCAGGGCGTGTTAGCATCCTCAAAGCCTCAGAGGGAAGAGAAGGATCCTGTCCTTATTTAGGCTGTGTTTGGGAATAGCTAATTTAAGTTTAAAAAGTAACAGGAACTCTGATCAAATCAGAGCAGTTGTTCTGAGCAGTTTGGCCTGTGCTGCACCAATTCAGTCTAAATCATAACTCAGTTTATCCTAGGCCATTCTAACCCGTGATTGCTTTGATTCACCCTGTACTTTAGGAGGTGCTAATTAGAGGAAGGGAGGTAATTCAATCTAAGGCTGAGGCTGTACCACAAGGGCTTCCCTGGCCCCACAGCACCAGCTTGGTTAGTGGGGAACCCCACGCAGGGGTTCCTTGGCTGCACGTGCCCTCTGGGAGCCTCGCAGTCTGGCTGGCTGACAGCGTTCCCCCTTCCCTTCCCTTTTCCAACAGATAGTATTGCCTTGGGAAAGCTGCTGGTTTAGACCCAGCCCAGCACAGGTTTCCTTAGTCTAGGCAGAGCTTTAGGGGTACTGTGTGTCCTCTGCTCAGCACAGAGGGACTGCAGTGCTGGAGCAGAGCCCAACACAAGTGTGTGTGTTCCTTACCCTGTGCCGGGATTTTGCTTCACTCGTTGTAGTTCCCTCCACGTTTGCCCTTCTCTGGTAGGCAGCTGTGTTTGGAGTGTGCACTATTCCAGGAAGGAGGGGGCTGGCTGCAGATGGCAGCTTGGACCTGTCCATTGTCCTTGCTTCGTTCTCCAGTACCCCTTCCAGAGGATGTAACATCACCTGAGATGCTTCTCTTTCCTCCCTTTCCTGGAAGCTTCTCTCATTTTACTATCCTGGGTGTGCTCATTTAAGTGCAGGAGGCTTCCTTTTATATGGAACAGTGCTCTGGGCAGGTGGGTGATGCGTGGTCACCCAATTCCAATCCATCACCTGGGAGGGAAACCCTACAGGTGAGGGCTGAGTTCCTTGTCCTGGCAGTGTGGGCTGGTGGGATGTGCCCCAGCTCTGAGTCTGTGGGATCAGCTGGGAAATGACAGACAATGGTCAGGAGTTCAGAAAGAAAAACAGGGAGCAGGAGAAAACTCCTTATTAGCTCTATGGGCAACAGTTCTGTGTTGGTGCTTGCCAAAGCAAAGCAGAGTGTGAACTAAAGTTTTAAGGTTTGTTTTCAGAGGGGAAAAACAGTACACAAAAAGTAAAGGAAGTATTTAACAAATAGCAGGAATATCTACAAGAATGTTGAAGGTACTTGCAGGCATTGTGAATGTGGGATTTAACTGCAGTATATTTGGTTGAATCACCTACCTCAGTTTGTCTGACACCTTGAGCTCATGTCAAGACCAAGCAGTTGTAGTTAAATCAATTTAAATACAATTGGAAAAGCTTGTTTATTTTGCTTATCAGGCCAGAACTTATAAAGATTACGGAAGAAAATAAAGTTAGTGTAATCTTGATGCTTTTATGTTCTTAAAATTACAGATTTGGAAGAAACTTTTGAGGACTTCATTTTGGCTAAAATAATATTCCTAAACAACTGTAATTACTGTGTTTAGAGTCCTTTACTTTTGTGTTGCTTAGGGACTAGGAAGCTCGCTGGTACTTTTCAGAGAAAGGTCTTTGAGAGCTCAGTTGAAAAAATGGGCTGCAGAGATCCAGGTTCAGGTGAAGAGGTGTCAGACTTAATTGTTAGGTGTAATTACCCTGTTGGACTTATTTGAAGATAATTCTCTTTTGATAGTAGATTGGTTTATTATATACCTGAAAAGGTTTGATAATATTCCATCTCAAAGATTAATAGTTAATATAAAAATGTTGTAAGTCAATTAACAATATAGGGATCCAAACCATAAAATAGTTTAAAATTAGAAAATAAACATTTGTCATTGGTGGTATGTGCTTTCAAAACGAAAACGTCATTTCAAGAGGATTGCTCTGCTCTTTCTCCACTCGATGGATTTTTTGGTCCCTGGTAGCTGGGGGCTCTGAGGTTGGAGGAGTATGTGGAGCTGCTCCTGTGCTATTTGCTGAGAATTCGGGAGGCTCGGTGCCTGCAGATGGCTCATATTTGTCAGAATTACAGGGGTAAAGGCTTGTTTGTTGGTTTGCTAGTTTGGTTTTGGTTTTGCACTGAAGTAACTGTGCCGATAAATCCCTGCTGTTCTGTGGCTCCCTCGGGGCATTGTCGGTACGTGGTGCGAGGGCCAGAGCTCGAGATGAGTCTGGTGCTGGGTGACACCCGCGGGATGTTCTTTGTGTTTCTGGGTTTTACCTCGGGCTGACCCCATCCTGCAGTGGGCCCCACTTAAAGCAGAGCACTGGGAGTGGGGCAGAGGAGGATTTTCCACACCAGACCCAACCTTCACAGCTGGGGCAGGTCTCTGTCCAAGCCCCCTGGCCGCAGGAGGAGGCAGAGGATGCCACACCGCTTGTGAAGTGTGTGTTAAACCCCTTGGTAAAGGAGGGAGGAGCCGCGGCAGCGATAGAGCGGACAAACCGGAGCGAAAAGGCTGTAAGAGAGGGTTCAAAGCCCCCAGTCAGCATCCACAGGATGGAGGCAAAGCACTGAGAATCTGTGCAGTTTTCTACATGTCAGAATGAGGGTTTTCCATGTGTTGCTCAGCTCTCCTCCTTCCCTGTGGCTGCATGGACACTCCCCCCCGGCTCCTGCACTGAGCTTGGCAATAGATGATTGTTTAAATTCAGGTGGGTGGGCTTTGCTTATCCTCTGTGTTCAAAGAGAATTAAAAAAAACGAATTTCTCTTTTATAGCATACATGATACCAAAAGGATGAAGCAAGGAATTTTTTTCCTACTTTAAGGTGCCAGTTTTTAAATATTCCAGAGATGGGCTAGGCAAGGAGGCAAGGTGGAATGTGCCTCTGTGTAGCCAGACTGGATAAGGGGTAAGGGCTGCGCTGTGGCTATCTTTTGCTTGCGATGCTTGAAGGGTCCGTCTTACCTACATAGGTCTGAATTTTCAGAAACCTTGCAGGAACTGAGTACATTTGAAATTTCTGTTCCTCTGTGACATTGGGTTGATGCTGGTCCATGGGTTCTGCATTTCCCAGGGGGGACTGACACACACACACAGTTGTGTGGCAATTGGATAAGCCTTATTTTCTCTAGGAAAAGCTGATCGATGCTTCTGTGCTGAAGGACAGAGCCCATCAAAGAGTGCAGTGAGCAAATGAAACCCATGACAGAAAATACTGTTGCTTTAAAAATTTGTGACCAGATTTCTTAATTAAAATAATTTGCCAGAAAATAAAAGGCAAATGTGGGATCTGATCACATGAACACACAACTTCCAGGCTCGTGGTTGTGCTGGAGCTGGAGCTGTGGCTCCACAGCAGCATGGAACAGTCTCCTGGCTGCTACAGTGCCTCTGTCCAGGGAATGGGCTGGGATGTGTACCTTGGCCGAGAGCCAGCAGCGTGACACAGGATGCACCCTCCGGGCTGGGCTGGGCTCCTTGGAAGTGGGGTGACCCCCTCGGTGCTGCCTATAGGGAGCAGCCCTCTTCCATGGATTGCTTGGAGCCATTCCTGAGCACCATCCCAGAGAATGCTGTGCTGCTGATCCCACCGTGGCTGTGCCAGTGAGCCAACAGCTGGGGGCCTGGCTTATGGAATTACCCATGGATGGTCGTGGCACAGAGCTCTAACCCTGGGCCATGTGGTTCCCTGCTGTAACTGTCCTTTCCCCTCCCAGGAGTAACGTGTTTTTATTCCACCCCTTGTTCCCATGTGGAAATACTCCAGCCTGAGGACACGTCTCGCTGGAGGGTCAGTAGAGCACCAGAGCTGTCTCAGGAGCTGCAGGGCTATGGGGGCTAAAAGAGATGTAGGGAAAGGAGGAATGGGAAATAGAAAGCATTCCTTTCACTTCCATTAAAACATTTCTACTCTCCCACAATTTTGCTAAGTTGTTTCTTCAGCACTGCTAGTGAGAAGTGATGGGTGCTCTGTCATATAGCACATGGTGCAAAGGTGACAGCTAACTTCTTTCAGGTATTTCTTTGGTATTTAAGGTAACTTGCATTAAATTTGTTATTTAAGTTAACTCAGGCCTCCTCAGTATCTGTAAAATTTTCCCGAATGCTAAAGTAGCTGCTTTGTAATGTGATAAATTAACCACTGTCAAGACTTGTGTTACTTTGGAATGCGGCTTGGTGCTTTCTTCATCGTAAGCATTTCTGATGGAGAGGCCAAGCTCACTCCTGATATTGGGGAATGACTAGAAACAAATCCAACAACCGTGTAAGCTCCCAGGTGATACCGGTACTTCTTGTTCTTGCTGATTTCTCTGGTTGAGGATCCCTCAATATGGATTTTCAGGTTGTGTGTGGAGATCAGGGCACTCACCCGTGCAGATTTCCTGCTGCAGCACATGAATCCGTGATACAGGTGCACAACCTCCCTTTTCCCCAACTCAAAAAGTCCCTGAGACCGAAACTTCCCAAAGTAAGGCACGAGCCAAACACCATCTCCTCACTCAGCTGGGCAATCCCCTGGCTGTTTGCAGAGCCAGATCTGCCACTTCACAGCCAGAAAGTTGTTATTTCGTTACATGTTGCACATTTCAAAGTGACAGAGATACATTAGATCAACTTGGAGGTGATGATCTTGTGAAAGAAGTAAGTGAAGTTCAGAGTGAAATCGACTGGAAACATTACAGTGTGGATGCAGGGCAGTTTTACCCTACAAATTTCTGTTGTCATCGGTAGCTTGTGCTTATTGTACTTGGTATTATTGGAATATTGACCAGAAACTTCCTATAACTTCCCACTGAGTAGGCAACAAGGTTTGTTGTTTTTTTTTGTTTTTTTTTTTTTCTTGTGGATTTTTCACCCAAAATAAAACGGGGGAAAAAAGAGAATGAAAATAAAATGTATAAAATAGCTTCATTGTGATGGAATCAGACAGGTCCCTGAAACTCATTTCAGGCAAGTTTTTGAGACTGGTAAGTTTCAAGTTCATCATGTCTCAATATTATGTTTTAAGGTTATATGTACAAACATAACGTCACTCACAAATGAGTACAGCTGTTAAATCTTTAAAACTTATTTTCATGTCAGTTTTAACTGAGGTATATGCACCATTTAATCTCAGATTTGCAGTTTTGTGAGAATGAAGTTTCCATGCAGGAAAGAAGCCAGGATGGGCCATGAAAGAGTCAGGATTAATTCAGCATGTATTCATAAGGGAAAATTATTGGTTTAAACTTTGTCTGGACTCTGAGTAATACAAATCCTGACTGTGCTGGTATTTTCCCCATTCTTAACAGCACGGTTGATTCTTTATTTTAAGTCAGGGAAGCCAGGTGTGAGAAGAGCATGAAAGCAGCCCCGTGCAAAGGGGAGAGCAGAGTTTAACCTCTTGTGAAAGGTTCTAAAAGAATACAGTGTACTAAGGAAAGTGTTTTCCAGGGCAATAATCATATTATCATTTAAAGAGTCTTTATCCTGCAATAAAAATAGTCTGCTATTTTTAAGGCCAAAGGAGCAGCCAGAACCCTTATCTATCCCTTTAAAAGATAGCAACCTGACATGGTCCTGTGGGATACATGATTGTGTCTCTGGTCCCCTGGGAGGATTCAGGTGCAGTGGAGCAGGATTAGGTTTTCTGGTGAAGTTAAGCAAAAGGCAGCTCTGTTGCTGTGTAGACCTTGCAGAAATGCCTAGATTCTCCTCACAAACACAGGAGTTACTCCATGGCTTCCATAGTCCAACACAGCCTTACTTGGGCTTGTTAATCTGCTTGTTTCTGGGTTTGGTTTTTTCTTTTTGGTTAAAAAGATAACTAATATGGGTGAACTGAACAATTAGAACAAGTAACTCCTTAGGGTTGTTTTGTAGTCAGACAACATCCCGGAAGGTCTGTTCAGGAAGCGTTTGCAACCTGTCTATGCCACGGGTTGTAACAAGAGGGACTTGACTTCCATAAATAGGCTCCCTGTGTGCCTGGCAGTATGGATTAAATGTCCAGAGAGCCTGAGGACAGCTGGTCCCTCCCAGAATCCCAACAGGAACAGTGCTGGTTCTGTGGAATCTGTTACTGCTTGTCTAAAACTCGAGCACTGCAAACTTTCCTTTGCCAACCTCTCAGCTCTTGGGAGCCCCACAAGATCTGAAGGTGACTCATGTGAAATTGTCATCTTGGGCAACACCAGAGATTGTAAATAAGGTCTTCTTTCTGCAGTAGGTTTTGGGGTTCTGCTCTGAGGTTTGCTGTTCCATGGTTACCCCAGCTCTCCATGTTTCCTCCTTGCTTAGTGTGACACAAACTGGAAAGCCTGAATTAATTACCAGCATGCACCCTCAGTGCAAAGAGAAAAATATCTTGGCTGGGAGGGAATAAACTTTCAGTTCCAAATGCATTTGGTATAATCAAAACAAAGCCTCACTAGCAAAGCAATGGCAAAACAGAAATATGATGGGTAGAGCAGAAAAATAAAGGAACAAAAGATCTATTTTCTGTTGAGGCAAATTATAAAAAGTTGCCATCCTCCTTTGGCAAAATCCTTCTAAGGACATGTTTGTTTTAGGGAAGATACTCAAACTTTGGGAGAGCAGAAGTGAACACAAGGTAGATGTCCTGAGGGATCGGGGTTTGAACAAGGTGACTGAAGACCAAGGATTTCAAGCAGGATTCTGTTTCAGGTGGAAATGATTTAGTGCCCTGGAAGGTGGGGAGGAGCAGAAAAGAGGCTTTCAGTTAAACAGGGAGAATTTAGAGGCACCTTTGGTAGTTGTAATTCCTTACTTTGTTTTGATGGAACTTTTGATGGAGCTTTATACATTTATCCAGATTTCATAACCCAGCATCAACATTTGAATAGGACATGTTGGGTGATTTGCTATTTTAATAAATCAGCATCTTTTTATTTTGTTTTTACCTACCCTAGACTAGCATCACTTCCAGACTCCTTTGAGTCAGGGTTTCCTGGTTTATTGCTCTCTCAGTTCTGCAGTGGCAGAAAAACACACCTAAACATTGGAGAAGAGTGGCAAGTAGTGCAGTACATTGGAAAATACATCCGCTGGAGTGACACGAAATGGCTGTAATTTTCTAGGGAAGGAGGATAAGTTGGTTAAAAAAGGCCAAGAGTTGTTGAGGGGGAAGAGTCTCAACATCTTGAACTAACAAAAAGTATTTCCTTGAGGTGCGTGAAGTGCTTTGGGGCCTATCTGAGTGAGGGGCTTTACCTGCCAGTCCTTCCCCTTGGCTTTGCTGGATACACCACGGTTGCTGTTTGGCCCACGCTTCTCTGTCCCCACAGCCCTGCCAACGTGGCCCTTCCCTGTGGTGGCTCAGGGGTGTCTGGACACCAGCAAGGGATCTGTGTTTCCTGAAAGTATCCTGAGCACCGTGTGAATGGATCCCAGCCAGCTCTGGGAGCATATCTCCTCCTTGGGATGTTTCTTCACCCTGAAATCTGGGTCACATTGCAGCCATGAACTGTGTTAACGAAACACCTCTGGTATTACTTGTTTGAAAGGAAACCGAACAAAATATCTGGTCTTGGTTCCTCTGTCTGTGGATCTGCCCAGTGATCCAGCAATGACTAAAGGAAACACACATCATCTCAGCAGGGAGGTGTGTGTCAGCTGGGCTGGTTGGGAGTGGGACACTGAACCTGCCACTCTCTCAATTTCAAACCCCTCAGTTGTCACAGCTGTTAAATCTGGGGACAGGTCACAGCTTTGTGCAGTTGGTCACGTCTCCATCTCTGTTTACACTGTGCATTGATGCTCTTGCTCAAAATTTAAAAAATGTTAAAAAACTATTTACTTTCTTGGCTTTGTGTAAAAAATGTTCCAAGAAAAATCCCAGATAAATAAATAGTAGAACTTTTTCACCTCTTTGTGTTGCTGTCACCAAAGTCACACTCCGGACATGTTCACGGTGTCTGAATCCTCTGGAGCTCCTGTGGTGTGGAGGCTTGGGATGGATTGATTTCTGTGGTGGCAGTGCTGTGTTATTCCTGAGTGCCAAACTGAATGGAGAAATTGTTCAACACTATAATTTCAAAATTTCTTGTCACTTATCTCTTCCTATTGTTCTTCACCATTGTTCCTTTACCATCTTCAACTTTTTCCTGTATCAGAAGGCCCTAAACCCTGTAATTAGATGTGCCTTGCCTAATTTTCCTTTTAATAGTTTGGGGAAAAGTAGAGAAAACAGCAGTGTCATATGTGGGAAATAAACCATCCCTAACTGCAGATTCCATGGAGGTGTGCTCTCAGTTGGAAATATGAGTCATTCACAGGAATTTCTTTCCTGTAAGTACAGTGTACCTGTGCGTGGAATAACAACAGTATTCACAAGGTAGGGAGCCTGACACTTGGTGTGTGTGGACTCAGGAAAATGGAATTTATTGCAGCCATAGCTCCTTCAGCTGCTGCTTTTTAAGAGCTCCTACATTTTATTTTCCTGTCCCACAAATTATTGATTGGATATTCCTTTTAGTCCTTCTTTGCCATGTAATTCTCTCTTGAAGAACAAGGTTTTTCCTTTTTTTTCCCCACACTCTTTCTGGGTTTATTATAAGTGTAGAAGTAATTGAAGACAGAAGGGTTTTGGGGGGTTGATTTCCCTTAGCAAAACTCCCTGGCACAGTGGAAGAGGCAGTGCCAGCCTGGGCTCAGGTCCTTGGTCACCTGGCTGTGCCGTGGGGCCTGTCAGGGATGGCACGTGCTGGGGAAATCCAAATCCCACAGGTTTGAGGAAGGAAATTCTCCTACGTGTTTAGACTTGATTATTTTGACTGTGTTAAGTTTTGTAGCCTGGTTCAGGAAAGAACCACGACTATAATTCAATAAAAACTCCCCCGCCAGTTGGATCCAGTACTAGGAAAACAAACTCCTGTCTCTGAGAGGATTGTAGGTACCTGTTGCTAAGTCCATTAGAGATATTTATAACCCCAGGCTTGATACCCAGGATGTGCAGTGAGCCAAAGGAGCCCCTGGCAGGGCTGTACAGAGGAGCTGAACGTTTCCCTGCTGGATAAATATATACTCACCACTGACAAATATTAAATTGGTTCATCTTTTGTCTAACTGGTATTTTTTTCAGTTCTAGAAAAATCAGGCAACTTAAACTAGAGCAAATCGGAAGTAATATTTTCATTACCACACTGGAATTTTGTTAGTGTCAGTCTCCCCATTTTACAGTTTTCTTTAATTCATTTTTGCATTTGTTTAGTGTGGCCAATGCAGCAGTGTGGGCACAGGCCCTGGGGCAGGGCCTGTCCCCTGAGGTGTCACTGCTGGGACACCTCCAGTGCTGGGGGCAGCTGGGGGCCCCTCCCAGCAAGAGAGACCTGGAGGAGCTGGAGCCCCAGGAGCAGCTGAGGGAGCAGGGGGGGCTCAGTCTGGAGAAAAGGAGGCTCAGGGGGGACCTTGTGGGTCTGCACAACTCCCTGACAGGAGTGGGCAGCCAGGGGGTGTCGGGCTCTGCTCACAGTGATCAAGGACAGGATGAGGGGAAACGGCCTCAAGTTGTACCAGGGGAGGGTCAGGTTGGATATTAAGGAAGATTTCTTCACTGAGGAGTTCCCCAGCCCTGACACAGCTGCCCAGGCTAGTGGTGGAGTCCCCATCCCTGGAGGGATTTAACAGCCCTGTGAATGTGGCACCTGGGGACATGGGCTATGGTGGTCTTGCAGTGCCGGGGGATGGTTGGACTCAGTGGTCTGAATGGTCTTGTCCAAGCTCAGTGGTTCCGTGACATCACTGGCAGATCCCAGAAGTCAGCTGGATGTGCCTGTTCCATGTGCCATGGCTGGAGCCTTGCCCCACCCCCACACACACACGCTGCCCAGCTCTGCAGGGCATCGGGCTCGCCCTGAGCCCACTGCTCCACCACGGTGAGTGCTCTGGGAACGGAGCCTCCTGGGACTCCCAGCTGCCTTCCTGCTATCCTTGGACTCTGTCCTGTCCAGCTGTCCAGAATCCACCATCTCCATGGGCTGTGTGATGTCCAGCTGTGTCCCTTGCTGACGCTCTGTTGCATTGCTCGGATGCCCACTGGTTCCCCTTATAAACTAATTTAATGGTGTAAAAATTAAGGAATTTCCCCTGTTAGCTCAGTGAGCTGGTCAGGTCTCTGAGGAGGAGACAAGATCTGAAGTGAATGTGGGAAAGAAATGAGGAGGGAGCAGGAGCAAGGACATTGAGGTGTTGGAGTGTGTCCAGACAAGGGCAACAGAACTGGGGAAGGATCTGAAACACAAATCCTGTGAGGAGCAGCTGAAGAGCTGGGGGAGCTCAGCCTGGAGAGAAGGAGGCTCAGTGGGGACCTTCTGGCTCTGCACAAGTTCCTGACAGGAGGGGACAGCTAGGGTGGGGTCAGGCTCTGCTCCCAGGGAACAGCGACAGGACAAGAAATGGCCTCAGGCTGTGCCAGGGGAGGTTTAGGTTGGATATCAAGGAAAATTTCTTCATGGAAAGGGCTGTCCAGCCCTGGCACAGCTGCCCAGGGCAGTGTTGGAGACCCTGTTGCTGGAGAGATCTAACAGCTGTGTGGATGTTGCACCTGGGGACATGGGTGAGTGGTGGGGATGGTTGGACTGAACTGCCTGTAAGTATGTTGCTGTATTGACCACTGATGGAAAATGCTGAGTATGGACCTGTGGAAAATGACCCCCCATGTTTGCTGGCAGTTACAGTGAATATTCCATGTAGTAATTCTGTGTAACATCATGTTTCACCCTTGGCAATACCCGCTGAGTACTTTACCTGCTAAGTCTGAGAGCAGTGTCAGTACTTGGGTCATTCCTCGTTAGCTGCAACACCTTTGTGTGAGATTGAGATTTACCTGGGAACAAACACAGCTGTGTAACAGGTTTTGGACTGGTTTTCAAAAGTACTACAGTATTTCCTAGTCTGTGACTCATCCCACTGCCACCGTTGCCTTTTCCTAAACAACATGCCTGTTGTGACATTACTTATATGTTAAATGTTGCAGATTGTTTGTTCTGTCTCTGCAGCAATCAGATCCACACTAAATGGACTCCAGAAAGGCAACTTATATGTTAAATGCTATATTTATTCTGTCTATGCAGCAATCAGATCTACCCTAAATGGACTCCAGAAAGGCAGGCACTGATTCCTGTCGGGATAAGCATACAATTTTCTTTAAAAACCTGCTTTTTGTCATGATTTCAGCTAGGAAAGGCAAATTACTTTCTTTCCAGTATTTCTGTGCATTACACCACAGATGGATTTCTTGCTACTTCATTTTTCTGCTCCTGATTCATCATAAGAATGATTTTAAGTGCGAGGAGTCCCCTTCAAACCAGCCCAGCTCTGGGCAGCTGCAGAAGGCACGTCCCCAGCCCGGAGAACAGTGACATTGAGGCTTGGGTGTCACAATACCAGCAGCACACTTGGAGGCTGGAGATAAATGGGATGTATTCCCTGGAATGGCCTTTTACTCTGCTTTAATAAATGCTGCCCTTGCATGAATGTTCCCAAGGTCTGATGTGAATCCCAAACTCAGCTCTATTAAAGCTCAGTTTGGGTTCCTTTTCAGAGCTGCTCTGTCCTCACCCACACTGAGTGCACAGACTCATGATTCCTTCTGTGAGCACTTGACAGGAATTTAGATTTATGCCTCATCTCAAATTTAATGTGGAGACTTGCAATGAAATATTTTGAGGAACACAGAGAGGGAAGGACTTCTGGGTCACAGAGTCCAGTCATTTGGGGCTGGAGACAACAGGCACCCTACAATCAATCCTTTCATCAAGGTAGTTGACGCCCTCCTGGTTGACAAGGTGTGATTGTTCGCAGGTTGGACTCGATGATCCAAGAGGTCCTTTCCACCCTAGATAGTTCTGTCATTCTGAGCAGGTAGGTTTTTCCTCCCCGCCACTCGGATTGGAGGGTTATGCCAGACTCACTGATGTGCTGGGTGCTGTATCCATGGCCAGATTATATCCATTTGTTCCTCTAGCAGTGTGGTGCTCTCACTGAAATAGCTCCCCTGTGCTGTAAGTGAAGCCGTGCGGCGGGAGGGGAGCGCTCGGCACAGCATCACCAGCGTTATGTAATTCCTTGGTTTCAGGAGCTGCAGCTTAATATGTTTCCTCAATGAGTAAGTATTCCTGGTTTTTCCTTTTATAGCTTTCCATGTGGTACCCATGAAGATGAGGCTGAGGACACGGAAAGCTTCCCAGCAGTCCAACCAGCTCCACACGCAGCGGGCGCTGCGGGCCAAGCGGAAACACTCGGAGGTGGAGGAGCCCTTACCTGGCGGCGGGGGAAAACCACCCAAAAATGAGACGGGCCTCTTGTCTTCAATCAAAAAATTCATTAAAGGAAGCACACCCAAGGTACGCCAGCTGTGGGCTCCTGCTTTACTTTTAAGTCATAATCACTTCAAATTTGATTGAAAACCAGTTCTGTTAAGAATTAATCATGGGGTGGAAGCAAAACATAAAAGAATTGAAGGCAACAAGTGCCTGTGAGTTATGTCAGGTAAAGCAGACTTTGAAACCTTCAGGAGTCAATTGTAGGCGTAGTTAACAGTCCAATAAATCACAAGATTTATTATCTGGTGTTTCTTTGTAAAAGTGTCAAATAAATTCAGTACATTCTTTTTAATTTCTATTTTAAGGATTCCTCAAATCCAGATTCAAGGAATTACCAGTACTGACAACTTAGAAAAGCCAGTCTGTAGGCATAAATTTGTTGACTATTTCTGGCAATTTTATTCAAAACTGTTTAGGTGTCATTTAATCAATGAAGGTCAAACCTCACAAATCCAAGTGCCATGGATTAGATGCAGCTGCTCAGTGATTCCTGCAGTGAGCACTGCCCTGCTTGGAGCATCACATCCAGATCTTGTTGGGGAAAACCACAAAATCTCATGTCTTGGTCCAGCCAGAAGGCTGAGCTTTACTGATCTGCCCATGTAAACACCTGTTGCATGTGCTGCATGGACATTTGAGGGCAAAAAATACACACACACACACACATATATAAAACTTTGATAGGCTGAATGTAATCTTGCAATTGCTTCAAAAACTGGCATTTTTTCTCTAGATGGAGGCCAGTTAAAAACCCCTCATCATTCTGTCCCAGCAGTTTAGATGCTGGCATTATGTAACTGCAGATTTGAAAGATTAGCCAAGAAGTTGTAACTAATTTACAATGTATCCCAGATCAGCTACATGATAAATAAAAATCTGGTATAAATTCAGAAGTATTTTCTCGGGTTTGAACTAAGTGTTGAAACAACAACTTGTAACAAGTTGAAGTTCAAATAATCCTAATAATGTAACACTATATTCTTGAATTGTTAAAATTATAGCGAAATTGAGTATTTCATGACATGTTAAACCAAAACAACCTGTCCTAGAAACAGTGAAATACTAAAGAAGAAATATCTCAGCAAAAATTAATGGTTAAATCTGCTTCCAGGTTTTTTTTATTAAACTGTGATAATTGATCTATTTTACAATCAGTATCTCTGTTGGATCTCAGGAGTGCAACATTTTGGTTGCAAAACCTCTGCACTCAAATCTAAGCAAAAAGTTTACATTGGAATTTTTAGATAAGGGAAATATGTCTGGTTTTCCTTTTCCATGTCTCTTTAAGGTTTTGTGAACTTCCTTCCTTCCCATCTTCTCTTCCTCTCCCAAATCCCGGGATTACTTTCCATTCTGTTTTTTCTTGTCAGGTTTGTTGTCATGAAATGCCCCCATTTTTGTGCTGTTCCCTCCCCCGTCCTCTCCCGTGCCTATAGCAGGCCTTGGCATGGTTCCAGTGCCTGAGCATGGCCCGCCAGTGACTCTGCCAGGCCGGCTTCCAGAGCCTGCTGACTTCCCCAGCTCGTCCTGGGGCTGCCATGGGAACGGCACCGCTCTCTGGATACCCCAGAGTTTGGCCGTGGGGAGGGAAAGTCTCAGTCACCTCTGGGGTTCTGTGGATTTATGGCAGTCAATGTCCCCATAATGTGTGTCTGGGCAATTTCCATCATAGTCACAGGTCATTTATCTGACCATGACTTCAAATGTCTGTTGTTATTCCCAGTCTCAATTCAGGCCAGTCCTTAGCACATTCCTGGCCTCTGGAAACACCCAAAAGCAGATAAATGTTCATGTCCCTGTGGCATTGCCATGTCCCTTATGGCACAGGTGTGATGTCACAGGTGACAGGGGAGTGACAGAATTCCAGCAGATGGCTCTGTAAATACATACAATGGGTATATTCAGTTCTACATCTCTGCAGCAACATTTTCCATGGATAAACCAAGCAGCCCAGTAACATTTCATCCCACTTCACCTGAATTCCCTTCCCCGGGACACTGTGAGCACAGCAGTGTGAGCTTCCTGCTGAGCTGGATCCTCTTCTGCAGGATCAGAGGGATCTCCAGAGGGAGTGGGGTCTTCCTGCCTCTGATCCCATCAACAAGTTTTCCTGATTTCACTGGAATTTTTGTAACTTCTCTACACTTGTTCTCCATAGGGCAGGATGAGAGCTCACCTCATTTATGAAGGCCAAGGGATAGCTTTTCCAAGTTAATGAAGTTCTTTGGTTGTTTTCTCCAGAATAACCTGGAAATGTTTTTCCTTACTTTTGATCAGTTTCATCTGTTTCCTCTCAATATATGGATTATGGTATATACAATATTACTAATTCTAGGTGTTAGTAATTAGGTTGTTTTCACCAAGGTTGTTGGTCAAGCAGAAGGTTTGTGGGATCAGTGGTGTTCTCCTGTCTTCTGCTGTGACTCTCAGTACCTCCCCATGTTGGTATTTCCTATAGCTGCTGTTACAGCAGGGGCTTTAGATTAATTTTTCTGAATTTTCTATTTACTGGTTTTTGGAGCACGCAAACTGTTTTTTCTTTTTAAAGATGTGAAACTGCTGCTCCAGCAAGGTAATATTGTAATTCTAAAATTAAAATTTTAATTAACTTTGATATTGTCTGTGGCCTTGTTATTTGTTATTCAATTGGGTTACTTTTGCCTTGTCTCACACAGTTCAGGGTACTCTTGATGATCATGCTTTAGATTTCAGATTTACATTTTATTGAGTTATAGTAGGTGTTTTGGGGGAAAAGGGGCAGAAACCTGTCAGAAACGTGTGCCTGCACATAGAGCTGTGCACAGAAAATGTGCAGAATTGTCTGGTTCTGTCTCATTGCCATGAGTGCTGCAGGGAAGAGCAGTCACTTACTTCCAGGTAAGGAGAATCCTTGGATTTCTCACAGCTGGGTTTTGCTCTGTACTGATATGGATTGTCACATTGGATATTTTTGGGCAGTTCACCTCCTGTTTATTTAACAGGCAAAGAAATCAAATCTCAAGTAATTTTAGTTGCTTTGTCTCTGCATTTCCCAGCCTCTGCAGCACTGAAATATTTATAGATTGTCTGTAAAGACAATTTTTCAACTACAGCAGCTCCATGTACAGTTTTTATTCCCCATACTTTGATTTAGTTTAAAGTCATGTAAAATCCCAGCTGGCCAGATGTATGTTGCATGTTTTTCATCTGGAAGTGGAGCAGTAAAGGGACCTTTGGTGAACTTTCTCCAGGAGATAACATTCTCTGGTCTGTTCCATGGAAAAAGAGGCACTGTTCAGTATGTTTCTTTTTTTCCCTCTTTTCTATTTTAAGGAAGAAAGAGAAAATCCTACCAAAAGGAGTCGGATTGACCGGGATATTGATAACAACTTGATCACATCCACACCTCAGACAGGAGAGAAGCCCAACAAACAGCTCTCGCGAGTGCGGCGGAAAAGTCAGATGAATGGAGGTCGGTAAATCCTCACATTGTGCATTGCAGTGCAGTGGGAATTCTCTAATCTCCCAGCTGTGCACTGATCCAGGGCAGTTCTGCAGTGGGGGAGGTTGTTGGGGGTTCTGACTGACTTCAGTGAGAGCAGGGTTGAGCTAATCATAGCAAAACAGGATTTCCAGGGGTGTGAGCAACACTTCCATCACACCCCAGACACATGCAGTGTATCTCTGTGAGAACAGCTACTTTGGAACTAATTTAGCTTTTTTTTTTTTTTTTAAATTATTATTCTCAAAGTCCCATAATAATTTGATTTAGCTCTTCTCCCATTTTCTCACAAATAACATGTGAAATGTGACCTCCCAACTCTTGACCTTTGCGGAAGTTACCAGGTGTCCTTCTCCAGGCAAGTTTTGTATCTCTCTAAGGATGGAGATTCCCCTTTCCCTGTGAAAATTCTCCTCTTGAATATCTTTATTCATGACATGATAAAATTGTCATTGATACTTAAAACATCACCTGTGGTTCCAAATCTGACATAAAAACCTGGGTTTTAAGCTTCCTCTCTAAGGAAACTATGAGGGTGGCAAGGCCCTGGCAAAGGTTCCCAGAGAAGCTGTGGCTGCCCCTGGATCCCTGGAAGTGTCCAAGGCCAGGTTGGACGGGGCTTGGAGCACAGGGCAAGGAAGGTGTCCCTACCCTGACAGGGGGTGGCACTGGATGGGCTTTAAGGTCCCTTCCCACCCAACCCAAGCCATCTTGTGACTGTGGTATCCTGGGTGCACACAGAGCACCCTGAGCTCCTGTCACTGTTACAGGGATAAAAGTTCTTCATTAAATATTCCCTGTTAGGGAGGGCTTGGAGCTGCAGCTGGCACACCTCACGAACCAGAGCTGTGTGAAGTCCTCAAGCAGCTCCATCAGGCTCAGCTGACAGGGGGGGTCTCAGCTCATGTGCACAAAATCCATTCACTCTCTCCCATATGGACAGACATCTCAGAGCCTGAGTGCTGTGAAGGAAATAATTCTCCTTCATCTCAGTCTCAGAACTGCCTTGGCCCTCAGCCATGAGATGGGGATTTGAGTTTTGGGATGTACATACCGATACCTAAGATTTAGAGGTAACCCTTGTTACATGCCAGATCTGTAACATGGATGTTTATTTAATTCTGTCCTTTGTTATCTGTGATAACAACTGACAGTTCTTTCCCTTCCGAGTAGTGTTTGTGCCTCTGTGTGAGTGTGTGGAGAGTAACAAACGATGGACCCTGGAGCAGCTGGGAGGGAGGCTCAGCCAGGCAGTTCTGACCCTTTCTCGTGCCTCCCTCTAGTGGAGTCCTGGCACTGAAAGCGCCGAGCTCTGCCAGGGCACGGCGGCTCCGGGGCTGCCTCCCACCGAATCACTGAGAGGATTTACACCTCTGCTATTTATCTGAACAAGGAGTGCTGCCTCATGTGGAGAGAAGCTTCAGATGGTGTTGAGAATGGATATTTTTGGGTTTATGCTGGTAGAAAGTCGCTGACTCTCATGGACCCAGCTGAGCCATGAACAAGAGTTCACTCCTGGAGTGCAAATGCTGACCATAAGGGAACAGATGCAACTGAAACCCAGCTGGGTGGTGTTAAAACTCATATTTTTTCTTTTCCAGAAGCTGGAAGTTATGAAATGACGAACCAACACGTAAAGCAAAATGGAAAATTGGAAGATAACCCTACCACAGGCAGTCCCCCACGAACAACATTACTGGGAACCATATTTTCTCCTGTTTTCAATTTTTTTTCACCAGCAAATAAAAATGGTGAGTATTATTAAAGAAGCCAATAGTTTTAAAGCTGAATGTGACAGATTTGAGTGGTTTGAGTGGCAGTACACTTTTCATTCTGGTTTACAAACCAAGTCACTGCTGCCGGGTAAAAGGCTCCTTCTTTCCTAGATGGGTTGATCGTTAATGAAAGAAGCCATAAGCTTACAAGCATTAGAACATTTCTTTCATAGGTGTATTAGTGGTGCACCTTTCAGTAAAAAGAAAATAAGGAGAACGAAAGAAAATAAGGCGAAGGAAAAAAAAAAGGGATTATGTTCCATGTCCCAAACATGTTTTAAAGTCATTTGTCATGGTCTTCAGTTTGGTTCTTATTTTTGTGGCATGAATCAGTGCAGATACCTTTAATTATTCTGAGACTTTGTGTGTGTGTGGTTAACAATGAGTCTGAGCATTGTGATAGGGAACTCAGCCTAAAGGTAAGGAGTGTTTGGAAATGTCCCTCAGGAACATCAGGCTCCGACTCTCCGGGCCAGGCTGTGGAAGCTGAGGAAATCGTGAAGCAGCTGGACATGGAGCAGGTGGACGAGATCACAACGAGCACGGCCACATCCACCAACGGCGCCGCCTTCCCCGGCCAGGCCGTGCAGGTCAGGGCTGTCAACAACGGCCTGGGGGACACCGAGGAGCCGGGGGACCGCGACCTGCCCCCGCTCACGGGTAAGGGACAGGGGACAGAGAGGGTGCTTCAGGGAGTCAGCACCTGCGCTTGGCAGGGACTCCCATTCCCCCTTCCCTTGGGCCGTACAAACAGCATTAATACTGATTTTTATGGCTGATCGACAAATCTGGTTTATGCACCAATGACACAGTTTTGGCAAGACTTACCTATTCCTGGTGTAACTCAGGTGGCCTTGTAACACTTCTTCCCGTGGAAGCAGAGATTCCAGAGGAAAGGCATTATTGTTAACATTGAACTTGCACATTCTGGGCTTGCTACTCTCCAAAGAGAAATTGGCTACATTTTGATATCTTGTAGAACCACATGGGAAATGAGAAGCGCACAGATCCTACATTCATTTTCCGTATTTTCTTCAGAAGACAGCATATTTTTTTGACAAAAACTGTAGCCATAAAATGGAGTTTCTGTGTGCATGGGCAACATCAAATCCTTAACCCTCCCCGGACCCTCCAAGCTCTGGTAGATGTGCAGCTTTTTAGTAGGGGGTAAATGTGACCTCTGAGCAGAGGGGCTGCTCTGGGTCCAACCCAGGAGAGCCCCTGGCAGGGGAGGTGGGGCTGGAGGGAGAGTTCATCGCTTGTTTCCCCCTTGTGTCTCAAGTGCAAATTGTCACTTAAAAGAACTGCACTAATAAGACCAGCTCTTGTGGTTTTTTGTTTTATTTTTTGTTTTGGTCATTTTCGTTGAATTTCAGCACCAGTATCTCCAGACAATGGCTACTCATCAGCTCATGCAGAAGCCACCTATGAAGAGGACTGGGAAGTTTTTGATCCGTAAGTGCCAGTATTTGTACTAGAAATAGTAAATTAATCATTTGGAGTATTGAATTAAGATACTTCTATTTAAATTGTATCATTTTCATGCTATGATAATGAACTCCAAAAGCTCTTATCTTAAAAAAAGTGTATGCTTATGTGGGGTTTATTTCAATTTAAAATACTTTTTGTGCAGCCTTAAATATTTCAAATATTTAGTTGGGCTACAACATTGCAGTTCAATAATGTACATTTTTACAGCAAAATCTGTATTTTCAGATACTATTTCATCAAACATGTCCCCCCACTAACAGAAGAGCAGCTGAACAGGAAACCAGCTCTCCCACTGAAAACCAGAAGCACACCAGAGTTCTCATTAGTTCTAGACTTGGTAAATATCTTTATAAACACAAACCAAAGCAGGGGGGTGTTCCCTTATTTGTGGAAATCAGTTATGTTTGCTTTGAACAAAAAGACTGTTGAATGTTGTGTAATTTTAGTTTAAAATAGTTGAAAAAGAATTAACTGTGGTAGGAATAGAATGTGTGTTGTATTTGTCAAATACTTACATCCTGCTTTAAAAAAAAAGCATTACAGTTTTAACATTTCAAACAGAGAGTTGTCTGTCCCCATAAAGCTTCCCTAAATCCAGTGTGGAAAAATGAGATGGAATAAAGAGGAGAATTCAGTTGCGAGTGTTTTGCATCAAGATTGATGAAAAATTAGATTTTTACTTTTTAGAACATTCTTATTCTTAAAGGGCACAAATCCACTTTTTGAAATGCTCTTACAAAATATATTTGTCTTTATGATGATTTGTTTCAGTGTCTCTGTTTCAAAAGTTGTTTCAGACCCTGTTAATGATGATGTGATTTTATGAGCAGCATCAGTTGGGCCATCTTTGTGTGATCGTAGGAATGGGTGGATTATTCACAGTGAAAGATACAGGCTGGAACTGAATGAGAGGAGAGCCTACAAAATTAAAATATCTCCTTATAATTACACCCCCAGCACACAATTGTAGTGAAAATTTTAAAAAATTACAATAATGAACTGTTTAATTCATCCTAAGAATTTTCTTCAGTCCTGACAGCACTTGCACAAAAGTACATTTTCCATTCTAAATAAACCTGCCTTAAAATGAACATAAAATGCAGAAAACGACTTTTCTTTTCAACATTGTCTTTTCACACTCTTTTTTCCTTTATATAATTTTTTTCCTAGGATGAAACATTAGTGCACTGTAGTCTAAATGAATTAGAAGATGCTGCACTCACTTTTCCAGTTCTTTTTCAAGATGTCATTTACCAGGTAAATAGAAAAACACAAACTTTTTTATTTTGCTTTGTGGGAATCCTTGCTGGATGTAGTTGTTCACAGCTTGTTTGAAGAGAGAAGCAGCGGCCTGGCATTTTACACCTGCCTGGTGATAAACTGCAGGTGTCAGATCTGGCAAGAAATTTTGTATTCACTTAAATTGTTCCCCTTTTCTTCCCCCCTGGTCACTGGGTTGTGTCCACAATAAATTTGATCTAAGTCAGTTCATGTACTACAAATCCTTGTGGAGATGTACTGTGATTTGAAGGAAAACTCAAGCCTGTTCCTCAGTGGCTGTTAAACCATTGATAAAGCTGAAATCCCTGTGAAATGAGAGGCAGCTCCATATCCTCCCTTCTCTCCTGATATTCCCGGAGCTCCTCAGAGCTGCAGTTCCGTGTGGGTGCTCTCTGAGCCTGGGA
This sequence comes from Corvus moneduloides, assembly GCF_009650955.1. NCBI lineage: Eukaryota > Metazoa > Chordata > Aves > Passeriformes > Corvidae > Corvus > Corvus moneduloides. Next base: position 12,528,638 of record NC_045488.1, on the reverse strand, counting down.
GAGAGCAGGGGCTGCTCTGCTCACCCCATGTGCTGTCACTGCCACGGCCAGGGCTGCCCAGCACAACCAGACACAACCTGGGCCAGGCCTGGAGCTGCAGCTCCCTGCACCTCCTCCCCACAAGCCCAAATCCTGTAGTGGAATCAGAGGGAGGCAGAACCCTCCTGACTGGGTCCTCTTGTGACTCTACAATTCCTTACAGGGAATGATTTCTCTGTGTGCGCAGTTCTGTGCTGGTGGAGGTTGAGTTTATGGAAATTTAGAAACAACTGAAGCCTTTTTTTTATGATCACTTCTGACACCCCCAGGCTCAGGTAATTGTTAGTGGTTATTAAGAAGAGGATGTAGTTCTTGTGTCCAGGGCTTGAACTGGTGCTGCCCTGCTGGTGAGAGCTGAGTCAGGGTGTTTAGTCAAAGCAACCAGTTTTCATTTTTAACTTAGAGATTGTCCAACTTCTGTATTTTTAAAATTTTTTTTCTAATTCCATCAAATTTCCAGTAGTTGTGTTAAGGCTGATGTTAGTGTGTTACGCCTTCACTCTGAGCTGCTCAGGCTGGGAGCTACTGGAATATTGCTGTCACTGGGGTGCTATTATACAAGAAGTTGGTATTTGCTGTTTATTTCTGACGCTCATTTTCACCTCCACTGCACAGAGTGTAATTTAGTGGGGAGGTTGATAGCTGGCGGACTGTGAATGTTTGCTAAACCCCCTCTCTGCTCCAGGTGTATGTCCGGCTAAGGCCGTTCTTCCGAGAGTTCCTGGAACGTATGTCTCAGATTTATGAGGTAAAACTATTAGACACCACCTTCGAATTTCATTTTTAAATTGTATCCACTTACTTGTACCTCCAGTGGTGACTTTTTCCCCTCCAATCCCCAGATCATTCTGTTTACTGCTTCTAAGAAGGTGTATGCAGACAAGTTATTGAACATCCTGGACCCCAAAAAGCAGCTGGTCAGGTAAAACCAGAACAGTGTGCACGAACCTGTTGTGAGCAAACTGAGTCCTGTGCCTGACCAGTGGGATGGGACGTGTTCCTTACTGCAGTGTCTCCCTGACTGATTCCTAAGAGAGGGAGAAAAATGGACTGAAGTGATGGAATTGGTGCCTTGTGATAAAATAACCCCAGGCCAAAACCTGTACCAATTCATTCTCTGTTTGGTTGGCTCATGGGAAATGACCTCTTGGGGATCAAAAATGTGCTTTGGAATACACACTGCAAATAAAGGAAATGAAATGACTATCTGATTACTTTTAAACTATTCAAACTTGAGTTATTTATTATAAATTGTGACTTGTGTAGCTTTTACAATCAGCATGCTTTCAATTCTCATTCAATCACAAAATCATTTGTCTGTTGGCTTTGTATTAGAGCTGGTTTGGTTTTCCATTTCTCAGTAGTGAGCTTTGTTGGGAATTGTTTGGCTTTTCCAGTTCCTTAAGGCAGAAGGAAATTCCGGGGGTGAGATTCTGTCACTCTCATCTGGCAGGGGGACTGTACCTTGCAGTGTTGGACCCAAATTGATTTCTGCTCAGGGATATCCCCTGTGTGGGGTGTCCCAGGCCAGGGAACCCCTCCCTGGTGATGCCAGAGCTGTGTGACATCACTGCACAGCCACCTCTGCATTGTGTGTTGTACATTTTGCAATGAAACTGCATTTGCTGCACGCAAAGAAAAAGCAGTGGGTTTATCCAGCGTTACACTCAGTGCTGTGGGCACATCCCAAGTCCTTTTCCTGAAGTGCAGAAGGATAAACTGTCACTAGTTTTACCCAGAGCCAGTCTTACTGCTTGTGTTATGTGACACACAGAATCCAGGCACAGAATGTGCCTCCTTTCCACTGTGTTAGACCTGGGAGTACTCTCAGTGCTTGGAATGCTGAACCTGGCTGTGCCAGCCCGGAGGATGGTGCCCAGGTAGGCACTGGCACTCCAGAACACGAGTGGGGTGGCAAACCTTTCTCCAGACACCTGATGCGAATGTTCAGGACTGTGATTGTTCCTGTGTTGGGACTGGGAAGAGCCAATGGCACAAGCAGCCAGACCGGGTCTAGAAGCCTGCAGAGATGTTCCTGTGCTGCCTGGCTTTGTCTGGGGTTGGTGTGGCTGAGCTGACTTGGTCGCAGCTCTGCCACCAGCCCCAGGTGCCTGTCAGGCCCCACACGTGTGACTCACACTCTATATATAAATGCAGCAGCTCATTTCCCTCCATGGCAACGTTGGGAACTCAGCTCCTGCATGGAATTAGGCACACTATGTACAGCTTCTGAACACTCCATTTAAAAATACAGGCAGCGTGGAAGGAGCTGCTCTGCAACAGAGCTGGGCAACCCCAAATCTGCCTACAATTTATAATTCTGTGGATATGCCATGAAATGGGAGTTTTATTCCTGCTGGTTTTTTAACCGGAGTCCTTTTAGTCAATCCGTCCATTTCTTCTTTCATAAATTACATGGGAGCAGACTAGGGGGAAGGGAAGGAGTTGATGGGATGTTTTGGCCCCAAGGCTTTGTTTTTGAAATGAAATAACTGAAATAGGTTAATTGCCAGCAGAGGTGTAACAGAAAAGGAAACATTCCTTGTGACACTTTGTGTTCTGGCATGAGGTGGCACAGGGAGGCCCCGTTCTGTGAGGGCTGAGACAGAATAAAGGGATGATAAACCCCAGTAAACTGGCTCTCTGCAGCACCTGGGGCTTAGCAGATCCTTGGGGTGTTCTGGGTCCCTTTGTCGGCCTGTCTGTGAAAGGGGTCAGAAAGAAGAGCCTGAATAAATACAAACCCCCACCCCCAGAACTGGGTTAGTGCAGAATCACCTGAACTGCACATTTTACCAGTAAAAATCTCTAAAGAGAGCAGAAAAAGGTTGCAATTCTCTAACAGGAGATCAGAAGAGAAAAAACTGGATAACGTTTGGCAAAGCTCCTGGTGCAGTGTGGATGTTGTCCTTGGTCTAATTAATGAGTATTTCCCTTTAATGACAGGCATCGACTCTTCCGCGAGCATTGTGTGTGTGTACAAGGGAATTACATCAAGGATTTAAACATCCTGGGCAGAGACCTCTCCAAAACCATCATCATCGACAATTCACCGCAAGCCTTTGCTTACCAGGTATGGGGCTGGGGTGGGAGACACCTCAGAGGGGGCAAACTTCCTGAGGGGAGACAGGGAAACCTCACACTTGGATTTCACTTCTTATGTAAGTTTGGGGCTTACATTTGTATTGAAGTTTGCAAACCAAGCTGTGGGAACAATACTCATAAATCTGTAACTTGAAACATTTTCCCCCCAAATGCTATTTCACAAGTCATATTTGTAGACAAATTAAGTATAAGTCGTGTGTTGATGTTTTTTTTTTCCTATTTTAACTTTAGCTTTCCAATGGAATTCCTATAGAAAGCTGGTTCATGGATAAAAATGATAATGAACTCCTAAAGTTGATTCCATTTCTGGAGAAACTCGTAGAGCTGGTAAGAGTTTGCTTTCTGTGGCCTTCCTCAAAACTGTCAGTGAGCTCCTTTAATATTTTCACCTATTGTAAGCTTTTCTGAGTCACTGAGATAGAGGCTGATGAAGATTCAGGGACGTGTTCACACAGCAAAAAGGGGACTTGTTGCTGACTGTGCTGTAAATGCAGGGCTGTGGGATTGCGACATCAGTCTTAAGGAAATTGGGAATCTCTGAGCAGTTTGATAACACAGTGCCTGTTGCTGGCTGTGCTGTGTGTCTTTATTCCTAAAAGGCAAATAAATTACTCCTGAACTGCTGTGGATGCTATGGAGTTACTTCTGTAAGTCTCTGGAATGACATAATTCATGGTTTATATTCGTGACATTAAAATAGGGGTGTTAGATAAGGAGCCCTGCTGCAGTGTGGTTTCTGGCTGTGTTTATTCTCCTAAACCTGCCCTTTCCCCCACAGAACGAAGACGTCCGACCTCACATCAGAGACAGATTTCGCTTGCATGATTTGCTACCCCCTGATTAAAGCCTTTGCTCTCACTGCCGAGGGGAGGAAATGCAGGACCCTGTTGGACTAATACAAAACATTGCCATTACTGTTGAAATTTTGCATTTTTGTACCCCGTCTTGCTTTTCTTATCTTTGGTGCCCAACAATGATCAAGGGTTACAGAAAGAGACTTTCTACACCTGAGGTTGCCGCCATCAGTACAATCCAGTACCCGCAGTAGGGAGGCTAGAACAGAAAAGTCTTTAGAACTAGTGCAACTCCAAGGAAATTTTTTATGTACAGGACATCTGCAGTTTATAAAGAAAATTCTGTTTCTGCCACCAGCAGTTTGACCTGTAGAAACACAGGATTTTATGATACAACAGAGATTGAAAATGGACTCGGATTTTCTCTCTGTTTGGTGCTCTAAGTGGGTTTGTAGCCACTTTTCTGTTACTTTTAAGATTCTCATTTCAACAGGAATGGCCAGTAAAAGTTGTTTTATTTTTCCTGTTAAGGTTTATAACCTTTTTACATTTTTGACCTGTATTAGATTAGAATTTCATTATGCATTCCTTTTAGTTGAGGCGCTTCATAGTTTTTCTGGAAATAGCCAAATTTTGTTAGTTTTTTATTAAACAGTTGGCTGGCCGTTTCCCTGCTTTGTCTGCCTGCATCCTGTATATTTGTTTAAAAATATTCTCTAGTTTTAGCCCACGTAAGTTTCATTTAGAAAGAAAAAAAAAAACCCCCTGCATTTATATTTTCTTTCTGTAATATTCTACTGTAGTCGAAATCTTTTCAAAAATCAAGAGACTGGCTAGATAAGACGAAGATAAGAATTACTAATATTCGGAATATTCTAAACCATTGCGATGGCACGTACTCCGGACAGAGCACACCTGGCAGTGGCACCACGATGGACAAGGAATACCTCACACTCTGCTGTGCACGGGCCTGGGAGCAGAACGAGCCGTGGTCACCTGGCAGGTCCGGCGAGGCCGCTCCTGCTGCCCGTTTGCTCCAGGACTGCACCTCTGGGCAGGGCTCCGTGCTCGGGGCGCCGCCCGGGCTGGGCTCGCTGTGACACTCCTGGTTCCAATCAGCCTCTCTGGGGCAGGGCTCCCCTGCCATCCCACTGGTTTCCCGAGGGAACAGGCCCGGCCGTGGCTCCTAATGCAGCGCCCCGGAGGTGATATTTTTATAGCGGTGGGAATCTTCTTTTCCGGAGGCTTTTTATGGAAGGTAGAATTTGTACAAGTTAGGAAGCTTTGCCTCTCGACTGCATTACCATGCCACAGGCTCGGACTGGTTTTGTGTAAAAGATGTCACAGAACGGCACTTTTTCTAAAGAGAAGTTTGCTATTTTGTATGCTTGATAAGAAAGTACAGTATTGGAAATTAAAGGTGGACAGCTGATAATTGAGAAGTATGTCAATTAATTTTTTATGTATATTACCTGTTTACTTGTACAATTTTATTGTACAAATTACATGCAGCTTCATTTTCAAATGAGTCCTTAAAATAAGGAAAATCTTTTTAGCAAAACATTTAATTTTTGTATTTTTGATTTTAAAAGGCATGAGTTATGTCAACTTTTTCCAGTGTATTAATGAAGATTTTAACTTTTCATCAGGTTGAGTGTTTTCTTACTATATTATCTGTTGTGTATGTAGCTAGCACATGGTGTCACTGAACTGTTAAAACTTAGCATGTAGAGCAAGCCTGTTTTGTGGAAAATCCTTATTCATTAAAAACAAAATCATCATGGCAGATTTTCTGCAAAAAAGTGAAAACATTTGCAATTCAGAATACTGATTTTTTTTGTATTTAAAGAAAGGTATTTTGCTTGCAGGAAAGAAATACTACAGATTCATTTTAATGAGAATCTTTTAAATGTATTTATCTTTAGGGCATCTGGGCATCTTTACGCTGTTTGTCTTATGTCTTTATTGAAATAAAATGTACAGAACATTACCTTTACATCTGCTTGGTGCAGCCGTGTCCCCTGGGCAGCCCCGGCCTCCGGGGCTGTGGTGGTGCTGATGGAGAGATGGATGGATGGACTCTGGAAGGGGGCAGCTTGTGTTGGAGCTGCCCCTTGGTTTGCCAGCTCTTTCTCAGTTGTTCCTTATGATGTAAATCTGAATCTGAGGGGCTTCAGGAGTTCACTGAAGCTTTGCCTAATGGGGGATTCCTCCCAATTTCTTGACATCACAGAATGGCTGTAAAATTCATGGATCTGCCAGAATGAGCCCAGCTTTAGTTCATGGCCTTTTCCAGCTGTAATGGGATGTTCACCTGTTCAAATAACATCCTTATCCCCAGGTCCTCTGTGGCTCCAGCCATTCCAAAAGTGCTTCCGGAGCTGAGGAAACCAAAGGCATGTTGCACTTTCCAGCTGTGTCTGTGTTGTGCTGATCAGATCTGTGAGGGAAACCCGAATGTAAACGAGGGGATTTAGTTCTATATTGATGCACAACAGGAGTGACAGAGATTGCTTAGTAAACATATTAAATATTCATATTTTCCTGTGCTGCAAGCCTGGTGTTTATCACTCTGAACTCTGCAGGGTGGTTCTGCCTCCTGCAAACCCTTCTGGTGTGAAGCAGAGTTTTTCACAGGTTTTATTTCTGTTGTGTTTGTCTCAAGGGGGAGTTCCCTGTTCCTGTGCCAAGGTCTGGGTCAGATTGTGTCCCCAAAACCACCCCCAGGCCCGGGGGAGCCTCAGCCAGGTGTGTTACTGAGCCTTGAGTGTGGTTTGTGGCCCCCGAGCAGGGCATGGTGCAGCTGGGTCACTGATTCCCGTTTTCTGTCCTTTTGGAAAGCACAACATCCTATTTCCAAAGTTCTGAAGTGGTCTTTGCTGGGTTGTGTGTGCCTGTTTTCCATGTCCCTGTCGATTCTGTTCTAGGTTGGAGCACCTTGGTTCTGGCAGCACAGCAACATCTCGCAGACCTTTGGTGGCAGTACCTGTTGAGTCCTTTGTTTTCCCTGGAGTCACTCTGTAGCTGGAATGGCCCTCACCTTGGTGCTACTGCTTCCCCCCACCTTGGATTCATTCCACCTGACATTTTTCATTGCTTTTGAGTGTAGCAGGAAGCCTGACTGTCTCAAGACTGGATTAGGGATCTCCCAAACCACGAGTGGTGTCAGCCAAAGGTCTCACGGCGAACAGATGGATCAGGTTTGGGAAAAGCCCTGAAATGTGGAATCAAACTTCACGGGGGTGCTGTGGGTGACAAAAGCCCTTCACAGCGCAACGTCCGCCTCCCCAGCGCTGCTCTGTCGCACACTGGAGTTCCAGGGCACTCGTGTGGATGGCTGGATTGGTGCAGCTGGAAAGCATCGAGCCCCGGGGCAAGAGGGACCAGGAGGAGGAGGAGGGGTTTTTGTTCTTGGTATTTACAAAAATGTCATTGTACTGCTGGGGCCAAATGTTGTAAAATATAATGGGAAGAGAAGTCCTGTGCTATGGATTTCTGTTTCTTCTGCAATCATTTCTAGTCTACAGAAGCACAAAGATTTTAATTAAATACTTACGCTCTGGATTCTGTTTTTATGATTTTTAGCTGATATCATTCTTCATTGAGACTCAGTTTTCTGTAAGTGAAGACATTGCTCCTGTCAGTTTTCAGCCTTGAAGTGGAAGGAAAGAAATCGTGTCTGTGTTTTACTGTCAAGGGAAAATTTAAATGTTCTATGTAAATTGTTAGAATTCCATATTACATATTCCAATATTAATGTATTCCAAATTACTGCACAATTCCTGTCAATTTTGTGATTATCCCCACAGCACCCTGAGCCTGTGAAACTGTAGATTTGGCGAGGATATAACTTGTGACATTGTTTGATCCGTAGGTATAGCTCTGTTATTATTTCTATTGTCTGGTAAACGGAGAAGAACAGGAAAAGGATGATAAATTTAGAAGTCTATTTTTTCTGTGTGTTTTTCCTAGACACGTGTGTGATTTATACAGGTGTGTACAGAGGTCATTCATTTGTTATATGAAAGACACATTCTAAATTATCTTCAGACAAAATCTATCCTCCTTTTCCACTTACTCAGATTCTCACAGAAATTGGGAGCTGGCAGTGAAGTGGATGAAGTGAACACTTCCAGCTTTTCTCTATTCGATGTTATAGGACAGAGAGGGAAGGAGAACCTCGCACCCTGACGTGGATAAACCTGAGCGTGGCGTGGCCAAGCCGTGACCAGGCGCGGTGCTGTGAGGCGGGAGCACAGGGCACTGGTGGTGCCCCCGCCAGGATCCTGCCCGGGCACAGCCGGTTCCCGGTGTGGGGCGGGAGCAGAGCGGGTCGGCTGTCCCGGCTGACGCCGAACCGCCGCGCGTGGCAGCTGCGGGCCCGGCCTGAGCCCGCGAGTGCCGAACCGGGCCGTGCCCCCCTTCCCCCGATCCCCTCCCCTCCCGGGCTGTGCGTGCGGCGGGGCCGGGGCAGCGCCGGGGCGGCTCCCGCGGCTGCGGCCCCGCGATAGCGCCGGGCGGGGCGGGGCAGGGCGGGAGAGCCGAGGCTGCGGGCGGGGGCCACCGACCTGCGGGGCAGCGGGATGTCGGTCCCCGTGCCGGTGCCGGTGCCGGTGCCGATCCCCATCCCTTCCCGCCCCGCCCTCTCTCCGCCGCTCCCCTCCCGTTCCCGCCGCGGCCCTCGGGCTCCGCCCCGCCGTGGGCGTGTCCGGGGCCGGGCTCCGTCCGCCGCCGTCCCGGCGTGCCCCGCGCGGCGCTGCCCGGCGGCCGCGGTCGGGGCAAGATGGCGGCGGAGGCGGCGGACTCGTGGGGTGGGTGCGGCGGGGCCGCGGGGCCCGGGGCGAGCGGGGGCCCCCTCGCGCCGCTCCCCGCCCCTCACCCGCGCTCCTCTCCCCACAGACGCCGACAGCTTCGAGGTGGTGGAGCCGGTGGCGAAGCGGCTGGTGCCAGGGGTGGCCGGGGACCGCTGGGCCGGCGAGGATGAGGAGGACGACGTGAAGGTGCGGCCGGCCGGGCCCCGCCGGGGCCTCGCGGCGCGGCGGCTCCGGGGCCCGGTGTGGGGGCGGCGGGGGCGGGCGGGCCGCTGCCATATGGCGGCCGAGTGCGGGGCCGCGGGCCCAGACAGGGCCGGCGCTGGGGCGGGGGCGAGGGGGCCCCACCGGGCCGGGCGGATTTACGCGGCTCCGGGCCGGGCTTCGGGAGGCGGCGGGGCCGGACCCGCTGGGGGCTCCTGGCCCGGGCAAGTCCCGGTGTCTCCGCCCGCGCGGCAGCGACTCCGGGTCGGTCACGGTGACAAGTCCAAATGCCAAGAGAACCCGAGCCGGTCCTTGCCCGGAGCCGGTGTCGCTGCCTTGGGACTTGCCGCGGAGGAAGGGTCAGACAGACGCTCTTGAAGTGGCACCTCCTGCTCTCTGGGGGATCCACCTGCTGCTTCCCAGGCTTTAGGGCGCTTTCCCCTCGCTGTCTACAGTCTTTCGGGCCCGTAGCGGTGAGTGGGGTGCGCTGGGTGAGGCGTCAGGACGGGTGATGGCCGTGCTGTGACGGTGCTTCTGCTGCTGACCAGAAACTTCTGTGCTCTACCAGCACGTCTTTTCCACCTGATCTTCCTGCTTCTTCAGACACCACGAGGCGGGATTTTGCCGTGTTTCAGCGTGGTGTCTGCACGGGAGTGGGATTAAAACGTGTGGATGATAATTTCTGGTGCTTCTGAAGGCAGAGCTCCCTTAAAGGGTGTTTGCTCCTGCTCGGCTCCAGCTGCCCTTGGCGAGGTGGTGGTGCCACAGAAATCTCAATTTGCTCCATGTTCATATGGATAATGCAGAGGGATGCTAGGGATGCACAAGGAGCAAGCCAGATGGGTTTCAAGGCCGGGCTGGATGGGGCTTGGGGCAACCTGGTCTAGTGGAAGGTGTCCCTGCCCCTGGCAGAGGATGGAACTGGGTGGTGTATAAGGTCCCTTCCGACCCAAACGATCCTGGCATTCTCTAAGCAGAATAATCAACTAAAAAAGACCTTTTTTGTGTCAAATCCAGCCCTGGGGCATTGTAACACTGGGGGAGGACTCAGAGTTGGTTTTGAGGACACTGTTACCAGAATCTCTGAGAAACACCAGCAGTTATTCTTGGGGCTCAGGTGGAGTTCTTCTCATAAACAGTATGGAAAAAGTAGTTCATCACCTCTTAAAAAAACCCCAAAGTTACCAAATTTCTGTGAGTTACAAGCTGGCAATTTTCCTTCTTAAATTCAGTAATAGCCACAGCCCAGAGTGTCCCAGGTGTCACGTTAGAGCAGCAGGACAAGGACAGGTGTGTGAACAGCAGCTCCAGGCACTGGGAGTGAGTGTGGAACTGCACAGGGTGGGAGTGACACAGGTGTGTGCGATTGGCACCTCTGTGATTGACACAGGTGTTTGTGATTGACACCTGTGTGATTGACAGGTGTGTACAGACACTTGTAGCTCAGGCTATCTGTGACATTTGCTTTTCCTCCTTCCTTAGAAGGTAAGAAGCTTTTCTGCTGGATAGAATGTGTCCAGAACAGCTGGACTAGAGTGACTCTTGGAGACACCTGAGGGTTCTCTGTTTAATAAAGGCACAAATATTCCCCACATGGAATCACAGAATCCTGGAATGGTGTGAGTTGGAAGAGACCTTAAAGCCCATCCAGTGCCACCCCTGCCACGGGCAGGGACACCTTCCAGTGTCCCAGGGTGCTCCAAGTCCCATCCCACCTGGCCTTGGACACTTTCAGGGATCCAGAGGCAGCCACAGCTTCTCTGGGCACCCTGTGCCAGGGCCTCCCCACCTTCCCAGGGAGCAGTTCTTCCCACTATCCCATCTATCCCTGCCCTCTGGCAGTGGGAGGACATTTTACATCTTACACGTAGTAAGGATGCAGCTGCTTAACTATTTCCAAGGGATTATGGATTTAGTGCTGGAGCTGCATCTAAAGAAGATCCACCAAAGAAAGGTGTTTTATTTCGATTTATTTTCCTTTGATTTGCTCTTCCTGCTGAATTCCCAAAGGCCCCTGCTCAGGCTCTGGATCCCTCAGTGCGAGGGCCCACCGTGGGGAAATCCCCAAGTGAGGGAAATGACGTGGTCTAAAGAAGCAGCACGAAGTGTTTTCTGACCATGGTTTTCTTTAGGTATTTCACATTTTGGAATGTGCTTTGTATCTGCAGATCTGTATTTTGGAAGGTTTTTTAGTAATGAACTTGCAGTAACTGTTAATTTGGGAAACATCAACTTCCCGGGTTTAAAATTAGCACCTTTGGTAACAAAACTCCTCTCAGTGTTCCCCAGCACACGTTTCCCAGAAGTCGGGCCTTCTGCCAAGGAATTTTCATCTATTGACTCAGTGCTGGCAGAGCCAGAGCAGGGCAGTGGCTGCTCCCATCCCAGTGCTCTGCTGTAGCTGGGAGCCAGTGCCCAGTCCCTGTCACTTCCCAGCCTCGACTGCAGGGAAGATGTTTTAGGAGCCCTATTGTAGTTAAGCACGCAGAAACAGTGTTGAAATATTGTGGAATAAAGATGTTCTCTTGGAATTACTGTATCACTGCAAAGACACAGCGCTGAGGCAGTTGGCTCTTCCTCCAAGAGAGCTCCCTGGAGTTTATAAACCAGGCAGGGCTGGCAGGACTTGGAATTCCCTGAGCTTATAAACCAGGCAGGGCTGGCAGGACTTGGAATTCCCTGGGTTTATAAACCAGGCCTGGCTGGCAGGATGGGATCAGAGCATGTCTCATGATGTGGAGTCCTTGCCCACGTGCCCTCTGTGAAGTCTCCCAGATACCCCAGTGCCATGGATGAATCCCTCACGGCCAGGCTGCCCTTCCTCTGCAGTTTGCATCTTGATTCCCAGCGTGGCTGGGCCAGGGCTGAGGCAGCTCCTCGGTGCTGAGTGGAGCTATTGAAGCAGTGGGTGTAACAAACTTAATTAGATGTGAGCTAAAATAATGCTGCTCCAAATTCAAGTCAGCTCTGTGGAATGGAAGGGAAGCCGAGTCCCCTGCAAGTGCCAATTAACCAGGGTGAGCTGGTGGATGGACTCGGGTGTCTCCTTGCTTGGATCAGCACATCCCAGTGGAACGTGGGGTTTTGCACCACTGCCTCTGGTGTAGCCTCCCAGAAAATCCCTGCAGCCACAGGAATGCTTTTCCCAGCGCAGGAGAGGGTCCCTGGGAAGGAGCAGGTCCCTGCGGTGGTGTGGAACAGGACAGCCTGTGCTGGTTTAACATGGTTTCTGCAGGGTTTGGGGTTTCCAGCGCTGGGCCCACCCCCCAGTGATGTTCAGTGTCTCATAATACCAGAAATGAGAATAAAGTCCTGTTTATGTGGGGTTTGTTTGACTGTTCATGACCTGACTGTTGTAACTATTGACACAAGCTGATTGTTTGACCAAAATCTACCTTTTTCATGGTAAGAACTGGCCCCAGCCAGTGTGGACAGCCCCAAAAACCCTTGAGGTACAGCTCTTCCCATGGCTTCCTCACTCTGGCACCAGATCAATGAGTTTGTGGGCATTGGAAGAGGTTACAGGCATCTGTAAAACAATCTTAACTGTTTTGCAGGATAACTGGGATGATGAGGAGGAAGAGGAGGAGGTGAAGGAGACAGAGGTAAAACAAGGTGAGACTTTAAGGTAACCCCTGGCTCTGTATCAGCATCGGAACAGACACTGCTTGTGTCTGGGGGTGTGTGAGGATCAAACCTGAGCAGGGCTGGGGCCGGGCCTGGGTTTGCAACCTGGGTTTACAAGAAATGTCTTTAACTCTGTGTTCAGTCCCAGTAGCTGAGCTCAATGGCTTCCAGTGTTTCTATGGTTGTGGGTGGGGAAAAAAAAAAATCATCAGACCTCTGAGAGCTGTGTTTGTTGTTTCACCTTTTACAGAACCGAAAGTTTCAGAAAAAAAGAAAATAGCAGAAAAAATCAAAGAAAAAGAAAAGCTACAGAAGAAAAAGCAAGAGGAGCTTAAAAAAAGGGTAACTCCTGATTTCTGCTGGGTCACATAAAATTCAGAGGGTGGGTTTGATTTGGTTTTTTGGAGGTTGGGCAGGACCTGAACAAGTCTTTATTCGTCTGATAAACCAAACTTAGGTCTTGTTCGTGATCCCATCTGGAGCTGGGCGCTTTAATTCCTGTATAATTTAACCAGTTATTGGAACAGTGTTATCCCAGTTCCTTTGTGTGCAGCACGTGATGGAACAGGCAGGAGTGGGAGTTTGGTGTTTCTTCCCATTCCTTGTTAAATGAACAATTTATTTGGACTCCAGGGAATAGGGTCCAAGTTTTCCATGTGCCCTGACTCGAGGTGATTCAGTGGCTCTGGAGAAGGCACCATGTCTTTAACGTGCCAACTTCTCCACGTGTGTTTTCCCTCCAGTTAGAGGCACCCGAGGAACAGAAGGAGCTCACACCAGAAGAACAGTTGGCAGACAAACTACGGCTAAAGAAGTTACAAGAGGAGTCGGACCTGGAGCTGGCAAAGGAAACCTTTGGTGAGTTAAAGCAACAGGAAATAAACCCCTGGGACCTGTGGGACCCTGCAAAGCCTAAGCAGGGTTTGGCTCTCAGCACACAGAGCTTGGGGCACTGAGAACAAAGAAGTAGCAAAGATGCTGATGCACAGCAGCATTCCTCAAACACTGAAGCGTTTCCTTGATGATGGTGAATGATTCAGCTCATTGCTCAGGGGAGGTTATGCTCAGTGAGTTGTCACAGAGCACAGTGCTTAGGGGGGTACACTGGGTACAGCTGCAAAGAACCAGCTGAGTTCTGCACTCAGGACACAGGAATTGTTTATTTGAGGGAAAAGGGTTTTCCTGGTGCAGGTTGTCCAGAGAACAGGAATAGCTGCATCGAATTACTGAGTTTGACTCAGCTTCAAAAATTGTTGGAAAGAGACTTTGGACAAGGGCATGGAATGATGGAACAAGTGGGAATGGCTTTCCACTGACAAAGGGCAGGGATAGATGGGATATTGGGAAGGAATTGTTCCTCATGAGGGTGGGGAGGCCCTGGCACAGGGTGCCCAGAGCAGCTGTGGCTGCCCCTGGATTCCTGAAGTGTCCAAGGCCAGGTTGGATGGGGCTTGGAGCAGCCTGGGATAGTGGAAGGTGTCCCTGCTCATGGCAGGGGATGGCACTGGGTGAGCTTTAAGGTCCCTTCCAACCCAGACCATTCAGGGATTCTATGAAATTACTGAGTTTTGCAGCAAACTTCCTTCCTTTCTGTAAGGCCAGGGATGGGCCCTGGCTGTGGGAAGAGCAGAGCTCAGGGAGGTGGGAGCCAGGTCCCCTTTTAGGGCTCACAGCTTGTGTTCTCTGTAACACCCCTGCCTATCCCTGCCAGGTGTAAATAACACTTGTGGAATAGATGCCATGAATCCCTCTTCAAAAGATGACTTCACGGAATTTGGGAAACTCCTCAAGGAGAAAATCACACAGTACGAGAAGTCGTTACATTACGCCGGGTTTTTGGAAGCGTTACTTCGGGACATCTGTATTTCCTGTAAGTCCAGACAGGTCCAACACTGCTGGCAGAGCTGTGGTGGAGCTGAAGTGGAAAACATGCTGATAGTCAGTGTTCAGAGGGGATTGCTCTGTGTAGTTTGTACTAAATGAAGCACTGACCTGATTCCATTCCCACAAGCTCCAATAAGGATCCTCTCCTCGTGCAAGAGTTGCTCTTTCTGCACGTTGGTTAAAGAATGTTGTTTTAAAAGTGTGAATTTTTATACTGATCTAAATCCTGCATGTTTTTCTTGAAGCCATTTCTAAAATAATAATAGTAAGAGTAGATCCTTTTAATTTGAGTACTTCATTTGGAGGGAAACTATTACAAAATTGACTTCATGTAATTCTGTAACTGCAGATTAACTGTTCTGGAATTCAGCATGTAACTATACAGAGATGAAGTAATTTAAACTCCTTTTCCCACTGCCCTGGTGGCTGGAGAACTGACTGGGATCGTTCCCTGTCCTGTACACAGTTGTGCTTCAGAGAGGGGTAACTCGATCCCAGGTGGAGCTGGGTAAATCCATCATCCCCGCTGGCAGCTGGGAACTTCCATCTCAGGAGGGAATCCAGAGCTCCTAATGGGAGGGACTCCCAGCCTCTTGCACCATTTATTGATAAACATAATAATTTATTGTTAATCCAGTGCTCCTTTTGATACATTTTACCATCTCCATATTTTACTGTTCAAATGCCTCAGTAAGACTCTTGTGTTCAGTAACTTTATTTGCAAGTTTTACCTTTTACAACACTCAGGCTTCCAAGGGACCAGCTGGAATCCTTGTTGGGATTTTAAGGACCAGAACCACCCACTCTGTGTTTTGCTGATTTAAATCAAGTAATTGCCCATAGTTACACTAATGCTTATTTCTAGTTGTGGAGATGGTTGATGTTATTTAGCTGCCTTATAAGAACAACATTGATAAGGAAACTCTTTTTTTCCTTTTTTTTTTTTCCCCCTCATGCAGTGGAGGTGGATGATTTGAAAAAGATCACAAACACTCTGACAGTATTATGCAGTGAAAAACAAAAACAAGAGAAGGTAAGACTGGGGCTGTTCCTGAGGGATCAGAGGCCCTGCTTGGGATTCCCCTGCATTTATTAGTTACTTGTTGAGAGTCCAGGGGAAATAGAATGAAAGGCAAAAGGTGGGCAGGGCTATGGTGCAGGCAGCTGGGGACACCTGAAACTGTCACAGCTTTCCTAGGAAGAGAAAATGTGTGGGGTGGAAACCATCGGCAAGGCCATGTTCAATGCAGTGGGGTGTGGCTGCGCTGGCCACTGGGCTGACCCTGGCTGGGGTAATGACAGAGCACTGGGCCTGCCCAAATAACCATCCTCATCCTCTTGTCACAGAATAAAGCCAAAAAGAAGAAAAAAGGTGTTGTGCCTGGCGGGGGGCTGAAGGCAACGATGAAAGACGACCTGGCCGATTACGGCGGCTACGACGGCGAGTACGTACAAGACTTTGAAGACTTCATGTGACATTTATCTCCCTTCTGTTGTCTTTCTGTTGCCCATAATCCCTTAAACATGTAGCACAACTTTTCTTCCTTTAAATTCTGCCAAATGCTACAATCAGAATTGCAGTATCTGTGTGCTGGGGGCTGGAGGTGCCAGGTCCGGGCGGACGCTCCGGGCAGGAGTAGAAAGGAACAGGTCTGTGACTTGCAGTTAAAAACCCAAAATTCTGATAATGGGCACTGTTGCTATTTAACTTTATAGCAACAGCCACTAAATTGGGAAGGAGTTGGAACAAGGTGAAGGATTATAACCAGCACAGCTCCATGACATGGCCTTAACTGTCCCTGCTCCAGGGCCAGGGCTGAGCACGAGCAGTTTGCAGCAAGGGCAGGGTGTGCACGTAGAGTTCCAGTCGCTTTGTCTTGAGTTAGAGCTTGAGGATTTCAGTATTTTGGGAAGGGAACTGCTAACTTCAGTGTGGAATACTGTACCTGGGAGTGTGGCCCCTGGGACAGCCACTGCTCCACAGCCTGACACCTGAACAGCACCTGGTGGGGCAGAGCAAGGCAAAACCCACTTGTGTCTCAAGGATGAAGTTTAGTTCCATTCATTTAAATTTCTACTAATGCAGCTGTTGGGGTTGGGTGTTCTTTAACAGTTAATTAAGGGGTTAAGTGTAAAAAAAAAAAACCAAACCAAACCACAAGACTTCCTTGGGGCTCTCCTGGGGTGTGGTGGGTCTCTCACAACTCGGCCATTTTCTTTCATTAAAAACCAAACTTGCTTAGCAAACTGCAGCAGTTCCTACAGTTGGGCAAATTGTTATGTTAACAATTACGACATCTGCAATGTTTTATAAAGCAACTAATTTAATAAAAATCACTATTGAGGACTTCACCAGGCTGGCCTTGGAGCAGTTCTTTTGGGACCTGACAGGAAAAATACCTGAAGAGTTGCAGAGCTGAGCTGTGCTGGGGGGTGTGCCCATGGCTTGGGCCTGGAAAAGAATTTGTACTTAATAACTGTAAAAATACATTTGCACTTGATTATTTCTTTTACTCCAAGACAGCAGAATTAGGAATGTGCTGTTTAGAGCTGTACAAGACTTTAAAAATCAGACTGGACTTAAAGAACACATTATCCTACTGTGTACCTGGAACCTTCACTGATTCTGCTTGTTCCACCCCCTTGGCCTGGATATTCTGTACACCTGTTTCAGCCTCTGCAGCTACAGTCCCTGGGGTGCTTCCTCCCCCATGCCCCTAATTTAAAGGGCTGCTGGATCTCTGCTTCACCCCCCACCTGGGCCACTCCATATTTGCTGGTGACTCAAATTGTTTATAAACAATAAGATTTATTGTACAAAACACAATTTTAGGTTAACACAGTCTCAGCATTTTAAATACTTACAACCCTGTCTGGTTTTCTGGAGTAACTTTTACAGAGCAGCAGAGCCCTGTGAGCAGGTCATTGATAAAATCTGTGTTAATCAGCACTGACCCTGCAGTCTGCTCTGGGC
The DNA here is from genome assembly GCF_009650955.1 of Corvus moneduloides. Lineage (NCBI taxonomy): Eukaryota > Metazoa > Chordata > Aves > Passeriformes > Corvidae > Corvus > Corvus moneduloides. The sequence goes on along the minus strand of NC_045488.1, from coordinate 12,511,200 downwards.
TGGAATTCAGCTGGAATTCAGTTGGATAAGAGGTCGTTGAGGCAGCAGCCAGTCTGAGGGTCCTTCAGCAGGGAGTTCACCACATCATAGAACTTGTGGTCATAGGCCAGCTTGTAGTGGGTGTAGATATCCTCACAGTGAGTGAGGAACCGCTTCAGGTTCCTCAGGGCAGCATCAGCAGGGGGGTGTTGTTTGACCCTGGAACGATTGCACATGGAACTGAGACACAGAAGCTTCCCAGGCCCCTGAGACTCTTGCTCTGGGCCTGCAGAAACCACATTTTCAACAAGAGGTTGTGCTCAACACCTACATTTGAATCTCGTAGTTGTTTATTTGCTCTGATTCATTTTAAAGATTTGCTCTGCCCAGCCCTGAGCTCCCTTCCTGTCCAGCTCAAGAACAAGCCTGGATCAGAGCTACTTCCACGCTGTACTCAGGAACCAAGACCTACCAACAAATTCTGCCATGAGGAGTGGTGAGGCCCTGGCACAGGGTACCCAGAGAAGCTGTGGCTGCCCCTGGATCCCTGGCAGTGTCCAAGGCCAGGCTGGACACTGGGGCTTGGGGCAGCCTGGGACAGTGGAAGGCATCCCTGCCCATGGCAAGGGAAGGAATGAGATGGGCTTTAAGGTCCCTTCCCACCCAAACCCTTCTGGGATTTGGGAATTTTATCTCAAGTCCCTGTGTATGAGACCTTACCCCGTAAGGTTTGAACAGTTTAACACTTTGCTCCTGCCCCTCAAGGGCCCGGTGTAGATAAAGCTGCAGTTTGCCCCCAGAACCCCTCACTCACTTCTTGGCCACCTCCTCGAACAGGCCGGGCCACAGTGGCCGCTGCTGCTTGAACTCCTCCAGGTACACAAAGTCCCCCCTGGTGATCACCTGCTGGAACAGAACTTCAGCCCAGTCCGGCAGGAACTCGTAGGCCTCTGCCACGATGGTTGCCTGCAGGGAGAGCAGGAACAGGGAAGGGGGATTGCACAGCATGTTCCATACAGAGAACTCAGTACTGGATTCTTCTCAAGACCCATCCCTTGCCGCTGTTCTTGAGAGCAGCTGTGAAATACAGGTCAACAAAGCACTGTGAATAACCTTCCTCAGCCCCTAAACAGGGACACCTTCCACTGTCCCAGGGTACTCCAAGCCCCAGTGTCCAGCCTGGCCTTGGACACTTCCAGGTATCCAGGGGCAGCCACAGCTTCTCTGGGCACCCTGTGCCAGGGCCTTCCCACCCTCACAGAAAACAGCTCCTTCCCAATAACCCATCTATCCCTGCCCTCTGGCAATGGGAGGCCATTCCCCCTGATCCTGTCCCTCCATCCCTTGTATACCATAGGATAAAGTCAGGATAAGTCACAGGACCTGGAGGCCAGGGGAAGGAGCCGAGTGCTCGGGCACTGCTGTGACCACGTCGCTTCCCGACAGAAGGACCCCGAGGGATCCCAGCTCACCTGGTAGAACCTGGGCAAGGCCAGGATGGCACCTGGCAGGTCTTGCCTGCCCAGGTTGATGATCCTCGTGCTCTGCCCTGAGCCCAGGAAGTGCAGCTGGAGCGTGATGAGCCGCATCAGGCGGCGGCAGCGCAGTGCCTGCCGCACACACGAGTCCTGGGAACAGAGAGCAGCCTGAGAGCTTCCAGGGGAATTTGGAAACATCCCCGAGAGCAGCCCTGAGGAGCTCGGAGCTGTGCAGTGATTGAGAGCACTGCAGCTGCACATTCATCGTATTCCATGAGTGTTAAACAAAGCTTCATTCCCACAAATACTTCCATCACAATTACGCTTGGGTTTAAATACTTAATTTGTTCTATCCTTGCTAATTAAGCTCATAGTCCCTGCTCTGAAAGTGGGGAACCCACCTGTAACTCCAGGGGTTAAAGCCTGAGCAGAGGCCAGCACAGCACACTCAGCTACAGCCATGCTACTGGTGCTATTGGGCTGCAGCAACACAGATTCCTTCTGCACTGTGCCAGGACCCTGCTCAGCCTTCCCTGTGTTCTCCCAACCCAGCCCATCCCTCCTGTGCTCCCAATGCTGCACACAAGTCATTCCACTCCATCTCACTCTACCTTGGAGTAACTTTCTGCTGCATCGATGAAGAGAGTCAGAGCTTTCAGCAGCAGCTTCTTTAAATTTGCAGCATCCTGAAGAGACTCGTCTGAAACAGGAGAAAAGAAGGAATAACCAATTATTTATAAAGGTGAAAAAGTAAGTTACAAAACTTCCCAGTGCCAAGTCTGTCCCTGCTGTTGTCTTAGAAAGCACCAACAGACTAAACCAAAATTTATGTACTAAAAAAGCAGGAAGAAACACACTGCCTGTTCAGTTAATGGACCAAAGCTATTGCTGGAGCCTAGTCGAGTGATTGAAGACTGGGAAGAAACCCCAACCACGTATTTGTGGCAGACCCCAGCCCTGACCATTGCCAGATCCACCCAGAAATCCCTTGGCACAGCTCCTGGTGCAGCTGCTCTTACAGCACTGGCTGCCCACGCTGCAGAGCTCCCTGTGCCCCCACAGCTCCCCGTGTGCAGAGCTCACCCCATGGGTGCCACACACAGACACAAACCCCAGCATTTCACAGAAACCCCTGCAAACCCACCGTGGCACATCCTATGGGCTGAGGAAAACCTGGCTGTGCCTGTACCCGCTCCGTGGGAGGTACCACAGGAATGTCACATCACGGAAAGAGCTGTAAATCTCACCCCTTTGGAAACACCCGGGGAACTGTTGAGGGCAGGCAGCAGCCTACCCCCAGGCAGTGGCAGCTCCAGGGGTGTTTCAGGACACAGGCAAAGGACCTCCCCCATCCCTATCCTTCCCCTGTGCCCCCACTCACCCCAGGGTCGGCACTCGATGAGTTTGAGCTGGGTGGAGGCAGCAGCCTCGTGGTTCTGGCCGATCTCCCGGCACATGCTGAAGCACAGCGCGATCATGTTGTGCTTCTCGCTGTCCCCGGGCCGGCAGCGCTTGGTGTAGTCCAGCAGCGCCGCCTTCAGCGTCCCGCTCTGGGCACAAAGGGCACACTGAGGGCCTGCCTTTGGCCACACCCCGCACCCACAAGCCACGCTAACCCTAAACCTAACCCTAACCATAATGTTCCAAAAAGTGATCATTATTACACCCTAAAACCCAACAGCAGCCTCACACCTGTGCTCAGCTGGGTATGAAAATCCAGCACCTGTGCATTTCTTTACATACAAATGTCAAAATGTGACATTTCTTTATCACTTATTTTAAACAAAGCTATGAATATGTATGGTTTTTAAAACCCCCATGGAACTTTAACTGCAAATAAAAGCAAAGCAGGATGTGAAAATTCTAAAAATGCCAAGTTTCAATACTGATCCTGTTGTAGCCCTGAACTAATTAGAAAAAAATGGTTCAACTAAAATGAGAATAAACCCCAGAATTAATTTACTTCTATGAAACTTGACTCTCAGTTCCTGCACTCAGGAAGTAAAATGCCCAGATAATTCCACCCTGTATAAACACCAGTTTCTGATGTAGCCACACAGTTGCCTGCACGTTTGTCCCTCACGTACCGGGTCCAGTTTCTTCCTCATGAGCACCTCGAAGTAGTGCTTCTGGTGCAGCAGCTCAAAGATGTAGGTCATCTCATTGTACCTGCCAATGCCCGTGAGCAGGCGCACCTGTGGACACCCAGGGCACGTGAGGAGCTCCAGGGAACTGGAACAATCTCCTCCCAGGGTCAGGCACACGAGTCACACCGGGCTGCACATGTTCCCTTGGAGCCACGGGGGGTATTCCTAAACCAACCAAAACTGCATCTTTTTTGCAGTGAGGTGAAAGGGCATCGTTTTATCACATAAAAATAGGCAGTGAAGCTTTTAGCACTGACACCATTCCACTGGGCATGTCCCAGACTCCAGGAGTTCCTTCAAGGCACGAATTGAAGATGCCCAACAGCGCAGTGACACAGACCACCACATTTCACCAGCAGCTGAATCACCACCTGGGCAGACACAGCCAGCCCTGGACAGCCCTCCTGCTCCCCAGACACTCACCACCAGCCCATACTCTTCCTTGGGAGCCAGGTGCTCCTCGGTGAGCAGCCGAGCTGCCTGGAGCACTCGTGTGATCCCTTCCATGTGGCACGTCAGGCTGAAGCAGTTGTGGGCCAGGATCAGCAGCTCTGTAACTGAACAGCAGAAAAACTTGGGTATTTCAGTTAAAGGGCTGAGGAAGTGAATTATTGCCTCTCTCCAGAAGAAAAAACACAAAACACACACAAAGCACAGAACTTCCAACCTCCTCCACCAAAAGGTGACAAATGTGTAACACATCATCACTCCACTGCCTGACAGTGCTGCATTTGGAAAAGGAAGGGCACAAGTTTTGCATTTGGGTTTGAAAAATTCAGTTTCTAACTGTGATGAATATGAACAAAGTCACAATACCCCTTCTGTAACAAACCACCATGACAGCTCAGGTCACTCCCTGACTGCATTTCCCACCTCTTGCTTAGCACAAAAAAATCTGAATTTTGTTTGGAAAATAAACCCTTAAGCAACACCCTTATCTACTGTGCATATCCTCAGCCCTACTAACTGAAGATCAAATTTGACATCAGCAGCAGAGCCCTCCCTCAGCACTGCTTCTCTTCTTTGAGCTGTGAGTTTAAACCACACAATGCCACATTGGTTACACACAGGTTACACCAGGCAGGATTTGCCATTTACTCACTGCATGACAGCTCCCCACAGGGGACAGAGGAGATTTTATCCAGTAGCTTCATCCCAACCAAGGTGTGATCCTGGCACAGCTTGGCAAGCTGCAGAAATGCCTGGCTCTCCACTGCAGGGTTCCAAACCTGCTTCTGTCCTGTGGCCAGAGAAAGAATTATATCACCACTGCTAATTATTTTTTATCGTTAATTAACAAAGCAATCTGATGCCATTCAGACTGACTGAGGACTTGGGACTACAATGCTAAAGACACTTTGGGTGTTATTGCTTAAATTTAACAAACAGAAAGTACTTTTTTTGCCAGTTCAGTCCAACAAAATCCTACTAGACAACCATACTGCTGTCCCTCATTTCACAAAGGAAAAAAGAAAGGGGAAAACCTTTGTTATGCTGTACACAGGGAAATCTACATGAGTTTTCCCAAGTCAGATGATGTGGGGCAGCAAAGAGCACAGTTAAAAATCCTTTCTTTTTAAAAATATTAAATTTATATCCATAAAAATACAACCTTAACTACTGCAACACCACGCTGGACACAGAAATAATTACAAATGAGCATTTGTATAGAATTTTACATGAGGCACACAATGCTCACAGAGCAGAGCTGCTCAGACACTCCTGGCTGTAATGAGCCCTCAGGCACCCGAGTGCAGGGGCTGCTTTCAGACACACCAATCCCCCCCCTCAGAGACCAAACCCACCAAGCACAAACCAGGCCTGTTCCCCACCTTTTCCCTGAGCAGAGGCCAGCAGCTCCTGCGTGATCTGCTGGGCCAGCAGCTGGGCCACGGCCGCGGGCGGCAGCCCCTGGCAGGCGATGAAGGCCTGGGCCCTGCGGCCCCGCTCCGGCCCCCGGCGGCTCAGGATGGCCCCGAGCACCTCCCGCGGGTCCCGGGCCGACACCTCCCCGAAGGAGCAGCTCAGTTCCTGCGGGACACACGAGCACTCAAAATCCCGCTCACTGCATCACTGACCCACAGCACGTTCCCGTAGCCCCAGGCTCCAGGCAGGGAGGGGCTCTGGATTTGCAGCCTCACATCCCAGAGCTGCTCAGAGATGATTTCCTGAGCCAAAGATAAACCCCAACATTCCAAATACCTACAGAAATATAGGAGCAGTTCCTCCTGAACAAAGAATTGTGTTTTACTGCACAAGTTTGACTTACAAGGCTCCTTTTCCTCTTCTCCACACACCACAAACTCTCAGGGGAAAAGGTAAATTAGTTTTCATGTTTGGAAGGGGAGCTGGTGAGGCTTTGAAAATACTCTGCTGTGACATATCACAACTTTATAAAATTACAAATTAATCAAAAAATGTACCTGAAAGCCACATTTGATTGACTCTTAATTCAAAAGTGTGGACATCCAGGTTCAGTTCAGAAGGATATGGATGGGGTAAGAGGGACAAGGCAGCCCTATGACTAACTCTTAGTAGCTCAGACCTAAAGTACAAATACTTGAAGCACAAAAAATTCTGTAGGAAAATCTAAAGACTTCTGTGATAAAGATGATACCAACATTTTTCCTGTTTTGTTCAGGGAAAAAAAAACTAATGCTACATTCAAGAACTGACCCAAAGCCCTGGTCCCTGGGGTTACCTTGGAGAGCTCGTAGAGGCACAGGACCTGCCTGCAGTAGCCCCTGCCATGGACACATTCCTCTGCCAGAGCCTTCAGCGCCGCCACCACCGGATCATCCTCACACAGAGCCCCCAGAGGGGTCCAGTCCTCCAGGCTGGATACTGGAAACAAAAAACCATCAATTCCTATCTCATAAAGGCAGACAACACCCTTACACCTGGGCAAGGCTCCCAAAATCTGCAGCAATTCCATAATACTTTCTCAGTCTTTAAAAACTGAGCTCTTGACACCCTGTGATTTTTTTAAATTTTACATTTCTTTCAGGGTACAAACAATGTAACAGAACATAAATATCCTCAATAATATCTCAGATACAAAATCTCTAAGCATAAAGTTGAGTAAGGATTGAGCAGCTTTGCTGATGGCTTAGGATTCATTTATGCTCTTCTGTGTCTATTCAGCTTTACACATCAGTATTAGAAAGGGATGTTCCAGCTGAAACTTAGTCACTCAGACTTCACAGACATGCAGAGAACGCTACTGATGAACATTCTCAGCCTTAGCCTTGCTATTAAACAAGAAACACTAAACCCTTTATAATGCACAAAGATGTCAGAAAAATAAATGAAAGCATTTCTTTCCTTCTGCTACAGAAAAAAAATTAGTAGAGTGTGTTTTCTAAAAGCAGGAAGAGGCCCAGTGCTGCTTTACTGGGCCAGACTTGAGAGCTATAAAAAACGAAAGGTTCAGGATCTATGGAAATGGTACACAGCACACCCTGCCTGGAGCACACAGGGGCAATGTGCCTTGCAAGGCTTCAAACTCCTTTCACAAGAGCATTTATGAACCAAGGAGACTGTCAGAAAGAGGTTCATTTCTGCAGAGGTTTTGGGGAAATGCAATGAGGGAGGAAAGCCAGTGCAGGTGTCAGGTGAATCCATGAGTTACTCACTGCCAGGGGCTCTGCTCGCGGCCGCGCTGCCCTCAGGTGTCCCCGCTCCGGCTGCCAGCAGGGCCCGCACCTCGGGCTGCAGCTGCTCCAGCCCAGCCTCCCCGGAGGCCAGGGCTCTGCAGTGCAGCACCAGGGACACGTCCCTGTGGCACAGGTGGAAGTAGTGGCACACCCGGGTGGCCTCGTGCACGCTGCCCTCGTCCAGCAGGGCCCCCACCAGCGTCCCCAGCGCCGCCTGCTCTGCGTCCCCCAGCGCCTGCCGGGGCTCCCCGGGAGCCAGAGCCTCCAGCCTGCAGTGCCTGGCCGTGTTCAGGGCTGGCAGCTTGGCAAAGGAGAACTGCTGGGCCAGGCTGGCAAAGGACAGGTCCCTGCCTAGCCCGGCGGGGCCGGGACACGGGCACTGCCCCCAGGCCTCGGCTGCCAGCACTCGCTGAGCGATGCGGCACAGCCAGATCTGCTTCTCCACCTCCTCCAGCTCCTGCACGGCCACCTCGGTGTCCTTGGCCAGCCAGTGCCCAGCCAGGGTGAGCAGCAGCTGTCTCTCCATAATGCTGGTTGTCTTCTCCTGCCCTGAGGATTCCCAAACATGGTTGGCCTGATCGAGGAAGAACCCTGCTGCAGCTCGGCTGCAGATGGAATGTTTAGTGAAGGTGTCGTTGCACTTTTTCCAGAACTCAGCTCTTGTCTGGGTTTGATGCCACTGTCCAGTGTCTCTTAAATGATGTAGATCTCTCAGAACCTGCAAAATTCACAGAGGATTATCACAATTATCTTTCCAAGAAAGAAAACTCCAACTCACACAGGGTGGCCAGCACTGAAACACCGGGTTTAGGTAAGTCCCCCAAGATGCAACAAGTCACAGAATTGGTTTGGGTTGGAAGGGACATTAAAGATCATCTTGTTCCACCCCCTGAGGGACAAATCCATCTGGTCTTCTCCCCAAATAAAGCTGCATACAAGCAAAAACAGTAAGAGAATAAGGAGAGTTGTCCCATCCTCTGCAGCTCCACACAGCCAGTGTGCCTGGTGCACATGCATTTAAAATAAAAAATCATTTGAAGACAAATTAATGTTTCAGGAAGGCTGAATGTGCATCCTCAATCCTGGCAGCAACAGAAGAAGAGGTGACTGTCACTAACTGCACTGTACCTCGTGTGTGACAACACTGTCCACAGGCAGCTCAGCCAGTGCCGCCACCTCCCGAGCCAGGCTGAACATTCCCTTCTCCTGCAGCTGCTCCAGAATGGACCTGCACTCCCCCTGGAAGGCCTCCAGGCTGTAGGAGGTCAGGATGGAGCGATTGATTGGTATGGAGGAGTCCTTCAGGGCCTCACTGAGGGCACAGAGTTTCTTCACGTAAGGGCCTGGGTTAAAGAAGACAAACAGCTCATGAAAGCGGGGTCTGAACCCCAGGGAAGTCTGAACTTCCCTCAGGATTCAGCCCTGCCAGAGGGCCTGAGATTCATCCTGTCCTTACCATCCAGCAGGAGGTTCTCTGCTGCAGCAAAGAGCTGCAGGAGCTTTCCCAGCTCGTATTCTGTCCGGCACTGCTGCAGCATCAGCTCCAGGAGGAACAACGCCTGCGATTCCAACCACGGCACCGGCAGCTCGGTGGCTGCTGCTCCTCCTGCAGCTCTCAGCTGTGGCAATGAAGGGGGTTAAGGGTTAGGGCTTCTCTTTTCTTGCAGAGATGTTGTGCATTTGGGTGGGAATGGCACCAGGAGTGGAAGGTGCACCAGATCTGTCCCTCTCCAGGGATCAATGACCTGCCACTCCCAAGGGAGCACTGAGCCATCACTGGTGTGTGTCGGACCTGAAAGTGGAACATTTTACAGCAGGGTGACCACCAGCTACTGCTGATAACCAAAGTGGAGGTAAGAGATGTGAGTAGGTTCAGTAATGGCCAGATAGAATTAATTGTTAGACAAACAGTCCCTGACACTGCTGGATCCTTCCCAAGCACATCTCCTCATGAAGGGAAAGGAAACTGAGCTGCCTGAGCCTGAAGTCTAGGAAGGAAAACCACTAAAGGCAGGGAATGCTAGTTAGCAGCATACCCAGGGAACCAGAAAACTGGAGTGGAAAGGAAAGAACTGTTAAAACATCTGCATTCAGAGACAAGGAGCAGTGTATGAAGACACTCTGGTCCTCTTAGCCCAACTGCTAAATCCCCACAACGACATCCAGAGAAAATGAATTTCCTTACTTTTGCAAGGCTTTCCTGAAATTCATCCAGTTTCGTTCTAGCCTCGTTGTACTTTTTACAGTTCATACACAGTTCATACATCTCCAGGATGTGCAGCAAAGGGGAATCCTTTAAGATGCAAAACCAGGTTATAATAAATTCCAAAAAGTACCTCAATAAATAAATCATACTTTAAAAAATCATATATTATTTCATTCAATAGTCTTCCTCAGCAGTAGAACAATGAAGTTCTAATTTATTAAAATTGCATGCAAGGTTGATGTAGAATCTACCAATCTGGGACAACTGGAAGAACTTCCAATTTGACAGGGAATTTCAGTGGACAGCCAGGTTATCCTCGGCACAAAGCAAGAGAGAGGAGGATTTACAGGCCCAGAACGTTTGAGACACGCTCAAATATACCACTGAAACCACATTCCCTCACCTTTAAAAACAGCTGGAAGCCATTTAGAAGTGTTTTACTTTTTTGCTTCCTCAAGAAGACTTTCCAGATAACGGCGAGGTCCTGCAGGTCCCACTGGGGGCTCTCTGCCCAGCTCTGGGTGTGGGTGGCTGCCTCAGCCCTGGTGGCATCATCCACAGAGGTAATGATCCAAACACAGAGGCAGGAAATGAGGTTTGCATCCTGGAAACGCCAAAAGGATGGGTTTATACATCACCCCGTTGTATAGCTCTTGGTGAAACAGGTCACACTGTGCACAACTACCACAGGAACTGACCAAACCAGCTTTTAACACAACTCCAGATCAACCATTTAACAGAACTAGGCACAACCATCAGCTGTCGTTACTTATTTCCCTAAAAGAAAACAACTCCCAGACTCACAGGGCAGCAGGCTGCCAGCACACTGAGGATGGGGGCGTGTTCCCTGAGTCCTTCAGCCAGGAGGAAGCAGGAGGGGCTGGGATTCTCCTGGCACTGCAGCAGGATCTGGAACAGACTCCCCGCACGGCCGCCCCAGGCCCTGCCGGCAGCACCGCGCTCAGGACACAGGAACTTCCCCAGCGCCAGCACGAGGTGATCCTGTACCACAGGAGGGAAATCCTGCAGGAGGGGAATGACCTGGGGAAACAGCACCAACACCTTGTGAGGTCCAGAGAGGAGAGGGCAGGAGGATGGAAGCACTGAACACACAAAGACAAATAAAACGCTCTTCAAATTCGGTTTTTAGAAAAACTTTGGAGACCTAGAGAGGAAAAAGGGTTCTGTAGGTGTGAATTATTCTAATGAAAGATTGAAGCTCATCCTTTTCCACGATGCTCAAATGCCTCCTAGAGAACCTCAGTTCTGTTCTCTCTTGTAGTGCAGCAACAGAGCATGAGAGGGGTCTACTCAGGTGCTTTTGTGGGATTACAGATTCTTCAAAACAACAAGGAGACCCAAGTTAAAATCCTAGGCCTGCTAAGCATCATCTTACCTGGAATTATCCAGTTAGCTTCCTCACATGACTTTTCCCAACAGCTGTTATGTATTGGCAGTATTTTATTAATTTCTAAATCACATCCAAAACCGAAGGTGGAAGATTTGGATTCTCTAAAGTTTAAGTATCTTCAGCAAAAAATCAATTGGAGTTTTGAAAGGAAAGATGGGTGGCTTTATCAAAACTTACACTGAACAATCTGGCAACTCTCCAATAAAAAAAGCAGTAACTACATGAGTTTAAATTAACTTTACAAGTGTGGCTGCAAGGGAAGGGCTACCACAGTCCAAGGGTATCGACATATCAAGGCAACCAAAACCCAGGAACTGGTGAGGCTCCTGTTGTCTCCACGCTGGGATATTCTCTCGCTACAAGACTCTATTTAATGCACAGACAGCTCACCTGGGCTGGCTGGTGGCTGTAGAGCTGGGTCTGGATGAGGAACTGCAACCACTCGTTGGATTTGGCACATTCCCTCAGGAAGGATGTGCTCAGCTCGAGGTTATGGAGTTTGCAGAACTGCATGACCAAGGACCACTGCCTTCTGGAGTCACTGGACGTCCTGCACGGAATTTAGAGAGCTTCAGCTGTAATGAACTGCAATATTTACACCAGATGTTCAGGTATGAAGTGACCCTGTGACCCCAGACCCACTGTCTGTAAACAGCAACACGGCACTGGCAGGGGCTTCACCACAATGAGGTCACATCCCCTTGGGAGCTTCCACACTGCACCCTCTGGATGCTCCCACCCACCTAGGCAGGCACACTGTCCTATCCTGACCTCTTTAGTATTATATGATACACAAATAACAAAAGTCAGTGCCCAGTCTGCATTTCCCAGACAATCCCTCAAACCAGGCTGTTCTCACCTCTTTATTCCTTGGTGCTCAATTGCATCCCAGAAGGCTTCTTCCAAAGAGGTAAGAATTGCTGCTGCTGCTGCCTTCTCACCATCAGCCAACTTTGTTAACTTCTCAACTGTTTAAAAGAACACATTCCTGAGATGCTACTTGGGATCTGAGTCAGGACAGCACTTCCAAAAGTACCAGTAGCTTCCTAGTTGGGAAAGCAGACACCTGTGGTCCTAGAGTTAGAAATTCAACTTTCTGAAGTTATTTCTAGGATAAATTTAATTTCCCTACAGCTTTGAACACCTGATCTCCCTGCAGCTGGAAGACAGTTTTCAAATAGGAAGGAGAGAGGAGATTTGGCAATGGACTTTGTTTAACTCTCTGTAGTATTATTACAACATTAGGCTGAACCTCACTAATATCAGTCTTGGGCAGCTGCTGGACAGTGCCTGTTAGATCCTGATACAGGTTATATCAGTCTTCCTGCCTTATTTGACATGACAGGATCAAAATGCACCTTCAAAATTAGTAAAAAAAAACAGGAATAAAAGAATAACGAAGTTCTTAGGTGCTTTTACTGCATTGCTGAGCCACCAGGCAGCATCTTTGCATCCCTCTGCTTCTCCTCCCAGAAATCCACAGCACCTATTCCAAAGCAGACAAAGACAACGTTACCCAAAGCGTCTCTGATCTGGTTGTGATGAGAGGCCTCATTCCTCGTCCTGTGACTGAAAATCATCTTTGCGACTCTCACATCCACGCGGAGCCGGAGGCTGTCGAGGCCCAGCAGCTCCAGGAAACACACACAGGCTGCTGCCACTGAGGGGACACTGAAGGAGGACAGAGCTAAAACCTGGGCCTCCTGTCCTGCCTGCTGGATCCTGCAACAGGGAACACACACAGTTTTTAACCCATTTCCAACACGAGTATTCCCCAGGCAAACAAGCACCTACAAGGTTTACTGAACTCTCCGATTCATCAGCATCAAAGATAATTATGAGCCAAAAGCTTCATATTTATAAAAAATGTGGGCATGAGAATAAAGGCTCACACATGATAAGCAGAGTTCGCAATTTAATACACTTATCAAAAACGAAAGGTAGTGGAATTGGTTTTATAATTAATGAAACACCCCCTCAGCAGCTGAGCACAGCAAGTGCCTTCGCAGAGTTCACAATCCACTGCAGCACCAGGAACCTGACTCTGACCTGCAGATGGTGCTAAGAGAAAAATGTACCCAAAGGGTTTCTCCACAGAAGTCACTGAAAAAACCCTGTATCCCTGACTGTCTGTTAAACCATGATTTCACTCTGCATTAACAGATGTTCTCCTTTTTGCCCCAGTTTTACCTGTTTACACAAGAGAAACTGATCTGTGTAGAAACGATGGACAGAAACAAACAGTGATTAACACGCAAACCCGACATTCTGGAAACAAAGTGATTTGCTCTAATTCCTACACTAACTAGTGAATTTCATGTATTCAAGCAAGATGTGTCATTTGACTGCACCCTTTTGAACATCTGATTTTGAAGCTTCAGCCAGAACATTTAATTCCATCAACCTCCAGTACATTTTTTGCCTTACTAATTTAACTAAAGTAGTGTCACCATTAGGAAATGTCAAAGAAAAGGGGCATCATTCTCCTACAAAGTGATCTAGAGGCTCAGGTTCCTAAAAGAAGAGCCCACACATGCTTGATATGACTGGAATATTTTCCTTGCTCCCCTTGTGCAGATTTTATTTAGGTAGTTCCAAATAAAGCTCACCTCTTCTCAGGTGATATTTGACTTCTAACCTTTAGGACACCCACAGTTCCGATGCTCAGCACTTGTGGGGAGGATTAATTCCCTCCCTGTGCTCAGTTCTGCCTCCTGCAGAACTCTGCCTGGCCCTGCTGAGGACACTCACAGCTGCCTGGGGGTTTTGCTCTTCACCAGCTGCTGGACCAGGAAGGTCCCGAAGGCGAAGGCGGGGCGGCCGTGCAGCAGGTAGTACAGGAAATCCAGCCTCTCCACCACGGCGTGCCTGCTCACCAGCTCGGGCCACGAGAAGTGAGGGAGCTCACTCCAGGCATCTGGGAACAACAGATCAGCACTGTCAGCTGAGGAACAGCTGAATTCAGCATCAGAAGCGGCCTTGAGCTACAAAATGTGACGTGACAATCAAATATGGCTCCTCTGGTGCTAATTCAGATCTTGGCGTATCCAAACCCCACTGAAATTCCACCTCTCACTGGAAAATAAGAGCTCTGCATCACCTCAGCTTGCTTTTAAAAGAAAACATTGCTTTTCTATCTTGTATTTAGAAATTCTGTCTGCGAGGATTTTTTTAACACAAAAATCTAGAATTCTGGTTAAAAACACAATTTTAGTAAATTACATTATTTTTCTTGTGAAAGAAATGGCCTTTTGAGTAAATTTATCTGCCAAATAATTCCCCTGGAATGTATTTCATTTTAGGTGCTCAGGCTAGGAAAGCATGTAAACCTTGGCAAGCGACATACCTGACACAGCAAGAGTGTTTGTTGACTGCCAGCCAAATAATTTCGTGGGATCAAAGGGCATTAATGACTGAAAGATTAGAAACAAAATATATTGAGGCAGCTTAACAACTTCACGTCACTGTCCTGTAACTCTCAATTTCTAATTCTCTTACCATTACAAACATTTCAAAATTTGACTATTGTAATTTCTGCAACATCAAACACCTTGCCCACTAAACACTGCAAGAATATCCCTCTCTGATATTCCAGCACTGCAAACTCACAGGGTGTAAAGACCATTTGAAAAAGCAGTTCAGGATGAAGCTGTGAACTCCAGCTCCACATTAAGGATCCCAGAGAAACAACCCACGGCCCCCACACCCAGGCTTTAGCTGCAGACAAGCTTCCCTTTCCCTGTGTCCTGCCAAAAGCACTCTGTGTACCTGAAGAAGATGGTAGAGAGAGATGTCAGGAGGCAAAATTCCATGAGCAGTGCAGGAAGGAAAGAGAGCAGCTTTGAGCTTGGGGTAAGGGGTCAAGGCCATTTTTAAGAGCTGTGGATCAACTTTCTTTAGAGGTTTTTCTGTATCATCATTCTGAAGGACCTACATTGCAAGGAAGCAAAATTAATTAGGAGGAAACTGCATTAAATAGCAATAAAACAATTTGGGGATGTGCCAATCTACCTCATGGGAATTTGACATGAAGTGACAACACAGAAAGTATTATTTTTTTCCTGTAAAATGCTTTTAAGTTGTATCAGACAGGTCTTCCCCAGCACCTGATGTTCCAGGTGACTGTGCTGAGGATCAAGACACTCTGTTCTCATCCCCTCTGTTCCAACACGTGGCTCAGGGGGCATTTTCCTAACAAAGCCACGAGGGCAGGACAGGGGAGCAGGAGGAGAGGGCGGGATCAGGTGCCCAGGCAGTACCTGGTCGATGCCCCCAGGGCCATACATCGTGGTGGCCAGGGCCAGCAGGGTCCTGCCCTCCAGCAGGATGCTGCTCACACCCCCCTGGCTGCTGGGAATCAGGATCTGAGCATTGGCCAGACTCGCCTGGAAAATCATCTTGGGATCTTAAAAGAAAAAGAAGTGACATTTAATTCCATGCAAAATCAGTATTAAATCACCAATCACACATTACAACTGTCCTCTGACTGTGAAAAATGCTAAATTTTCTACTTTTTGTTGTCAATACTGGTTTTTCTCAATTTACCTATAAACACAGATAAGATGAGCTAAGGTTTACCAAGCCTTCCCCCGTTTCAAACTACAGCTTTGCCTACACAGATTGACTGGGGTTGAGCCCCACAGTTTAGCACTGTAGTGGTTCAATTCTTTATCCTACACTGATCACACTTTCCAAAAAAAAAACACTTAACTTGGGATTATTTTTATCTTTTGTTAATGTGTGACTCTGCAGAAAATGAAATGCTTAAAAAGCACAGTGAGTTAAGGGCACAAGTTCTACTGGTTTGCAGTGATGCAAACACGTAATCCAAGGGCAGAGAAATCAAAATGCACCACAGGGACTAGAGGAAGGTTTAATTTTAATGGGATGTGTATTTTCTTATGAATTCTCCTTTCATCCAACCTGTTGGGAATGTAACTGAACTGGAGGTAACGATGATCCTACACAAAATGATTCCCACTTACGTGCAGTCTCCAGATCTGTAAGTACAGTTCAAGTAGGGATTACAATCCAGACTTAAGAGAGGAGGAAGTGAGGGACAGGAAAGTGATAGGCCATGGCCAAAGGGTTTGCAGCAGAGCAGAGGTTTAATTCTGCTAGAGCAGAAACATCAGCCCCCCCCCTCTGGAGTGAGATTCCTACCTCGGGGATTGCTGGCAACCCCTCGACACTGCACAAGGAACTCAAACCAGGGATGTGCTTCGTGCAACACCTTGTTATTCAGAATAGGGCAGTTTGAAGGGGTTAAACTGGAAATAAATGAACAGCACAGTGAAAATACAGGACTTGTAACCACTGATGTAACACAGCATTAAAGATTTGGGGCATCTCATGGGTGTAATGCCAACTACAAATGGTTAGACAAACAATTAGAAAATGATGTACTGGCTTTTTTTCTGGTCCATTTCTACCTTCTTGATAATTCCAGTGTTAGACTGGAGTTATAGCTCAGAAATTTTAATTGCCAAGTATCCATTAAGTGGAAATTATTCATACAGCTCCAATACCTAATATTGGTACCACCTTCAAATCCCAACTAATCCTACTTTAGGTGGAAACCAGCAATTTCCTTATTTGTGAACATATCAAGGGTCAACTTGCACTTGTGCTCAATGGAGTTTCTGAATTCTGTAAATTCTGAGTTTCTGAAGAGCAACTTGGCTTGGCTCATTTAGGATTGTACTGTTTATAGCATTACACTCATTACAATTGTAATTGTTTCCTTTCATAACTGACATACAAATTAATACTAACACAAGCTGAATAAAGCTTCAAAATACATCTTAAAATCTCACATGCTGCCCCAGAGTTTCTGTTAAATGACACTGCTAGGGCTGAGGAAAACTCTCCCCACCAACTGTTGAAATTGTGTTTCCTTCTTTAAAACCAGGATCCCTCATGGGATTTGAGGGATGGAAAGCATTCCTACCTGTAATAGTCCAGGTAAGTGTACAGCAGGTACTGCAGGCTGTGCTCTAGGCAGTGGAGGACAAACTGAGCATGGAAGTCCAGGCCACTGGCAGTGCTGTATTTTGGAACAGGGTGAGGATTCTGCAGGACTCCCCCGAGGCACAACACCCTCTGGAGCAGGAGCTCGAAATCCTCCAGCTCAGAACGGACAAAAATTCCCTTTCTGTCAGAAAAGAGAAAAAGCACAGACACTGATCACACAGCTCTCTTTGACAAGTTCTGATGGGTGTTTTCAACTCAAATTTAGAGCAGACCTTTCCCTCTCAGGGATTAATTCCCTACTGAAGCAAACACAACGTGCCAAAATCCATCTGCCTGTGCACAAACAACACTGTGGTTACTCCAGGTCACTGCAGAGAACGAGGTGTGAGCAGTGAAATGTTCAGAGTGTGCCAAGAATTTTCTCCCCTGCATTAAAGTCAGCATCAGGAACATAACCACTGGGAAACATCCAAGGGCTGAGGGAGGACTGCTCTTCTCACATGGTTCTTATGCTTTTAGATAACTGGAAGTACAAGACTAAAATTACATTTACCAATGGGCTCATGCTGTTTCCAAAAAGAGCAATATAAAAATTATCATGTATCAAAGATTTTATTGCTCTGATTTTGGCTTCATGTAAGAAGGAGAGAGAGTGTAAAGCTTTGGGGGCCCTACCTGGCCAGCTTGTTCAGGATGTCCTGTCTCATGTAGGTGCTGCACAGTGTGTTCCTGTCAACGATGTCAGGGCTCAGGGGGGGCCAGGCAGCCTGGCTGCAGGGAGCCTGGCTGGGCTCTGACTCCTCAATCCAGGAACAAATACTAAACCAATCATGCTCGGCCGTCAAGTGCATCCAAAGAACCTCAGGACTGCAGGTCTTGAGTTCTGCATTTCAAAAAGGCAAATGGATGAAACCAGCACACACAAACACTTCTGGGGGAAATACTGGTAGTTTCTTACACAGAATCGTGGAATGGTTTGGGCTGGGACCTTAAAGACCATCCAGTTCCTTGGGCAGGGACACCTTCCACTATCCCAGCCTGCTCCAAGCTCCATCCAACCTTGGGCACTTCCAGGGATCCAGGGGCAGCCACAGCTTCTCTGGGCACCCTGTGCCAGGGCCACATCACCCTCACAGGGAACAATTCCTTCCCAATATTCCATTTAACCCTGCCCTCTGGCAGTGGGAAGCCCTTCCCCTTGTCCTGTCCTTCCAGGTACCTATTTCTAATGAACAGCTGCAAATATGATGCTGAGATCAAGGATATTGTTCCAGCTTTTAGAGCTTCATGTTGGCAGAGCTGGAAGTGATTCCCCAGTGCAGGGAGTGGGACAGAAGGCGGCAGAGGGTGGCATTTACACGTGGCCGTGCCTTAGGCAAGTCCCCCCCAGCTACTTCCAAACTCCTCTCTACAGGAACAGCCGAGATCCAGGATGCAACAGGATGAAACCCATCATTACCCACTTCCACTGACAAACGTAAGGGACCTTGGTGGTAGCACAGGCTTTTAACTGTGTCTGTGCCACTCCCACACAGTGCCTGCCTGCTGTGCCAAAGAGATTTTCATTCCCAGTTTAAGCCCTCAGTCCCACAATACTTGCCTTGGCGTGGTTTCCTGGGCAGCACAATCATCTCCTGCACCAGCTCATCCCACCAGTGAGCCCAGTTAAACATCACCCTGAGCCTCCCGCTGTGAGCCCCGGGCCCGGCCCGGCCCAGCTCCGAGCCCAGCACTGCCTGGTGTCGGGAAAGGTCCTGCTCCCTTCTCCAGCTGCTGAAACTGCAATGGGGGTGGGATCAGGGTGGGCTTTACTGCTCCTGTGATGAACAGTCCCCAGTCTAACAAACAGGAGCTGAGGAAGGCTCAGCAAAGTTCCCAGTCCATTTTGAAGAGCTCTGGAAGTGCCAGAGGGATGGACTTGAGCTCCAGGTTTGAGAACTAAAGAATTACTTCATTTTTCCAAAGCTGACATAACAAATTGTGAGTATCATAACAGTTTTACAATTATTTAACTGTAAAATGATTTTTCTAGGTTATTTAGTTTGCTGTATGACAGACACCATAGATCAAAAATAGAGCAAACATCTGAACACGAATAATTGAGTAGTAATTCCAATATTATTATTAAAAATGCTTCGTTTCAAGCAGAAGAGCTGCCACCCTCACAATAGTTTGTCATGACTCACACAATAGTTTGTCATGAGAGAACATGACAGCAACTGTTACATTAACGAGAAAATGACTCAGTCCCCACACTGACTCTGATTTCTGCAAATGAAGACCAGTGTGAAATTAATGAAATTAAAGACTGTACTTGTTAGTGCAGTAAATCACACAGAATGTAGAACCCAGCACATTTTAAATCCTATTAATGTTATTAATTAATAATTAAAATTAATAACCCACATTACCTGGAAAGAGACTCAGTCTCTTTATTTTCCTGGAAGGATTCCGAGTAAAAGCTTTCAACCTGATGCACAAAATCTATCATTTTCTTCTCTTTTTCAGAAAAATAATTTTCTTCTCGTAACACTTTCACCTTTAATTCAAATTAAAGTATTAGCTCCAGTTGTTCAAGTATTACCTCCAATTACCTCCAATTTTCATCTATCTTTAATATATTCAAGTTGTAAATGATCCTGCAAGTGCAACAATTAACCAACTGTAGGAAAAAAATGCTGGAAGCAGAGGGCCATACACTAAAGTGACAAGAGGACTCCAGACCGTGTGAGAGAACTAGATCAGAGGCAGGACAAAGAAATGACATTTTAACACCTCTGTACTTTAACTGCAAAGACAAAGGAACAGGGATGTTCCAGGAACTACACTGGAAGGATGCAGGGACAAGCCCTGGCTGTCTGCTCTGAAAGTCAGTTCAATACAGGGGTTTCCCTCAGCACAAACACACACAAGGCTTCAGGCTTGAGAGCTGGACTGAAACAGCCTTTGCTGCACTCACCAAGAGATCCCGTACGTGTTTGTCCTCTGTGTGAAAGCAGATCTTGTGCAGCTCCTCCTTCACATCGAAGCCCTGCCACAAAGAACACACTCGCTGCATGCAAACTGTAAAATGTGCCCACAGAAGACACTAAAACGATCAAATAAAGAATACACATCTGCTTTCCTTCCAAAGCACACAACCCTTACAAACAGGCTTGTGACAGTCCCTGCACCAGCTCCTACAGGGATGTGCCTGATGTCCCCAGCACCTGGGTACAAACCCTGCCCCCCCGTGACACCTCCCCAGCCAGAGCCACCCTCACTCTGCTGATCAGCACTTCAGCCAACACACAGCCACACACCGGCTCCCTCAGCAGCTCTTCAAACAAGTGAATTTTCACTGCAATTCCACCTGTTCCTGGTGGAATCAGTACATCCATAAGGCCCCAAAAGGCTCCCCAAGCTCCTGCATTTCCTTAGTAACAAACCAGTGTGAAGATCCACTGAACACCTCTCACCATATTTCTCAGCAGCTCGGAGGCCTGCCTGGTGTTGCCCTTCAGCAGACAGTCATAGACCAGGTTCAAACCTATCTGGATGAATTCCTGGAGACTCTCAGCAGGATGTTGGTGCCTTCGGAAGAAGATCTGGGCCTCTGGTATTTTATTGCTTAGGATGGCCTCAGCAATGACTTCCTGAAGGGAAAAACACAGAACAAACTGATCTACCTTTGTAATCCCTACGTTGATTTTCTTCCCCAGTACTTTAAGGTATTTCTACATTAATGATCTCCTTAAATCAACTTCATAACAGTAGTAAAACCTGGGTTACTCATTTTCACCTCTGGTGTCAGTTTTTCCCACTCGTGGCTCTCTTCTATCTCAGGCAGGTCTTCGTCCATGTCAGCTCCCACGTGCCCTGGAGTTACTGGTGGTCGAGGATATTTCCTCAGGAATTTTCTCAGTTTAATAATGTAGTCAGTTAAAATATCTGCAGCCTTCTGCAGGAATTCATCAGGTTCTGCCAAGAACATCCAAGGCACCAGTTAAATGGGAATGAACGGACAGGATTATAATGTCTAGCAATGTTGAATTAATAAATGTCCTGATTAATAAACAGAAACCCCTCAGAGGGAAGAGCACATCAGCTCTTTCCCCTGCACAGGCAGTGGCACAGCTCAGCACTCCCAGCACCCTGTCAGGATACAGGACACAGCCACAACCCCACCAGAGCTCCCTGCCCTCACTGAGGGGTTTTCCTTCCTAGGGACCAGCAAATGAGAACTAAAATTTTGTGTTAATCCAATCAATTATTAGTCATGTAAATCCAATCTAAAACGCAGGGATGAACATCTTTCATTCACTTAACTCTAGTATTTTATGTTAATTCTAGGCAAATTTGAGCTTTTAATTAAAATAAGTAGCTGTTCTTACTTATTTAAATGATGACGCATTACTAGATATGACCCAGCAGGAGTGACATTACCCTCTGTGTGCACAAAGATTTCCTCCAGCTGCTTGGTAAGGAAAGTCAGCGTGAGGGTCAGGAGCTGCTCAGAGAAGTGTTTGCTGTGAGGCTCCATATCATTGTCTTGGATTGCTGAGCAGAGCAAGTTTAAAGCTGGCCTGAGCTCCTCCAAATCTGTAATGGTTCCAGAAACAGTTCAAAATCTGCATTCTACACACAGCCATAGGGAGAAAGGTAATTAAATAAACCCCTGTGCAGCTGCAGGTACTTCACTCACTTCTCAGGTAAGACTGGGAGGCACCATCCCCAGAGTGCTCAGGCCCAGGGCAGGGTGCAGGGAGACTGAAAACACTTTCTTTGCTTTTTAAAAACAAGTCCACTGTGTCCAGCTGGCGATTTTCCAAACCTGCCTAGACAAACATGAAACAGAGCAATTAAGCATGGATTCTAAAACCACACCTTGTGCACTTACTGCTGGGATTCTCACCCCATACTCAGTGACAAACTACACATGCAGAAAAACAGAAGGAATTTAAACTCTGTGTGCAACACCTGCAGCCTGAAATAACAAGGTGACCTGCTCAGTCCCTGCCAGGCTCCTTTGACAGGCTCTGCTCAAACCCTGCCCTGTATCTTCACACACAAAAAGTTACTGCAGCAATATAAACTAAATACTATGAGAATCAGGACTCTGAATAAGGGTACAGCAATTTTATAAGAATGGCATAATAAACCCAAAAACCTAGTTCCAAGGATTTCTTTTGATATTTAACATTTTGCAAGGGGACAAAAACTGCTGCAGAAATTGGCAAAATTGCTTTTGGGTCCAATTAAGAGGGAATTTTGAGCACTGCTTTATTCTGTTTTATTTTATTAATGTGCATTCACTTTGTTGCTGTATTTCTTTCTTTGGGTTACTCATCTGTTTGGGGTTTTATTGTTTATTTAATAATTAAACCACTTCCTTTTGCCCCTAGGTTTGAGGCATACTTTTAATTGTGTCTAAACCCACACTAACATTGCTAAACTGCATTCAATACTTGAAAGCAGCAGTTTGTTATTTGCAAGACATGAACCAGCTCTCCTTACCTCGAGGGCATGGATGGGAATGGAGCACCTCTCCCACCCATTGAGGTGACACACGGAATCCACGACTCCGGCGCTGCCGAACATCATCAGCCTGGTCAGAAACTCCTCTTGAGTTAAACCAAACAGGACCAGGGACAGACCATGCTCTGAATGACAGAACCAAGCCATAATTAAAGATAGTGCAGCCACGTGCTAGGCAGCAGCACTTCTATCCACTGCTGCTTCCAAAAGAGCAAAGCTGCAGCAGCTCTGTTTGGATTTCACCCGAGCAGGAATGCAATGGAAGTTACCCCACAGCAGCCAGGCAAGCAGGTAGAACCCTAAAAACTGCTGCAGCAGCTGTCTCAAGGCAGTTTAGGACCCCTCACCTGTCAGCAGCAGACACAGCGGCACCTCTGCACTGCACTCCACATAAGCACTGCTTCTGCCGAACTGGGAACACGTCACATCCTGGGACTCAAAATCCCAGAGCACCAGCCACAGCCCCGTGTCCTGTGCCAGCACCACGAACACAGCTTTAGCTCCAGTCACCAGCTTACACTCCAGTTTCACCACTTGCTGAGGTGCTCCCACGGGGATTTGTGTCCACTGCTGTCCTGCAGCCCCACAGGCTGCACCCTGGCTTTGGAGCACTCGGGAAGCCGCCCACGTAGCAGCCCGGGGAACAAAGGCCACCATCTTCTCTGGATCCTCACAAAGCTCAGGATCGTGACCTTCAAGATGGGTAAAAAACTGATACCAAGGCAAATTCAAGTCGTTCACCAAATCTGGAGAACCTGGTGTCCTTCTTCTCCTTACTCTGTCCCACAGTGAGGATAAGTGTGCCTTCCAGGACCTGGGGAGGGCACAGAGTCACCTGTAACACCAGGTACTGCTCCAAGAACAAGGCAGATAAAGCTCCCTCAGTTAAATAAAATGCACTTAAGCTTATAAAATCCATACAGCATCCTGCATTTTAACCTTACCATGGCCTCTTTATTTGCATTTAAATACTCTCTGCAGCCAAGCTGACTGATCACAGCTGCATTAGCTGACAAGGTCCATGTTTAGCATTTTTAGTAAAAAGTTTCCTCTTCCTCACAGAAAGTGGCCCATCAATTAAAAAACAGTAGAACTGAATTAATTCCAGAACTGAGTCTTTCTTACATCAAGTTACAATTCACATGTTTTATTAATATCAATACTCTAAGACCTAAAGGTAACCCCTAAGCAGCAATTACTCTTTGGAAGTTGTTCAGTGCTGTACATGAAGTTGTCTCGGCCCATCCTAAATTCAAAAGATTTACAGCAGAATGGGCTGATTTTACCTGTCACAACTACAATTGAAAGGAACAAATCAGCAGTTTATTATCAATGATCCAAAGGAGGCGAGGCCCAGCCTGTGCCAGGAGGTTTTTCCCTTCTGTACCTGTCTGTGCGGAAAGGCGACGACAAGAGCTCCATGCTGTGGTCAGAACTGGCCAGCTCATCCTCATCCAGTCCCTCAGGAGGCTTCACTGGAAGATTTTCAGGATCTCTCTTACAGAGCAAATGTTCAGGGAACTGTCTATAAAGAAACAAATATGAAATTTCACCTTGCTCAGATGATTTAAGATGTTTTTTCATATTTAACTCCTCCAAGAGCTCTCAGTGAAGCAGTGTTCTCTCAGGGTAACAGCTAAACCATCAAAACCTGATGCTCTTTCCTTTGAGGTGCACACCACTTCTTAATTACCACCTGGCCCTAATTTAGCAAGCTAAATCAGCACAGCTGTACCAGTAGAGTTTGATAATTCCATACCCCATGGCATTTCTAAAAGGTGCTACCACCCACCCCTGGCACTGAGAGGACCTAATCTTCCTGGAAAAAATACAAAGTGCAAGACAAAGTTTATCTATTTGTTAACAGATAGATTAAAATAAAGAGATGTTATAGATACATTTTCCTCTGTTAGAGTGACAGAGTGTAAATAGGAGCAAATAATGAAAGGACAATCTTTCAACAAAGAAGTAATTTCTGGTCTAGCACAGAACTCAGAATGAAAAGCTGCTAGCACCCCGATGAGTACAGGCCCAAGATTAGGGACCTGTGAAGGTCAGTTCAGCCCAAAGCCTTCCCCTGTACCTGAAGTAGGTGTTGAGCTGCACAGCGAGAGCACCGTGGGAGGTGTTGGTCACCACGGCCATGCTGAAGTCAGGGGACACTGCCAGGGCAGCCAGGGGGGACACGGGGGCTGGGCCCTCCCCCTGCCCAGCTCCCAGGGCTACACTGACCTTCCCTAAGATGGCACCATCAGAGCAGTCAAATATGTCTGTAAACAGCATCAAGGAAAAACCCAGGCCCTGGAGTGCCCAACAGAGAAGTTACACAGGAGGGAAAGGTGGTGAATTTTGGCAGTAAGAGAAGGGAAAGGTACCTGACCTTGTCGTACTTTAATGTGTCAGAGAAGATGACCAGGAAGAGGTTAAATCCAGCACCTGGTGGAACTGACAGGTCTGAGCCCCTGCTCATCCCAACACACAAATCTGCCTCCCGAACTCTGACTCCCTGTGTACCTGCAGATCATTTCTATTTCATTTAAGAAATTAGGTGACAGTAGATGTCAGCCTGTTATACACAGACCCATGAATCAAACCCATTAATGATCCATTAATCCAGTGGGAAACAGATCTCCAGTGGAGTACTGGGAAACACCTGATACACAACTACAGCACTTCCACCACAAAAACCAGGATTTGGCTACACAACCGTCTTTGCAGGCATCTCACTTAAATGTCTCTGAAGAAATTTCTGCTCAGCCCTGGCAGCAAAGAGAAGCAACTTTGTTCTTCCAGATGATTTTCCCTGAGAGCTCATCTCTCCTGCAAAGGATACAAATCCAGCCAGCACTGTCCAACAGGAACAGGATGCCCCTGCAGAACTGGGAATCTGTTATTCTCCCCACAGCTTCTGGAGGAAGAGCCAGGGTGAAGCAGTCACAGGTCTCTGGGGATGAGTCTTTCCCAGGAAAGGTCAGGTGCACAAGGATAAACTGGTTGAGCAGAAGTTTGCACTTGTTGTTTCCAAAAGACAAAATCTTCACAGAGAAAACTGAAGGCAGGTCTGAAAATTTAAAGATATTTAAATGTCGGATTACAGCCAGCTGGGACTTCTGATTTGTAAAAAGAATCCCAAGAAAACAACAGCTCAAATTCATTGCCCCAGTTACCATCCTAACAGAAGTTGGGATTGTGAGTTGGGGTGGTTGGTTTTAAATCTCACCTTCTGTGCCAGGGGCACTAATTCTAGAACAATTTCCTAAAACTTTTATGTGGCTTTTTCTGTGGACAATACTATGAAGAACATAAAAAATCAGCACAAAATAATAAGTCAGTCAGCACTGAGAAGAAAAGCTACAGACTTTGGAAATAAAATACTTTAGGAAGTGAGACTGTTTAAGAACATGTAAAACACCAAAGGCTCATTCTAACTGCACACTATGTTTGCTAATCATAAAATACAAGGTTAAATGTTTAATTAGTCTTTGCAGGGTTATTGAGGTGCCCTGTCTCTGTTCTCTTTCCATCAGTTCCAATATTAAAGTTAAAATTTGAGAGAGCGGGGTTGTATATATTTTATTAAAATTTATTTTTAACTTTATATCACTGAAATGTGACCCTACAAGAGTTTAATTATATCTAACAGTGTCACCTTGGAATACGGAGAAGTCCCCATTATTTTTCAAGCCCATGAATCCTGCCGATCGCATTGCATCAGTGTGGAGGCACCTGACACTTCCCTAGTGCTCAGTCCCACTGCCTGATTCATCCCACCATGAGCAGCAGAACCAGACCTGCAATAATTTCACACATGGAACACACTGAAAGTTACTCACTCATATTTTTAGCTTCAAGAAGCTTTTTAAGCGTCTCTTCCTTACAACTGTGCAGGGAATTTGGGTTGTGTTTTCCATCTTCTACACTGAATTCATAGACAAACAGTTCATGACCTTGACCAAGAGCCAGGAGTTTTGTCTTGTTTGATTGCAAACCATCATCTTCTGTGCTGTCCCACATGAAGCTGAAGACACAACATTCAGGAGGGTTATTAGCTTTATTTCCTTTCCCCATTTCCCACACTGAACAGTTCTGGACATGCACTGCTGATGGACAGCACCGCTTTCACTTCAGCTGTGAAGACTCTGCTGCCACCCCGTCCCTCCCAGCACCGGAACTGTTTCATCCTCGGCAGGACAGAGCCTGAGGAATCCCAGCTCCTCCTCCTCTCTAAGATAAAGGGGTTTCCATCCTCGTGTGTTTTTCCCTTTAGTCACCCAGGACATGAGGGATGCTCTGCTTCAGGATTTCCAGGAGGGGGAACACCAGCTCTGCCAGCAAGGGAGAGCAGAACACATCGTCCATTTTCAGATTTTTCCCTGTTGTTTGGGCTGAAACTCTCCAGGTGTGTCACACCTGCTCCGTGGTGACGGGGAGGCGGCAGAGAGGAAGCAGCTCAGGATGGGGCAGAGCAAACCAGAGAGCAGAGCCCTGTAACAGCCCTGAAACACTCCCCATCCCCGGAATGTCCCAGGCCAGGCTGGACAGGGCTTGGAGCAAGCTGGGAGAGTGGAAGGTGTCCCTGCCCATGGCAAAGGTGGAACGGGACGGGCTTTAAGGTCCCTCCCAGCCCGAACCAGTCTGGGATTCTGTGAGTCTCTGAACAGTGTTGGTGTTGCTGGACACTGCAGATGCCCAGATCTAAAACGTGACCGTGGTTTTGACTCAGCACGAAAGTTGCTGCAGCAGATGTTAAAGCCATCATGTGATTGCCGAGTGTCACCCGGGCTGGCAGCGGGGGAGGCGCAGCCCGCGGGGACACAGGGCACAGGGGTGTGAAGCCAACAGCCTGGCAGACAATCCCTTTTTGTTTGCTTTGCCTTTTGGATCGACTGCCGTGAACACGCCCAGCTAAACAGGCAGATATGACACAGCAGCCCCGCAGCTTTAGGGAGAGCTCCCCGTTCCGAGGCGGGGTCTGCAGCCCCGCAGCCCCGAGCACAGGGGCCACCCCTCGCCCTGCTCGCCCCGCACTTACTCAGCCCAGGCTCCCGGCAGGACGCTGCCCCGGGCCCGGCCGGCCCCGCCCGGCGACAGCGACTCCAGGTAGATCCCGCCGGGGACCAGGAGGGTGCCCAGAGCGTCCTGGGCTCTGCTCAGCCGCACCCGCGCCGCGTCCCGCGGGCATCCCCGCGGCTCCCCCGAGCGGGGCACCAGGAGCACACGCAGCTCCCGCCGGGCTGGGGCCCCGGCCTCCGCCGCTGCCGCCATCCTCCTCCTCCTCAGAGCCGCCCGACACCCCTGCCCCGGGCCGCCGCCATCTTGGCGGGGCCGCCCCTCGTTCCGGTCAGCTGGACGGCGCCGAGCCGCGACTACAACTCCCAGTAGGCACCGCGAGTGCCGCTCGCTTCTTTAAGCAAAATGTTCTTTAAGCTGAAGTCTCTGTATCTTTTCTCTGCCCCTGTCCCTTCCTCTGATCTCTCTTGCAGATGGACCCCCATGGCACCATTTTCACCTTCAGCCCCTCTTTTAAACGCAAATAGATGTTCTCAGGCAGATAGGCGGGTTCATGTAAACTTCAGTGTATAAATTCTCCCGATTTTTACTCCCTGCCGTGCGTGATTTGTGAAACACCTCCCCCATGCACCGTGCGCAGAATAAACAACGTCTCCTTTCTCAGCCTGACTCTGTCCGTGCTTAGAGCGTTCCTACAACACGGCAACGCCGCGTCCGTGGCTCCCTGCGGCCGGTGACCCGCCCGCGGCCGCCCCGGGGCTCTCCGTGCGCCGCCCCCCAGGCCGCGGCTCCGCGCGGCGACAGCGAGGACGGGGAACGGCCCCGCCCCGGGCCCGCCCCTGGGCGGGGCTCCGCCGCAGGATCTCCGCGCCCATTGCTCCTTCCCCAGGCCCCGCCCCGCCCGCCATTGCCCGGCCCCGCCCCGCCCCACGCGGAAGTGCCGCGGCCCGCGGGCCCATGGCGGAGCGGGGTCATGTCGCTGGTGCTGGCGCTGCTCTCGCAGGCGCTGAGCCGGGTGTGGCGGAGCCCCGCGAGTAGGGCCCGCCATGCCCCCCCGAGCCGCGCCATGGAGCACGACAGGGCCATCGAGGTCTACGGTGACTGCTGGGGCTGGAGGGCGCGAGGGCCGTGGGGCGGGGGCTGTGAGGGGCCGGGGGGAGCCCTGGGGCTGTTCCAGATCTGCCCTTGGGGGGCTGAGGTGGGGGAACCACGCCGGTCCTGAGGGGCTCAGAGCGGTGAGGGGGCCCCGAGGGGCTGGAGGTGCTCCATGTGGGGCAGGGAGACGGGGCCGTGTTTGGCTTATTTGGCTCGTTTGTTGTGGCTTCCAAAGAGGAGCAACATCAACAGTGCCGGGAAGGTGGGTGCTCATAAAAATACCTTTTATTAAATCCAGGGAAGATACCTTATTGTTGCTCACTTGTCTCGTGCCTCAGATATAATCCGGACTATCCGGGACCCGGAGAAGCCGAACACTTTGGAAGAACTGGAAGTGGTGACAGAAAACTGTGTGGAAGTGCAGGAGATAGGGGAGGATGAATATCTGGTCATCATCAGGTTTACACCAACAGTACCTCATTGTTCCTTGGCCACTCTCATCGGTGAGATTTGTTTAATTAAATGAGAAACAAAGAGCACAAGCTTAATTGGAGGTTGTCTGGATACCATCAGTCCCAGTTCAGATTCAGTGTTGCCTGGCTCTGTTGGTCTGACCAGGAACTGCATCTTGAGAATCCAGTCATCAGTGTAACCAAACCAAAAACCAAACCAAGCAAAAAAACCCCAAATCCAGAGAAATGAGGACATCCATCTGTTTGTGTCATGTTAGGGAATCTCTTCAAAGAGAACCTCTCAAAACTCTGCTGGAAAGTGGTACAAAAGTCCTTTGTATTCTCCAAGTTACTTCATTAATGTTATTAATTGACAATTTCTCAGCTCTTAGTTCAAAAAAAAGAAAAAACAAAAACCTGCAACTTTCTGCTTGTCCCCTTTCCCTCCCCTGTGGGCTGTTCTTCATTCTCACACATGCCCAAAAATCTCCACATGCTATCCAAGAATCCCCAAAAAGTCTTGATCCATCAGGAGTTGGAAAGGAATTAAGTTGAATGAGAATTTACACTGGCTTATTTTTCCTTTTTATTTTTTTTTTTTTTATGATTTGTGGTGAGATTTCATCTGAAAATGTCACATCTGAGAGCTCTGACATGATTTGTTTAAATGTGCCAATGTTAGAAACTCAAAATATCAATACGAAGATTTCTCAGTGTGTTTTAAGATTAGAGATCAAGTATTTAATTCAGTGAGGAAATTACTGTACTTATGCCCAAATAATTTATGTTGGGTTTTTTAATAAATATTGAAGAACAACCCAGGCACTCCCCTGAGTACAGACGCAGCCACAGGATGGTTGGGAGGCTGTATGAAAAATACCAAAGAAAGCTGAGAATACAGGAATTTGTCTCTATTTGGTGTTTGTAGGAGGTGTTTAGAGAGCAGAGACCTCCCAACCTTGTAAGGCAGGTCAGAACTTACCTGAGAAGCTGCACCCAAAGGGTCAAACCAAGAATTATTTAGTCCCTCTGTGGCTTGTGCTGCTCAGAATACAAAAGGACATTGTCAGTTACACTGATTGTTAAATATGGATTCTCTGAATATGCACCTCAAACCTCGAATTTTACAGGAAAATCTCTTTTGTGTTCTGTTTTAACAGGCCTTTGTTTAAGAATAAAACTTCAGAGATGTTTGCCTTTTAGACATAAGGTAAAGTGCCTGGTTTGAAGCCTATTTTAAACTGCATGAATGAATGGCAACCTCCCTAAATTAAACACAGCGATTTACAGACCTTTAGAGACTTGACCAAAACAATTTGAAGAATAAATTAACTACCTGAGGATTTCTGCTGTTGATTTTTGGGTGGTTGTTTTGTTTTTAGAGCTCCCTCCTCCCAGCTGAAGAGTGTAAAGGGAGCTCTATCCACCAGTCCCCTCCTGTAGCAGCAGAGGTGACAGGCACTGTGTTTGGGGGGGACAGTGTTTTACCTTCAGGAAGGAATATATTCCACTGTTGTGGTGCTCCTAACACTGCTGATCTCTCTCTAGCTGGAAATCTACATTTCTGAGGGCACACATTCCACTGAGGAGGACAGTGAGTAGAGCCTGTGCATGCTGCTGCTTCAGCCTCTTTGTGCTCTGTGGGGTGCTCTCCTCCCCTGCCTTCCCAGAAATTAATACCCTGTGAAAGCTTGAAAACCAAGCAGCATCGAGGTGTTTCCAAAGCTGTGGTGACTGTGACCACCTGCTTGTTGCTGGTTTGGTTTTATAACAAAACTCCCTCCGTTCTTGCAGGCGTTGTGTTTGGAACAAAAGGAGGTGCTGCTGAATAATTAACATGAAGAGGTGCCTCACCCATTGATCTCGCTGTCCTAAAACCTGCACAACAAAAATTGATGTTTCTCAGTCAGTTTTTGATGTAAAGCTTGCAGGACATGGATGTTCTGCACAGCCAGAGTCAGGCACTGCCTTAAGCGGCCGTGGAGTCCAGGCAGTGCCCTGGGCTTGAGCATTCAGTGTCTGGCAAAAATAGGTTGTTTTGGTTAAATAGCTAGAAACTGAACCTGGAGAACCTGGGCTACTAATTTATCATTAATTTCACTCTTGATTTTGGGACATGTCATTGGATCACCTTACATGCTTTTCCTAAACTAGAAGAGTGACAAGAATTACTGATGTCCAGTGGTTGTTTTGTTGTGACTGAGCTTTCATTTACCTCGTTCCCCATTTCCCAGTAATCCTCCTTGTAATGTCCTTTTCCCCTGAGCATCCCCACGCCCTCGGCTGTCCCTGGGAGCCCCTGATCCCCCCTCTCCCGGGTGTTTTGCAGTCAACAAGCAGATCAATGACAAGGAGAGGGTGGCAGCGGCGATGGAGAACCCGAACCTGCGGGAGATCGTGGAGCAGTGCGTGACTGAACCCGACTAGGGACACTGCTCCTGGGGACAGCCCTGCTGCAGACTGAGGAAAATTATAATAATCAAGGCCTTGAGTTTAATACTTGAGTTCTTTTTACTTTCCCACATGTTTTTTAAAGACAAATTGTTTATAAGATAGATTTAAATTATGAGGAATCAGTCTCTAAAGAAAGTCCAGTGTATAGTGCTAAGAGTTTGTAATTTTTGGTGTCCAGAGGAATATTTTGTGATTCAAAGCAACACATCTGCATTGCCTTCTGAGAGACATTGTGATATAAATTCAGTTTTGCAAGTTAAATTTCTACATTGTTTCAATCACTGCACTGTAAAAATAAAACAGATTCTTGTACTGAAATGCTGCTTTCTGAGTCATGAATCTGGTTTTTTTCTTAAGGATTAAGTTTAGATTTCTATTGGAGAAATTAATTTCATTCAGCTTCTTTGGTGTTGATAAACATTAAAGCTGAAATTAATTCACAAAAGAATTTGGAGCTGAGGGACTGGACTAGAACAAGGAGATTTTTACTGGGACACAATTCCTGCTAAATATTTGTGCTCTTTTCCCTGTTGATGTTACACATTTCTGATTCTGGAAGCTTTGCTTTATAAGCACCCTGAGGCTGATGGTTCCATATGGACAAGATCTTGCCAGTCTGATCCTGGTTTTCCTTCCGACTTTCCTGCAGAGTGGGAGGTGAGAGCATCCCACAGCCCCTCCTTCTGCTGGCTCCCACTCCCCTGTTCCCTGTCACTGCTCCCTGACTAAGCTTACCTGGAGCATCCAGAACATTTCCAGCTGCCCCGCGTTTCTCACTGGAGACATTCCCCAGGGTTCCATTGCAGCTCTGGATCTGAGCACGGATTTACCTTTGCCTGAGAATTAGGCAGTTCCCTCCCAGCTCCTCCTCCCAGTGCAGTGGTGTTCAGGATCTGCTGTAGTGGCTCCTGAGGGATTTAAGGTGCTGCTCCTCCCTGGAGTACTCCAGTGGCTTGTGGCTGGTTCCATGGTGAGAGATCCTTGGAGCGCAGTGCAAACATCTGTTGTGATTTCAGGGATTTGTAGCCATTTTAATAATCCCCATAAAGCTTTCCTGAGGGCATGGAACGATGGAATGGACTCCAGTGTTACGAACAGGGGGAACGTTCTCCTTGGTAAACCAGTGAACTGCTCCATGGCACAGCAAGGCCCTTCTCCTCAAGTGCCAAGTTAGCTGAAAAAATTAATTGGGGGGGGGGGGGGGGGGACTTGTAGAAAGGTGGGGGAGAGAACAGTTCCTGCACATAAGAAGAAATACTTCTCTTAACTTCAGTTACTCAGCTTCAATTAAATTTTAATTAAATTTCAAGCTCCTTTGCACCCCCATGGACAAATGTGCCAGCACGGGGGGACACATGTCCTGCATTCCAGCCCACTGCTGGGAAGGATCCAGGCAGGTAACTCCTGCAGGGATGGATCAAACGCTCCAGGGAGCCTGAGCTGCCATTATCTGTTGGCTTCTTTCCTGGAATTTGCATTTTTTTTTTCTCTCTCCAGCAGGGGGGTTGATATTTTCTTTTCAGAATGCAGATATCTCTGCCAGCAAGGAGGTTCTGTCGATCCTGTAGCCACAAGATAGTGGCTCCTCTCCTTGGATGAGCTCCTGGGGGCTCTCTGTCCCCACTGCCCTTGCACAGCTCGGTGGCACCACCAGAATGGCATTCCCAGCTCTTACAAAAGCTTGGTGGACAGGGAATAGGATGCTCTGGTGACCATGACTCTCCTTGCTTCTGCAGTGCCCTGGGATCCTTAGCCCTGAGGGGTTTGTGCTGAGGCACAGAGGTTAAAAGTTCTCCAGAGCAAACATTTGGGGAAATGGGTCAGATCCCAAAACCAGGCCTCTGAAACCAGGAATATTCCCAGCTCCTCAGGGAGTGGATGATTGCTGGGGCACTGGGAGGTGCTGGGTGCACTCCCCAGGAACTGCTGCAGTTTCCAGCATTTCCATTTTAACTGGGCTTGAGCTCTTTGTCCATCCCTGTCGCTGCTGCCCCACAGACAGGGCTGAGTAGAGGCTTTGCTGCCATCGGGCTTTGGGGACACCGTGGGGGTGACAGAGGAATAGCCAGGGAGCAGGAGACACCGGGGAGAACAGCTCCAGGGGGATCCCATCGGGCAACATTTGAGGTGCTGGAGGAACACGGGATGTTCCTGGAAGAACACGGGATGTTTCTCCAAAGCCGGGAAGACACACACGGGTCACCGCCCTCACCTGGATCTCCAAGTACTAAAATTGTTCCTTCGGATTAAGAATCCTTTGCATTTACAGCAGGGAAAGACAACTGCAGAGGGCACCAGCAACCCACGGCTCTGCTGTGTCGGGAGGAGCATCCCCACCCGCCTGGCTCCGGGGCCATCCCGGGAACCGAGCGGGCTCCCCCGGTGCCCGTCACCAGCAGCACCCCTGCGGCTGCAGAGCCATCCAGGTGTGCTTGCTGGAGAAGCTCTGGACAAGCTGGGAGGTGGAGGAACGGACAGTGCAGGGTTTGAGCTGAGCTGTGGCGGTTCTGTCCTTTCGGTGCTGTTTTCTGTGGTAAATCACGGAATACTTGGAGCTGGAAGAGGCTTGACTCTCTCCCCCCCACGGGGGCCCCAGGTATCCCGGCAGGAGGGTGCGTTCCCGGGGTTACACCTCTCCAGAGGCTCAGAGCAGCCCGGCAGGTGCCTGCAGGGGCGGGAGAGGAGCAGAGAGCACAGCAAACCCCCAGCACTCGGAGCTGCGGGGAATTCAGCCAGGGCAGCTGCTGGCGGGTACCTTCCTTCCCATCGAATTGCACTCCAAGGAGGAGGGAGCACCCCGAGCCCAGGTTTAGCTCCTGGCTTGCCTCAAACCTCAGCATAGCACAGAGACCATTCCCCACCTTCACTCCCCCCAGACAGAGCCAGCATCATCCTTCTGCCCCTTTGCCAGACCCCTGACATGCAAAGGGATTTACAGCAGCCTCTGGACTTCCAGCTGGCGTTTCCAGGTCTGAAATCCCGTTTCCATGCCAGACCCCCAGGCTGCGGGTCCTTGCAAAGAGGAGTAAGCGCGGAGGAAGAGGGACGGGGGCTGTTCTGCTGCCCCGCTGGCCCCAGGGCCGCGTAAAGGGCTCGTGTTTGCACACACTTTACTCGGGAGGTAACTATTACTCACCACACATGGCAGCGGAGCAGTTGCGTGAAGAGACAGAGCTATTTTTAGCAGGTCGATGTTTCTAAATGTTTACACCCGGCTGAGCCTTCCCTCAGTGCAGCTCGGGGGCCGGGGGCTGTGGGTTTGTGGCAGCCCTGCCCCGGCTCTGGGGAGCCTCCCTCCCCTCCCACAGCACATGTGGAACAGCTTTGGTGAATTTCCCAACCAAATGGTTGCTCTGGGTGAGCAAACATACTGTGCCTTGGTACCAGCTGAGGAGCAGGGCAGCTCCTTTCCCTCCTCCCCTCCCCTCCTCCCGTTTTCTGTGCTTTACTTCCCACCGGGAATGTCCTGTCTCTGCAACAGGCACTCCCAGGATGAGCTGCTGGAGCAGCACTCCGAGGTGGGTGGATGAAGGCTGTTCCTCACCGGAGCAGTTGGCAGGGATCAGCTGCCAATTAAAATCCAAACAAAAAGATAAACCAGTGGAATTTTTCAAATCCTTCCCTTGCTGTCCTGGCTTTGCTGCCCCTCTGTGCTGTGCCTGTGAACCCTTTCTGTGTAGCTCAAGGAGGTTTTAAGAACAAGAGAAAATAAATCTTTTATTATTATCTGGAGAGGACAGGTGGGAGTTGAGCTGTTCCCGGTTCCACTGAATTCACTGCCTCCTCTCCTGCCCGGGTTGGGACAGTGCCCCTCCCCAGTCCATGCAGCTGATGATGCACTGATGACCCCTCTGGCTCCTTGGGAATTAAAATGCTCCAGCTGAGATCATCTGGGCTGGACAGAGGCCCTTGGTGAGGTCTGAGAGCTGCAAACCACAGGTGCTCTGCCAGCAGAGCTGGCGGCTCCCAGGGCTGCGGAAGCGCTTGGAGTGTTCCCGTGGATCTGAGACACAAACAAGCTCCTGCAAAAGCAGCTGCTGCTTCCCAGTTAACAAGCTCCTCTTCCTTCCTGTCTCCAGTATGGAAATGTCTGGAGGTGACCAAGGGAGTCACAAAGGTCTGATTTCCGATCTGAAGCCTAAGACTCTCTCAGAGAGTCTTCCAGGAGATCATGGAATCACGGAATGGTTTGGGTGGGAAGGGAGCTTAAAGCCCATCCAGTTCCACCCCCTGCCATGGGGAGGAACTGGGTGGGCTTCAAGCTCCCTTCCCACCCAAACCATTCCATGATCCTATTTCAAACATCTTTTGATCCATGAGCCCTTTCCTCCTTCCCTTTTGCCCCACTGCAGCAGCTCTGTCTGACTAACATCCTGCTTGTGTTGAGACAATAAAAGCATCTTTAGAAGAAGAAAAAAGGCATTTCTATATCTCATCCAACCCTGCCCTCTGTCAGTGGGAAACCATTCCCCCTCTCCAGGCCCTTATGAAGAGCCTCCTTCCAGAGACACTCACTGGAGGTGTCTCACTGCAAGAAAATATTGCAGATACTTTAGCCAGATGTGTGCTCCTGTCACTGATAATGCAGTTTCTGTGCTGGTGGGAGGCCTGGCTTGTTGTGTGGCTAAAAATCAGATGAATTGCCCTTCATACAGAAATTCCCACACTGTGATCCAACCTTCTCCAGCCTCAGTGTCCACACACCCCTCAGGCACTGCTGGGCTCGGGGGCTGCTGTGGTTTGGGTTTGCAGTAAATCCTGCAGCTCCTGGCCCAGGTGCTTGGGAATGGGCTTGGCTCAGCCCTTCCCAGAGGGACACCCCGGCCCAGGGCTCTGTTGTGACAGCTGAAGGTCACAGCAGGGCTGGGGCCACCACACTCTGCAAACCCCAGTGCCTGGTGGGGCTGGCCCTTCCGGGGACACCAATTTGGGGCTGAAACAGGAGGGTTTGGGGTTGAAATTGAGAGGTTTCTGGTTGAAAGGAAAAGGTTCTTCCTGGCTGCTGCATTTCCCTGTGCCAAAGAGACACAAAGGTCCTGCTAGGGACCCCAGGGACATGAGGCATAGGTGGGCACTGGGCTCTGGCCATGGCCTGGTGTCCCACAGGAGGGATTATCCCATGCCTCAACCAGCCACAGATGGGACCCTGCACATGGAAAGGCACTGCAGGAGGGGCTCACCAGATCCTGTAACACAGATCTGCAGAACTGATTTACCCCATCAACCCAGCTCATAAGTTTTAATCAACACATTCCAGTTGCAAACACGAGCTGTGAATAATTTTCAGATGCAAACTGATCGTTCCTTCCTGCTGCCAGTGCCTGAACCACCTCAAATTAACTGAAAACTCCCTCAGAATTCCCCAAGGGGAAGAGAAAATGTGAAACCCACCTGTTTCCTTCAGTAACTGTTTAATTTAACACACTCATGAGCTGTGGCCATCAGACCCCAACACAAGGGTTGTCCCTCTGCAATCCCGGGAGGGTGACAGGGTGGGGGACAGATGGTGCTGGGGACAAAGAAACCAGGACTGAACACAGGCTCTTGGAACATAAAAAATTTACATCACCTTGGAACAGAATAAAGCACAAATGGTGAAGTCACGGCTTGTGTTTTACATACAAATCGCACACAGGAATTTCCCTGTTTGGACTGAGTGTTGCTCCTGACAGCCCAGGGAGATGCATCTGGAGCTGTGCAGCCTGGGACGGGCTCCAGCCTGACTCTGCCCAGTGCAGGGAGTGTTGCCCCTAAAGGTCCCCCAGTTTTTGGGCATCCTCCACAGCCTGAAGAGTAATAGGGAAAGGAATTCCTACCTAAATGCTCCTGCCCACCTTCAGAGACCAACCTGCCAGCAAACCCTCCCCAAGACAGGGAGGGATTCATTCCCACACCGCTCCGAGAGCAGGCGGTAGGGGCTGTGCCTCAGAGTAAATTGGATATTCTAGTTAAAAATCAGCTAACCTTAACAGAGGAGAATCTAGATAAGCAGGAAAAAAAGGGTTTAGCCTGTAAGGCCACAGAAAAACACCTTAACTGAGCATTAAACTGCTACACATACAGAAATCCAGGGGCTGAGCATTGGCTGCCCACGAAGGAGGGGATGTGCCACCCACTGCCAGGGCAGCTTCCCTCTCCTGCCCACATACATGCAAGGGAATGAGCTGGTGGACTCCAAACCTTGGTGTCCCTGATGATCCCCTCTGCTCCAGAGGGACACAGCAATGGGTTTGGCAGAGAAAGCCAGCAGTGGGGAGATGGGGTACAGAGCCCTGCACACCCCCAACTGAAGCTGAAACTTTAGTCCTCTGCCCTGTCTCCACTTCTTAAATTAAATCTATTTAGCTTCAGTGCATAAACATTTTAATGAAAATTACAGGAATGGGTTGCCAGCTTCAAGTCCCTTAAAGGAAAAAAATCCCTACCCCAAAGGGTCGGCAGAGCCAGCAAAATGCTGGATGCTCACTTCAGATATATAAAAATAATAATAAAAGTCAAGGTTTGTGCTGGCCAGCCAACACCTTCGAGAGGCTGCAAATGTCAAATGATAGCACCATAAGCATTTCTGAGAGGTCTTCCCCAAATTATTGCTGTTTTCAGCTCCCCTTCCCCAAAAAGCCTCCCTGCTGGTCCCCCAGGGCAGCGTGACCCCGACAGGTCATGGAATCTCTGTCAGGAGCAGCGGGATCTGCACCCCCAGCCCCACCAGCCTCACTGATGGTTTGAGCACCATTAGAGAGTAGCACGAATTAGAGAGCCCGGGGCCTCCCTGGGCAGTGGCAGAGCCACCAGTCCTGGCCGTGGCTCAGCAGCCACAGGGAGCCACCGCGGATCCCGGCGCCCTCGGGACGGTCCTGTCACCTCCGGGAGAGCCGCTCGTCGCCGCGGTCCCGGCCGGGCCCTGCCAGCAGCCCGTGCTGGCGGCAGCTCCGGCAGCACTGGACGTGGACGGTGGGCAGGTGGCACCTGCCCAGCAGCCGCAGCGTCTGGCAGAAGGCGAAGGTCAGGCGGTCACGCTCGCAGGGGACACCTGGAGGGCAGGGAGGAGGACAAGGAGGGTGTCAGTGCCAGTGCCACCAGGGTCATCAGGTGTCTGATGTGAAAATGTCCCTGCACATGGCAGGGGGTGGAACGAGATGATCATTAAGGTCCCTTCCAACCCAAACAGTTCCAGGATTCTATGGAAGCTGGCACTGGCTGGAGAGACACAGACAGAGCTCCCCCAGCGCAGAGCCCTCCTGCACCTGGGCACTGCCGTGCAGGGACGTGCCGTGGCATTTCCCATTCCCAGCAGAAACCACACCTGTGCTGCTTCTGGCAGCTCCAAAACATCTTCCCAGGGCAGCAATGCTCCCAGGAACAGAGGTGAGGTGCAGGGGGACAAACCCCCCTGTACTGACACCTCCTGCCAGTCCCCAGCCCCCCCCCAGTGCCAGCAGAGTGGCAGAAAGGCCAGCATTCCTCTTCCTTTGAATTGTTTAGGTTATTTTGAGAACCTGCATCATCTGGTTCGCTTCCTGCAGGTGTCCTGCAGACCTCAGAACAACGCTGGAGCTGCTCTGAGGATGGACTTTGTTTTGGGAACGGCTGCTCCAGTGGCAGCCCCGGCTCTGCTGTGGGGGAGTGCCCGGGCAGCTGCAGCAGCGACGGTGCTGCCCACGGGCCACAGCCTGGCCGCCCCAGCTGAGTCACCCCTAGGCTGAGCAAACTGTTTGCAGGAACTGTTTCCTCTCTTCAAACCGTCTGGAAATCCCAGCTCCCACTCCAGGGCCAGGAGCAGCAGGTCAGGGGTTTGGGTTTCACAGTGAGCACTGCCCAGGGAGTGAGAGGGTGGGTGGGACATCCCACCTAAAACTGCCTCACACCTGCCACCCCACGGATCCCATGGGCTGCTGTGAGACATCATCCCATGAGTGATGTGGGACATGCATCCCAGGGAAGAGGCTGGGATGTGGCAAAGAGGGGAGAGCCCTCCCTGCACGATCAGCAGCCCCAGCTCCACAACCAGCCAGACCAGGCTGCACCAGGCCCCGCCTGGGCTCAGTCCAGCAGCAGGCACCCACCACCAAATACACGCTGTTTCTATGAATACATAGTTGGTTTGTTTGAACTTCTGATTTCCTCCTTCTCTAATTTATCTCAGAGCAAGGCACGACTCCCTGAGCCTGCAGCTTCTCATCCAGTGGTATAACACTTGCTTAAATTACACCAACTCAAAAAGGAGCCTCAGCTTAAAATCCGTGATTCTGTGATTCCAATTTTGCCTCCTGTACAAGGAATTAAAATAAATGACAGCTTTTCTCTGGAAAAGGGCAGAGTTGATGCACTCTGGGGCCAACCCCCCCCATTGCTTCTCCCTGGGCACCGTCCACCACGACCATGCAGAGCAGGGGCAGAAATGGGGCAGGTAAATGGGCTTTTCTCTTTCTCAGGACACTTCTCTGCAGGGGAAACACCAGGACTGAGCCAGGGGAGCTCTCGCTGACCACTGCCCCTCGGCCTGTCCCCTCTGGGAACAAAGGCTGTGCTGAGGGAACGGCTGCTGCCCCGATTCCCACGGGATGAGCCGACCCGCGGCCGATGTGAAAGACGCGGCAGATGCAGAACAGAGACTTCTCCCCTGGTTTGGGATTTCAGTCACAGCCCCCTCCCCCAGCCCAGCAGTGAGAAGGTCACCACACTGCTCTAAAATTTATTTTCTGTTTCAGCTGAGGTATTTCCTCTCTGCCTCCCGAGCTGCAGCTCTTTGTGCCTGGCCAGAGCATCCCTCTGTCCCAAAAAAGCCATTTATCACCAGCACTGCTGGATCCAACAGTGCTGACAGAGTGCAATTGAGGGGATCCCGGCTTCACAGCACCCCTCCAGGCTGGGGGCTCGCTCCAGCCCCTGTGTGCTGGGATTTTCCCTGCTGGGTGAGCAGAGCAGATAAGAAATCTCCGCACAGCCCGGTGAGGGCCAGGCCAGGAGTGCAGCACATCCCAGACCTGCTGTGAGAGCACTGGAGCCATCGGGAAAAGGGAAGTACTTGCTGGTGCTATGCTCCACTGGGCTCTCAGGATAATATTCCCTGGGAGCATCCCTGTGGCTCCACAAGGCACCCCCTGAACCCCCAGGGCCCTGTTGCATCGGGACGTTGGAGCACAGGAATACAGGTATTCCTGTTTGTTGCAGGACAGGGATGGCTCAGCAGGGCTCCTAAAACACCTCAGGGGTGTTCCATGAGAGTGGGAATCAGCCTGGATGCCCATGAATGGGTGGGAATGTCCTGGGTACTGGTGGGGGATGCTCTGCCTGGGCAGACCCTGCCCAGCCCCTCGGTATTTTTAGCACTCACTGGGTTTATCGCAGCTTCCTAGAAAGTTATTTATGGATCACAATCAAGCTGCCTCCTGCCTTCCCTGGAAAGAGCTGTGAAGGCCAGGCTGCTGGAGGCTCACACTGAGAGGCTGCTTTCCAGGCTTGGAGTGACGGTTTAGCTCTTTCCTGATCCCCTTCCAGCGGGTCAGCACCCTGGGCCTGTCAGGAAATTCCTGTCCCTGCGCCATGCCCAGGCAGCAATGAGCCCACCCTGCCAGGGGTTACTGCTCTCTGAACACCTCCTTATTCACAAAGGTATGGGATTACTGTGGAAAACAGCTGGGATGGGCTTGGGGATGGGGGAGAAGAGCCACCACCCTTGGCTGGAGGCTCTGCTGACCTTACAGGAGACCCCGGCAGGACCCCAGGGGTCCAAAGCAAAATGACCTCATAGAATCATAAAACACCTGAATTGGAAGGGACCCACAGGGATCATTCAGTCCACCTCCTGGCCCTGCACAGGACACCCCCACAATCCCACCCTGTGCCTGAGAGCGTTTTCCAAGTGCTCCCTGAACTCAGTGAAGTCAATGGGAGTTGCTGAGGGGTTGAGTTCCCATCACTTTCCCAGATCCTGATGCAGTCTCAGGGTGGATGTGTGCAGGGTCAGGCTCAGGTCTGAAACTCTTGGCCGAGCTCATGATTCCTCCCTGGAATTCTGTCTTCGGCAAGGGAAAGTGTAATAAGCACTTAATTTGTCAGCTCTTCAGAGGGGGACCTACAGAACCCACCCAATTTTCATGTAATCCTTTTACTGCTATTTCTTTCTGGTAACAATTTTTTTATATAATCCTCACACTTCATTTGGACACATGTTCCATAAGTCCATGCCAAATTTTAGGCTAAAGAAATAGCTTAAAGCAGGGCTTTAAAAATCCAGGCTAAGTCAGCACATTAGAGACTGAAAACCCCCACTTTTTTTTGGGCTGTTTTTTTAGGTCGGTGTGGAAGTTGCTTTAAATTTCATTTAAGCTTCTGCCAGCCAGACTTAAGCTTTTACTTTTATTCCTGGGAAAAATAAACTTCCTGGAACACGTTTTGTAAAAACAAGGAAAGGTTGAGCTGGTTGAGCTTAGAGCTGAGCTAGCAAATCCAGGGAATTAGGCTGCTGACCTCTGGCCCTTGGGATGCTCTCAGAGACAGGGCTGAATTTAACAAGTAAATTATCCCAGGGTCCTGCTCTGGGGCCGAGGTGCCTCCCTGTGGTCTCTGGTCAGCATGATGAGATGGACGGGATGGATGGGAGGTACCCCCAGCTGCCAGCTTGGCCTGCACAGGCTGGCACTGACACGGCCACAGCTGGGAAAACTGGGAGAAAACCACAAACCCCCCAGTTTTCAGGTGTCAGTCCTGCTGCCGGCAACATCTTTCTCCTACATTTTATCAAAAGAGGGAGTCCTTTCCAGAGCATCCCTTTCCCACTGACTCCTGTTGTTAATTAGCAGTTAATTAATTGCTCTCCATGCCTCACTCAGCAGCACCTCCTGGCCTCACCACTCAGATAGGGACTTACACGCTCAAATGACAGAGAAAATTAGGATTTGCTGCAATTATTTCCCCCATGGATCCCTTGTGGACAAACTCTGTGACTTGCAGAACCATGAACAATTTCACTTCCTTACTGAGAGCAAGCAGGAGCACCACATTTAATTGCCAACTAATCTTGTGGCAACTCGAGATCCAGCCAGCCCTGGATAATGAGCCGGCAAACGGGAGCAGTTGGAGAGTGATGGGTGTCTGGGATTGACCCAGTGTGAGCAGGGGCTTCATTCTTTGGCCCCCCCCAGGCATTGCTGCTCCCACAGCCCCCCAGCACGATCCCCCGTGCTGGCTGCTCCTGGGACATGGGGCTGAGCTCCTGGGACACGGGGCTGAGCTCCATCCCGCTGCTTTGTCCCGCTCCCAGAGGAACTGCACCGCTTTATACACACTTGTCCTTGAGCCAGTGAAGTCTTTACCTCACCCCTCTGGAATTCCAAGCTGAGACACCTGTGGAACAGCCGTGTTTGCTGTTGGAGCCAAGAACTGGCCCCATCACCTGCCTGGGGCAAATTTGGGGAACTCAGAGACCTCCCTGGTATTGGATCTGGAGAAATGATTCCTTCCATGGCATGACCACAACGAGCACCTGCGGCTGCCCTGCTCTGTCCTGAGCAGGGATGTGTCACCACCACCAGGGTCTGCCCAAAAGCCGTGTCCAGCACAGCCCCCACCCTGCAGTGACCAGCCAAGTGACCAGCTCCGTTCATCCCCTGCTTCCTCCTCCTGTATGCAGCAATTCCCACTTTTCTGGTTTAAACCTCTCTGATCTGCTGGATAAACTGCAGCAGGTTCTTCCAGGCCCTCATGCAGGACCTGGGGCTCAGCTCCTTTCCAAGACGCCATAAACAATTCCCAGATAAATGTCCCTAGCCTCTGGAGCATCACATGGAGGCACTGGGGTGCCCACGGCTCTGAAGCTCCCAGGAGCTATCTAGGGACACACTCACAGCTGGCTGCAGCTGTAAAACAGCAGCCACATTCAAAAATA
Organism: Corvus moneduloides; assembly: GCF_009650955.1. Lineage (NCBI taxonomy): Eukaryota > Metazoa > Chordata > Aves > Passeriformes > Corvidae > Corvus > Corvus moneduloides. The sequence goes on along the minus strand of NC_045488.1, from coordinate 12,467,935 downwards.
ACCTCGGTGGAATCTTCAATTAATTTATAACCTGGCAACAGCTCAGGACTCTGGTTCTAATTAATCCCGACCTCCTTTAATTGAGGAGCTGATTGCTGTGAGATGTTTGTTTGTGCTTCATCTGTTTCATCTCTGCTCAAAATCCATCTGATAATGGCTTGAACATTTAAACCCTTCTGGGGTTATTGGCAATTTTGTGTCCAGTGAGGACATTGCCACTCACAGACCCAGCCCTGGCTCTGCTGGTACCAGAGCACCTGATGCCAGAAGAGGGAGAGGTTCCTTGTGCTCCTCACAGCAACATGGATCGCTCCAGCCTGAATCCATCTTGTGCAGTAAAGATCCCTTAAAGCACAGGAAAGGGCTGAGTTACATTTATGTCTTTCTGGGAGCCTTTGACTGTGCATTTACACATCTGGGATTTCCTGCCATGTGAAAGTTTTGTTCCCCTTCATGCTTTGGCTGGAAACGTTTGTATTTCCAAGAGGCGTTTCCTGCCCTGGGCTGCAGCCAGAGCATTTATGTCATTTTTGATCCAGGATTTTACCAGTTATTTGTGTGCTTCCTACACATCTCAGTGGTTATTCTGGTCTGGCCTTGGCTCCACAGCTCTCATCACCAAGCCTGGCATGGAAATTTTCCCCTGACCAAAACAGCCGGAACCGCACACTGTTTCTTGAGCAGGGCTGACTCATCATTTCCTAAATACTGGAGTGTCCCATGGCCCTGCAAATGCTCCAAAAAGGAGCAGATTAATGGCTAAAAACATCCTGATGGCCAACAGAGCCAGTGCCCAAATCCCAGTTAATCAAAGCTAACGTTCCTGCCCGCTCTGGAATAGGTGTTAGGAGGAACACCCTGGACATGGGATAAACACAAAGAGCTGGAAGGGTGACATGGGTGTCCCAGGCTGCAGAGGGCACCTGCATGGATGCAGCCATGGATCCGGCTCCTCTACTCCAGGCACCAGCTACTGCTGCCCCCCTGCCCACCCTGCTCCATCTCTCAGCCCTCCCTGTATCCAACAAACCTCCTGGAGGTCCAACAATACTATCTCGGCAGCCAAAGAGCTTTTCTTTTGCACAGACACATTAAAAAGATAAAGCTGATAAATGATTGACATGCTGATATCAGTGACATCTAATCCCTTATGATATTGCTTTTCTGTAAATGCTGTTAACCCTTGCAGCCCCCAGATTTCTGTCTCTCAGGGAACTGCCTGGTGCTTGGGATGTATCTGTGAGTGGAGGAGGCAGGAGAAGCCAAGTGAATGCCCGTGGTGTAGCCAAGCACTGTGGCTGCAGCACGGCAGTTAAATGAAAAATGGGTTAAAATGGGGCTGGCTCCCTGGGGCACTTGCTCAGACACACCTGAAGATGCTGGAGAACTCCTCCTTTATTCCATTTTCTAATGCTGGGCCCAGCTTGTTTCACAAGTCTTGTGTTTTGGGACTTTACCACTAAACAGGTTCCTGAGAGCTCCATCACTGGCTATTCCCCTCTGCCCTCCTTTTCCTGAATGCCCCTTGCCCCTGAATGGGGTCCCTTCACCCCACAGCCCAAGGGGTCCCTCGGGTGTCCCTGTGCTGGGTGACACTGCTGACTCCAACAAGCACATCCCAGCTCACATCCGTGCCAGCAAAACCCTGCTTGGCCCCTTGAGGGACGGATGCTCCGGACATTTACAGACGGTTATAACATTCCCACTTAATTATCAATTACCCAAGTCAGCCTTACACAATCCATGTATGAAACACTCGCTCTATCTCCCCACAGACTTCCCACATCATTTTTCAGACTGGTTTTGACTGCTGCTCACCCGGCTCGGAGCTGTCGCAGTCCTGGGGGTTGCACTTCTGGGTGCTCTCTGGCCAGGGCTCGTGGTCGCACAGGCTGCTGTCCTCCTCGGCCACCCCCGTCCTGGTGTCGATGCACTTGACCTGGCGCCGCTGGATGCCCCCTCCGCAGGGAGCCGAGCACTGCGGGAGCGGCACCCCGGGGTCAGGCTGGGGGACCCCTCCCCGTGTCCCGCAGAGCCCCCAGCGCCACCGCAGCGCTCGGGAGGGCTGGGATCCCCCCCGTTCGCTCCAATTCCCCGTGGAGGGGAGCAGCCCCCGCTCACCTGCCCCCAGGACCCCACCACCCAGGTGGTGCAGGGCTGGGTGTTGCAGGGCCGGGTGCTGTTGGGCCGCAGCGTCTCCTCGCAGCGCCCCGGCTCCGGGCACGTCACCAGCCGCGCCTGCTCCCCGCCGCCACACGGCTCCGAGCACTGCGGGACACAGCGGGCAGCGCCGTCAGGGGCTGAGCGCTGCAGCCCCTCTGCCCTGGAGACAGCTGGGCGTCTTCGCCTGGAGAGGAGAAGGCTCCAGGGAGAGCTCAGAGCCCCTTCCAGGGCCTAAAGGGGCTCCAGGAGAGCTGGAGAGGGACCTGGGACAAGGGATGGAGGGACGGGATACAGGGAATGGGTTCCCGCTGCCAGAGGACAGGCGTAGATGGGATGCTGGGAAGGAATTGTTTCCTGTGAGGGGGTGAGGCCCTGGCACAGGGTGCCCAGAGAAGCTGTGGCTGCCCCTGGATCCCTGGCAGTGTCCAAGGCCAGGCTGGACGGGACTTGGAGCAGCCTGGGATAGTGGAAGGTGTCCGTGCTCTGGCAGGGGATGGGACGAGCTGTGCCCCCGGCCAGCCCCTACCTCTCTCCAGGAGGACGTGTACCAGTCCAGACACGGCACGCTCTGGCACGGCAGCTGTGCCGGGGGCTGGGAGAGCACGGCCTGGCAGTGGAAGGGCCGCAGCAGCCGCTGGTCTCTGGTGTCGATGCAGTGAACATCCCGAACCTTTGTGCCCCTGCCGCAGCTCCTGGAGCACTGGGAAAGGACACAGCACCACGCTGGGGAAGGGCAGCGAGGGCCGGTGCAGGGGGAATCCCTGTGGGAATGGGAGGTGACCCCAGGGACAAGCTCTGCATTGGGATGGGTTGAGTTGACGCTCAACCTCCTTTCCCCTCTTGCTCTACGCCAAGCTAGAGCAGTGTGCAGCTCATCTGTCACTATCATCCCTCTGAAACCAGGAGGTTTCCAGTTGTGACAAGCACAGTCTTTATGCCTTAAAGAATTGATGATCCCAAGGAACAGCAATGACCCAGAGCAAGGAGGGCTGTTCCCCATCACCAAACCTACCAAATTCACCCAACCCAACTGCAAACATCCCCTGGCAGTGCAGAGTGGCCAGAACATTGTCCAGAGACTGACAAATCATAGAACCACAGAATGGTTTGGGAAGGACCTTAAAGACCATCTTGTTCCAAGCCCCTACCATGGGATGACACCCACTAGACCAGGCTGCCCAGTTCCACCCAACCTGGCCTTTCAAATCACTTTGTTTAGCTTTTGCAGATTCCTGACGTTTTTCACCAGCCCAAGAGCAGGAAAAATGAAAATACTGTGGGATGAGCAGTTTAAACTCTGTGGCAAGTGCAAACCTCCACCATCTGCCTCTGTGAGCCATGGGGCAAGAGCCCTCCCCAGGAGCAGGTGTGACCCCACACCCACCTTGTCCCGTGCGTTTTGGGGATACTCCCTCCCGGCAGGTTCCCTTACCTTGCTCCAGTTGCCCACACGCCAGGCTGAGCAGGGTCTCAGGGAGCACCTCCGGGCAGGGACGGGCCTGTCGGCCGCGGCACAGCCACTGTCACTGCCGCTGCTGCAGCGCACGGGCCTCCACACCGCGCCCACACCGCACGTGGCCGAGCACTGCAACACAGGGATCCTGCTGCTCTGCATCCCGACGCCCCTGACCCCCCAGCTCTGGGTCTGGCCAAGGAGGGAGCCTGCTGACCCAGCAGAAAGGTCCCTGGGCACTCAGCTCCTGCCTCTTCCATGGGCACTGGGAGGGTGCTGGGTAAACTGGGGCTGTGGGATGATGTGGGGAGAGGACCTTTCCCCGCTAAGCAATCCCACATCAGGCAGCTCTCAGCCCAGGGAAGGAGGAGGAACATGCTCCTCCATAGCCCATTCCAGTTGTTTCTTTCTAATCCTTCCTCTCCCTCCTTAGTGTTTGCTCCCAGGAGGATTCCCATGGCCACGGCTGCCCACAGCTCAGGGGAAAATAGGGCAGCACCCTGGGCCTGGGGGTGCCTTTCACTTTTGGTTACCAGCTGTCTCTTAACTAGCACCAATGACCCCAGCCACTGACTGCTGCCAAGAGCAATGTCCCAGAGCCAGCCAGGACAGGGACAGGTCTCACATCCATACTGGCCATGTCATATTTTTAACAGGGCTCACCACGTACCTCACTCCAGTTCCCGACCTCCCAGCTGGGCTTGGCAGTGGCTGCTGCGGTGGTCGATGGTGGAAGCAGAGCCTCCTCCTCCTCCAGCCTCTTCTCCCAGAGTGGGGGGGGCAAAGGGGTGGGCTGGGACAACTCGTGCCCCCCGTCACTGGAGGCAGATGTCCCTGGGGGTGCCCACGGTGAGGGTTCCTTTGGTGCAGTGACGCTGAGTGGGGTCCCATGGGAGGTCAGCTTGGTGTGGGGCAATGCTGGATCCAGGAGCTGGGACAACCCCTCTGTCCCCCATTCCAGGGGGAACTCTGCTGTGTGGGCAGGTGGGCCATGAGCTGGGGCTGTGGGCATGGCTGGGGCCAGGGCATCCTGCTGGGTGAGGCCACTGGAGGTGAGCTGGGTGGCTGGCCCGGGCATGGCAGGGGACAAGGACACTGGAGGGGCTGTTGTGGCCACTGAGGGGGTTGAGGAAGGGGCTGTGGGGCTGTGGAGCTCTAGCTGGTGCCCTCCCTGCCCCACGGGGGCCACATCAGCACCCACAGGAGGGGGACTCACAGCAGGATGGGGGCTGCCAGCACTCCCTGCCACCTCCCAGCCCGGGGCCTGTGGAGTGGGCAAGGAGAGATCTACTTTCTCCATCCCACGGGATTGCCCACCTGCCTGCGTGTCCAACATCCCCTCTGGCATTCCTGCCCACCCGTGCTGCCCCATGGGCTGGGGAGCTGCACCATTAATGTCTCTGGTGATGGCCAGACCCATTTCCCTGGAGTCCTCGTGGCTTCTCCCTGCAGACCCAGCCATGCCATATCCCTCTGTGCTCACAAGGCCATCGCCGCCGCTGCCCACCGCTCCCGGCCCATGGGACACATCCACATCAGCACTGCCCCAGCCCGTGGGCACTGGATCAGCTGGGTGGGGATCCCAGGGAGCGAGGCCATGGACTGGGGCATCCTGCCCAGGGCTGGTCCTGGTGGGCACAGCTTGGTGGGGTTCATCCCAGGGCAGGTGGCCGCGGCTTTTTGCAGAGTTGTGGCTCACGGAGCTCTGGGTGGGTGGGTGATGCTCAGAGTGGGGCACAAGCACTGTATCCTCCCCCTCCTCACCCAAAAAGCCAGGGGTGGTGTGTCTGGGAGTGACTGATCCCACATCCTCAGGGACCACACTCAGGAGGTCATTCGTGGCTAAATCCCCAGGCTCTGTCTCTTGTTCATCCACAGGAGCTGAAGTGTTTTCCTCACTGGTGCCCTCGCTCTCTCCTCCCAGGTCGGTGGTGAGCAGGGCCTCAGTGGGCAGCTCCAGGGGCCCCTCCGTGTCATCAGTGCTCAGCTCTGGCTTTGGCTCCTCACCTTTGGTCTCCTTCTCCGTGAAGGGATAGTAAGACAGATCCTCATGGAAGTTGATAAAGTTATAATCGTAGTAAAAATCATCAACAAAGACATTTCCCTTCCTGGCTGAGAAGTCCTCCTCGGTGATGACATTGACATCATTGGACTCCGGGATGTTTGGGATTAAGGGGTTAAATTTAGCAATGTGGTTGCTGGGGATGTAATGGATTTCATTAAATATCTCCCTGCTGGAGGAGCCGCTGCCAGACCAGTCCGCATTGCCACCATCCCATTTCTTCTGGCACTGTGGCAAGGAGCAAACCCTTTCAGGGCTGGGTCTCTCCGCAGGGTCACACGCAGCCCCGGTGCTGTTGCTGCAGTGGACAGGGCGTCTCTGGGTCCCGTTTCCACAGGTCACGGAGCACTGGGAAGGGAAGAGAGAGGGACAGGTCTGCAGGGCCAGGCCAGGAGCGGTGTCCATGCCCTCACCGGTGCTCCCTCTGTGAGGGCTCCATTGTCCCCTGTGCCACAGTGCTTTGGGCACGAGGCTCCATGTCACTCTGCCTGCTCCCACCACCCTCCTGGGTCCCTGGACAGCTCCTGTGCCAGTCCCACTTGTGGGGTACTGGTCACACTGGTAAGCAGAGCATAACTGCCCAAATTGCCCTCTGGGGCTTCCCCCGTTGCAGACCATCACAGAGCAGGGCTGGTGCTGCGCGGACTTTGCTCAGGGTGATCCTTGACCTGCACTCCAGCCAGAAGCAGTTTTCCCATGAGATGGACTTTGGGAAGGGCAGGGGTAAGATGATCTAATAAGTCTTTCTTGTGACCTATTGCCATGAATTGCATCTCTTCTTGTAGAAGAGCATTCTTTGAAGCAGGGAATAACAACATGGGCGTTGTCCGAGTAGGGAAAAAGCAAAGGTCAGGAGGGAGCTTTGTTGGGGACACCCTGTCCCCCCATAATGGGCTCTTTGACATGGATCAGTACAAAAGAATCTGAGAAGCTGGAAAGGAGAACAGCAGCATTTTCTGCTGCATTTGGGGCTTGGAGCAACCTGGCCTTGTGAAAGGTGTCCCTGCCCATGGCAGGGGGGTGGAACGAGATGAGCTTTAAGGTCCCACCCCAGAGCGCTCCAGGATTCTCTGGCAACACCACGTGGCCACCACCAGGCATTTCCAGGAGCTGGAATCAAACACTACCGCACACCAACACCTGTGAGAGGGCTGCAAGGAGCTGCTCCTCCCCCTGGGATGGCACTGCCAAACCAGGGAAAACAGAGGTCAACTCCCACAAAGCTGAAACTTCCCAGCAAAGGCCACCAGCTCCATCCAGGAGATAACTCCAGGTATCACAGCCCTTGCAGGGGGGAAGGAGGGAGGTTATTTACCAAGGCTGGGTTATCAGGAAAGCCCTTGGGACACAGATAAGGAGTGAGGGCTGCTAGGAGCCTTGTGTGGGAACACACCAAGCTTTCCAGGAGGGTTCAGCCTTGGGCAGGAGGCATCAGGGCTGGCTGGCACGGCAGGATGTGCTCCTGCCAGGTCACAGCCATCCTGTTTGGGAACTAATGAACAACAAACCAGCCTTCTGATTGCTTTAGCTTCTTTGGAAAGTCCATACAGCTGGATGTACAGTGCTTCAGGGTCCTTCTAAGGCACTAAGTCCCAGTGTTTACACAGTTTGTTGGCCACCCAAGCCCCAGAGAGCCCCTCTGGCATGGCAGTGCCGGGTGCTCTGGTGCTGGATGGGCACGTGTCCTGCCTGGGCTCTGCATGGACAAAGCTGCCCCACCCTGCTGGTACTGCTGACAGAAGGACCACGGTTCTGGCTTCCAAGCCCCTCCAATTCCCCTACTTGTAGTGGTGGTGGAAATGGAAAAGAAAGAGGGCTCTCCCTTTAAATTAAAGGACAGAAAAATTACAGAACCTCAAAATCCCAACCACATTTCTCTTGGGCTCACAAATCCATTGGTGCCAGCACCACAGAGGACAACTGTGAGGGCTGGGGCTGGCCCTGCCCAGCACTGACCCACCAACAAGCCATAATTTTCCTGTTAAACCATTGCATCCATCTTTCTCAGCCCTTAATTGTGGCTTTTGTGGGCCCCTAGAAAAATAATTGCAACTTGCTCTCATCTAGCCTTCAAATTCTCCGTTCACATTTGACTCCATTTGTTCCTTAGCAACAAGCTCTGTTCCCAGGCTCTCTCTTTTCTCTCCTGATATTTGTCTTCACTCTGAACACTTTTGGAACGGCTGCTTAAATTAGGAGTTATAATTTTCTGGTTGAAACCCTCAGCCTGTGGTTAAGCTGATTCACAGAAACACAAAAATAAATCAAGGTTACACAGAGTGTCACCATTAATCACCCCATGGAATGGTTTGGGTTGGAAAGGACCTTGAAGATCATCCACTTCTACTCCCTGCCATGGGCAGGGACACCTTCCACTCCACCAGGCTGTTCCAAGCCATGTCTAGTTGAAAACCTCATTTCTGCCCTCCTTGTGCCAAGCCCAGAGTGTGGCCCTCACCCCGTGTGAGGGAGCTGCAAAGCTCAGAGATGGGGCAGAGTTAAAATGCCCAACGCTCCTTCCTCACTCTGAGGCCTCTCCGAGCAATGGAATTCCTGTCCATGGGAGCTGCTGAGCCCACACAGACTCATCCATGGATCTTCTGTGACCAGGAGCACACCCATCGCTCTTGGGCAGGCTGGGGTGTCTGGGGGCACCTGTCCCCAGCTCCCACCACTTTGCAAGACAATGGGACCTCCCCGACGCTCTCTCTCACCTCGGACCAGTTCCCCACAGCCCACTGGGAGGGACAGGGGACCTCTGGGTGACAGGGTGCGGTGGCATCCGGCTTGGCGAGGTGCTGGCAGTCCGCTGGCTGCAGGGCCCTCTGCTCGTCCAGCCCCACACTCTGGATGCATAGCACCGTCCTCTTCATCAGCCCTGCCCGGCCGCACGTGGCCGAGCACTTCTGCCACTCCCCCACCCACCACCTGCAGAGAGGGAATTGGGAAAGGGGAAAAGGGAAAGGGGAAAGAGAAAAGGGGAAAGGGAAAGATCTCAGCCAGAGCAAGTGGCCGCGCAGCAGGATCCATCCCATTGCTTGTCACGTGGGGCCATGGGGAAAGGAGGATCCCAGATGTGTCAGTCCAAGGTCTGGGAGCCTGGACAGAGGGTCAGGGATGGGACAGTCCCTGAGCTGTGCCAGGGTTATGTGCACAGACGCAGAGGGGAGCATCCTGCCAGGATAGGAGCTCCCGTGAGGCTCAGCCTGCAGGTGGGCAATGCCCTGCAGCAGTCAGGCAATGCCAGGGATGCTGTCATGGACCAACAAGGCCTGGGACCCATCCCCAGCGTGAGGGAGAGGGGAGGAGCAGGGTGGGGTCGCACCTGGCCGGGCAGGGCTCCTCGCTGCAGGTGCGCTGCTGGTCATCGGGGCGGGTGAGCGCGTCGCAGAACCGCTCCTCCACCAGGCCCGCCAGCCTCTCCACGCAGTGCACGACCTGCCGCTGCACGCCTGCGGGCAGGATGGACACTGAGGGCACCCCGGGGGCACCGACAGGACACTGACAGCCCTGAGGGCTCTGACACCACACAGGCACCAACTCGGCTTTGGAAACCGAACTGAACCACCCAGCACCCTCTGGCAGAAGGTGGCAGAAGGTTCTTGGTGAGCCTGAGCCACCAAAACAGGGGAAAGAAAATGAAACCACCACTTGAATCTGCAAGTTGATTTGTGTTGAGGGTGTGACACCCTCACGGAGCCCCATGGCACCGGTGCAGCTGGGGCAGGATGGCAGCTGGAGGTGCTGCAGCCACAGAGCTGCACCGTCCTGGCACCACTGCCCAGAGTCACACCCAGCCACCGGAGACTGTGTGCACTGGGAGTTCTGGGGGCTGTGGGGAGCCAAGGGGCAGCACCCAGCTCTTTGGGCAGCCCTGCCCCAGCCCAGCCTAGGGATAAATCACTGGCCAAAGCCTCGTGTCCCCAGTCTGCTCACAGGGGTTTTTAAGGGTGACCTCACCACACTGTCTCGCTCCGGCTTCTGTCCCTGTTTCTGTAACACGTACTTGACCTGTGACATGGAGAGCTGTCACCACGAGCTCAGCTGAGACTGACAGAACCCTGCTGAAGCTGCTGAGCTGGGCTCTGGCTCAAGCACTTGGGAGCTTACAGGGCCCTGGGACTCACCAGAGGCTCAGTGTGAGCTCTCCCAAATCCACGTCTCAGCTCACGCCATCACTCAGTGCAGGAAGAGGGGCTCAGGCCTCCTCCAGCTGCTCACCCTCACCTGACTCCTGCCTGATTCACTCCTCTATTTCCCTTCTGTTCTGGAAGCCAAGCACTCAAATCATACAAAGGAAAGCTGGTTTTAAATGAAGCCCATGTCCTGGCACTCTGTGCTACCTAGAAAGCACGAGTGTCCTTGAACTCCCCTTTTTTCCAGTGCCAGCTGCTCTCGAGGAAGTACTTGTTGGTCCCAGCCTCCCCTGGCAGAGTTCCAGAAATGTCCCTCTGCACCAGCTGCCCCAAAAGCTGCCCTGGGGACCCTGGGATACCCAGCCAGCAGTGCAGTGGGGCATGACAGGGGGAAGCAAACACCCACCCACACACACCGTGTGGGACCCCAGCGCTCTCTGTAAAACCCTGGATATTCTCCCCCCTGGAGAGGCCCAGCCAGGCAGGAGACCAGCCCTTCCACACTCCCTGATTTCTCTAAAGGTCTTTTGTCTCCATCCCCTGCCGGGTAACAGGACACCGAGCCGGGAGCAAAGCGCCGATAGAGCCCTGGGGTTCATAGTGAGTGCCACTGGGGCACCGGAGCTGTGACCTCAGCAGATGTCGCTTTTTTCTTCCCCTAAGACCTCGTGAAACCCAAGACCCAGGAATTTCTAAGGCTCCCCAGGGATGCTCCACTGCTCAGAGTGGGTGTCCCGTGGGGCTGCACTCACCTGTCCCACAGGTGGCCGTGCAGGTGGTCCAGGAGCCAAAGCGCCAGAGGAACTCGGGCTGCTCAATCTCGTTCTCGCTGTCAGCTGGGCGCTGGATCGTGTACTGGTACCTTACTCCAGGGTTGGTCTCCTGGAACAGCAGCTGGGGGACACAGGGGACAGTCAGGGGGTGGCCAGGCAGGGCAGTGGGGGGTGGCATTGCCCCGGGGGCTTCTCAAGAGAGAAGGACCCACCCAGCATGGCCAGAAGGACGTGACCCTGTGCCCAGCTCCACACCAGGGCTGGATGTGACTTGGAGTAACCCAGTCTGTGGAAGGTGTCCCTGCCCATGGGTGGAATTTCCTAAATTGTTTCCCACTCCAAACGGGCTCCGGCTGCTGCTGTGGTTGACACAAGTCCTGCTCAAAGCGCCTCCCACACCCGCGCTCGCGAGGGCTGGGAGTTCATCCCTGTTTTTCTTAGCCTAAGCACTCCCTTTGTTGCCAAAGCTTTGTTGTTCTTGGAGCTTTGGCGGGAGCCAGGGCGTCTTTCCAAAACCTCTCCACGAGTATCGAAACATTCTTGCCCAAAGGTTTTAATTAGGTTATGAATCCCAGAAAGTGATTTGTGGGTGCCGAGCACACCAGTGTTCCCATTAACAGCAGCCCTTGGCAGCAGCGGGCCCAGGATCCCATTCACATCCCACCCTGAGCTGCTGCTGAAGGAAAGGCAGAAGGAGATTCTGGCTGCTCAGGGTGTCTGAGCTCCGGGCGAACCCGTGCAAAGCCGGGGATGCTCTGGGGGGTGCATCGGGCTGGGTCGTCACTGCCGGGGCAGGGGGATCCTGGGGGTCCAGGGCAGCTCCGTGGCCATCACCACCTCTGCACCACACCTGGCACCACGAGGGATTTCAGCCTGGTGCCAGCTGTGCCATCATCTGTGGGATGATTCCCACTGGTTTCTCCAGAGGAAGGCTTGGCCTCAGTCACAAGGATACTGACTCCCAACAGCTTTTGCATGAACTGGCAGCTCCCTCACTCCTGGACTGTCCGGCCCAGCCAGAAGCACTGGGGGTTCTTTCCCTGCTCTTGATAAGATAGGGGAAAGGCCTCAGGAAACGGCTCTTTCTCTTCTCTCCCTCTCCTGTGTAAATATTTTGCAGAATGCTGCAAAGGGGATGAGGCTCAGCTGGAAGTGGTGTGGGCTGGAAACACTCCCCGGGCCAGCAGCACGTGCTTGGCTGCTCCAGTGTTGGCTCCCAGAGAAACACACCTCGAGGAGGTGCCAAGCCCATCCCCTGGATGCAGGGAGGGGCCATGAGGGACCACGGCAGCTCAGCCCCACAAGGAAGGCAGGATCCATCGTACCTGGATCCACACAGGCTCCACGGTGGGCCCTGGGGAGGTGAGGTTCTCCCAGTTCCCCGTCCTCTTGTAGGTGAAGGTGGTCCCTGCCACCCTGTAGTCCCCGTTCCACTGGATGGTCCAGCCGCCGTTCAGGAAATACTTCTCCGGGTCCTCGCTCCGCAGCGCCAGGAAATTCCCGGCTTCTGCCACTTCTTCAATCTGGATCTCCCGGGCTCCCACGGGGATAATCCCGATGTCAACATAACCTGGGAATGGAACCAGGCGTTGGTCTTGGTGGAGTCAGAGGTGTCTGAGATGATTTTTGTCCTTGAGTGGGTGCCAGTGTCCCCTGGGTGGGTGCTGTGTCCCCCGGGTGCCAGCATTGTGCCAATCCTTACACCTCTGTAAGGCACCAGTGGGCACCAAACCCTCCCTTGCCCTGAGCCCACCTGAGTTCCCTGCAGTCTTAGCTCCAAAAAATCGGCAAGTTGGAATTAAACTCCCCCTCCAAAGGAGGAGCAGCAGCAGCAGCCCAGCTGTGCTGGCCCAGGCACACGGTGTTCTGGGTGCAGCAGGAGGTGCCCTTACCCAGCCCCTCGCTGTCCTCGAAGGTCTTGTGGACGGTGTGGCAGGTGGAGCCATCCCCGTGGCAGACCCCACACCGATCCTCCACCGCGTGCGAGTCGATCTCGTAGTCACAGCCCACGTTCTGCAAGAGAGCCCCGTCAGCCCCACACCGGCATCTCCCACATCATTCATAGCACCGACTGCACCATCTCCAAAGGATTTATAGAATCATGGGATGGTTTGAGTTGGAAGGGACATCAAAGACAATCCAGTTCCAGCCCTCCTGCCACGGGCAGGAACACCTTCCCCTAGACCAGGCTGCTCCAAGCCCCATCCAGCCTGGCCTGGGTGCTCTGTCTCCTTGAGGCCAGCACAGAGGCTGACACAGCCCATACCACACACCCCATGGGAATCAGGAACACCTCCCGAATGGGGAATGGCAAAAGGAGTGGGCTCAGCATGGGAGGGAGGGTACGCTGAGCACCCACAGGTGCGTCCTGCCCCCACCCGTGTTCTCCCAGGCCCGGGGTGTCCCTGTCTCCCCCCGAGGCCCCACCTTGCAGATGCCGTTGATGCAGACGTCGCGGCTGGCGTCGCTGTCGTAGCAGGGCGTCCCGTCCACCACCGCGTCCCGCAGCTTCTCCGCAAAGTACTCGTGCTCGGGCCGGCAGTGCAGCTCGCAGGGGTTAACTGGGGAACAGGCACAGCAGGCACAGACTCAACCCCAGCACCCGGGCCCATCTCCGAAAACACAAATCAACCCTGCAAGCCCAGCCATAGTGTAAAACACAAAATACAGCACGAACAGGCTGCAAGGCAACGCTGGGACACAAACAGCCAACTCCAGCCGTTTGCGGGACCGCGTCCAAGCATTTCCAGGTTTGAGGTCTCTGCCCTCCACTCACTGTTGTTGGGCACCGGCGTCCACTTGTAGAGCTTCCCTTTGTAGAGCATGGGGTTGAAGTGGCTGCACTGGACCTGGCGGAAGGAGGGCTTGTCCGGGGGACAGCGCTTCACGTTGCAGATCCGGAACCGCTTCCGCTCCCCCAGGCAGTACCGGCCCCCGTACTTCGGCCTGTCCATGGCAGGGAAAAACAGGAGTCACAGAAGGGCTTGGAGTGAAAGAGATTTGAGAATCAGAAAATCCCAGAATGGTTTGGGTTGGAAGGGACCTTAAAGCCAATCCTGTTCCACCCCCTGCCATGGGCAGGGACACCTTCCACAGACCAGGTTCCTCCAAGCCCTGTCCAGCCTGGTGCCCATCCTGCAGCTGCTCCGGAGGAGCTGCTCCCCATCCCATCCCATCCCATCCCATCCCATCCCATCCCATCCCATCCCATCCAGGGTGTCCTCTTGACTCTGCTCCTCTACTGCCCCAGGGAATGGCAAAGCTGACACTGGACTTTTTAAAGCAAGAGAGACTTGAGACGCGTCAACAATTTTTTCTCAGATGCCAGCAGACCCTCACAACACAGCCACCATCTCCCGCCACGCTGCCTTTTCCTTTGGTCACACTACTCTCCATGGCCCATGTCCCAGTGACCTCATGAAAATTCCTTCTCCTGGGCACACTTTGCTGAAGAGAATGAAGCTAATGATTATTTTAGGGCTGTGTTTACATGCCCTGCCCTGAGCGAATGGCTGTGGAAGGGGGGGATGCCCAGCACACATTTTCTCACTTCATCCCAAGCACAAAGCTAAAGATTTACCTCCAGTGGCCAAAGCAAACAAATGCCTGGGAAATTCCCAGTGTTTGCTCTCCTGCCTGTCCACAGCTGTGTTTGGAACACTCCAAAACTCCATAAACCACGGCACCTCTGCCACAGTTTATGTCAAACACAAATCCAGGTCTTGATGCGGGACCGAGATGACAGAGCACTTCCTCAAGAGCCCAACAGCACGTGCCAAAGTCACCCGAGGAAGAGGATGGGCACAACACGTGTCTGGGCACATCAGAAGCTCAGTCCTGTGGTTGCCAGAGCTCCCCACGCCATGTAAAAATTATTCCCCTGGAACATCACTACAAAGCCCTTTTCCTCCCCATCCCAGGGTGCTCTGACACCAGGGCAAGCCGGGGGTTTTGGCTGAATCCAGTGCAACAGTGATTCGGTGACCAAGGGGACATCTGGGGAGCAGATGGGTCAGCCCAGAAATCCTGGGATGGAGATGGCAGCTCCTCCAGCAGTGCCCGGACACTTGCAGGCGGGAGCCAGCACTGGCTCATGGAATGCAGCAGGGTGATAAACTGCAGCAGGATTTTTCAAAACAACTCTGAATCAGGCTCTAAGAATGCCTGGTTTGCTGTTCTGTCACTAAAGGACACTGCATATGTTTTACATCTCCGAGTGTGGAGTCTCTGCCCTTTGTTCGAGTCACACTGCAACGCTCCCAGGGCAGGCGATGGAATAAGGTCCCTTCCAACCCAAACCATCCCAGGGTTCTGTGACTCCTGACTGGTGTCCTGGGGGTGTGGGCAGCCCCAGGGTGAGGGCTGGCTTACGTGGGGTGGCTGCAGTGCCTCTCAGCACTCTGCACTCCTGCACCACAGCTGCGGGAACAGGAGGCCCAGGAGCTCCAGGAGCTCCAGCCGCCGTCGATGGCCTCGGGCCGGTATCCCACGGGAACGCACTCGCCATTGAAGCACCACTGCGGGGGGACAGGCAGCAAGGGGAGAACACAAGGTTAAGGATGGGGAGCACTGAGGTGCAGCACACAGATTGTCCTGCGGAAATCCATGCTTCGCTTGCATGGAGGTGCCTGGGGTCAGCTGGGCTCTGCCAGAGCCTGGAGCTCCTCAGGCAATGGGAAACTCATAGATATTGGGCTGTTTGAGGATCTGAGGGAGGCAACAAACCCAAACCTCCATGGAGACCCCTCAGCAAGGGGATTCACAGCTCAGTGTCAGCCCAGAGGGAAGAGCCAGAGGGGCTCAGAGGTGCCTCCCCAGCAGTGGGGAAGGTCCCAGGGATGACCATCCACCATGGCAGCAGATGGAGAGCCTTGTGCTCTCCCACCACCGTCATTAACTGTGGGTTTCACCTTCCCAACTGATTCAAGCAATCCCAAGTGAGTCACTTTCCCCAGGACTTTTAAGCTTCCCTAAGGGCAGTGGGAGCAGTGGGTGTTTGGGCAGAGCAACGATGAGCCCATCCCTGCACTGGACCCTGCACAGCTCCTGTGTGTGCAGGACCACGGGGCCCCGAGGCCATGGAGGGGTGTCCCCCCCGTTACCTTGCTCTCCCCACACGCTGTGCCGTCCACAGCCGCGTCCAGCTTGGAATGACACGTGTTCCCCACCGTGCACCACAGCGTGTTGCAGACGCTCTGTGGGAAGCAGAGGGACGCGGTTCCTGCCGTGGATCCCGGCACAGATCCATCCCTCCGGCACAGATCCAACCCGCCGGCAGGGAGAGCACAGCCCCAGCAAATCCCCAGCCCAGAGCCCCTCAGAGCCCACTGCCCACCAGGGACCCCACTCACGTCCATGTCGTCGCAGAAGGTGGAGTAGGGGCCGTACTGCAGCCGGCACTGGTGGCCCACATCATACAGGACACCCGGGGGCACCAGGGGGAAGTCCAGCACCTCCCGGGCTGGGGGGTCATCCAGGCACAGTCCCCAGCCCCGGCTGGAAGAGACAGGTCACAGCAGTGTCACCCCAGGCATCCAACACCTCTGGCAGATGCCAGGGGGAACAGCAGCTGATGAATGTCCCATGATGAGAGCAATCAGCATTTCCCACTGACACGACCCTGGCTCTGCCATCCCTGGAGCTGTTCTGGTGTGGATGGGCACCTCTGGGTATCTTTTAGGGTGGGAGCCCCCCAGAGGGATGCCCCCATGTCCCCCAGGGATAGCAGGACATGGGGAAGGCAAAGGGGCAAAGACAGAAGGGGCAACAACCATAAACGTCTCGGTGGACCCACAACCTCCAGAAATGTCCCTGCAGACCCTGCTAACAGGAATAAAGTAGATTATCAGCAGCCAAACGTGCTCATCCCCATACTGCCACCCCAGGAGTGCTCAAACCAGGCTGGACAGGATTTCTTTGGAGCAGAGGTGGGAGTGGAGCGGCCGAGGCGGACAGTGCATCCCGCTGCTCCAACTGCTTTTGCTCAGATACTTCCCAAACGCACACGGAATTGTCACCAGTGTTGATTTAAACAAACTTGTTTCCAGCAAGGCCAAGCCTCTGGCAAGGCTGCCGTGGTGGATCAGATTACTCGGGTTTGTTGTGATTGGGAACAGCTCTGAATTAACTTGAAATGAGATTCCTTTTTAACCCAAACCAGCAGCACGGAACCAAGGGCTGGAAACAGGAGAGCTCCTGCTTTGGGGTGCTGGCAGCGCCTGGGGTGATGCCCAGCAGAACCAGCACCCCCTCCTCCCTTTCCCAACCCACCCACCAAGTTCCACACTGGACACCTGCAAACAGCTCCCTTGGCTGGAGACAGCCCCTTAAACTCCCATGTATATCCTTACTGCAATATACTTATATTTCCCTATGGGAAAAAGCAGGAAACGGGTTGCTTTCAGCAGCCCAGGGGCTTGAAAGTCTCCATTTGCAAACTCCCAACAGCAGGAGCATCCTGCTGCTCCCAGCCCAGTGGGAAGAGAAGGATCGCTGTGGGTGATGTGGGGCTGAGCTGGGATGGATGGAGCACGGACTGGGCAGCTGGACACAGGGTCCTGGTGCAGCCTGTGTCAGGCACACAGGGGGGTCACTGCATGGCACTTCTGCACATATTTCCATAAAGTAACAATCCTGGAATGGTTTGGGTTGGAAGGAGCCTTAAAGCTCATCCCATTCTTTACACTTGGAGAGTTTTCTCTAAAAATGGAAGGAATGGTATCCTTACTGGAAAAAGTCCAGGCTCCAGCACTTCATCCTGGATGAGCCCCAGGTGTCACACTTGTGCTGCTCTGGACCCTTCACCCTCTGCCTGTTTGCATCCCGGCACAGGGGCCCCACAGGTCCCCCACAAACTGCCCCGAGCCTCCTGTTCCTCTGACCTGCTTGGGGCACTCCCTGCGCTGCCCAGCTTATGGAGGGGTCTCTGTCCAGTTTGAGGGTGACTGGGATCTGCCTCAGCCTTCCAGCTTTTCCAGAATCTATTTCTTTGTTAAATAATTTACAGTCATTCTCCCAGTCTGTTCCATTGGCCAAAACACATCTCCAAGCAGGGAAAAATTGGCCTGAGTTTCCCTCTGGCTTTCAGGGATCTGCAGTAAATCCCAGTCCACAGGGAAAGACGCAGGGGCCTGCACTGCTCTGCCTGTTCCAGCCCGTTTCTTAACGAGCTGGAGGATGGAGTGGATGGAACAATGATTAAATCCCCATCTGTGAGCAGGCTGAGAGGATCTGCAGATACATTTGAGAGCAGGATTAAAATTCCAAGAGCTCCCAGAGAACTGGAGGAAGGGTCCAAAAAAGCCAGGACAGAATTCAGCAAAAACAAAGGCAAGGCTTGGAGCTTGGAAGAATCAGCTGCACAACACGGAGCTGGTGGAACGGGCAGAGGAGTGGCATGGGCAGGGAAAGGGCAGCAGGCCCCAGGCCCTGGGAAGAGGAGGGTGATGGAAGAAGAGCTTTAGCACTGGAAAGAGGCTGAAAATCTGATTGTCTGATGTACAGCAAAGACTGAAGGGTCCCCCCACCGCAGGAGCATCACCAGCCACCCTGTGCCAGCATCCTACACTGCTCTGAGCAAGGGGACACCTTCCCTGGGGACACTGCTGCCACAGCAGGGACGGGACCTCTCCCAGTGCCCCCGCATGTCCAGGCAGACCCTGACCCTGCAACCCCAGCTGCAGCCAGTGCTGACCCACAGGGCTGGGGCCGTGCTGCTGCCGGGAATCACTTTCAGATGCTCAAACATTCGGCAGTGCTTGTAAAATAATAATAATCTTGTGTAAAGTAATAATCACCATCATCTGAGAGTGTGGTTTTTCCAAACGTGAGGTCTGTTCCAAGCACATCCAGCAAACCCAGGTCAGCAGGGTCCCGTTTTCTGGCTCCCTCCTTCCCATTCTCCTGCCAACATCTCATTATAACACGCTCATGTCTGTGCTGGCCCTGGCCTCCCCCTGGCCCGGGGGCGTCACAGCCGGTGACAGACGCCTGCTGGGCCCTGCGCCGCTCCCAAGGAAGAGCTGCTCCTTCTGGGGGAGCAAAGAGAGCAAAACCCCACCAGAGGAGCTTCCAGCTGCTCTGTCTCCCCCATCACAGCTCGCAGCAGCTCAGGGTCATCACAAGCAGGAAATTCTTCATCCCAAAGTGAAGGTTAAAAGCAGAGGGCCAGGGGTGCTGCGGATGCGGGAAAGCTCCATTCCTCTGAATGCCATAAATCAGCAGTAATTCCCCCTGCACGGGGCCAAGCCCACATGTCCCAGGCTGGGATTTGGGAGGGGGAGCCTAGCCCTGGCAGCCTCCAGGCCACAGAATGCCGGCCCCTGGCCCAGCTCTCCCCTCGCTGCTCCTCACTGTTTGCAAACCTTCCCGTAGCAAGGGAGGAAAATGTTCCTCCAGTGCAAGCCACTGGCTGACAAACCAAACTCCAGGCTGTGTTCCTCGGAACTTCCTAACAACAGGCTGAAAAATCAGCCACGGGTGCTAAAAATAAACAAAGGCAGGGAAGAATTTGGCTGGGTCTGGTTTGCCCATGTCAGGCAGAGAGAATCGAAGAGATTCTGCAGAACCTGCAGAGAGCATCAGGGAAAACACTCCGGTTTTATCCCTGCAACCACAGCCCCTGGGCCTGCCCCAAACACTCCTGACCCCCCTTCACAGCACAGTGAGGCAACCGAGGGAGGATTCACGGAATCATGGAATGGTTTGGTGGGAAGGGATCTTAAAGCCCATCTCATCCCATGCCCTGCCATGGGCAGGGACACTTTTCACTATCCCAGGCTGCTCCAAGCCCCATCCAACCTGGCCTTGGACACTCCCAGGTATGCAGGGGCAGCCACAGCTGCTCTGGGCAAGAGACCCCCAACACTCTTAGAGAGATGATCTCAGAGTTAAGAGCATCCCCCCGTGCCCTGGCCCTGACCCCCCAGGCCCCACAGTGAGGAAGAAGAGGAGGAAGCACTCACTCGAGGAAGCGTGTGATGTACTCGCGGCTGCAGCGGGACCAGGTGAGTGGGGACGTGTCATACAGGAGCTGTGGAGACATGATGAAAGGTCTTTTCCCAACTGGCTCACAGTCATTGCTGCTTCCATCATGCTGAATCCCAAAACTGTGTAAGAGCACAGCCCACGGAGGGGAGGTGAGCCACAACCACCACAGCCACCACAACCACCGCTCCCGGCACAGCGCGACACCGGGCACGGCCCCGGCCCCGCTCCTGGCACAGGAGCAGGGATCTGCCCTGGGGGACGTGCTACTGACAGCCCTGAACTTTGTCCTGTGCTTTTATCTCAGCTTTCCCACTGAAAAGTCAGGAATACTCAACAAGATCATAGTGGTGGGTGTTTTCCCACACACGGATGTCTGTCTATTGGGAACTGCAATGTTCAAGTGACCTTGTCAAAATTCAACTGAAACTGGGACAAGCAAAATTCTCTCGCTGATACTACAGACAAATCCTACTTTAAAACTTCTCAATGGGCAACCCCTGCTCCAAAACCTTCCCAAACCACCACAGGACAATACACAAGTGCAATTTCTCCAGGCTGCCTTGGATTACGTGGCTCTCATTAAACCTGCGACAACCCAGAACTTAACTCTGGAATGAAGTCCCCAAGGAGCAAGGCAAGGTTTGCACCAGCAAGGAACCACTTGGGAACCGTCTCCCAACTTCCCCCTGTGCTTTCTCCAGCCCCACAGCGCATGCACAGGAAGAGAAGGAGGAAGAGGGTTACCTGTGTCCGAGCTCGTGGGCCACGGTGAAGGCGAGGGGCAGCCCCGTGTCCTCGTTGATGTTGCAGCTCCGGTGGGGTTGGCACATCCCGGCCACGTGGGACAGCCCCAGGGTCTCACAGGGCCTGTTCATGGCAGCACAGATGTCCTTCCTTGGCCGAGGGGACGAGGACACACAGACAGACAGACACAGAGCAGAGAGGGCGTTGGAAGGCGGCAGGACCCAGCACACAGACAGCGGCCAAACAGGAGTGAGAATGGAGACATCCAACATCCTTCCACAGGGAAAACGTTTATGACCTTTCCTTTCCCCTTTCCTCTCCCACTATCCCCAGCTCATTATTAAGCCTGATTAATGGGAGCTGCTGGCCAGTCTGGCTACGTTTATTCCTTCGTATAAATAAAGCTGATGCTGGGGATAATCAAGCAATGCTCTGGGGAAACATCCCAGAGGTGCTGTGGTTTTCCAGGGCAGCTCCAGCCACCCAGGAAGAACAGTTCCATCGAAGTACAAGGCCTGAAGTGCCTCATTTCTGCTACAAAGCAACTTCCCAGAGAAGATAAAGCTGTTCTGGGTTGTGAATCATCACCCAAACCACCACAACAGCAAACTCACGGCAGCCTGAAAGCCTCAAACCAGGCTTTGACTGCAAGGTACACAAACTTGGCCAGAGGCAGGAATTCCTGCCAGCTCCGTGGGAGGTCAGGGGCTTCCCAGAGGCTCCTCTGCCAAGCCCAGCCTCCGAGGGAAAAAGGAGAATTAATCCCTGTGTACAACTACTGGGAGGATCCAGCCGTTCTGGGGCTTGGCAACAGGGCCACAGTGAAAACCTGCTTTGGAAACCTCAACTGGGAGCTGTGTCCACGTTTAAACCTGAGATTTGAGACCAGTTCATAGAATCACAGACTCATGGAATGGTTTGGGTTGGAAGAAATCCTAAAGATCATCTAATTCCAACCCCCCTACACCTTCCATGGCAGTTCCAGCTATCAGGACCCAAATATCTCCAGATTTCACATTATAGATCTTACATGCATGTGTCCAGGCAGGGAGAGTGAGATTTCAACAGCTCCCACGGAGATGTTCCCCTGCCTGCCCCCACCTGCAGCCAGGTGTGTTTTTAGCTGCCAGAGCAGCTCCTACAGCACTAAACCAGCGCGTGGGCTCCTCACCTGGTGAGCAGGACGGCGACGTCGTGGTGCAGGGGATGGGAGTCTCCCTTCACGTTGATGCTCTTCTGCCACTTGCAGAAGCTTTTCAAGGTGTTGTCTGCGTGGTGGGAGATCTTCAGGTCCTCCTGCCAACATAAAGGGAAATCTGCCGGAGCTGTTTGGATTTTGGGATGGGGAGGGGAGAGGTCTGATTCCAGATACATGAGAGCAAAATTGGGAGTGACTGCCATCCAGATGGAATAGCTCCATGTTTATAGCTTGTAGGCTGGGTGGGAAGACAGCCCTTTTCCTGCTTTCTTTTCATCTGTGATTCAACCAAAACATTAAATCATCCAGTAACAGGGGTTAAGAACCACTGCAGGAAAACACCCTGTGCTGGCTGAGGGTGAAGGACACAGCTGTGGAGCCCCTGAGCAGCCTCAGGCCCCCCAGAGCCACCACAGCAGCTGGGACATGACCATGCAGTGACCCAGAGCCCTCTGCCACCTCACTGACACTGTGTTATCATAAACCACCCCAGAAACCAGACTCTGCAGCTCCTCTGCCCACACTGCCCCTGGCTCTACCAGCCAGGACATGGAGGCAAACGTGGTCACCTGGATTTCTCTCACACACACTTGGCCAGGCCACGAGGACAGCCCAGGAGGGAGCCTGGTTTTCCAGACCAGCTCCCAGCCCATCCCAGCCTGGCTGCCAGGGCTCAGTCCCCGTTGTGCCCTCACCTCCTCGTGCTCCAGCAGGATGAGCCGCACTATGGCGATGTTGATGGGGTTCCCGATGCTGGCGTGGTGGAACAGCCCCGCCACCTGCAGTGGGACAGCCATGGGAACAGAGCTGGGAGCACAGAGCAGCCCAGGACACTGCTGCTGGCACCTCCAGCTGCAGGAGCAGCAGCTCCAGGGGAAGCTGCTGCAGGTTGTTGACAACATCTCGGGAATTCCCCACATGGGAGACAAGAACAGACACGGGCCTAGAGTGAGGCCTGCCATGAAATCCATTTACACTCGATACGATCTGTGTAGACACTGGAACTCAGTCAGAAACGCCTGGGGAACCCCTCTGCTCTCACTCCTAACGGATGTGTTTAACATCTCAAAGGAATTCAGTGCTCTCTGGGTGCCTTCACCACCCCCCAGAAATCCAGGGATGTTACCTGAGGTCCTCTGCCCAATCTCACCCTTTCCTGGCATCAACCAAAGCTCTCCTCTGGAATGCAGAGGTGCAACCTCGGCAGCAGCAGAGGGACAGACTGAGCCACCTCCCCCAGACTTATCTGCTTGTTTCATGGTGCCAGCAAAGCCCCCCCAGATTCCCAGTGGAGACCACCACAACCTGGCTCTCCTTCCCTCAGCTGTCCTCTCTGGCACCTCCCTGGGAGGCCATGTCCCCCATCCCCAGGAGGGAAGGACAAGGGAACAGCCCTCAAGCCCCAGAGGAAGGTGAAATGGCCTTGGCTGAGCTGTTCCTGCCTGCAGGGAGGTTTTGGCATCAAGTTTGCTGCCACCTGCCCATCCCCTGTGGGGCTGGGGCACTGGGCACAGCAGCAATGGCGAGGGCAGGGTGGGAACAACCTGCTGGTGGGGTTTTGCCAAGGTTCCACCAGGGATCACTCCTGGCAAGCCCTGGGGTCTTTGATGCAGGGAGACTGTGGCTGTCCCATCCCTTGAACGGGATGGGGCAGGGGATGGACAGGGCTTGCAGCCACCTGGCCTGTGGGAGGTGACGCTGCCCACGTCAGGGGTGCACCTGGATGAGCTTTGAGTCTCTCCCCACCCAAAGCATTCCACGGTTCCATGGCTCCCTGCGTCCCAGCCCCGCAGGGCCCAGCACTCACCATGTTCATGACGGTCAGCACGTACTTCTCGATGTTGTCACTGCCGTGGAACTCCACCATCTTGGTGTCTGCCACCACCAGCGTCTCCACCCACTTCTCCCTGCTGATGGAGCGCTGCTTGATCCTTCTCCTCCTGTGCTGCTTCTGCTCCCACCTTTCCCTGCGCCTCTCAGACCTCTCCAGGCTTTCCTGAGATTCTGAGGGATTTAAGGGGAAAAAAGGACTTTTTTCCTTGATAAAATGCTTGCAACTTTGATAAAATATCTTTTTTAATTCACGGGAATCACCTTTGATGTGGAGAAGGCTCCACACTTAGACCCATAACTCAGTAACTCGTGTGCATTTTGCTGTGCTCTGTTCCAAAGGACTCTGAGCTCAGTCTGCTGCACATGAGCATGACACAAAAAAAATAAACAAAGCATTCAAAGTAATTTCTTTGACCAGAAGAGGGTTTGCAATATTGCACAAGGAACGAGGAACTCTCCCAGAGCAGTATTAGCGTTTGTACTGGCACAGGAATTTACAGACCCTGCAGAGATGCTTGAGAAACAACCTGAGAAAAACCCTGGTGGCTCAACATTTTGGATCATCCCAAATGCGTATTTTCAGGAAGGGACAGTTCCCATCACAATAAACTCTGTGCCCCCAAAGCCGGACTGGTGACTGGAGCCAAATCCCACAAGTGCCAGAGTCCTGGGCAAGCCGAGACGCTGCAGGCCAGCACAGAGACTCCCTCAGGCACACAGAGACCGGACTGCGCCTTCCCAAGGGGAAACAATGGGAATGTTCACTGGGCTGAGCGGAGTCCGGAGGCGGAGGAGAGCTCGGCCACTCCTCACGCACACCAGCAACTGGGAATTCTCCAGCGGGGACTTTTCCTGTGACGCGGCTCCAAGACCAAGGTCAGGGTCAGCCCCAAGCTGGGTGACGGCTTTACAAACCTCATCCCACACAGTGGGAATCGCTTTCATGGCTGGTTTTGGAGGGCTCAGCCTCACTTCCCTAACAATGGACTCCTACATTTTCTGGGCTGTACTGAACGTTAGCTGTGAAAGGGCGTTTTATCCCCTAGCATGAAAAATCCCAACTATCTGGACCACTTGATGAATTGCTAATACCACTGTGACAGTTTAATTGCAGCAGCTTCCTTGGAGCTCATTCCCATTGTGTCCTTGGCTGCTGAGCTCCCAGCCACGACGTGAGGCCGCTGCAGAGCAGGGGGTTCCCCTGGGGCCCCAGGGGGCTCCTGTGGCATTTCCCTCTGGGATGATCCCTGTCCAACACTCGCCCAGCTGTGCACACAGGTGGCCCCATGTATTGACAGGAGCGAAACAACACCAGCAGTATCTGCCTGTTGTGGGGCAAAGCAAACCAACAGCACAGGAGAGCTCAGTGAGAGGATGGCAGTCACTAAAATCCTACAGACTTTGGGATTTCTTTGGGATTCCTCTCCAGGGCATGCACAGCACATCCACCCCGCTAGCTCTGATTACAGAGGAGATCCACATGAGTTACACACAGGCCATGGTATACCCAGAGAAAATAATTTTCAAGAACAGACTTCAAAGTCCAGAATGGACTTGAGTCAAGAACAGACTTCAAAGCTTAGAAGAAGCCATTAAGATTATTACCACAGATTAAATAATTAATTTGGATTATCAGAAGAATGCCTGAAGATAACCCTATTACAGAAACAAACCCCAGTTTGTGAAAGCAGAAAGCTCAAGGAAATGTGCAGCACATCAGGGAGTAACGTGCCCATGAGTTTCTGGGAATGTACTGAATTCCTCAGTACTTGAAATCTTGGATTTAGGAGTTTATCCAACCCATCTGCTCTGGACAGGGAAGGACCCACATGCACTCTGCCCACCCCGGGAACTCCTGGGGCAGCGACCGAGTTCCACTCCCAAAGTCCAATGCCCTGGCAGGTCAAAAAGCAAAGTTTTCATGGAAATGAAAGCAAATGCTCTGTCCCCACATCATTCCCCGCCTGCAGCAGGGCTGGGAGCAGCAGATGAGAGCAAGAGGCCTGAGGTCCAGCACCCATTGAGTCACTGGTGTCACAAACTTTGCCAGAAGGCCAGAGGAAGGGACAGTACCTCGCACACCGCAGGATTCCCGTGGAGCCGGGGGTCTCCTGCCCTGCTCAGCCCTGTCCTTGGGCACCTGGCGCTTGTAGATCCTGTGGGGCTGTGCTGCTCCCTCCTCCCGAGGGCTGCTGGACACTGGCTCGATGAAATAGTCCTCATTCATGAGCTGAAACACACCTTTCTGGCAGGGAGACACAAAGCAGCACCGTGAGGCCACCTGCACCCCAGCTCTCCCTGAGGAACCTGGGACTGGGAGTGATCACAGAATCACAGGATCATGGAATGGTTTGGGTGAGGAGGGACCTTAAAGCCCATCCAGTGCCAGCCCTGCCATGGGCAGGGACACCTTCCACTATCCCAGCCTGCTCCAAGTCCCAGTGCCCAACATGGCCTTGGACACTTCCAGGGATCCAGGGGCAGCCACAGCTTCTCTGGGCACCCTGTGCCAGGGCCTCACCACCCTCACAGGGGAGGATTCTTCCCAATATCCCACCTATCCCTGCCCTCCGGCAGTGGGAAGCCATGGAGGATCTGATGGAGCTGTCCTCCCTCCAAAGTGAAAGACACCAGCATGAGCACTGCATCACCAGTTATTTGGAGCCATTTCTGCAAACCCACAGGAGGTTTTAAGCCCTTTCCCCCAACTGCCACTCTTCCAGGTCACTTTTGCCTTTGGAAACACCTAGAGTGGAGTAAGGCAGTGGAGAGTTCAGGAAGCAGCGAGCAGCTTCACTACCCAGGGGCTGTGCTATCAGTAACACCTCCAGCTCCGAGCCCCTGGTTTCCAGATGTGCTCCTTGCAATCCCACACTTATGGACTAAAAGGCAGAGATTTGCTCTTTGGGAATTTGGACACAAACAAGTAAACCCAGCCCCGGAGAGTTCCCAAACCACTGGAATCCATGGGAAATTTACAGTCAGCTCTCCCATGGCTGCACCAGACCTATAGATGAGACGTTGACTGCTGCTGCTGGGAATTTTGGTATCAGTTTTGGCAGAAGAAAGGGTTTCACCCAGCTCCTGCTATTGCCTTATGGATTAAGGCTCCTTGAGGATTGGGGCTGTACTCACCAGGCCATCGCAGGTGCTGAGGGCAGCCAGGCCTCCCTGCAGCGCCCGGCTCCGGACCTCCCCGATCATATGGCAGGAGTTGTAGGAGTGAGGCTGGATCTTGGCGCCGGCGATGCCCCCGAAACGCCTCTCGCTGACAAACCCTGGAGCCAGGAGGTGCCTGTTCAGGCTCAGGTTGAATTTCAGGGGTTGCCCTTTGTATTGCAGCTCATAGAACGCAGGAAGCTTGCTCCTGGAGGCAGGAGACCTCCGGTGAAGGACCCGGTGGGACAAGTCATAGGACAGGAAGGATCCGCTCTCGTCGACTTTGATGGGATGGACGATGTCGCTGCCGGAGCGCGGCGGGGGCGGCTCTGGGAAGAGCGGGTGCAGTGGTTACCTGCAGGGTTCCTCACCTCTCCTCTCCCACCCCTTCCCCCCGCTCGATGCCGAACTCCCGTGGCGGTGGCCTCAGGCACCCAGACACCAGCTGGATCTGGTGGCCACTGGGACGGCACGGAGCAGGGACAGCAGGGACTCCGCCTGCCCCTCCTGCCCTCGGGCGGTCAGGGCTGGGGGTTGCCGTGGGACAGGGTTAAGGTCAGGGTTAGGGGGCGGGTGGGCGAGGGGGGCTCGGGCAGCTCCGGAGCTCGGCTCTGCCCCGGCTGGCCGCGGTTACCACGCACACACTCCCGCTGTTAAACTCCGACTGCCAGTAAAAGAAAACCCAAACAAACAACGAAAAACTCCCAAAAAACCCAAATTCCCACTTTCAAACGGTGTTGGGGCGCCGTCTCTGGGGGCAAAGCACCCCCGGGCACGGAGCGCCCCGGAGCCTCCCCAGCCAGGGCTCCGCGCTGCGGCCGCGGGGAGCCGGGGGCCGCCGGGTCCGACGTCCGACCGTGCCCAGCCCGGGGGGCGAGCGCGGCAGCGGCGGGGGCACCGGGCTGTCCGGCCCCGGCCCCGCCGAGCGCCCTGCGAGCATCCCCGCGCACATCCCGCTCGCATCCCCGCGGCCACCCGGCGCTCATCCCGCTCAGCCCCGCGGACATCCGCGGACACCCCGCGTTCCACGGACGTCCCGCACTCATCCCCGCGGACCCCTCGCGCGCCCCTCCCGCGGTCCCCGCCGTCCTGTCCCCGCGGACCTGTCCCCGCGGCGCCCCCGCCCGCGGCCAGCGCCAGCGCGGCGGCGACGGGGACGAGGGGCAGGAGCGGGCGCAGCGCGGGCAGGGCCGCCATGGCTGCGGCGGGCTGGGGGCTCCGCGCGCCGGCGGCGGGGCCGCGGACGGGGCGGGGCTATGCACAACAGGGGCGTTGCTATGCAAATTACATGGGAGGGGCTATGCACACCAGGGGCGGGGCTATGCAAATATCACGAGCGGGGGTTGCATATCAGTGGGCGTGGCTTACAGCGCGCGGTGCCGGCGTGGCCCGACTGCGCCCCCTGGCGGTCTCCTGCCGCTGTGCTTCGTCTGCCGCGCCGTGAGGATTGCGGTAGAAAAATCAAAACAATTCGGCCAATTTTCGGTCAAAAACTAAAACCGGTGCTTGGATGATGCCGTCATATCCCCCCTCTGCTCGGCCGGAGCTACCCGTCAATGCTTCTTTTTGTTTTCTCTCAGGTTAAAGCGAACTGGGAGAGTACACCTGGCATTACTCGGCGCTATTAATTAACCCCTCGGGGGCTGCTCGCGGCTCCGGCATCCCCCAGCTTTCCCGGGACGGCGGCGTCTGCCGGCGCTCCACACCTGCCGGCTTTGGGATAATGTTTAATTATACGGTAATGTAAATATGTAAATCAGGTGGGGCACGCGCCCTCTGGCGGCCGGAGCGAAGAATGCCCGGGGCCGGCGGGGGGTGCTGTGCCGACACCTGAGGCCGCCGGAGCATTCGTGTGGCGCCCGGCTAGCTCAGTCGGTAGAGCATGGGACTCTTAATCCCAGGGTCGTGGGTTCGAGCCCCACGTTGGGCGTGTTGCACTTTTTCTTTTTTCTTCGGTTTTCATTAATTTTTTTCCCCTCTTCTGGCTCCTCACTGCTCAAGCAGCCACCATTTCGCAGCCAACCCGCCCCCGCACCCCCGAGAGGAGCGGAGCGGAGCGGAGCGGGGAGCCCGCGGACTCCATGTCCCGGCATGCCCGAGCCGCGGCTGCGCGGCGGGGCCGGGCCGGGGAGCGCCGGGGCCGGGCCGGGCAGCGCCGGGGCCCCGCGGGGAGCGGCCGGAGGAGGGACCGGCCCTTATAAATGGCGCCCAAGCAGGACCCCAAACCCAAGTTCCAGGAGGGTGAGTGCGGGCAGGGCCCGGGGCTGCGGGGAGGGAGGGCCCGGGGGTGCCGGGGCCGCGCCCGGCGCGGGGGTCTCGCCCCGGTGCTCGTGGTTCGGGGCCGTTTGGCTTTCATCGCTCCCTGCTCAGCTCTGACGAGGTGGGAAAGCTGAATTCCCGCAGTCTTTGTCCCTTCCTGTCCCTTCTCTTTCCTCCCAATAACACGCGGGCCCTTCCCACCCCGTTATTCCAAACATCTTTCATTTTCCTGCGCGGACACTCATTGGCATTAAAACTGCTGAAATCCCTCAAGTCTGTCGGGATTTTTATTTTAATGCGTTTGAAAGATGGTTATTATTTATTGTTCCCTGGAAGGGAGCCCAGTGCAGGAGGATTCATGAAGGCAGCATTGGATTCCAGCTGTGCCGGAATCCACATCTGCAACAAAGCACCGGGGCTTAGGTGAATGAAGGTGAATTGGGCTTTTTGGGAGGCTTATTCTGCCTATATTTTGCTTTTTAGGTAACGGTTGTAGTTGAGAGTAATATAATAAGATTAATAAAAATAACAATATGGTTTAAGATGGATGCCCCGTCCCTGGACTGTCCAGGGCCTGGTTGGACAGGGCTCGGAGCAACCTGGGGTAGCGGAAGGTGTCCCTGCCCATGGCGGGGTGGAATGGGATGAGCTTTGGGATAAAGAACAGTGTGTGGATCCAGGGGACAGGCCTTGTGTGAGGGAGCATGAGCCTGCCAGGTTATCATGGAGACAAAGAACCCTTTCTGCAAATCATCCTTGTGTTTTTTTAAAAATAAATATTCCTCAGTGACTGTGGGCATCTCTCCTAGAAAACATTGCACAGCTTTGAAGCAGAGATGTGTCTTTCACCAGCACTAGTGAGCACTGTGACAATGAGAGTGATAACGTCACCTCTGATTGTCAGCCCTGCCTGTAGGGATGTTTTTAAATGAAAGTACCGACTGTCTGATGTATCAGAATGGGCACTTCTGGGAGAGCCCTTCTAAGCCTTTTTTTTTCTTGATACACAGAAGCATTTTATAGTTCTGCAGCTCATCTCCCCAAAAACATGAGGCACTACAGCTTCCAGAAGGAAATGTGTGGACTTAGATGTTCTGTGATAAGTACACTGCAATTCCCACAGTGTAACCACACGATGAGACTTGGCTGTTGAGGAGATAAAACCAGGCTGAAGGACAATCTTATCCTGCTTAAACGCCCCAAAGTGAGGAGATTCTGCTGCTGCTGCACAGCCCCAGCCCACAGGTCAGGTGGGAAGCAGCAGGGGGGCCTCTCTTCCTGACTTCCCTGAACCGGGAGTGCCAGGGGCTGCTCTTCCTGCGGGAAAAGGACACGGATGGCAGTGGCTTTCATGTGTCAGAAGCTTAAGGTGCAGAGGTAGGATCTTAGGAGAGTGCCCTGGACCAGTAACCCCTCAGAGGGGCAGCTTTACCTGCTTGTGCGTGAGCCCAGCCTGGTTTGGGGGCTGCAGCTGGAACTGAGGCTGGGCAGGAGTTCTCAGCCAGGTTTGCTGTGGGATCTGGGAATGTCTGTCAGCTCAGGGAGGGGCAGGAATGTGGGGGTTGGTGCCAGGTGCTGCCAAAGTCACCAGCACTGCTGTTTGTGTGCAGCTGCTCTTGCATGGAGATCGTCAGGGAGCTCTGCTCCAGGGTCGAAATAATCACAGCTCTGATCCCCTTTGGTGGGAGAGTGAATTTGCTTCTCCAGTCAGTACCTTTCTTTGAGCAGCTTCCCAGGCTGCCCCTGGACTGGCTCTGTGTGGTTCCTGATGACACAACTTATGGAAATGGCCCTCTGGAGCTCTGAGCTGTTTGTCTGCGCTTCCCTTGCAGGTGAGCGAGTGCTTTGTTTCCATGGACCTCTCCTTTATGAAGCCAAGGTAGGTGTGTGTGGCTGCAGGTGGCTCTTGCTGCTCCCCAGGAAAACAAGGGAGTGTTTTAGTTTGCCTGCTGTGCCTCTAGACGGGATCAAGGACTGGAACTAAAATTAACAAAAACCTGTCTGAAATCCATTTTAAACCCTGGAGCTCTATTCCAGAACAATTTCAGGAAGCCCAGTGGCACTGTGCAGCTATGCTGGTAAGCTCCCAGAGGCTGTTGGAATATCCCAGAACACTGGGGAGCCTTTGTGCCTGCAGGATTTGGTGCCTGAGCTGCTCTGTCACCTGCACCTGGAGCTTCCTCAGGGGGAGGCGGCTGAATACAGCCTGTGGTCTTCAACACCACCAGTGCCCAGGAGAAGCTGCATTGCAGTGACAAAGGAAGTGGCATTCCCAGTTCTGGCTTTTAGACCACAAGAACCTGCACTGTGCATTTGTGCCCCTGCTGCCTCAGTGTTACTGCAGGCACAGCTCTGGGTTTAAGTGCTCCCACTCCCTCTGAAAGAGAAAGAAAGAGCTCTTATAGCTGTGTGGGTCAGAAGGCTTGCAGAAATTCCTGGGGTACCTCAGGCAGGGATTTAAATCCTTTAGGATTTAGTGTCAGTAAATGTTAACACAGGGAGGCAGGAGAAACACTTGACTTCTCTCTTCAGGAGAAAGAGTTGTTGTAATGCTTAAATAACACCCAGAGCACTGAGAGGGTTTGGGCTGCTCTAAACCATTCCCACTTTGGTGTTCCTGCTCTGCTCTCTGCCATCTCTGGAACAGGAGGATGAGGTTGTTGGGAATGTGTGCTCGGGGTTGTTGTGCCAGTGCCTGCAGAGGGGAGGGTGATTGAGGCTTCTGGTTCTGAGGAAATAACCTTGTGTCACTCAAACAGCCCAGAGCTGGACAGCAGTTGTGCTTGCCCGTGCTGTGTCCCTTCTTTTTCCAGAGTGGAATGAGTGTTGCAGGATCAGGCTGTGCCAGCTGGGTGCTGGAAGGGATTTCTCAGCTCACAAGTAGCTTTTGTTTGGCTGTTTGTGTTGAGTGGGTCCTTCTGAGTTTGTGCACTGGCAGAATGAACTTGAAGTTTAATTTTACAAGGTTTTATTTGTTTATTTTAGAGGATTTAATTTTAAAAGCTGCTTTGTCAGTAGTAATGACTAATAACCTTGGCTTTCTCCCTACTCCTTTGATCTGTTTTTCTCAAGTGGTTCTCAGTCCAGCAGTTTTTGTTCCTGACCACATCCTTGGTGTCCCACACCAAGGTGGTCAGAGCAGCTCTTTGTGTTGGAGCAGTGTGAGGGCTTGTGGCAAGCAGGAGCTGATTGTGCATCTCTGCAATGCAGAGTTAAAGGAGATTCACTTCAGGCCCTTCTAACCTCCAGCACGGAAAATATTTTGCCACAGAACTATATTTGAGTCATCTTTTGTTTCATACTCAGCCCCTTTATTCTCCAAAACAAGTAGAGACAGGCACAGGCTGTGTGTGGCTGTGTTTAATTCAGGCTGTCAGAGCAAGCCACTGGTGCAGCAGAGGATCCTGCAGGAGCAGGAGAACCTTAGTCCTGGGTGCAAGTCCATGTGAGCCTGGATTTAAGTTCCCTATGTGGCATTTTGCAGGTGTTTCCTGAAGCAGGTTCCTCTCTGGAAATAGTTCTTAGTTGAAGAGGGTACAGCACAGTGTGGTGTTGAGAAAATGTAGAGCCAAAGGTTCGCCCTCTCAAACACTTAGAGGTGGCTCTGCATGCCAAGAAAATACCAATTATAACTCCTGTGAGTAGTTTTTACTTCAAAGGAAGAAAAACTCCTTTTAAAGAGACTCAAATCTGGAGCCCCGGAGGGGCACCCTGCAGGTTTTACAGCAGCCTCATTCTGTCACTGCTCAGGGGGGCAGTGGCAGCTCAATCTCAGCACCTCCAGAACAGGACTTGAACTCCCTGGAGGAAGTGTTGAGTTGGTGGATTTAATTGGTACAGCCAAGAAGTTCAGGGGCAGGGGAAACTCTGCAAGCTAAAGCAGCAAAGCTCCCTGAGACCTCCTTGTTTTCTCTGGGACTGACTGACCTTTCTTCTCTGTTCCAGTGTGTAAAGGTTGCCATAAAGGACAAGCAAGTGAAATACTTTATCCATTACAGTGGTTGGAATAAAAAGTAAGTACTGCATGAAATGAAAGCAGGATTTCTCTTTCCTTTGCAGGGAGATGCTTTGTTTGAGTGTGAGCTGGGTGCAGCAGCACTGCCACATCTCTGCTGTTGGCAGATTGTCTGGGATTGACCAGAATGATTTTATACCTAAGCTGATGATTTATGTAACACAAAGAGAACGTTGCCAAACTGGCCATTTCCTGCAGAGCTGTCAGGAGGGAATGCTCTGGAATGTTCTGGGTGTTCAGGGTGGGTAACACTGGAACTCCTCCCTGGCAGAAATGTCTGCCATGAAAACTTCCTTGTTATGCTTCGGTAGGAAAGGCAGCTCCTACTGAGGTGGGGCAAAACCACTCAAATACCCTTCCCTCGCCTTTTACCCCAGGTTTGGCAGGGGATTTTGGGGCACAGCTTGCTGAGGGCTGTATTCAGGCTGGCTGGATTAGCAGCAGGTGTAGCCTGTGTTTCAGTTGCAGCCTCTCATATTAAAGTAAACTTGCAGATACTTTTCCCTCCTGCAAAACTGGCAGGATTCCAGGTGAGAGATGGCTGAGGATTTCAGGCACCTCTGTGAGATAAATGCTGAGCCCATTAAAGGTGAGAACTTCATGAGGTTGTTATATTGATGTACTTTTTCCCCATTTTTTGAGTTGTTTTCTACCACTCGGTTTGAATTCAGGAGAAGTGGAGGTTTTTTCCTAAGCGATTAAAAACCTCGGCTCTTCAGACCCAGAAGTCTCAGAGCACAGTTTCCTGTTTGGTTTGGTTTCATTTCAATGCTGAGAACTCTTAGTCACAGCAGCCTTGATCTCTGTGCTGTGACTAAAAGCTGAGCCTCATGTTTTAGATGTGACTTTTAATTGTATCCGCTCCCCCTCCTGCCAGAGGGACAGGGGATGTTTCAGTATAAACACAACACTTACAGGAGCGTAATCAGTTTGTGTGGCGGCTTCTCTTAATGAGGCAGCATAAATTTGGCCCTTCCTTCCCTTACTTATGCCATGAAGGGGGCCAGAAGTGGTGTCCTGATCCCGCTTTTCTTGCTTGTGCTGTTTGAGTTTTATTTTTTGCCTTCAAGCTTCCAATTAAGTACATTAAAAGTGGCGTTGCTGCAAGAGCCAGGGCAGCACAGCCTTCATTTGGCCTTCTGCAGCTGTAATGGCCTGACTTGGAATTGTTTTGCCAATATCAACATTCAGGATACCAAAAAGCTTCGTCACCGTGGGACGTAAATGTGTCACCATGGGGTATAAATGTGTCACACCTCTTCTGGAAGGTCTCTTGCAGCTGGACAGGCAGGAGTGGGATAAGTGGCTTAAACAGCTGAGCAAAGCACTGCCCAAACCCCACAATCTTTGGGTACAGCTGGAGATGCTTCTCTGCAGTTTTTAGATGCTGCCCTTGTCTTTTGTCTGCCCTCTGAAGTCCTGGTGCTCCTGTAGCAATATTGGTTTGGTTTGGCCATGTGATGCGCCAAGACTGGCAGCTACTGAAAAATGGCACAGAACTCTTTATAGAGCTTTACCTGAGGCACTTCAGAATACCTTGGCCACTTTTAATGTGTTTTATTTGAGATAAGTTGTCAGATTGCTCAGCTGAGCCACTCTTTGTTGAAGTGGAATTCCTGCTGGTAATGGCAATTTCCCCAACACCTGTTCTCTTAAATCGTTCACTTCAGATTCTTCAAATATTCATGCCATCTTGGTTTCCTTCACAGACAGAAATCAGAGCTCTTCTCCTTACAGTAAGATCCTATTGCTGAATTTGTTAACCTATAAAATGTTGAAATAGATAAAGGAAACTTTCTCAGTAATATATTATGGATACAGATATCCCATAATTATGTAAGCATAGAATATTTTTTTTCCTGTGATGCTTCCTTTGAATTTAAGACAGTGTTCTCCCTCCTACATTGCCCATCCTTCAAGTTTGGGAAACTGGAACTGACAGAGGGTTACACTTCCCTAGAGAAATCGTTCCAGCTCCAGTCAGTGGGGAATGTTTGGTAACTTTGACCTTGACTTGTGCCAGTCCATGATTTGACACAAAGCAGAGTTTAGTCCTGAATTCTGTGAAGCTTTTAATTGACTGTTGTGTGTAGAAGGCAATCATGGGATGGTTTTAAGTGATGATTGATCTCTGGGTTTTTTCCAGCTGGGATGAATGGGTTCCAGAAAGCAGAGTGCTCAAATACGTGGACACCAACCTGCAGAAACAAAAAGAACTCCAGAAGGCCAACCAGTGAGTAGTGTGGAAGAAGTGCTTGTCAGGGAATACTTGTTCAACTGAGTTTCAATCAGGTTATCTAGTTATCAGGGGAAAATAATGAGTTTCAAACCAAAATCAAAGAAGCTTCTTTTTCCACCAAAATCTTATTTCTGAATATGCTCTGTTTAAAGGGAACAATATGCAGAGGGGAAGATGAGAGGAGCTGCTCCGGGCAAGAAGACTTCTGGTCTGCAGCAGAAGAATGTTGAAGTGTAAGATTCTTTTTATTTAAAAATGAAAAACCCAAACAAGGCAAGTCACCCCCAAACCCTGCCCAAAATACCTCCCAAACTTTTGCTTGTCAGTTTTACTATTAATGGCTCTGCAGGTCAACTCCATTTCTCGTGGCACAGCCTGTGCAAAAGCTGTTTAATGGTATCAAAAAGGCCTTTGTTAAAGTATTTTATTTAAAATGCCTTTTAGATGGTACAGAGTTAATGTTGAGATGCTGAGTAGACACACTCTGCATTTTTCTCACTTTATTCCATTTAAGTTGGTGACTTGACACTCAGAAAGCGGTGATTGCTCATTATTCTTGTATATCTCAGTAAAATCAGTTTCTCTATAGAATTTCCCAGTTCTTCCAAGCACTTTGGAATAAAATCCTTACAATGCCTTGCCTTCTCATGGTAGAGTTGTCAAAACTGCATTTAAAGAGTCTTTCTTTGGCTGGTTTTGACAAAACTAAACCAATAAATACACAATTAAAAAGGAGTTTGCATCTGAAGAGACCAGAAGCAAGCTCAGGCATCTACTAGAAAAACTTAATTTGAGCTGTGACTGTCAGATTCCCTTCACTCCATCCTTTTGGTGTTTCAGGGCAGATGGCAGATTTTATGGTAGATTTTCAGACAGTCAGTCCAGCTCTGCTCATTTATCATCTTCTGTTTGGGCAGGGTTTCACTTAATGATGAACATGGCCTTACTAATGGGATGTTTTGAATTCCTAACTTCATTTGTGATTCTGGCCTTCACAAGGAAGCTGCTGAAATGCCATCCCTTCTTCAGAAGTGGATTTGGCAGCAGCCTCAGGTTTCATGTCTCATTCAGGGGCAGGTTTGTTATGAAATGTGAATCATTGCTTTGAGGAGTGCAGCTCAGGTGGAGACGGGGAACTGGGTTTTGCTCTGGATCCTGGAGCAGTTTCACTTTGGGATTAGCCAAAGCCTGGCCAAGGCTGTAGCTGGCTCCTGGTCTGGGGAAAAGGGATCCCAGTGGATATGCTGGACCCTGGTGCTGGCTGGATGCTCCCCTGTGCTCCGGTGCTCCAGGTCAGGTGAGTTCTGCCAGCCCAGGACCAACCTCCCACAGGGACCAGTCGCTGCCTGTCCTCGTGTGGGGTCAGACAAAACCCAGCCCAAAGCTGTGTAGGCAGCTGATAACGAGTGTCATTAAAATCTAATTAAAACAGGGCTAAATGATGACCATTCCTAATCTGGCTGCTTAAGGGGTTGTTGCACCTGAGTCTCCTGTGTGAGTGGTGGGAGGGGAGCTGATTGTGGGTGTGACTCAGTGGTGAATGTGTGTGGTTTGCACCGAAGAGAGGAGGGCAGGAGGGACTGCAGGGGAGGTGCCACTGCTGCCACTTTGAGTCACCAGGGATGGGAGCAGGGGGGTTCTCCTCTCTGCCTGGGTGAACTCTGAGTGGTCACCTGGGCCTAAAGTTAGAGCTGGCTTCATCCTCTCACCCCACCCAGGGCTGTGTCCAAGGGAGGCCCAATGGCAAAGATGCCTCTGGGTTGCGCCCCTGTGTGAGGATAAACTTAAACCACCTTACCAGGCCTGACCTCACTCCTGGCTGAAGCCAGTTTTGGGGTGGGAGGGCCTTGGCTTTCTGCTGCCATCACTGCCCTGAGCTTTTATGGTGTCTCCAGCAGGGCAGGTGTAAGGTAATTATGTGAAACTTCTGTTTCATGTTATTGGAAAAACTGATTCCTTGAGTTGGGAAAAGGCAGAGGGAAAGCAGCAGCCTGGCTTGGGGGACGTGAGTTAGAGCAGGTCCTGTGTGCTTCTTGCACTGATCTTGCTCTTCATCTCTGGGAGTGCCACATCCAGCACATCCCTCTGAACTACAGCTGCACTGTTTCCAACAGTTTCTTCCCTTCTTGGAGGCTGAGGGAGAGGAAATGGTCTGACTTGCCCTGGGTTGTGTTCCTCTTATATCTGCTCACAGCTAAAGGCGAGAGGGCTTCTGGAAAATCCCAAAATACACTTCCAAAATCAAACTTCTGGATTGTTCCCTTGTACATTTGAGCTCATTGCTGATAAATAAAGTACTGGTGGTGGGGAGGGGGAGAAACTGTTCACACAACTGTTCTAAAAGGATAACACTGCCCACCTCTGTGGGCCTCAGAATTTACCTTTTGTGGCGCTCCTGGAGGATCTGAGGGAAAGGTAATTTATATTCTAAAATTTATTATTCAGATAACCAAGCAATAATGTCACTAATGTAAGCACAGCTTATGCTCCAGGAATGTTCAGTAGTGATATGCTGCCAGAAATGCAAATGTTTGGCTCCTGGGCTCGTGTGAAGGCTGCCCAGGAGCTCTGACCCTGTCTCCAACCTGCCGCGCTGTCCCCAGGTTTTTCCGGCGGGATGGAGCCCACACTGTTTGCTGCCTGGAGACCCCGGCCATCTCCACACGGTGAGTGAGGCATGGGCTGTCACAGCAGGGCTGCCACCCCAGCATCCCACCCTCCCTCTTTCCTGGTTTCTGGACAGACCCTGGGAGCCCTCGGCGGTCCTGGGGTAGTTTGGCAGCAGGGCCCTGTTTGGGGTTAGTTAAAGC
The DNA here is from genome assembly GCF_009650955.1 of Corvus moneduloides. Taxonomy (NCBI): domain Eukaryota; kingdom Metazoa; phylum Chordata; class Aves; order Passeriformes; family Corvidae; genus Corvus; species Corvus moneduloides. The sequence continues at coordinate 12,430,103 of NC_045488.1, read as the reverse complement.
CCCTTTCCAGTTCCTCTGCCCTGCATCTTTTTGGCTGGGCTGGGTACAGTGGGAGGACACTCCCTGTGTCCAAATGACTCCAGACTTTTGGCACTGGATCCTTCTAGAAGGTTCCAGGGGCCTGCCTGCTTCCTGCAGCCTGGAGTTCATGGAAACCAGTAACAAAGAGTTTTCTGGAGCCTTGGGAGCAATGCTGGTGTTGGAAGGGAGAGCTCAGCACCTGCTCCTTGTATTGTATTTTGAGTCTGTTCAGAGCAACTGTTTTGCAAACTGCAGCAACTGGCTCCAAACACTTTGAAGCAATCTGTGATCAAATAGAAATATGCATGAAATGCAGGTTGGGTTTAAAATAATTACTCATCTTCTGATAACTGGAAGCTGTAGCAGAAAAAATGTGTAGTTAAAGCAGGTTTTATGGCTGTCTATGCAACACCTTCTGACTCTGTTAAATGTAGCTCTGCTGAATTCCGACTTCCACGAGTTTATTCTATGTTTCATGGGCCTAAAAATCAGGAAACAGTCAGAGTTAATGGGTGCTTGAAAAATAGGAGGAGTAACTAAGTGTTCTGGAGGGAAGATACGGCACTGAATAACTAATTAGGGAATAACATCTGGTTTTAAGTTCTTAATGGAGTTTAAAAAAACTCTGATTCTGTTCTAATTGTTAACATTATTTTTATCTTGTGAATTAATCCTGGGAAGGACTCCTTCTTCCCTCCTGTTGACTTTGGGTTTGGAAGAAAAGCCTTTCTCTTCAATGCACCAGTCCACTATTAGTGACTTAACTTGGGATTGCTCCCTCTGAGGGATGAGATTTATCCTGCCCACAGTTTCAGCCTCATTTCAGCTTTTCTGACTTTAAACAAACTCTTTACTCTTCCTATCTCCAGCTCTTCCTCAGAACTCTGCCTATTTCCTGGCCCTGATAAATGCAGTTCAGAGCCTGAAAACAAGAGTCACTTGAGAGAGTGCTGAATTTCCGAGGAATCAGTGTTGGACTGGTAGAGGTTTATCCACCCAATGCCCAGCTTTTGAGCAGTTGATGCAGGCTGCTGTTGGCAGGGAGCAAACTGAGAATGAGTAGTGGTAGTCCAGGTAAAACTTCCTGAAAATGGGTAGTAAATAGACAAAGTACTCCTGAATCTTTCCTCCGCTGCAGTGGTAAAACTGGAGGGTTTTTTCAGTCTTTTACTGGAAGTTAATTCAGCTGAGTGAGATTTTTCTGGGAATTCCCAGCACTCCTGTTTCCTTGTGCCATATTCTGTCTGAGATAAAACAGCTACAAATCTCTTGCAGTTTTCCAAGAGCACTTGGAAAGGACAAAACATCTCAAAAATGGTGAATTCTAACCTGTTCCATGAAGAATCTTGTGGTACCACAGCTCTGAAGCCAAGTCATAGCTTGTATTTCTTCTGTGTGTCCTTAGCTAAGCACTGCCCAGGCCCCTGCAGATCTGCTCCCTGTGCTGAATGCTTGAAACATTTTCTGGCTTTCTGCTGTGGCTTCCTTAAGTGCCACTCTCTTGATATGTGCAATAATTTGTGTTCTTCTTGCAGGAAAACAAAAAAGAACAAGCAGAAAAGTAAGTGTGTCTTATTTTGCATCTGTGTGGGTCTCTCTAGTGAAGGATTCGTAGCTGAAATAAGACCTTCAGTCTGCCCCAATAATTCACTGCCACCTTGTGCTGTCCCTCCTGGACTCCTGGGGCTCTCTGCTCAGGAGGGGGAAGGGTCACACTTTTGTTGTTGGCACAAAAATCTACTTGTTTCAGTCTGTCAGGATTTTGAGCTCTTGCAATTGAAAAGCAAAGTTGATCTGATGAAATAATTTCCTAAGTCAAACTTAGGTTTTCTTTTTGAGATAGCGATGTGACACAGCTGCAAAGCTGAGCTGCTGGGTCCAAAAATTCTCCCCCAAAAATATGACAGACTGGTTTGGTTCTAGTGCAGAGACCTCCCTCAGATAAGTGTCAGTGCAGCAATTTAAACTGGCACAAATGGGGGATTCCCAGAACACAAGTAATATTTGAAACAACAAAAAACCCAACAGGTGCAAAGGTGATCTGAAAAAAATCTGAGCTTTACTCTGAAATTCTTCTCCTAAATCTTCTCTGCTGTTTTTTCCTGCTGCTGTCTGTGCTGTGCACAGCTCCAGGCATTGGAGAGGGGAGCAGCACCAGTGAGACTCCCCAGCCTCCCAGGAAGAAGAGGGCTCGGGTGGATCCAACAGTTGAAAGTGTGAGTGTTTTCCATTCCCTCCCAGGGATTTTGGGTGCAAAACAGAAGGGTGCTCTGCTCCCAATTAGTATCTGCGAGTAATTAGTCTGGCTTGGCTTTTCTCAGGAAGAAACGTTTATGAACAGAGTTGAAGTGAAGGTGAAGATCCCGGAAGAGCTGAAGCCGTGGCTGGTGGATGACTGGGACTTGATCACCAGGCAGAAACAGGTACCCGTGGAAATGCTGCCCAGCTCTGGGGGACAGCTGTGTGTGTTGCTGTGGAGCTGTCACTCTGGGCCTGGCTTTACTGGAACCATCTCATTTCCAGTTCATCAGCAGGTTGCTGTTGAGCAGCACAAGTGTTAAGTGGACACATGGATATAGTCAGAGAATCCTGGAATGGTTTGGGTGGGAAGGGACCTTAAATCTCATCCAGTTCCAGGCCCTGCCATGGGCAGGGACCCCTTCCACTATCTCAGGTTGCCCAGCTTGGTTGGGGATTTTAATGCCCAGCTAAAACTGTTGGTGGAGTTCCTTTCATAACCTGTACCAGCTTAACCTGCTGATTTCATCCTAGAAGTGTCCTGGTGAGAAAGGGTTTCAGTTCAGCTTCCAGGTATAAATGTCTGCAAAAATGAGACAAACTTGTATTTGTTCTGTTTTGCTTTTGTAGCTCTTTTACCTCCCTGCCAAGAAGAATGTGGACTCCATTTTAGAGGATTATGCAAACTACAAAAAATCCCGAGGAAATACCGATAACAAGTGAGTAGTGGTCACTGCCAGCCTTAAACACTTCCTTGGCTGCTGTTGTTGGACTTGGATTCCATGGAAAATGGAATAAGGTTGTGAAACCCAGCCCAGCCCCAGATCCAGTGCCCTGTTCTAAGCCCAAGGAGATGGAGGTGTTCAGAAACCCTGAGAGAGTAATTCCAGACTGCAGTTCTGCTTTCTGGGTATGATTTCTGCTTCCCCACTTGCCCTAAGCCTTTTCCTGAAGGAAGCTGATAGAAACTTCCCAGAAAAGCTGTGTGGGGAGAGCTCAGTGCCCCTGGGCTCCCTCACAAGCCCAGGGCTGGGGGCCAGGGAGGTGCACGAGAACTTGTACATACTCAGATGGGCAAAGCTAATTATTGTTTGTAATTACCCCAGCAATCAGCCCTGAGCAAAACAAGGTGTGTTTACTCTGCAGGAAACTTTCCTGTTTGAAAGGGAGAACAGAAGGGGGAAGTAATTTTCTTCCATTCAAGAGGAAGCAGATTATTGACTTGTCAGGGTGTTTTAACCTCCTTGGTGTAATTGTCCTGATGCCAGTTCTAAATTTGTTGGCAGGGTGGGGTGAGGGTTGTGTTCCTCAGTGTCACTGCCAGTTCTTGTACAGGCAGGGTGAGGTTGGAGGCCTGCAGGAATCTGGCAGGAGAGGCCTGGGAGGAAGGGAGCAGGTGCCTGAAATGTTGGGGGGCTGTCCCTCTGTTCAGTGCAATTAATTCAGTATTGTCCTTTGAACCTGGTGTGAGCTGGAATGAGCTTTGGGTGACAAGAGAAAAGCTGCTGAATGTCCCCAGTGCTGCCTGTGGCTTCGGAAGGGCTGCTCCCAGAGTGCACCTCTTGGACAGGATGACTGAAAACTGCTGCTCTTGGTTTGCCTAAATCCCAGCTCAGGTCAGAACTGCCCATTTTCCAGAGAGGTCTGGAATTGCACTCCTCCCTGTGGCTGTAGATTTTAAGGTCTCCAGACAAATTTCCTTGCAAGATCTGAATGCCTGTGAAAGACCCTCCCGATTTTGGTGGTCTCCCCAAGCCAAGCCTGGAGCAGTCCTTGGTTTGGTGCTTGGAGCAGGCCTTGCAGAGCTCTCTGTCCCCAGGGAATATGCTGTCAACGAGGTGGTGGCTGGCATTAAGGAGTATTTCAATGTCATGCTGGGCACTCAGCTGCTGTACAAGTTCGAGAGGCCCCAGTACGCCGAGATCCTGGCGGATCACCCGGATGCTCCGATGTCCCAGGTCTACGGTGCCCCACACCTCCTGAGGCTCTTTGGTGAGTGCCAGCTGGGGGGCTGAGGAAGAGCGGTGGGAAGTGTTCAAGTGCTTCTTTCCCTCTCTCCAGTCTGTGACAGGCAGCTCTGAAGTGTGGGTTCATTCTCTCCTTATTCATGTATCCAAAAGGCTCAGAGCCATTGGGAGGCTTGGGATGGAAATGGGTTTTTGAGTCTGGTTGGTTTAGGTGAGCTTGTATATATTGGAATAGATTCCTGGGCTGCTTTTCTGTGCTACTGTAAAGTTGTGGAGTTCAACAACAACTCGAAGCAGTGTTTGTGACAAGTGTCCTTCCTTTGGAGCAGTGCGGATCGGAGCCATGCTGGCCTACACGCCCCTGGATGAGAAGAGTCTGGCTTTGCTCTTAAACTACTTGCATGACTTCTTAAAGTGAGTACTTGGGAGGTCTTCCAGCAAGGAGAAAGGTCAGGGAGCTCAGGCTGCTGTGAGGCTGCTCCTTTTCAGTGAATTGTTGTAGAACTGGGGCCTGTGTATGGGATCTTCCCCACGGCTGCCATGAAGCCTCTCAGACTCCACTTCTCTGGTTCTGTTAATCTGCACTTCTACCCCGTCCCGTCTGCTCCTTGTTGCAAAATAAATGCTTCGACATTTATTTATAGCTGCTAAAAAAAGCAGATGATAATTCCAGCAAGCTATTAAATTACACAATAGTTACTCAACAACAATTGAGCAAATGTTTAAAAACTGATGAACTTTAGGAATGTTATTTCTGGGACAGACTGTCACTGGGGCTTTAGTGTGCTATGGTACCCTGTAGCCATGGGATGTTAAGGAGGAAAACATCCTGATAATAATAAAACGCTTTAATGTGAAATGAGGTGAGCTTTAAGGCCCCTTCCAACCCAAACCATTCCAGGATTCTATGATTAGGAGCTATTGGAAGCTGAAAGAAAACCCTCACTAAATTGAGGATGTCCTTGCAGCAGAGCTTGGCAGGAATCAGCCTGGTAGTCAGGGAAAACCTGCTCTGGGGGATAGCCATGGTCTTCTGGGGCAGTCTGAGGTAAATGCAGGTGCTGAAGAATTCTGGCTGTGAGGTAGAAATGTGAACCCAGTGACCAGAAATCCTGAACCCATTCCATGAGAATTAATGGCACATAACTCTTACCTTTGTGCAGACAGAGCTTCCTGGTGTCCTGTTCCCTGCCCCTGCTCCTTTGAGTAGAGCAGTAGCAAACCGATTCTTGGTACAGCAGCTGCCTGAACCTCAAATATCAATGGCTTCATCCTGTTAATCCCGAGCTGCCTGAGCTCACCTGGAGCCAGAGGTGCTTGGCAGCTTGTTTGGAATGGCTTTTTGGCTGAGCTGTCAGATCTGTAAGTGCTTGGCAGAGCTGACGTGAGCAGCTACGTGTGGGACTGGTGCTTCTCAAACCCTGTTGTGTGTCTGGGCAAACACCGCCTGATTCACAAATCCACTGAACAACAGAGAATTTGGGCAAGAAGTAATGTAACATTTTTGTTATTTTTGTAGGTACTTAGCAAAGAATTCCTCTGCATTGTTCAGTGCCAGTGACTATGAGGTGGCTCCTCCGGAGTACCACCGGAAAGCGGTGTAATCCCACTTTTCCATGGAGCAAGGGTTGGATCCTGCACCACTGTCCACTTCTGCATCCCGTCCTTCACCTCCCCATCACACAGCTCCTGTAAACATAAAGTGAATAAAGTTGTGTGTGTGAAATGGAACTGCCACGTAAGTTCGGAAGATTTCTTGTTCTCCAGTGGAATTTCTTGTCCTGAAGTGGAAGCTCGGAGCTCCTGGGAGCTCTGTGGTGTTTCTGGCTTGATGTTTGCATCGCTGGGATGTAGAGGAATGTGTTCTGGTGTGTCATTGTCTGAACTCAGTGCTCGTAGGGCTGCTCTCCCCAGAGGCTTGGCCTCACTTACCCGCTTTATTCCATAGTAATGACAGACCCACGAGGGCTGTGTCACCTGTGTTGGTGCTATTGACTGTCTCACTCACCCCAGTAACTTTTTGGTGTTGGAAGTTCGATGTTTGGTTCATAAATGTCTGCTTTTCTTGGGGTAGTTGAAGGACTGTGACTTTTTTTATATTCTAACAATAGGAAAATGCATTCTCATCTCGTAGTGTTTGCAAGTGTTGGTCTTTCGCAGAGCTGTTTTACAGATCTGCAAATAAACTTTTTTAATTTCAAATGTGGTTTCTGATGTTTGTGTTTGCATCAGTCACTGCTGTGTGAGTGTCCTGGCCAGGCTGATCCAAGGGAATGAGGGGTTTGGATCTCAAAGCCATTGCAGGACTTGGCTGGGCTCTGAGTAGCTGCTCTTTCCAGGCAAAGTACCAGGTTTTAATCACAGATGTTACTGCAGGAAGCCACAGTGTCCAGGGATCTGGGACCTGTCCTGCCCCAGGGCTGGTCTGGTGCAGCTGGGGTGGGACTGAGCCTTTCCTGCGGGGGCTGAGGGGCAGGAGGGTCCCACACATGTCCCCAAAATGGGCTGTGCTCTCCCAGCACCTGCTGGGGGTGAGGATGGGCTGGGCTGCTCGGGGCTGAGGGAAGGTGTGAGCACATTCCCTGGACAGGAATCCAGCAGGGTCCTGTCCCACCCTGCCCTGGTGCCCTGCTGTCCTGTGTCCTAGCACAACGCCTAGTGGTGCTAGGGCTGGGATGGTCCGGTTAGATAAGGAGCTGTTTGAAAGAGCAGCAGGATCTGCTGTTACATGGAAAAAGAACAATATTGAGCAATAGGGTGAGGGGAAGTTGCCATGGAAACTGAGGCAGGGCTGGGAGCAGCTGTGGCACTTCCAAGGCAGGTTCCTACTTGGAATTCTGTTCAGGGCAGGCAGGGAGTAGGGAAGGGGCACTGTGGGTTCCCTGCCCAGCTCTGGGCTGGGCTGGAGCCGTGTGGGAAGAAGGTGGGTGCTCCTCTGGTTCCTGGTGCTGTTCCAATCACTGTCTGCTCACCTCAGCATTGTTAATTAGCTGCTGCTCGTTATTTATCCTGGCCATTACCCGGAGCCAGGATCATGTTCCAATCTGAACAATGGATTTATCCTTTGCCAGCTGCCCCAAGAGTGGAAATGGCCTTTTGCTGTCAGTGCTCGTGTTCACAGAACAGTGTTTATACCAAGGCCCGTTCGGATTTTCTGGTGATTCTGTTTCATGTGGGAAGGTCCCTGGGGTCCTGCTGAAAAACCTAGGTTCCCAGGGAGAGGACACCTGGTACCGCCTCTGCTCCTTCCAGCTCCTCCTGGGAAGGGTGAACTCTTCCGGGCTGGCCGGAGGAATCATCGGCTTCCAGGCAGTGATTTCACAGAACTGTTTAAGTTGGAAAAGATCTCTCAGATCATGGATTCCATGCCAAGCCCGGAGTAAGTGCCCTGCTGGAGGTCAGGCTGGGTCTCACAAGGTGAAGGGTTACAACATGTGCCTTGTACCCACACAAATAAAAGCTCCTGCTCCCAGTGCTCTGGGATGTGCATGTTCTTTTCCAAGGCACAGCAGCCTCAACCACTGCTCTGAGGTTGGATCACTGGTAGGGACTCATCTTTAGCCCAGTTTTTTGAGCTAGATCTGGGATAGAGGGATGGGAGCTGTGCCAGCATCCCTGTGTTTAGTTTGTAGATCCCTGGAGAGCTGGAAGATGAGCTAAGAGCCTGTGGGTACCCTCAGACCCCACAGAGGCTGGGTGTGCTCATCATTGTGGTTCCTCAGGCAGGGCTGTACCCACTGGAAAGCTGAGGAGTTTGTAGAGCAGAAAATTACATCTTTGCAAGGATGGACTACTGGGGGCCAAGCCCAGTGCCCAGGAAGGGAGGCTCTTGGAAGTGGAGTCCCTGGCACAGCACGGTGTGACAGAGCCTGGAGGAGCTCAGCTGGCTGAGTTCCCTCCTGGAAAAGGTGCTTTTACACATGGAAAATGACTGTATGAGGAGGTCGTGGGGAGCAGCGATGATGAACTGTCCCTGTTGGGGTGAGCCCAGTGGGAGGGTGGGGCCGTGCCATCCTTGGTGTTCCAGCTGTGCCATTCCTGATGTTTTGGCTGTGCCATTCCCGGTGTTCCATCTGTGCTGTTCCCAGTGTTTTGGCCATGCACCCTGCCCCACGCACTGTGTCGCCATCTTCCTTCCTTTGCTCCACTGTGAGGGTGGTTTCCTGTGCCACGGGGTGTGGAGGGCTGGGTCCATCCTCGCCCTGTTTTCCTGCTGCCCTTTCGAGCCTGCCCAGCACAGCAGCGCCTGTGCCAGATGTGATCCCGACGTTCCTCCATCCCCAGGGCCGGTCCCTGCCCTGAGCCCGGCTGCCTCGGCTCCGTGGGACAGCCGGGAGAGGAGAGGAGTGAGCAGAGCAATCCCTGTGGCACTGCCCGAGCTCAGCCATGGCATCCACACAGGTGAGTGCCCCCCATAACCACGTCCCTGGCATCCTCCTGGCTGTGTCCTGCATGTGCTGTGTCCGTGTGCTTCGGGATGTGCCCGGGGGCTGTGCCCCGCCCGGGGTCTGTGCTGGGGGTGCACACATCACACAGGGGCACTGCGTGTGACCGTGGGGCTGGGTCAGAGTGAGGGGCCTGACATGGCCGAGGGAAGGAGCTGGGGCTGTCTCAGCTGCTGGGGGGTTCTGGAGCTCCCTGTAAGAGATAAGGAGCTTATTCCAGGGGATAAGGAGCTAACGGGTCCCAAAGCCCATTAAGGGTCCATGGGGCTCCCTGTTACCTGTGATAGGCACGTGTGCACCGGGCTTTCCACGGGCTCTAATGCCACACCAGGATTATGCCAAGGCCTTGCCACACTCATTCCTGTCAATTATTAACTGGAATTAATGAGTTGAAGGGTGGACAGATGCAGGGGGCACCGCAGAGGATGTGCCCCTGGCCCATCACCCCAAGGACCTGCTGGTGCCTCTGGAGGAAAGGTGGCACCAGAGAATCCAGCCCCACTGTGGGTTCTGCTGCCTGTGTGGCCTTCCTGGGTGTCAGAGAGCTGTAATCAGCTTCTCTGGGAGTAAAGCAGCTTTCTGCAGCTGCCCTGGGCCATGAGCAGGGGGTGCCAGGGGCTGCCAGGAGCCACGTGTCCCCTCAAGGACCCTGCTGCTGCTGCTGCTGGGTGGCACCATTAGGTTTCCATTCCCAGGGTATTCCCATGGCTTCACATCACCCACCAGCTGCTGGAGGGTCTGGAAGGCCTTGGCCAGGCAGCACCCACTGGCAACATGAATGGGTGGAGGGTGGGAGTCCCATGGGATCCAGTCCCTGTCCTTGGCAAGAGCAGGGGGAGCAGCCAGGGCAGCAGGGCCAGGGAGCAGCTCTGGCTCAGCTGCTGCTGTCACCTGTAATTGGCACTGAGAGGTTGCTCAATGCAGCAGTGAAGGCTGCTGGCTAATGAGTTTATTCTCTAAAGCAGCCTTTCAGGAGAACCTCGGTGATCTGGGAAAGGCCAGGGCTGGACAGGGGTGTCGTTACCTCGTTAGGCCAGCTAATGGAGCTGGCAAGCACAAACCTGTGCATGCTCCCTCCTTCCCATCTCCCAGAGATCAAAGCTGGGTGACAGCACAGTGGCACAGGCAGGACGTGGTGGCCAGGCCAGCCCTCCTTCCCCCACTGCTGTCCTGGGCAGCAGAGGTTCCTCAGGCGCCCACACTGAGGCCCTGCGTCCCCCTGCACTGCAGCGTTCCTGCTGCCAGTGCTTTAGGAGCAGCCTTGTGAGTGATCCCGTGAATTCTCAGAGCTCCTTGGGATTCAGTGAAGTGGGAGAGAAGTTGTGAGAGACTGTGGTGCACTTGAACAATTCGGTGCTGCACTATTTTTAGTTCTTTGTTGGTTTTTGTCTCGTTTCTTTTCTCTGCCCCACTCCTTCCCTCCCTCATGGCCCCAGGGGCTGCAATGCTGCGTTGCCTCAGGGAGCAGGGGGCACCAACATTTTAGAAAGTTTTGGGATGTTTTGGCTTTGCTTTTGAAATTTGGAGAATGGTGTGTGACAAAAGAATATTCTACCCCAAAATTCTTCCTTCTCCAAACATGGCATGTTGTTGCATTTGTTACTGCTGGCCGTTGCCACTGTCACTGTCGAGCTCACGGCTCTTGGGCTGCACCATGACCAGATTCCTGCTCCTCGGGAGCACTAAACTGGGATGAAATGTGTCCCTATTACCACTTGCTCGTCCCTGGCTGTTTTCCTGGGGTGTTGGCCCCACTGCGGCACAGCAGATGTGGGGCCGTGGGTCTCCGGTGTGGTACGGGCACACCTGAACCTGGGAAACCTTCCCGGGAGACAGGGCCGAGCACCTGCCCTGGCTCCCAGCCTGCGACAGCCCGCGGGCACACCCCGAGGAAAGAGGGAAGTGGCTTTTCCAGGAGCCATCCGGGTGTGTGCTGGCTCGGGACAACCTCCCTGCGGAGCTGCGGGTGCGCTATCAGCCGGACGCTCCCGCTGCCACAATCACTGCTTATATTTCTGTATTGGGTGGGGAGTGGAAACCCGGCGTCCCCTTCCCGTATAAACAAGAGGGATTCGTTATCCAGGGCCCCAGTGCTCGGAATCGTACTAATGGAGCTCCCACCCCTCTCCATCTCTTCTGATCTCTATCGAGCTCTCCATGGAAATGGGATCAGCATCATCCCCGCGAGTCTCACAGCCATGCTGGTGTTAGCAGCGCGATGGATGCCGGGGCTCCGAGCTGGCACCCAAGTAGCTGTGCCCTCCCCGGACCGAGAGGATGGCCCGATCCCTGTCTCCTCCCCGGACTCAGAGGGTGCTCCATGCTTAAGGGACGGGTTGGCCCTTCCCGTCCCAGGACCTGCGGCTCCTGTACAGCAGCAGGGCAGGTTCCTGGCGCTCTCGCTGCCCAGCACTGCTGCTCCAGTGCCCGCTGACATCCGAGGGGGCAGCGGGACAGAGCAGGAGAGCTGCACGGCAGGGACTGGGCTGTGCTGATTTTCCCTGTTCCCTCCCTGGGTTGCTCAGTACATGAGTGATGCCGGAAGCGAGGAATGTAGGGCTGGCCGAGCTCCTCCTGCCGCTGCCAGCCCAGCCCAGGGCAGGTATCGCCACCACACCCAAACCTGCGCGGGGAGCCCTGACCCCGACACCTCTAAGCCTGCGCTTGAACCCGGCCGCAGGTGGAGGTGATGCTCTGAGGAGGAGGAGGGATAATTACTGGCCCGGGCCATCCTTGCGTGCTTCTTGGTCCAGCGGTTCAGCAATTAGCGCTTGGGAGAGGCCGGGGAGGAGCTCCTCGTGATCCTTTGTCTCTCGGCGTTTCCCAGCAGAAGCTGTTCCCCGTGATTTGCTCTGAAGTGTCTCTGCCCCAGCTGAATCTGTGCGGCAGCTGCTGCCTCACCTGCCCGCAGGTCCGGGCAAAAAAACCCGCTGGTCCCTCCATAAAGTTAACATCACAGTGGGCTCTGATTATGTATTGCAAAGAGATGCAGTCACACATGTCTGTGGTATTTTTTTTTTCACCCTTGGAGAATTAATGACAGAGAAAAATTAATTTTGATTAACAACTGCTGTGTCACAAAATGTTTTGGGTTTTTTTTTTTTTTTTCCCAAAGGAAGGAAAAAATAGTTATGCCAGAATAATCCCGAGCTGGTGCCTGAGCCAGTCCTCTGAGAAGACGGGATCAGTACTCCAAGAGCTGAGAAAACCGAGGTAGATGGAAGTGAGGGTTAGTGGAGCAGGCTGGTGCAGTAGGATGGGGAGCTCATGTCACAGAGAGCTGTCAGTGGTTGGCTTGGGGACCCTGTCACCTCTGCTCGACCACGCTCAGCTCCTGCATCCCTGAGCCCGGGGCAGTGCCGGAGGTTGTGGGAGTGCCGAGCTGGCTGCAGCTGGGGTGGGAGCACGGCAGGTCTGCCCGGCACAGCCGGCTGTGACACAGGCGACTGAAGTTTCGGTGGTTGACCTGCAGAGTCTGGGCACCTTCCTGTGCCACCCCAGCAGCTCCTGCCCTCGTGTGTGGCAGCCGGGGGCTGTCCCGACCAGAGCCCTGTAACCAAAGCCGGGAGGTGCCCCAAGTGGTGTCTGGAATGTTCCCGTGACCCGAGTGGGAAGCGGCTGGAGCAGTGAGATGAGAGCACTGCATCCATTGGCATGTTTCTACTTTTAACATGTTAAAGGATCATGTCTGTAACCTGCCCTAATTTTAGGCATTGGTCTCTGGTGCTGGATTCCTGCAGGGAAGAATGAGTGCAGGTGTAAAATTAGCTTGATTATTTCTGGGCTGGTGGTTACCAGTGCTCCATCACGGAAACGTCCGGCTCAGTCGTGTCCGTGCTGCTGCCTCCCAGTCGGTGCTGTTCCTGCCCCAGGCTTGGCCTGCAATCACAATCTTGGTATCCAGGTGGAGGTTTAGAGGGAAGGGACACCATTCCTGCATTTCGGAATTGATCCATATTAGGGGCAGCTAAACACAGTAGCCTTTCATTCCCAGTGGTTTGGTTGGGAAGAGCTCGGGAAGCAGAGACTGAACAAGGATAAATGGTGCATCTCTAGGCTCTGCCACAGCTGGAGAAGATATTCTGTGAAATAACTAACATGGAAATGTTAATCAGCATTAGCTGTAGTCCAAATTCCATTAACAGGAATGCTAAACACAGAGAAGGAAAAGGCTGGGATTAGGGTGGCTTGGCAACAGGCTCTCCTCCCCAGTGTCTGGGTCTCGTGCTCCAGGATTTAAGCTGTTATTCAAAATACAAGTCATTTTCTTTCCCTCCTCGGTGCGAACACCAGAAAGTCCAAGCGCAGAGCAGCTGTGACCGGCACATGGAATGTGCAGCAGCCTAGAACGCTCCGCTGAGGACACAGCAAAGCAGCAGCTCATTAGTGTGAGCACAAACATCCCTGCCTGCCCACGGCTGCTCCTGGCACTGCACTGCCAGGGACCGGTGTCACAGGGAGGTGGTGACCGAGTGGGGTTGCAGGGGACACGGCCGGCTGGGCAGCTGAAGGGACTCTGAAAGGACATGACATTTATTGGGGTTTGGTTTTTCATGCCTGAACATGATCTCCTGAGCTTTTGGGTTTTTAAGACATAATATTACCTTGTGTTTGACTGTTCACTTCCCCGTTTCAGTACTTTTCCCTGCTAGCTTTGTCCTGGCCCTTGTTTACCAAGTTTTCAGAATTAATATTTCTGAAGTAACTCAGGTTCCTCCTGTTCTTCCCCTAAGGAGCCAGGCTAGGAGAGCTGGGGGTGTTCAGCCTGGAGAAGAGAAGGCTCTAGGAAGAACTTAGAGCCTCTTCCAGTGCCTAAAGGGGCTCCAAGAGACCTGAAGAGGGACTTTGAACAAGGGCCTGGAGGGACAGGACAAGGGGGAATGACTTCCCGCAGCTTTAAGGTCCTTTCCAACCCAAACCAGTCTGGGATTCTGGGATCCTGTGTTCTCATTCGAGCTGGAAATGCAGGAGGACGTGGAGCAGTGGTGCCTGACACAGGGGAAACCCCTAGGGCAGAGTTCACCCCAGTCCAGCAGAACTGGAACTGGTTTGGATTTAGCTGTGCCTCTTCCCCTACTTGCACAGTCCTGGAGGGCTGCTGGGCCCTGCAGGGGATGGAGAGGGAGCGAAGCCATGCAATCACTCACGCTGTGATCTCTGTGTACAGCTGATTGTTCGAGAGGCTCTTGCAGCAGAGACCACTCTGGAATGCATCCCAGGCTGGATGTGAGGCAGAATTTGAGTGTGGAAGCTGCCCTGTAGCAGGACTGAGGTTATTTTATCCATGGAGTTTGCAGATTGCTCACTGCACTTGAGAGACTGAGCAGACAAGTGTGTTCAAACAACAGAATCCAAGAGCGATGGACACTGACACTGTTTAGCAGGGCTGGAGTCTCACCAGCTAAAAGAAGCCCTGAACTGAGGAGCAGGAGTTGCCCACGCAGCCAGGGAAGCATTCCCAGGTGGGATGCCCTGCGGCATGCACCATCCCGGCGGCGCTGGAGGGGCTGATGTCGGGACTGTGTCTGGTGTCTGCTCCGGGCACTCATCACACCAAAAGGGCACAGCAAAGCACTCCCGGAGAGGTTCCCAGGCTGTTTGGGTGCTCTGCCCACGGGTATTTTTCTCCCTCTTGAAATGACAAGACTTTCAGAAAACCCATCCTTGAATAGCTCCGGCAGCACAGATCCGCAGGGAGCCGGCTCAGGTTTCCCAGCTGCCGAACCCATCCAGCAGGTATTTCAGGCAGCCTAGCGGCTTTGTCCAGCAAGCTGTGAGGGGCCAGTGGAATTAGGACACTGTGTGCCTGCCCCTTCTTCTAGGACTGCTCCAAGGGCTGAGGCCTCTGCTCTACAGCGAGATCAGCTCCCGGATTTGTGCACAGATTGCTGCCTAGCAGGATCCGAAGCTCCTTTGCAGAATGAATCCCATTCACAGGAAATTCAGACCCCGTTTGCCATCGGCCAGCATCCAAGAGAGAGCAGTAACAGCAGACACAGGATTTATTTCGCAGGAGTACCATGAACTCGGGGGTGCAGCAACTGGTGTGAGTGACAGTCATGTGCCAGCCTCAGGTCACCCTGTTCTCCTGTGCCACCCCGGGGGTTGTTCATGCTCCAGCCTCTCCTCTTCCTCCTCTGCTGCAGCTCCATTCTGTGAGCCCAGGCTGATTTGGCTGCTGCAGGTTCAGCTGCTCCCTCAGAGTAGGCAGGAGTTCAAACCCCACTGGTTTCCCACTGCTCAGAGCAGATGGAGAGTAGGGAAGGCACAGCCAAGATAATGGAGCTAATTTGTGAGGCTCGGGGAGCTGTGTGGGGTTTCTCTGGCTTCAGGAGACGCTGCTGGTTGGGGTTACTGTGGGAGACGCTGGGGTTGCTATTATTACACTACAAATCCTGCATGCCTGGATGGTTGCTAACCTGGGACCCTGCTTGCTTTGCTCCTCATCAACCTAAAAATGAATCCAGGATCTCTCCGGTGCTGACAGGAGTTCCCAAGAAGAGACATAGGGTGAAGGAGCTACTGAAGGTCGCGGGGCTCCAGTTTCACTGTTGATCCATTTGAGATTAAACAACGTTCAAAGCTGTTGATGGTCCAACCCCAGACATCACACACACACAAGGATAAGAAGCTTAGGAAGAGCTTTGCCTTTGCTACTGACTCTAAAGCTTTGGAAAGTGCGCTGTGGTTGCCTGGGAGCTCTGGTTTCCAGTGCAGCTGGCCAGCCCATCCGTGAGGATGGAGGAAGATGTGCTGATGACAGCAGCTATTTGAGATGTTTTCCCCTGAGTTGGGCTGGCTCCCCACAGATTGTCCTCCTGAAGACCTGTCTGCAGCTCTGCCAGTGCTCTGATGTATTTGCATACTCTGTTGCCACAGAGACCCGTTTTTCTCTCTCTTTTGCTGCAAATGAAACAGTTAAACTGCAGCATGGTAACTCCCTGGCCAGACTGCTCTGTGCAGGAAGGCATTCAGCTCTGGTTAAATTCCTTTTGATCTTTACATTCCTTTGGCTCCTTATCACTTCTCCTTATCCCTTCTGTTAGTCTGTCCTCCCGTTTACCATAGTCATGGTAAGGCTTTATCTCCGGGATCAAATCAGTCCAGGGGAGATCAGGGTTTCTCCTGCCATTGCTCCATCCCTTGGTGCAGCCCCAGGAGCCCTGGTCCGAGGTCCCCTTTGCTTCTGCTCCGGTATTCCAGGAGTTGCATAATCCCATTGAAACTCCCACCTGCTCCTGCTGATAAACCAACGCAGCAGCAAACCCCACTTCTGTTTGAGGTAAGGGGAACCAGAAACTATTGGCAACAATGTCCTGATGGGAACGTGACAAGTTTTTGGTATGTCCCTTGCACCCACTTCTGTTTCTAATTCTACTTCCCACCCTCAGGTATGACCACAGCCCGTGTGACACAGTTCAGTCTGTGTGGGACATGCTGCCTTTGGTTCACTTGGGAATTCAGCTCCCTTGCACTTGCTGGAATGTGCTGCTTAATTAACATCATTTATCACACAGATGCTGTGACCACGGTGAATATGGGTTTGCTTGGCTGTCTCTCAGTGCCTCAGCACAACGACTCCACTTCTCGGAGAGTGAATTTGCTTTCTCGAAGCAGCTGAGGTGCTCAGCAAGGCTTGGAGCCCCAGGCAAAGATGCCTTCACTGTACACCTTCCCTAGTGGCATTCCAAAACTTTCTCCTGGCATCTGGAACAAGAGTTTACTGCAGTCAAGAAAATTAAATTCACCACTTCCCTGAAAGCACGTGTGAGTGGGAAAAAACTGAGGAGCTGTTTTCAGTCTTCATCCACAACCTGAACTTTACCCTCTCTTGCTGCCAAAACAGATTCCCTTCCTTTGGGGTGTTTTCTTCTTTGGGGCATGTTTTAATCCATAATGAATCCACAGGACAGCCTGTTCTGTTGGCTCTCTTGGCAGCAGGCAGCAGCCCTGGTTTCTACACCCACTTCTGACCTGACGTACAGCTTTGGAAAGCCGTTTCCCACCTGTTCCCATTCCCAACGCTGCCCTGTTGGCTGCACACCGCAGCTCTCCAGGAGCTCCTGCCAGGCACGGTCTGGCTCTGGGTCCGGGCACGGCTCCGTGCGCAGGGTGAGCGTTCCCTGTGCCTGTCGGGCACTGCTCTGAAGTAGCCGCGAGGAGCAAGGGAGAGCAGCCAAGTTGGCACCGGGCACTCATCGCACTCGGCTCCCAAGAGGTTGGCACACGCTTTGTTTTTCCTGAGCTCGGCCTCAGGCCAGGCGGGCTCAGAGCTCAGTGTGCAAACACTGCTGAGTGCAGGTTGCCGTCTAAACATGTTCCTTTCTTCCTCCCTTTCTGGGAACCCAGGACAAGATGGGGGTGAAAGGAGTAAGATGAACGGAGGTTGTACTGATGTGGGAATCCACTCTTCTCCCAGGGAACAACCCACAGGACAAGAGCAAACAGCCTCAAGTTGTTCCAGGGGAGGTTTAGGTTGGATAATAAGAAAAATTTCTTCACTTGAAGGGGTTATCAAACTTCAGAAGAGGGTGTCCAGGGAAGTGGTAGAGTCACCATCCCTGGAAGTGTTCAAAAAAACACGTGGATATGACATTCAAGGACAAGGTTTAGTGCTGAACATGGTGGTGCTGCTGGGTTGACAGCTGGGCTTGACAAACTTAGAGGTCTTTTCCAACCTTGACAGTTCTATAATTCCATGATTCTAATAGAGCTTGGACACTGGCTTGCTTTGGCTGTGTGTTGTTAAACCTTCCCTCTGCTTGTCTGTACAACCCTGGGGCCATATCCCCTCCCCATCCAGCAGTGCAGGTTTGTGCACACCTGGCGCTCCTGGGGATGGGCAGGAGCTGCCCTTGGGGAGGTGGGAGTCAGCCAAGCTCCAGGGGCTGCTGGGCCCGGCAGTGACTGTGTGTGTGCTCCTGCCCGTGTGGCCATCGCTCCTCCCAGGATGTGCCTGGTGTGACCCTGAGACCCGGGTCTGAGGGACACCGGATGGACACGTGTGTCCTGTCAGGGACACTGCACCCAGCAGGGTGTCAGACATCCCATGGGAACAAGGCCCAGCTCTATCCTTGCAGTGGAGACTGGGATTCTTCTTGGGCTCAAGAGCAAAGGGAGATAAAATTATATCCTCCTCCATGTGTGTGCCTGGCATGGGGATTAATTTATCTGGATGATTAAGGCAGCAAGTGATGCAGGAGGTGGCTGGATAATTTAATGACCCAGGTGGAAACAGAAAGCCAAGAGTGTTACCCTTTCAGTTGTGCTGGGGTTTGATTTTTATGTCCCGTTACAAATGAATTCTCTTCCCTGGAGAAGTGGAATATATTCACACTGATCTGCTTCTCCGTCATGTGAAACTGCTGAGAACCAGAGCTTGTTGAGCCTCTTTTTGGGGGCAGATGTTGCTATGGCTTGTGCAGAGGGAGCTCCCCAGCTCCTGTGCGGCTGCAGGAAGGTGTCACTGAGCACAGGTGGAGGTCCCGGAGTCACATCCCTGTGGAAATGGGCCTCACCCACTGAGACAGTCGGTACCACCTCATTTTGTGGAGTGCATGACCACCTAGTTCTGTGCTTTTGTGACTGATTCAAAAGCTTTCTGAGCTCTGACTGGGGTAAGAGAATGGCCCAAATGCTCTTCCAATGGAGCAGAAGCACAGGCTCTGGCACTGTAACTCTGGAAATCCCACCGTGCTGCAGCAATTCCTTCCTCCTGCCTCGCTGTACAGTTTGGCTCCAATTAGTTGGTCTCGACTGCTACATGTGCAGGCCAATACTGCTTCTATTTCAGGGGGACTTGCCAGAGATTAATTAGATCCCAGGCCTGCAGAGGACCAGCCAGCACATTTCGTGTGCCATTAACTCGGCACTTATCAGGCAAACATTGTCGGGATAAATCTCCCCTTTGTTGTGCTGCTGTAAGCGAAGGTTGTCACAAAAATGAGCCATTTGAGCAGACACAGGGTATGGTTTGGGAGCTGCATAAGCTGCTTGCTGAGCTCAGATGCCAGCCCTGGTCACTGGGATGGCACTAAGTGTGTGTCAGTGCAGGCAGCCGTGCCCGGAGCTCCCGGCGGCCCTCGGAACTGCTCACAGAACTGCTGAGGCACAACATCCACCAAGCCCTGAGTCAGTGCACAGAGTTGTGCAGTCTCAGCCACTGCTCCAAGGAAACCTGTGCTTTGAAGGGTAAAATCACAGACAGAGAAATCATGGAGCTGGGGAGAGCAGGGAACAAATCTCCAGCAGGAGCTCCAGATTTCTGTTTGGGAAAGCATGAAGTGACCTTATCTCACCAGCCTCAGGTTGTGCTCTGCTCTCGGTGCCCACGCACTGGGAACACAAACCACACCAGGCTGGCTTGTCCCAGCTCGTCTCACTTCCAAGAGAGCTGGGAGAACGTCTGGCCAGACAATGAGGGACACGAGCCAGGAACCAGGAATGGAGTGATGGCGAGAGCGGAACAAAAACAGGGACCAGAAACAAAAATGGGGCTTGGAGCAACCTGGTCTGTGGAAGGTGTCCCTGCCCATGGCAGGGGCTGGAACTGGATGGGCTTTAAGGTCTCTTCCAACCCAAAGCATTCCAGGATTTTACGATTCCATGATATATCATCTAGCTAACAGGCAAAGAGGGCATGGGACGTGCAGAGGGGTGATGTAGTGGGAACTACATGCCAAGAATCTTAACAGAAGCAGCCTGAATTAATTTGAAGAGTGAAGTGAGAACTCCGGAGAAAAAGCCTGTAGATGTGTCCAGAATGAGGGAATAGTTCTGGCAGCGTGGTCAGGGAAGGGCCAGACATGGAATCTGCCTGGACCACACCGGAACGGCCCGGCTTGGCCTGGGGACTGTGAGGTGAGGTTGGTTAGCTGCGCTCCCGGGGCTGCCACTCACACCGACAAGTCAGGCTCCAGTAATTCAACATGAAACATCTTGTTCTGGTGCTGACACATCGGCTGGGAGATGGTGTTCAGATAGGGAACTTCCTGCTTTGACAGCAGGGGAAAAATGGGAAGGCTCTGCTCCAGCTGCCCTGGCTGAAGGCTCTACCCTGCACAGAGCTGGCCAGTGAGAACTGTGGTGTGCCTGGGACACGCTTCCCCCGGGATCGGCTCCAGTGGGACAGAGCTGGATCACAAGGCTGGATGCCATCCTCTCAGCGCAGCATCTGCTGAGCCCTCAGCAGAGCAGAGGCTCTGCTGGCTGGGGCAAACGCGTGGATGTGTGCAATTATCAGGGAACGGTGCCGGAATTGGCCGAGCACTTGGAACTGCTCCGTGCAGCTTCTCGGCACTGACTCCAGAGTAAGGAGTTATTTTTAAGATTCTGCTTTCGCTCGAACTGGAATGACTCAGAAGGAGCTTCCTTTAAACAGCACAGATTTGGTGGGAAAAGGGGAAAGCTACTGCTATTAGCTTGGTCCTGAGAATGTGACAATATTTTTGTAAAGCTGAAACTTTTGGTAATAAAAGCTTATTTTTAATGAAACAACTATTTACTGTGACAACTTGACAGACAATGGTTCTGATCCGAGCAACTCAAACCAGTTCATCTGCCCCAGGTTCTGCTGGTGCTGGGGCTGAGCGTTTTCCTTGAATTCCTGATTGGACATGAATGTTGCTGCCTCATGTTTGTGCACATCCCTGGGCAAATACCCCTTTGACGTGCAGCACCTTGGGTACGCTCGAGGAATTTGCGTTTCCAATCCTGTCCCTTCACAGCTATTGGAAAGAGGAAGGAAAGACCAAAGGAAACCACTTGGTTGCCACGGGTAGAAAACAACCAGGGAATCCTGATCTCCCCGGTTTCCAGGTGCTGCTGTCCCTTTGCTTTGTGCCAGGCAGGGGCAGATCGCCTGTGCCAGCGGTGGCAGGGTGGCAGTGCCAGGCTGGAGTGGTGGGAACAGGGGTTCCAAGGGACTGATGGCCTGGGAGAGCTGGTGTGGGGCTGCCCAGCCGAGTGAGAGGTGTCTGGAGCTGTGCCTTCTGCTCCAGGACATGCTGGAGCTCTGTCGGTGCCCTGGAAGCGTGGAGGCTTCTGTGAAGGAATGAAAGGAGAGATACTGCCTGAAACATGGCTCTTTAGGGAGAAAAACACCACAAACTTTAAACAGCATTTGGGGCATGAACAGTGTTTCTCTAGAAAGCCCAAATCTGGGATTAATCCGTGCTGGATGAGGGGTCAGAGTGCCCAGGGGAAGATTTCCATTTTGGAGCTCGCTGGACTCTCCAGCCACCCTGCTGTGCACAAAATGAGCTCATATTTAAAGGCACCATTTTCTTTCCTTCCAAACAGGCCACCTATAGAGTAACCCAAGTGTTTGAACAGGGTTTGGCCGGATTGATTAAAAGGCAGTGACATTTACCTCCAGCCTTGCTTATATTAGAGATCCATTGATCAAACAGCCCCTTTCCAGCTCTAATAAGCAAGGTCTTAAACCCAATCCACGTGCCGTAATGAAGTAAGTCTCAAATAAGTTTTAAAACCTTCTGTCATCAGTGCAGTGTGATGGGGCTGCGAGGAAAATGGGGTGAGAAGGGGACAGTAAATAAGACTTGGGATGAGCAGAACTGAACTCGAACTCTGACAGTGCTCACGCCGAGGCTAGAGTTAATTGTGTTGTTTAAAACACGGCCTATGCCCAGCTCGGGCCTCTGCTGTGTGACCTCTTCATTCCTTTGTGCACAAATGTCATGTTTATTGTAGGGGCTGTTTGCACGGCGGCCATGGATTTGTACCGCCCGCTTCAGGTGAGCGGGAGGCCTCTGAGCTTCCTTCTCAGCCACCGGGAGCTCTGTACTTGGACGGATGGAGGTGGGGTCCCCCCGGCACCAGATACACCTGTCTCGGTCCTTTTCCCGCTTCTTATCCCGATCCTTATCCCGGTCATTACCCCTCTCCCTCAGAAGCCGCAGACCCGCCCTCTCTGTGGTGCCCTGAGGGTCCGCCCCGTGCCAGAGCGCCGCCCCGCCCGCAGCGCGCCCCCTGCCGGCCGGGCGGCTCCGCGCCGGGCAGCGCTCCTTGAACACGAGGAAGTCCCTCCCCTCCGCTCCGCTCGCTGATTGGCTGCAGCTCCCGCGAGGGCGGGCGGCGATTGGCTGCGGTGGGAGGTGGGCGGAGCGGGGCGGGGCTGCCGCGTCCCGGCCGTGGCGGCGGCGGCGGGAGCGCGACGGGGCCGGTGCGCGCTCCCCGCCCGCGGCCGCGCCATGAAGAGCCTCAAGTCCCGCCTGAAGAAACACGAAGCGGTCATTGGGGGCAGCGCGGTGGGTGCCGCGGCAGGACCCCCGCGGGGCCGGGGGTTCCTGGGGTGGGGCAGAGCACGGGGATCCCGGTTCGTGGACGGGCGGAGCACGGAGTGTCCCGGCTCCTGGAGGGGCAGAGCATGGGGGTCCCGGCTCCTGGGGGCGCAGAGCCCGGGTGTCCCGGCTCCTGGAGGGGCAGAGCACGGAGGATTCCGGCTCCCCGGAGAACGGGGACTTCGCTGGGAGCAGAGAGCCAGGGGAGCTGCGGTAACGCGGGGGGAGGAGATCCCGGGATCTGTGGGAAGGGTGTTCAGGGAGCTGGGATGGGCTGGAGGAGCGGGGCTGAGCGAGGGCAGCGGCGGGGTGAGGACGTTCCCTGCCTGAGTGGCACCTGGCCTCTGGCTCCGGCTGTCCGGCGCTCGGAGCACCGAACCTGTGCCTTGGCTGCTGCTTCCTGGCTCCAGCACAAACTGACGCTCTTCTTTTCCCTGAGAGCCTTGGGAGCCGGTGCGGAGCCCCCGCTGGCCGCCGCCCCGGGGGCTCGCTCAGTCCGTGTGGAGGGCATCGGCAGGAGCTGCTTCTGCACTAGGAATTAATGTGGCAAAATCGGAGCGCTTTTGAAGGAGGATTTGCTTAGAAAGTGGGCAGAAAGCTTTCAGAGTGGCTGGTGACCACGCAGCTGTGATTGCTGATCATCCAGTCTGGAATGCAGAGCTGGGGGAGGCAGAACCTCTGGAAATGCACCTTTGTGATGGTGCAGTTGTCTGTGTCTTCTTATCTGACTTCCAAAATTTAGGCTGGTTTTGGCTGGCTTTAACTGGCTTTCTTGGTCTTTCTTTCTACTTCATTCATCCCTGCAGATGACTTTTGTTGAGGGAGGAGGTCTTTGTAACTAGAGAAAGCTGTGTTTAGAAATTGCTTTGCGCGGTAAATCATCTTTAATTGTGCCTATTCAGTAAATGCTTCCCCGGGAATCCATCCTGAGCTTGTCCCTGTGTTCCTTTGCTGAGCTTACCGCTTGCTATGTGGAATAGCGGGCCAGGGAGGTGAATGTGAGACACTGGCTTTTATCAGTTGTCCTTTGAGATATTGGCTATCTCTAAAATCCTCCTGTGCATTTGCCTTGGGTCTGAAGCTGTTACCTGACAATAACAGCTTGTGGGGAAAGAGCTGGAGCTGCTCTTAAGGTGCTGATGGAACTCCCTGGCAAATGACAGCTCCCATCCCTGTGCCCGAGGATCCACGGAGCACGGCAGTGATTCATGAGGCTGTTATGAGGATTTGTCATGTGTGGGCTGGCACTGCTCTGTGTTCATTAGTTGTCCTGTACTTTAGAGTTGTTTGTTATTCTCAAATTAGCCCAATAATTAAATTCAAACGAAGACTGACAGCACCTGTGTTTGGTTTTGAATAGACAAGGAGATTTTTCACTTCCAATAAACCTTCTCTTCAGCGGAGGTTTGAGCAGTCTTAATACCTTTCAGAGCTGAAATTACTCTAAAATACGTGAAGGGAAATGACTTTCAGCAGGATCCTTTAAAAGCAGGGATTTTTGTCCATGATAAACTTATTTCCCCTGTTTATTACATAGTTTGGTTATGTGATCACTCCACCATCTCATCAAATAGCAACTTTTAATCTTTTCTGAGGGGGGAAAATCCATCCCCATGGGTGGATGTTCGCAGGGGGGGGTGATGGGATGTAGCCGGGTCTCTGTTCTCCTGCTGGGAAGGAGGGGAAGTGGGTGGGAATCCTGCCAGCGGCAGCTTTAGAGATCCTGCTTGAAAGGAGTGTACAAGCGTTGCCTGTTTGAGAAACTTCATCCCTCTCTCCTCTCCCCACCCAGTGCTATTTCCTGGGGGGTGGAGAGAAACCTAATCCAGCCTGCTTTTGGAAACTTTCCTCCAGGTGAAGGTAATAGTTACGTGGCTTCTGATGGGGAGCTGTTGGAAATGGCTTTATTACTGATTTTTGATGGAGGGAAGCCACAAAAAGCAGAAAGTAAAAACCATATTAGTTATTACCAATTCCACGATTATCCAGAATGCTGTGCCTGAAAGTGGAATTACCTGGTTTTGCCAACTCCAGCTGGCTGATGGTGCTTGGAAAATCATCAGAGCAGCCTGTTTGGTGCTCTGCATAGTGAGACAAATGCCTGCCATTAGCAGGAGTGCAGGCTGGAAAGTTGGATGTGGGCTTCTGTGGAGAACGAAGCCTTAAGGTCAAAGGAGGTGCCTCATTCACCAGCATTTACAAGGAAGATCTTAATTAATGGACCTCAATCCCATTGGGACCACAGCAGCTCCCACTGCCTGTGCTTCTGAGATTCCACAATACATCCTGACACTATAAATGTGTGTCTGGGATCTGGATTGTGATAAGGAAATGTGTTCTTCCAGCAGAGTTAGAAATTGTGTCTGTACCGATAAGATGCTCACTGTTTGGTTTTGTTTGAGAAGCTGATTGGGGAGGGGTTGGTTTGTTGTTCTGCAAAGTTGTCTTTGGGTCAGACCTTTGCAAATGGACTTTCAGTGATGAGTTCTGACTGTGGCCTCTGCAGGGGAAAAGGACCTGCTTGTTTCTGTAACTCTGGGGAGACAGCTGGGGAGGTGGCTCTGTTAAATCTCAGGTGTGTTATCTCCTTAGGTGGGGTTTTACCCTTGCTGTCCCTTATGATGAAGCCTGGAATTTAGGGACGGGGGACTTGGAGTTACTGGGAGATGTGGGGTTCCTGGTGGTGCTCTGAGCAGAGCTGGAGCTGCCACTGAGCTGCATCCCCACAGTTCAGGAACCGCCAGCACTACCTGGAGCACCTGCAGGAGATGGGAATCACCTGCAGTGGTGGGAATGGGCAGATATAAAACCATGTGAAAACTCCTACCAATCCTTTCTCCTCTGGGAAAAGTGGTGCTGCATTTTGTTTAATTAAGAGAAACCAAACCTGCCATATAATTAGCGGAAACCATTGTGCAAGGAACAAAGGGACACCTGAGCACTTGCCCTGGTATGATGAGCTGTGATTATTAAATGAATATCTGAACCAGCTCTGGAGTTAGTGACAGCTGAGCTTGTTCAAGGTTGTGTCAACACTTCTTTCCCTGTGGATGCTGCCCAGCTCTGTTAAATGGATGAGTTTTCCTCTGGGAAAGGAGAGGAGCTTTGTGGGGTGACCCAATACACCATTAAACATCTGCTTCTGCCCTCTCATCAGCAGAGAGAGCAGGTACCACCTCCTGTTCTGGGCTGACCCCTTTTATTATGGGAATGAAGGATGCTGCTTGAATTTGCTAATTCATCAGCAACACCTCCTTGTATGTGCAGCAGCATAAATGTTAACAGTGATTTGTAGCCCCAGTGTGCTGTCCAATGCACATTAGTAGCGAATGGGTGAAGTGAAAAATAGGTGTTTGATAAGCTAATTTTAACCCTTTAAAGATTCAAGATCACTTACAGAAGAAAAACCTGGTGCTGCTGGGGGCACACAAGAGTTTGTACACAAACAAGATTTTGTGGCATTTTGTCCTGACTCTGCCCTGTGCAAGGACAGACCAGTCTGTCAGCCAGGCTGATCCCAGTGCCCTGACCCATCAGCAGAATTTTTCCAGTGTTGCTGCTGTTGGCTGGAGCAGTTCTGTCCCGTCCCTCCTCCCTGGGGCAGCCTGAGGTGACTTTGCCGTGGTATCTTCAGGCACCGCAGCCAAGCACCCACAGCATTCTAATATTCTAATGTCATTCCTGGCCTGGCTGGGGTTTTTCCTTGGAGCATGTTTGGTTCCAGGAAGCTTTATTCAGGCTCGTGCTAATGTGTTTGTTCTTGGAAAAATCTCTTTGTGATTCATTTGCATTTAGTTAACTGGAATTAGTGCTTGTTTGTGTGATATTTGGGGTGAAGCTGCAGAAGCACAACGGGCAATTTGTGGTGCAGCATAAGCTTTGTGGTGCAGCCTGTTTACAGGTGCATTGTAATTTTCAGGCTCCATAGAAAGGAGTATTAATGCTTTTTCACTTTGGAATGTAGCAATTAAAAATATGTAAAAGAGTGCAGGTTCAGTGGGGGCCTGGGAGTTCAATATCCTGAGCTGATTTGCACATGTAATTATACAGATAAGCTCTGTGCTTATCTGGTTGGAGTTCATACGACCTTTTGCGTAGAAGCAACTTACGGAGTACTTTGTCAGTATTTAAATATGAATATTAGCGAGCACATGCTTGAACATCTGACACTGATCCTGTTCTCATCACTTACTGGTGACTGACCACGGCTGAGATTTGTTGCTCCCTTCCCCATGTGCTCAGGGCTGGTCCCTGTGTGCAACAGTCACGTCAGGTTTCCTCACCCCTGATATTTCCTGATGCTTTAATAAATGGAAGTACACAAATCAATGGGGCCTTGCCTGAGAGCTTAGAAATTCCAACTAATGCTGTGCCTGGAGTCCCGGGAAGGCGGGAGCTGTGCTGCTCCCACTGGGCAGCACAGGCAGCTGGACTCTGACCCTGCTCCTGTTTCTCCCTGTTTAAAGGGGAACTATTTCTCCTGGGCACCTGTGGGATGAAGCCAGGCAGCAGCAGGACCTGGGCTTGCAGGGCTCAGGGAGGTTGGAGCTGTGGTGCTCCAGGAGGGTGTGATGTTCTTTGTGTGTGTGAGTCTGGCCCCAGTTACCATAAAATGTCCTTAGCAGAGTTTGGAAATGCAGCTGCAAAGCCACTGCTTTGTGTCCAGAGTGCCCCAGCAGCTCTGATCACTTTTATTGGTGTCCAAGTCAGGCTGTGCCTCAAGGCTGGCAATCTGAGGCTGTTCTATCAATAAAGGGCTCTGGAGTTGTGTGTTGGCCATGAGACATGAGAAACTTGTTTCAAAACAAAGCTGGGACTGTTTTTAATTCTTTGAGCAGGCTTTGCCTCCTGCAGGGGTTGTAGGCAGAATCTGTTGACACTTCCAGTGTAGCCTGTGAGCTCTTGTGGCTGGTGCTGGTGGATTTTTCCCCTGGCCCAGCCTGGAAAAGAGAAACTGGCACTGCTTCAAGGGACCTCAGGGACCTCTAACCCCTTGTAGGGGGAAATGTTAATTTTGAGAGGATTTTTTGACACATAACAAAGCTAGAAGTCAATTTGAATTGTTTCTTGATACTTAATAAATTGATCTTGATGGGATATGCTGACTTGGGAGGAAAATGCCTTCAGAATAGAGTAAAATCTGGATGAGATTTAGTTGCTTGCTTTGCTTTAAGCTGTTCGTTAGGACACTGTTAACCTTCATTAATGACAGGCTGCAGTTACATTTAAACACCAGGCCCAGCACAGCTGTTCAGGTGACGTTTTGACGGGAGTGTTTTCAGCACGATGCCAAACCAGAGCAGGCTTAAGGGAACTCTGTTTTTGATCCCTGTTTGGACTGAGCCTTGTCCACTTTGTGGCATTCAATGGCTTTTTTATTTTGAAGGATTTTTAGTGAATGAGGTGGTAACACAAAGTGCTGCTTGTGGGAAGGTGCTGGGTGAAAAAAGAACCCTGTGTTCAGGCTGTGTCTGGTTTTCCCTTGCACGGACTAAACCCCACATCTCACTCCTGCAGTCTGACACTCCAGAGCATTTACATGTGGAGACAGACATATCCTGGGAAGTATGATATGCTTGTAAAATATAAAATGCCATTTCCGTTTGCCCCAATGGGGTTTAACCCAGTATGTGCAATATTTTTTTTGACAGGTAAGCCAAAATCTTCAGGAGAGATGGGTTTAGTGAAGTGCCCCTGCCCTGCTGGGGAAGCTGTACCTGGGGAGCATTTTTTAAAAAGTTTTCTAATCTAACCCTTCCATTCTGTCTATGCACTTTTAAAACAAATCAAAGCACTTCAAAAGCATTTGTCACTTTGTGCCATTGAGATGGCAGGGTGTGTCTGTCCACATGTTGGTTTTGATGACAAATGTACTCTGACCTCTGGAGAAAGAGCAGGGAATCAGGGTGCAGCTGGAGAGATGTGTGAGCCTGCCCCTGGCTCTGGAAGAGGAGGTTCAGATTGGATGTTGGGAGGAAATTTCCTCCTTGTGAGGGTGGGGAGGCCCTGGCACAGGGTGCCCAGAGAAGCTGTGGCTGCCCCTGGATTCCTGGAAGTGGCCTGGAAGGCCAGGTTGGATGGTGGGGCTTGGAGCAACCTGAGACAGTGGAAGGTGTCCCTGCCCATGGCAGGGCTGGCACTGGATGGGCTTTAAGCTTCCTTCCAGCCCATTCTGGGGTTCTCTGAAGGGCCATTGAGAGTCTGTGAGCTGTGCTGTGTTGGTGCTGGCAGTGTCACCAGAGCTCCTTGCTCTCCCATGTGCTTATGTCACCTGCTAATGGCATTACAGGGGCTGTGTCCCCCCTGGGCTTTGCTGGGGACAGGATCAGCCTGGCCTCGTGGTGACGGGAGCTGGGCTCACTTTCACAGCTTTATGCCAGCTCTCTGTGAAGGGCTTAGGAGCTGCTTTGACTTACAGCTGATATTTCTGAGCTGGGCTAGGTGACCTTAGAGCTTATCCAGTGCCACCCCTGCCATGGCAGGAGCACCTTCCACTATCCCAGCGTGCTCCAAGCCCTGTCCAGCCTGGCCTTGGACACTTCCAGGGATCCAGGGGCAGCCACAGCTTCTCTGTGCAACCTGTGCCAGGGCCTCACCACCCTCCCAGGGAAGAATTTCCTCCAAACCAACCTAAAGCTCCTCTCTTTCTGTGGGACGCCATTCCCCCTTGTCCTGTCCCTCCATGCTCTGAAGCTGTACAATTTCTTACTGGAGGGTGTCGAGGATGCGCAAGGCTTGCCTGGACTTGAGGAGTAACTGGGGAAATGGATAGTGCAATTCTTTCAGCCCAGGAAGTTTGTCATTTGCTGAGAGCCAGGAGGGCACTTGGAGCAGTCAGTTTGTGTTCTGCCTCTGAGCAGGCTGCTGGGGGCCTTGATCCCAGATGGATGCGCAGAGCCTGCACACACCCGGCCTGTCTGCTCCGGAGAGAGCCTCACACTGACAGCACACCTCACACAAGCAACGAGGCTGCTTCTGATCCTAGCCCAGGGTGGAGGTGGGGTACTCCTTATCTTTGGAGACCTGGAGTTGGGAAGAATTCCTGGCAGACTGAGCTTAGGAAAACAGGTGCTCTGTGTTAACACAAAATGGGCAGTATCAGCCTTGGCCAGGCAGCTGTGGTGTGGAGGGTGATGTAGCACCTCCAGAGATCTGCACTGCTGGGGCCTGATGATGTTTCTGGTCTTAATTTTGGAAAAAAAGTCTGAATTAGGCTCCACACTTTGGTTACTCTAAAAGAGCACGTTTAAGTCGGTTTTACCCTTTGAGGTCTCTGGATTTGGCTGCTTTGGAGAACATTTAATCAGTGGGGTTTGTAGCTGGGCCGTGTTTCCTGAAGCTGCTTAGTGCTGATGGAACCATGGAAGCTGCTCTGTGCCAGGCTGGAGCTGGGCAGGGCTGGGGAATGTGGTTTAGCAATCCTAAATCTTGTGGTCAAGGCTGTCTCAGGAGGATCTGCAGCACAAAGGGGCTGCAGGATGAGTGCAGCTCACGGGGCACAAGGAATCTCTGCAGGCAGCTGAAGTGGAGACAAGGAAAACCTTTGGGATGAATACTTCAGAGAAGACTGTACACCTGGAAGCCACAGTCTTACCTACATTTCTCACCAAACTTATTTTGGTTAAGTGGGGCTTTTCTGTTGCTGCCACTTGGGAGGTGTATTTATTCCCCCCCCCAAAAAAAATCCATTTTTAGCTTGAGGAGACAGACTTGGTTGTGGTCAGAAGACAACACAGTCACTGCACTTTTTTGGAGTGGCTTTGTCACATGGATGCTAATTGCAGAAAGGTCTTGGAACATTCTTTGGGGAATGTTGATGCTGTGGGGCAAAGGCTGGTGCTCACACGGGGGATGGGGGATAGTTCAGAACTGACTGGGAAAGAGAGAATTTGTCCCAATCTGAGTGAGTGATTTTAAAATTCTCTCCTGAGAAGATCCATTTATGAGGTTATTTGCAGCCTCTCGTGTGTGTCCTCCAGGGTGTGTGTAAGTGGTTTTCCTGGCCCTGGACCAGGTTTCTCTCCTGCAGACAAAACAGTGCATTGCTTGTCATGTTGACCTACTCCTCTAAATATGACACTTGGGAGATGTCCATTTAAATTTAAAACTTGTGAAAGGGGACTCTCCATCTCCCTCCTGTTAATCATTGTGCTGTCTATTTAATGTTTTCACAGCCTCTGTGACTCCTCTCATTTCACATGTTGGGAGACAGACTGGCAGCAGCAGTAAGCTGAAACCAGGTTCTATTCAGAACGGGTTTCAGTGCTGTAAAAGGGGAATTTTTTTAAAGCAGAGCATGTGTGTTTTCTAATTTAAAATGGGTTACATTTCTGTCAAAATAGGATCACGCATTCCATCTGCTCCGCAGTTGTAACTGTCTGAAGTCTGAGCCCGAGTTTGGTTTCGGCTTTGTGGCGCGGTGGAATGGGGAAAAAATTACTCCTGGGAGTATTTCAGTCCTCGTGTGTTATTAGTGGTGCTGAGTGTGACCTTCCTTCATGTCGGTGCACAGTGAATGTGAGGAGCATGTTTGTTATTTTAAATGAGTGCTTGCCTGTCTGCAGAGCACAACAACCACGGCGGGGCTGGGGACGTGCCTGTCCCCTGAGTTCACACACCCTGACACCATGACTCAGGGCACGGGCACGCCGGGAATGTATTAATAGCTATTGCTTTCTATCGCCTGCCTATCAAGTACTGCCTTATCAGAAAATAGATCGGGCTGATGAGACTGGCTACGTATTGTTTACAAGATTCTCGGGGTCTGGGCAGTATTTCCCTGGGAGCCCAGTCCGTCTGTCCGGCACAGACCGTGGCTCTGGCTGGGCTCCGGGCAGCGCGGCCGCACACACGGCTCCTCTGGCCAGCGACATTTCCCAGAGTTATGAAGGCTGAAGATGATGCTGAAGATGGGGAAAATATCCTCGGGGAGCCAAGCTAAGTGAAGGATGGAGCAGGAGGAGCCCCGGGCAGTGCAGAGCAGCCGTTCCTCGCTGTGAGCTCGGGCTCAGGGCGCTGTGAGCTGATGTGACGGGAACTGATCTCTCCTGGCAGCACAAGCTGCGAGTTCAGCATGATTTGTTGGTTCTCTTGTGCAGCCAAAGACACAGTAGGTATCGCAGGTCTCATAGCTCTATCTGAGATTTCATATCCTGGCAGTAATTTACAGCTGCAAAAATGTGAAAGCTTGGATTGTGCAAATGTGGTGTAGTAGTTCTGTTTAGTTAATGAGTGTTGTATCTCCTCAGCAACTCTTCCTGCAAGGAACTTTCCTTAAACGTGAAATGCATTTGTTAAATGTAAAATGATTTAATCATAGAATGGTTTGGGTTGGAAGGGATCTTAAAGCTCATCCCATTCCACCCCTGCCATGGGCAGGGACACCTTCCACTATCCCAGCGTGCTCCAAACCCTGTCCAGCCTGGCCTTGGACACTTCCAGGGATCCAGGGGCAGCCACAGCTTCTCTGGGCAACTTGTGCTTGGGTCTCCCCACCCTCACAGGGAACAATTCCTTCCCAGTATCCCATCTATCCCTGCCCTCCAGCAGTGGGAAGCCATTCCCTGTGTCCTGTCCCTCCATCCCCTTTTAAACTTAGTACATCATAGGCGGTGGATGCAAGTTACTGAAGTGTTATAATCACAAGGAGAAAATATGAAGATGATGGATTTGTTTGGTTTTGGTTGGGTTTTTTTAAGTAATGCTTCCGTTAATCAGAAGTTTTATGAAATGGGAGTGAGGACTCGCTGGGGAGGATTTGGGAGGATTTTCTGTAGATCTGGGTGAGTTGTGCTGGCAGGTATCAGCTGCAAAGGCACAACCCAGCAATCCCACCCCAGTGTGAACACCAAGGTGAGATCTCTGTCCTGTAAGGATGGGAAGGTGCCAGGAAAATTTAGGGAGCATGGAGCTTGATGCTGTGTATGTACAGTCTCTAGGGTATTTGATGTGAAGAGCTAAGCCTTGCATGAGGAGGTGGCTTTGCAGGGCAGTGTGTCCAAGCTGGGGAGGGACATGGCACTGGTGATGTCACCAGTGCAGTGACCTCTCAGGCCAGGCTGCTGTGGCTTTCAGGCTAATGGATGTGTTAATTGATTGATGAGTCAGTGCTGCACCTCAGCCGGGCAGCACTGGTGCTGATTTCATTAGTGCTCTATTTTTATTACTCCTGTCACTTCTAGGAGGGTTGGCCTGGGTTAGCTGCTGCTAAGCCTTCATGATTACTGTAATCTTGTTTATTGTGAGAAAGCGGGGTAAAGATAATCACCCAGAGTCGTTAGGGCTGGAAGAGCCCTCTGGAGATCCTCCAGGCCAACCCTCTGCACAGGCAGAATCACCTGGAGCAGGTGACACAGGAATGTTTCCAGCTGGGTTTGGGATGTCTCCAGAAAGGGGGATGCCAGGCCCTCCCTGGGCAGCTGTTCCAGGGCTCTGCCACCTCCGTGGAAAGAAATTCTTCGTCATGTTGAGGTAGAAATTCTTGTGTTTTGGTTTCTGGCCATTTGCTCCTTGTCCTGGGTACCCCTGAGCAGTGTGGAATCATCCTCTGACACCCCTTGGGGATATTTATATGGATTGATGGGATCCCCTCCTCTGTCTCCTGGACATGATTGCAGCTCCCTTTTACAGATCACTACAGATGCCAGGTGGTGGCAGTGGATTTTTGGGGTTGTTCTTTTTTGTGTACCCTCTTTTACTTTAAAAAACCCCTGGGCTGGGGTTACCTGGTTTAATGTTCTTTTTGTGCTGAGGAATTTCTGACCCACAGTGATAAGTAACTTCATACACCCACAGGCTGCTTGTGTCTCACCCTTACCAGCAAGTTATTTTGCTGTGCAGAGTTTGTTTTGAATGTATTACTCCTATTTTGAGTATAATACTCCTTTGGAAGCCTTATTCTTCTGTTAAAAGCTCCTTGAATAACAAGTCGTTGGTGTCCGGCTTGGATGTGACGTTTCTGTCATGGACCAGTTTCCTGAAAAGCCCAGAGCCATTCAGAAGGGATGGTTTGGCAGGGAAGAGAACAAGCTGTGCATTTTGAGGTGGGAGGCTTGGCCTTGGGCCTGAAATTCTAAATTTGAAGTAAACAAGGGAAGAGAGGGGGGTGAGGACTGTCTGGGGCTGAATGGGTGGTGGTTTATTTATAACTGACTTGTCCTTTCTCGGTCCTCTGCAGTGCTTTGGGAATTGCAGGCAATTCAAAACTATCAACTTTGACTTTCTGTCTTCTGCAGCTCAGTAGATGTTCTTCCCTTGAATATCACACTTAGCTAATTTATGACCCACTGAACAGTCTGGCACAGCTAGGAAAAGCCATGTCCTGGAGCATATTTTAGCGCATCCATTTGTTGTTGAAATATGAAGACTGAACAAGACACACAGAAGCAGAATGCGGAACACCAAAGAAGTTTGATCCTAAAGGTCTCCTTTAGGACCAAAGTGGCTTAGCCAGGCTGTCCCAGGGCTCTGTACATTCAATACCAACAGCCATGTCACAGGGATGTGGCACAAATAACTCCAAAGATCCAGTGGGTACAGCGGTGTTTGTAAACCAAGGTGGATTTTGTTGTGTCCCATTTGCATTATGGCTCAGCCCTTGGTGGATCCACAGTGCACCATAAGCTCACTTCTCTGCTTCTATCTCCCAGCTGAACCCAGACTGGAACAAGTACGATGACAGGTTAATGAAGGCAGCTGAAAGGGGCGATGTGGAGAAGGTTTCATCCATCCTGGCCAAGAAAGGAGTCAGTCCTACAAAGCTGGATGTGGAAGGGAGATCCGCGTAAGTGACTTCCAGAGCTCCGGGAATGGTGGTGGGAAGCTGCTGAAAATCATATTCCTGCTGCTCTAGAAGCCTTTTTGAATACAGAGATCTCTGTAATACTTCATCTAAATCTAGCTTCACTACGCTGGAAGTGAAGATCAGTGTTCAAAGTCTTGATCTTGCCAGGTTTGAATATTAAAGAGAAACTGAAACCACAGTGGTATTTCACCTGGTTCACTGATGCAGGTAAACACTGATTGTTGCTCAAGAAAGTTGCCTTATTCCATGAAGTAACATCTACAGACCCCTTAACTTTGGATGCTGTCCAGAGCTGGCCCCTGTAACGCTTTCTTTATACAGCTTTTGGCTTTGGCTTTCCTGGCCAATATTACCACTTCTGTGTACAAACCAGCTGCACCTAAGCAAGGTTTTATCTTTTTTTAGATTCCATGTTGTCGCATCAAAGGGAAACCTGGATTGCTTGAACACCATCCTTGTGCATGGAGTTGATATCACAGCCACTGATGCTGCAGGTGGGTTTCCTCCCTGGCTCAGGGCCAACCTGAAAATGCTCTCAGATGAGTTTCATTCTGGAATGAAGCTGAAGCACAGGATAGCTCTTCCTTCTTTTTGTAGTTGGTAAAAAATGAATTATTTGTGTGACTTGTTGCTGGTCTTGAGGAAACTGGTCGTGTCCTGTCATGGAGGTCACGAATGCAGCAGAACTTAAGGAATGTGGGTTTGTGCTGCTGTAATTGTGTTTATAATGTGCTCCAGACACACTGGTGAGATCAGCATTTCTGGGTGACAGCAACAGGATAAGAAGAGTTTTAAATGAACTCGAAGTGAGGATTCAAATGGAATGTTGTGGGAGGTGTTTGTGTGCCCAACTGGGCCTCAGAAGCTCAGAGTTCATCTGTACCTTCCAGATTTCCTTGTGTGATAGCAGAGTTTGTGGAAGGTCTTATAAAGAGACAGTTAAAAACAGGTGCTAATTTTCAGATTGTTTGCCTCAGAATTTAACATGTTTAATATGAAGCTGAAAACAAGAGAATTATAGAGAAAACTTGGCCTCCTCTTCTTGTGGGAGAGCTTATTTTTTAAATGCTTGTGTGGAGTCAGCTGCAGTATTTTGACATTAATTTCAGAAATGAACTCTCATTGTTGAATGAAGATTCACTAAAATAAGAAAAGACTATAACAAAGTGAAGTGTAGACAGGAGATGTCACAGCACAGACAGATCTGGGGGGATTGACCCACAGGAGCTGTTGTATCTCAGATGCTGGGAATATTCATCAGAAATTCATTCAAGCCAAACCCTGAACTGCTGTTGCTCTCTTTTTAGGCAGAAACGCCCTGCATTTGGCTGCTAAGTATGGCCATGCTTTGTGTTTGCAGAAGCTCTTGCAGGTACTAAAAATACAGCTTGTCTCTACAGCTCTTATATTGAGGGGAAAAACGTGGTTTTAAATACACTGATTCAAAATTGGGGTATGTGATTTCTTTCTTAACCAATCAGATTCTTTTTTAAAAATAAGAGTCATGGGAAAAGACTTTCATGTTAAATAACAGGTTGGGATGGAAAGAGTGCTAAAATAAAGAGAATAAACTTTTTGGTGTTACTCTTTTCATAGACAGTCAAATCAAGTTGTAGTTTGTGCTTCTTGAAGAAAATGGGGCTGAGTGTCTTTTAAAGACTGATGTTCCCTGTCTGAATGCAGTTGGATTTAGGAGCAGTAACACCGTCTGCTCCAGAGTAGTGTTTGCTTCAAAAGCTGGGCATTTATATCCACAAGCTCTCACTAATGAAACAACGTTGGAGAGTTGTCTTAGGTTTGTGTGATGTTTATTCTTTTTTTTTCTTATTTATTTATTCCGTTCATGATTATTGGAATTTTTTGGTAATTTTTAATGGTTTTTTGTTTATTTTTTAACTCTTGTTTATTTGCTGCATGTCTCAATGCAGATATAAATAACCCATTATCTGTAAAAAGTCTAATGAATTGTGCAATTTCTTTGCACAGTCTTAACTTTTTTTACGCCTTTTGGTCAGTGTGTTCAGAGGCCTAAATTGCACAGACCCAGATTTCATTCCTTCGTGTCTATCACTATATTTGTAGCTTCAAACTTGCATATTTTTTGCTTAAATCGCATTTTATTGCTTTAATTCAAACCTCAAACACTTCATGTTGTAAATGCAGTCTGAATTCTAATTGATAACTGGGGTTGTTTATTTTAACAGTACAACTGTCCAACGGAGAATGTGGATCTCCAGGGAAGAACTGCTCTTCATGATGCAGGTGAAGGGCTTGGCTTTGCTGGTAACTGTATAGAAATAAAGATTTAATTAATGGATTTACTTCCAGATGGGCTGGATTCTTCTCTTTCAATTTTGGTGACTGTAGTAGGAGAGAGTGTTTTATATTGTCATGGCATTTGTCCTCGATAATGAACTTAACAGTGTTAGGGGGCTTGTAGGTCTGAGATGAAATTGAGTAAAATCTTCAGATATCACGAGCAGAGTTTTAGGGCAGTGCCTTGAGTAGTTTAAGACATCTTTACTCTGGGTTTTCTGCACCCTCCTTATGCTGCAGAGTGTCTGGCACAGACAGGAGTGTTGGATTTCCTTTGGATATTTCGGGTGGTGTGAGAGCTGAGCCCTGCAGCCTTGTCAGGCTTTAACTCAGTTGTGGCCATTTTGGTGGAGCAGATAGGCCCAGGGCTGTGCCTGAGGCCTCCCCAGGCTGCTCTCAGTGTAGCCTCCCCTCCCTGCTCTCTCCACAGCCATGTCCGACTGCTCTGCCAGCATCCAGCTGCTCTGCGACCACGGCGCTGCCGTCAACTCCAAGGACGGGGTAAGGGGCTGCCCTCCCCCTCCTCCTGCACAAACCTGCTGGAGCTCTTGGCCTCCTCTGCCTCGTCCCCCTTCCCTCACCCTCTGCCCTTCCTCCCTCAGGACGGGAGGACACCACTGGTGCTGGCCACTCAGATGTGTCGCCCCACGGTCTGCCAGCTGCTCATAGACAGGGGGGCCGATGTCAATGCCAGGGACAAACAGAGCAGGTAAGGCCTGCAGAGGAGTACTGGAATTCCTGCTGGCATGTGAAGGGAAGCTGCCCCTTAGCAGAATAAATGTGCTAAACCTGGGGGAAGAGAAGCTGGGATTTAGTTCAGACATTCAACACTGCAGGTAAACCTGGCCTTTTGTACTGCTCCTGCTTGCATCCAAAATACTCCAGGCTTGTTCCTGCCAGCAGGGAACCTGCACTTGGTTGTTTGAAGGGTCTGTCTGTCCAAAGCAGCCCTTGGGGTCAATTTACAAAATGGGCCATGGCAAAAGTGGTGCTCTGGCAAGAAGTCCTGAGTCCGTTGGAGCTCCCAAGGGACCTTGACCTGTTTATTCCTGGGGTCAGGGGAGGAGGGTTCTATTTGTAGCTGCTGCTTTTGCCAGTTATTTCTTAGAGGACTCCTGCATGAC
Source organism: Corvus moneduloides (assembly GCF_009650955.1). Lineage (NCBI taxonomy): Eukaryota > Metazoa > Chordata > Aves > Passeriformes > Corvidae > Corvus > Corvus moneduloides. The sequence continues at coordinate 12,392,888 of NC_045488.1, read as the reverse complement.
ATGAGGCTGCCGTGGGGCAAAGCCTGGCTACTCGCACTGCATGTCCTGCAGTTGGGAAGTCTTTGGGAAGCACTGCCAGGGCTCCCAGGCACCCCCCCTCTCCAAACCTTGTCTAAACTCCTTGCCTGGTGTTTGTTGTGTCTATTGAGATTTGTGTCTTATAGAGGAAACCGAAGTCATGGGAGTTCTCCAGACAGTGGCTGACTCTCAAAGGCAGCACATCTGTGCTGGTTTCATGGAAATACTGCTATTATGGGGGGTTTGTTTGCTTTTTCACAAATATTTAAACATTGCCCAAGTGACTTTTGAAAGCTGTTTCCTCTCTGGACAGAGGAAGGGTGCCTTGGCTGAAGTTTCTGTGATTAAACATGAATGTACCAGGGGTTAGCTCTGTAAATGATGCACAGTGGGATCCCTGGATCTCTCAATCCCATCTCTCTCCCCATCCCAGGACTGCCCTAATGTTAGGCTGTGAATATGGCTGCAAGGATGCCGTGGAGGTGTTGCTCAGAAATGGTGCTGATGTTGGTTTGACTGATGGCCTTGGGCATGACTGTGCTTACTATGCCAGGATTGGGGACAATATTGACATTTTGGCTTTAATAAAAGCTGCCGTTGAGGACTCTGGCAGAGGTAGGAGGAACCTACAACACTTTCCTTTGGGTGGAATTGTGTCCCTACTCCTGTGTCTCCACAAACTCTCCTGGAGGGCAGCTGTGGTCCTTTGACCACAAAGGTCATAAACTGTCTGGTTGGGAGGGGAAAGACAGTTTTTTGGGGTTGTTTGGTTTTACTAAAGCTTTAAGGGGGATGCAGGCTCTGATGCCTTGAGGGCTTAACAGTATTGATTATGGAAGTTATTTACCCTTATTTTACAGAAATAGCCTTTATTTTATAGAAACAAATAGCCTTTTTTTGGGTAGTAATAGCCTTTATTTCATAGAAATAAATAGCCTTTATTTTATAGAAAAGCTTGTGAATGTTTCCATGTTTGATTAATTGGGGGCGTGGTGAGCTATTTTTTGAAATGCCCTCCCGGGGTGGAAAGGGGGTAGAATTAGCTGAATGTGTTGCATTGTTGCATGAACCTGAATGAAATGCCTTTTGTAACTTCCTATTTTTGTGGTGCTTTTTTAGGAAGAGACAGCATGAAGAGAGGGCAGGCTGAGCGAAAGGTACTTCCTGAGGCCATTTATCACTGGGGTGTTGAGAGGGGGATCAGGATTGTGCTGTGACACAAAACAACATCAGTATTTTCTGAATTAACTCCCTCTGTGGCTGAGAAGGTCCCCTCTGTAATCAGATGGTGTGGCTGGTTCTGGTTGGAAGACATTCCATGATGGGCTTGTTCAGGATTGGAGTTTGGACAGGCCTCCCATTTGTGTGAGGGTGAGGTCATGGGTGACACCTGTCCCAATGGGAATTGGGGAGGATTGGGCCCTGGGGAAGCTGGGAGGGAGGCTGGGATGTTCACAGGACACAACAGGGATATAAAGGAATGTTTTCCTGCTGTACTGACAGGTCACCAGCATGTCCCAGAAGCGGGGCCGGGGCTATGGAACACAGGAGGAGCTCAGCGTCAAACTGTTCCAAAAGGAACCACACGCCCAGGTGGGTGGGGAGGATCCTGGGCCCTGTGGATTCCCACTGGGATAATGAGCCAGAGGCACTAAAGACAAGCTGAGCTGGTGAAGTGAGCACTAATGATCCCATCAACAAAGGTCATATATTGCTGTTTACTGAAAAACTAATTGCATGATGTGGAGTGTGGCAATTATGCAGATGAGCTGTAAACTTTTTCAGGAAAAAAACGGCACTTTTTTGTGTAATAAATAGTTGGAAGTGTGCCTTTCCTATCTCTTAACCTTCTGCCTCTGTAGTAAAATCAGAGTCACAAGCCAGGAAGATTTATCTTTTTAACATTGTCAAGAGATGTATGTTTGTGTCATACTAAAAATAATCTGTGTCATAATTGTTCTACTAACCAGCATTAATTTTTGAAAATGGCAATGACATTTCCATGTCATTGCCATTTTCAAAAGATTAGGCAGGGCCTGGAGTCTTCAGTGGCTGTTAAAACTATTGGTTGGTTCAGAGTCTTTACCTTTCCCAATGTGTGTGTAGTGGGGGAGATCTTCTTTATTTATTTTAAATTTCGTATTTCACTTTTAAGGACTTGGAGTTGGAAAACCAAGATTTGAAAGATCGAATGAGAGAAGTGCAGGAGGAGCAGAGGATGCTGCTGGACAGAATCAGTGGGCTACAGCTGCAGCTGAGTGAGGTAAACCAAGACGTGGAATACCTGGCTGGAAATCTGGGATAACCAGCTGGTGCTGACAGGAGAAGTAGCAAGGAAGGCACATGGAATTAGGATGTGGTGTCCATTGCTTTCCTGGGAATTACTGCAATGTGTGTCACTCATTTTCTGCTGGAAAAGCTTTGGTCTTGTAGTTAAATTGTGAGGAGACTGATGCAATGTCCTTCCCTGACACCCAGGAATTGGAGCAATACCATTTGTGGCTCTGCCTCCCAGTGCAGCTGAGCCATGGGCTGCTCTGGAGTGTTGGGATTTGGAGATTGAGCTTCATCTCTCCATTAAATGTCGGTGGTGTGTGGCACTACTTTGTCATCAGCTGGTTTTCCAGCTGTTACTGGAAGTGGAAGCACGGAGAAAAAAGTCTTCAATTGGCAAGAAAACAAAACCAAAGGTTTTTAATAGAAGTTCCTCACCCAAATTTGAAATGTCGATTTAAAAAAAAATTCCCTCTTTTTGGAGGGCTAAGTATGACCAGTAGAAAGAAAATATAAAGAAGATTTTTTGCTGGGTTTTTGCTTTGTGGAGGCTGTTTCTTTGCTGTATTTTTGTAGAGGTACGTTTATGCAGCTTTTCCTAAGTGTAGCCCATGGATGGAAAGAATATTTTTGAGTGCAGTCACTGGCTTGTCTGAACTCCTGTTCAAGCATTGCCTTTATAAAACAAACTTCTTAATAGTCGTGTCCCCAAATCAGCAAACTTCTTCTGAAAAGCTGTACTCTGCTGCCTCAGTAGTGTCTGTGCTAGGAAACTGAGGAGATATTCCAGTTTCCAGAGACATTGCTCTGTCAGACATCCTTAACTCGTGGCAAGAGAAATAGAAAATAGAGCGATAAAGCTGGATGGAAACTGGAAGGGGAGCATTAGAAACTGGGGTGGATTTGTCAGCTGATGAACTCTGTGCGAGCCCCTTAAACATAATTGAAGAAATGATTTGGGGGGGATTTTTTTATTATTTTTGCAGGAGCAAATGTTTGCAGATGATCTTGAGAATGAGGTAGGATGTGTCACCTGCAGGTGTAACAGGACTGGGGAATAGGGGGAGCAACTCTCTCTCTTTTATTTCCTGTACAGTTTTAAACACATTACTTAAAAGCTACCTAAAAATGCTAAATGAAGCATCTAATGCTCTGGATCAGTTTATGCAGCTCCACAGTATTTCTGTTACTACAAATAATGTGTTGTTCCCATGGCTCCTTTAAAGCACACTTAGGATATTCAGCACACTGATAATATTAAGCATCTCTTCAGTGGCTTTCAGTAATGCAAGACTAACAAATATGAATTAATTAAACAGTAGCAGATTATGTTGGTGCATATTCTTGACTCTTTCTTCAAGACTCCTCCTGTAGAGGAGCAGTCTTGAAGAAGAACTTCAGAAGCAAAAAATTAGGGATTCTTTTGGTGCTGATCTTGGTTGAAGTTCTGTCTAAACTCCTGGAAAAGGTGCTCGAGGTCTTATAAACCTGTCCATTCTTGTGGCTTTGGCTATGTGGCACTCCTTCTCTTTCAGAAAGATGAGTTGAAGAAAATCCTGACTACCAAGGAAAAGCAGCAGGAAGAAAGTTTAAGGACTATTGAAGCTCTCAAAGCTAAACTCAAGTATTATGAAGTATGTTGAGTGATCTGAAATGTGATACAGCAATTGATATTTACAGTAGGAAATACTTCAGCATTTTAAATTGCTGGAAGTGTTGAATGGTTATCTCACTGTAAAAGCTTTCCCTGCCCTTTCACCCCTAGTTTAACACAGAGCAGAAATTTGAAATGAATTTTCAGCTTTATTTTTGTTCTTGCTGTTTGATTTTAGGGTGACTCTGCGGGGTCTGGCGGTAACTTTGGAAATAGTAAGTGCAGTTATTTTTTAAAGCTTTCTGTGCCTGATGCAGTGTTAGAATACAGAGATCAAGGGAGTTTTGGTCATCTCTTCCTATTGCTGGTCTGAAATGCAGCCAGGCCTTGTGTCCACCCCTGAGCCCTCCGAGCAGAGCTGTGTTTGTAGGTGCTGCCAGGGCACCATTGATCAATCTCCCAGGAGTGCCTGGCCTTTGGAAATGTGCCTGGGGACTCTGCTGTGTCCTCTGATAATGTGAAAAACGAGCTGAGCAGGATCCACAATCCCAATCTTTCCATCCTTCCAAGCTAAACAATGCTCCTGCCTGGCTGAGGGGCAGCAGCTGTGTCAGTGTCAGAGCTGGAGTGGAGCAGGTTTGACTTTCAGCACACGACCTGAGCTCACACTTGTGTGAGAAATGATCCCATTTCCAGGAACTGGAGTCTCCTGCATCCAGCCCAGCTGCAGACCTGCCTTGCACTTGTGTAACATAAGGGCTCTTGACAGATTAAATGATATTTTGAGTGTTTGGCTGCCTGGCAGGAGGAGTCATGGATGTGGAGTGCAGGGGATGCTTTTCCTGCTGTGGTCATGTGCAGACATGAGCTGGGCAAGCTGCCAGCTGTGACCCTTCTGCAGGACCAGAACCCAGCCTGGCAAACCACTTTTCCCCTCCTCCTTAGGAGGGCTTTGGCCAGGTTTCCTGTGGGGATTAATTAAGTAGTTGTTGTTTTAATAACAAGCACTTAAACACCAGCCTTCAGCCTAGCATGGCCCCAGTGACCAGAATAAAGCTAGGGAGGAAAATCAGTGTTCTTGTGATTGTGTTACTGTTTTTAACCAGAGCCTAATCACTGTTTGCTTTGAAAATCCAGGAAAAGAAGATTTATTACTTAAACAAGGCCAAGCATTTGCAGTGGAATCCCAGGTAATAAATATTTTACCACTGGAAGGAACTGAGATAGTCGTGCGGGGAAAGCTAAACGTGCTTATAAATGTGTGTTTATTGAGCATTGCTTCTGAACACACGGTTTTGAGGGATTCTTGCTTTTCCATGTTTCTTTTTAACTGTGGGTGCCCTCTAGAGTCCTGTCTGTGACAGGGCTGTAAATGCTGGGAACTGCTGGGTCTGTCATGAGCTCTCCTGAACGTGTTTTACAAAGTCACAGTGTAAACTGGGGTTCATCTCCATAATATTTTTCTTATTTAAATTCAGCTAATATTCAGAAGATTTCATTTTCCTGCCTGCTATATGGTAATATATCAACCTTTTAAAGCTACATTTTGGGTGTAAGCAAGGTCCACCAGACCCTTGGGGGTGGAATGAGACGGTCTTTAAGGTCCCTTCCAACCCAAACCCTTCTAGAATTCCAAATGACTGCATTCCTCACCCTTCTCAGCAAGAGGGGTCTGTTAACCATGACATTTTCTGTTCTGGTTCCTGAAAAATTGTTGTCATACGCTTGAGGGATGGGAGCAATATCTTAATAAATTAAATTTGCTCTAGAAGATGAGTGATTAAATATGAACGCAGAACAAGGGAAGTGGAATTAATGTATTATACCTGCCCCTCTAGGTTTAGGTTTAGATGGGGTATTTGGGAAGGAATTGTTCCCTGTGAGGGTGGGGAGGCCCTGGCACAGGGTGCCCAGAGCAGCTGTGACTGCCCCTGGATCCCTGGCAGTGGCCTGGAAAGCCAGGCTGGACAGGGCTTGGAGCAGGCTGGGATAGTGGAAGGTGTCCCTGCCCATGGCACTGGATGGGCTTTAAGATCCTTTCCAATCCAAACCATTCCATGACTGGGAAGCAGTAATGTAGAGCAATATTCAAGATTTTTGCTGTTAAAAGCTGAAATACCTGTTCCTCTACTATGGGCAGGAATAACTTTTCGTGGTTTTAAGAAAGCAAAAGAAATCTCTTGTATGAGTTATGTTCAGATCAACTGGATTTTAGACAGTTCCCTGGGTGAAAGTTCCCATTTTAAATGATAAGTACTAAACACGTGTCTGTGACTTGTCAGAGTTGTGAACGTATATTTTTGTGCCAATTTCCTTTCAGTCCCGGTCTATGCTGAGGCCCCTGGAGCTCTCCCTGCCTACCCAATCACCCAGTTCAGAGAAGGAAACTTCAAAGAAAGAACTTGACAACCTGAGGAGCTGCTTTGGTGCAGCCAAGGAAGAGATCAGCAAACTGCAGAGGGAACTGTCTCTGAAGGCCTCGGAATGTAAAGCTCTGGCATCAGAGTGCGAGAGAACCAAGGCAGAGTCTGATGGACAGATAAAACAGCTGGAGGATGCTTTAAAGGATGTTCAGAAGAGAATGTTTGACTCTGAAGGCAAAGTGAAGCAAATGCAGAGCCACTTCCTTGCTCTGAAGGATCACTTGACCAACGAAGTGGCCTCGGGAAGCACCAAGGTGACAGAGGAGCTCAAGGAGCAGCTCCGAGAGATGAAAACCAAGTACGAGGGAGCCTCTGCGGAGGTGGGGAAACTGAGGAACCAGATTAAGCAGAATGAATTGCTGGTGGCAGAGTTCCAAAGGGACGAGGGAAGGCTGGTGGAGGAAAATAAAAGGTTGCAGAAGGAACTTGTGAAGTTGGAGATGGAGCGAGATAAAAGGGGCAGGAATGTCACAGAGTTGGAAGGGCAGCTCAAAGAGACAGCAGCCAAATTGGCCCAGTCTGTGAGCACAGAGAAGTTTGAGAACATGAAGAGTTTGCTGTCAAACGAGGTGAATGAGAAAGCAAGGAAATTAGCAGAGGTGGAAGGGGAGCGAGAGAAGCTGCAAGCAGAGGTTGTGCTTTTACAGAGGGAATCTGAGAGTCAGAGAGCTCAGCTGGCTCAGCATGTGAAGCCAGAAGTGCACGAGCAAATGAGGAGTGGGTTTGAGCAAAGGAAAGAGGAACTGGGGAAGGCAATTTCTGAGCTATCACAGAAGAATGAGACCCTGCAGAAGGAACTTGAAAGATTGCAGGCTGATAACAAGGTGCTGAAACAGCAAGTCCAAATGCTAAAAACTGAAATTAAAAGCCAGAATGTGCCTTTAAAAATTCATGAAGAGTTGAAGAAAACAAACGATCTGGCTGTGGGAGACCTGACAAAAAAGCTTTTTGAAATAACAAAGAAGTACAATGAAAGCAAAGCAGAAGCTGAAAAGTTGCTGGCAGAGAGGAACAACTTAAGTGACAATATCAGCCACTTCCAAGCTGTGTACCTGTCTCCAGAGCAGCACAAGAAAGAGGTGGAAGCTTTAAAATCTAATGGGATTGAGCTTGAAAAGCAGCTTGCTGAGCTTCAGAAGAAATATGATGAGGAGCAAGCAAAAATGGGCAAACTGGTGACGGAGAACACGGGCTTGAGGGAGACCCTGAGGGATCAGTATGTGCTGGCGACCACACACGAGGAGGTTAAAACTGTCCTGAACAGCACCCTGGAAAAGACCAATGGGGAGCTGTCAGATCTGAAGGGGAAAATTGGAGAGATAAAGCAAGAGTTCCTGAGGGTAAATGAGGAAAATGGAGCTTTGAAAAGTAAGGTGAAACTCTTACAGAACCAAATAAAAACTGAGTATATAAGTTTGAAAGATCATGAAACCACAGTAAATACTTTAAATAAAAGCGTGCAAGAGCTGCAGGAGAACAATGCTGCCATTAGGGCTGAGCATAAGAGGGGGCAAGATGAAATCTTACAGTTGCATGCAGAAATTGAAGCCCAGAAGAAGGAACTGGACACAATTCAAGAGTGCATCAAGTCAAAATATGCCCCGGTTGCCTCCTTTGAGGACAGAGAGCAGAGCTTTGAAGCCACAGTGAAGGAATTAAGGACAAAGCTGCAGGAACAGGAGCAGAAGTGCAGAGAAAGTGAGGAGGAAGCCCAGAAGTGCAAAGAGGAGAACGAGAAGCTCAGGAGTGGGGTTCTGTCCATCCAGAATGACCTTCAGCAGAACTACATCCTGGCAGAGAAATCCCACGAGCTGGAGCGGCTGTGTGCCAGCAGGATGGAGGAGCTCAACCAGCAGCTGAGGGCACTGCTGAGGAAACACATGGGGCAGGAGGGGCAGGAAGAGCAGCAGGACAGGGCCAGCCAGCCCCTGGCTCAGCAGCTCCCGGCACGGCACATGGAGGCCCTGAGGGAGGCTCTTGGTCACACAGTGGAGGAGCTGAAGGAAGCCCTCAGCAGGAAGGAGGAGGGTTACAACAAGGAAACGCTCCGAGTAGGGGAGCTGCAGCAGGAACTGGCTGATCTGAAGAAGTCCTCAGTGCCTCTGGTGGAATATACCCAGCTGAAGGAAATGCTGGAAGGAGAAATCACAGCCATCAAAACCAGCCTGAAAGAAAAGGAGGCAGAAACGCAAGTGAAGAATGAGGAGGTGCTGAGGCTGCAGGCGGAGCTGCAGCTGAGCCAGCAGGCCTTGGCAGAGCTGCAGAGCAAGGAGCTGGTGTCCGTGGCAGAGTACAGCTCCATGAAGAGTGCCCTGGAGGCCCAGGTCAGCAGCATGGCTGGCCACTTGTCCAGCATGAACCAGAAGTACGAGCAGGCCTGTGAGGAGGCTCTGCAGGCCAGGAGGAGTGAGCTGTCCCTCAAGGATGAGAAGGAGCTGCTCCAGCTGCGGAGCTGCAGCATCGAGCAGGAGATCAAAGACCAGAAGGAAAGGTGTGACAAATCACTGACAACCATTATTGACCTGCAGAAGAGAATCCAGGAGTCTGCAAAGCAGGTGGAAGCCAAGGACAACAAGGTGAGTTCTGGGGTTTATGCTCCTGGTGCTCTCAGCTTGGCATTCAGGGACTAGGCTGCAAACGCAGCTCCTGAGGTGTTCCAGCACCACTGTGTGCTGAGCATTAGGTACCCAGGGCTGGCCCAAAGCAGCCGAAGTCCTGGTTTTGCATTATGCAAAGTTTTTCCAATCCCTTGTATGTTTTGGACATGGTGCAGTATTTAAATTCTGTTAAAGCTTCAGACTTTTGGGGGTATCAACTCCTCCTTCCACTGGAGCTGTGTTTGTGGGGCATCACTGACTTGCCTTAGCTAAAGGTTCACTGTTCTTCCTAGAAGTTAGACCTGGAATATCCTCAGATCCTCCCTTTTTTCAGTCATTTACATCACTGCTGACCTGCAGGCTGTGTACCTGACACATCCCAGTGCCCGGAGGCACAATGGGAACCTGACAGCATGTCAGGAAAATAAAGTCCTCTCTTAGCAAGCTGGGACAAAGACCCTTCAGTGCTTGCTGGGCTTCATCAGACTTGAAAGAATGTTAAAGAACAGTTTTCAGTGAGACATCCTTAAATGGTGTTTTCTGTGGGTTGTTTTTTTTAAAGATAACAGAGCTGCTGAATGACGTGGAGCGGTTGAAGCAGGCTCTCAATGGCTTGTCCCAGCTGACATACACCACTGGGATCCCCTCCAAGAGGCACAACCAGCAGGTGGAACTGCTCCAGAGCCAAGTGAAAACACTCCAGCAGCAGCTGGCTGTAAGTGCTCACACAAGGTGTTGTCTGACGTGCAGTAGCATTGCTTAATTCCTTGTATAAACAGGGAAATCTGGATGTGCCTGCTGGAGCAGGGGGTGTGACTGCAGCCTGATGCTTCACAAGTACAGTAGCCATTATTTTGGGTTTTTTTCCCCTGAGTTCTTGCTTCTCAGTAAATTTTTCTGCTTGCTTCTGCAGTTTGAGTTGCAAGACTTGGCAGCTTTTCCAGATGAAAAGGATATAAGCAAAGTAGGAGAACTTGTGCTTATGAGATACTGAGGTTTAGTCCTGCCAAGACCATTTCTGAATGCAGGCTCAGCTTTAGTAATTTCTTACAGAAACCCGACCCATGTATTTTTTCTCACCTTGGAAGGGTGAGGTGGTAATTTCTTAATGGCTGTGAGTAGTGTTCCTTTGCTTTTGAGTGTGGTGTTTATCATGAAGCACTGACAGAGCAGGGGACACATCCTGAGTGCTCGGATTTTGTGCACACTTCTGTGGCCCCTGTGGCTTCAGTAAAGCTCATGATTAAAGCTGTGTCTGAGCAAAGTGAGTTCTACTCCTGCACAGATTTACAAGTACACCTATCAGAGTGTTTGTAGGGTTGATTCTTACAAGGCAAAATGTTCTTAAATGGGGTGGTTTTAACAAAATAGATGATGCTGGTGTTGAAATAAATGTGCAGGGCCAGGAGTTGGGCTCTGATGGTCCTTTCCAGCTCAGGATATTCTGTGATTCTGTGAACTCAGCTCCTGGCTGGCTCTGGCAGCCTTTCAGCAAAAGAGCAGTGAATTTTTTTCCTTGATTAGTGGAGGGGATAAAACTTTAACCTGGAAATTCAGCTTTGGTTGGTCTGGCAGTGCCCAAAACCAAAAAGGCAGGAGCAGATGTTAAAAATGTGAGGGTTTCACCTCCTGTCCCTGTTCTCTCTCCTAGGATGCCAAGCGGCAGCACCAGGAGGTGGTTTCGGTGTATCGGACACATCTGCTCAGTGCTGTCCAGGTATGGCTGTGCCAGGGCAGATTGTTCTGCTCTCCTGTCTCTGTGTGAGGGTTCCTGAGACACGTTTCTGACTGGGCACTGGTTGGGTGGCCGAGGGCTCTTGGAGTGTTCAGCTCAGGGAGCCTTAGCGGGGACTCACCAGGGGCTGCAGCTCCTCCCGAGGGGCAGCTCCGATGTCTGCTCTGGGATCAGGGGCAGGATCCAGGGAATGGCTGGAGCTGTGTCAGGGGAGGTTTAGGTTGGATATCAAGAAAAGATTCTTCCCCCAGAGAGTTCTGGGGCACTGACCAGGCTGCCCAGGGAATGGGCACGGCCCCGAGGCTGCCAGAGCTCCAGGAGCGTTTGGACACTGCTCCCAGGGATGCCCAGGGTGGGATTGTTGGGGTGTCTGTGCAAGGCCAGGGGCTGGACTGGGTGACCCTGATGGGTCCCTCCCAGCTCAGGATATTCCACGATTCTGTAACCTCAAATAAACCTGAAACCAGCATCAAGTACCTGTTTTCATGTGGAGAGTTTTAATTTAGAATGGACTGGTCCAAGCAGAAACCCAGCCTCTACCGTGGCTGTGTCTTACTGGGGTGAGCATGTTCTTGATTCTGCTTCAGCCCAGGCAGTCAGGGAATCCAGGAATGGTTTGGGACAGTCATTTTTTCCCACATTGTGTTTTCATAAAGGAAAATGCTGTGTCTGAGAGGTCCGTGAGGAAAAAACCACAGGATCCCTCAAGTATTTCAGATTGTCCCAGAGTGGTGAAAACACAGCCACGAGTTAGGACTTTTGGGTGATGTTGAAGAATCTCCTAATGCTGGGAGTGGGTGGTTGATGCTTGGAGGGATTTTAAATGTTTGTGACTGATGTTTGCTCCTCCCAGGGTCACATGGATGAAGATGTCCAGGCTGCTCTGCTCCAGATCATCCGGATGAGGCAGGGCCTGGTTTGCTGATGTGCTCCTGAGGGCTGCTGTGTCTGGGTGCTGTGGCTGTGGGAGTGAGAACCTTCAGGGGCTTTATGTCGATATTAAATGAGTGATGGTGATAAAGCTGCAATTACAGCCTCCAAATATGAAGCAACTCACAAAGCTGAAGCATTTTCTCCTCATAAAACACTAAGCCAGGGCTACGGCTTTTCAGGCCTGACGCTTTTTTCATGACATAGATAAAAGGTGTAGAACATCTTTTAAAACTGTCAAAATGATGACATAGAGGTTTAAATTATTTTAATGTCTGATTGACCATTTATTAAAGCAGGACCTATACCCAGAAGCTCCAGTTGATCCTTGAACTTGAACTCTCATGGGATGGTTAAAAATAAACTGTGCAGAGGAGTGTGGCTGAGTGTTGTAGCTGTGGATGTCCCTTAATGATTAAGAGAAAGTGGCTAATTTGTCACACTGGCTGAGCAGGATGTGCTGTGACACGCAGAGGAAGGTGTTCAGGTGTCTCTTGTAACTTGGCTGGCCAAGTTACAGCCTTTATTTAATATATAAGCTTAAGACTTAGTGCCTTTGCTTTTACAAGACTTAAAAAACCAGGTTTTCCATCCAAACACTAACACTCCCTTCCCCCAAATTGTTCCTGAATGCTTTAAGCCTGACTCCTGCAGGCTGGAAGAGTGGGACTGGAGTGGCCTGGTTTGAGGAGCAGCAGTTTGATCCCAGTGCCATGGTGCTGCTGCTGCCTAATTTCATTCCTCATTAGGCCTTCATTAGGGTGTGACTGAGCAGCTCATTGAGCTGCACACGAGGCACTTCAGGTATTGGATTTTCAAACGCCAGCTCATGAAGTCTGAGCTGTAAACAATGTACTTTAATCTTCTTTGGGGGGGAAGATGCCAATAGTGAGGATTAATGAAAGGAGAATTTTTAATTGCTGGAATCTCGCATGAAACAAGGCTTCATTTTTAACTGAAGGATGATTTCCAAAAGGAAGCTTTTTTTAAAAAAACCCATGAAATTTGGTACTGTTCAAGGGAAGCCATTGAAAAATGAGCCTGATAACGAATGGGGCTGTTTAAATTGAGCACCAGTGAGTGCTGACCTCAGTTTACTTGTTAAAAGCCTTTGCTGATAACCACCAAGTGGGAATGTGGCATCCTGATGCAGAAAAGCCAAACTTCCCCTCCATATTCCTGAAAAATGAGGGCTGAAGTCAAAGTTCTCTGCTTTGTGTTGTTTGGGCTCCCCCAGCTGCCCCTCCAGGCCTTGGGCTCCTTTTTTTACAGTAGAGTTATGTTTATCTCCTTTTTTCTCCCTTTTTGGGCAGAGTCTTGTAGGACTGAAGAGGCCACGTGGAGGCTGCAGACAGTGATGGATGTGCAGGGCAGTTTTTATATAGAAACACCTTTAATATATTTACTAAATACATGTCTGTAGTTAAACAGATCTGCTGCTGCTTTCCTTTGGTTTCTTAGAGGACTATTTCAGAAAACATCTCAGAGTAAAGAGTTACTTTTTAGCCAAATTCTTTTATGATTGCATTACTTGAAACTTATTGGAGACGATTTGTTTTGTTGTACTAACTGGCCTATTTTGATATTGTGTTTCCTTATCCAGGGAGTTCTAGGTATGTTTTTCTAAATCTCTCCCATATTATAACATCAATAAAATGGTTTCTTCTTTTTTTTGCACGGTAGTGGTCAATTTCTGTTTAAGGTCAAGAAATATCAGTAGATTTTGGCGCTTTAACAGGTGTGGATTGTGTAAATCCTGGAAAAATGGGGGTGTCTCCAGGCTTGTGGAATGAACAATGCTGAGGAGTGAGAGGAGGAAGTGGGAGGTCAGCAGAATGTCAAATGCAACCGGAGAGGCTCCACTGTCCCCTGGAACAGCAGCGCCACATTAACGAGGTAATGGAGCCTGGAGCTGGGTGTTGGCACGAGGTTCTGTTGTGTAACAGCTCTTTGGAAAGGGAATTTTGCCTTTTTGTCTTGAGGAGCTGACTTGGAAATGGCTCAGAAAGCTGGGAAGTTGGAGTTTACTGCTTTTATCATCTTGTGCCTGTGTTGCTCTGCCAACTCAGAAAATTACCTTTTAATAGGAAAGCCATACACGTAATTGTCACAGCCATTAGGTCAGATGGATTTTACAGGAAGGGAAAAAGATGTTGAGCATTTAAGGGCCATTAAATTGTGCAGGTTTTCATTGGTGGGCTGCAGCCTCCGAGGCAGCATGACGCTGCGAGGGATATTTATTTTTACATTTGCAGAGCAGGGGAGGGAATACATTGCAAAGGAAAATAGGACATGAAAATGAGCTGGTTTTCCACTTGGTGAACAGCTAGTTTTATTTCATAATAATTAGTTTTACACTTCATTAAGTGTTGGGGGTTTTGCTTATATACTTTAAGAATACAGTGGAGAAGATTTAAAAATTCTCAGCAGGGCATCAAGTTACAATTTTATAATGTAATGAGGAATTTCAGAGGGAGATGGGATCTGTCTGAGGAGGATTAGGACTGGGGTAAGAATTAGTTTGAATTCAGAGATACTTCTGGTTGTCCTTGTCTCACTGAACAACTTGCTGGAGTTCTGGAAGGTTTTGACTTCTGTCCCAATGACAAACAAGTGAGGAGTGCTGCAGAGTCTCAGCTCCTGCTCAGAGGAGGGACAGAAGTTGGACATTCAGGAGTAATTTCTCCTGCTGGTGCTGGAAATGGCTCCAGCCTGGGCAGCACCTCTGGGTGCTGGGGGAGAAATGGGGGATTGGGGGCTCTGGCAGGGGTTGCAGGGAAGTGTTTGGCTGCAGAGTTAAAGTGCAGGTGATCCTGCAAGGCCTTCAACAGCTGATTTTACAGCAGCCAGGAGTTCCAGCATGGACTGTGGATTTCCCAGGAGTGATACCCATGTTCTCCTTGCCTGGAAGGGAATGACCCCATCTCCTCTCCTGGCTGTCAGCTGCTCTGAGCTGCAGCTCCCTGGAGCTGTCAAATTCCTGAAAATCCAGATAAAAGGCAGCTCTGTGTGTGGATCTCGGCTCCTCAGGCTGCCACCCTCGAGCTGTCTGAGGTTTTTGGAGGTGCTGTGCTGAATCCTCCACACAAACACGGAGTGGGAGTGTGCGCTGGGAAGCACGGGACCTTTGGTGTTCCTGCGTGGTTCTGACAAGAAACCACAGAAATCCCGTGACCCTGCTGCTGTGTCTCCTCCAGCCCTAGGCTGTGACGACTCTCACATCCCACTCCTGCTAAAAGGTAAAAAAGGAGAGAAATCAGTGGGCACTGAAGCAAGGACTTGCTGGGATGAGAGGGAGTTCCTTGGCAAGCAGCAGAGCCTTGCAGGAGGGTGTGGGGACAGAGAGCAGGACCTGAGGAAAGGCTGGCAGGATTCTCCTGGGGTTTCAGCTTCACCTGGAGAGAGGGATGGGTACAAAAATGCAGTAATTTGGGCAGCTTTGAAGAATTCTGGCAGTCTGCTTTTTTCTTTTTCCTCTCCTGAGTGAGGATATAAACAGGCCTGAGGAAGATGGTGCAGGGAGAGGGCTCTGGAGATTCCCTGCTGGTGCATCCGCAGGGGAATCCACAACCGGGGGGGCTGGGGGGAGAAAGGACACACCACTGCTCCCCCCCTGGGGTTCCACTGCCAGAGGGCAGGGTCAGATGGGATATTGGGAAGGAACAAAACCTTCCCCGGTCACCTTTGCAATATCTCCAATGCAATGGGGAATCCAGGGACACATTTGGAAGTAAATTACATGGAAAAAATAAACCAATCTGTTCCTAAAGTGCTTGTGTGCCTTTGAAAACACCAACCCTGGCTGACTGCTGGGGCCTTTTAAGGGTATGTTTATCCATTCTGATTGAGTTGTTACCTTTCTTTTTTTAAGGTCAAATGAACAAACCCCATCCAGCAGTGGGGTCTGCTTGGGAGAGTCTGTTCTCAATCCCTGCAGCTGCACGGGGGGGACATTCCAAATACTCCTTGGAAAAGGCTCTGGTGCCCCCAAATCAGCTGGAGCGGGGCCGTGTCCCAGGCCCAGAGCAAGCAAGGAAAAGTCACTTCGGAGCCACTTTGGGCAGTTGTCCCCTGCTCCAAGCTCCATCCAGCCTGGCCTTGGGCACTGCCAGGGATCCAGGGGCAGCCACAGCTTCTCTGGGCACCCTGTGCCAGGGCCTCACACCCTCACAGGGAACAATTCCTTCCCAATATCCCATCCGTCCCTGCCCTCTGGCAGTGGGAAGCCATTCCCTGTGTCCTGTCCCCCATCCCTTGTCCCCAGTCCCTCTCCAGCTCTCCTGGAGCCCCTTTAGGCCCTGGAAGAGCTCTCAGGTCTCCCCAGAGCCCTCTGTTCTCCAGGCTGAACAACTGCTTCTGCTTGTCCCAGTGTGCCTTGTCCTGTACCTGTCTCCTGGGATTAGGCAGAGCTCCCAGCCAGGGCTGTGCACCGTGGGCTGTGTTCCAGGGCTTTCTGGGGCTGTGTTCCAGGGCTTTTCTGGGTTTGGGATCATTGACAACATTCCCATGTCACGGGATCACCTGGGTTCAAATCCCTCTGCCTCCAGCGGGATCCTGTTGGTGCCTTTGTGGGAGCAGCTGGAAGGGGCAGTGCCCGTGGGGACAGAGGTGGTCCCTGCTTGGCTGGAGCAGGGTGAGGACGGAGGTGAGGACAGAGGGCACTGCCCTGGCACGGGGCCTGCCGGGGCAAAGTTGATGTGGCAACGCTTGGGAATGTGTTTGAACTGGCTCAGGGAGTTTGACTGATCAGCACTTCTGGGCTCTGCTTCCAGCATTTCCATCCTGGATCAGACACCTCAGAGCTGAAAGGTGATGAAAACACTGAAAAAGGGTCTCCAGGCTCGTCCCTCTCTGGCTGTGGTGTCACAAACTGGTTTCATTTCTGCTCTCAGCCCTGTGAGGTGATGTTTCTTTGCAGGTTTGGGGCATTCAGGTGTCCATTGTCTCCAGATCCTTTCTGGGGCTAGGAGGGGCCCAGGGGGCAGGAAGGCTCTGTGGTCTTCTAGGAAAGAGCAAAACTAGCAGGGGCTAGACCTGGCCTAGCAAAGCTGCTCCTCAGCAGTGCCTGCTGGGCTGTGGGGGGAGAAGGTATCTGGCTCATCCCAGCTCCTGTCAGAGCCGCCTCGGGAAGCTGCACGTTGCCCTGGTGGTTTCTGATGCATTTAATTGCCATGTACTCACCAGCTCCTGCCTGCAGGCTCTGCCAGAGCTGCTCTTCTGCCCTGTGGCTCCAGCGCTCCCAGCTGCCTTCCCTGAGTGCCGGAGTTCTCTCTGCAGCGAGTCGGGAACCGCACCAGGGGAGGGGAGGGAGCACCGGGTTCTGGCTCTGCCCCCAAAACACTCCCCAGGAATGTGCTTATCTGGTGTGTTCCCAGCTCGGGCAGGAGCCTCGTGTTCCTGATGAAATCGAGATGCCCAGGAGAGGTTAAAAACGCTGCTCAGGGATTTTCCTTGGGCTACAAGAAGGTGTAACATTACCTGTGTCAGCTGGATGCCTCCGGGGGCAAAGTGTGGAGCTTTGAATGCCAGAACACGGGGAATGGCTTCCCACTGCCAGAGGGCAGGGATGGATGGGATATTGGGAAGGAATTGTTCCCTGTGAGGATGTGAGGCCCTGGCACAGGGTGCCCAGAGAAGCTGTGATTGCCCCTGGATCCCTGGGAGTGTCCAAGGCCAGGTTGGATGGAGCTTGGACCAACCTTATCTCTCTCCTCTCCCTGTGTCTTCCTGCAGTCCAATCTAAACCTCCTCTCCTTCAGCTTAAGGCCATTCCCCCTTGTCCTGTCACTTGGACACATGTAATGCCTCGAGGTGGCATAAAGGCCATGAAAGCGATTTTATTTAAAAATCTTTCTTTAGTCCTCAAAACACCTGGATTCTGGAATCTGCCCTGGAATATGCGGAGCAGCAGCTGGTTCTGTGCTCTCTGCCAGCACCACCAGGCAGCAACCACGTCACGTTGTTCAACAAGCCACAGAAAAGGATATTTTACCCCAGCCCTGCTTCCCCCTCTCCTCCCCCCGGCCGTGGTTTGTCGGATCCCTCGGCAGCTTTGCCGTGCCGGGTTCAGTCCTGATTGGAAACACCACCACGGCTTCATTACAAGCTCCGTGGCTTCCCCCTGCACTTAACATTCCGTACAAATTGTTTGCTCAACTCTGGCATCTTGCCTCGGAGGAATTGTTGTCATTTGAAGGTTTCAGTCAGCTCTTTGAGCCCTCACAACTGTAAATAAGAGGCTGTTTGGAGGAGAGTTCTCCACGGCATTTCCAACCTCTCCCAGGGATCGAAGTGCTGGAATCCCTGTCACACTCGTGTTAAAGAAACCCCAAACTGTGCCCTGGGAAAACTCATTTATAGAAATCAGTGAAATGAGTTGCTGGTTTTAGCCACATGTTCCTCATTTTCTTTTTATTACTTTAACATGTCTGCACTGGAGCAGTTCCCCGGGAGGCTCCCGGTGCCAGCTGCACACCTGGCTCGGGCCAGGGAGAACCAGGGCCTGGCCTTTCATCTGCAGCTCTCTGCTCTGATTGGAACCACGGCTTGGCCCCAGATCAGACACAGGGAGCTGAAAACCATCCTGGAGCTGGTTCCTGGAGGATGCCTTGTAAGGCTGGGGGGGTTACGGGTAGGTTTTTTCTTTTTGGAGCTGTTGTATCAAGTTTATGTCCTGGCAGAGGCAGGAAACCATCGTGTACAATGTGGCAACCAGAGCTCGCAGGCAGCCCGGCCAAGGGCTGTAAATTATGGCTTTAATTTCTTGGTTTATGGGCTCTTGTTGACTGCAGATCAATAGGAAAAAGGTGCACGGAGCCACCTCTTTTAATTAAAGTGCTGCTGGGACTGGGCTGCAGTGAGGGCTGGGGAGGGTTGTGAGGAGGTGATGCCTGGAGCAGCTGCTGGTTCCCAGTGCAGGGTTTGTGTTCCTCTCTTCGCTGCTCCTGCTTTCTAGAGGCCAGTTCTCGAGGAGAATCCAACCTCAGAGAATCATGGAATACCCTGAGCTAGAAGGGACTCACCGGGATCATTGAGTCCAACCCCTGGCCCTGCACAGACATCCCAAAATCCCACCCTGTGCCTGCATTGTCCAAATGCTCCTGGACCTCTGGCAGCCTTGGGAATGTGACCAATTCCTGAAGCTCAGGTCTGGGCTGTGTTTGCCTCCTCACATCCCAAGCCAGCACACCTTGTTTTCCAGAGAACAAAACCAAAGTGCATTTTAGTGGAATCTTGTTTTAAAGCAGCTCTCATTTCTCTTCACCCCAAACTCGGGATGCTTTCCCCAGGGCAGGATTTTGCCCCGAACAGGTGCAGCAATATTTTTCTTTCTGAAGAATTTCCAGAGCAAATCTCCCATCTGCACCAGAGCCTCTTTTCCTGCTCATCGCCCTCCAACATGGCCCTAATTAAAGGCAGATATTAAACCCAAGCCCAGTTTACGTCCCATCATTCTTGGGAAAAGGACCCATCGCGTGAGATTGTTTGAAGTCTTCGTTAACCTTTAATCATTTGAGGCTGAGTCTGGCTTTGATTTTGCTGCAGGAAAAAAAAAAAAGAAAAAGGATATTTTGCAAATTCTTCAGGAAGGAAATGTGCCAATCCTGCGGCATCTCTCATCGTGCTGGGAATGCTGTGTTTGGAATCTCTTCGGTGATAAAGTCTGTGGAATGAAGGCTTTTTCCATTTCTTTGCTTGGGTTCCGTCTGTTCTGTCTGAGGTACTCAGTATCAGTGCTGCTAAAGATAATTACTGGATTCATGGATGGGTGGTGGAGACTCTGGGTGAGAGGGATGGCTCAAAATGGGTCTCAGGTATGGAATTTCCTCGGAGCTAAGCTCTGCTGAGTGGATACCTGAGGAACCACTTCCAGGTGTTCAGAGCAGCAGAACGAGGAACATTCAATCCCCAGCCCATTCCACGATAAATCCAGAGCCAAAAGCTCCTCAGCAGCCTCCCTGCTTGTTTGTTTTTCCTGATGGGAGGTGCTGGCTGGCTGACAGGGAGCTGGGAGAGCAGCCAGCCCCGGTGCCAGGGAGCGAGGGGAAGAATTTCCCGCTCCCACCCGGAGCGTGGAATGGGAGCTGGACCTGGCTCCGGTGGCTGTGAACAATCTGCCTTCCACAGTGGGCTTGGATCAGTGCCTGGAGCTGCAAATCCTTGGGTCTGTGCAAGGTGGGCCGGGAGCTGCATGCCCTGGGTCACCCCAGCCCCCTTGTCCTGAGCAAACCCGGCCCTGCAGCACTCCCGACCTCCCGAACCCTCCAGCCTTGGAACGGCAGCTCCTTTTCACCACAGTTCCTTCCCCAGAGCTCTCGCAGCTGTTTTCTTCTCCAAAGAAAGAGAAATAAACTCCCTGAGCTCCGGCCAAGCTGCTGAGCACTGCTGGAAGTGCCGTCAGCAGGGGCGAGGGGGCGGTGAGGGGAAGGTGCTTCCCACCTGCTTCCAGCCAGTGTTGGAAACTCATCCCTTCTTCCTGGAACAGGCTGAGCCCTGCATCTGGCCCGGAGCAGGTGAACCTGTCAGGCTGGGGAAGGTGGGGTGGGCCTGGGGACAGCTGGAGTGTGGGATGTGCTCAGGGCTGGGTGCTGCCCAGAGCCTTGGCCATGGGATGTGCAGCTGGAGGGCCCAGGGAGGGGCAGAGTGGGCATGTTCTCCCTGAAATGTATCCTTCCTTCCTTCCCTTCCTTCCCTTCCTTCCTTCCTTCCCTCCCTCCCTCCCCTGGTCACCTGCAGTTTGGACATGAGACTAGGATGGTATTGGGGCAGGGGAAAAACCATCCTGGGCTGGGTTTGGGAACTGAGGCTCTGTCAGCTGGTGCATCCCTCGTTCCTGGTGCTGACTGAACCTCGTGGGAGATCTTCCAGCCCTGCCTTAGGAGCAGTGTCCTGGACAGGCTCTGGGCTGTGACCATTCCTGCTGAGCCCTGCTGGGAGCTGTGTGGGATCGGATCCCCCATCCTGTGCGGCTCCCACACCTCCCCTTCAGCTCAGGAGCTTTCAAAACGTTTATTCAGCCCTGCTGAAAGAGCTGCAGGGGCTCTCCTGGTTCTCTCTCACAAAGGATCTCTGTTGGGAAGCTGGGAGAGAGATTTCTGGCCTGGCTGCAGGAGGGCTTTGGGTTGGTCCCCAGAACTCTCTTGTCTCCATGTCTCTGCCTGTGTGCTCCCGATAAAAGCGTGGCTGCGGCTCTCCAGGAGGATAAACAAGAGGGAGAATTGTGGAACTTGGGATGTAATGGAGACTGGGGCTGGCTCAGGCTGAGGGAGAGCGCTCTGCTGACACCCCCAAGCACCACTGCCCTTTCCAGGGATAGGGTTTTGTTTCATTTGTCCCTGGAGGAGCCCTGGGGGTTCGCAGTTGTTTGCAGGGATCATTCCCGAGTCTGGCTGGGCTGGGAGGGCTCCGCCGTGCTGGAATTCTGGGTTTAAACACCGGGCTGGAAGATCCTTCTGCTTCCCACGCATCCATCCTTCGGGAGGGAATTGCGCTGCCGAGGGCGCTGCCACCTGCAGATGGTGCCAGAGACGGGAACAAGAGCTCAGCGCTGCAGAGCTGCTGCTTTGGGGGAGCACGGGGGTAGCGCTGGAGAGTGAGGGGAAATGGGAAGGAATCTGTCCCGAGTGTGTTCCAGAGGGTTCGTGCCAGATCCCTTTTCCATCCTGTCTGTTTAGGTCGGACCAGGGGACCCCATGCGTCACCTCTTCCAACCTGAGCCCCTCAGTGATTCTGTTTTGGCTGTTCCACGAGCATCTCCCCCGGTTTGGAATATCCTTGGAGACACTTTCGTTAATCTCTCAGTCTCAGCGTTCCACACAAGCTAAAAATCCATAAGGACAGCCAGGCAGGCTACTGGATTATCCTTTCCTGGAGAAAGCAGGGCTGTCTGGAGAGCAGCAGTGGCTCTGCCATGGTTCACAGCCATCCAGGGCTGAGCTGCTGATCTCTTCATTTCCAGAGGTGTCACACTGACTGTTTTCCTGTTACAAGCACTTGTAGCTGGTTACAACTGGGGTCAGCTCCAGCTTCTGACAAAAGCAATCCCTGGTCCCTCCTGCTGCTTCCAGCACAAGCCTGGTGCGAGGGCTGTGCTCAGGCTGGGACCAGTGCACCTGCTCAGCTGGGCACAGCCTCTCAGGGGAAGTGTTAATTGGGATCTTTAATTGGGATTGTTGGGCTGTATCTTTCTCTCCTGAAAGCGGTGAAGCCTCCTGCCGTGTCCCCCAGGAGCAGGACTCTCTCTGTGGATTTCCAGGAGGAGCCCCCTTGCAGGGAGCTGGGAGCAGAGGCTGCTGCCCCTGGCACTGGGTGAACTGGTCCTGGGTGGGACCCAGGCAGCCCCAGGGATCGCTGCGTGCCAGGAGGCTCCTGCTGTGCCCCACGAGCCCCCGGGCTGGTGGAGCTGCCACGTGAGGGGGTGTTGGAGGCAGGGCTGGCTCTCCCTGCTCCGCAGCAGCTGTGCATGTGATTTATTCTCCATGGCCCATCCAGCTGGCTCCCGAATGGGGCAGCTCACAGGGATGGCATTTGCCTTTTCAAGTTTGGGTTCTGTTTCTTGGGAGGTGAGAACTTTACAGAGGAGAGTAATGAGCACATGTGGCTGAGCCGCTGCTGGGAGCCCATCTGGGCCTGCCCTGCCTCCTCAGGAACAGCTGGGGAGCAAAGGCAGCAGAGGGAGCTGCCCCAGCAGAAGTGGAACAGGTTGACCCCTTTTCCCCCTGACAGGGCTGTTACCTTTTTAGGATCAAAGCTTTTCACATTTGGTCGTTGCTCTTGAAGAAGCTCAAGTGTTTCCACTGCAGCTCTGAGTGATTCTGGCTCTGCTCCTGCCACCCAGCCCCGCTCCGCTCTCTGAGCAGCTCCTTGAAACTGGAGTTTACAAAAATAAAACCCAGATTAAAGCCAGTGCAGCTGCCCTGAGGTTTAAATCGATGCTGGTATGATGTGCTGCCAAAGAGAGAATTACTCAGGAGTGTGGATTAGAGCTGTTTGTCTCCAGGAAGACCTGGTCTTCAAAGCCAGGGAATTTTCCCAGCTCTAGCTGGTGCATCTTCAGACACGAGGCCCTGGTGCCCTGCTCCATGGGCACCAGCCTGTCAGCTATCTCATTTTTATCTCAGCTGCTTCATCTCCTTTCTTCTTCATCTCTTTTTTCCTGTCTGGTTTGGTATTCTCCCATGCTCCTACTTTGGCTGGAATTTGCTGGCCAGGGCTGCCCTCCAGCCTTCCCGGTGCTGCCTCTCACCAGCTGTAAAAACTTCAAGGCTTTAAAAAATATTTTTCTTCCTGTTGGGAGAGAGGTTCCATTTTTGTGTCGTGTTTGCTCGTTCTGAACAGCCCACGCTGCTGCAGCTCTGCTGAGGGTCCACATGCTCAGGGAAGGTTTGGAAAGGGCAGGTTTTTGCTGAGGTGTCCGTGCCGTGTCCCAGAGCAGCAGTACTTGGGCTCCTGTGCCATGGGGAAGGATGAGGGATCAGGGAGCAAAGGGCTCAAGGCAAGGCTGGGGCTCAGCAAAGCACCTGGGGCCAAGCTTTGCTCTGACAGCAAATGGGGTTGGTTTCTCTGCCAGCAGCGAGCAGCCCCGGAATCCTGGCCTGTGCCAGGCTCTGCGCATTCCATGGTTCCACGGTGATGCTGCTTTCCCAGAGCTCCTGCATTTCCTGCAGCACGGAGCCTGCTGTCCTTGCCCCTGGGCGAGACTGTCCGAGGAGCCCTCTGGCCCCGTGCAGGAGGCGAGGCACAGCTGGGAGGTCACAGCCCTTGCAGAAGCGATGTGAGAGAGGGAGCCTGCCCAAGGTCACCTGTCCCCCGCCGTGCGTGTGACCCTGGACACCCTGCCCGGGGAGCGAAGGGCAAAGCAAGGAATCTCACAGGATTCCTGGAGTGGGAAGCCCACTCTTGTTTGGCTCCTGGACACAGCACTGAACCCTGTGTGGAGGTTTGGAGTCCTGCTCTGGATCTCAGCCTGTTGTCGATCCCCATTTGGTCCCATCCAAAGGGAGCTCTGGATTTCTGACTGCAGGGAGGGAACGGCTGAGGGTGGCATCACCACAGCGAGTGAGTCCTGTTCCTTCCCAGCTCCCAGCCCAAATCCTGCGGCTCCCAGGCACCCCATGGAGCCTCTCTCTCAGGGCATTGTTTGTCCTCTGGGACTCTGAAATCCCAGCGTTTGGAGCCAAGCCTCTCCGAGCTGGGATTGCTGCCTGTGGAGGGAGTTAAGCCGTGCCTGGGTGGGCTTTGGCCAAGCCTTGGCCGTGGCTCAGCAGGGCTGGCGTGGGGTGTCCCCACCCTCAGTCAGCTCTGTTAATGGGGGGCTCTCAGAACAAGAGGAGGACAATAAACCCAGGGGGTGAGTCCAGGGTGCCATCCCCAGCTCACGCGGAGCTGCAGCCTCTGGGAAGAGCCTGCACCGTGTGGTGTGTGATGGGATGGAGCTGCTCCGGCCTGGCCACAGGAAAGGAGGGGAAGGTGCTGGGGAGCACTGAGTGTTTCTGCAGGACTGATGGAGGCGGCTGGGGATGTTTTGATGGATTCAGGCTTTATTTATTAATGTTCCATTTCTGGCTTGTTTGTCCATCTCCTTAACAAGGTCACGGCTGTAAAACAAAAATAGCATCCACGAGGGATCTCAGCCTTGGCTATTAAACCTCCTGAAAAGAAACAGAGGCTGGATCTTTTTAAAAATAAAAATCCAGCTTAGTACGGGGGAAGGGTGAGCCACCAGATTCCCCTCAGAAGAGCAAATTTCTTCCAAAAAGTGCAGACCTGCTTCCTCATGTGTCGAGACCCCAGGATGGTTTAATTTCGGTGTCAGTGCTAATTGATTGGAAGCAACAATTTTGCCAGACAAAGCTGTAAATTAGTTTCAAATGGGGGAACCGGGCCACCCACTGCCCAACTATCGAATTGCAGTAACAACATTAAACATGGAGCAAACCATGACCAAGGGAAGGAAAACCCAAGTGAAACCAGATTTCCACTCATTGCCTTTCCCCAGCAAAGTGGAACCAGATGGTTTGTGGCTTTGATAATAAGTGAGGCTGATTCTTTCAGATGCAGCTTAGGCTGAGTATCACACAAAGGGATGGGCTGAGAGGCAAACCCTCCCAGGCAGGAGTTCTGCCTCCGGAGACCACCGGCATGTAAACCCCTCCCAATCAAAACATTACCCAAATTGGCTTCCTAATTGCAGCCGAGCCTCCCTCGCTGGGACGGCCCCTCTCATCGCCTCCCGCGAAATTCCAGCGCCGCTCCCACAGGTTTCAGCCGCAGATGCAAATCCCTCCTCGTTCTCCTGCAAATCCCTCCTCGTTCTCCCGCGGGGCCGGACGTGCCCTGCCCGGGAGCAGAGTCTGGATCTGGGGAAGGGTGAGGGATGTTCCCCAGAGCCAGCGGTGCCTGCACACCCCTGCAGCCAGACCTTGGGACTGTTACATGATCCCAGGGTCACCCAGGCTGGAAAAGCCCTCACAGCCCGTCCAGTCCAAACTGTGCCTGATCCCCACCTTGTCCCTAGCCCAGAGCTCTGAGTGCCATGCCCAGACCTTCCTTGGACACCTCCAGGGATGGGGACTCCAAACCTCCCTGGGCAGCCCCTTGAAAGGCCTGAGCACCCTTTCCATGGAGAAACTCCTCCTGATGTCCAACCTGAAGCAAGGGGGTCTGTGGGGTGAAGGTGCTGAGAGTTCTGAGATTGCTGAGCAGTTCTGAGATTGGGCCTCAGCTCATGGTGGGGCTGGAGCTGACTCAGATCGGCACTAAGTGGGAGCTCTGCTGCCTCAGAGCCGTTTCCTGTGTTGGGTGCTGGCTCTGGCTCTGCGTGAACGGCCCCGAGCACGTGATGGGCTCAGGGCCTTCAGCCACAAGCTCTGGGCTCCAGTCCAAACTCATGTTCTGGCTTTGTTAAATGGGGAGTGAGCTCTGTCCATCTCACCTTCAGGGATGGCTGAAAGTGACCTGCAGGTCCTTCCAGAGGCCGGGTGGAGTTGAGCATCAGCCCATCCATCCTTTATTTGATCTGGGTCTTGATGTTCAGGAGGTAAAATCTGCCCTGGGTCTGGATCTCTCATGGCTTTGTGTTCCTCATGCAGCAGGAGGAAGGAACCCATTGTGGGGAGGCCCTCATGCCAAAGACAGCCCTGTCTGTGCTGGGTCCGTGTTTATGGCTGGACTGGATGGTCTGAGAGGTATTTTCCAACCCTGACCACTCTGACTCTGTTTCCCGTCCTGGCAGGGACAGTCCAGCAGCAGCAAACGCTGCAGTTCTGTGAGGAAAGTCCCTACAAGGACATGAAACATCAGGCCTGGATCCAAGTTCACTGCAATTATCCACGTGTTCCATCCCATGCCCTGCTCCTGGGGCAGCACTCTGGGGTGCTGGGGACGCAGGAACTCAGAGCTCTGTATGGGAAAAGCAGGTGGAAATTCCCTGACTTCCATGGAGGCCGGTTCTGGGCACAGAAAGCTTCATCCCTGCAGGGACAGCCTTCTTGTTCTGGGCTGGGGTCTCCTCATGGCCACAGCAGCTCTGGAATGTGGAGGGGGGCTGAGGGGAAAGTTTTCTTCCTTTCTCCCTTTTAGGTTGTGAAATATTACTTTTTTCCAAGCCAAGGCTTCCCACAGCCGCCCTGGGAATTGGCTTGGCAGAGGAGCTTCCCCGTGCTGGGAAGTAGCAGGTACGTGGTGAAGCACAAACAAGGAGCTCCTGTGGCAGCGTTTGGGAAGTGATGGGCTCAGGGGAGCTGCCTGTGCAGCGTGCTTGGATGAGGGCTCTGAAAAACCATCAACAAATAATTGCAATTTCCTCTTGGCCTTGTGGTGAGGCAGGATCGGAGCTGCGAAACCGCTGGAACGACTCAACCCAGCCCCCCTGGCCCGGCACGGCTCTGGGTGATCCCTCCCGGCTCTCTGGGGGCTGCGTCAGCCACAGACGCAGAGTCTGACTCCAAACACACCACAGAAGGTGGGTGGGAAGTGCTGCTCAGCCCTGCACAGTGTGTGTGCTGCTCGGGGAGAGCTTTTCTCTCTGCTGCTCCCACAGTAATCAGGGGGAAGAGTTGTGTTCCTGCCTGGATCTGCCGGGCTTTTGGCCATGCTGGAGCGTGGCTGAGGCTGGAGGGAGGCTGGCTCGAGGAGATGGAGTCAGTGCTGCTTGGGTTCTGCCCTCCGCTCTGCTCCTGCACAAGCTTTGCTTTGGTCACACGTGGGGACAAGGGCAGGCCATGGCTTTAGTGGCTGTGGTCACTGCGAGCCCTGAGTGCTGGAGTCCCCATCCCTGTGGGCATTTAACAGCCGTGGGGATGTGGCACTTGGGGACATGGATTAGCAGTGGCCTTGGCAGTGCTGAGGGAATGGTTGGATTTGATCTTAGAGCGGTTTCCAAGCTAAATTATTCTAAAAAGGCTCAGGGCTGTCCAGGTGAAGCCTCCTGGCCTCTCCCCAGAGCTCTGTCCCCCTCGCAGGGACAGCTCAGGGTTGCCTGGCTGGAGGCCGGGTGGGGCCCTGGCTCTCCTGCTCCGCGGCCTCCACATCGCACCTGGATCGTGTCCTGGGAAAACCCAGGGACAAGTGCCCTGTGCCCCGGGCAGCAGAGCCGGGCTGTGCCTGACAAGCCGCAGAGCTGTTCCCCTGTTCCTCCGGCGAAGAGCTTGTGAAACACGGGATGACACAGCCTCGGAGACGCACAGGAAATTCCCATCACAAGCGGAGAACACCCCGTGGTCCTTGAACTTGTGAGGACTCGCAGCTCTCATTATGCATGCGGCATCTTCCCCCGTGGGTGCCGATGGAATTACAATGCCGGGTCCTCCCGGGCTAATCGCTGTTTTGAACAACAAGATTGATTGCTTTCTCCTTTAATTATTTGCAGATCACTGAGACTTTGCGGAATGCTCTAGGTGACATAAACCGCAGTTTAGTGTGCTGGCATGTGCCCATCTCGGGGATTTTTCCAGCTTAGCCACCAGCCGGGCTGTGGGAAAGGAGGAATGCAAACATCCCTGTCCTCTAATGACCCGCCTGGCATACACGCATTAATTCTGCCTTGATGGGGTGCTTTGGGGAGCAGACGGGGTGTCTCGTCCCTGTCCCCATCCCTTTCTGATTGCCGCGCTTCAATTGAAGCACTTAACAGCTTTTGACTGCTAATTTGCAGCTCAAACCCGTCGGCAGCGACTCCGGCGGTGCCCGTTTGTGTGACAGCGACAACCTGGGCTGGGGCTGCTCCAGAGGCGGCTTCCCGGCGGCGGCGCCTCCAGCGCCGCGTGCCCGAGGAGCCGCGGGGTCACCGCGCTGCTCCAGCTCTGCTGACCTGGAAATCGCCGCGTTCGGGTTGTGCGGCAGCGGCTGCGCCTGGGAGCCGCCGTGGTGCGCTATTTAAACCTCCCCGATCTCTGCCTTCTTGAAAGGTCACAATATCTGCAGCGACTTTTACAGCTCGGGCTGCTGCAGGGCTGGGGAAGATCTTGTGCTTGTCGGGTCTCATTCGGGAGAGAAGCGCCGAGCTGCTCCCGGCGTCACACCGGAATAGCTCTTCCCGCTCGGGGAGGGCGTTTGGCTCCCAGGGCTTGTCCAACTGACCGGGTCCCTTCCAGCATCTCCCACCCATCCTCCGGCTCCCGCAGGCTGCGGAAAGGAGCCGGCGGGGGCTGGGCTGTCCCTCAGCTCCCATCGACCTGTCCCAGGCCAGGTAGGAGGATGCCGAGAGCCGCCTTGTGCACTGGACTGGGGATTTTTTGTGCTGAGGAGACAAAGGAGCTGTAGAGAAATGCACGTCTGCTCCATAATTCCAATTAAAGCACAGCTTGGTGCTGATTAGATCTAGAAGTTACATCAAGAAAAGGAAAAAATGTAAATAAGCAGTATTATTTCCCCCCCCTCCCCCATCCTTTCGACAGATGGAGCCACGCTGATTAGCTTATCTGATCTCTTGTGAGAGAACAAATTGTTGGTGGGAAGCGCTTTGTGAGTTCTGACTCTGCTCGGGCTGGGGGATGGCGGGGATGACGCCGGGTTTGTCCCCGCATTTGTTCCCTGCACGCTGAGCCGCTTCCGCCGGCCCCGCGGGCAGCTGGGGCAGCCTGGCCCCTGTCCCCATCCCCATCCCCGTCCTGTCCCCATCCTTGTCCTGTCCCCTTCGTCCACCATCCCCACGCCATCCTGTCTCCCCACTGGCCACCGTCCCCATCCCCATTCTGTCCCCATCCCTGTCCCGTCCCCCTGACCACCATCCCCACACCATCCTCTCCCCATGCCCGTCCTGTCCCCGCCCCGGTGACAGCCACCACCGGCCATCCCTGCTGGTGCCGGGCTGGCTCCGTCTGCTTTCGGGAATAAGGTTTTTCTTAAATGAAATCACTTCCTCGGAGTAATTACATCAGCTAATTAAGGGACCTAATTGGCTAATTAGAGCGAAGTGACAGTTTCTCCCCTGCACGGAGAAGGAACACGGTGTGACTGCAGAGCTCCCGGCTGCCGGCGCCCGCGCTGCAGGGGACAGGGGGTGACAGGGGCCGGGTCTGTCCTTCCTCAGCCCCGTCTGCAGGGACTCGAGTTCCAGGAGCTGCCAGCACAGCGGGAGGGCTGCCCTGCCAGCACAGGGAATGTGGGAACGGGGCTGTGGGTGTTGGATCAGTGCTGGAAGCCTCGAGGGAAGCAGGAGGTCGGTGCCAGCAACCTCCAAAGGCTCCTGCAGGCAGCAACTGGAGCGCGGCACAGGGCTGGGGGCTGGAGCCCAGGGAGTCGTGGAATAGTTCGGGTTGGAAGGGACCTTAAAGCCCATCCAGTCCCACTCTCTGCCATGGGCAGGGACGACTTGCCACTCCAAGCCCCATCCAACCTGGTCTAGAACACTTCCAGGGGTGGTGAATCCACAAAACCTCATCCTCCCTTTCCTCTGGGCTTGGCTCTGCTGCGGTGTCTCCTTGGGGGAAAGGTTTGGGAAGGATCAGAGGGAAAGGATGGATTTTACTTTCCCCATCTCTTTGTTTGCCTCAGACAAAGGGAGCTGTGAGCACTGCCCGGGTCTGTGGTTGGGTTTGGCTCCTCTCC
Organism: Corvus moneduloides; assembly: GCF_009650955.1. Lineage (NCBI taxonomy): Eukaryota > Metazoa > Chordata > Aves > Passeriformes > Corvidae > Corvus > Corvus moneduloides. Next base: position 12,363,269 of record NC_045488.1, on the reverse strand, counting down.
GGAAAGCCCTTGGATGTGGTTTGTGTGTCGAGGGCCTGGGGTGGGAGCTGAGCCCTGGATGCTGTTCCCTGCTCTGGCACTGGTTTGGGGTGGCCTCGAGCAAATTTCTCCTCAACCCTGGGCTGCTTTTCCTCTCCTCTGCCAGCCTTGCCTTATAAGTGACCTCCTTGGAGCAAAACCGCGTCTGTGTATCCGCAGCAGGCTCAGATCCTGCTGGGAGCCACGTAGGCTCCATCCCAAAATGACTTGGGCATCTAAATCCAGCCTTGCTATTCCTGTGAGCATCCAGATGGGAAATGCAAGTCCTCAGCCACGTGGGATCTCACCCTCAGTAGCTGGGCTCTGCCTCCGCGTCGGGGTGCACGGACTGGGTGTCCCTCAGCTGCCATCTCCAGATCCATGAGGGCCGGAGCAGCCTCTGGAGCAGCCTCCAGGGCAGCTGAAGGTGGAAGGTCCCTTCTTACCAAACACAGGTTGCAGCACAGCCCTGGAGCAGCTGGAGCCTGGATGTGCCAAAGGATATCCTGTGCTGGGATGGACCCTCGGGGATCATCAGTCCAGCCCGAGGCACCCTCAGTCTCCTGCCTGGAGAGGTCCCACTTTGCAGTGGCCCCACACAGGATGGTCACACTGTGTGGTGTGACCCCATGGCTCTATACACTGATGTGGTTTCTCATCATGAAGCTCTACATAAACCAAAATCGTGGCCCAGCAGGAGCCAGAGGTGTTCCCAAAGCCCATCCTCCACCCCTCTCACTTCCTACAGCCACCCCCAGCTCTGTGTCGGTGCCAGGTCTCGCTGAGCCGAGGACAGGTGGCAGTGGGGTCACAGCTCTGGCTCTGCCCCTTCCCACAGGCCCAGAGCCCCAACCAAAGGTGGCTGCAGTGGCTGAATTCCAGGTGAAACTGCACAGTGGAATTCCTCACGATCTTCCCCCACAGTAGAAGCCCCCGGCTGAGCCAGCTCTCAGATAGGCCCCTGTGCAGATCCAGCCCGAGCTGGGATCTGCACCCAGTGCCAAAACCAAGGGAGTTTGGGAGGGTTTGAAGCTGACTGTGAACATTTCAGCAGGTTCGAACACAGAGCTGCTCCTCTGGAAGCTGCTCATTCCGTGTCTAAATTACAGCACTGGATAGTCCCTGGGACGCTGTCATGGGCTCCACAACCTTCCCTTGGCTTTCCAAATGTGCCACGAGGTGCCATGGAGCGAGGCCACGGCCTCCCAGGGGACAGCCCAACCTGCTCAGCGATGTTTTTGCAGCTGGAAGGAAAAGGCCTTGTAGCACTTAAGGATAAAGCGGTTTCAAAGTATTTTTGTAGCGCAGAAAAGAATATTTTATGTGCAGAGAGAAGAAAACAGGCAGGGAAAGGATGTTAAATTCCTCCAGTAAATTGCTCAGGGAATTTTTGCTCGACTCAGATTTTACCAGAGGGAAAATCTTGCTGGGCTGGTAATGTTGAGTGCCAAGGAAATGAGCCGAGGCTGCCCGTGGTCCCAGGGTGACAAGGGTGACAAGCGGCACAGCGGGGGCTGCGGCAGGTGAGGGGCTCTCCAGGCAGGGCACCGTGGACCTCAGGTGATGCCTCAATCCCTGCAGAGCCTTGGGGACATGGGGACAGTCCCAGCCCCCCTCACTGAGCTTTGCTTCATGGGATGAGTTAGCCCGGGAAGCAGCATCTTCCTGGCAGATTTTTTTAATGGAAAAAACCCTTAAAACAGGTTGTTGCCAGAATTTGGGTTTCCCAGGGCGTTTGTTCAGCAAACCTGGGAGGAACCAGCTCTGAACAAGCCTTTCTTGTCTCTCTTACTTGAAGTTGAATTTTGGTTCCTGAAGTAAAACAACAAAAAAAAAATCCGTTTCAAATCAACGTTTTGACTTGAAATGTCATTTTGTTTTTAATTGAAGAACCAGAATGAAATGACATTTTAAGTCAAAATGTTAATGTTTTGTTTAGACATCTCCCATGGGAAAATTTAAATGTTTCGGCAGAGCTGACATTTGCCTGTGAAAGATGCCCAAAACCGGGGGGTTTCTCCAAGCAGGGGTGAGAAGGATTTCCAGGGTGGTGTCTGGACAGGCTCTGCAGGTGATGGTGGGCTTTGGAGGGGGATCCTTGGGGTGTTGGTGGCCAAGCCCGCTCCGGCCACTCTGGCTGCTGTCAGATGAGGCTCCGTGGCGGAGCTGAGCTGGTCACAGGGTGATGCTGAGCTCCTGAGCTGCTGCATCTCCACCAGATCCTCTGGCATGTGAAATAATGAGCTCTGCTCATTCCCAGTATTTTGCCATCCTTGCTGGGATGGAGAGGTCCGGCCTTTCCTCGAGGCGAAGCGCTCTGGCCCCAGGCCTGGGCATCACTGATTCCATCTCAGGGAAACGCTTGCGTCCTGGGGAGCACAGGTGAGCTTTGGTGCAGGGCACCTGGGCAGGACAGGGCACTGGGCAGCAGCAGCAGGATGTCCCTCCCACAGGGCTCCAGCCAGGCTCGGTGGCGATTGCTGGGAGAAAGGAGCAGGATGTCACACGTGCTGGGGAGGATTTCTCGCCCCCGCCGCCCGCCTCATGTGAGGTTCCCTCATCCCCCCGCACTCCCGTGGCACAGTTTGCTCCTGCTCCAGGGCCATGGCCACGGCTGAGGCTGAGCAGCTGCGACGGGCGGGAGCAGGTCCTGGGAAGGGCGAGGGAGCGGGATGAGATGGGGACTGACACCTCCTGCCAGCTGGAGCCAGCGCGGGCCGGGAGCGATTCCCTCCTGCTCGGGGTCCCAGCGGTGCCAGGAGGGTGGGGAGGGCTGGGGAAGCTCCATCCCTTTGCCACCTCCCTCTCCGTGCAGGGGATCAGAGGAGGAGCAGAACCAGGAGCTTCCCGAGCATGGAGATCTGTGCCTGGTCCTTGGTGTCCCTACCCTGAGGGGTCCTGCTGAGTCTGGACCACAGCTCCACCCACTCCTCTCCCTGTTGGATGGAGGCAGCTCCAAGCTGGACAGCAGTGCGGGGCAGGAGCGTTACCTGGGAAGGCTAAAGGAGATCTTGACAAAGTGAATCCTCTGCATGGCAAGATCAATGAGCTGAAAGGGTTCAAGGGCAGGAGAGGGCAGAAATGCTCTTGGGAAAGGGGGTCTGCTGTGGGATCTGGAGCTGCCTGTGCCTCCGTGGGACTGAGCTGCTCTAGGCATGGCTGGCCCAGGGGAAGGGTGAGGACGAGACACGAGCAGTGCCCACATCCAGCAGCACGGGCTGGTGCCTCAATCCAGTGCTGGATCCCACTGCCCTGGCTCTGACACCTTTGTGCAGATGAGGGGCTCTGTGGGAGCCAACAAGTGCCCCCAAGGACAGCAGGGAGCTGCGTGAGAGCGACTTTCCAGCTGTCTGGAGCACCTCTAAACCACTGCCTCTGCGTGGGGTCTGCCAGGTACCTCCAGTTCGGCACGCGCTGCTCTGTTCTCTCTGTCAAATGAAGCCAAAGCCCCACCCCAAAACAGAGCCAAGGAGGCCCTTTCCCTGCTCCTCTCTCCAGCTAAATTAGGGGAAATGCTGAGAGTCTCTGAAGACACCGAGGGCTCCAGCAGCTGCAGGAGCAGGTGACAGGTTTGTCCAAGTCTCTGCAACTGCCGAGTCCTGCCTGGCTCAGGTGTCCACACCCAGGGACATGTGAGCAGCTCCCAGAAGCCAGGATGGAGCTGAGCCTCTCGGGTGGAAATTAAAACCACATCGATTCTGCTTCCCAGACAGCTTGCCCGGGGGTTAACGCCGTGTCTGTTCTTTTCCCCCTGAACCAGAGAGGAAATCACTTTCGGAGGGCTTTGGTGTCTGCTGTGTGCTGGGAAAGTCTGTGCCGTGGGAGGGATGGGGTGGGGTGGGATGGGCTGTGGCTGGAGCTCGGCATCTCCCTGCCTCCTTCTGGCTGCAGCCTGGCATGGGCAGCAGAGAGACACAGGGACGGGGGACAAGGCATGGCTTCAGGGCCTGTCTTCTGCACATACCACACCTGTAGCCTCTCAGTGAGATTCCAGCTGGGAGCCAATTCCAGCACAGACCCCCCACTTCCTACGTGTGCTCTCCAGCCTTGCCCTGGTTGCTCCCATCCTGGGTTTGGAGCTTTGTTGCTCCCTCTGAGTGGGAGCTCCGTGGCTCTCTGCTCTTCCCAGGACTCAAGTTTGCCATTTCTCTTCCTGGTGTTGTCGTGTGACAATCAGATCCCTGCGGGAATGCAGAGGATTTTACCCTGCAGGTAAAATCCCAACCTATGGAGCACCCGCCCACCAGGGATGCAGGGCTGTCCTGGGGCCGCACTGTTTGGTTTGGAGGTGTCTGCAAATACCCAAATTATCTGTAATTATTGCAGAACACCGCCCAGCCAGCCTCTGCCGGGTTAACCAGCGCTGCCTTCCTGTGCCGGGCTGCGCCGGGAGCGAGGGGGAGCTTCCCGCTGCCGGCAGCACCAGAACCCGCAGGGGCTGTCAGGAGGAGGCTTTGGCTTGTCCCCTGTGGGTAGCCAGGCTCAGCTCTGGCTGTGGGTGCTCCCCAGGGTTTTTCCCCCTTCCCATGCCCCGTCGGAGCGGGAGGGCAGCGGGGCGTGTGGCTCAGAGGTGGGAGCGGAGCAGTCGGTGCCTTTGGGATAACAGGCAGCCCCTAATCCCAGCCAAGCGTTCCCGTGAGCGCAGGCTGGGCTGTGCCAGCACGGGCCCTCAGCTCCTGCTCACAGCCCATCCCGGGAACATCCCGGCTCCGTGCGGAGCATCCTGCCCGGCACCGGCCCTGGGGCGGCCAAGGGCACCATTCCCAGCTCCAGCTGGACATCCCGAGGTTCCCATTGCCCAGAGAAACCACAGACCCGTCTGTGCTCGGGTTTAATTGCTGCTTTTCTGAAACACTTCAAAGAATGTTTCTAACCGCAGTATGTGGCACATATTATTAGATTTGTTTTTGGAATATAATGATAAACTGTTGCCATTATGGGGGTAGACGTAATTATCTGAAATCTATTTTAATCTATTCTGCCTTTTAAATATTCTATGTTCCCTTTTAATAAGAGGTAGCATCCAGCCTTTGATGTTGTAGCGGAGGTGTAGAAAGCTCTCCTCTCCTTGCTGCAAATGTTAATTGAATAGCCTCCCTTTCTCTTCATTAGCCGCATTAGCTTGCATTAACACCTTTTAATATCTCTTTAAAATCTTGTTCAATTTACTTTCTTTAATCTTTTCCTTTCCCAGAATGTTGCATCACTTTGATCCTCATCTTCTTCTTTTCTTTGATGACAACTTGGAGTTTAATTTGTATTTGAATTGAAATGGAAATTTCCTAATTCCCCAGAATTCAGCAGGCATTTTACACGGGTTTGGCATCTGCATTAGCATGTGGGGCTGCCCGTGCTGGGGAGGGGATGGGGGAGGGATCCTGGAGCCCTCTGCATTTTGCCCTCAGCTCCCCTCCCCAGCGGCTCCGCTGGCAGAGGCCTCCAGGATCCCAGACAGGGGTAATGACGGGCTTGTGCAGCGCCTGGTTCTGGGCCTGATCCCAGATCCTGGGTGTTCCTGGTCGGGCCGTGCTGTGCCAGGGGCTCAGCAGCACGTGGGAAGCTCCAGAGGCGAAGGAACAATCAATCCCTCCATCCCTCCCCATCTGCCGGGCAGCACTCACAGGAGCCCCCGTGCTGCTAGGAATCCTGGAATGGATTGGGTTGGGATCCTTAGAGCTCATCCAGTGCCAGCCCTGCCAGGGCACTGTCCCACTGTCCCAGGGTGCTCCAAGCCCTGTCCAACCTGGCCTTGGACACTTCCAGCGATCCAGGGGCAGCCACAGCTGCTCTGGGCACCCTGTGCCAGGGCCTCCCCATGGTCTCCTCTGGACTCTCTGACTATGGATTTTTAGGATTAAAATGGAAGAAATCACCTCTCCTTTGAAAGAAATACTAATTTTTTAAAGGACTTTATTCCTGATGCTCTTCCTCAGAGCACTTGATATTTGTTAAAAGCACCTTGGTGTGGATTTTAACAATAACATCACAGATGAATCACTGTTTTTTTCTGAGTGCTTTGAATGCCACTCGGTGAGCCCAAAAGAAGAGATTGATACATTATTCCCAGGCTTGAATTCTTGATTTCTGTAAATCCTTCCCTGCAGAGGAGTGACTGGGATATGGGACAGCCTGTTCCAGCTGGATTCACGGCTTGGGCTTGTTTTGCAGTGGTGGCTCAGAATGCAAAATCAATAAGGGGCAGAGAGGCCCTTGTGTTCCTCCCTCTTCCAACCCCCAGCATCAGGGTAGCTTGTTCAGTGTCCAGGTGGCTCTTCCCTGTGTCACCCATCCCTGGGACCGCCCTTGGCACCAGGAGGGACCAGAGCCCTGCAGGACCCGGTGTCGCGCGTGTCAATCATCCCTCAGGTACCACCACAGGTGTGACGGGAGCCAGAGCTCAGCTCATGGCTGGATGTGCTCCAGGCATCCCAGCAGCTCATCCCAGCAGCTCATCCCAATCCCTCCCGCCCCTTCAGCCTCCTGGCCCTTCCTGACAGCTCCACACCCCCTTGCTACCATGGGCAGGGCTGAGGGGAGGACACGGCGAGCGCTTTTGGCAGCTCCAAAGGGATCCAGGATTTTCGGATAAAGCCGATGTTGTCCTTCCTAATGCTGTCAAAGAATCCCTGTCTCTAGTGTGGAAATGAATGGATCTCCAGGCTCCAGGGAGAAGGTGCTCCAGAGGGGGGGACTCTGCTCTGCTGCCCTTGTCAGGCGACTGCGCTCTCACCTTCACAGCTCTGCCTCACACAGAGGGGAATTTATGGGGTGTTTTGCATCTTTTCCCTTTTAAATCCCTGTAAAGGAAGCTCTGATTTTTGAAGCATTGCTCTTTTCCTTCTCTTCCTTTTCAGGGAAGAGGAGCTTTGCTTGGAGGCTCGTGCTTTGCGGATGCTCCTGGGGGAAACGGGAGATTTGTCACTTCCCTATCGCTGCGTTTCCACCCGCGCCTGTGATCCTCCATTTAAACCAGAGGCAGCAGCTCAAAGCACCTCCCAGGCTGGCAGGGAAGAGCTGTGTAAGATGGAAGGATACAGGGAAGTGTCTTTAAGGGGATCATAGCTTATCAGGAAGAATAATGAATTCCCCGGCTGGGGAGGTGCCTTGATGTGGGGTTACGGAGCACGACCTTCCCCCAGGCTCCTGTCCCTGCGATGGCAGAGCACGAGCACGTGGTGGATGCGATTGGGAAAGAGTGAGACAAACAGTGTCAGAGAGGCAGAACTCCTCGCAGTGTTCTGTGTCCTTCCTCAGCCTCCTCGTCCTCCTCCTCCTCACCACAGCTCGGATGTGTGTCCTGCTGGACACATGTGCATGTTCCCTGCATGTGTGGCCTCCTGGATGAAAGAGGGTGAGATTGTCCTTGTGTCAGGTGAGCTCTTCTCACCTCTTGCATTATTTTTGGAGTGAAAGGAGCCCGGGGGTGTGACCTGGGTGTCTCTAAGGGCTCTGTTTGGAACACTCAGCAGGGATGTGCCGTCACGCTGAACCTTGGCCTCGCCACGTCCCCTCCCCAGGGTCTGGGGACACGAGGACCTGCACCGGTGGCACCTCCAGCAGATCGGGCTCAGCTCAGTCCCACTGGCCCAGGGCTGCAGGGTGAAGAGCTGGAGGTTTTATTGGACAAGGCAAAGTGCCATTCCCATCCCGAATTTCCAATGCACCTGGTGTGTGCAGCGCTGTTCTGACTGGCTGTGGTCCTCTGCATTGCTCCAGATCCCTGGGAGAGAAAAACAGCCTGGAGCACTGTTGGTTTTCCTCCCTTCTCACGTCCTGGGAGAGATTTGTCTGTACACTGTGCTTGATTGAAGTGGACTTTTATCTTCCTGCTTATTTTCCTGTCTCCAACCCCCTTGGTAAACCTCACACTGGTGAACACCTCGAGCTGTGAAACCCCAAATCGAGTCCCGCCCCAGTGCCTGGGTGGCACTGGAGGGGCACAGGGATGCCTGGGGGTCGGAGCAGCCTGGCAGCACCTCCGCGGGTGCCCCGGGCACCTCGGGCTGCCCTTCCCACAGCCCCACCACAGGGGGTGCGCAGTGGCCCCCCAGACAAAGCCACAAGCCCGATGGTGCCGCTTGCGCAAGGCCCCGTAACAAATTGCAGCAGCTCCCGGGCCGGGCCGGAGCCTCCCACTCCAAACACATGTTCCTGCCTGATCCTGCCCGCCGGGGCCGGCGCTGCGCCCGGCTCTTGTGGGAGCCTGGCATTAACGAGGCTCTGTCATTCCAACCATTTCATTAGCAGCATTTAGGAAAGGCCTGACGACTCCGTGTCGTGAGAAGCTGCCCGTGGATGTTTGCGTGGCTGCTGAGGCTCTGCGTTGGGCTTTTGCACTTAGGGGTGTTTTTCTCATGATTTATAGCATTAAAAAAGGCAGAGAATGTGGAAAACCCAGCGTTGGTCGGGTTTAATTAGGTTATAGATGGGAAGAACAAAGAGCTCAGAGGTGCTGAGGACCACAGCGAATCCAAACCTTGCTGGCTGTGGCAGTGGTGGTGGGGAGGTGGGGTGGGATGTGCCAGGGATGCTCTTTGCCTGCTCCACCGGGTATTTCCACACTGCCCTCCTGCAGCTGCTGTCAGGTGCCCTCATACCCCTCATTGCTGGTTTTTGACTGAAAACTGGAGTAGGACCCTCCTGTGTCCATGAGCTGCCCGGTGGGATTTGGGATGTTGGCGGACCCGAGGGCTGGGAAGCTTCTGGGAGAGACTGGCTTGGGGAGCCCTTGGAAAAAAGGCTGCAACAAAGCAACCCCTCAGTAATTTTGAGACTGTAAGGGAAGGAGATTTAAATACTGCCAGGAGGTTGTGCCCACATGAAGGGAAACAAACCCAGTTTTCCATGTGCTTTGGTCCAAAGAGCAGCGAGCATCCAGCACAGACCCCCTTTGCTGGAGAAGGACGTCTTCGACGAGGGTGGTTTGACTTCAGAGGCGTATGCACAAGAATGAGGAATATTTCCCATTATTAAATCCAGTTTTATTTGCTTATAACTTCACAGTTAGCTCGGGGGGGAAAGCTTTCTGTGGGCAGCGTCTGCTTTAGGTTGAAACTTTGTATTTGGGAAGTTTTGGCGAAAACAATCCGACCACATCTGAGAGCGCTGGGAGGGAAGCAGTCTGCTTTGACATGTTGAAAAAGCCAAATGAAAGGCACGCAAGAGCCCCCTGGCACACTGGGCTGCACGGATGGAGCGGCACGGCAGCACCCGGCTCCGAGCTGGGGTTTGCTGGGATCGGGGGCTCAGCTCTGACCCTCCAGCCCCGTGTTTGCTGCTCTTGGGACTGGACATGTCCCACTGCAGGACAGATTCTGAGCTGGGCATTCCCTGCCTGGTGTGGCATTGCCCCTCAGTGCTCCTGGGAAGCGAGGAAGAGCCAGGGTTTTCTGTGCACCCAGGGGTCTCTGGGTCACAGCCCCGTGTGGGCACTTGGAGGGCGCTGGCCCTGCCCCGCCACCCTTGTGCAGGGCACAGCGGGGTTGGGATGGGCTGTGTCACAGGAGGAGGCCAGAGGCTGGCTGGGCCTTGCCAGGGGGCTGTTTGTGCTAGCCCCTGCTTGTGTCCCACTTGGCAGTGGTGGAAAAGGGGATTTCTTGGGCTGTAAGGCACCTCCCACCCGGGTACGGCTCCATCACCCTCGAGGAGCTGCAGCTGCCAAACAGCCCCCTCGGGCCTGGGGCATGGGTAACACCAAGAGCCATCTGAGCTAAACAGGCCTGGGAAAGAGCAGAGCATGCCCAGGGCCATGGGTTTGGGATCAGCAAGGCTGAGGAGCAGCAGGATGGATCAGGCTCTCCCAGCACTGCTGCTCCTTGTGCTGGGCAGGTCAAAAGGGCTTTGGTGGCTTTGTGCCATCCTTTGCCCTGGGGGCCCTGGGGACTCTGCCACAGCCTCTTGTGAGCTGGGGGAACCTTAGGGCAGCTTTGCCATTCTGCTGAATCTCTGAGAATGAGAGAGATCCATCTCTGCTGGCCCCAGATGCCATCCCTGGGAATGAATCCCTGAGGGTGCTGCTGGCCAAGGGATCCAGGGATCAGCAGGGGTAGCACTTCCCAGCTGCAAATACCTGGTGGGGAGTTGAGAGTGGGGATGCTTGGGCTGCATCTGAACAGGAGCACATCACTGATATTGGATTCATTTCCCCTTCCTCCCTCTGTAGCAGGAAAAAGCACTTTCCCATTAAAGCTGGGCTGGGTGCTCCTGGGCTGTGTCTGAGATGTGGCACTGGTGTCCATCTGAAGGGCTCCTGGAATGAGGACCCATTTCTGTGCAGATATTTATATGGAAATCTGGCAGGGTTATTAAGCAGGGAGCAGTGAATTTATTCGGGTCATTTATTATTGATAGGTAACATGACACTATTTTAATAATGTTCTCTGATCCTGCTGCAGCACAGCGGGGAGGGGCTGGAGCAAGCTCAGGGGAAACCAAATCTCCTTCCCATGTTTCTGCAACGTGCTGGATCAGCAGAGAGTCTGGCTGAGGCCTGGTGTTCCCTCAGCTGCCCAGCTTGGTCTGGATCATGGAGCAAGGAGGGTGCAGCTGGCACAGAGGGCGCTGGACATGGAATCAGAAAATCTTGGAATGGTTTGGGTCAGAATGGACCTTAAAGTTCACCCCGTTCCACCCCCTGCCCTTTGGGCAGGGACCCCTTCCACTATCCCAGGTTGCTCCAAGCCCTGTCTGACCTGGCCTTGGACACCTGGAGAAGGAAATTAGCCTCAGCACATCGCAGGAAACTCCTGGACCCCTTATGTCCTGCTGTGTTGTCCCTCCAGCCAATACCGGCAGGCTGGAGCCCTCATGGGGACCAGGGCTGTGAAATGCCCCTTCCCCTGTCCCCGAGGGCGTGGGGGGCTGCGGGCATCGGGTGTGACCCTGGGGCTCTGCAGGGGCTTCCTGGACACAGCCAGCTCCTGGAGACAGCCTTGGCACGGCCGAGCCGGGCTTTGTCCGGAGCAGCCGGAAAATCCTGCCTGGGTCTCGCTTGGGTGAGGGGCCGTGGCTGCCCCCCGGGGCACAGGAAGGACGAGGTGCCGGGGCTGCTCCGGCACAAAGCCCGGCAGCCGCGGGAGCCCCCAGCCCTGCCCAAGCTGCACTAATCAACTCGTTAATCCTCGTTACGATAATCAGCCCCTGCCTGGCCGAGAGGGACCCCTGGCCCTTGCAGAACTCGGTGCTGGGCTTGGCTGCCCAGCCGGGCATCCCTGTGGGCACCGAGCCCTGGCTCCAGCAGTTCCTGCAGCCGGTGTGGGCAGGGACAAGGCTCTGGCAGGATCCCAGCGAGGCCTCATTTGTCCCACGGATTGGCCTCTCCTCCCACTTGGTGGCTGCTTTGCCATTGTCCCTGTGAATGAGCCACAGCCCTTGAACAGCATCTGCTGCTCAGCCCCTCTCCCTGCGCTTCTTGGTGAGGGGGGACCCTGCTGCTCTGGAAGGATCCGAGATCCTGCTTTCTGTTGGACCCATGTGGCAGCCGGCCCTGTTGGGGTGCAGGTGATCCTGTGGGGGTGCAGACTGTGCTGTTGGGATGTAGGTGATCCTGTTGGGATGTAGGTGGTCCTGCTGGGATTCAGACTGTCCTATTGGAATACAGGTGGCCCTGTGGGGTGCAGGGAGCTGCTGCAGGCACAGGGAGCCCCAACACCCACAGAGCATCACCCCAACCTCCGGGCCAGCAGCCCTGCCAGAGCCCAGCCCTGGCTCCCTGCATCCCAGCCCTGCCAGCCTGGCCAGGTGCTCCACAGGTGTGTGCTTTGGGGGCAAACTCCTCTCGGGATGAGCAGGGACCCCCCAGGACTCTCCTCGCTGTTTATCCTGACCTGGAGCTGCAGCACTGTCAAGCAGCTCCTGCAGAGTTTGCTCAGGGTTATGATGTACAGAGGGCTGGAAATGAAAGGGAATATTTTGCCTTTGAAAAGGAGAGGAATCGTGTCTGCTGTGTTAAATTCAGAGACCTGGATGTGGAAAAAAAAACGCGTGTGGGTGTGATGAAAAGCTTCCCAGGAGTTCACCCCATGTAATTGGGCTGGGAGCTCTCTCCGGGTGTGAAATCACGGAGCTGGGCATGGAGGGGACACACGAGAGGAGGGACACGAGTGCCACAGCCCGGGCTGGTGTTTGAACAGTGCCTGCAAATCCCAGAACGGGCCATTAGGAATTAAAGAGATGCTGTTAATCCGAGTTGGAAATAAAACAGGACACACACGAGCTCATCTGGTTGGTCTGGCCTGCTGCTGGTGTCAGCTTCAATTGGAATAAACAAGTGTTGCTGGGCTGCTGCGAGCTCCTGGAAGGCAGAGCAGGGCTGGGAGCGCGAGGCTGCACCGCTCCCACATGAGAACCACTTGCCCAATTCCTGCTCATTTTTAAAGACAGGCGGTTGTGAAAGCGAGAGGGTACTCAGGGGTGCTCATTACCACTTCTGCCTTGCAAGAGTTTTCCTCCAGCGCCCATAAAAACCCTGCTCGCTCTCACGAGAGATTCCACATCAAATATTCAAGGCAGATTACACTGAGAGCCACACAGGAGGAGGGGGGAGGAAAAAAACCCCTCTAAACTCTTCAGTTGCTTTAATAAAGGAGCCAAAAAGGTTAAGAAAGAGAAAGGCAGGCGGCAGGGAGGGGAGAGACTCCGTGTTCCTCCCGGGGCAGCGCTGCCGGCGGTGAATGCCAGCCCAGCCCGGGTTTTGAAGTGGGTGCTGCTCCTGCTGAGCCAACTCGGGGCACAGGTTGGATCACCTGAGCCAGGAGCAAAACCCTCGGCAGGGAGAGCTGCACGTGGCGGCTGCAGCAGCTCCAGCAGCTCCAGCAGCGCTGCTTTAATGAAACAGCACAGGATGGGTGCTCGGTATTCCTGCCCCGGAGTGCTCGGCAGCCCCTTGGAGATGGGTTGGTCTGCTCTGGGTCTGCACAGACGGAGCTCAGTTGCTCCTGCTGCTGCTGGCAGGAGGTTTTGGGTGGAAAAAGGCTGGATGTGAGTGTCTGTGGAAGGGCTGGGAGTGTCCAATCGGGCTGGGAGTGTCCAGCCTGGCTGTGAGTGTCCACCCAGGCTGTGCGTGTCCGGCTGGGAATGGAGCAGAGCCAGCCTCTCTGGTGGCAGGGATGTGGCTCTGCCTGACAATCCAGGGTTTATTCCAGTGCCGTGGTGCCCCAGTGAAACATTCCAAACCTGTCAAAGCTCCTGAGAGCACAATCCTGCTCCACAGATAACATCTCCCCCCAAAACATGCTTTGCTGTCTCTCTCTCATGTTTTTCTACTGCATAATTACTCTTCCTAATTGTGCTGCCGAGCAGAATGCTGGCTCGGGGGGAGGAGGTGCTGCGTGTGTGAGCCTGGGGCCTGCTTTTGGGGAGCTGAGCCATCCTGGCTGCGGGGAGCGGGGCCGTGCCCAGGGGCATGGGGGCACCTGGCTCCCGACCCACAGCAGCAGTGGGGGTGTTTGAGCAGCCTGCAGGAGGCTGTGCGGTGCCTGTGTGGTCTCTGAGCCCTTCCCACAGCCCCCAGGTGTTATTAGGGGAAGGTTTGCAGCGCCAGTGCTTGAGCCCAGCATGGCTGTGGTGCCCGAAGCCACCCAGGCCCTGCCCTGTCTGACTGCGGGGAGCCCTCCCGGGGACGGAGCTCCTGTGGTGACAGGGGTTGGCCGGGGGGTTTGATGGCTGTGCCCCGCTGTGAGCAGCCCTGGGGGTCACTCTGCAGTGGCCTGGGGGCCCCTGCCCTGCTGGCATTGCCCGAGGGGCCAGGGGTGGCCGGAGCTGGGGCTGTTTGCTGGGGTGTTTGTGTCACCCCAGTGTCACACCGAGGGGGACTCCAGAGCCCCTCCGGGGGTCCCAGCTGGCCAGTGGTTGCAGCCCCTAATTGCTCGGGATTCTCTCTCCCTTTTCCAGCACCTCTGGATTTCTTCTCTGCCGGATTTCCCCTCACCAGCAGCACCCATGAGGCTGCAGCAGGGCCCAGGAGCCAGAGCCACCCATATTGAGCGTCTCTGACCCCACAGGGAAAAGCACCCACATTCCAAAGCTGCGTTCCAGGAGCCTCCTCCCACCCAGCCCCTCTCCAAGGGGTGCAGGGCCCGACTGTGCCTGTCACTGGGAGGCTTGGGGGTGTGGGCTGGCACCCGGTGCAGGTGAGATCCCTGCGCCACTGCCAGGCATGGCCGTGGGGATGGGTCAGGGAGCCCAGGCTGCTCACACGGATGCTGTGGCAGAGTTGAGCTGGGAAGGGGCCTGGATCTAGATTGCCTTTGGAGTCCCTTCCAGCCCGAGCCACTCTGTGATTCCATGATTTTCCAGTTTTCTGCTCCCACCTTGCTCACAGCAATGCTCCAGCCCTGCAGCCTGTGCTGGGAGGGCTCAGTCCCCCTCACACCCCGGGGTCCCAGCCCAGAGGAGCTCCAGGATTGGCTCACAGGGGGCTCTACAGACCCCTGGTAACCTCAGAGCTCCCCCATGGTCCCTGCAGTGTCCCTCTGGTCACCTCAGAGCTCCTCCCTGGTCCCTGCAGTGTCCCCCTGGTCACCTCAGAGCTCCCCCATGGTCTCTGCAGTGTCCCTGTGGTCACCTCAGAGCTCCTCCCTGGTCCCTGCAGTGTCCCGCTGGCCACCAGAGAGCTCCTCGTGGCAGCAGGTGGTGGCACACGTGGCCCTGAGCAGCACCAGGGGCTGCCGTGGTTTCCTGCTCACATCAAGTGGATTTGTGGCTCCGGTGCCGTGACTCAGAGCTGAGGGGTCCCTGGGCAGGTGGAGCAGAGCCCCCGCCCCCAGCGCTGCTGCCCGAGCACCCTCTCGGCACGCACCCAGCACGGGTGACAGTTCAGGCAGGATGTGGCCGTGGCTTCTTTTTCTTGTCTGGTTTTTTTTTTTAGAGGTATTTTTTCCCCTTCAGGCTGAGATTCTCTAAAACAAACAAACCTCTGTGGCTGGGCAGCTGCAGGGTGGCTCTGGCTGCAGGTGGGATGGGAGTGATCCGTGTCCCGTTGTCCCCTGTGCTGCCAGCCCCCGGGGCCAGGCTGGGGCGGTGGGGCCATGGGAACGGGGACATGGGACGGGTCCGGGCCGCAGGGGGGGAGGGACCCCGCCTGGGGCTGCCCCAGGGCTTCTGGTGAGTCATTTGAGGAACCCACCGGCTGCTGAAGCAGCTCTGTGTCCCTGGGT
This sequence comes from Corvus moneduloides, assembly GCF_009650955.1. Lineage (NCBI taxonomy): Eukaryota > Metazoa > Chordata > Aves > Passeriformes > Corvidae > Corvus > Corvus moneduloides. Next base: position 12,348,096 of record NC_045488.1, on the reverse strand, counting down.
GCTGCCGCTGCATCTGACACAGCACTTGGGGACATGGGACAGCGCGGGTGGCCTTGGCAGAGCTGAGGAATGGTTGGACGCCGTGGTCTCAGCAGCTGGGATTGGCGCTGCTGGGTGGGAAGGTTTTGTGGATGGGGAGCAGGGCAGGCATGAGGCAGGGAGGAAGAGGAAGAGGAGCAGCAGCAGTTGCCTTAGTCACCAGCTGACAGGCACAGTGGGAGCTGCACTCTCCCATCCACAGGGTTCTGGTGAAGCACCAATTTTGAGGGCAAGTGAAATGAATTTTATGACTCTTTTTCTTTGTGGCTCCCCTGCTGGTGCTGTTCCCTGGGGTCCCCCAAACATCCTCCCCCAAAATCAGATGCCTGCAGTGGCTCAGCTGTCCCTGAGCTTCTCCAGACTTCCCAGCTTGATCTACTGGGTCATAAAGTCCCATAAAAAGAAAGTCTGGGACTGGGAGAGCTGGAAATGTTCAGCCTGGAGAAGGGAAGGATCCAGGGAGAGCTCAGAGCCCCTTGCAGGGCCTAAAGGGGCTCCAGGAGAGCTGGAGAGGGACTGGGGACAAGGGATGGAGGGACAGGACACAGGGAATGGCTTCCCACTGCCAGAGGGCAGGGATGGATGGGATACTGGGAAGGAATTGTTCCCTGTGAGGGTGGAGAGGCCCTGGCACAGGTCCCAGGGCTGGTGCTGGCTGTGCAGGAGGGACACTCGGTCCCGGGGCTCAGCTCTGGGCACCCCCAGGTCACCGAGCCCCTTGACCTGTTCTGCAGGTCCCTGTCGGAAGTTGGTGACACAGGCGTTTCTTGGGATGGTTTTTTATTCCTGTGGTCTTGTTTCTGGTGGAAATTAGTCAGCGTTCCAGGGCACAAACCTCAAGCCACGGCCACATTCTGAGCCGGCTCAGCGCTGCCACCATTCCACAAACCACTTCCTTCCAGCTTCCTGCAGCCAGTCCCAGGGGGTGATTAAAGGGCAGGAGCAGGGCTGGAAGAGAGGAGCTGGGCATCCCCAGACAGGCTCTGCTCTGTAGCAGCCCAGGCACAGTCCCACATGGAATCCAGAACCCTTGGAAGGGACTTAAATCCCATCCTGCTCCCACCCCCTGCCATGGGCAGGGACACCTTCCACCATCCCAGGCTGCTCCAAGCCCCAGTGTCCAACCTGGCCTTGGACACTGCCAGGGATCCAGGGGCAGCCACAGCTCCTCTGGGCACCCTGTGCCAGGGCCTCACATCCTCATGATCCGAGTTTGCCATGGACAGAGAATTTAAAAAAGGGTTTTTTTACAGCTGGGATGCTCCTTTTCCTGGAGCTCCTGCAGAGAGGGAGGACACATAAGGGAGCTCTATAAGGCTCCCACCTTCCCAAGCCACACCCCCCCACAACAGATGCATCCCACTGATTTCTTTCCTTGGTGCAGTTTCCTTCCTTGGGTGGCATGATGCAATTTGTGTTGGAGTTTGGCTTTCGAGTGAAACTCTTGGCTTGTCACTCTCAAGGCACAACACGCTCCCTAAATAGCAGGCTAAATTTCCCCACCTAGCCTTAAAAAATAGAAGAGTCCTCTGCCAAATGAAAGGACATATTCCAGTATTCTTTGTTGTTGCAACAAATTGGGTGGATACTGTCAGACTTCTGTATTCTGGGAATACTTCCAGAGCCTCTTTTTGTGTGCAACTCGGTTACCATGTAATTGTCAACTTAAATTGCAGTGTTGGATAACTGAGCTGGGGCTGCAGACAATCTGCCTCTCTGAGCCTCAGCTCCGGGGCTCTGCTCGCCCTGCGGGCCAGGAGAGGCGGCTGCAGGGCCGGGGGTCTGCTCTGAGGGGGTTTGGGATGTTTATGATGGCACCATGGCTGAACACACCCCTGCCTGGGCAGGAGGGTGGTCATGGGATCCTCCCAGACCATCGAGTCCAAGCTGTGCCTGGTGTCCACCTTGTCACCACGTCCAGGCCCTTCTGGGACACCTTCAGAGGTGGAGACTCCCCCTGGGCGGTCGTTCCGTGAAGGTCGCAGCGAGAGCAGGGGACAGGGAAAGGGACGGGGCTGTTCCCTCCCGGCCCCGGGGCTGTGGCTGCGGGGATGAAACAAACGCTGCTTTCGATGCGGTGGGAATCGTCTTCACCCTCTTCCTTCCCCTTTCAAATTGGCAGCTCGTTCTGTTGTGTTTGTTTTAGCCCGAATCCCAATGACAATTAGCGCTCCAAGGCCAGATTAAACTGTTTTTGCTTGTTTTCTTTTTCACTTTGATTTCCACCTCCTCTAAATTCTTAATCCTCCTGAATATTTCATCTCTTGTAAGCCCATCAGTTGAAAGGCTCCCAGCGGGACGTGCGGGGCCAGCTCTGTTCCAGCTGCTCTGCTGGAGCTGCTGCTCAGCGCTGCTTCCCCGTGCAGCGTTTCGGCCCCAAACCGCAGCATCCGCCCTGGCAGAGCCGCGCCGGCGACTTGGGAACCGCGCCGGGCACCAAACGGGAACCTGGGTGCTTGATGAGAAAATAGAGTTCGCCTTGTTCCCACCTTCTGCCACCGCAGGCGGCCTTTGCAGGTGGGAAACCCCACAGGAGGGAGATCCTGCCGGAAATTTGGGAAGTTTTCAGCGTGAAGGGGTCGGGGTGGTGGTCACGGGGCTCCTGTCGGGTGCTCCATGTGAAAGGGGTTTGTGCAGAGAATGGCAGTGGATGATCCTATGGAATCATGGAATATGGCGAGTTGGGAAAGACGCACAAGGACCATCCACTCTAACTCCTGGCCCTGCACAGACCCCCCAACAATCCCACCCTGTGCATCCCTGGGAGCGGTGTCCAAACGTTCCTGGAGCTCTGGAAGCCTCGGGGCTGTGCCCATTCCCTGGGGAGCCTGGTCAGTGCCCCAGCACCCTTTGGGTGGAGAACCTCTTCCCAAAACCCACCCTAACACAGCTCCAGCCATTCCCTGGCTCCTGCCCATCTATTTGTGATTCCCCACCAGAAGTTGCACTTCTGCCTCTTTTCCTGTGACTGCTTCCTGGGATGCTCTGGGACTCAGTGCTGGGCTTTTGCCCTGCACTTGTGCTGTTGACAAAAACATTTTCTGATGGGGAACCGGTTTTTTTCTGCCTGTCAAAATGTCATTTTCCAGCTTGAACCAGCTCTGCGTGTCCATCAGAACGGACGCACTCCCACCTCCGCTGCTTCCTCCTGCCTGGGAAGGACAGCTGGGGAGTGGGGCTGGCTCTCAGATTCCAGCCTGTGGCAGGGCCGTTGTGTCCCTGTCCGTGGGGTTATGTCACAGGGGGGTGCCTGCTGTTTGTAACAAGCCCTTTTACCACCCAGACCCCCACCTGCTCCTCAATATCCCTTTTACCACCCAGACCCCCACCTTCTCCTCAATATCCCCGTGGGGTTGCAGGGATGTGTCTCCAGGAGGAACCCTCTGACACGAAGCAGCTCTCCCAGCAGGTTCTCTGGTTCCTGCAGAGCTTCAGTGCTCCTCACCTGGTCCGAGTGCTCCTGCTCAGGATCCCGAAGTGTCTGCAGGCTGGATGGGAAGAGCATTCCCTGGCAACAGCCGGCTCCAGGAGCCGGTGCCAAGGGAGCTGCGGTGGCATATGTTCCCTCTCAGAGCAAGGTTGCACTCCCGGCTCATTAGAAGCTCTTCTCCTCATCTTGGGGCATATGCAGGAGAGGCCGGTGCCAAGCTGGCAGCGCGGAGCAGCTCCGAGAGGCTCCCAGGAAGTTTTCTCTTGCACTTCTGTCCTCGGTTCTTGCGCTCCGCACAAATGCGGCCCTGAGTGAGCGCCGGCACCCAGCTCCAGGTTATCCCTGCGGACAAGGAGCGGGTGTTGGCTCGGGAAGGCCAGCCAGGGTGGGATGGGGTGGAGGAGGAATCTGGCAGCCCCTGGGTACTACCGTGGCCGGTGCCAGGGGCAGCCCAGCCCCAATGGCTGCGGAGCCACATCAGCTGCGGGGAATTCAGCACGTTCCTAAATAATGGCTCTGGTGGTTTAGCAGGATCTGTAGCCCATACTAATGGCTCATTGCTGAACCATAAGTGGTTGTGTTGTACTTTGGATTTATTGGAGGCCAAGGGATTAATTTCCTGAAATATATGGTCATGATGTTGAGGTTAAATTAAGATCTCATTCAAAAGGATTCTTTTTATTATATTTAATTTGTAACCCCTTTTCTGGAGCCATTTTACAGCTATTCCTCCCCCTCCCTTCAATGTTCAGTGTCATGTTTCCAGGAAGAATCTTATTTCATGCAGACTAAGAGCATTTTTCAGTATAACCTTTTACAGTTCCTCACCGTTCGAGTTCCTCCAGTCTCGCTTGTTTATACACAACAAGGTCTTAAATCCTCTCTTGGAAAATAAAGATGTTGATGCAAAAGCAACAAGAGCTTCTGGCAGAGCTCAAATCCATCCGTTCTCTCCTCCTTCCCCACATGCCACCCCCTTCAATCTGCTGGAACTAAAAGCCCTTTTACTTCAGCGCTTGAGCACTTTGATAAAATGCATGTTGAGTAAATCTTACATGACATTTTTACTCTGGGTGAGATGTATATATAAAGTCGAGCTGGCTCAGTGCTGGCCTCGCTTCGCCCTTCCCTGCGATGCCATTATTAAACTGATAAATTAACTGTGGAAATCGGTGCTGCGAGAGGCTGGAGGTGAGGCGGGAAGGGGATGAGGAATGTGGGAAGGACGAGGCTCTGGGTGCAGGAAAAGGGAAGAGATTTGGGAAGGGAAGGAGACCTTAGAGCTCTTGAAGGGGCAAGGGGCTCCAGGAGAGCAGGAGAGGGACTTTGGACAAGGCCTGGAGGGACAGGACAAGGACCCCCAGCACCAGCCCCACCACCTCCCGCATCCAGCACAGAATTCCCACCACAGCCTGGCCCAGCAGCTGCTTCCCAGGGAAGGAGCTGGAGCCACCGTGCTCCCGGCAGCTCCTCGCCCCGAGCTGTCAGCTCCGGCTCCTGCCGGGATTTTCTCCTTTTCCCCGTCTCCCCCCAGAAGTGCTGACGGACACGCTGAGTAACCGTATCTGCTGGCTACAGGCCGCGGCGGGGCTGAGCGCGGGTCAGGCGGCGCTGGCAGGGCCGCAGCGGGTGCTGACTGGCATCCACGGGCCAGATAAGATAAAAACAACTGATGACAGCAGGGAAGTGAAACAGTCATCTCAGCACTTGGATCTGTGCCCAGCAAAGAGGAAGGGAAAAAAACCGAGGAGGGCCGATGGGGAGGGGAAGAGGGTGGAATATGGATTAGAATAGAAACTCTGGAAAAAGCTATCAGGAGGCAGCAGATTTGGGTGTTAAATATTTATGAATTAGCGGCACTTGTCGGGTTCTCTGTGAGCTGAGAGTTTCCAGGATGGGAGTGAGTGTGGCTGCTATTCCGCCGTGCCAAACTGTGGATGGTGGGAAAAGCAAAGGCAGGCATGGTGGGAAAAGCAAAGGCCTGGCTGGTGGCAGCCCAGGCAAGGTGACCGGCTCTGGTGGCTCTGGCAGTGCTGAGGCTCGCAGCGGTGCGGGATAAACCCAGATGAGGAGCAGAAAGGATAAATGAGGTGCCATAAAAGTGACTATTATTATTCAGAAAATTCTGCTGAAGAGCATTGGAGTAATTAAATCATAATTGCTTATTACTCAGCTGAAGTGACATTGTAAGTGGCTGAAGGTCTGTGACGAGCAGGGGAAGGGGGGCTCGGCTGTTCCCGTGCTCGGGGTTCTCTGGGGATGGGATGAGTGGATCCCCCAGCAGCCAGGCAGAAATCCTGGCCCTCGGTGAAGGTCAGAAGTCCCCCCTGAGCCTGAAAAGCTCATTCCCAGTGGAACAGAGAACCTGTGGGTGCTGCAGGAAGGGGGCCAGGAGCAACTTCGCCTCCCGGGACAAGAGGTGCCCAAGCCAGCCCAGGTTGGCCAGGTATTCCTGGAGAATGGCCAGGTATTCCTGAGGGTGAGAATTCCTTGGGGTTAGGCTGACCTAAGCCCTGAGAGCTTTAATGGAGCTGTTTCCCACCACGAAACCCAGAGCTGCAAATCCTGTAAGCCCTTAATTACAGAGCGATGTTTATGGAACATGTGCGGGGCTCAGGTACCCTGGCAGCAGCGGGGGTGTGCAGGCAGGGCTGGGAAGGGGGAGCAGCCCGGGGTGTGGTGCCATGGCAGCATTCCCTCGGCCAGCCAGGCTGGGGGATGCACTGCCTTTCCAGCTGTAGGTAATGTGTGGGGAATGTTTATTTTTGTTTCCCCTTTTTTGTTTCAAAGTCACTCCGTGCTTCACTTCCTGAAATGTTCGGAACTGAGGCCTCCCTGCACTGGGGGGCAGCTGAGCATCCCCTCACGGATTTCTCTCTCACCCCTTTTTGCCCTCCCCCATGGGCATGGAGAGCTGCCCTGCCCTGCCCTGCCCGCAGACCCTTCCCACAGGAATATCCCGGCTGGAGGGGCAGGACCAAGCCCTGGCCACGTCCCACCCCCTGGGTGAACTTTCCTGATGGGAAAGGAGAGGAGAAGGGCCCATTGCTGTTGCTGCTGTTTGACTTTATCCTCCTCCAGCTCCACCTGGCAGAGCAAAGTCCAGCACTGAGAATCAGACGAGTTTGGTGGGGAAAATGCTGGGAAGGATGGAAAAGAGCATCCCTTGTGTGGCAGTCTGCAGGATCACCCCCCGCTCCCAGGCAGTGCCAGCCACCAGCACTCGGCGCAGCAGAGGAGCTGCTGACGTTCCCACCGGGTGCATTTATTTGGATTTTGGAAATCGCTGTCAAATGAGTCACCTGGCAGAGCAGTACGAGCCCCCCACGAGGAGAGCAGCGCTGCCAGGGAGCTGCTGCCAGCAGAGCACTTGTGCCTCAGACAGCCCCTTGTGCTGGGCCCTGCAGAGCCAGCTGGGCAGCAGGGCTGCTGCTGCTGCCAGCACTGACCCCTCCAGAGATGCCAGCACTGACCCCACTGCTGCTGCCAGCACTGAGCCCTCCAGAGATGCCAGGACTGAACCCTCCGCTGCTGCCAGCACTGAGCCCTCCAGAGATGCCAGGACTGAACCCTCCGCTGCTGCCAGCACTGACCCCTCCAGAGATGCCAGCACTGACCCCTCCAGAGATGCCAGCACTGACCCCACTGCTGCTGCCAGCACTGACCCCTTCAGAGATGCCAGCACTGACCCCTCCGCTGCTGCCAGCACTGACCCCTCCAGAGATGCCAGCACTGACCCCTCCAGAGATGCCAGCACTGACCCCACTGCTGCTGCCAGCACTGACCCCTTCAGAGATGCCAGCACTGACCCCACTGCTGCTGCCAGCACTGACCCCTTCAGAGATGCCAGCACTGACCCCACTGCTGCTGCCAGCACTGACCCCTTCAGAGATGCCAGCACTGACCCCTCCGCTGCTGCCAGCACTGACCCCTTCAGAGATGCCAGCACTGAGCCCTCCAGAGATGCTGGCACTGACCCCTTCAGAGATGCTGGCACTGGCCCCTTCATAGATGCCAGCACTGACCCCTCCACTGGTGCCAGCACTGACCCCTTCAGAGATGCTGGCACTGACCCCCTCAGAGATGCCAGCACTGACCCATCCACTGCTGCCAGCACTGACCCCTTCAGAGATGCTGGCACTGACCCCCTCAGAGATGCCAGCACTGACCCATCCACTGCTGCCAGCACTGACCGCTTCATAGATGCCAGCACTGATGCCTCCATTGGTCCCCCCTGTCCATCTGGGTGTGCCTGTGTCCATCTGGGTGTCCCTTTGAGTCCAGCCCAGCCTTTTCCTTGGCTCCTGCTGCCCTGGCAGAGGTTAAAGAGCTGGAGGAGGGCGCAGGGCTCTGGAGCTGCAGGCAATAAAACTTCCCTGAAGTTTGGGAGCCCCTGGCACGGACCCATCCCTGTACTTAAGCAGAAAATCACCAGAGAAGTGCTATAATCTGACAGATTTTTCACAGGCTTAAATATTCATGAATTAGAAGAATTGGCAGAATTTTCTACATTATTAGCTTTCATCATGGCTCCAGGAGCAGTTGGTGCACTGGCTGCTCTTCAAAAGCTATTAATCGAGTCTGTCATCACAGCAGCCATTTTTTAATTAGCTGCTTTACGGAACGATCTGGTGCAGGAGGGAGACCGCAACATTTAAATGGTATTAAAGTTTTAAAGGTGCCCCTTTCCATTTCTAATCCCAGTTCTGGAAGGCCGCGGTAGGGAGCCGAGCGCCTTCACTCCAATGGTTAACTTCCCGCTTTCCTCTGGAAAAAAGTGACTCTTGGAAAACCGAGCCGCTTCTACCCAGAGAAGAAATTCCAGGGAATAAATTGTTCTGGAAGCTCGCAGCATTCCTGCCGGATGAAATCAAGGCAGGATGTTCGTGGCTGCAGCACGGAGTGTTCAGGGCTGAGGAGGCAGGCGCAGCCTCTTGCTGGGCTGGGATTTTGGGAACACTCATGGAAATCCTCTCCTGCCAGACCAGACCCACTCCTGCATCCCTGCGTGGCGCCGGGGGCATCCCCTGGGCGGGCAGAGCCTGGGGAGCCCCAACACCACACGGGTGCCACCCCCAGCACCCCCGGCTGAGCTGCTTCTGGAGCAGGAGCTGGCAGGAATTCTGTGGGATGTAGCTCGGAGCTTGAGCAGGTTGGAAAGAGCTCCTTCCTAAAAAAAACCAGGGGCCTGTGAACCGCATGTGTGGGCTGCTCCCGCATCCATGTGGGATGCTCCTGCATCCATATGGGCTGTTCCTGCATCCGTGGGGGCTATTCCTGCATCCATGTGGGCTGCATGTGTGGATTGCTCCTGCATCCCTGTGGATTGCTCTGGCATCCATGTGGATTGCTCCTGCATCCCCGCAGGCTGCCATGGAAGCACATCTTCGGCCCCAGCTGGGGACAGTGAGGGCTGTGATCTCAGGAATTGGGGCATTAAATCCCTCCGTGCCCCAGGCTCTGCCCTGGCCTTGGCAGGTGCCTGGGCTGGATTTACAGCCGGCCTTTTGTCTGGGATTCTCCAGCCCCTGAATCCTTGCAGAGCCCGGATGCCACTGAATGTCCAGCTGGAAACATCTCCTGACCAGGAGGTGTCCAGCTCTGGGGTTCATCAGGGGCTTGGAGAATGTGACAAATCCCTGTTCACGTCCTGGATATCTTGGGATTGGGATGCAGGGGGAGCACGGGAGAGGTGCTGAGGGGCTCCCTGCCCTGGAGGTGGGCACGGATCTGGGGTCACCCCCAGGCAGTGAGGGTCGGATCCGTGGCAGGCTCGGATCCATGGGCGGGCTGGATCCATGGGATTTTGAGGCTCGGATCCATCGGATTGCCCAGATGCCGAACATGCTGTCAGAGCTTTTCCCTAAACTTTACAGCCCTGCCCTTGGCTCTGGCCCCGCTCTGCTCCCCGAGCCAGAGGTGCCACTGCTCTCCTGCCTGATTATTTGCATGGGAAACACAGCAAAATTCTGCCTTTGTGGTGGCTTGAAATGGGAATTTTTTGGCATCAATGTCGCGTCTCCAGCTCCGGCTGCTCCTCGCTGCCAGCGCTGTAATTTGTGTATTGTGGTGCCGGTGTCCCGCTGACCGGGACGGGAATTGCTGTCTGGGGAAGATTTCCCTCAATTGTCATGTAAAACGTGGAAAGTAAAGGAATTGGCAGATAAAATCGCTAAAATGCCACTGCTGCCTCTACAACCCTTGAGAAGTTGCTCTTTGTAATTCCGGCTGGGAAGCAGAGGACTGGGGGGTTGGGGATTTTTGATGATGTGGAATAGGGAAAGTCTGAACCTCGGGCTTCAGGTGGATTTTAATCCTTTGTGGGAAACGCTTCCTTAATTGAAGTATAAATATTTGTATTTTGGTAGTAAACGTGATCCCCTGTGAGACTCAAACTGTGCCCACAGATCCTGACGCTCAGGAAAAGGGAGGACAAATCCTGCTCTACTCCACAGCCTCAAGGGAGGGAGGATGGGAAAACATTCCCAGAAAAAACTTTTTACTCACAGTGAGTGACTTTTCTTGGGTTTTCTTGCTTTGTTTGGGTTTGTGGGTTTGTTTCTCCCGTCGTGAACGGACAGGGCTTGGAGCAGCCTGGGAGAGCGGGAGGTTCCTTGCCCATGGAATGAGATGAGCTTGAAGGTGCCCTCCCACCCAAACCATTCCATGATTCCATGGTACTGTGTGGATTTGAAACGTGCTGTCTACAGAAACTTCCTCACTGCTCAGAACCCCCCGGAGAATCCAGCCGGAAGCAGGGTGGGATGTGGGGAAGGACAGGAACCGAGGTGGCACAGCCACTCGCCCTCACTCTGGTTAAAAATCCCCTGGGTTCGTTGCTTTTTTGTACCTCTGCTCCATCATTTCTCGCGTTTAATCACTCCAGCGAGGCACACGCCCTCCTTGGCAATTAATTGTGGTTGTTCCCTGTGACTTCTTGAACAAAACTCTCTTTATTAGGACTCCCAGCGTCCAAAAGCTTTGCAGAACTGCTGGGATCCTGCAGCACACGCTGGTCTTTAATTGCATCCCCCAGATGGGAGAATTTATTAGCAGAATATACTGAATAAGTTCTTTAAAGTGTGGGGTTGGCCCGTGTGTAACACACGGCTCTGCTTTGCTATTTATGTTTGGGGGTAAAAATGAGGATTTCCATTGAAATTCAAATGGAACCTGAGCAAAATGAGGGGGTTTGTGGAGAGCACCCCTGCAACCTCTCCCTCCTGCCGTGCGTGGGGCTTGACGGAGCAGGGAAGGAGGAAAACGCTGCTGGAGGGTGTGAAAGTGATGGGGAATGGTTGGAGTGTGGGCTGGGATGGGGATGGGGATGGGGATGGGGATGGGGATGGGAGCAGCTCCACAGCCAGGCTGGAATTTCCACAGCGCCGTCCCTGTGCTCCAGAGCCCCTCGGAATGTGGGGCTGCGTGACATCGTGGGGCTGGGAGGGAACTTGCGCATCTATGAGAGCAAGCCTCAAAACCAGCTTTATTTCCCTGCTTGAACAATGCAGCCATATGGGCTTCTCCTCATTAAAGGCCTTTTTTCTGTGAGGAAACCACGGCAGAACGAGCGTGGAAGCCGACATAATTAAAGGCTTCTTTTTCCCCAGCCGTGGTGCTGCGGCCTTTGAAGAGCTCGGGGATCCCAGAGGAATGCTCTGAACTCGGCAATATTTTGATAGCTGCAATAACATAATCAAAAGATGCTTTCATGAAGAGAGCACCTTGTGTGCATTGCGGCCACCCCGCTCCCCCTGGTCCTGCTCTAATGGGGTCCAGAGCTCGTGTGCAGATGGGGAGCTCCATTTTCTGCCAGGGCTGCTCCAGAGACGCTGCCTGAGGAGGGCTGGGAAGGAGCCGGAGCGTTTCTGTGCAGCCCCTGTCCCTCTGCCCCGGCCCTGGGGCGCTCGGGGGTGACCCAGCGCGGGCTGCGGGTGACACGGGGAGCGGGGGCTGAGCCTGCCTGCCCCAGCCTGGGCTCTGGGCTCTCCAAATGACTGCACACAGCGATTCTCTGCTGCTTGAGAGGCGGCCAGGTTGTTTTTCATCCTGAAATCCTCATTAATCTGCTTTAATGTCTCCCTGCCGTTCCAAAGCGACTCAGCTGCGGGCAGGAATCCGGGATCCTCCTCCCTGTGCCCGAGCTGTTGAAATGCCCGGTTTGTTGCCGGTGTCTCCCAGGCCGAGCCCCAGCCGTGTCCATCCACCTGAGTCCTGGCAGGCTGGGCTGCTTGGAACGAGGAAATTGGGGCACTTCTTTAATCATTAAGCTGGAATCATTAAGCTTTAATCAGGCCAAATTAGGGTTTTGAATCCCGCTGCCTCGCACCAGGCGCTGATTGTGTGAACTCAGGCGCTCCTGAAGCAGAGCTGGCCCGGGCCTCTGGGGCTCTGCGGGCACGGGGCCACCACTGTCCCCTGCACTGGGACCCTGTGGCCCTGTCCTGTCTGGGAGGGGAGCAGTGGGCACGGTGCCACCAGCGTCCCCACCACCAGGGCTCCATAGCTCTGTCCTCCTGGGCAGAGAGCAGCTGGCACGATGCTGCCAGCGTCCCCTCCTGGGATCCTGCAGCTCCGTCTTCTGTGGGAGGAGAACGGGTTCCAAACCTTCCACACTCGGGAGGAGCTGCTCAGCCCCTGGCTGGCATTGAGAGGGGACAGCAGCACCTTCCTTCCACAGCACCCCAGAAGCTTAACTGGGAGTGAGAACCCCAAAACCTCAGGATGGAGGGAGCTGGGGATGTCACAGCACTGCCTGTCACCCCCGCCTTGTCCCACAGTTTGCTTTCCCTCGATGTTGCTGGAGCAGGACCAGGACCAGGTGAGCCCCACACAAATCCCAGTGTCACACATTCCAGGCTAAAAGTGGGCCCTGTGCCTCCATTGCAATAAAAGAGCAGGATTCACACAGCTGATCCCCAAATTTCCCCTTTTTTAAACGCATGTGTTCCCCCACGCTGTCTGAATTTCCCAGGGCTCAGCTGACGGCGCTGACTTTCCTCCCACTCCCACGTTTATTCCAAGACAACACAAAGGAGAGGAGGATGGGGTGGTTTTGCCCAAAAATGGTTCCCCAGAACAGTTCCTACAGCTGCGGGACAAAATATGGGGGCTTTAGTTCATAAGTACTTCCCCAAGCACCTGAACCTCAGTTTAGCTGAAATCTGGGGTTTCTCTCCAGCCAGACCCCGGAAGTGAAGCTTTGGAGACACCACCTACGCCATGGACCTGGAATGGCTGGTGGCTCTCTGGTGGCAGATCCCAGAATGGTTTGAGTTGGAAGGGACCTTAAAGCCCATCCAGTGCCACCCCTGCCATGGGCAGGGACACCTTCCCCTATCCCAGGATGTTCCAAGCCCCATCCAGCCTGGCCTTGGACACTGCCAGGGATCCAGGGGCAGCCACAGCTTCTCTGGGCAACTTGTGCCAGGGCCTCCCCACCCTCACAGGGAACAATTCCTTCCCAGTATCCCATCCATCCCTGCCCTCTGGCAGTGGGAAGCCATTCCCTGTGTCCTGTCCCTCCATGCCTTGTCCCCAGTCCCTCTCCAGCTCTCCTGGAGCCCCTTTAGGCCCTGGAAGGGGCTCTGAGCTCTCCCTGGATCCTTCCCTTCTCCAGGTGAACATTCCCAGCTCTCCCAGCCTGGCTCCAGAGGGGCTCCACCCTCAGAGCAGCTCCAGGGCCTCCTCTGGAATTGCTCTGGCAGCTCCACGTCCCTCTGATGTTGGTTGCAGCACTTCAGGTCCCATCTTTGTGTGAAGATTCTCTCCCTGGTGAGGTTTGGGGTGGGTACCCATGGGAATTCCCTGCCAGCAGTGCTGCATCCCCCATCCTAAATCCCCATATTGGGAATCCTCATGGCCAAAGGTGCCCGGGCTGAGTGTGCCCAGCACAGGGAACCACCACCAGCACTTTTGTCCCCATCCAGACTCCCCCAGCCAGGTCTGACGGATTCTCACGGAGCCCTTGGCACCAGGCTGGGATGGTACCGCTGGGTTTGCATTCCAGCCTTGGATCCCAAACCCCGGCGTTCCTCGAGATTTTCTCTCCCGTTATCATTTCCCCCACAAAGCGCTCGCATGATCCTCTCCCGGCCTCAACCACATGGCAACCACCTCACATAATGCAACTTCTATGCCGAGATTATTCATATTTTTTTTTTCCCCTTCCCTATTGCTGCTTTGCCAAGTTTTTCTTCTCATTCCGAGGAGCCGACTGAAAAGAGCAGCAGCTCCAGAGCAAGGCCGGGCTCTGGAGGCAGCGCGAGCAAATCAACTCGACAAGTGCCTTCACAGGAGTCAGGGCGGGGGGAGCTGGGGAACAGCCAAACAAAAGCCCCTCCAAATGTCTGCTTGGATTTGAGTTGGTTTTCCTGGAATGTCTCATCACACGAAGGAACAATGCAGCCCGTGAGGAGGCTGCTCCGGGAAAGGGCAGCCGGGGGAAGGGTGGCTTTGGGAGAGGGTTTCAGCCCCGCACCAAGGGATGAACAGCACAAAAGGGCTGCGCTCTCTGGGCTCTGGGTTTGCAGCGGGAAGGGAGCGGGGCCTGCTGCCCCTGTTCCCTACGGACACGGGGAATGGGGTGTGGAAGTGGGGCTGGGGCGTGGGCACCCCCTCCAGCTCCAGCTGCTGCTTCCCAGGGAGCTGCTCCAGAGGTATGGGGAATGCCACCAAAGAGGGAAGATGGAAAGAAATGGGATTGTTTAGTCTGGGAAAGGGAAAACAGCAGGAGAGGGGAGAGTTTTGGGGGGCTGGGTTACAGGGAAGGGGCTGATGTGTTCCTGTGCCATGGGTCCAGGAGCTGCTGTGGCACTGGGGCCTTGCTGCTGGGAAACTGCCCCATTCCAGCCCCTGGAAAGTGCCCAAATCCCGGTATTTTTGCCCCAAACTCCCCAGCTGGGGCAGCCATCACGGCACTGCCACTTTCTGAGGTCATTTCAGGGGTAATTTCTCACAGAGGGCAAAACCCAGGCAGGATTTGTGCCCTGCCCACACTGCAGGTCAGCCTTTACCCCAAATGAACACCTGTGATGAACTGCCTGGGGGCCGGCAGGGGATGTGCTGGTGTCACCCACCAGAGATCCCAGCATGGATCGAGGTCCCTTCGGAGCGAAGGAGCAGCCCCGGGGCAGAGGCAGGGAGGGCACAGCCGCTGGTTCTGGGAAGGATTTCAGTCTCAGGTTTGCTTAGATCTGGTATTTATTAATTGTGGGCCTGCATTGGCTGACCTCAAACGTCCTGTCCCTGGCACCCTCCACGGAGCTGTTTCCATGGGAGATGCTGGCTGGGAGAACATCGAGGATGGTGACGGAGCGGGACCATCATTCCTGAAACTCCTTCACACCCCACATCCCTTCTTATTCCCATTTCCTTTGCTTTACAGCTGCTGGAAGATGGTTTTCTTTAGGACCAGGAATTTCCACTTTGCCACCTTTTCCCTCCAAACCCACCCTACCTTCATTTTCCCTTCATTTCTGCATCTTTTCATTCTCCGCTCCCCAGCCGTACTGGCCACTTTAGCATAAGAAATGAAATTAATTCTCATGCTCAGGCTCTGAATGTAAATTCCTTTATTAATAATTGAAATGGATTTATTTATGCAGTTTGATATTTCTCAGGTTCAGGGAAGCAATTCATTTTTCTCGCGTTGATGATCAACAGACACCGTCATTAAGCTCTTTTTCCCCCCCCCCCCCATCCCCTTCTCCCATCTCATCCTGGTAAACAGATAAAAGCTGGGAGCCCGCTGGTCCTGGCAGACTCCAGGGAAGATTTCCATGAGCTCATGGAAGTAAATAATTAATTGGACTTTATCTTTCATCGACTTCGGACAGTTCCTCCCCACGAAAGGGATGGATTCTCCTCCCAAATGTTTCCGGTCCCCACCATAGGAAGAGCTTCTGCCTGCAGCCTCCGAGGAGAGCAGCAGCATCCCTGGATCACCCGGAGAGGCTGGAGCATCCTGTGGGAACATGGATGTGTTCATGCAGTCACAACACTCCAGGCTGGGAGGAATGGGGATGTGGGGGAATATTTTTAGCAAGAATCACACGGATTTTGTTGGAATGAGATGTCCGTGGAACCAAAGCCTGCCTGACCAGCTCCCCCAGCCCGAGCCCACCTCCAGCAGCTCCTGGCACCTGGTTTCCATTGGGCTGAGGGGTCCTCCCAGCCCTCGGGGCAGGGATACCACAAAAACCCAGGAATGCTTCGAATTTCCAGCTGTTTCCTTGTGGTTTGGAGGCCTGTGAGATGAATTGAGCTTTGGGTCAATATGGATTTGCTTTTCCTCTCCCAGGAATGACGCCCCCGTGCCGCACCCGGCTGCATGTGATGTCACACAGCTGAAACCAGTGGTTTTTGCCCCAAACTGAGCAACAACCCTGATGGCATTGACGTGAGGCCTCAGAGGCGGGAGGAACTCGTGGGGTTTGCTCACTGAAGCACAGGGGCTGTGCTGGAGGTTTCCCTTTCACCCCAGGCTTGTCAGAGCCGGAAAGATCCAAGCTCTGCCGTGCCATGACACCGGCAAAGCGCCGGCGCGGCCGCTCCCCGGATCCCCTCCTGCTCGCTCTGGAGAAGCTTTAACATTTCTCTTTCATCTCACTCTTGTGAGCTTCAAAGAGGCCGGGAAGCCAAGTCCTACCTTCCTGCAGCTGGGGATTATCCAGGCCCTGCTCCCCGCGCTCGGCCTGCAGAACAGGAATTGATTTATTTGGGGTTCAGCAGCAGCTCCCCAGCAGTTCCTGCACGGATGCAAAACCAGGAGGCTCCCAGGCTTTTCAGCACCCTGGCTCAAAGGGCAGCAGCACCATGGAATGCAGAAGGTGATGCAAATGCAGGGCCTCTTCCCTGGCTGCCTGCATGGCCTGTTCCTCCAGGCAGGAATTTTGCAGGAGCCTTCTCTTGGAAAACTCCTGAGTCCAGTGTAGGTGTGGGACCAGGGATGGAGTGACCAGGGGGAATGGCTTCCCACTGCCAGAGGGCACGGATAGATGGGATATTGGGAAGGAATTGTTCCCCGAGACAGTGGGGAGGCCCTGGCACAGGGTGCCCAGAGCAGCTGTGGCTGCCCCTGGATTCCTGGAAGTGTCCAAGGCCAGGTTGGACACTGGGGCTTGGAGAAGCCTGAGACAGTGGGAGGTGTCCCTGCCCTGGCAGGGGTGGCACTGGGTGGCCTGTAAAGTCCCAACCCAAACCATTCCATGATTCCATGCAGATTTGCAGGATCTCTGCATCACTGGAGAAGCCGGAACTTGTTCTGAGGCTGCTGCAGGTGGTTGGAAAGGCTCCTCATTGGAAAGCGCTGGCCCACATCGAGTCCCACAGGGAAGATCCCTCCACTGCATCCCAGTCTGTGTCACCCCATCCCGCATCACCAAAGCTCCCTGAGCACCTCTCCAGGCCCAGTTTGTTCCGTGCACAATTCCAGTTATGTTTGATGATTAATCCCTGACTGCAGGATCCCACACAATGGAGGGAACTGATTGAAAACATGGAAATTCGGGGGCAGGGGGGGAAATGCTTTAAAATGTGACTTTTGCAGCAGAGAAAGCTCCTTGTGAAGGATTCCATGAGATACTGGGATGGAAACCACATCCTTATGGAGACTGTGTTCCCAGCCAGGCTCTGGGCTGTGCTCAGACACTTCAGTGTTTCCCTGCTCCATTTGCCTCTTGCTCAGATCCTTTCCTGGGACATCAGGTCTTCCACAGGTTGCTTTGCACTTTTTTCAGGGAAAAAATATTTTTTGGGTTGTTTGAAGGTAAATTATTCTCCCGGGATGCTCAAGGCATTGCTCTGGTTTGCCCCATTTTTGTGGGAAAGGCTGTGCTGGTCCGAGCTGCTCCAAGCTCCCACTGGGATATTTTCATGTGAGAAAACAAAAGGTTGGTTTTCATGGAGTCACAGAATCCCAGAAAAGTTCAGGTTGGAAGGGACCATGAGGGTTATCTCGCTCCAACCCCCTGGGATGGACCCACAAAGGCTGATAAAGCTTTCAGTGATATTTCCTACTTTAGAAGTGTGTTTGGAGGGAAATCCAGGCAGGGAACCCTGGGGGGGAGGGATGAGGGGAGCTGGGGGGTGCTGGGGGCCCCTCTTCCACCCTGGCTCCCCCTCCACGGAGTTTTTTAGAAAACACCTTCCCTAATGTATTGGTTTTTCTCTGTGGCAGGTGGGGAAATGCAGGGCAGCCCTGCCTGCAGCCCGGCTTCCTGGGAAAGCGGCGACGGGCATTGATTTATGATCAAAAGGGAAAAAGCAAAGCAGAATAAAAAGAATACTTAAGACTTAAAAACAGGGAAATCTCATTTCTTCCTGTGTAGGTGTTACCTGGGAATCTTTCATGTTAAACTTAAATGGAATTAAGAATGAGGGGAAAATCACCCTGGGAGCTGCGTGATCCTTGTAGCCCTCGATTAAAATTAATCCTGGCATTGATCTGTACAATTTATTAATAGCCTGGCACAGGAGAGGAGCCGCTGCCGTAAACACCCCGGCCCTCTCTGGAGCATCCCGGCCCCCGCCCCGTCCTCACCTCGGCCCCGGGATTTAATAATTGATCCGAGCCACCCCTTCCAAACCCCCAGCACCAATTAACCAGCGGCCCCCCTGACCCGGGCTCTGCCTGCTGGGGAGAGGGGACGACACCGCAGACTTGAAACGAAAAAACCAAGAGCAAAGCCCTAAATCTTTTTGGCTGCCTGATTAATAATCCTGTCAGGCCTATCACAGGCACTAAACAGTAATGCTGGTTGCAGCTGAATTTTTTATACTTTCTATTAATCTTTAATGATAGCTTGGTCACCTAGTCTCTTTTATCTTGTCAGATAAATGTATGGTTAACAGGATAATGAGATTTCTGAGGCTCTGTTCCTGCTCACAGCCATGCAGCACATGGGGTGACCCCTGCCCCTGCCAGGGGAGCCGATGGAGGGCATGGTAATTGCTGGATGTGCTGGGAATGTATTGGGAGCTGATGGATGGTTTAAACTTTGATTTGAGGTCAGCAGGTCCCTCAGCTCTGGAAGGCAACTGTGGTTTTATTACTTGCAGGATCTGATGGGGATGTAATTAGATTTAGCTATTGCTTTATTAATAAGTAATTGTTCCTACTATTGCTTTGGGTTAGCAAATATATTCCACTGATAATTTAGGGCACTGATAGGGCTTTATTTATTAATAAATGGGAATGTATATTTTTGCCTGTGGCAAAGACCAGCACAGAACTTGGGCTGGCCACTGCTCCTGGAGTGAAGGATTGCTTCTTCATTAATTCAATAATTAACCTAATTCTGGGGGCTGTGCACGGCCTGCGTGTGCCAGGACAGCATCTAGGGACCTCCAGGGAGCCTGAGGTCCCCACGAGGGCTCTGTCACCACCTGCCCACCTGTCCCTGTCCCCTCAGCACTGGGATTGATCCAAGGGCCGATGGATGTGCCGGGATGTGCCGGGATGGCAGCAGCAGGGCCTTTGGAGCCCTCTGGACCTGCTGCTTCTCCCACCTCCCTGCCAGGGCCTCCCCCTCCTCTGAACCCCTCCCCATCACCCCCAGAGCAGGGAGGGACCCCCGGAGCCCCCCACCCTCTGGGCATCCTCAGTGCCAGCGCTCTGGGGCTGAGCCCCCCTCGGAGAGCGCTGGGCTGGCTCCTGCCGGATTCCTCTGCCTTCCCCGCTGCCCCACGGGTTTATTCCCCACAGATCCGGGGTAAGGAGGCGTTTGTGGCAGCACAGGGCGCTGAGCAGCTTTGCCAGCTGATTTCCAGAGGGAGGTGGGTGCTGGGCTGCGCTCCCCACGCGCAGCCAGCGCAGGGCAGCCGTATTTTGGTGGCTTTTTGTTGCTCTGCTGCTCCAAGGAAGCTCCTTGCATTAATTATGTTGCCATGTAGAAAGCTCTGGCCTGTCATATTTTTTTTTCTCTTTTTTTCTTTTTTTTTTTAAGCTCTGTTTTTCATAAAGTGGTCCTAAAATGACACGGAAAGCAGCTGCTTAAGCAATTGTGCCAATTAATGGGTCTCTGAAATTAAAACGCCTACACAGTCTAGATGAGATTTCTCCAGGAGGGAATTCAGCAATTGTCTTCATGATAATCAGGCTTGACTTGTCTTAGCACACATTAATAAAAAAGCAAATGCATTCAAAGAGATGCCCTTTAGTGGAGAATATCCACAATATAGTAATGAGTCTCCAAAAAAAAGAAGAACGAGGGGGGGGAGAGAGGAGGGATGCTGAGCTGGCTCCAGCCTTTCCTTGAGGGAGGGAGACTTGGAATTCATGTCATGGATTTGCTGGATTCTCCTGCTGCAGCTGCTGGATGCAAATCTCCTCTCTGTGCCGAAGCAGAGCCCAGGCAGCGGCTCAGCGGGAGGGTCCAGAATTCCCATTGGAAGCGGGAGCCCCGGGGGCTGTGGGGACCCCCGGGCCACGAGGGACGGTGACAGGGGCTGGGTTGGGGCTGCTGGGCGTGGCACAGGGGCCAAAGCTGTTGGAGATCCCCCCCGTGCCCACGGCATCCAGCACCCGCTCCTGCCCTTGCCCCGCCGCAGGGGATGCGGCAGGAATTCCCGCTGGAATTGCTGCCGGGCCCTGCTGTGGATGGCCCCGTTCCAGTCGGGGGCACGGAGGGGACAGGAGGACAGGGACAGGGGCTCTGACAGTGTCCAGGGCAGGGGTGGAGTCCCCATTCCTGCAGGGATTTAAAGCCCTGTGGATGCGGCACGTGGGGACATGGGTTGTGGTGGCTTTGGGAATGGTTGGACTCGATGGCCTCCAAGGGCTTTTCCAACCAAAACAATTCCATGATCCTGTGAGTCCCTGACCCCCACCCAGCAGGGGTGTTCACCTCCATCTCAGGAGGCCAAAGGGGCGTGAGGTGGGGCTGTTTCTGCCTTTAGCTTCAGGTCTGTCTCATAGGGAGGGACCTGATTTCTGCCTGGAAAGTGAGGAATTCCCCCCATCCCCCCCCCCACCCCCCAACGATTTTTTGGAAACAAGGATGTGCATTAGCGTTAAGTGGCCACCCCATTTCCTCAGGAAAGGTTTAGGGGCAGCAGTCAAACCACTTGGAGTGGTTTTGTCCAAGAGCACCATCCTGATGCCAAGGAAAACGCCAAAATCCACGTTGGGACACCCCATTCCCAGCAGGAACAGCCCTGGCACACCCCGGGGTGCTGCAGCCTGGCACATCCGTGTTCCCACGTGTGCTGCAGCCCAGGGAACAGGCACAGCTATCCCTGGATCTGGCACCTCGTTCCCTTTCCCCCTAATTAAGCGCAGCTCTGTTTGTGTTTGTTGGCGGCTGCAGCCTCCTGACAGTTTGTCTGGAAAAGCCTTTTCTCTTTTCTCCCTCTTGTTATTTTCATTTCAAAAATTTAGGAGGCTTTAAAAACAAAAGTATTTAGAGCAAACACGATCTTCCCCTATGCAAAATTGATGAAAGAAAAAGACTTACAGCTCTAAACCCTGGCGCTGCTGCTGCTGGAGCAACCAAAGCTGTGAGTTCAAGGAATTATGGGATGGGCTGGGTTGGAGGGACCTTGGAGGTCTTCTAGTTCCCATAAAATTAATTAAAGAGGGACCAGCACCAGTGGCTGTGGGGCTGGAGCTGCTCCAGGGTCCCTCTGGCCGTGCTCCGGCTGTCCCATCCCTCGCCATTCCCAGGGCCATCCCGATCTTCTCCATCCCCAGCCCAGCTCCCATGGGATCCCACAGCCCCCTCGGGCACCCAGGCCGGGCAGGAGCTGCCAGCTTGGCCTGGGAGCACAGGGAACCCTGCAAAACATTCCTTATTTTTCCTTTCATCCTCAATGGTGTTTTGGATTTTCGGTTCCATCCTGGTTTGAGCAAATATTTTGATTGCACCCAAGTGCGAACATAACAAACGCTGTTTAGACAAAAGCAGCACAGCCTCGATTAGTTTTAGACAATTTGTCCTAATATTGTTTTGGATCACGCATTTATTCCCCCATAAAGATTTGATTGCTTTGCTTGTTTCATTAATCTTTATTTGTTTAATCATCTGCTAAATCTGTTTAATCATTGGTTTAAGTGGAAAGATTACATGAAGATATTTAATGCTCACTGCCTGAGCTGCCCTGACATCTAATCCAGCACTGTTCCCTCCTCGGGATCGCCCTGGTTCCTGCTTTTCTGCACCAGCCACCGGCTCCCACCCTCTGGGATTTTCCCGAGTTGTCCATCATTTCCCAGCCCTCCGCCAGCGCCAGCAATGGGTGAAAAAACCCAAAGAGGAAACCCCCGGGCCTGCCTTTGCTGCAGTGCAAACATTTCCAGGCTGCCAGGGATGCTGTGATGGACGTGGCTCAGCCACGGGAGGAGGATCCCAGCCCCGACCGCCCCTGTTCCTCCCACTGGATTTGGTGACACCAATTAATCCCCTGGAAGGTGGCGGTGTGAGGTGCCAGCATCTTTTTTATGGATAACGCCAGGGGAGTTCGGAGATCTCAGACTTTGGGGAGAGCGCTGGATGGTTGTGGCTGCAGTGGGACCTGCAGGTTAAAGCCTCGTTCCAGCTGGAAAAGAGGGATCTGCCTCTGGCACTTCAGAGAGGCTCAGAGCAGCTGTTTAACGATGGTTTTCCTTTTTCCCTGGCTTCTCCCCGCTCCCAGCCCTGCTCAGCCATCCCAGGCCCCCATCCTGCTCCTCCCCGCCCCCGGCCAAGGCAAGGGATGAATTTTTGATGCCAGGCCGCGTTTTCCCCGGGCCAGGCCGGGCTTGGAACGTGCGATATTCCAGCAGCTCCGGCTCGGCAGCGGCTGCAATCAGCGCCTGGATCGCAGGGAGGATATTCTATGAATTAATGAAAGAGGAGATCGCGGAGGGTCCGGCAGGACGGGAGGAGGGGGGAGCCCGGCAGAATCTTAACGAGCACGGGGGGAGTTCCACCCCCGCTCCCCCTCAGCGCCTTGGATGGGGGTGGATTTTTGGGGGGGATTTTCTGTTCTTTTCCCCCGTTTTTTGGTCCCTCACCCTGGGCGGGGGTGCAGCCTGCCCGGGTAGGGGGTGCCGCCCGCCCACCCAGCCCGGCCGGCTCTGATTGTGCTGAATATGCGGCGATTTGTGTCGAGCACCGGCGGGCGCTGGAGGATCCTCGCTGGCAGATCTTGTCCTCATTACTGAATAATTCATCGCCGCATTAATGGCTTCGGATCCCAGCGCGCTCCCGCTCTCTCCTCCTCTCCTGCCTCACTCTGCCCACTTGGGAAAACTTTATTATGCCTCGCTCTGACGACAGAGTATACAGATAAAAGATAATTGCTTGGCTTGACTCCCCCATTGATATGAAAATAAGATTTAAATTATTCACTTCAGTTTAAAGGTTAGTTGAAGGTTATTACAGGGGATAAAAAAATCACTCTTCATAACATTTCTGTTGGAGATGAGACAGGTTTGAAAGGCCTAATTTGCACGGCAGGCCGAAGCGGCTTGTTGTGAATAAACCCGGAGCCCCTCCAGAGATTTTAATCGCCAAGAAGTCAATTATTTATAAGCAAATTACGCCGAGCTGCTCGGGTATAGACAACCCAGCTCGGCGTGAATAGGGACAAGATGGAACCTATATAACTTAATATACCTCCCATTGAACAGCAGCGAGAGCCTCGCCCGGCGCTTCCCGCCTCTAATCCCGGCTGGAATTTAATGAGCGGCTGAATTTCAGAGGGGGGGCCTGATCCCAGCTCCCTTGGACTCCTGTTTATTTTATTCCTCCCCTTCAGTCTCCCGGCTTCCAGCCTCCGTCTCCAGCTCCCTTTTGTGTTGCCGCCTTGTAAATGGAATTAAAGGATTGTAAATTTTCCTGCCGAGCAGTAGGCCTTGAAAGCAGGGACGTCACTTTGCCGAGCGATCGGCTTTATCCCGGCTTTCACTTAATGCTCTTTTATGTAGGGAACGATTGCAGCGCCTGGTGCTGGGAGAGTGGCAAATCTCCTAGTCGGAGTTAATAATTAATGCCCGGCCTGGCAGCGGGGCCGTGGCTCAGAGCGGGCTCACCCCAACCGCAGTGCTCCCCATCCATCACCAGCACTCACTGCTCTGCAAAGAAATATCCATGGAAAACCAGGACCCGCAGTGCAACGGGACCCCAGAGCCCTGCAGGTGTGATCCAGGCCATAAATCCCTGGTTCTGTGGGACTGCAGGTGTGCAGAGTGCTCGTGGAAGGGACAGGTTCTGGGTTCAGCCCTAAATGCAGGTGCTTTAAAGAGACATCGAGGTCTCCCCCTCGGGTGCCTCATTAATCCAGGGAAATGCAAATGGGGTGAGCACCGGGCTGGGAGCTCCCTCCTGGCATTCCTGGTGCTCCATGTCCTGCTCTGCTGGAGCTCCCAGGGATGATGGCAAAGTCACTGCCCTTATGTGGCAACCTCCCCCTGTACCTGGTAGCCCAAGGACTGGGGATCCCAAAGGCTCCTCCTGCTCAGCCTGAGCCGTGCAATTCACCACCAGCCCCGTGAGCGTGGCACCAGAGGGATGGAGCTGCTTTGGGATCACAGGATCCATGGAAATGCTCCGAGGCATGGAGCTCCTCTGCTCTGGGGACAGCCTGGGAGAGCTGGGGATGCTCACCTGGGGAAGGGAAGGTTCTGAGGAGAACTTAGAGACTAAAGGGGCTCCAGGAGAGCTGGAGAGGGACTGGGGACAAGGCATGGAGGGACAGGACACAGGGAATGGCTTCCCACTGCCAGAGGGCAGGGATGGATGGGATACCGGGAAGGAATTGTTCCCTGGGACGGTGGGGAGGCCCTGGCACAGAGAAGCTGTGGCTGCCCCTGGATCCCTGGCAGTGCCCAAGGCCAGGTTGGACGGGGCTTGGAGCAGCCTGGGATAGTGGAAGGTGTCCCTTCCCATGGAATGGGGTGGCACTCGATGACATCTAAGGTCCCTTCCCACCCAAACCAAGCCTTCTTCTCTCTCCCATTTGAGCTGGAAGAAGCATTGGAATGTTCAATCCCCCTCCCCAAAGCCTGCCCGGGCAGCACCCGTGGGTGCCTCTGTGAGCAGAGCTGTTATTTGTGTGTGTGTTTGGTTGGAGATGAGCTGGAAGCAAAGCCCAGGAGTGGCTCCACACTCCTGTGCCACAGGAGAAGAGCAGAGCAGGGAATGTGTGAGCAGGGAATGTGTTTGCCATCGTGTCAGGCCCTGGATGTGCAGCGTTGCCCGGTGTGGATCTGGCTCTGGCTCATGCCTGGCACAGTGGGAAGCAGAGCCGAGCTGTTCCCGAGCACTCCGAGGTGTCGTGTTCCAGTTAAACCCTTTTACCTTTTATTTAAAATTCACAGAGGCCTGACAGGTAATCCCGGGAGCCGGAGCCTCTCGGCAGCCAGGGCTGAGCTGTGCAAAGCGATGCCGTGGAAATCCCGGGCTTTCCTCTGCCTCCCCTTTCCTTCCACAATTAGTGCCCCCTTTCCTTCCGCTGGTTGTGGATGGGTAGAGCTGTTGGTGCTCCCTGGATCCAGCCGCTGCTGTGGGCACCTTATCAATATATTGGGAGATATCAGATATTGATATATTGTATTGATGTATCGGGACAGATATCAGACATTGATACATTGGGAGAGAGAGGCTGCCAGACCCTGGGTAAGGTCTGACTTAGCCCAAAAATTCCCGGAGTCCCACTGGACACACCAGGCCTCAGCAGGTTTCCTATGGAATCCTGCTGGGGGGAATTAATGGGCGGCAGATGATCTTTACAGATGTTCATCATAATGATGATAATCATTACTATTAATAATAAACAACAGTAATAGCAATAATAATAATAACAATAATAATAATATTCATAAGGCTGCCTGGCCTCCCTGCTGCCCCATCCCTGTCCCAGCTCCACTCTGTGTTTGCCCCAGCCCTTCCTGGTGCCTGGGCAGGGACAGATTAATGAGGGATGGATTAATGAACTAATTGGCTGGAATTGGTGGAGTTGGAATGTGCAGGGATGGGCTGCCAGGAGGCGGCTGCTGCTGAGGGCTGGTGCAGCCGAGGAGCTTTGATCTCCTGCTCTCATTATCCAGGGCCTTGGGAGCATCCCTAAAGCACCCCCGGACATCCCCCGGGAGCTGGGAGGGGTGGAAGGGAGCTGAGGGGTGGAATGTTTGGAACCAAAGGCAGCATCCTTGGAGCCTGCTCCAGCAGAAATGGGTGAGACGGGGCGTTCCCTCTGCTGCCAGGGATGGGCCGCTATCCACAGGGAATGCTCTGCCCCTTACCTGGGATAACTCCAATGGGAACGCGGTGCTCCAGAACCTCTGGCACTGGGTGTCCGCTTTCCTGGTGCTCAGTGCCCATGGAATGACATAGTCCTTGGGGGGAAACTGCTTGGGAGAGTCAAACTGGAGTGTCCCAGGTGAGGCAGCATCACTGGGAATTTCTGAGGGATGAGGAGGTGCCGGTGGTGCTTTCCCCACCCCAAATCCCGCCGCCTCAGCAGAGCCCGGAGCAGAAAGCACGGCCCATCTTTTTATCTCGGAGCAGCAAGGCTGGGCCCCTCCTGCACTCCCACGTTTGCCTTTCCTGCCTGCTCCGAGGGAGAAAAATCCCTCTTAAATCATTCAGTGCCTCTCTAATGTATTCACAGCGTGGACGAGGGAACAAGATCTGAAACACTCCTTTTTCCAGTCAGACTATTAACTGGTGACACTTTGACACCGGCAAGAAGTATGGGAGATTAAAAAGTAAAAACTGCACAGAAATCTAAGTGCCTTCCCATAGTGCTGGAATAAAAATTGCTGTTAGGAGCATTAAAATAGAGCCCTTGTCAGGAGCGATGGATTCCGGGGACGTGCCTGCTGTTTCCCCTGCCTCCCCTGCCTCTGCTTCCCGGGAAAGGGAAACCAGGGAGCGCTCAGAGGAGGCAGACGATGCACTCCCAGGCTGAGGCAGGGGATGAAGGCTCAGAGGGAGGGGTTCAGCCTCTCCTCCTGGGAGATTTGGACCCGTGGGGTCTCGGGGGGCCCCTTTCATCTGCCCGTGACGTTCGGAGTCCCCCGGAGGCGGCTGGGGGATGAAAGCAGGAGATGAAGGAGCCGGCTTTTCTTGGCACCATTAATCATTTATCAGCTAATCAAGAACGCTCGCAGGAGATGAGGGGAGAGAGGAGCTCGTTCCTAATAGGAATTAGTTCGCTTACGGTTATTTTTTCCCCTTGCTCTGATTTCCCAAGGAAATGAGGCGTGGAGAGGGCTGCAGTTACCCCTCCCTGCTTCCCGGCACCCCGGACCTCCCGGCAGCCGGGATGGGCTGGCCTAGAAAAGCCCTCGGGGCCCGAAATTCCCAGCACTGGGAGCAGGAATCGCACCCAGCAGGGAGCAGCCAGGCGGGGTCGGGCTCTGCTCCCAGGGAACAGGGACAGGATGAGCGCATCGGGTTAAGCTGCACCACGGGAGGCTCAGGTTGGACATGAGGGGGAATTTCTGCCTGGAAGGGGTGGTCAGGCATTGGAACTGCCCAGGGAGGTTTGGAGTCCCCATCCCTGGAGGTGTCCACGGAAGGCCTGGACACGGCACTCAGTGCTCTGGGCTGGGGACAAGGTGGGGATGGGGCACAAGTAGGACTCAGTGTTCAGGGGAGGCTTTTCCAGCCTCAGGGATTCTTGGATTCTGTAAACCGTGTCCCCAAGTGCCACACCTGCAGTGTGGGCATGGAGATTGTCCCTCAGAGTGGTGGGAAAACGCTCTCCTGCGTTGTGGTTCTCCAGAAACTCCCCTGGAAGCACGTGGAAAAGCAACGTGGGCATCCAGCTGGGAGCCACACGAGGCTCTGCAGTGTGGCAGGGAATCAGCCTCCCTGGGGTTTTCCCGTGGGGTTCAGGGGTTCCATCCAGCCCCCGACATCTCACACAGGAGCAGCCAAACCTTCCAGTGGATTTTGCTGAACTTCCAGCTCCCGGAGTGGCGTTGGGTGGAAATCTCCCCTTCCTGCGAGGAAAGGGACAGATTTTAACCCCCCCGGCTTGAAAATGTGAACTCTGCTCTCTCTAAATAGAAATAAGAGCAAATAAACGACATTTTTAAAACCTGGTGACATTTCTGTGAGGGAGTGGTGATTTTTGGGTGTTTGGAGCCGGCGATGCCACACTCAGCTCTGCTGCCTCCTCGGGTGATGCTCGCAGGGAGGGTTTAATTCTCCTATAAATACTGCAGCTTTACAGCAGCAGCCCCGCTCAGATAGGCAATAATACCCAGTTCTGCATTTCAGGTAAGGCTTTAAACTAAATTAAATCTCCTCAGTGTGGCTAATCGGAGATTAGCTTTGATCACAGTGTGTTAGCCCAGGCCAATCCCATTGAAATCCTCGGGCAGCCCCAGCACCAGGAATGCTTCTTCCTGTGCTTGGAACGCCGAGCCCCGGCCCCAGGGCAGGCCAGAGGGGATTTTTCCTCTCCTCCTTTTAGGTGTTTCTCTCCATGCAGGGAAAGGTCCCTTCGGTGCACTGGACATCTCCTGCTGCCCTGGGCTGGGGGTGCTCGGTGCCCTGTGCCCCGTGGCTGGTGGGTTCTGGGGTTAGATCCAACCTCTCCCAGCTCCCAGCCTTCCCTCTGGGCCTTCTTCCATCTCCTGCATCCAGGGAAATGGTGACGATCCATCCTGGAGATGGGAAGAAGTGAGGGAGCTGACACTGGGGGGTTTGCTAGAGCTGGGTTACAGAGCACCGAGGTGCTCCAGCTCACATCTAGCAGCTGCTATTCCACGGAATCCTGGGATGGTTGGGTTGGAAGAGACCTTAAAACTCATCCGTTCCCACCCCTGCCATGGTCAGGGACACCTTCCACAGACCGGATTGTTCCAGTCTTGGACACTGCCAAGGACGGGGCACTGGTACGGAGTTCTCCCAACCCTTTCCGTGGTTGGGAATGTCCTCCGTGGTTGTTCCTCAGGATTATTCACGGCCCAGTGAACGTCTGAGATGCCGAGCACTGACCTGGAGCTGCCTTAGCAACAATTTCCTGCTGGTATCGATTTTGGGGGCTGTGTGGTGGGCAGGAGCCCAGGGAGCCGTGCCGAGCATTAACCCAGCCCTTCTCCAGCAGGTCCAGAGCTCCCCCGGCACGGCCGGCCCTAATGGGCTGCAATTACTCAGCGCTAATTGATTGGGCACGGCGGGAGGGGGGAGCAGCTCCGTTCCCTGCCAGGGGTTTTATGGCCAGGCTCATAACAGAGGTGATTTGCTGCTGTCCCGTCCCTCTCAGGTTATGAATCGTCCTCTGTGATCCCGCGCTCCATCCCTGCCGGGCTTCCAGCAGCAAACCCGGCTGGCTGGGGGGCAGTCCCCAGGGGTGGCTACGGGGGAATGTTTGTTCCCTCTCTGTGTGGCGCTAGGGAATTCAGGAATGGCAGGGACAGCCCCTTCCCCCTCCCCCCCTCTGCCAGAGAGCCACAAAGATGCAGGATCTGTGCCCTGCTTCCCAGCCCCGGGGAAGGCTTTGGAACAGCTCCGGGTGTTACAGGATCACAGAATCCTGGGATTGCTTGGGTGGGAAGGGACCTTAAAGCTCATCCAGTGCCACCCCTGCCATGGACAGGGACATCTTCCACTGTCCCAGCGTGCTCCAAGCCCCATCCAGCCTGGCCTTGGACACTGCCAGGGATCCAGGGGCAGCCACAGCTTCTCTGGGCACCCTGTGCCAGGGCCTCCCCACTCTCACAGGGAACAATTCCTTCCCCATATCCCATCTGTCCCTGCCCTCCTCCTGTTTTAGGGCAGAACATTTATTCCTGCAGCAGCCAGGGGGAGTTTCATCCCCAAACCCTTTGTGCCTCTCCTGTGCACAGACCCTCAGGGATGGGGAAATCACAGCAAACCCTTCTCCTCCTCCTTCCGTGTTAAACCTGGAAGTGTAACAGCCCTGGGAAGGTGGGTAAAGCCTGGATTTGTGTTCTCATCCCAAAGGCAGCCCCTTGGAAACTCCGGATCTCTCCCACATCTCTGCCAAAGTGACACCGAGCTGTGGTGGGACCGGGCAGTGCCACCCCCCCACCAGGCAGATGCTCCCGGGCAGTTGGGGGGATTTTCCAACAGATGAGCACCGGTGCCTTTGAAGTCCTCAGCTGCCTGCCTGAAAAATCCAACCTGGAGTTTAGAGCAGCTTGGAATATCCGCAGATCTGGGGAGAGATGGCAGAGCCTGGGCCTCGTTATCTCCCCGGGGCCTGATGGGTTTGTAAAGCTCACAAGGGGAGCTCGCGGGTGTGGAACGGCACGGAACATCCAGCTGACCTGGAACTGCGGGAATTCGCCCGGAGCTGGAGGAAAGCCAGGCAGTCCTGCAGGGAAAAACACCCCAAGCCTTGTTCTGGGCCCTGCTGAGCCAGAGCAGCCGTGCTGGGAAACTGCCCTGGTGGAGACTGAGATTGGGAGAAAAATGCTGAGGTCTCTCCATCCATCCATTGCCAGGATGAGAGGAAATGGCCTCAAGATGCACCAGGGAGATTTTGGTTGGATATTGGGAAAATTTCTTCATGGCAAGGGATGTTCAGCCCCGGAACAGGCTGGAGTCCCCATCCCTGGAGGGGTTTAAAGCTGTGGGGATGTGGCACTTGGGGACATGGGTCAGTGGTGGCCTTGGCAGGGCTGGGGGATGGTTGGACTCGATGGTCTTGAGGGCTTTTCCAACCTCGTGTCCCACGGATGGTTTGGAACAGCGAGAGTGGAGACGTGAGAGAAGGAGCTGCAGGCTCAGGATGTGGCTGGAACATCCAGCGGGAACATCCATGGCAGCCCTTTGGAGCCAGGCTGGGGTGCAGCACCGGGGGATGGATAGGGATTTTTGGGAAGAACAAGCCCGTGTCCCCTGTGGCTCCAGTCCCCCAGCCCAGTGATGGGGTGGGTGTGGGGTGCGTGTCCCTTGTGTCCCCCGTGTCCCCGTGTCCCCCAGGCCGTGGGCAGGAGATGCACGGCCGGGCACAGCCACACGGGGGTGGGAGAGTCCCTCGGCGCGGGGACAGCGGAGGGACCGGGATGACCGAGCCGGGACCCCCCGATCGCCGCGCCCCTCCCCGGGCAGGGCGGGCCCCGGCAGCATCCCCGGCTCCAGCCCGCCGGCTGCATCCCCCGGCCGGGATAGCAACCCCGGCCATCCCTCCTCCTCCTCCCGCCGCCTGTGCCGCCCTCAGCCCGGCCCCGCTCAGGGTGCAGGGCAGCGGAACAGCTGGAGAGCTCAAATTCCAGGATCCTGAAGGTCTTTTCCAACCTAAATCCCAGAACCACAGAACGGTTTGGTTGGAGGAGACCTTAAAGCCCATCCAGTGCCACCCCTGCCATGGGCAGGGACACCTCCCACTGTCCCAGCCTGCTCCAAGCCCCGGCCAGCCTGGCCTTGGACACTTCCAGCGATCCAGGGGCAGTCACAGCTTCTCTGGGAATTCCAGCCCAGCTCCTCCCCACCCTCACAGGGAACAATTCTTTCCCAGTATCCCATCCATCCCTGCCCTCTGGCAGTGGGAACCCATTCCCTGTGTCCTGTCCCGCATCCCTCGTCCCCAGTCCCTCTCCAGCTCTCCTGGAGCCCCTTTAGGCTCTCCCTGAGCTCTCCCTGGGTCCTTCCCTTCTCCAGATGAACATTCCCAGCTCTCCCAGCCTGGCTCCAGAGGGGCTCCAGCCCTCGGAGCAGCTCCGGGGCCTCCTCTGGAATCGCTCCAGCAGCTCCAGGTCCTGCTGATGTTGTACCCTGGAGCTGGAGAGGCTCTGCAGGTGGGGTCAAAGGGGCCAATCCCCTCCGTGTCCCGCTGGTGTTGATTCCAGGATTCCCTGCTGCCCGGGGGAGCTGGCTCTCCCGGTGTTTATTTGTTCTGTGGGATATTTGCATCCGTCCTGGCTGTGCTGGGATATCTCCAGTCCTTCGGGAGCTGTTTGCTTTGCTGTGACCTTTGGATCTGTGGGAGAGAGTCGGGACAAGGTCAGCGTTAATAACAACAGCGCTGCCTTCCCACCATTGACCGGGGCGCTGTCCCAGCCCCGCTCCCTCTGGCACATCGTGCTCCCTCTGTCACCGGCACCGATGACGCCAGGGACACCCAGGCTCCAGCCCCGCAGTGGGTGGCAGTTTCACTGCTGCCAGCGGAGGAATTTTCCCCACCTGCCAGTCTGTTCCAAAAGAATCCTTTCCTCAAACCGGGCAAACCGTTTGGCTTGGCTGCTCTCCCGTGAGTCATCAGGGAAATATTTCATGGATCGATATCCCGGTGGCTGTGCTAACAGGGCCATCCAGGGCCACTGGGTTTGGGATGAACTGGGTGGTTCTGATACCGTCGTGCACTGCTCACAGGAGGTTGATTGGCTGTAGAAAATCCACTTTTCTCAAGGAGGTTTCCAAGACAAAGCAACTCCAGGAGAAAAAATGGAAAGCAACCTGGTCTGGTGGAAGCTGTCCCTGCCCGTGGCAGGGGCTGGAATGAGATGGGCTTTGAGGCTCCTTCCAACCCAAACCAGAGCTGCAGCTCTGCCAAAAATCCCCTCAGCACCAGACCCATGTCCCCCTGGCATGGAGGGGGCGTGGGGCTCTGCCCCTGCTCGGACAGAGGCCCCACCTCACCCTGGCCATGGGTCTTGTCCCGCCTTCCCTGACGTCCTGCAAATGTCCCAGAGCTTTTCCCTCCATCTGCTCCCCCTGGCCCTGAGCTCCCCTTGGCCAGGCTGCTGAGGCTGCTTCTGCTGTTGGATCCTGGAGGAGAAAGGCGAATAAACCCAAATCTATTGATTTGTGAGCTTGCTCTAACTGGGAAACAAAAGCTATGAGCAGTGTGGTTCCAAAATATCCTTTTCCATTTCCTGGAGCAAGCACTGGAGCTTTCCAATGGCTGCATGGCCCCGAGCAGCCGAGGAGGGCAGGGCTTGTAAAGAGCTTTTTAGTCCTAGCTGTGCTCCAGTTTTATGGGGATGGCTGGAGATCCCTTCGGAGCCGTGTGCTAAGAGGTTATTTTGGATGCGGCTCAGGCACTGCCACAGCCTGGCCCATTAAAAAGTAAATTTTTCATGTGGAGAACTGAACCAATCTCTGGCAGCTGGAGCACTCAGCTGGGGAAGGGGAACACACAACAACGGGGTCAGGGAGGCAGCTCCACGCTTCCAGGAGCAGTGGGGATGCTCCGGGTCCCTTCCTGGTGTCCTGGGGATGGAGGGAGGCACTTCAGAGATGCCTTTGGCCATGATTCCAGCCAAGACCCGCTGGCAGGAGCCCATCCCAGCCCACAAGAGCAATCCATCAGTGGTTATCCCGCCTGGAGCACTCCCTGGGCTCAGTGTCCCACCGGCAGCTCAGCTGCCAGGATCCCGCTCCTTTGGCTCCAGATGTTTGTGCAAGGGCCCAGGGACAGATGTGACTCCAGCCCCGACTAGAACCAAAGATTTGCTGTTTCCCTCCATAAATCTCAGCTTTCCTTGGATGGATCGGATCCCAGGCGCTCCTCTCCGGCTCTTTGTTGGTTTGGCTGGATTTTCCCCGCTGTTCAAACCCAGATCCTGGGACCCACCGGGATCCCCTACTCACCCGTGTTCCAGAGGCACAGCAGGAGGCAGGAATGCACCTTGCCCTGAGCTCCCCTGAACTGGAATAACACATCTCCATAAAAACCCTCAGAAACCTGGGACTGCTTGTTCCTGCTGGAATTTCCATTCTGATTGACACCAGCCAAGAGTCGCTGTCACCAAAAGCAAAACTCAGAAACCGGACCCTAAAAAGGTGTGATTTTTAATATATTTTATATTTTTAAAGTTAAAATTATAGACTTTTTTCGTGGTCCAAAAGTTTTCCTTTGGGAAAATTCTTCAGAGAGAGAGAGAGAGGGAGTTTGGACAAGGGAGGGAGGGACAGGACAAGGGGAATGGCGTCCCACTGGCAGAGGGCAGGGATAGATGGGATATTGGGAAGGGATTGCTCCCTGCGAGCGGCTGAGGCCCACCTGGAGAGGTGTTTTGGTGTCCGTGGTTGCTC
The DNA here is from genome assembly GCF_009650955.1 of Corvus moneduloides. Taxonomy (NCBI): domain Eukaryota; kingdom Metazoa; phylum Chordata; class Aves; order Passeriformes; family Corvidae; genus Corvus; species Corvus moneduloides. The sequence continues at coordinate 12,314,685 of NC_045488.1, read as the reverse complement.
ACAGGTGGCTGACAGCACCCAGGGACTGGGCAGGGATGCCAGGATGCCCAGGCCGTGGCACTGCCCACAGCCGCTGCAGCCCCATGGAAGGGCCTCATCTCGCCCTCAATCTTCATCTTTTGTTTCAGGTTTTAATGGTGAAATATTCTGTGTGCGTTTCGCACGCGTAATTACGGGGCAGAGGCTGGTGATAAAATAGTTTAAATTAATGAGATTATGAAGTAACCTCTGCTGCTGGTAATTCCTCACTCGAGCAGGCTCTGTGCAGTTCTCCATAATGAGTTTTCTGCTCTGCTGGAGCAGCTTTAAAGGAGCTGGGAGGGATTTGGGGGAGAGGAACTGGAGATCCGAGCTCGGAGCGCGGCAGGGTTCCTCGATGGAAGGTGAGAGGCAGGGACAGGCCCCTCCTGGCACGGCGTGGTTGGGGCTTGGGTCTGGGTGTGGTGACAGGGAGCGAGGGGACGGCTCTGGGGCACTGCCTGTCTCCCCATGGGCTGTGCCCAGGGCAGGCCCTCTGGGGAGGCTGCTGGGTCGCTCTGCTCGGCTCCCACGGTGCTTCAGCACATCAGGAGCTGCCCCGTTTGGATCATTGTTCCTTCAGTGGGTGAAGGGTGATGCCACAGCAGAGGGAATCCTTACAATTATTCCCTGAGGAAATAACAAATACCAGCCTAATGGCACCAGCCTGGATTGGTGGGGGTAATCAACATCCTTGCAGCCAAACCGTCTTGTTTGGGCCATAAAACAAGGTCCTTCGGCAAGGAGAGAGGGTGAACACACATGCAGCTCCTGGTTTGCCCAGGGCAAGGCACTTTCGTGGATTTCACATTGATTTTTATTAATTCCATGCTCGCGGATGCTGGGTGGAGCAGGGATCCAGCCCCAGGGCAGGCTCCTGACCGGGCACATCCCCACGCTGGCACCGCTGCCCACGAATCCCGGCAGTGACCCGGCACTGCCAATCCCTCGGTGCTGGATTTGGGGAGCTGCGGGCAAACAGCTGTGGCTACACTGCAGGAAAACCTCCCTGCTCCCTCTGTCAACAATTTTGTTTTTCAAACTGCGCCAAACAAGAGGTGCATCCTCTCTCTGCCGTGCGGCGGCCGCGCGTGTAACACCAGCACATAATTAACAGTCAAGATCATTTACATTGTCGCTTAGCTAATTTTCATAATGTTTTCTTTATTATCAGAGGAAGAAATTAACCCAAGAATTTATTTACATACTAGTCTCAAACAGTAACAGCTTGCTAATTGCCTGTTAGGTGATTAATAAGCTTACAGCAGATGCTAATGAATCGAGAGCTCACTGTTTCAAAGGTGCTCTTGCAGCATGCTTGTGTTTTGGCAGCTTAATTAGTGCAATAATTATGTACTTGTTGCTCCTTCTTTCAAGCAAATACTGTCAAATGCTTAAAAGATTAAAGAGAATTATATCGCTGAGAACTCGCTGTGCTCGAGGATTCTGCTTCTGCCGCCTCGCCGTTGGGTCCAAACCGGGAATAAACACAGTTATGGAGTTTAGGGGTGGGGTTGGGGCGGTGGAAGGAGCGAGCAGAGCCCAGCACTGCTCCTCGGCCAGCCCCTGCTCACCCTTAGGAGCAGTTCCACAGAGTTCGATTGGGATGGAGACAGAAATGCTGGAAAAATGCAGATGTGGCCCGTGGGGACACGGGGCACTGGTGGCCATGGCAGTGCTGGGAGAATGGTTGGACTCCATGATCTCAGAGGGCTTTTCTAACCTAAATGCTTCCATGATCCTATGGAAATCTCCCGAGCCAAGGCTGTGGGTGCTCTGCAGGTGTTTCCCTGCGGCAGCTTTTCCAACCCCTCTGGCAGAAGAGGAACGGGAGGTTTTCCATGCCACCAGGGTGGATCCTGGGGAAAGGTCTTTGTCCTGAGCAGGAGCTGGCCCAGGTGGTCCTGTTGGTCCTCAGGGATCCTAAAGCTGCCTCAGGAGCTGTAAGAAGCTGGGTTGAGGTTGGGTGTCCTGGCTGGTCATTGTCCAGGAAGCGGCCACCAGGTCAGGAGGGGACTGTCCCCTCTGCCCGCTCAGGTGAGGCCCTGCCTGCAGAGCTGCTCCAGCCCCGGGGCCCAGCGTCAGGGGGACGTGGAGCTGCCACGGAGGCCACAGAGATGATCCCACCAAATGACCTCCAAGGTCCCTTCCAACCCAAACCTTTCCAGGGCTCCGTGACAAGGCTCTGTGGAGGAGAGTGGTGCCGGTGCTGCTGCAGCCGCTGTGAGATTCCACCCGCAGGACAAGGAACCGAAGTTAAATCTTCCAGGATGAGCTGGAGAGATGTCCCTGCCTGCCGCCATGGCCAACTGCCTCTGCCACCTGCGTGCATCCAGCACTTTGGAGCCTCCCTCACAACTCCCTCTCATCTCCTTTCCAGGCTGGGAATCAATTCCTGGCCCATCCCGCTGATTCTCTCGACCAGCCCCTGGGGTTTGCTGTCTCTTCCTGCAGCGCAGGCCGGGCAGGGAAGCTGCCACACGCTGCTGTCACCTCTCCCTGCACCTTTTCCTCTCCCCTGTGACACGGGAGGGACCGCAGCAGACACAGAACTCCAGGTGTGACCGACCCCACATCCGCACTGCGGCACCGAGGTGTCCCTGCCCCTCTCCAGTGTGAATCCCCGGGCACAAGGCCCTGCCCGGGTGGCCCTTGGAGCTCCTTGAGCGCCGAGAGCTCCTCCAGTGCCCCGGCCGTGTGCGCGGGGCCAGCGGGTGAAGTGCCGGGACCACATCCCGGCGGGCTGGGGGCGAGGAGATGGAGAAGCGCTGTCCCTCCGTGGGCACCGCGGCTGGAGTGGTGTCCCTGTCTCAAGGAGCGGCAGCGAGGCCTGGAGTGGCACTCGACTGCTCACCCCGGCCCCGCAGAGCAGCAGGAGCGGGGCTGGCGATCGCTGCGGCAATCTCCGGTTTCCTTGGCGACAGCCGCGCTCTCCCGGCTGCGCGGAGCGGGGCCGGGTGGGCGGAGAGGAGCTGCTCGCTGGATGCCGCCCCGCGGTTCCCGGGCAGGGTTTCAAAGGTCCGCGTTGTCGGGGGCTGAGCGGTGACAGCGGAGCCCCCGGGCGCGGCCACCGCCGGGCGACGGCTCCGCTCCCCGCGGCTCCTTCCCTCCCCGGTGGCTGTTGCCGTGCTGTTCGTTCCCTTATCTGATTGTCACGGCGTGTTTCTCTTGATTAGGCACGGAGCCAATTTGTTACTTAACCTGTAATTGCGCTTTAATAGGAGCTATCTCCAAAATGTATTTTCGGAGCGAGGCTCATAAACACGCGATAGGCTCCCGACATCCAACCGCGGATTCCTCGGGAGCAGCTCCTGACAGGATTTGGCACCGGCCCTGTTAGTTTTCGTGGCTGATGCTTTATCAGGGGCTGGCACGCCGTCGTCAGAGGGCACAGCCCTCAGGAGCTCGGGATTTACACCGGGACCTCTTCCCGGGAAGTCGCTCTGAACACGATTCCTCGCTGGTTTGTCGACTTGAACCCTGGGAAAACCCACGAATTTCCCGAGTTCCGCTGAAATCTCCTTATTATGGGGAAATGTGGGGCTTTTTGTCGTGCGGGATGAAGGAATAGCAGCAGGAACTGGCGGTGTTAATCCGGCTGCCAATGGGCGCTGGCAGATTCCCTTCTTAGTAACTCCAATTTCCCCAATTAAATGCTGATAACGTGTTTTGCTCTCATCCCGTGTTCCTTCCCTGCTGCACGTGTAGGGGAGGGAAGGTATTCAATCTCCATCTCAACACATTAATTTTAAAAAGTTGGCCAGTATTTGCAAAGTGTTAAGCATATAAAAATTAATGTTGACAAATCTTCGAGGAATAGAATGAAACAAAAGAAATCAATTAAGGAAACAGCCCGCGGATATATTTTATAATCTAAATTGTGCTCAGCCTCGCAGTGGAAGTTACCTGCAAACCCTGGTGCCGGATGGAAAACTGAGGAGGGGAAGTTTGGGCTCTGGATGGAAGGAAATATTGGCTGGAACTGCCTAAAATTGAGGAATGTCGGTGTGGGGCTCCTCTGGGTCTGGTCACAGCCTGGGCAGTGTCCCGAGGGGCCCTGGAGAGCAGCAGGAAAAGCCTCAATGGACTCTGAGGGTTTGCATGAAGCCTGCTACAGGAGGAAATGGCTTCCCACTGCCAGAGGGCAGGGATGGATGGGATATTGGGAAGGAATTGTTCCCTGTGAGGGTGGGGAGGCCCCGGCACAGGGTGCCCAGAGAAGCTGTGACTGCCCCTGGATCCCTGGCAGTGTCCAAGGCCAAGCTGGACAGGGCCTGGAGCATCCTGGGATAGTGGAAGGTGTCCCTGCCCTGGCAGGGGTGGCACCAGTTGAAGTGGCAGCTCTGGGCTGGTGCTGACCTGGAGCAGCAGAGACCGCAGGGCAGCTGAAGGATGCCAAGGACCGAGCACAGGGACCATGCTTGGTGCAGGAACCACAACTGCTCCCATCGCCATCCCCATCCCATCGCCATCCCCATCCCCATCCCCATCCCCATCCCATCCCCATCCCCATCCCCATCCCCATCCCATCCCCATCCCCATCCCCATCCCACCCCCATCCCCATCCCCATCCCCATCCCATCCCATCCCATCCCCATCCCCATCCCCATCCCATCCCCATCCCCATCCCCATCCCCATCCCCATCCCATCCCATCCCATCCCATCCCATCCCCATCCCCATCCCCATCTCCATCCCATCCCATCCCATCCCATCCCATCCCATCCCCATCCCCATCCCCATCCCCATCCCATCCCATCCCATCCCATCCCATCCCATCCCATCCCATCCCCATCTCATCCCATCCCCATCCCCATCCCCATCCCCATCCCCATCCCATCCCATCCCATCCCCATCCCCATCCCCATCCCCATCCCCATCCCCATCCCCATCCCCATCCCATCCCCATCCCCATCCCCATCCCATCCCATCCCCATCCCCATCCCCATCCCCATCCCCATCCCATCCCCATCCCATCCCATCCCATCCCATCCCATCCCATCCCATCCCCATCCCCATCCATCCCATCCCATCCCATCCCATCCCATCCCATCCCATCCCATCCCATCCCATCCCCATCCCCATCCCCATCCCCATCCCCATCCCATCCCCATCCCATCCCCATCCCATCCCCATCCCCATCCCCATCCCATCCCCATGCCCATCCCCATCCCCATCCCCATCCCATCCCATCCCATCCCATCCCATCCCCATCCCCATCCCCATCTCCATCCCATCCCATCCCATCCCCATCCCATCCCCATCCCCATCCCCATCCCCATCCCATCCCATCCCATCCCATCCCATCCCCATCCCATCCCCATCCCCATCCCATCCCCATCCCCATCCCCATCCCCATCCCCATCCCCATCCCATCCCATCCCATCCCCATCCCCATCCCCATCCCATCCCATCCCATCCCATCCCATCCCATCCCCATCCCATCCCATCCCCATCCCCATCCCATCCCATCCCATCCCATCCCCATCCCCATCCCCATCCCCATCCCATCCCCATCCCATCCCCATCCCATCCCCATCCCCATCCCATTCCCATCCCCATCCCCATCCCCATCCCCATCCTGGAGCGCTCCTGAGCCTGGCACAGCCAGGGCAGGACCTCGGCACGTGCCTCTGTCCTTTCCCTTCCCATTGCTGGCCTGAGACAGTGCCTGGGGCTCCGGGAGCAGAGTGGGGCCAGCGAGCACCAGCTCATCCCGAGCCGTGGCCCCTGGCACGGGATCCCAGGGAGGCGCGGGAGCAGCGGGGGGACAGCGCTCCCCGCGATCGCCGAGTCACTTCTGCTTAGGCCAGCGGGACAAATGAATCTGGATGTCTGTGTGATCCTATCAGTGTTAGCTCAGCCTTTGTATTTTAAGGCTTCTGTGGCCTTCAGAGTAAATAAGTGTTTTCCTGGGATGACGTGAACCCGGGGAGGGGGGGACTTGTCTGGGCTGGCTCGGGCACAGTGGCAGGAACCCCGCAGGGATTTCACCACCAGTTGTCTGACTGGACTAATGTCTCGGTCCAGGCAGGGCAGTGATGAAGGGAGCCCCCCCCAAGCAGCACCCATGGGGGGATCCCATTTGTCCTTTCCCACCCATGCTCTGCTCCCGGCAGAATTCCCAGCCGGATGAGCTGGCCGTGACCTTGTGTGAGCAAACAGCTCCCCTGAGGAGCTCACTCACAGCCCCCTCTCCTCCTTGAGGATCCCTCCTCCCTTTCCAAAGAAAAATCATTGTATTGAGCATTTCTTCTTACATCTTTTGATTCTGTGAGGAGTTGGACAGACCCATAAGGATTCCAGAGGTCTGGATGGAAAATGCAGCTGAGGAAGGAAGATCACCATCCCAGGAAAGGGTAAAGGAAAGATCCATCAAAGGATTATCTCCGGCATTCACTTAATTTTATTACTTCGAGTGATTTTATTGCCTTCATTTTGCTTTCTGTTGCATTCCAGCACTTATTTAATAAACCCCTCTCTGGTTTAAATAGCAGTTTTGTTTTTATGGTAATGCTAAACTTAATCAGATGCTCAAATTAGCTTGAAATTAATTATATTGACAGCAATAACCCTTCGTTCCCTCTCCGTGTCCTGTGCACAGATCTCCTTCAGGCTTGCATTAAATGCCATTTAGACACAGGAATCAGCTCCCTGCTGACGAGGGCAGTGCTGCTGCTGACACGGAGAGGAGCCAAGTGGGAAATCTGGGATGTGAGCAGCACCTTTTCCTTCAGCTGACAAAATCTGAGCTTCCCCTGCCATCCCCTCCAGGGGTTTTTGGGCTTCCTGAAGGCACCCCCTTGTTATGGAGGGAAACAAAGCATGGAGGTCATGGAATCATGGAATTGTTTGAGTGGGAAGGGACATTAAAACTCATCCAGTGCCACCCCTGCCATGGAGAAGGACACCTTCCCAGCAGACCTATCCCAGGATGCTCCAAGTCCCATCCAACCTGGCCTTGGACGCTGCCAGGGATCCAGGGGCATCCACAGCTTCTCTGGGCACCCTGTGCCAGGGCCTCCCCACCCTCACAGGGAGGAATTCCTTCCCAGTATCCCATCCATCCCTGCCCTCTGGCAGTGGGAAGCCATTCCCTGTGTCCCGTCCCTCCAGACCCTGTAAAAAGGCCAAAGATGCCTTTCCTTTGCTCTCCAGGTTTTTCCCGGAGCTGCCAGGCGCTGTCACCTCATGCTGTCCCCTTGGAGCCAGATCCCGGCCGGATCCAGCCCCTCCAGGCTGCTGCAGTCGATATTCACCGGTGTCGGTGGGGAGCCCTTGGTTATCGATGCTGCTTTCCAGGGTTGAAGAACTTCCCACGCCTGGCTGCTCCAAAATCCCGCATTCCCGCCTTGACCTGGGCTGGGAGCACCGGGCCCCTGTCCCCCGGGAGTCTGGGAGCTCTGCCCGAGCTGTCCGCGTGTCCCGGAGCGCGGGAGGTGTTAAAGGAGAGGGATGGGATCTATCCGGCCAGCGCTGCTGCTCCGCTCTGCCCGCCCTCGGCCGTGGGGAATTCTCAGGGAGTTCATGTTTCAACAGCCAGGAGAGTTTGGGATATTAACACACGGTTCCTTGCCAGCAAAATTCCAGCTAGGTGTGCACTTGGTGGGGAGTGAAGACAGCCTGATTCATCAAGGATTCCTGCTAAATCTGCCGGAGTTCCCGGGGACCTGGAAAACGCATTATGGAACTGAACAGCACCTTCTGCAGAGTCTGGAACAACACCAGCCCCCCTTTGCTGGCTTTCTGGCTGGATGGCAGAAAAGTCATCAAATTAGAATGAGGAACCCCAAAAAGACCCAAATGGGGCAAGAGCCCCAGCCTGGCTGTGCTGGCCGCGAGTGTCACGCGCACCCTGTGTCATTGTCATCTTCAAGCTGGGTTTGCTGCTGATTGGCTCCGAGGCAGAATCTATGGGGGCTGTCATGGAAGTTGTTTTTCCTTTTGGAATGAATAACTCTTGCGGTGAAGCTGACACGAAGCATAAATTTGTTAAATTACATAAACATTATTGCGACCCATAAAATTCAATGAATCCTCGTCGCCTGTTTACTCATGGCTGGCTTTGCTGTTTGCACAATGTAATTTAACGTGTCAATTTGCTCTCAAATAAAAAACATCTGGCCTTTTGACATGCCAAAAACACTGCGGAGAGGATCTGAGAAGGGAGCTGAAAGCCCAGGCTTTACATAGCAGTTAGCAAGGGGCTCTTAAAAGGGAGCCAATATCATCCAGATCAATTGATGGCCTCTTGGCAAACCTCCTTCCGCAAACCCGGCAAGATTAGTAAATTTTATCCTAATTAAAATTAAGAAAAGGCACGGACGGCTGGCACGTGCTTTGCAATTACATCTCCTGCCAATATTGACATCCACTCTATTGGATTTTTAAACAATCTTATTATTTTGTAATCACGAATAACAAGGAGAAAATTATACTTTTATAAGAGATTTTTTTATTCTGGACGAGCTGTGCCGTCCCAGGAAATTAATTCCCCTCCCTAAGCCCCTTAGCTTGAGATTCTCCTGAAAATCTCAGACTTTGGGAGTGGGGCTCGCCGGAGCGGCTCCGGCCCCGCAGCCCCACGCTAAGAAAGGCCCTTAAATCCCGGCTTAATCCCTAATAAACCGTAATTCCTCTGGCTCCCCCAGACACACACGGGCAGCGCTGACCTAAATAAGGGGAGCGAGGAGCCGCATGTGGCAGCGAGCCCCGCGTGTCCCCGCCGAGGGACGGAGCCGCTCCTGATTTGCATGGGAGACACTCGGAGTAATTATGGATTAGGGAACGAAGCCAATCGGCTGCGCAGATTACAGGGGCCACGTCCCGTAGGAGCAGTGCGGCGTTCCCTGGTCCTGGCTGGGTCTGGGAAGAGCAGAGTTCCCGCTCCCGCGGATCCAGACGCCGCTGGAAGAGGAGCAGCACCGGGCCAGCCGTCAGCTCGTGGGGTAATTACAAACCCTCTGGAAAAATCTGAACAGATCCCTGCCATGAAATCAGGAGGTTACAGCAAGTTCAGGCCTTGCTTTAATTAAGGGAGAGACATCTCTTCCTTTAGGGAACGCTGAGCTCACGTTCCAGCCGATAGGAAAGATTTCCCATACTGTCAGCGAGGCTTGGACACATTTGTGCGTAAATAAATTGGGATTTCTCTTCCCCTGCCAGGAGAACTTGCAGTGTTTGCTTTGAAAGTCTGTGGGACTGGCGGTGGTTTTGCTCTAATCAAGTTCTTGGCATTTTCTAGGGGCTCATAATGGGACTCAAGTAGTTGCACATTTTCTGTAATTGGACTCGAGTAATTGCACATTTCTCTAAATGATTAATGAACGGAATTAAAAAGTTTGAAAAAAGTCGCCTGTGACACTGGAGAAATGGGAACGGCGGCGGGGCTGGGGGAGAGAGGCTCTTACACAAATATTTATGGGCTGGAAGGGCGACGGCAGAGAGGAGAAATCCCACCGGGATGGAGGGGCTGCTCCAGCCAGGTCCCGAGGGGTGTAAGGCACAAAGCTGTGCGGGGATTATCGGCTCGGGATATCAGAGAGATAACACATGGCAGGGGTGGCTCCTGCCAAGCCCCAGCTGATCGTTTCTTGCAGTAGATAAAAGGAAATAAATCAGTTCCAGGACATGGACTGGTGGGGGGTTTTCACCGAGTTGTTTCTACAGGATGATTCCTGGGTTTTTTCCCACCCAGCGAGCAGCAGCTCCTGTTATTTCCAGTAAAGGATGGCGTTTGATGGGAGCGCTGGGAACACGTGGTGCAGATCACTGGGTTTGGAGTTGTCTGAGGGGGAAGGAAAAAAGAGCCGTGGACACCCCTGTGGAAAACCTGACTGCAAACACGGCCAGGAGCCGGATCTGCCCACTCCAGCTTCCAGTTGGGAAGCACTCACACCTCCATGACATTGTCTGTGCTGCATGGAGAGATCCACCGGATCCCAGGGATCACCACATGTAGGGGGCTGAGGCACAGAGGGATTCAAAAGGGAAAAGTGCATCTGTCTGCATCCAGGGCTTGGCTCCTGTATCTATTGGCATCCAGAGCTTAGATCCTGCATCCATCTGAATCCAGAGCTTAGATCCTGCATCCATCTGCATCCAGAGCTTGGCTCCTGCATCCATCTGCATCCAGGATGTGTCTCCTGCACCTGTCTCAGCTCCTGCCAGGCCAGCACCAACCTGCTCTGCACCCGGCCCGTCTGTCACCTCCGTGTCACTTTGCTTTCACACCATTGTCACCTTGCCACCACCTCCGGTCACACCAGGGAGGGGACGTGGCCACCCCAACAGCTCGAGAGGTGTTAAAGCTCCTCCTATGCCAGGGCAGGTGTGTGGAGATCAAACCAGTGCAGGAGCACAGTGGGCCCAGCATGAGAAGGATGGGGAGCTGCCGGAGCAATTCCAGAGGGCACAGGGCAGCTCCGAGGGCTGGAGCCCCTCTGGAGCCAGGCTGGGAATGCTGGGGGTGTTCAGCTGGAGAAGGGAAGGCTGCAGGGTGACGGAGGCCGATAACACCCGGCTGGAGCAGGAGCTGCCCTTCCCCAGCCCAGCGTTCAGGCTCCCCATTAAACCCGGGGCTCTGCTCATTCCAAACCCTGCTCCCTGAGGGATGGGCTGTTGCTTCAGGCCAGGGATGCCGAATCCAAGAAGATTGCAGGAGGTGCCTGGGGAGCAGGAGTCAAGGCCAGGACTGCTCTGAGCTGATAATGAGCCCTGAGCTCAGACTAAACACAGAGGGGCTGCTGGCCCCTTCCCGGGCAGATCCTGGCTGCTGCTCCACAGGGATTGGGGCTGTGCCCGGTGCTCCGTGCACATTCTGGAATGACAGCACAGACTGGCAAAATCTGCCTGGCTCATACAGAGATCCCAAGCAGCATCCTGGGGCACCCAGCCTCCCAAATTCCCCTCACTGGGTGAAGGTCCCACCTCGTCTCTGCACGGTGGTGCCGTCCTGTTGGGAATGATGTCATTCCCATGCTGGCTTTGGCACTGGCTACTTGGCCACGGCTGCTGGCCCAGGGACAAAGGGAGGATGGTCTGGGCACACAGGGATGGCCAGATGGGATCACAGAGTGCCAGGGAAGGTGCAGGTTCTGAGCTCTTTTTGTTGCCCTTTTCTGCTACAAATCCGCATCCCGCCAGATCCCCTGGTGCTGGAATGGCACAGGGATGGCAAAAGAAGGCTCCAAGCCCTGGGAGGCCTTGGCGTGGTGTAAGTCATCCCAGAGTCATGGAAACATGGAATGGTTTGGGTTGGAAGGGACACCTTCCTCTATCCCAGGTTGCTCCAAACCCCATCCATCCCGGCCTTGCTCCCTGGTCCCTCTTCATCACTCCGTGGGAAAGGTGGGAGAAGCCCACAACCCCACGTCTTCTCTGCTGCCCCCAGGAGTTGGTGTCCTCCAGAACTCCAGGCCAGGAGAAGACATTCCCAGGGCCCTCTGCTCCCACCACATCCCACGGCTTCCCTGCCCCAGCAGTGGGAGGCACCAGAGCAGCATGGAGCGTCAGGAAGGGAAAACTGGGCTGGAATATCCATCCTGGTCTGAGCCGGCAAAACCAAATAACAGTGAAGCAGCAGCAGCAGCAAAATAGGATTTATAATACCCTCAGCTTTCCTCTCCAATTTCAGCTGTGAAGATGAATGTTTGCTGCGCTCTTATTCATTTATCCATTATTTTTCCTATTTCCTGAGGGACACTGCACTTCCCAACACACACACACACACACACACACACACACACACACACTGCGTTTACTCCTCTTCCTAAAATCCCACCAGTTCTGCTCCTGAACATTCCCGTGTCCTTGTGTAATGATCTATCCCTGGGCAGGTGGGAAGGGAGAGGATTCTGCCCTTCTGCCCTGCTCAGCCGAGACCCCACCTGCAGAGCTGCTCCAGCCCTGGGGTCCAACATCAGACCTGGAGCTGCTGGAGAGAATCCAGAGGAGGCCATGGAGCTGCTCCGAGGGCTGGAGCCCCTTCTGCTCTGGAGCCAGCCTGGGAGACCTGGGGGTGTTCACCTGGAGAAGGGAAGGATTCAGGGAGAGCTCAAAGCCCTATCCAGGGCCTAAAGGGGCTCCAGGAGAGCTGGAGAGGGACTGGGGACAAGGGATGGAGGGACAGGACACAGGGAATGGGTTCCGACTGACACAGGTAATATTGGGAAGGAATTGTTCCCTGTGAGGGTGGGAAGGCCCTGGCACAGGGTGCCCAGAGAAGCCATGGCTGCCCCTGGATCCCTGGCAGTGTCCAAGGCCAGGCTGGATGGGACTTGGAGCAGCCTGGGATAGTGGAAGGTGATCCCTGCCCATGGCAGGGGTGGGACTGGCTGGGCTTTAAGGCCCTTCCCAACCCAAACAATTCCATGATTCATCCTGGGATCCCTGGAGACGCAATCCTGGCGGTGCAGGTTCCTGCCAGGTGAGTAATTGCTCCGGAGTCCACAAAGCCACAAAGTTACTGGGAAATTTTGCTCGGCTCTTGTGCTCGGGGGGGTTTTGGCTCCCCGGGCAAAGGGCTGCCAGTCCCGCGGGCATGGGAATGAGGACAGGGCCCCCGGGAACAGCCCTGCCACGGCACAGGCACCCTGCTCCACACGGACCCCCTGCGAGCGGCCGCTCGCTGCCGGGGCAATAAAGCGTGGGTAATGTTGTGTTGCAAAAGGAACAATGAATGTAAATGAGTTGGAGAGGGTTTATTATTAAAGGCAAGATTGATGGTTCAGCTCTCTGGTGTGGGAAAAGCTGCTGTCCTTATTAAATGTAATTATCTGCAGCGCTAATAAAAGCCTGCACATTTCCCCGGGTCAGGCTGCTCCCGCTTTCCCTGCGCTCCCAAACGCTAATCAGCAGCAGCTGGAAGAGCCTGGAGAGGAGTTCGGAGGAGATGCCCATCACACCGAGCGCTCGCTAATTGCTGCTCAAGGACGAACGCGGGGCTGCCGGGGCGGTGCTGCGCTGGCCGTGCGGGGAAAGGTCCCTCGCCGTGCTCCGAGCCCCGGAGAGCGGCTGGGGCAGCGGGAGCGCCTCGGGACCCAGAGGCGGAGGAAGGAGAAGCTTTTCCCAGAGCGCGGATGGGAATCCGCTCCCTTGTGAAGGGTCCCTTCAGCCGCTCCCGTGCCCTGCTCCTCCCGCCCGGCCCCGGGATGCTGCCGGTGCAGTAACGAGCTGCTGACCTCAAAGGGATGAGAACAAAAGCCGGGATGCGGAGGGGAGGAGGCCTCATCCCAAATGAGATGCTTCGCAGCGCTTTGATCTACTATTGTTTTAATTAATGCCTCTAATAAGAGTGGGAGATTCTGGAAAAAGGATCCCTGGATCATCAATTTAATGAGCTTTCCCTTTGGAGGAGGTGTGAACGAGGCTGCTGGCCCGGCTCGCGAACTTCCCGGCAGCGGCAGCGCCAGCTCGGCCGGCCTGGGAAAGCTGCGGGAGCAGAGACAAAGGCTGGGAAAACAAATAACCCAAATAACCTTCTCCAGCTCTCCCGAAGGAAGCACAAAGCCGTGCAGCCTCCATCGCTTTCAGCCTGATCTCTCAGAGCTGCCAGAGGCTGGAGGAAAACCTCTGGGAGAACCCAAAGGACACTTTTGGGAGGGCAGGACGGTCCAAGCCCCGTGTGTTAGAGGGGAGAGGCTGAGCAGGGTCCCCTTCCCATGACCAGATCCTGGAGCTTGCCTGGGAGCTGGGACACCCGGGCAGTGGGAGCCAGAGGGGGATCTCTAGGTGCTTCCCTATGGATGCATGAGGGGTTTGATCAGGAATTCCCTGGGCAGAGGGATGTCCATCAACCCCAAAGGATCTGAGCCAGGAGGGGCTGAGCTGAGCAGCAGATCCAGTAGAGGGAATTTTCTTGTGTCAGATCCAGAGAAATTGTCCTCTGAAGCCAAACCCTCCGGCCTCTCTTTCTCTTTTAAAGAATTTGCCCCCCAGATTGTGCAACCCCTGTGCTGACGTTGTGGGATGGGATCCACTGTGAGGGCAAATCCCCCCGAGGGATCCACCCGGATCGCTGTGCCGTGCTCACTGTCCAGCCCAGTGAAACCAGTACAGGCAGCGCTGCCACTGCTGCAGGCAGGAGAAGCTCTGGGAGCGCTCCGCTGGGATCCAGCTCTCCAGGGAACACGGGACACATTGACCGGCTCCCCTGCACGAATCCCGGCGGATTGGCCCTGCCCCAGGTGCTGCTCTCCCCCACTTTTCCTGCAGATGCAGTGGGACAATGTGGCTGAGCCTGGGGAGGCGCTGGGAACCTGCAAATCCAGGGAAAACCTACAAATCCAGGAAAAGCCTGCAAATTCAGGCAAATCCTTGGAAATTGCATCCATCCAAAGCAGGGCCTGTAACAGCGATGGGCAGAGCTGTGCGGAAGCTGAGCAGCCCCCACATGCTCACCTCCACTTTGTGATTCCGTGGGGCTTCTCCCAGCTAAAATGGGAATGTCTGGAGGGATCCCAGTGCCCCCAGCCAGGTGCTGGGGAGAGGGGAGTACCAGGCACCCTGAGGGGCACCAGGAGTTGCCGTCCTGACCCTGATTAATTGCTCCAATGGAATAATTCCTATTGAAAGTCTCCTGATTGCACAGGTTGTGGCCCTGGGATGGTCAGACGGACAAACAGTCCCCAGCTCACCCCAATCCCATTCCGTGCCCATTCCTGCTCCTCCAGCGAGTGCCAGGGCTGCCAGCAGCAGGATGGAACACACACCCCAGGCTCCAGGTGACCCCACAGATCTCCCCCTTCCCAGGCAGTGTTTTCCGAGCCGAGCCCGGTGATTTCCCTCGCTGGGAAATCACAGAGCACCGAGGCGGCCGCTGTGCCGCGGATCCCACAGGCAGGGTGGGATTCCAGCTGGAGAAGCTTTGCTTCCAGTTTTGCCTGACCAAGGAGTAAATGATGGGAATTTTCCCCCCTGTGTCTGGATGTAATTTCAGGGTGGGAAGTTGTCATTTTTCTGCTGGCAGCGTTGGCTGTCAGTTCCCAGGGATGTCAGCAGAAGCCGCAGGACTGGGGCCAGCTCCCATCAGAGCCGGTGGAAATGGATTTCTGCCTCCCACAGCCCTCACCGGGGATGGATTGGGCTCTGCTGCTGTTCCAAAACCTGGGGCAAATCCAGCGTGCTCCATAAATAATTGTCATTAACAGCAAGGCCTGGCACAGGCGGCCTCAGCTCCTCCCCACCTGGCAGAGCCCTTAACCTGCCCTGGTTTTCCAGCGTCGCTCCAGGATGGAACCTGGGGCACCTGCGTGATCACAGAGGTGGCCACACGTCCCACGGAGCTGACACTGGCCAGGCCGGGATGTCCCCACAGAACAGGAGCCTTTCTTCCCCAGAAATGGAGATTCTCATCCCACAGTGCCTGGTGGCTTTTCCAAAACCTCTCTTCCCAGAAACACCCCAGTCCCAGCCACCTCCCTGGACACCCCTCTGGCCATTGGGCCCGGCGTCTCAAGGTGACATAAATCTCTCTCCGAGGGTGACAAAGGCCTAGCTTTGCCCCCAGCTGGGTTTCTTGTGTCAGCAGGGATGACATAGGGAGGGGTGGGAATTTCCTCCCTGCCCTGCTGGGTGTTCTGGTGGCTGGAATTGCTGCAGAGCATGGGAGCAGAGGCTGCTGAGCTGCCTCCATCCCCAGCAGCTCCTGGCCTTGGCAGGGAGTGCCGGGCTGAGCTAATGGTTATAAAAAACCCAATTCCTTCTGGCACCTTCCTCCCCTGCAGACCAGGCAGGAAAGCTGATTTCTTTTGCAGTTTCATTTACTCAGAGCTGAAAGATTCCTGTCCAGGGCTGGCTCCCCTGTCCTCCAGCCAGTTAGAGCACAATCCTGCCTAAATTGTCTTTTTGATAACTGTTCTGGCTGCGAGAACAGAGCTTCCTGTGGGGAATTCACACAGGGCTGCCTCCCGCTCCCCCCATCCCTCATATTGCAATATTGCTCTTTACCCAGCAGAAGAGATTCCTAATCGGCTCCACGGAAAGCAATAAAGCCTTTGCAACACTTCATTGGCTCTGACATTTAAGGCAGGCAGCAGCAGAGCAGCAGCTTCCTGGCTGGGGCTGGGGATGGGTGCTGGGTGCTGCGGGGAGGTGGGTGCTGGGACCTTGTGGGGCATCCCCCTGGCTTATGGGGCATCCCTCGGGCTTATGGGGCATTGCTCTGTCTGCCTTACAGGGCAGCATTCCAGTGTGGAATGGAGTGATGCACCTCATGGGGCATCGCTCTGCCTTGAGGGGTGTTGCTTGGGGTATCCCTGCAACTTATGGGGCATCACTCCATCCATCCATCCATCCATCCATCCATCCATCCATCCATCCATCCACCTGTCTTTTGGGGCATCTCTCCATCTTATGGGGCATCATCCATCCATTTTTAGAGCATCACTCCAAACCAGGAGGCATCATCCATCCATCCATTTTTAGGGCATCACTCCAAACCATGAGGCATCATCCATCCATCCATTTTTAGGGCATCACTCTGAGCTATGGGCCATCCCTCCCCCATCTCAGGGCCCATCCCTCCCCCCAGGGCCGTGTCCCTGGGCTGTCCATGGTCCCTGCCCCACCCCACAGCACCCCTACCCCAGGCAGCCCCTCCCCACGCCGGCCCCCTGTGTTTCCCCGCGGCTCCTCCATGAGCTCCGTTATCCCGCCCAGCTCTCCCTGCCTCGGGAGCGCTCCATGGGCTGCAGGCCCTGCCCCAGCTGGAACGGCTCAGTTTTATGAGCCTGTGAGTGCAGACGGAACCGTTCCCTACAAGCCCTGGGAGGATTTCAGCTGGAGCAGCAGCAGCGTGCTGAGCATCCTGGCACGGTGCCGCCGCTCCTATAAAGCGTCATGTTTCCAAATGGGTAATTACTGCACTGGGATTTATGCAGTACTTCCTCTAAGTGGTTGTGTGGGCTGCCATTCCTCGATGAATTAAAAAAAAAAAAAGGAAAAAGAAAGAAAAAAAAAATAGAGAAGAGAAAAAGCAGGATAAAAAATCCCTGGAGCCTGCTGCGGCAGCGGTGGCGAGGCGAGGGCAGCAACGAGCTCGGCGCGCTCTGCCCTTACCTGGCAATAATGAGAAAGTGCTCCTTCAATTGAGCTGTTCCATTCTTTTGCCCTGAGCTATGAGGAGTAGATTGGATGAAAATTATCAGGCTCCCTGTCTAGAATAAATATTCTTGCAATGGAGCAAGTCATAAATAAGCGGGCGGCAATATCCTGGGTTATGAAGATATAATTTCTGTCTTTAATGGCTGAGCAGGCCCCGGGGAGTGGCTGCGAGTGGCCTGCCTGGCCCCGCTATTGATGAGGGGGAAAATACAAACAAGCAAAGAGGAGCTTTTGTTTCTTTAACCCCGGAATTATGGATACTCCGAGGGAATAACGAGGAGGAACCTTCAGCTCCACGGCCGAGGAGGGCAAGCAGCCACCCCGGCAGGATTAGCCGGGCTCAGTGCTGGCGTTATCCCCTGGGAAGGCTGCCCCGGGCTCCCCCAGAGCCCTGTGCCTGCTGATGGCTCCCTGGAAGCATTCCTGGCGCTCGGATGGCGCTGCCGGCAGCATCCCCAGTATCGGGAATGTGCATTCCAGGAGGGGCCGGGACCTGGAGCACCATCCGGGATGTTCCCCACCTTGGAGCAAGAATTCCCCCCTCCCAGAGAGAATTTAATAAAACCCATGTACTTATCCCCGGTGAGAATTCCATAAAAAATTCCACGTGTTTATTTACAGAGCCACCGCCACCCCGCCTTTGGAAGCCGCAAGGTGGGCCAATAATTAATAAGAGTTGCTGGGATGAAGCTCCAATTTTGATGGGATTAGTCTTAATGGTTTTATTTTTAAAAGCCATTTAATTACTAATCAGCTCTCCCTCGCAGGCTGAGACGTGCCCGGGCTGGTTAAAGCAGTCTGGGAGGGGGCTTTGCTGGCGGCAGCTCCTTAAAAACATCCCGCTTTTCCCGATCCCACTGAGCCATCTGTGCCCCTCCAGGGGCTGGGGGTATCCATGCCACCTCCAATACTCCTGGAAGTGTCCAAGGCTGGGTTGGACGGGGCTTGGAATATCCTGGGGTTGCGGAAGGCGTCCCTGCCCATGGTAGGGGGTGGAATGGGATGAGCTTTAAGCTTCCAACCCGACCCAGTCTGGGATTCTGTGATCCCATTATGGGCTGGGGGGGGTTAAATGGATCAGACTGGTGTTCCCAGCCCTGCTGCTCCCACCCTCAGCCAACCCCAGCCCCTTCATTTCTAACCCAACAGAAGCCATTCCTTAATCTTTTAATTACGTGGAGTGACAAGGTGGGGGGGAAATAACTCCTCTCATTTCGGAGCCCCCGGCACGATCCGGACCCAAAGGCTGCAGTTTGGGGAAGAAAAGGGCGTAAATGGCCCACCAGGTGAGATCTGGATCACCTTCTCCCGGGTGGGAGAGCTTGGGATCCATGGGGGAAGATCCCCCCGTTATTAAATTAGATGTTTTTGAAAAGCCCCGCCACGCCGCGGTTCTGTCCCGGTAAATCTGTGATTTACATTTAATTCTGAGTAACCTTTCCACGGGCACTGAGGTGTGAAGGAATTTAATGACACAAAGCCACGTTTATGAAGAGGCCATTCATATTCATTAGGCTCCGGCAGTAACAACCCTGCCCGTGACATCTCTCTAGGCCTGCACTGCTGCAGCTGCACCCAACCCTCCGGAAACAGCACCCCAAAATGAGAGGAATGACAACAGGGCTGCAAATCGGACATTCCCAGGTTTGGCACGGGAAGGGCCGGGACCACCCTTCTGGTTTAGAGAGATCTGGGGTGGGAGCGGAGGCCTGGAGAGGAGCAGCTTCATTCCCAGTCTGGCTGAGCAGCCCAGCCTTGGGGCAGCTGCTCTTGTGGGGTGATGGGGATGTCCTGGGATCCCCCGGCTGGGTCCCAAGCTCATCAGTCCTTCACACACCTAAAGCAGCAGTCTGGGGACATTAAAACGGGGTTGGCACTGGGATGTGTCCTACGAGCCCTGCCTGGTGACCCAAACGAGCCGCAGGTGTCTGCGCTGAGAAAGGATCGGGTGCGAATGAGGCCGGACACGCTCTCCAGGGGACAAGGACAGGGACAGCTGGGGGGGGCCCGGCTGCAGTGGGATAAAGGGGGATCTCCGTGGGGCTCAGAGTGACCCCTGCCAAGGGCAGCTGCTGCTCGGCCTCCACCGCAGCAAAGGTTTTGCTCCCGTCCCTTCCCGAGGCAGCGGCAATTGCTCGGGAGGCGGAAAGGGAAGCGCCGAGGGCCGGGGCGAGCCCCGAGCACCTCGCTGGCCTTGGCAGGGCAGTTTATTGTTCCAGCTCCTTATCTCCATCCCAGGGGAATCACACGCTGCCGCAGCCATTCCCTGTCGTGGCCGTGGGAAAGCCTGGAGATGCCAAAGGATGCCCTTGGCCAAGCCCCACCCCAGGGACACTGCAGGCCCCGTTGCCCCAGGAGTGGGTTTATCCCGCTGGTTCCAGCCCCAGGCACTGTAAGGGGAATGGGTGGGGGGCAGTGCCCGCCCTGGGCAGTCCCAACACTTCCCACATCATCCCAGCCTCATCCCAGCCTCCCTCACCCATCCCAGCAGCTCTAGGGCGGCTCCTGCTTCCCACCTCGCTCCTCCTTCCTTCAGAGCCTCGGGGTTTGCCTGTGGCCCCACGATAAGATAACGATTCCCTTTCCCTTCCATCCATCTCCTGGAAGGTGTTTATGGAAGTTTTCCTTTCTCCTGAGCACTCCTGGCCCTGCTGGCTGCTCCCATCCTAGCCCTGCATGGATGGACCAGAACCCATCCCAGCAATAGGAACGGGATTTTCCTGCTGAACATTGCTTAAAACCCAGAAGAAAGAGTGAAAATGTCCCTCTGCACTGCACAAACGCCCCCAGAGCGCAGCTGCAGCTCCAGCCGGGAGGATGAGGGCACGGAGAGGGGACCCGGCACCAGCAGCAGGAGAGCAATCCTTATTTACCAGCCCTGTTCCCAGGAAAAGCGCCTCGGAGAGCTGGTGACATTGTGACATGCCCACATCCAGAGCGGGGAGAGGCGTCTGAGGGGCTGCCTGAGCTGCAAATGAAACATTAATTAATTTCCCAGCAGGAAGGATATAAATAACGAAATCAGATGGCGCGGCTTATTCATGAGGGCTGATGGAAGCAATTGTGATTCCTGGCTGGGCAGGTTGATGAGCGCGGCAGTGCTTCCTAAAAATACAAACAGGCCGAGTCGTGTCCCGGCCCCCCCTCCCGGTGTTCCCACAGCTCCAGGATGGTCCCAGTACATGGATCCCTCAGAGGGGACACGCCTGGGGCTGTGGGTGAGGGATTTGGGGGCAGGAGGGAAGAATGTGCGGGAAGGGAAGGGAAGGGAAGATCCGGCCCAACAGCCGGGAATTGAGCCCAGCCTGAGCACTCCTGGATGGGTACAGGGAACTGTGGAGTCATTGAATCATGGAATGGGTTGGGATGAGCTTAAAGCCCACCCAGTCCCACCCCTGCCATGGGCAGGGACACCTTCCACTATCCCAGGCTGCTCCAAGCCCTGTCCAGCCTGGCCTTGGGCACTGCCAGGGATCCAGGGGCAGCCACAGCTTCTCTGGGCACCCTGTGCCAGGGCCTCCCCACCCTCCCAGGGAACAATTCCTTCCCAGTATCCCATCCATCCCTGCCCTCTGGCAGTGGGAAGCCATTCCCTGTGTCCTGTCCCTCCATCCCTTGTCCCCAGTCCCTCTCCAGCTCTCCTGGAGCCCCTTTAGGCCCTGCAAGGGGCTCTGAGCTCTCCCTGGAGCCTTCTCCTCTCCAGGGGAACACCCCCAGCTCTCCCAGCCTGGCTCCAAAGCAGGGATTTCTCTCTCAGGACAAGGACATTATTTAGGATTTAGGTTTTAGCTTTATGGTGTCCCTGTTTTCTCTTGGAGCTGGGGACACACTGTGGTCCCAGGCCCAGTGCAATGGAACTGGGAATATCCATCCCAAACTCCAGACCTGCTGCAGGGGAAGGCTTTGGTTCATGTCAGTGAGGTGCAAACAGGGCCTGGATAAATCCAGGGCTATCCCTGTGCCGAGGGAGGGCATTGTGGCCCCATCCTGCTCCCAGCAGATCCCTCAGCACCATGGCGCTCCCACTCTGGCTCTGGCAGATCCTGCCCTGCTTCCCCCGGAGCTGAGATTTTCCGCACTGTGCTGCCTTTTCATTTGCTGGTGCTTAAAAGGATTGAGAAGATTAGGAGATTTCAATTTAGCAGCAGGCAGGCAGGATGGCAGGCGGCTTCCTGCTCCTCGACAACGTGCCCTCATCAATAACAGCCCTCAGCCACCAAAATGCTCCAAGCTGAAAACAAGATTTGGTTTTTTAAAAAATGGGGAACCAAAGAAAAAGTAAACAACGCAGCCCCAGCCCCCTCTGCTTTCGGTTTCTGGGGGTGTGAAGTGAAAATTGTTTAACTTGAAGTAGATGCTCAGCCCGTGCTCCCTGAGTTCACCAAAATCCTGGCTTTATTTGCCCACCTCCAGGGGCTGCTCATGAAGGAAGAAAGATGGGAATTCAGGCTGGGGGCATCCATCTGGGAGCACCCTCCGCTGGAGAGACACCAGTGGTCAAATCCCTGGAGCTGGGAGAGGCATTCCCAGCATCCCTGGGGCTGGGAGTGATACCCCAACATCACCCAGCTTGCCCAGCACTCCCCGTCCTTGGGAGGTGGCTGGGGTGGTACCTCAGCATCCCCAGCCCAGCAGTGGTACCCCAGCATCTGTCCTGCCATGGGAGCATCCCCCAGCCTGAGAGAGGCACCCGAGCATCCTCAAACCTGGGAGCAGCACCTCAGCATCCCTCGGGAGCCTGGGAGCATCCATCGTGCTGCGAGTGGTACCCAAACATCCCCCAGCCCGAGGCAGTGTCCCAGTGTCCCCAGCCCGGGGCAGTGTCCCAGTGCCCCCAACCTGGAGCAGTGTCCCAGTGCCCCCAACCTGGAGCAGTGTCCCAGTGTCCCCAGCCCGGGGCAGTGTCCCAGTGCCCCCAACCTGGAGCAGTGTCCCAGTGTCCCCAGCCTGGAGCAGTGTCCCAGTGTCCCCAGCCCGGAGCAGTGTCCCAGTGCCCCCAACCTGGAGCAGTGTCCCAGTGTCCCCAGCCTGGAGCAGTGTCCCAGTGTCCCCAGCCCGGAGCAGTGTCCCAGTGCCCCCAACCTGGAGCAGTGTCCCAGTGTCCCCCAACCTGGAGCAGTGTCCCAGTGCCCCCAGCCCGGGGCAGTGTCCCAGTGCCCCCAACCCGGAGCAGTGTCCCAGTGCCCCCAACCTGGAGCAGTGTCCCAGTGCCCCCAACCTGGAGCAGTGTCCCAGTGTCCCCCAGCCCGAGGCAGTGTCCCAGTGTCCCCAGCCCGGAGCAGTGTCCCAGTGTCCCCCAGCCCGAGGCAGTGTCCCAGTGTCCCCAGCCTGGAGCAGTGTCCCAGTGTCCCCCAGCCCGAGGCAGTGTCCCAGTGCCCCCAGCCCGGAGCAGTGTCCCAGTGTCCCCAGCCCGGGGCAGTGTCCCAGTGTCCCCCAACCCGAGGCAGTGTCCCAGTGTCCCCAGCCCGGGGCAGTGTCCCAGTGTCCCCCAACCCGAGGCAG
Organism: Corvus moneduloides; assembly: GCF_009650955.1. Classification (NCBI taxonomy): domain Eukaryota; kingdom Metazoa; phylum Chordata; class Aves; order Passeriformes; family Corvidae; genus Corvus; species Corvus moneduloides. The sequence goes on along the minus strand of NC_045488.1, from coordinate 12,292,063 downwards.
TGTCCCAGTGTCCCCCAGCCCGGAGCAGTGTCCCAGTGTCCCCAGCCCGGAGCAGTGTCCCAGTGTCCCCCAACCCGAGGCAGTGTCCCAGTGTCCCCCAACCCGAGGCAGTGTCCCAGTGCCCCCAGCCCGGGCAGCCCCAGCCCTGCCTGTGTGCTGCCTGTATTTAACCTGCAGCTCCCGCCGGCTCCCAGCCATTGGCTCTGAGATATCGCTGCCGCCGTCATGGAGGGGCTTCCTTCCCTCCTCTCTTTTCCCTTTGATTGGAATGGAGCCTCCTGGGAGACGTGAACTCATCGCAAATGGCTTCCCAGGGATGGGAGCAAATGAAATGTAACAAATCTCCATTTGCAATTTTGGGGGCACGTGACTGGAATGGGAATGGGGCTGCCTGAGCTCTGCCTCGGTGCGTTCCCGAGCGCTCCGTGCCTGCTGCTGCTGCTGCTGCTAAAATAAACCCTTTATCACCTTCATCCTTCATTTCCAGCACAGCCCAAGAGCACGGGGAAATGGCCCAGCGCATCCCAGTTAGCCCCGGAGTGCTGCTTCCCGGCACGGGCAAGAGGGACGAGATTCCAGCCTGCTTTTTTTGTGACCCCCTGTTCCGAATGAGGATTCCGGGGTCTTGTGGTGTTGTGGAAAAGCTTTCCTGGGGCTGCAGAGCTGCCATGCCCGGCCGGCCCTGGGCATGCGTTGTGCCATGTGGTGCCATGCTGTGCCATTCTCTTCCATGCCATTCCCTGCCATTCCCTGCCATGCCATGCTGCACCAACCATTTCCAAAGCCCCCTCGGTTTCAGCTCTGCCTGTCACAGCTCCCCATGGTTTCACCACCAGAGTCTCCCTCTGCCCACATTCCAGCATTTCTCCCTCGATAAGGCCATCCCACCCCTGGGCAGAGCCGAAGCCACCCCTCAGCGGGCCACACCAGCACAGGGACAGTCTGGGGAGGGGCCTGTCACTGTCCCACGCACGGCCCTGTGACTCCCAGTTGCTGCTGACGGACACGGGGCCGCTCCGGCTGAACCCCGCTCCAGCTGAACCCCACGTTCCAGGCCAGTGGCTTTGGGTTATTTTGAACCTCCCAGCAGGATCAATTGCCATTGTCACTCCACTGGAGGCTACAGAGCCCCGACCTCGCCAGGTCAACAGCCTGGTGGCTTTAGGGAGCCTCATGTTCTGCCTCCCAGTGCTCTCCAGTCTCTGCCTGGTGGTGTTGGGGTCCAACTCCTGCACGGGGCCTGCTCAGCTTCGATTTTATTTTGCCTTTCTGAACACCGAGCTGGAGGGGCTCAGTGTTAAAGTTATGAAATAAACCAGTAGGTTTTCTTGGATATAAGGAAGGGGTGGTTCCCTGTGAGGGTGGGGAGGCCCTGGCACAAGGTGCCCAGAGAAGCCATGACTGCCCCTGGAGCCCTCGAAGTGTCCAAGGCCAGGTTGGACACTGGGGCTTGGAGCAGCCTGGGATAGTGGGAGGTGTCCCTGCCCATGGCAGGGGTGGGATGAGATGGGATGAGCTCTAGGGTTCCTTCCAATCCAAACCATTCCATGTTTCTGTGAAAAAAATCCTTGCTGGCCCCAACCCTTCAGAAGAACATCCCTGGGCACGCCTGGATCTGGATCCCACCCCAGCACCACAGGGATCCAGCCCAGGGTGGGCACCTGCTGGGCACAGAGCTCTGGGTTCATCGCAGGGGTGATTTGTTATGGATTTGCCTGTGGATGCTGAGGATTGGGACCATTTGTGTCCATCCCACGGAACTCACTGTGCAGAGGGCCTGGATCACCCCAGAATCCCACGGCAGCATCTCCAGCCCCTGGGATGACCTCTCCCTGTGTCACCCAGGTGTGGATTTGGGTCAGGATTTGGGTTATTTGCTGTCAGCCCCCCAGCCCTGGGTGTGCTGCAGTGCCGGGACTGGGCGGGTCCGTGCCCACATTTCCATCCGTGTTTCTCTCGCTGTGATTGACAGACGTGCTCTGTGTGGGCCCTGGGCTCTGGGCTGGCTCTGGCTTGTTTTATAAATATCCAGGCGGCTTTGGCAGCCGAAGGGAAGTGCTGAGCCTGACGAGGAACAGATGTAATTTTACAGGAGCATTCACGGCTCCACAGGGTTAAGGACATGTGAGTACAAACACGAAATTCCCTGGGTTGTGTGCCGTACTCGGGAAAGCCCCATCCCACCCCAGCTCCTCATCTCCCGCCCTGCACACCCACAGCGGTGCCACCTCTGCTCCGGGGGCACATTCCCAGGGGCCACGGGGTCATTCCTGGTGGGACCCAGCCATGAAACCATCCTGGAACCCAGCCCGGGCTGGAGGAGGCCGCAGGTGCCATGTGGGCAGGAGGAGCAGGCAGGTCCTACCCAGGGATGCTCCCAAGCATCTCTCCCTGGGAATGGGGCCGTGTGGGATGCAAGGGTGGAAATGTCCTGGTCAGGAGGGGACTGGGACAGGGAGGGAGGCAGGGAGGAGACTCAGTGATGTTTCAGGGAGGTTGTGGAGGGAGGTGGTGGAAATGCAGGGTGGCAGAGAGGAGCTGCAGCGCCCGCCCCTCACTCCAGGGCATTTCTGCCTCTTGGGATGCAGCTCTTCCCGCAGATCTGCTCCGAGCTCTGATGGAATGGGCATTCTGCTGGAGAATGGAGCAGCTTGTGGGAACAGGCCTGGCTTTGGGGTCAGTCCCTCACATCCATCAGGAGCCCCTGGATTTGGGGCCAGCCATGGGATGGGCAGTGCAGGGCTGTGCCGGGCTGTGCCAGGCAGCGAAGGCGGTTCACCCTCTCTGTTTTGCGGGAGCAGAGTTAATTTGAGCAGAACAAACAGAGGGGGAAGGCTGTGCTAATGAGACGCAGATGAATCTCGCTGGCTCCGGGGGTGTCCGGGGAGCTGTTTCTGCAGCACTAATAACCCAGCCTACAACAATGAGCGAGCTGATATTGTTTGTTGTTGCTAATGGATGCCGGGAGAACTTCATCCAGCTCTGAGAGCTCCGGGCTGGCAGCGCTGGGAAGGGGCCTGGCACTGGCACTGGCAGCATCCGGAACGCTCCACCGCAGGATCGCCGCTGTTCGGAGCTCCCAGGATGTGCCCAACAAAGAATGGGCTCTGGGGCTGTCCCTCAGCAGGGAAGGGAGCCTGGAAAAGACCTGGGGCTCTCTCTGAGGGATTATCCCTGCTCCAGGGTGCTGAAGGTGCTGCTGCGGAGGACAGGGATGGAGGAACGCTTTGATGGGGAGCACTGGGGGAGCTGCTGGAGCTCCCACCATGCTCAGAGCACTTGAAGCCCTCACTCCTGGGCAATTCTGGCTGGGAATGCTGGATGAGCCACTGGTCTAAGGCAGGAATCACCAGCAGATTCAGGATGGGTGGCCCACAGAAAAAGTCGGTGGCCCACAGAAAAAGTCAGTGGCCAAGGAGAGAGTGGGAAGAGCGCAAGTCGAGGCGATGGGCAGGTGGTGCTCAGAGGGAGCAGCATCCTTGTGCCAGGCAGGGATGTCTGGGGGACACAGGAACACCTGATGGAGACCCAGCCTGGGGTGGGACCCATTCCGTTCTGGAGCCGGGGTTTAGAGCCACACATGGCCCAGCATGCGATGTGTGCCAGAAACTCCCCTGCATGACTCTGAAATGCTGGATAAAATGCCAGCATTCCAGGCAGGTCTCCAGGCTTTCTGGATTATCAAGCAGCCGAAGGGGGAGCTCTGCTGGGATTTCTGGGTCCGGGAATGTCTCCCTGGGGAATTTCAGCAGCAGAACACCCAAACCACTGCCTTGAACTCCTTTTCTCCTGCAAGGCCTTGCCCTGATTTGTTAAAGAAATGATGTTAAAAGCAGAAGCCACAGCGGGGGCAGCTGGTTCCAACCAGCCCCTCATCCTTCACCAAGCCCAGTGAGTTTTGCTGCTCTGGGGTCCAACCTCCGCCTGTTGTGGGTCCTGCTGGGGGTCTGGCCCCGGCCACAGCCGTGACCCCCCGGTGGGGACTGAGCCAGCAGCAGCCGCAGCCCCGGGTTCACACTCAGGGGCTGAGCAGAAACTGCTGAGAGGAAAGCGAGAAAAGAGCAGAGAGATGCAAATGTGGTGGAAAAAGTGACTGTGAGCAGAGGAGCTGGGGCAGCCCTGCCTCTTGCAGCAGGGCGCCTTCCACCGAGGCCTTTCTGTCTCGCTTTTCCCCCAGCCTGGCAGAGGAGCCATTTCACGTCCCTGCAGTTCCCAACAGCCTGGAAGTCGCTGGCTCGCGGGAAGGGAAGCTCTAGTAGGAAAACAAAGCCATAGGAATCAGGAGGAAATTTGTTTTCCTATCTCCAGAGCAAGCCTGCGGAGAGAGGCACAGGGAGGTTTGGTTTGCAGCGCTGGAATCGCCTCCCGATGGGTTTAGGCTGGAGGGGGGGTGTTTAGCTGAATCACAGTTAAGTACAGGAGACACCAAACACAGCCTTAAATCCGGGCTTATTCAGGAAAGATCCTTAAGCATGTAATTATCTCTAAGCACATGCTTAGGTGCCTTCTAAGTGGGGATGCTTGGCTGAATTAGGGCCGTAATTACCGGGCTGCTCCCGTGTTTACCCCAAGCCGCGCCGTGGGCGCTGCCCTGTGACAATAGCAGCGCAGCAAACTGGGCACCCCGGCCCCGGGGAGGGGCTCGGTGGCCCGTCTGCAGCCAGCAGGTCCTGGACTTGCCCGGGAGCGCCGGGAATGAGAGATGCCAAAGCCCTTTGAGGTCCTGCTCCACCGGGGCTTGGATCAGCTCAGCGCTGCAGAACCTCGCCTTCCTCTTGTGCAAAGAGCCAGCGCAGCTGTATCAGCCGCGATAAACATCTGCAAGCCGTGATAAACATCTGCAAGCCGAGCAGGGCTCCGGAGGCGCTGGTGGCTTCGCGCTGGGGGCCGTCCCCAGGCAGGGAACAGCTCCGCCGCCACCGCCGGAGCCACTCTGCTCCTCCCGCTCTCGACCTTCCCAGAGGGATGGAGAGCGCAGGCAGGAAAACGCCACAAAGCCTTTGGAGACGGCGGCGATGTGTTTATAACCGGGGCTTTCACGTCACAGACACCGAGGCCACCCCAAACACGGCCAAGGCTGCAGGAAAGCAGGAAACGAAAGCGGCTCGTGGCTCGCCGGAGCCTCGGAGGGCGAGAGGCGAACGGGAGCCGAGCAGGCGCTGCGGGCGCCCGGCCAGGCTCCAGCCCTGTCCCGGCGTGGGCAGCCCGGTCCCAGCCCTGCCCCGACACAGGGGTTCCCATCTTCACTGGTCTCCCTCGTGCTCTCGAGGTTTGAGGTTTTGCCAAGCAAATCCAACCTGTGTTTGGAAACCACGCGGCTTTGGAGGCTCCGTGAGGAGCACGGAATCCTGGGATCATCCAGGGTGGAAAAGTCCTCCCAGAACATCGAGTCCAAGCTGTGCCTGATCCCCACCTTGTTCCCAGCCCCGGGCACTGAGTGCCACGCCCAGGCCTTCCTTGGACACCTCCAGGAACGTCACTCCACCACCTGCCTGGACAGTCTACTCCAATGCCTGACCACCCCTTCCAGGAAGAAATTCCTCCTGAATTTCAGAGCATGGCTCTGCCAGGCTCCTTCCTGGAGCTGCTGGGCTGCTGCTTTGTGGGAGCCTCTCCCTACTCTGCTTCCCTCCTGCCCTCCTGGGTGGGACATCCTGGCCGTGCTCCTGTGCCCTCAGGGTGGGCACGACCCCCTGGGAAAGCTGCTCTGTGGAAGGTGCCCCTGCTCGTGGCAACGAGATGAACGTTCTGGTGCTTTCCAAGCTGAACCACCCCAGGATTTGATGATGTATGAGTTGGGGGGTCTGATCTGGGTGGCTCTAGCACCCACCACGTGTCTGATGTGCGGGGAGTTGGACCCTGCCAGGGGCACTTCCACAGCACCGCCAGCCCTGCTGCCTCCACAGGGATGCTGGAATCTCCCAAAGGATTCAGCCTGGGATCTCTGACCTTGCAGAAACTCTGCCGAGCTGCTCTCACTTCCTCCAGCACTGTTCACCTGGGTTCAGAGGATATTTTTCCACGTCTGACAGGTTGCAACACCAAGCCTGGAACCAGAAGGGCGCTGATTAAAGAACAAGCGCCGCGTTTAACGTGGTGTAATGATTTCCACCGAACTTAATGGCTTCGAAACAGAAACGAGTTATCTCTGGCACATCAAAGAGCTGGAAAAATGTAGTCAACGGTACCTCTGAGCTATTCTGCATATCAAGTGGCGAGATAGCATCGTGAATAATGAGGGATTTGCAGCAGCGAGGTTGCACAAACAGCAGTGAAGCAACGTTCACCACGCACCTCCTCCCGGGCTACATCAAAAGCCCCAAGAAGGGCAATTTCCAAAGAGCTGCACTTCCAGAGGCGCAGGGCTGAAGTCCTGGAGAGGAGCCGGGATGTGCCGCAGCTCAGCGACCAAAGCGAGGGGTTGGCACACAAGCGCCGGTGCTGAAGGGAGCAGCTCCGGGTGTCACCAGGGCTGGCAGAGCCCAGCTGAACTCCCGGTGCTCCTGGCAGGATGGAGCCTCCCTCGCCTGGCACTTGCTCCATCTTCTTTCCAAGCTTCCTTCTTCGCCAGGCTTTTTTTTTTTTGCTCCCGATAAACAACAGGGAACTCCCCAGGGGCAGCTCGTTTGTCCCTTCCCTGTCACCCTGGCAGTGCCTTGGGAAGGCCGTTCCTCTGTCTGTTCTGGAGTCACCCAATTCTATAAACTCTGAGCACTGTCCATGCGAAGGTCCCTCACAAAAATATCGGGAGTGTTAAACTTCCCTGTGCCCACTCTCCCTGCCCCATCCCTGGAGGTGTCCAGGCTGGAGCAACCTGGTCTCGTGGAAGGCGTCACTGGCAGGGCGTGGAAGGAGATGATTTTCCAGAGCCCTTGCAGCCCAAACCACTCTGTGATTCCACAATTCCAGGATTCTGTGGTTCCTTGGACAGGCTGTTCCCTCTGGGCCCTTTGGAGCAGGGCGAGCCGGAGTCCTGGTGGAGCTTTCTCTTCTGTTCTCCCTGAGGAGACTGAAATGACTTTGGATTACAGGACACGTTTGGTGTCCCCTCCTGAGAGCCCGCGGGAGGGAGGGGACAGAGCAGGTCCATGTCTGCCACTGCCACCACAACACTGCGAAAGCCGCATCACCCAGAGCTGCTCAAGCCCGGACAAATCCCCTTCCCCTCCTGGCGCGGGTGTCCGGCGGGAGGAGATGCAGCAGATAAGGCTCGGGGAGCCGGGCACACCTCAGCTCCAGACGGCGCTCAGCGAGACATTCCCAGTGCTCCCAGTGCTCAGCGATTACAAAGCGAAGAAAGAAACGCACTTGATTTGCAAATCGCGTTGGGCAACGAGCGAGGCTTTCCAGCCCCAGCAGTAGCCCCGGGGCTCGCTGGGCCCCGAGCCCGGTACGGTTCAGCTCTGCAGCAGCGCCGGTGACAGAGGATTACGGCAGGGAACAGTCCTGCCCCAATCAATGGTTTCACTCGAGAGCTGCAGCCCAGTTCGCTAATTCCTCTGGTATTTCTGGCAGCCGAGCTCGCTGCACGCCTCCCATCTTCCTCCGCCGCGCATCCTGCGGGGTTATCCCGGTTTGGGAAGGGGTTAAACCAGCCCGCCACTCACCAGCCACCCGCCGGTGGCTGCGGAGCTGCGGGTGACAACTGGGGGGCTGGCGGGGAGGGGGGACACCGGGACAGGCTGCGAGGGTGACACCGAGTGGGGTCACTGAGGGGTGGCTGAGCCCCGCTCTGGAGGGGGAGGCACAGTCCTTCCCAGTCACACCCCAGGGAATTTTAAATGGTTTTTTCCCCAGTTTTACCCCCACCCGGTGCCTGCTTGTCTCGCGTCCCAGGACATGCTGGGAATTCTGCGGAGCCTGGGTTCGAGCAGGAAAACAAAGTCGTGCCTGGAGAGGAGCTTTGGTTTTTCCAGCCCTTGGATGATCTGGCTTTGCCATGGACAGCGGGGTCTTCCTCACCCTGAGCACCAGGAACTCAGGGATGCAAATGGAGATTTGTGGCCTCTCTTCCACTGCCTCTCAGAGGAGGATTCCCCCACTGCCCACCCCAGTCTGCTCCTTCCCTGCTGCCCCACCGCCCTCGGGCTGGGATTGAGGGCGGATGGGGCTCCCACATCCCACCTGGAGCATGGATCACATCCGGCACCACCTCCATGTCTGCTCCTCGGAGTGGCAGAACAGGCTGGGCTACTGGGGGAGATCCCTGCCCCAAAATCCCAGGGTTCATCCCCAAACAGGTGCTCTGTGACTGTTCTTCCATGAGCCCCACGACACCCACGTCCCCACCATGTGACTCATGTCCTCCACCTGTCACACCCGTGTCCCCCACCCCGAGTTGTTCCTGTGCCCCATCCTGAGCCCTCCCTGTCTCCCACCCCGAGCCGTCTGTGTCCCCCCGCGGGGCAGCTCTGCTCTGTCCCTCCGAGGATGATGTCCCCTCCTGACCCGAGCACCCCGGATCGCTGCTCACTGGGAATGAACTTCATTTCCAGCCTTTCCAACAGCTGAATTTGCAGTTATTTCCCTCCAGAAGTTCTTTTCCAGCTCCTCTCGTGTTGTGCCGCAGCCCCGCGTGTGCGCAGGGGGGCGAATCCTCTGCCCCCAACGAGACAAACACCCGCGGAAATGGAGCATTAAGGGAAGATCGGGGTGGGTTTAATATTCAGTCAGAAACGATCGGCGGGGACTAAGGCCGACTCTTCCATTATTGCTTTGTTTGCAGTGGCCTTTTCCCGCTGCTGGGAGCAGGCACTGGCCCCGTGTCCTCAGGAGCCTGGCGGAGGGACCTTGTCCTGAGCCCCAGATGAACAAGTGCCACCAAGCAGAGAAACCGGGAAAGGATTGCAGCTCCCGGGGTGAACCAACCTGTCCTGAGCTTGGGGAGGGGGAGCAGCCGCTGCACTGGTGCCACAGCAATTCCCCCACCGCCGGCGGGGAGGCTCCGGCCCCGCTCTGCCGTTCCCGGCTCCGCAGGCACGGAGCACAAAGGGCAGCAGGATAAGCCGGGCTTGTTTGTGCTCCCAGGCCGGCCATGAATAAAACATCTGGGCAGCACAGGCCGCCTTTGTCCGGCCGGGATTTTAATGGGCCCCGAAGAAATGACCGATTGTTCCTCCCGTCCCTGCCCGGCCCCGGGGCTGCCTCCGGGCACAGACCCCCAACAGGACCCAAGTCCCCGCAGGGAGGCGGCTCTGGTGGTGAGAAAAGTCTTCCTCACCAGTGAGTCAGAGGCAGAATCACTGAAACTTTGGATGGTTCGGAGGGTGAAAGGTCAGAGCAGCTCAGGCAGAGCTTTGCCTGCATCCCGAGAAGCCTCCTGGGGCTGGGATCCGGAGCTGGAACGGTTTGGGTTGGAAGGGATCCTAAAGCTCATCCCGTCCCTGGGCAGGGACACCTTCCACTGGACCAGGTTGCTCCAGCCTGGCCTGGGACACTTCCAGGGATGAGACATGCTCTGCTTCACCTGGGAGGTGACCAGAGGACCCCACACTGAGGCCATCCCAGCCCACCACTGATCCAACGGGGAAAATTCCTAAAGAAACAGGGAGAATTCCAGCAGGCACAGGAGTAGAAGAGCTTGTTGGTCCCCCATCCCAGAAATAACTGGGAAAACTCCTTCCTCCATGGAGTCATGCTGCAGGCAACAGGGGAAGCAGCACTTACGATGGCAATAATAATGATAATGACAATAATAATAATTAATAATGAATAATAATAATGGAGCCTAATGGAGTTACTTATCCTCATCAGGGAATGCCCAGTGGAGTTATTTATCCCCACCCCATGTCTGTCCCCACAGGAGCACGGCCCCATGGCTCCGAGCGTTTCCGTGTCCCTGTGGGTGTGACAGCAGTGCCACCCCTGTGGCTGATGCTCAGGATGCAGAGCAGGTGCCTTGGAATGGTTTATTATGAATAATGCAGCCTCTTAAATACTCCCCCAAACCCCAATTTGGATATGTTTTCCACATCCTGTGATTTTCCTCTCTCCCGGTCTCCATGCCTGTTGGGCTCAGGGAGACGCTGGTGAGATGAAGCAAACAATCCTAAGGTTTGAGGTTTTTTTCTTTCCCCCCAAAGAAACAGCAACGATTCCGATGGCACCAAATTAGTGACGAAATCTTCCTCCCAAACAGGCGGTTCAGAACTGGAGATGAGGATTTTCTGCCGTTCCCAGCCAGGAGCGATTTCAGTAGCTCCGGTGGGGACATGGAATGTGCGTCCCCAGCACTGCGGGCTCCCTCCGGCACCGATCCCACATCCCAGCTCCCACCATGGAGCACATGGAGCACCTCCACTGCACCGGGATGAGCTTTTATAAGGCTGGACTGTGGGGGAGGAGTGTTTTTGGGAAGGAGGAGACCTCCCGGCTCATCCCGGCGGAGACTCTCGGGAGAGCCGGGAAGCAGGAGGAGTGGCGTGCGAGCCTTGATTGCTCGCTCCAGGCGTGTTGGCTCCGCATGTGTAAAAACAATAATTAAACGTAAGATGTGGGAGGATTATTAAAGGTTTTATGGCATCTAATCCTTTTTGAAACCTTTCTGTAGGCTGGAATCTGAGGCTGGAGCAATAAAAATGCAAACTACACCCAGATTCATTCCGGGCACCGTCATTCTCCCTCCCCGGCCCCTGCCCTCGGTGGTTGCGGGTTGTGGGAGCCGGACGGGAGGGAGGAGCTGGGAGAGGCGTCACCTCGTGCTGCGGAGAGCGGGAGACTGGTGGATACTGGTGGGATACAAGGTTTGGGAGCCTGTGCCAGCCCCGGGGCTCGCAGGGTTGGGAATCACATCCAGCGGGATGCAGGATCCACATCCAGCAGGCTCACGTGTGTGCGTGGGTGTGGATCCATGGATATGCCAATTCCATCTCCCAGCAGCGCCCCTCAGGTGCTCCCACCCCTCCCCTGACAGAGCTGAGCAATCCTGGTGCCCCCACAAGCCGCAGAGAAAGAAATAAATAAATGAAAAAGTAAATAAATGCAGGCGCCTTTCACATTTCAAAGCCGGGAGGAATTTTTTTTCCTTTTTTTTTTTCCCCTTTTTCTCTTATTTTTTTCTCCCTCCCCTCCTTCAGGATGGCTTATCTCCATGAAATTAGTAATTGGCATTTCTTTCTGAAGCCGGGGAGAGCGCCAGCAGCCAGTAACACCCACGCCACACTCCATTCTCTGCGCGAGGCCCCGCAGCCAAAGAAGCGAGGCTAATAAAAGTAATAACAAGGAATTAAATGAGAGGGGGGGAAAAAAAGACAGGGGAGAAAAAAAAAAAAAGAGGCAGAAAGTGCTGAAATCAGATTTAACTTTCCCTTTTGCTTCCCGGCTGTTTTTCGGGTGGGTAAAGCTGCGTCAGGGAAGGGCGGCGGGCGGGTTTCAGGCGCCCTTTGGGAGAGCGGGGGGTGAGTCAGGGTGCTGGGTGCTGCCTCCCGGCCCGAGCAGCCCTTCCTTCCCCAGCCCTTCCTTCCCCAGCCCTGGATGCAGACGCGGATTTACAAACCCCGTTTCATCTCCGCAGCGCCCTGAGGGCAGCGGCAGCCTCAGCCTCCTCCTCCTCCCCCAGAGCTCCCAGCTCGTCTGGCACGTCGGGGCGGCACCCGCAGCCAAAACAGGTTTGGGTTGATGGTTTCCAGCTGCTCATTAACGCTCCTTGGCCTCATTAGGGGTTTTTTCCATGCGTGCCAGCTCATCCTGCGCCGGTGCTCGGAGAGCTGAGGCCCAAAGCAGCGCTTAGAGGGGCTTCAGGAGCGCTGGAGAGGGACTGGGGACAAGGGCTGGAGGGACAGGACACAGGGAATGGCTTCAGACTGACACAGGGAATACTGGGAAGGAATTCCTGGCTGGGAGGGTGCTGAGGCCCTGGCACGGGTTGCACAGAGAAGCTGTGGCTGCCTCTGGATCCCTGGCAGTGTCCAAGGCCAGGCTGGACAGGGCTTGGAGCAACCTGGGACGGTGGAAGGTGTCCCTGCCCATGGGATGATCTCTGAGGTCCCTTCTGACGCAAACCACGCTGGGATTCCCTGAAATCGGCCTTCTGCGGTTATCCTGGGTTATCCCGGGTGGGTCTGGGGTTGGGGGCACATCCAGAGCCGTCCCGGGCCTCGGCTGGGGGAGCTGCGAATGGCGCAGCGGGGCCGTGCCCGGGCAGGGTGTGCCCGGTGCCTCACCGAGGGCTGTGGCTGATCCCTATCGTGCATCCCAACCTCCCGAAAACCACCCGGGCCTGCCAGCGGCGGGGCGAGCTCGGCGCATCCCGGGATCCAGCGACACATCCCTGCTAATCCCCTCGGAGCTGCGGAACACGCCCGCCGATGGTTATCAGCGTGGGAGATGCCGGATGCAGCCCAGCCCAGCCCAGCCCCGCCCCGGCCGGGCCGAGCTCCCCCGGCTCCCGGTCCGTCCTGCGCCCGCGGCCGAGGCTGCTGCAGTCCCGGGAGCAGCCCCGTCCCGCTCGGATGTCGCAGACCCAGCAGGGACACTGGGGGGTGGAGATGGGGCTGGAGGCCGGGGGGCTCCGGGGCTGATCCCGCTCCTCCACGGGCTCCTGGCTCTGCTCCCCGGCTCGGTGATGCACGCTGCTCCCCGCACAGCTCCAGCAGCGGGGTCATTCCCTGAAGAAACAGGAATTCCAGCGGGAATGGAGCACGCTGTGGTTTCCAGCCTGGGCTTTACCGGGCCCCAGTAACTCCCAGTAAGCGCTGCTGGCACTGCAGGGGATGGCAGAGGCAGAGCCTGGGCACAGGGGAGCAGCCCTGGGAAGGAGCTGCAGATCCCCTGTGCCCTGATCCCATGCTGATACTCCTTCTCCTAATTTCCCATCCCTCTCCATCTCTCCCATCCCTCCCCTCCCTTCCCTCTCCCTGAGCCACACCGGCCAAAGCAGGCACCAAACTCCCACTGCAGAGCACGGAGCATCCTTGGAGAATCCATCAGAAATCTGGGGTTAGCGTGGCTGAGTCCTGGGTCACGTGCATGCACTGTTCCCGGGGTTCTCCACATCGGGCAGTGGCTGAACAGGTCTGCGTCGAACCTGGGCTAAGATCCCTCTGGATTTGGGCACAGCTCCCTCCGCCATCCCGACTTCCCCCAGCAGTCAGGCCCCAGCGAATCACTGTCATTTTTATATTTTTTATGTTCCCTTTCCCAGCAGAGCAAAAAGCCCAGAAATTGCGGTGAATCGATTTGGGGCCCCGGAGTTTGGACAGGTCCCATTTGCCGAGATCTTCCTGCCCGTAGTCTGCGGCTGGAGCTTCCATCATCCCATTACACGGCTGCCACGCGGCCGGCACCGCCGGGGAGGAACAAATTACCCCATAAATCAGCTCCCGGGAGGGGAAGGCACAGAGCTATTAGGCTGCTCCGGAGAGGGATGGCAGCAGATGGGGAGGGAGCCGGGCTGGGAGGTCTGGAGAGGGCTGAGCTGCACCCAGAGCTGTGCGGCTGCACCGGGCTCGGCTGGGCCGGGATAATCCATGGGCTGTGCCTGGCCACTCCATGGGTTGTGCCAGGACATTCCATGGGCTGTGCCTGGCCACTTCATGGGTTGTACCTGGATGGTCCATGACTTTGCCTGGACACTCTGTGAGCACTCCTTGGATTGTGCCAGGATGGTCCATGGACTATGCTGGGACATTCCATGGATTGTGCCAGGATGGTCCATGGACCATGCTGGGACATTCCATGGATTGTGCCTGGATGGTCCATGGGCTGTGCCTGGATGGTCCATGACTTTGCCTGCATGTTCCATGGGCTGTGCCTGGACGTTCCTTGGATTGTGCCTGGATGATCCGTGGGCTGTGCTTGGACACTCCATGAGTTGTGCCTGGACATTCCTTGGATTGTGCCTGGATGATCCGTGGGCTGTGCTTGGACACTCCATGAGTTGTGCCTGGACATTCCTTGGATTGTGCCTGGATGCCGCATGGGTTCTGCACCAGCTCCATAACATTTACCCCATTGGAGGCTCCACGAAGCCAATCCCTGGGCACTCGGGTTGGGAGGAGGTGAGTGGGGTTGGGTTTTATCCGCCTCTCCCTTTCCCTGACCCCTCCTTGTGAGTTCTCCTGGCTTTAATGAGGAATTCCGAGGGTTCAGGACTGAGCCTGCTCCAAACCCTCAGCTCTTTGCGGCCGTCCCTGCGCAGCCCTGATCTCATTGTGGGATTATAATTAGCAACTACAATGCCATAATTATGCACCACTTAACTTCTTGGCTTTAATATCTGCGGGAGGCAGCAGGAAAGCCAGGGAGCAGATCCCGGCGCTCCGGGAACGGGGAGGGAGGAAGGCCTTTCCGAAGGGTGTCATCCTGGCGTGCGGCTCTGCCGGCCCTCTCCCAGAGCCGTTCCCATTGTTCCCGGTGAGAACCAGCGAGCCCCGGCTGGGGGCGATGGGCAGAGGAACAAAAGAGGGCTGCAGGAAGGAAATGCTTCCCAGCCTTCTGAAGGCTCCTCTCCGCAGCAGAAAGGCTTTTGATTTTTATCACTTCTGTTCCTTGAAATAACCTCCCCTTAACCTCCTCGAGTTTCCCTTGCTGGGACAGAGAGATAGGGCTGGAAGCGCTGGGAATTCTTGGCTCCAGGGGCCTTCTGGGGAAGCCTTGGATCTCTTTTTGACATTCCCGGCCTTGCGGCCCATCTGTGTCTTCACCCACAGCAGGAATATCCAAACATTTTGAAGACCTCCTTGGGACCCTGAAGGGCAGGGACCATCCCAAGAGAGCCCCCCACGGTCCCTACCCTTCCCAGCCTCTGGAATAACCCAATTTTGGGTGGGTTTTCCTGCAAGTCCACGCCGGCCTTCACCACCTGTGTCACTTAACTCATCAAGAGCTGCCCCGCCGCTCATTATTCGGGGTGAATTAAATTGTTTGTAATTGATAAATTATGCACAAGCACCTGCCAGTTCCGAACTGCAGAGCTGATATCAACCCACCCAGGGGGACTGGTTCTAATTTTATCTGAGCCCTGCATTGTGCCGGGCCTGCCTGATGTGTGTTGTATTGATTTAACAAGGCTCCTGGGAATTAGGCTGGTTTGCTAATTTTATCCCTGGGTGAGATGAATCAGATTTCCACACAATGAGGGCATTGTGTGCTGGGGGCCGAGCCCAGTGAACCTGGCCTGGGGGATGGCTGTGGTCAGCAAGGGGATCTGAGGGGTCTCTGCCCATCCCGGGGTCATCCCAGTCCATCTCCCAAGGACCAGCCCCAACCTGGTGTCCCCTGAGCTGCTGTCCCTGTGCTGTCACCACTCCAGACACGTGGCACTGGCGGGAGATGCTCCAAGAGCTTTTCCTGCCCACATCCCCCAGACCACTCAGAGCAGGAAATGGGAGGTTTGGCCTCAAAATAGAGTATCCTGGAATGGCTCATCCCATGGGCACCTTCCACTATCCCAGGATGCTCCAAGCCCCATCCAACCTGGCCTTGGACACTTCCAGGGATCCAGGGGCAGCCCTGGGAAACCTCAGGTCCTCACCACTCTCACAGGGAGGAATTCCTTCCCAATATCCCACCCAAATCCACCTTCTTGCCATTGAAACAGGCCGGGATGGTGCCAGGGAGTGCTGCTGGAGCCCCTGGGATGCTCCCAGGAGGGCACTGGTGGAGCAGCAATGTCAGGACCGAAAGGAAGCTCAGGAGAAGACTAAAGCTGTATTTTTTCCGTGCCTGTTCAATTCCACATGGAAATAGTCCAGAGAGGGGATAATGGAAGAACCTGAGTCGTGGATTGGGTTCATCTTTGCAATCTCTGTCTCAGAAATCCTCATTATGGTGAATCCAAGGGTGTTCCCAGTTCCCTGGAGCCTCCTGGTTCCCATCTCCCACTGGGAAGACTTTCCAAAAGCTGCAGCTGAGGCCGGGCACAGCTGTGCCCTGCCAAGAATTCCCTGCCCCACCCTTTCCCCCCTCAGTTATCAGATAACCGGGACAATTAGGAGCTCATGACCATAAATAATGGAGATTATGCAAGGGAAAACAGCGGTTGGGATAACACATCCTGGTGTGTTGGATCCAAGAGGCTGGGAGAGACCTTTGGCTTCTGGAAGTGGCTCAAACCAACGCATTTGGAGGGTGAAGCACCAGCTGGGGCTTTGCTTTATCCCTGCTTTATCCCTGGTTTCCTGCCGTGGTTGTGGTTGGATCTCTCCAGGGCAGGATTTTTGTGGATGTTTACCACAACTGGTGGAAAACCCCAGGATTTCTGGGCGTGGGGTCTCCATCTGTGCCAGGCCTGGCATCACCCTGGATGCGGGACCATTCCCAGGCATCACCCTGGATGCAGCCTGGAAAGCTCTCTGGGATTCCTGGATGGGAGCTGCCATCCAAGAGGAGCACTGGGAATCACGGAATCCTGGAATGAGTTGGGTTGGAAGGGACATTCAGACGTCGCGGGCAGGGACATCTTCCACTAGCCCAGGTTGCTCCAAGTGCTGTCCAACCTGGCCTGGAACTCTTCCAGGGATGTGGCATCTGCCAGTGGAGGAGCGTCCAGAATTCCGAGTCGGGACGGCCTCTCCACACTGGAGAGAGTTGAGAGCACCAGGAGGAACCAGCCTGGGATCGGGAAAAGGAGGAAGCTCCAGGGTTCACCTGACCCGGAGCCACCAGGGCTCTGCTCCCTCGCAGTGTCACCTCCTGGGAGCGGTGACACTGCAGGACAGCCCTCCAGGGAGGGAAGAGCCCGGCAGATTTTTCTGGATGAGATGACAAACCCAGAGGAGCCAACCAGCGCATTTCCATGCGGGAATTCTGCATAACTTGTCTGTGCATATGTTCCAGCGGCCCCCAGGCAGCCAAAAGAAAATGAAAATTAATATTTTTTTTTTTTAGCTCCTGTTTGAAATGGATGCGCCTGCTTTGCTTACAGCCCTTCCCCCTCCTGCCCTGCAGACCTTCAGGGCTTGGAGCCGGCCTCCTGCTCACGACGGATTTCCAGAATATGGGAATATGCTGAAGCCAAATGCATATTTGGGGGCTGATTTGGCTGTTGGGAAAGGGGTTGGCAGGGGGAGGAAAACGGGTTGGATGCCTAGGTGGGGAAGTCTCTGTTGGAGCTCCAGTCGGAGCTTCTGGAGGGTTTAATTCAGGGGGGATGGTGGCTCCCCTTCCCCATGGGAATGTTTGCTGAGGGAGGGTTTGGTCCCAGGGATCTGGAGAGAGCACGGAGCTCCCTGTGCCCTGGGATTCCCAAACATCTCTATGCTGGGAACCCCTCTCCCCTGAGTTCCAGGGACCCCTCTCCCCCAGTTCTGGGTCCCCTTCTCCCCCCCAGACCAGGGATGGACCAGTGGATGCTCCTCCCTCCCTGCAATCCAGCCCCGCGGTTCCCGCCACGGAGCTCATTGGGAAAACAAAAGTGCTTTTCCCACTTGCCGGCTGCCCTTTTATTTTTGGAAGCCACACATGCAATCACAGGCACATGGCCCCAGCAATTAGGGAGAAAAGCACTTTTCTTCTGCAAGCCCAATTACCCATCCTCTAATTGACATAATTATTATCTTGCACTTTTCTAATAATATTTATTGAACACCACAAATCCTCGTTGGCAGCGGAGCTGTGCTGGGAGCTCAGCAATTTTCCATCCTAACAGGGCCCGCGCGGGAAGGACGGATCAATATGGTGAGAAATAGGGAAGGAATTCCTCCCTGGGGAAGTGGGGAGGCCCTGGCCCAGGTTTTCCATAGAATTGGCTGCAGCGTCCAAGGACGGGGCTCGCAGCACCCTGGGATAGTGGGAGGTATCCCTGCCACGGCAGGGGTGGGATGGGATGGGATTAAGCTCCCTTCCAACCCAGCCATTCCATGATTCCAGGGGGCTGGGCCGGATGCCGCCGGTGATTCCCTGCTCCCGGCGGAGCCAGCCGGGGTGGCCGCCACCGTCACTCACAGCCAGGCACCGTCCCCTGGGGCTCCGGGGCTCTTGTTGGCACTCGGCGGTAAATAAAAGTCTCCGTGCTCCCGCCCGGAGCATGGCTGGGAGAAACCTCCGCGTGGTGGGAAGGGAGGGAGCGCTGATTTATTCCCTCCTCGCCGGGTGTCAGAGACGCCGCGTGGGGCTGCGGAGCCGGGAGGGTTTGGATAAATCTGTCTGCTCCAAACGCCTCCCGGAGCCGCCTGACGGCCCCTGGAATTCAGCACGCGGATCCACGGCTAAATCTTGATCCTGCTGGGAGCTGAGTGCGGGGGGGCCGTGCCAGGGATGGGTTTGGGGGGGCTCTGCTGACCCCCGGGCGGCTCCTCTGCTTTTCCCCACGGGATGGAGGCATTGCTCGGCACGAGTGGTGTTTGGAGGAGCTGGGAATGCTCAGCCTGGGGTTCGTGGCCGTGGGACAGCCCGAGGGCTGGGGACCCTTACCCTTGGGCTGCCAGCTCCCCCCGGGCAGGGGGTGATGGAGGTGCCGTGGATTCAGGGTGTCCCAGATCTCCAGGACGCCCCGATATCCTCCCTGGGAGCTCAGGGGCAGCCCAAGAGCTGGTGACCCCCCTGAGGCTGCCAACTCCCCTCGAGCAGGGGGGGGCTGAGGTGCCCCTGGGCTCAGGGTGCCCCGGAGCTCGGGGATATCTCCCCACAAGCTCCCCAGGAGCTCCTTATCCCGACTGTCTTCCCGCATCCCAGGGGCTGGATTTGGGGCAGAACAAGGCTGGTTGGCAGCCTGAGCTTGGGGCGAGGCTCCCAGCCCGTCCCTCGGGGCTGGAGGGGGTGACACTGAGGGCACGGGGTGCCCCCGAGGTGCCCAGCCCCAAACCCACCCTCCCTGCCAGCACCCACTCCCACGGGACCGGCTCCCAGGCCGTGCCCGACTCCCGTTCCTTCCCCTCGTTCCCGTTCCTCCCCCTGAACCCGTCTGCCGCCGAGCCCATCTGTTTGCCTGGAGAAGGCGAGGTTTATTTTCTTCCCCCCGAACTATAAATAGACGTTTCAGCACCACTCCTGCTGCCAGTTCTCCGTCTGCACATCCCCATTTCCATAATTACCGCCGCGAATCCCTAATCCCGGCAGGAGCTCGCGCAGGTTCGAGCAGCGGAGCCGGCTCCTAAACGGGTGTAATTTGGGTCTTTAGTGAAGTGACAAATCTGCAGGCGAATCACAGCGGCGAGCTGGGAACCTCCCGGAATTCTCACCCCTGATTGCTCCGGAGCACGACGGTGACAAGTGAGGTGGGAACAATGAATTATCCGAGCCACGAATCCCAGGGGAGGGGCTGGATCTGCTGCCGGGAGAGACGGGCATCAGTCTTTCATCTTCCCCGGTTTGTTTGCAAATGGCCCTGAAGGACGGCGCTGGAGCTGGGCCAGGACTGGCACTGGGATTTTTCCGGTGTCTTTTCCAGCTGCCGCCTCTGACAACTTTCTGAGGAGCTGCTTTGGAGCGTGGCACATCCTGGAAGTGATGCCTGACCCTCTCCTGTCCCCGGGGCTGGCACGGCTCGGCCCTGTCCCCACGTCACCTTCCTCGGGCATGAGCCACCGGCACTGCAGCGCTGCAAAGGCACAGAGAGCCACGCCTGTCCCTTGCCAAATCATGGAATCGTGGAATAGCTAAGGCTGGAAAAGCCGTCTGAGGTCACTGAGCCCAGCACCGCCATGGTCACCCCTAAACCATGTCCCCAAGTGCCACATCCGCACATTTTTTGGAATGTGGTGCTTCCAAGAGATCCACGTCCCCCTTTTTCCCAGGGATGGGATGTGCTGGTGGCTTGCAGGGGCTGGCAAGGCGGAATTGCCCCTCTGCAGCCCCCGGGATGCTGCGGGGCAGGGAGCACCTCGGGGCAGGAGGCTCCAGCTGGTTTTGCTGAGCTGGATCCCATCAGCCGCTGGCTTTCCATGGGGAAAAGAGTTCCTGGGTGTTCCTTTCCCAGCCTGGGAGCTGCACAGGCCCTTGGTTTCAGTGGTTCCATGACTCACAACCTCATCCCACTGCGGCAGTGCCACTGCAGCGCTCACGCTGCAAATTCCAGCTGGATCCCGGTGGCTCCGTGCCTGGGGATTGGGATGGGGCAGAGGGAGAGCGGCGTGCGCTGAAAAGCTCCGGCTTTGGTGCCAGGGGGTTGGGTTGGGGTTGGTTTGTTTTGCCTGGGGAGGAAAGAAAGGATGGAGTCCTAAAAACGTTGCTGGGGCTGCTCCCATCGGGATGTTCCCAGTCCCAGGATCCCTCCCATCCCTCCCCTGTGCCGGAATGTGCAGCCACACTGCGCCCAGCCAGCTGTGCTGCCTGTGGTCCCTCCAGGATGTGGGAACAGCAGGAATGGCGGGAGCCTTATCTCCTGTCCCCAAGCACCCCAAATCTCGGAGCCGATGGAGCTCGAGCTGCGTTTGCTGCATTTTCCCAGCGCCGGGGTGGGATGCCTGGGAGAAACCTGCTCAAATCATCATCACTTTGATTCCCAACAAAAGAAAGGAGCCGACTGAGTTAAATGCCTTCCCTCTGATGTGCTGTTTAGTTATTTTGCTTTCAAGAAAAATAAATCCCCCCTCGGCATGTTTACAGAGCTGATTTGGTGCTGCAAACACACCACGATTGGAGGGCAAGGCATCGGCAAGAAAAAAGGGAAGACAACCTTGGAGCAGCTCTTGGTGCTGGAATGGCCCTGCCATGGGGCAGGGGGGGCCCTGGGAGCCGATCCCGGCGCTGCAGGAAGGAAGCTCGAGCTGGGGTTGGAGAGCTGCTCCCAAACGCTCTCCCTGCCCTTCCGGGGGGTTCCCTGCACCGTGACCCCTTTTCCCAGGGGGATTTCCCCATCTCCATCCTGCAGCCGGCTCCTCTGGGGCTCACTGGGGACCCCTGTGCCCCCATCCTCCCGTGTCCCCCGGGCCCCCAGCCCCGCTGCCTGCGCAAGGCTCCCCATTTGCATGGGTTTGCATCTGGCTTCGGCTGCTTTGGGGTTTTGTTTGCATCCGGCGCTGCCTCGCCCCTGGTTCCGGGGATGGCCCCGTGTCGCTGCCCCTCCCACGTGTTCGTCCCCGACGTGGCACGGGGCTGCGACAGTGACAGCAAAGGGCAGGGATGTGCAGAGCCCAGGGAAAAGGTTCAGGGAGCTCCGGTGGGGAGCGGGGAGAAAGATTGGCTGCGGCTCACTCCTCCCTGGCTGGGATGGATGCTCCTGGCCCAGACCAGGGAATTCCAGGAACAGCACCCACTTCCCCTTCCCCAAAATCCGCAAACTTTTAGAGAGGTGGGAATGTTCATCTGGAGAAAAGAAGGCTCCAGGGAGAGCTCAGGGCCCATTCCAGGACCTAAAAGGGCTCCAGGAGAGCTGGAGAGGGATTTGGGACCAGGGATGGAGTGACCAGGGGGAACGGCTTCCCACTGCCAGAGGACAGGGATAGATGGGATATTGGGAAGGAATTGTTCCCTGTGAGGAACAGGTTCTCCAGAGAAGCTGTGGCTGCCCCTGGATCCCTGGAAGTGTCCAAGGCCAGGTTGGACACTGGGGCTTGGAGCACCCTGGAACAGTGGAAGGTGTCCCTGCCCATGGCAGGGAGTGGGATGGGATGGGCTCTAAGGTCCCTTCCAACCCAAACCATTCCATGACTCTATGAAATCCCAACCCTGGTCTGATTCCCTGGGCAGGGAGCTGGGATGTGGAGGCCAGGATGAGGCAGGGATGCAGGCAGGGATGAGGCAGGGATGAGGCAGGGATGCAGGCAGGGATGTAGGAATGAGGCAGGGATGAGGCAGGGATGCAGGCAGGGATGCAGGCAGGGATGCAGGCAGGGATGTAGGAATGAGGCAGGGATGAGGCAGGGATGCAGGCAGGGATGCAGGCAGGGATGTAGGAATGAAGCAGGGATGAGGAAGGGATGAGGCAGGGATATAGGAATGAGGCAGGAGTGCAGGGAAGAGCAGGGATGACAATCACGGAGCGCTCCCAGGGAGTGAGGGTTGTTTTTCTTCCCCAGGGCTCCCGTGGCTGCGCCAGCAGCTCCGACAGCGAAATCTCCCGCCTGGTGCCATCATTATGGAAACAAGCTGTAAATCTTCCCTTGATGTTCTGCAGCTCCGGGACGCTTCGCCTCTCGGGAGCAGCCTGCGTTAGGAAATGGGGTGGGAACATCGGGATTAACATATTGCAAGCACTCATTTTGGGAAGGCGCTGCCGGGGCCGGGGGCTGCTCCTTCCCAAGCTCCCGGCTGGATCCTGGCCCCACACCGTCACCTTTTGTCTTTTTCCCCCTCCGGTTCCTGTGGCAGAGCCGCGGAGCAGCGGGAGGAAGGAGCCTGCGAGGCCGGGGATGCTGTTCCCCGGGAAAAGTTGCTGTTTGGGTATTTTCAGCGCGATTCTGCTGACCCGCAGCCACCTTTGTTGGCCGCAGCTCCCAGACCTGTCATCTTCCCACCTGCTCCCGTTTAATCCTGCTCATCCCGCCCGGCTCCGGCGGCCCCGGCGGGGGGAGTGTTCCAAGTCACCCCTCGCTCTCCTCCGCCAGCCCTTTAATCTCGGGGAGGTGGTGGTTTTTTTTTTTCCTCCCTCTGACATCTCTGCCTCTCTTGTGAAATGCAAATTAATTAGATTCTAATTACTCACTGTGTGCTGGAGCTGTTTCCCTCTCGTGTTAGGTTTAGTGGAACATCTTTGTTGTCAGCTGCGCGTTGTAGGTATCGAGCCCATTAGAGCCGAGCCTCGTTCAGCGGGAGACAGGCAGAGCAAAGAGCGCTTCCCGCTCCCGCTGCGCTCCGGCAGCAGCAGCTTTGTCAGCACTTCCCGGCGGCATCGCCGAGGAATGCTCCCCGTTTTTATTGTTCACTTCTCCTCCTGGGTTTTTATCGCCCGGTGAGTTAAGGAAACGTCGAAGGAGCCCCGGCCGGCGCCGCTGGGGCCGTGCTGGGCTTCACTCCGTGTGGGATTTGTGCCGCCCGTGGGCTCCTGGGCACTGGGAAAGCCATACTGGGACCCCAAACTGAGACATGGAGCTCCTGCCTGGGACCCCAAACTGAGACATGGAGCTCCTGCCTGGGACGTGGGACCACAGCCCAGGAGCTGGGACCCCTGACAGGGAACACTATTCAGGACCTGCCTCAGACCTGGAGTTCCTGTCCAGCAGGGGAATGATGCAGATGTTCAGGGATGATGCCGATGTTTGGGGATGATGTTGATATTTGGGGGTGATGCCGATGTTTAGGGATGATGTTGATATTTAGAGATCGTGGCAGTGTTCAGGGATGATGCTGATGTTTGGGGATGATGCCGATGTTTGGGGATGATGTTGATATTTGGGGTGATGCTGATATTTGGGGGTGACACCGGGGATGGCCACAGCTTGCTGGCAGTGTCCGTAGCAGCTGCTGTCCGTGGGGTGAGCTGGGAACCATCCCAGTTGGTGAAGCCTCTGTGGGAAGCTGGGACGGGGACCCAGGACCAGGATTTGTCCCCTGTCCTGGGAACCCTCCGGCTGTGTGGGGCTGGGGACAGCCAGCACCCCCCTCCTGCCCCATGCCTGGCACCCCATGTAATCTGTTCCCACAGTTCCAGGCTCCTTCCCGCTGGAATGTGGCGCTGGGCACGGAAGGCCCAGGCTGGGGCCGTTCCCTGTTCCGGCAGCACCTCCCTGCCCGCCGCGGTGGGAAGCAGCCCTTGGCTCGGGAATGCTGCTGCGGATTTGCATGGGGCCGTCATTAGGCTGTAACTCTCATTTAAGGCAATAAAGGTGCTTAATTTCATAGGGAAAACTTAATGGAGCACTCCGTTCCCAGGCGCTGCTTCCCTGGCATTTTACAGCCTTTGCAAGTGTCACTTAATAACGGCCACAATCCTGAATCCCTGCGTTCTCCAGACCCTCAGGAAACAAAGCTGCTTGGAAAAAAAACCCCAAAAAACAACATAGCAGGTGTTGTGGAGAAGTCGGGAGATGCAAATTCTTCCTCCTCATTAATGATTGTATTTATTCCACGATTCCACCTGTCCAGGTGATGTCTCTCCCTCCCGGAGCCTTCTCACAGCAGATTAAAGTGCACTTTTATCATGATCCTGAAAGGCATTTCAGGAGGGAACATTAGTTCTCCTACATTATTCCCGCATGTTAGAAAAAGTGTCTTTTTAAAATATTAGACAGCAATCGAGGTTAATTTAAACCACATCAAACACGCACGGCTGCTCTGCCGGAATCTTCCCCCTCCACCACCAGCTCCGGGATGCTCCGGCCGCAGGCAGAGCTCGGCGGGGCCCGGGCAGAGCTCCGGGCTCTGCTCCCAGCACGGGGGAGGTGCAGGACGGGGATGGGGGAACAGAAACCCCGCACGGAGGAGCACGGGGAGCTCCTGGAGCATCGGAGCAAACTCCTTTGAGAGCCGTGGCTGCAGCCCCTCGGGAGCTCATCCAGGTGTCTCCCCTGAGCACCACAACACCTCTGGGCGCTCTGGGCACTCTGGGCACTCTGGACTCTGGGCTCCCAGTGCAGAGCCAGTACCAGGGCAGGGCCAGGGGTCCATCACTGTTCCCAGGGAAGTGGAATCCTTTCCCTGGCATCACTTCCATCTCTGCCACTGCTCCTGCCTTCTCCCACTGTGGGAAACACTCAGACTTTGCTGGTGGAAGAAGCTGTCCAGAGAGGTGGTGGCTGTTCCATCCCTGGAAGTGTCCAAGGCCAGCTTGGCCGGGGCTTGGAGCACCCTGGGATAGCGGGAGGTGTCCCTGCCCATGGCAGGGGATGGAACGGGATAATCTCTAAGGTCCCTTCCCACCCAAGCCACCCTGTGGTTCTCCGATCCATCTTCATCCCAAATCATTCCTCCGGGAGCCAAAGGTTTACAGGGCTGTTAAATATAAATGGTTCCTCCTTTATCACCCCGGAGAACAAGCGCTCGGCCCTCGTGGTCATCCCCAGCCGTAGCCTTTGGTCACCGCCGAGCACGTCCCACTCCCGCTGCCCCGCGGCCGGGTCCAGCCGCGCCTGCCACAGCATTCCAGCTGCATCCTCCCGAGGAGCGCCCATCAGCCGGATACCTGCGGAGGCATTTTCAGCTCCACCGAGCAATCGACTTCCGAAGCTCGGGATGCTGTCAGCATCTGCCGCGTGTGAGGGCAGCGAACAAACTGCGGAGAACGGGAGGAGAGCTCCGAGGGGGAAGCTCTGCTGGATTTTCATACTGTTTATGGCTGGGAGGGGAAAAAAAACCCGCAAAAACTTTGTCCTGCTTCGTTTGGGGGCGTTTTGTTGTTGGAGCATCTTCCTATGAGTACCGGGAGAGACCGGACACACATCCCAGACCTGAGAGCCCCTTCCAGGGCCTAAAGGGGCTCCAGAAGAGCTGGAGAGGGACTGGGGACAAGGGATGGAGGGGTAGGACACAGGGAATGACTTTAAACTGACAGAAACAGGGACAGATGGATATGGAGAAGGAATTGTTCCCTGTGAGGGGGTGAGGCCCTGGCACAGGGTGCCCAGAGAAGCTGTGGCTGCCCCTGGATCCCTGGCAGTGTCCAAGGCCAGGCTGGAGCAGCCTGGGACAGCGGGAGGTGTCCCTTTCCGTGGAGTGGGGTAACATTTAATGCCCCGTTCCAGGGTCTTTACTCAGGCAGCGCAGCCCGCAGCCGACCTCTCCCATCCCGTCCGTGGGGATGAGAAGCTGCTCCGCCACCAAAGTTTTCAGGGCAGCGCTTTCATCTGGTAAATAATTTATCAGGAATTTGCATGAGGGTTAAACTCCTGAGCTGTGCCTGCTTCAAAGGGCTGTGCCCAGCAGACTCCGGAGTGGGAATTCTGCATCCTTGGAGCAGCCCGTAACCAGTCTGCCCTGTTTGGGAATGCCAGGAGTATCCGAGCTGCTTATTTAAAGCTTTAAAAAGCACCCGACTTCCTTGAAGTCATTAAAGTCTAACCTTTAAACTCCAGGAGTCTAATGGTTCAAGCCAAGCATAATGTTGAGGCACATCTGTGATAAATCTGCTTTTAATCTGCACAAAGTGCTTTCCGTGGATTCCAAGGTGAACGTATGAGGTGTTGGCTGAACACACTGAGTGCCAGTAAAACCCCCCCGACTGTAATCTATTACCTTTTACACAAAGCAGCATTTAGTTTTATTAACTATTGAAATATACTGAAAACTGTTAAGAAAGCAGCGTGTAAATCTCGGAGATTCATGCTGCTTGATTTTATGGAGGCCTAATTCCTCGCGAAAGCAGCGACGAAGCGGTTGGGCCAATGACTTAAATCGTTTGTAGCTGATTAACAGCAACCCCCCGCCTCATTCCGGGGAAAGCGCTCCCTAACGAGGGGCTCTGCTGGTGCCCGACACCCCCTGGCACCCCAAAACTCTCCCTGCAGGGGCGCAGGGGCAGCTTTACAGCTGGGCTTTGAACCTGGGGTGTCTCTGGCTGCAGGTGCGTGCTGGGGGGGGATCGTGGAATCCTGGCATGGTCGGGGTGGGAAGGGACCTTAAAGTCATCCAACGCCACCCCTGCCGTGGCAGGGACACCTCCCACTGCCCCAGGCTGCTCCACGCCCCGTCCAACCTGAGCCTGGGCTGATCCTGAGCCCGCTCTTGAACCAAGGCTGCTCCCAGTGCTGAACTGGGGCTGGCCGGAGCGACGAGGGAGGTTTGGATTTTGGTGCTGAGCTCCACCTCCAGCTCTTCACCCGTGCTTTTCCAGCCAGTAGGGCTAATTGTCAGGAAAACAGGCTTTTGAGGGGAAAAATCCTGTAAGCCGCAGCAAACTGTAAACATGGGAATAATTAAAAGACAGACAAGGCCAGAAAGTCAGCACAACAGTAGGCGATTGAAATGCGTGCCCGGGGGTCTCTGGCCGTGCTTGCCGGGCAGCCGCTCCCCCCCAGGCCTCGGGAGCAGGGCCGGGAATGTTTGTTGGGGTGCCAGGAGCACGAGCAGGAGCTGCAGAGCCGGGCACGGCCGTGGCAGGAGGCAGCTCCGCACGGATTTGCCAGGGCACGGCTTGATTTTAATAAAAAGCTAAATTGAAAAAAGGTTGTTGGAAAGGCTGTTCCAGATCTAGAGGGAAATAACTCCGGCTCAGGGCTGAGGAAGCCAAAATGTGTTTTGGTTCTTTCCACTTTTGGAAGAACTGTCGAGAGTTGTTGGGGTTTTTTTTCTCTTGCTCTCTCCCCGTTCCTCCCCCTCCTGTGATTATTCAATTTGCCATGAAAGCTGGGACCAAACCAAACCCTCGGTGCCAAAACCTCCGCACTTGGAGAACATTTGGGCCCGGAGCTGGAGCTTAAATTACATCTTGCACATGGCCCCAGCCGCACTGGATTCCAGTCCAAGACACACACGAGTTCCTGGTTGTTGAAACCCGGCTCTGAAGGAGCCGCTCTCCGCCCGGGGGGGTCTCTGTCTTCCCAAAGCCAGGGAAGAAAACCATCCCGATGCTCTGGAAGGTGTTCCTCACGCAGGGACCCGCCAGGTGCCGGCGGGGGCTGCGGTGCCGGGGCCACGGCCGCCCTTTGGGGGAGTTTGAAGGTTTCTGTCCCAGGGTGGCTTTGGGGTCCCTTCTTGCTGGGTTGGGCCACCTCTCCCTCCTCTTCCCGGTAGGAAACACCGGGGCTCAGCCCCAGGAGGGCAGGGTAGGGACAGAGCAGCTGCTGATGGGGCCTCAAAGCTCCGGGGCAGCGACAGCCGCGGCTGGACGTGGTGACAACGGGCTGAGATCAGCCCTGGCCTCGGGGAGAGGTCCTGGAGCCTCCACAGCCTCCGTGCCATCCCCGGGGCCATTCCCAATGGGATCAGCCTTTCCCAGGAGCAGGCTGAGCCTCTCCGCCCCCGCCCCACCTCCGTCTCCATCAGAAGGTCTCCCTCTCCATGGGATCCCCATGGGATTTGAGCCACGGCCACCAGCGCTGTCCCCCCGGACGCTCTCCTTTCTCACTTCTCCAATTTCCCTTTCCCCCCCATTCCCACTTCTCTCCCCACTCCTTTGCATCCGCCGCAGCCATAAACAAGACACATCCTCCTGTCCCGGAGCCCATTCCCGGGGAGCTCCGGGCCTGCGCTGAGCCGCACAAGGGATGATTACCCCGAAATGCTGCGGTTTGACAATTAACAGCTCGTTCCAAGAGCATTTGCATTTCCCCGCTGCCGAGCAGGAGCCTTTAATCTCCGCGCCCCAGCAGCGGCGTGTCGGGACAGGCTGCGGGCTCTGGGGCCGTCCTCGGCCCGGCTGCCGTCCCTCGCCAGGGCTTTGGCCATAAATCATCCCGCGGGATTGCGGCAGCCCGGGCCGGTGCCGGTGCCGGTGCCGGGGGCTCGGGCTCGGCGGGAGGGACCGCGCGGTGTCAGCTCCGCCGACCTCGCGCTCCTTTGAACGCGCTCGTTCCAATTATCCCTAATTCCTGGCGGAGCAGGAGAAGCCAGACGGCTTTGAACCTGCGAGAGGATTTGTGCCGGTTCCAGGTGGGAGCAGCCCCAGCCACATGAAAAAATGATATTTCTGGAGCTATTAAAGAAGTGCCTTTTAATGATTTAATAAAATAACAGCGCGGGAACGAGGCCGCTCTGATGTCCAGACCGGATTCCTCCAGCGCATCATCCGGGAAGGGTTTTCCAAGGCAGCCTGGGATGTCCATAATGATGGAGCTGACAGGGGCCCAGGAAGGCTCCTCACGGCTCCGACGGTCACTCGGAGCTCACCCACAGGGACGGGGTGAGGGAGCATCCGAAGGTGGAACAGCAGGGCCATAATCCCATTTATTTGGGGCTTTATTTGGGGCTGTCTGGTGCCCCTTTGCAGGCACCCCGATAAACGCTGGCTCGGGCAGCTTTCATTGCCCTCTCTTAAAGCAAGAAATAGGAACATTCACCATCCAAGCAGGAATTCCTCCTGCTCCAGGGGCATCATTTGATCCTTTGTTCTTTCCCTTGGGTTTGAGGGCTGTGGAAGTTGGGTTCCAAACCCCCTCAGTGAGCAGGCACCGAGGATACAGAGCTGTTGGAGGAGCTGATGGTGCCAGAACAGGAGGTGATGTGACCCACAGAGCCCTCGGAGCGGCCGCCTCAGCACCAGGGAGGAGCAGCTCTTCCCTTGGAATCCCAGAATCCCAGGATGGTTTGGGTTGGAAGGGACCTTCAAAGGCCATCCTGTCCACCCAGGGACCCCTTCTGCCAGCCCAGGCTGTGACTGCCCCATCCCTGGAAATGTTCCAGGCCAGGCTGGATGGGCTTGGAGCAACCTGGGATAGTGGAAGGCATCCCTGCCCATGGCAGGGGAGTGGGACGGGATCAGCTTTAAGGTTTCTTCCATCCCAAACCATCCTGGCATTCCATGAAACAGAGCTGGATCCTTGTCCCACTCAATGCACCCACGGCACGAAGGCGGGCAGCCACAAGGCCGGGATCAAAGGTGTCCAAAGGAGAGGGAGTCCCGTGGATGCATTCCCGTGTTCCCTGTGCAGGGCAGCACCTGGAAGCTCGGAGTGGAGCGTGTCCCAGCCTGTGCCCGCCGTGGGCGAGCTGTGGCCGGGTCAGGAGTGTGGGTTTGGCTCCTGGCTCAGCCCCGGGCTTGTTACACAACCGGAGCAGAGCTGGAACGTCTCACCTGGCTGGGCTGGGAGCTGGGCAGGCTCCGAGGGCAGCGCACCCGGAATGTTCCGGGGTATCTGTGGCTGCCCTGGAATCCCAGCTGGGCAGAGCCAGGAGCTGCCTGCAAACAGCTCCATCACCCCCCAGAGCTGGTCTGTAACTCCCTTATCTGTCCCAGACTGGGGCAGCTCCAGAGCAGGGGCTGCCCACGGTGCCAAGCGGAGCAGCAAACACCACTTGGGTGCTGGGTGGTGCCTCCCAAACCCACATTCCAGGCCTAGAGCACCGGGCTGTGGGGGGACAGCCCAGGCACGTGAGGTGGGATATTGGGAAGGAATTGTTCCCTGGGAGGGTGGTGAGGCCCTGGCACAGGGTGCCCAGAGAAGCTGTGGCTGCCCCTGGATCCCTGGAAGTGCCCAAGGCCAGGCTGGGACAGGGCTTGGAACAGCCTGGGACAGTGGAAGGTGTTCCTGCCCATGGCAGGGGTGGAATGGGACTAGCTTTAATGTCCTTTTCCACCCAAACCATCCAGAATTCCATGATCCTGTGATCTTACACTGACTGGAAAGCCCTGACTCCTACCTGCTCCCAGATACCACAGGGAAAAGCAGCTGCTGCCCTTCCAGAGGCGGGTGATTGCCTCTATCCCCGATGATTCAGCGGGAGCTGGGCTGGGCTCTTGGTCGGGGCCGTTTCGCAGGCCGGGCTCGGCAGCATCACCCGGGGGCCCGGTCACGGCAG
The DNA here is from genome assembly GCF_009650955.1 of Corvus moneduloides. Classification (NCBI taxonomy): domain Eukaryota; kingdom Metazoa; phylum Chordata; class Aves; order Passeriformes; family Corvidae; genus Corvus; species Corvus moneduloides. The sequence continues at coordinate 12,261,856 of NC_045488.1, read as the reverse complement.
CTCCCGGCCCTGCCCTCTCCGAGGCTGGGGCTGTTTGGGGCGCAGGGCTGTCATTCCCACGGCTTTTCCCCTGGGAATTCCCACTCCAGGCTGGGCTGAGCTGTGCCCCACGCCGAGCACCGGAGCAGGGAAGTGCCTGTGCCAGAGCCCTCCACGGAAAACTCCTGGCATTCCCGTGGGGCTGGCACGGCTGCTCCCGGGCCGCTCCGAGGCCGCTCCGAGGCCGGGCTCGGGAGGGATGGCGCAGCCATTCCTGCATCCCTCCCAAAGCCGCGCTGCTCCAGGCGCTGCCCTGCCTGGCTCCAGAGAGCGTGAAGCCCTTCGCAAACTTCCCGGCTGGCAGGCAAAGCCCTCCGGGATGCGGCGGTCCCGAGGATTTGCTGGATCTTCCCTTGCCACGCGTTTTTCCCAGAACGGCCCCGCGCACGTCGCGGCCCTCAGGAGCGCCGGGAGAGAGGGGAGAGCGGGGAGAGAGGGGAGGATTTGTGCCGGTTCCAGGTGGGAGCAGCCCCAGCCACATGAAAAATGCTATTTCTGGAGCTATTAAAGAAGTGCCTTTTAATGATTTAATAAAATAACAGCGCAGGGAGAGAGAGGGGAGAGAAGGGAGAGAGGGGAGAGCCGGGAGAGCCGGGACAGCGGGCTGCTCCCTCCCGCAGGAACCAGAGCTGCCAAATCCCTGGGCCTGGCATTCCCCGCGGTGTTGGTCAAACACTGAAATCCATTCATTTGCCTAAAAACAAACCCGCGGCGCTCTCCCCGCCTCTCGCTGGGACAAAGCCGCTGCCTGTCTGCTCCCGGCGTCCTTCCCGCGGTGGCAGCGGGCACAGCCGCCTCCCGGCCCCACAGAGGGCACGGGGGTGCTGGGGTGGCACGGCCCCCGGGGGTGCTGGGAGGGGAGGTTTGAGCAAGAGCTCAGGCAGAGCAGCAAACGCAGAGCTTAGGAAGGGTTTGGGGTGGAAAGCGAGGCTGAGGCTGTCGCCTGAGGTTTGGTCCCCTCCATCCTCCAGTGCTGCAGAGCCGGCACAGAGCTGAGGACGCTGCTTTAGCCCCAGAGCACCTGGTTTAGGGTCAGGCTATAAACCATGGGTGAGAATCAAGAGTGGGACACAGGGATGGGGGTGTTGCTGCTGCCCACCAGGGGATGGACGGATGGATGGATGGATGGATGGATGGATGGATGGATGGATGGATGGAGCCCCAGTCCCGTGGGAGACAGCAGCATTGGTTTTGGGCGAGCCGTGGGATCAGTGCTACCAGCTCCGCAGTGACAATCCCCCGAAAGGGAGACCCCAAAGAGCCCAGCAGCTCCCAGGAGCGGCGCTGAGCTCGGGCAGCTCCCGCTGCCGGCAGAGCCCGGCGCTCTGGTGTCTCAGCGGTGAATGTCTTCCTGTTTAAAAGCTCTCCAAATCACAGGGGCAGCTTGTTTTGACATTTGATTAGCCACAGAGAACAACTTCAGAGCGCTTGAGTGACTGAGGGAGGGAGGGAGGGAGCGAACTCCGCGGCGGGAGCGGTGCTGAGCGCTCCGGCCCTTCCCGGGAGCGGCACCGGGCAGGGGCGGTGGGCACCGCTCCAGGCAAAGATAAGTGGGCTGCCGGGAGAGGCGAAGGCGAGGAGAGGAAGTGGTGAGTGAAGTCAGCTGAAAACAGTTTCTTTCGCTCGCTCTGACTCATAAATTTCATTAATACCTCGGCAGCGGCAGCAGCATCTCCCCGGCCCCGCGCGCGGCCCAGCGCCGCTGCAGCGGCATCCAGGATGGAAACCCCCCATGCCGAGGGCTCGGCCGGGGTCACCGCCCTGTCCCGAGCTCCATGAGCGCGTCCACCGCTTGTCCGGCCGCTGGCAACTCCCCGCGGGTGCGGGAGCCGCTCTCGGGCCGGGAGAGGGTTTGGGATCATCCCCCCGCCGGCCGCCCTCCCGCAGCCATGAACTCGCAGGGGTTTGTTTTCTTTTTCTGCCCAGACCTACAACAAGTTGTGTCAGGCCGGTGGTGACACTGCAGGGCTGTTTTGCTTTCCCTCGCTATCATCGCTATCAAGTAGGAGTTAACAGCTCTTGTTTATACAATGCCTATCTGGCCAGGGGCTGATTTAATACCTCCCACTTCTTTTAAGTGCAAATAGACTCTAATGTGTGTATTAGGCTACTTGAGCGGCTGTTCTGCTGAAATACTCGCTTTCCAAATAACTTATCTGCAGTTGATGCCGGCCAGAGGAGAAGAGCAAACTTCTTAAGAATTTAGCAATAAGAAAAAGACAACAATCCCTTTCATATTCCCCCCTTCCCCGGGCTAAGCCTTTGGCCACACGGAGCTCGCTGGGATTTCACAGGCGGGATCCTGGGACGGTTCACGGGTCACAGCCCTGAGCCGGCTCCTCCAGAGCATCCCGAGCCTGAGCCCGGTCGCTCAGGGCGACGCGGAGCTGCCGTGGTCCCACTTCCAACCCCGCGTGGGTACCGGCCCCGGCATCCCGCATCCCTGCCGGCCCCTCCGGCGGCCACCGGCGCGGTGGGAGCAGTAGCCACGCCGCTCAGGCAGCGTCTGCAGCCACGCTTGGCAGGAGAGACAAAGAGAAACCTCATCCCTGAGCGAAACTGCGGAGTTTCTGCTGAGTCACAGCCGTCAGGGAATGGGGAGAGCAATTACAGCCGAAAACTGGGAAGGCATCCCAAACAAATTGGTTATAATTAACAAGTAGAAGAATAACACCAGTAATACCATTAGCAGGCCCAAAAGCCATTTGCAATATAATATCTATAATTAGACAGTGCTCAGCAAAACCCGGGGCTGAGCTGTTTGCCCCGGGAAGGGAGGGCAGGTGAGCCTGCGGGATCACGGGCCGCGGTCCGGGGGCGGCGGGCACGGGACAGCACCCAGGAGCGTCCAGGAGCGTCCAGGAGCTCCCAGGAGCGTCCGTGAGGATCCCAGAGTGACCTGGCTCCAGCCGCGGGGCATGAGGGGGATGTCAAGGGCACAGCCAAACCGGGCCTCCTCTCCCACCTCCCTGCGGAGGATTTAACATCCTTGGACATTCCCATCCCTGGAACTGTCCAAGGCCAGGCTGGACGGGGCTTGGAGCAGCCTGGGACAGTGGGAGGTGTCCCTGCCATGGCAGGGGCGGCACTGGATGGGCTTTAAGGTCCCTTCCAACCCAAACTGGAGCTGCTGGGTTTGGTCCCGAGGGTGCGTCCCGGGCACGATCCCTCCTCCCGCTGTCCCAACATCCTGGCCAGAACTTTGTAATTCCAGCTCTTTGGAGCTGCCTCTGCTACCAGGGGGGTCCTGGCGCTCTCCCTCCCCCCAGCACCAAGTGCACCCATGGGTGCTCCTCACCCCCCTGTCCCAAATCCAGGGACACACGGGAGAAAAGTGTTGGTTTTGGTGCTGGGAGCCTGCCGCGGGCTCGGCGGGGTTTTGTGGGGTCCCGAGCCGGGGTGCTGCCCCCCAGGGCCCCCCCGGCCGTGCGGCAGCAGCCGGAGGCGCCGGGCTGGGCCGGGCACTGGCGTTGCTCAAGCAGACCCGCGGCTGAGGGCGAGGTCAGCGGAGCTCCGCTTGTGAAAGGCCGCGGCAATCGGGGCCTGTTGTGGCAACACCGGCACCCGCCGCTCTTCCCGGAGCCGCCTGGAGACGTCACCGGTTCTTGGAATGGTCTGGGCGGGGAAGGGACCCCAAAGGTCTCATCCATCCCCGTGCCACGAGCAGGGACATCTCCCACCAGGCCGTGCTGCTCCAGCCCCATCCCGGTGCATCCCGGTGCTTCCCGGTGCTGCTGGCTGCTGATCCTTGTGGCCATCACCGCAGAGCCCCGGTGCCAGAGGGGTGCAGGGTTGAATCCTCTCATCCTCTCTTGCCGGGGGGGCTGGAAAACCTCGCCGCCAAGAGCAGACAAAGCCCAGCTCCCCACAAAGCCAAATATCCGGGCTCGCCGGGGCTGCTCGTTCCCGAGCGCTTCGCTGCCTTCCCACTCCGAAATCCTTGTTTAGATAAACTTGAAAGCTGAAGGGAATTTGGCAGGCAGGGTCCTGCCCTGCGCGGAGGGCAGATAATGTCACCTGCAGTGTAAACACACACCATTGACCGGGGCTGGGACCGGCTTGTCAGCGATAAAGTCACCTCTGGGGCGGCTCCCGTCACGCCGGGCGAGCTCGGCTGCGCCGGGGAGGGAGGAGGGGACACAAGGGACACACGTGGGTGCGGGTGTGTGTGGCGTCTGTGTGCACACGTGTGTGCGGCCGGGAATCGCCTCCGTCCCCGCAGCCCCTTCCCAGAGTCACGGGGACACGGCAGATGGAGATTTTGGGAAAAGATGGGTCTAGTCAGGGGTGGTTTGTGTCCCGCAGGAGGCCGGGGGTGGCTGGGGCTGTGCCTGCCCTCATCCTGAGGGATTCTCCCTCCCTTGTGTCCCACAGCTCCATCATGGGGGCTGGGGGGGCTGTGGACGCCCCCGAGGGTCACTGGGGCCGGGGGTGGCGGTGCCAGGGAGGGGCCGCGGGAGGATGGGGACAGCGGCTGCTCCCGCAGAGGAGCTTTGGCAAGGGGAAGGCCAAGGGGAAGGGGAAGGGAAGGGGAAGGGCAGCTCCGACGGTTTCCCCGAAAGGCTGCTGGGGACAGGACGGTGTCACAAAGTGTCACAACACCCCGTGCCCACAAGCTGAGCCCGAGGTTTCTCCCCGGACGTGGGGAGGGGAAGGAACATCTCCAGCTTCCTTTCCTGGCTGTGCCACCTCACACGGCACCAGGAACGGGGCATGTCCGGGCAGAGCCACCCTTGGAGCCGTGACATCCTAAGGGAGGGATCGTCACATTGTCCCGGAAACCCCCAATGCCTCCCGCTCTCCATGGGGACACGATCCCATGGGAAGCTGCCCTTTGCAAGGCACCGTAATGGTGGCACTGGGTGCCACTGAGTGTCCCCAAAGGCCTCATCCCCATCCTCCCCGGGTGGTGTTTCCACCCTCATGGAGAGGCGGGACACGGTGTCCCCACTCACGGTGACAAAGGCACCTCGTGGCCAGCTGGGAGAGGAGCCAGCGGCTGCTCCCACTGAGGCTTTTCCTGAGATCCTTCAGAAAGAGAAAACCCAACTCAGAAAGAGAAAAATAAGTTCTGGGAAAAGATCACGGGTTTCTAACTGGGATGTGCAAATATCAATTTAAGCAGATCTTAAATCAATATGAGCCAGAACGTTTCCTTTCACCCCTAATTGTTCTTTTGATTCCTTTTTTCCCCCCAAACCAGGTGAGTTTTAATAAGCTAAAATAAAACATCTCCTCTTTCAGTGCGGTCCCAGCATGAGGAATATCAATTAACAGGAGCCATCCTTGGCCGTTGGAGTTCACCACAACGGCGCTGGAGCTGCGGCTCGATGGGAATGGGAAGAAAATTACAACCTTTTCAGGGAAACCATTAAGTAAAAATCAGAATTTGTCCATAAGTACCACAGGGGGAGGGGCACAGCCCAGCTAATGGCTTCTATTTTGAGCAATAAAGTGATTTTTCTGTGCAAAATCGCCGCTTTCTGTTCCTCTCCCCATGGCCTCACATCCCCTGAGTCTGGCCCTGGAAAGTCCCTGGGACAGAGAGTCTGGCTCAGCCCCACCACGGGAATTGCCCCCTTTTCCTGCTTTTCCAGGTCGGTGGGTACAGAGTGAGGATTGTACAGAATCATGTAATCCTGGAATTGTTTGGAAGGGACCTTAAAGCTCATCCGGTGCCAGCCCTGCCATGGGCAGGGACACCTTCACTATCCCAGGCTGCTCCAACCTGGCCTTGGACGCTTCCAGGGATCCAGGGGCAGCCACAGCTATTTTAGGAACCTGTGCCAGGGCCTCACACCCTCTCAGGGAACAATTCATTCCCAGTATCCCATCTAAATCTCCACTTTTCAACTATGAACCCATTCCCTGTGTCCTGTCCCTCCATCCCTTGTCCCCAGTCCCTCTCCAGCTCTCCTGGAGCCCCTTTAGGCCCTGGAAGGGGCTCTGAGCTCTCCCTGAATCCTTCCCTTCTCCAGGTGAACATTCCCAGCTCTCCCAGGCTGGCTCCAGAGGGGCTCCAGCCCTTGGAGCACCTCTGCAGGTGGGGCCTCACCTGAGGGGAGAGGGGACAATCCCCTCTTTCCTGCCGGGAATGAGCCCAGGATGAGGTGGGAAGAAGGGCAGAGTGCTGAGGAAGGGCAGCGTGTCCCACTCCCGAGTCCCTCCCCAGGGGGAGGATTTCCAGGTGCTGTTGCCTTTGCTTTGGGATCTCCTGGGACCGATGGGAGTGTGTGACACCCGGAGCTCCGGACACGTTCCCCCACTAAATCTCTGTCACCTTGGCTGCCCTCGGCAGCAGGAGCTGCTGGAGGGAGCACTGTGCAGGAGAAACAAGGACCGGTTCCACCACGAAGAGTTCCAGCGTTGCTCCTTCACGTTAATTTTCACGTTTCTCCGGCATTGGCGGTTCCAGGAGCTGCTCCTGCTCCGTGTGCTTCGGAGGGCCGTGCTCCCACATTATCCCACACCCTCTCCCAGGATCTGCCTGCCGGGGGGGGCTTTGCACCCTGATGGGCACCACGATGGGGGTCCCAATGGGTCACTCGATGGGCACCCCAGGGAGACTCCAGTGGACATCCCAATAGGTGCTCCAGTGGATACCCCAAGGGATGGATACCCCGGTGGGCACCTTTATGGGCACTCAATGTCCATCCCAATGAGGGCACCTCTATGGGCACCCAATGTCCATCCCAATGGGTGCCCCTGTGGATGCCCCAATGGATCCTTCAACTTCACCCCGATGCTCCCCATAGAGTGCAGGGGCTTCGCAAAGAGCTGCCGCCTCGACAGAGAAAAAGCCAAAAAAAAAAAAAAAAAAAAGCCGAAATGAGGCAGAATCAGGGAATTAGAAAGAGCCGGGAATGGCGGAGGAGGCGGGAAGGGCGCGGGGGCAGCGGCCCCGCGGTGACTCCGCTCCGCGTTTAATCCGCACCGCGTTTAATCCGCACCGCGTTTTGCGGCGCGCCGGCCGCGCCGGGGGCCCCCACGTGGGGCAGGGGCGGGGCCAGGAGGCGGCAGCCAATGGGCAGCGCCGGGCGCTGACAGCGCTCGTCACGTCAACAACCGGAACGCGCCCAATTAGCGGCGGGAGGGGGGGCCGGGGCACCCCCATCCCGCACCCCGGGGGTCAACGGGGCGCTCGCACCCCCCACGCCGGGGAACGAGGAGCGGGGCGGGATTTCGAGGCGTTTTGCCCCTTGTTTATTATTTGAGCTGCGGCGCTTCATTCTTGTCGAGAAAGCCCCGAGCCGCGGCGTTGCCGCAGAGATCGCGGCGGTGCCGCGGCCCGCCCGGCACGGCGGTGACAGATTGTTTGAGCTGGAGGAAGCGCCGGCCCGGGCTAATTACGCCGCCATGGCGGGCGGGCGGCAGGCGGGGGCTGCGCGCCGGCGGCCCCTCGTGGCTTTGATTGACAGCACCGCTCCTCCCCGCCAATAGCGTTGGAGCGGCGGCCCGCTCCGCGCTGTGATTGGCGGATGGGCGGTGAGCGGCGCGCGGCCCCACGTGGGGCGGAGGCTCCGTCTGACGCGCGGGCGAGCGGCCATTTTGTGCGCTGGGCCGGGCTCGGCCCGCCCGTGGGGCCGCGGCTGCCCCGGCCCCGCTCCCTCCGGCCCGCCGGGACCGGCGTTGCTCCTGCTCCGCTGCGGCGGGCGCGGGGTCCCCCCCCGGGGACGCAGCCGGGTGTCCCCCGGGCGCGGCGGGAACGCCTGACGTTAACGCCATTACCCGTGTTCCTCGTTAAACCCCCTCAGGCGTGAGGGGAGGTGCGGAGGGGGAGCAGCGCGGCCCTCACGACACATCAAAGGGGCCGCGCGGCCGCCGGGGGAGGCAGCGCGGCCTTGCCGCCGCCCGCCAGTACGGGGGGCTCGTACCGAGCGTTTTCTCGGTGCGGCGGCCCGCGGAGCGGAGGCGTTACGGTGACAAAGCGCTTGTGTTTGTTTTACAGCCCAAACCGGGCCGCTGGAGCGGGGTTACGGCAGCGCCGGGCCCGAGTCACGGCCGGGCCGGGGGGCGCGGGGCGGGGCGGGGCCGGCGCGGGGCGGGGCCCGGGGTGGGCGCGGCTCGCGGCCACCCCTCCGTCAGACACAAGCTGCCATTGTGACGTCACGCCGGCATCGCCGAATCAGCGCTCGCCGCCGCCGGCCCCACGTGGGCGCGGCGCTCCGCCATTGGCCGGCGGCGGAGAGGCCGCCCGGGTTTTGTCCCCCGCCCGCCGCCCCGCTCCGCCCGGGCGCTGTGGCGGCACCGCGTGCTCGGGCGCTGCTGCCCCGCTCCGCGCCCGCTCCGCGATGGCTCCCGGAGTTACGGCGATCCCGGCTGGACGCAGCTGAACGGCCGCCCCCGGGCGGGGGACCCGCTCGCACCTCGCATGTCCGCGGCGCCCGGGAAGTCGGATGTGTACGGCCTTCCTCCCCCTCCTCCTCTCCTCCATGGCCGTCGTGCTCCGGCGTTAGTTCCTGGCTTTGCTTCCCCTTCTCCCGGCCGCAGGAATACCGCGGGACCCTCCTCCCGCCGCCGCGTTGTTGTTGTTGTCGCTGTGGCTTTTTGATCTATTTTTTTTTCTTTTTTTTTGTTTTTTTCCTGGGGTGGGGGGGTGATTTTTCTTTATTTTTTTTTCCGCCAGCGAGTGCCGGAAGGAGGGGGGGGTGAGGAAGCGGAGGCCCGCGGAGCGCGGCGGCCGGGGGGGTCGGCACCTGGCCCCGGCGCTGCGGGGCTGGGCTCGGCTCCGCGGGCGCCTCCCCGGCGGTGCGGGGCCGGGGGGGGGAATGTGCGGGGGGGAACCGGCCGGGCCCGCTCCCCCCCACCCCCTCCGCCCTCCCTCCTCCGCCCCCAGCACGGACTTTCCTCTCGTCCCTTTGTTCAGTTCTCGGCCTCTCCGGGAGTACTCCGAGGCCGGCGGGCAGCAGCGGCAGCTCCGCACGTCGCGATCGCCGTAGCGAGGCTCGGCGCGGCTGCTTCCAGTGACCGCGCCCCAGCCCGGCCATGTACCCCCAGGGCCGGCACCCGGTGAGTCCCGGTACCCCCTCCGGACTCCCATCCCGCACCCCCCCCCCCGCTCTCCTCCCTCCGTCTCCCCCGGTGCCCCCCCCTCCCGCCCCCCCCCTCGCCCCCCGGTGCCCCCCCGGTAACCCCCCGCGGCCGCTTCCCGCAGGCTCCGCACCAGCCGGGCCAGCCGGGCTTCAAATTCACGGTGGCCGAGTCCTGCGACCGGATCAAGGACGAGTTCCAGTTCCTGCAGGCCCAGTACCACAGGTGAGCCCGGGGGGACCCCCGGCCGCCCCCCCCGCCCCGAGCCCCCCGTTTCTCCGGGGTCTCACCGTGCGCTCTCCCCCCCCCCCAGCCTCAAAGTGGAGTATGACAAGCTGGCGAACGAGAAGACCGAAATGCAGCGCCATTACGTTATGGTGAGAGACTTTAATCAGATTTCGGATCAGCCTGCAAATGTCATTAGCTGCGAGCCTGCGGACGGGGGGGACCGGGGGAACCCCCCCCGGTACGGGCAGTGCCTGCCCGGGGACCCCCGGGGCGGGGGGGCGGCGGTGCCAGGCGCTCCGGGCCCCAGACGGCTGGAAGCGCAATCCCAAGTTTCCTGTTAACCCCTTTGGAGCGCTCCTGCAGCCGTGGGGGGGTCGGGGGCGGGGGGACTGGAGCGGCGACCCCGGGCTCGGGGGGAGCTCCCTGGTGCCGGTGGGGGTCCCCCCCTTGCTGCCCCCGAGGCCACCCGGGAGCCATCCCAGCTCCCCCTCCCCTAGCCCCCCCCACTCATCCTTCCCGAGGGAAATGGGCACTTTTGTTGCCTCAAAACGCTCTTTTTTTTAGCTAAAATTTGCATCACGGGCCCCCCGGGTGGGCTCGTTTGGGTTTCTGATGGGTTGAGCAGGATCCAGCACCCCCTTTCCCGGCGGCTCCCTGGGCTCCCAGCAGCTCCCCTGATCCCGGGGGGGGGAACAAATCCCGCCCCCCCCCTCGGTGAGAAGCTGGATTTTTGGCCAGACTCCGGGCTGTACCTGTTCTGCCAGGGCTGAGCAGACGCCTGTCACCCAGCTCTGCGCCTCTTTGTTTTTCTAAGTAGCTTAGGAGGAGAAAACAGGAGTCAAAAGGAGTGTCCCCTCGTTAAGTGCCTGCCAGTTAAACCCATAAACATCTGCTTATTATAAGGTGTAATTTCCTTGGCTACCCGTGCTTTAAGCCCAGTTTTGCCCAGGATGCTTTTTGGTAATGACCTTATGCAAATACCTTCTGTGAATTGAATTCAAATTCTTCTTGGCTCTCATGTTTAATTGAATTTATTTCTATTTTTTTGTTCCTTCCTCAGTACTACGAAATGTCGTACGGTTTGAATATTGAAATGCACAAACAGGTGAGTAATTTCGAGGGGGGAAGTTGTGATTGAATTGATCTCCTGTTGCCCTTTTCCTCCACCTGAGGTAAAATCGGCCCTGATTGCACTAACTAGGGAATAAGTGCTGGAGGCAGGGATGTGACTCTAGGTGGGATCCCGTGGCCCGGCTGTTAAATTGGCAGCCGCAGGTTGATGGCACTTGGTGGGGTTATTTTGTCGATATTCATGAGGAATTTCGGTTTTAGGCTGAGTGTTTGTGCAGAGAGGTGAGAACAGCCTCTCCTCCCGTGCTGGGAGGTCAATACCTGGAATAGCGAGTTCCCAAGGCTTGGAAAACACTGATATGTGCTGTGTTCGCCTCTGGTCGTGTTGTGGGTACAACAGGGCTGTTTGTAAGGTCATCCCCTGCTCCTGGCCCTGCCGGAGCGTGAGACAGAGCAGGGAATTATCTCCAGGGCTCCCAGAGCTCACCGTGTGTTGCTCAATGTCACGGAGTTGTCTTTGCATCTGGGGAAATGAAGCAATGTTTGGGGCTGGTTGGGTTGTTGTTTTTTTTTTTTTGTTCCCTTCCAGTCTCCTCTAATATGTAAGTTGCCTGAAGGAAAAAATAGAGAAGGCCCCAGCAGAATGTGGTGTGTTACCTTGCTAAGATTATCGGTAAAGAGCCTAAAGGCTGCGCACATGATGGTAAAACTTAAAGGAATAAAGTTATTATTGAGATTAGACCTGATTATTTGTGCTGCTGCTGCTTACTGGTTTTAGAAGGAGTTCTAATTAAGAACTTAAGGCAGATAGAAGTTGACATCAACTTTGCCGCTCGCAAATCAGCCCCATTCAACTCCAAAGTGGTTTGGCTTAATAGCGGCATCGCCCTCCTCTGAGGAGGCTCGTTGGGCGCTGATGAGATGCAAAGCAGCGTCTCTGAATGCGCCTCTCTTCTTCCCTTTGCCTTTCTGCGCTGTAGTCACGGGGCAACGAAAATAATTCCTGCTTAGTCTTCAGTTTTTTATAAATATCTCCTTCCACGCAGATAATCCCGACTTCCCGCTCCGGGGCCGCTGCCCGGCCCAGGTGTCTTTGTGCGGGGGCTGCCCGGACCCCCGCGCTGGGGGAACCTTGGGCGGGTTGGTCCTGGGGTGCTCGGGAACAGCCCAAAGTTCAGGATTGTGGGGTAGGCCCGGGGTGTCCTCCGCCGAGGAGGGGACGGCTTTGGGGTGTCCAGAGGGACACGGAGCCTGCAGCCGCCTCAGCAATGCCTGCGGGCTCTGGAGTGACCTGACCTTGGGGCAGAGGCTCTCCTCTCCCCACCCTCTTCCTACCTGGTCGCTGGGTGCTGGGAGATGCTGGAATAACGCCCCGGGATGTTGGGCTTGTTCGCCTGCTGGGGGCTGCCGTTCCCAAGACGTGCTGAGCGTTTTTCCACCGGCCTATGGGCGCATCCCGAGGGATCGGCGGGCTTTGGCAGCGCGGGGTGAGCGCTGGGAGATGTGGATGGAGCAGCCCCGTCCTCCGTGTGCCGTGGGGGTCTCGGGGGTGACTGAGGAGCCTCAGAATTCCCAGTTTGGTTCGGTCCCTCGCCGTCCTGCTCTTCCCCGGTGCTGGCAGCCCAGGAGGCCCAGCGCGGTCCCTGTGCTCGGTGCTGTGCGGGTGATTCCAGCGGCATCCCGCGCCTGCCCGGGCCCTTCGCGGTGACATCTGCTGCGTGCCCGCTGCCGGGAACTTGGGGAAGCTGGAGCTGTCTCGTTCTGTAATTGACAGCAACGTGGAGCAAACAAAGCAGCCCTGGCTGCGCTTCCAGGCGAAAATGGGGCGAGCGGGAGCGGCGGGCGGGGAGTGCCGGACCGCAGCGGGGGCCCGGGGAGGGCTTTCCCCCTCTTTGGGGCCGCAGCATCCCCTGAAAGGCATCCCTGGCGCAGCATCCCCCCGCCAGGCATCCCGCAAGGCATCCCGCTAATTGCGGCGTGGTCGTGCCGGCATCTGGCTGAGGGTGGCTGGTCCTGAACAAACAAGTTTATCAGCTGACCTGTTTAGCGGTTGACTTGTGTTTATCTGCACACAATCAAGTAGACTGAAGTGCTTGAATTATTCATGCAGTGTCCTGCCCTCCAGACTTGACTGCTTGTGATTACATCTGCTCCAGACAAACATTGATGGATACTTCATCTTTAAGCAAAAGGGGATTGTCTGTCTGTGGGCTTATATAACAGATTATCTCTTCCACGCTGAATATTAAGTGTGTGCATATGTGGCTGCGTGTGGGGCTGGGGGTTTTTTTGCCCTCCCCCCCTCCTTTCTTCTCGTTTTGTTTCTCGTTAGGAAAAAAAATGGAGTTTCATAAACAACTCCATATGCAAGGAAATATTTAGGAAGTGACTCCCCAGTCGGTTGCAGTGAATCGCTCCTTACATCAGTCTTCCTGCTGAACTCAACTCCTTCCCCGGGCTCAGCTTTCCTAAACCCGACTCCAATCAGGAGTTTTCTTTTGAAACCTCGGCAAAACTTTTTTTCTTTTTTTTTTTTTTTTTTTGTTCGGGTTAATTGATTTTTCCAAAAGAAACTTTGCTTCCCCTGTCGGCTGCACATTGTTTCTGTGCAGATCTCCGTGGATAATTGCCGAGAGCAATAACCATTCCAAAAGGAAAACTCATTTTGCGTGGGGAAACGGGACACCTCGGAGGACAGAACCTTTGTGCTGGCCTTTGATTTCTTGTTATGGCTGAGAACTCTCTACTGAAGCACTTCTTGTTTTCCTGCCTAATGCTTGGAACAAACCTAAAGCCCCCAACACTTCCAGGGAAGAGAGGCAGCTTTTTTTTTTCTGTGTGTTTCTAGAATATTCTAGGAACACAATATCCTTTCTGTCGTGCTCGTTAGCAAGGAGTGCCAGGTAATAATTTGCTAAATACTTCACAAGCCGAGTAATTTGTGAGCTGTGCTCTCAGGCCTCCCAAGGCAGATGGGAATTCTGGACTCAGGGGGGGTCCTGGCTGTGTTTTGGGGGTCTCAGCGAGCTGTACCCCATTGCTGGTGGTAATTCCCTAATGAGGGGTTGTGTCCTGCCCCTCCGCACCCCCGCCCTGAATTTAATTCTCATCAGCCAGGCTCTCCACTTTGCTAATAACGATAGCAGCCACAAATAGCTTTCAACATGCCATTGACAGCCCGCTTGGAGAGAGCACTTGAAATAGTGGTAGACAGCTGAAAGTACCCATAATTGTGCGCCCGAGTGAGAACCACACTGCTCAAGGGCCTGATTTTCATGTGCTTAAAGAGACAATATCCTGGTTTCAACAAATGCTGCTGGTGCTTCACGCCTCGTGTGATTTACTCCTCCTCCTCCGCCAGGGAGGAGGGTTTGGGGGGGATCTGGGGCGCCCGGAGGGGGCTGTGGGGTGCAGACCCTTATGAAAATCACTGCGGGGTGTGTGCAGAGGGAGCTGTGCTTGGGAGAAGAGGAGGGAGTTGGGGCCTTGCGAGTGGGAGCTGTGGGATGGTGCTGGTGCTGTGTTCCCGCATCCCATGGATGGGGCTCCCATCACCTTTGGCAGCCCCACCAACGCCATTTCCGGGGGTGTAGGGATGCAGTGATCGTGTGTAGAGATGTATTTGTACTTCCCCACGGAATGGTCACGTTCCTAAGGCTGCCAGAGTTCCAGGAACGTTTGGACAATGCTCTGAGCACAGGGTGGGATTGGTGGGGTGTCTGCAGGACCTTTGATAATTCTGGTGTTCCCTTCCACCTCTGGAGATTGCTGGAGTTAATGATAGAAATATGGATGTTTTGGGGTGTTTTCCTGGAGGAGGAAGGGCAGTGCTCTGTGTTCAGCACCTTCTCTCCATCCTTCATCCCGCTGCGTAAATCCAGGAGCGAGGGCAGGCTGGACTTGGGGCTGGTGGGGCCCAAAATCTGTTCTGAGGCTCCACCTGCCATGGCCTGGTGCAATTCCCTTCCCCACTGAGAATCTGTTCCATTTGGGGGATGGATTGAGGGGTGTGTGACACGTGCAGGGTATTTGGGGTGTTCTCTGCAGGGCATTTGGGGTGCTGTGTGCAGGGTCTTGGGCATGCCCTGTTCAAGGTGTTTTGGGGTGCCTGTGCAGGGTTTTTTGGGATGCTCCCTGCAGAGCGATGCCTGTGGGGCTGGTTCCTGCAGGCAGCTCCATTTTCCCAGGAACAGGGAGCCCAGGAGGGGTCTGTGTCCAGTCCTGTGCCGTGCTGGGATCAGCCTGGGGGGTCACTCTGGGGCTGGGACATCCCTGCAGTCCCCATTTGCCTCATGGACATCCAAAGCTGAGACAATTTGGCACTGCCCAGAGCCCTGTCTGGGGGTGTCACCCCCACCCCCTGGATCCAGCCTGGAGCTCTGCACTCCCAGATTTTGGGTCATTTTAAGGCTGCTCTGCCTCTCCCATGACTGACATCTGGGGGGTTATTTTTAAATTCCCTCTGGCCCATCCAGGTGTAGAGATGGGAGTGTAGGGAGCTGGAGCTGTTGGGCACTGCCAGCCCCAGCTATTTAACACCGAGCCGCTGCCGCTCCGAGCCCATCCCAGCTCCCGACGGGTGCCAGGAGCAGCTCCCTGTGTCCCCAAGTGCTTCGGATGCTGCTGGTGGCTCTGGCCATTTTAAGAGCAGGTGACAGGAGCCTCAGCCGGGGCCAAGTGGTCCCAGTGTTGATTTATCACCGGTGCAGATGTTTTCTCTGGTTTCGCCCTCCCCACCACTGAAACCCCACCCGGGAGGTTCTGGGCAGGGAGCAGGGCAGATTCTTGGCAGGGGCACGGAGTGAGGGGGGATTAGTTGGGATTTCAGGTTCTCCCGACTCCTTGCCCTTTTTAACAACCATCAGCACCCCTGTGCTGGGGGGAGTATCCTGGGATTGGCTCCCGCAGGTGTTGGGGTGGGTGGGAGCCTCTCCCCATGCCCCCCTCCGGGCGTTTTACCCGCCCTGGTCCAGGGAAGACGCAGGGCAGCGGAAGGGGATGCGGAGCTCGGCATTGCCATGGCAACCCGCGGTGGGAAAGGAGGCTTTCCTTGGCAGGAGCAGCTCGGGGGCTCCGTGGCTCTGGGCGAGGTGATGAATGAGCCCCGTGAAGGGGAAGGTTTTGGGCATGGAGCCCTCCCCTGTTCCCGGCGTTCCAGAGGATCCCTTTCCCTCCCGGTTAAAGTTTTAATGGGGACAACTGGAGTTCAATGTGCCGGGGAATGGGAAAAGGGAAAGTGAGCAAATATTTAAAGACGATTGAATCTCATGTTCACAGGAAACCTCACGGTTGTAAACATAATATTTTGGACATCCAATATCTCTGTGCTTGCCGGATCCCACATGGGAAGTCTCTTTTTGTGTGGAACGGGGAGTTTGGCTTCACATCTTGCTTGGAAGTTTTGGATTTAAAGGTGGAAGCATCACTTGTGTTGTTGGTCAGGGCCGTCCGGGGAAAACCCAGCTCCTTCCCTTCCTGCTCCATGGAATCAGCCTGGCTGGATGCTGTGTTTTTCTCAGGGTGCAGCCGAGGGAAGCTGGTGCTGGCACTGCTGTTTTCCCCTCAAACACTGATCAGATTTGTTCTAGAACCCGGGAGCTGGCCGGGCAGCGCTCCCGGAGCCGCAGCCACGCTTGCTGCATCCCGAATCCAATGGCTGGAGCTGGAGGAATAAATCTTTAATGGAGCTGGAGCTAAATATAATCTGATCAAAGTGCCAGTGCCAAAAAGTCTGGAAGGAGCTTTTCCTGTGGCTGGGCACGGCAGTGGCACCATGGGTGGCCGGTGGCACATGTGGTGCCAGCCCAGCTGCTCCGGCCATGGCGCCGGGGCTGAGCTTGGATTCAGCACTCGGAGCTCCCGGCCCGGTTCTGTGGGAGCAGAGGAGCTGTCGGGTGGTCTGTGAGTGTTGGGTGCTGAAAGCCTTGTGCTGGCCAGAGCCTGGCCCTGGGGACAGGGGTCACGATAGCGAAGTGTCACTGCAGCGATAGGACACAGGGAATGACTTCCCGCTGCCAGAGGGCAGGGATAGGCGGGATAGTGGGAAGGAATCCTTCCGTGGGAGGGTGGTGGGACACTGGTTGCTATGACTGCCCCATTCCTGGAAGTGTCCAAAGCCAGGCTGGAGCAACCTGGGCTCCTGAAAGGTGCAGGGAGTGGAACTGGATGAGCTGTGAAGTCCCTTCCAACTGAACCATTCCAGGATTCCATGATCCCCCAGCTGCCTGCTGGATCCACACATCTTCATGCTCAGGGCCGTGACGATCCTGGTGACTTGGTGGCTGTGGCTGGGGTACCTGAGTCCAAGCCGTGGTCACTTCCAGCCATTCCTGCCTTGGCACGGTGTGCCAGCACGTTCCCTGCCTCTGGAATTGCTAAGAAAAGCATCAGGTGTAACCCAATCACCGGAGTGCTTCTGGAGAAGACGATGGCCAGGAATATTC
Source organism: Corvus moneduloides (assembly GCF_009650955.1). Classification (NCBI taxonomy): domain Eukaryota; kingdom Metazoa; phylum Chordata; class Aves; order Passeriformes; family Corvidae; genus Corvus; species Corvus moneduloides. The sequence continues at coordinate 12,245,045 of NC_045488.1, read as the reverse complement.
CTGGGGCTTTGCAGCCCCTGGGGGCTCTGTGCTCCCCTTGGAGCAGGACCCGGAGCTCTGGGGTCTGTGGGGTGGTTCCCTGCATGGGGGTGACTCCAGGCTGGGGGAGATCAGGATTTTCCCAGTGTCTCCCTGCTTATGGTGATGCTGGGAATGCTGGTTGTGCTCACTGGGTTGTTCCTGTAGCAAGAGCAGTGTGTCCCAGCCATCCCCAGCTCCTCACAGCAAGGACTGAGTGTCCGTTGGGAATTTTCGTCCACACTGGGATATTTGGGGATTTTCCTTGAGAGCAGGTGGAGCCTGGGTTGCCTGGGCTTAAAACCCAGAGGTGCTGTAGGACCTGTCCTGGGGAGCTGAGCTGTGGGATCAGGAGGGTGAAGCCTCGGGGTGGATTTGGGGAGCACAGGGGGGCTCTGGGAGCAGGGGGTGGCTGTGGCTGTCCCGGGAAGGAGGCTCCTTGCCAGCAGGAGGCCGGAGCTCTCCCGGTTAATCACTTGTGTTATTGATAACGAGCTGCTGGGGCTGGCGGAAGGAATTTCGGGGCGTTTGATTCCGTGCCAGCGCTCGGCTCCGGCCATTGTTGTGGCGTTGGATCCTCGCGGCCGCTTGGCCGTGTTTGACTTGGAGCCGGAGCTGTTTTCACAGCTGCCTCGGCCAGGAGCAGCCGGAATTAACCCCTGGGAGCCGGGACACGGCCATCCCGCCGGGAGCGTCCCTGGAGCCGGGACACGGCCATCCCGCCGGGAGTGTCCCAGGGACGGCACCCCTCCAGGTCATCCCTGCAGGAAAGCGTTATCCCCAGGGAATTGTTCCCACAGAGAGCACCTGGCAGGTGTTGGTGGATCTGGGTTGTTTCTGGAGTGGGGTGTGAGAGTGGCAGAGGGAATGCCACCCGTGGGCAGGGAGCGGAGCAGACCCGCAGCCCTGGTGGGGACTCAGCTCCCTGCACGGGGCAGGTGGCTTTGGCTTTGCCAAGGTTTCTTTTGGAGAAACCAAACACCCACCACAGCCCTGGTGGAGATGGAGAGGGCCACCAAACCCTGGATTTCCTGGGATCCAGCCTCTCTGGAGAGCAGCAGCTGCTCCCAGGTTGAGGAGCTGTGCCTGGCTACATTTTCTTGAAGTCCGGGCTGGTGTGACACTGCCAGGACTGGTCCAGCACACTCATCCTGTGGTGGGAAGGCCATGGAAGTGTTCCAGGGAAGCAGGGATATGTCCCTGTGCTGGAGAGCTTGAAGGGGCTTCCAGTGCCTCTGCTGGGAGCTGCTGCTTCCACCTGCGGGGCTGAGAAGGGACAGGGAGAGGGGAGGGACAGGAGGGGATCTGTGGGATGGGACAGGGAGAGGGGATGCACAGGAGGGGATCTGTGGGATGGGACAGGGAGAGGGGATGCACAGGAGGGGATCTGTGGGATGGGACAGGGAGAGGGGATGCACAGGAGGGGATCTGTGGGATGGGACAGGGAGAGGGGATGCACAGGAGGGGATCTGTGGGATGGGACAGGGAGAGGGGATGCACAGGAGGGGATCTGTGGGATGGGACAGGGAGAGGGGAGGCACAGGAGGGGATCTGTGGGATGGGACAGGAGGGGATGCACAGGAGGGGATCTGTGGGATGGGACAGGGAGAGGGGAGGCACAGGAGGGGATCTGTGGGATGGGACAGGGAGAGGGGAGGCACAGGAGGGGATCTGTGGGATGGGACAGGGAGAGGGGAGGCACAGGAGGGGATCTGTGGGATGGGACAGGGAGAGGGGAGGCACAGGAGGGGATCTGTGGGATGGGACAGGGAGAGGGGAGGCACAGGAGGGGATCTGTGGGATGGGACAGGAGGGGATGCACAGGAGGGGATCTGTGGGATGGGACAGGAGGGGATGCACAGGAGGGGATCTGTGGGATGGGACAGGAGGGGCCAGTGCTGCTGCCAGGAAGCCTCGTGCCATCCCGTCCGTGGGAGGCTGGTGGGTGCTGACCGTTGCTTTTTCTTCTTCCCTTTTTCCAGACAGAAATTGCTAAAAGACTGAACACGATTTTAGCCCAGATCATGCCTTTTCTGTCACAAGAGGTAAGGACTTTTACACACCCTCTTTGAGGGGATGCAGCTTCTCCCAGGGTTCCTCCTCGCAGGCAGCGCTGGGTCCCTTTGGGGTCTCTGGGGGTGTGAGAAATGGGGTTTAAATCCTGCCTGTGTGCTGGAAAACCCTTGGGATGGACGGAGCTGGGCCCTGCAGGGGCTCTGCTCATCTGGGGGGCTGCACTGAGCCCAAAAGGCTGCGAGGGGCTCCCCCTTTTCCTGGAGGAGCTGCTGCCTCGCCCCACAGAGCCAGGAGGTACCTCCAGGCTGCTGCAGCCAAAATAGGGCAAAAAAAATCGGGAAAAATAGGCAAAATAGGGCCCAAAAGAGGGGGGACCGTGTCTGCGGGGGTCCTGTGGCTGACCTGGCCCCTCTGTCCCCGCAGCACCAACAGCAGGTGGCCCAGGCTGTTGAACGTGCCAAGCAAGTGACAATGACGGAGTTGAATGCTATCATCGGGGTACGTGGACTTCCCAATCTGCCTCTCACCGTGTGTATTCCCCTTTTATTCCTATCATTTACCATATCCAGAGGCAACCCTGCGCTCAGGAGGGCAAAGAGGGCGGCTCCCAGTCCCCAGCCATCCCAAAACACCAAAACTGCCCCAACCCCACAGCTCCTGGCTGTCCCAAAACCCCGAAACGGCCCCAGTCCGGCACCCAGCAGGACAGGGCTGGGAGCTGCCGCCTCCCTGGCAGCTCTGGGATTCCAATTGGATGTTCCCCGTGGGGCTGGGGAGATTTGGGATGGGAGCCTCCCGCCGCCGCTGAGGCCAGGCTCGTCTCTGCTGGGCTGTTGGTGTGGAATGTGCTGTGCCCTTGGCGGAGTTGTTGTTCCATGCATTGACCCTTTCCCACACAGACTGAGGGGTTCTGATGGAAAATTAACAGCTTTAATTATTCCTTTAACTGCTGTCACTGTCTCAGTCCCACAGCGAACCCCGGGACATCGGAATTCCCAATCCACGTCCTGGGCAGGTGGCTCCAGAGCTCCTCTGCCTTTGTTTCCCAGAAAATACTCACTTATAATTACTTTTATTTTTTAATAACTATTTGCACTTCTTAAACTTCAGGGATCTTCATAATCCTCTGCATTTAGCTTGTTTTTCCGTCCATTTTCCTGTATTTATGGGTGTCACCAAGTGTGGGATCGTGCTCCGGGCTCCTGCAGCCTTTGGGAATGAGGAAGCAGCCGGATCCCTCGTGGCGGGGCTGGTGGCACTCGGGAAGTGCCGTAGGAATGGGAGCCGGGTTTTGGGGTGACACTGCACCCTGCCATGCCCGGCCTCCTGCTGCTCCTCAGCCATTCCAGGTGGGCTTGGATGGAGCAGGGATGGAGCTGCTGGAAGCAGCAGCCCGGGGCCTGGGCAGCTGGAGCAGATATTGGAATTCAATTAAGGGGGATGAGCGAGGCCCGCGACCCCCATTCCCGAGGTAATTGCTTCCCTGGATCACAGCGAGGCCCTGCTGTCGTTAAGCAGCCAGCCCAGCTGTTTAATTGCTTCCCTGACGAACTTCCAGTGGGAATCATGGGCATCTCCTCCCGGGGTGGCTGGGCAGGGAGGGACACGGTGCTGGCAGCAGCTGATCAGTGATCCCATGGCCTTCCGTGGCTTGTCCAGGAGGGCAAAGCTCAGCCCAGAGGTGTGGAGCTGATTTAGGTGGTGGGTCTGTGCTCCTGCACCTGCTCCAGTGCTTCCCAGAGCAGAAAATCCAGAGGATTTGGTGGTTTTTTCCTCCCCTCTGTGCACGCTGTGGATTGTTACTGCAGGGTTGCTGCTGGCAGGAGGTGGTGGTGGTTCCATGGCCTCCCATGGCTCGTAGAGATGGTTCCAGGCTCGTCCCAGAGCGTGGAGCTGGTTTGGATGGCAGCTGCAGCCCCTGAGCCCCCAAGTGCAGAGGATTTGGTGTTTTGCCCTGCCCTCAGCAGGTTGTTTCTGTAGGGCTGCTCACGTGGGCACATCCCTGGCTTGGTTTGCTCAGTGCCGGGCGTGTCCCGGTGTCCCTGGGGAGCCATTGCTGGGTGGCTCCGCTGTCCCCAGCCTGCCCCAACACTCCGGTGCAGGAGCTGCAACACCCAAATCCCCCCAAAGGGTGTAAAGCTCTTTTTTTTTGCCCCTTTTGAGGTCAAGAACCGGTAATTTTATGCATCTGGGCCATTGTCTCGCAGCTCCCGCGCTCGAGGCTCGGCTGAAATGGAGCCTTGATTTGGTTGTAGCCCTGGAAATGATTTCCCTGGAAATGATTAAACTCCGTCACTAAATTTAACGCCGGCACTGAACTGAAGTGCTGAACCATTAAATCGGGAACAAAGGCATGGAGCGTGATGGACATAATCCAATTAAAGCCACTCCGCCACCAGACACTCCTTGCCAGCCTTCCTCCCAAATTTGGAACCTCTTCCCATCTCCCCATCCCTGTCTGGCACCGCTGAGGGACCCCAGGAGCGACGGCTCGGAGGCCGCTGCCGGAGTCACCCCAGGCTGGGTTTGCAGGATTGTCATCCGCAGCCTCCTGTTGTCCTGGGATATCGGGGACATCACTCCCTGAGGAGCCCTATTGATGCTGGAATTCCATGGGAGCCCCAGAGGAGCATCCTGAGGGATCTGAGGTGTGGATGGGCTCAGTTGCTCCAGGAAGGTCCGTGATCCTGGAATGCTGCTCCAAATCCTTGTGCTGTGTGTGTCACCTGGCCACCAGGACCTGGTTCCCTGTGCAGGGGGATTTGGGGTTCCCAAGGAGCCTCCCCCTCCCTGGAACGCTGCAGCAAACCCTCAGCCGGTGGTGTTCAAACACAGGGTTGGGATAGGGATGGGAGGGAAGGGAAGGGACCTTTCCAGCAGAGGACACTCGGAGCAAACAGGATCTCTGTGCCACCGAGTGCCAGCTGGGGTTTGTCCCCCTCGTGGAGTCTCCAGGATGTTATTCCCGAGGGCTGTGCAGCGGCTGCTCCAAGGGGTGACACCAACATGCGGAGTGACGGGAAGGATGGTGAAAAGGCAGCCTGGGAATGCCCAGCACCACCCCGGGATCTGCTCCTTGGCTCATCCTCCTCTCCTTGCCGTGGGAATGATCCAGCTGGGACGTGGATGGAGCTCTGCAGCCCTGCTTTGGGATCTTGGCTACCCCTGGGGACACAGGGACGAGGCTTCAGGACATCCCACATGGATTCTGCTTTCCGCTTCCCGCTGCCAGAGGGGAGAAAACCAAAACCACCCTGAGATGTTGTGTTGGGCCCCCAGGGATGTTGTGTCCCGGCCTTGGTTCCCACATCCTGTGCGGGGCCGTTCCTGCAGCTCACTGAGCCCATGGATGGATTTATCTGTTGGCAGCCTAAAAACCAGGAAGAAATCCCAGTTTGCAGCTCTGCTGGAGCCACTCCGGGTGCTGATTCTTCTCCTCTGGGTGCTGCTGTCTCGCTCGTGGTGGGGCTGTGCTGTCCCCTGGGCTATCCCAGGGCTGGGATTCCCATCGACGTCCCGGGAATGGAGTGCTGCCGTTGCACGAGGCCACATCCCTTTTTTGGGTGGAAAACTCGTGGGATGAGTTACAGCGTGCAGCTGTTTCTGGAAGCTGGAGATTGCTGAGGATAAAACATTGGATCTTGGTGTATTCCAGGGATGGGCACCACTGGAGAGCTCCCAGGAGAGGAATGTGGGAATGGTTGGAGGCGCTGGAGAACCACGAGGGGCCATTCTCTGGGATGATGCTCTGCTACAATGGCCAGCCCTGCCTCTTCCTCAGATGGGTGGAAATTCCGGGAAACTGGAATGGGAAGAGCCAGGGATCTGTTTTGCTTGTTTTGGTGCCAGAGGAGTGGTCCTGGCACTGCACGGCAGGAGCTGCTGAGGCTCTGACCGTGTGCCCCTCAGCCCTAGCTCTGCTCCACGTCCTGCTTTGGGGACACTCCTGGAATGGCCATCCTGAGGATGCTTCCCATCCTGCTGGCAGAACCAGCTCCTGCTTTTTGAGGGCACAGGGATTTATGGATTTCCTGCAACAGAGGCCTAAAGGCCTTCTCCGTGTGGCCTCTGCTCCAGCTGGGATCTCGGAGCTGCCTGGAAGGAGCTGCTTTCATGGATCTCCTGTGCCTGCGGCTCCTGCCTGGAATCTCATCCTGGATGGGGATTTCCCTCTCCATCCCACAAGGATGAGAAAGCAGCTCTGCAAGGGGTGGGTGACCCAGCCAGGGCCTGCTCCGTCCTGCTGTGTCTGTGGAGTGGGACAGGACATCGCCCCTGCTGCTGCCCAGAATGGGCCTTTCCATCGGGAATGGGCGGGAGCTGTTCCCCCAAAACTTGGACGTGGTGTGGGGAAACTTATCGTGGAATCCTGGAATGGTTTGTGTTGGAAGGACCTTAAAGCCCATCCAGTGCCACCCCTGCCATGGGCAGGGACATCTCCCTCTGTCCCAGGCGCTCCAAGCCCCGTCCAGCCAGGCCTTGGACACTTCCAGGGATCCAGGGGCACCTGGGTGCGTCTTCTGCAGCTCTGGGGAAGACGTGCCAGGAGTTTCCTTGTTGGGAACACTGACGGAACCCTCCATGCCTGGGGGTGTCCATTGGGCTGGGCCTTGTGCCAGCAGCTCCTGCTGTCCATCCCTGTCCCTCGGAGTGCCCCGGAGAAACCCTGAGCCAAGCTGCTTGTGGGGACCCGGAGGGCTCTGCTGCAGCCCAGGTGTCCCCTCGTTCCGGGTGTCCCCTCGTTCCGGGTGTCCCCTCGTTCCGGGTGTCCCCTCGTTCTGGGTGTCCCTAGCCTGTGATTCCCATTGCGGTCAGATGCCCAAAACGTGGCTTCCCTGGGAGTTGTGGGATGCCGCTGGAGGGGCCATGGCTGCAGGCAGGAGGGTCCCAGGCAGGAGCACCAGCTCCAAACCCTCCTGGCTGGAGCAGGGGTGGCCTGGGGACTCTCGGAAGTGGCTCCTTGGATTGCAGCTGGTTTTCTTCCAAGGTTGTGTTTGAACTAGGGAATGTGTCCGGTTTTCCCTTCCTTTCCTCAGTTTTTTCCAGCTGAACTGGAGCAGGCAGTGACTCTCCATAGCTGGATGAGTGCTGGGAGGGCTGGGATTCACTCCCAAAAAAACCTGGGAGCAGCTGGGGGGCTTTCTGCCATCCCAGCTGGGCTGCAGCTCCAGGGAATGTGGGGGTTTATGTCCAGCCCCATGGTGGGAATGGAGGATCCTGCAGGACTTATCCATGCCCGGCAATGTCGGAAGGGGTTGGGAGCAGAAGGATCCTGGGATGAGACCAGGACATTGTGTGGAATTTCCTTCTCCCCATGAAGCTGCTCCCGAGCAAATGAACAGAACTTCCCTGTCCTGAGCTGTCTGGGAGGCTCCTGGGTGCTGGAATTTTCTCTCCCTGACTGGTTTAGCAGCTGCCCTGCAGCCACGGAGTCTCTCTGCTTCCTGGGTGGGATTCCTGGATGGGTTTTTTTTCCTTTTACTACAAACTAACCATGTCCACAGGGATGAGTGTTCCGGGAACGCAGGGTTATCCCAGAAGGTGTGCCGTGCGTGCTGTGTCCTGGGGACTGTCCCTGGACACCTCTGTCCTGCTGCTAACGGGGCTTCTCCTTGCAGGCATCCAGTGGGGCCGCTCCCGGGAGCATCCCCCGGGAATGTCCCTTCCCGGCGCCGCCCCCGATCCCCGCTCCCGCGCCCCCTCCCCGGCTCACTGGTGCTTTCATTGCAGCAGCAGCAGCTCCAGGCCCAGCACCTCTCCCACGCCGCCCACGGGCCCCCGGTCCAGCTGCCGCCGCATCCCTCGGGGCTCCAGCCGCCCGGAATTCCGCCAGTCACCGGCACCAGCTCGGGGCTGCTGGCGCTCGGTGCCCTGGGCAGCCAGGCCCACCTGGCAGTCAAGGACGAGAAGAACCACCACGACCTGGACCACAGAGGTGAGAGGGGCCGCTGCTGCTGGAGCTGCACAGTCCCGGGGTGGTTCGGGTGGAAGGGAGAGAAACGTTACCCAGGGCAGGGACACCTTCCGCTGTCCCAGGGTGCTCCAGCCTGGCCTTGGGCACTTCCAGGGACCCAGGGGCAGCCACAGCTGCTCTGGGCACCCTGTGCCAGGGCCTCACACCCTCACAGGGAGAAATTCCTTCCCAATATCCCATCCATCCCTGCCCTCTGGCAGTGGGAAGCCATTCCCTGTGTCCCATCCCTCCATCCCTTGTCCCCAGTCCCTCTCCAGCTCTCCTGGAGCCCCTTTAGGCCCTGGAAGGGGCTCTGAGCTCTTCTTGGATCCTCCCCTTCTCCAGGTGAACATTCCCAGCTCTCCCAGGCTGGCTCCAGAGGGTTTCCAGCCCTCGGAGCAGCTCTGGGGCCTCCTCTGGAATTGCTCCAGCAGCTCCAGGTCCCTCTGATGTTGGGGGAACACCCTGGTCCAGTCATGGCTCATTTCCCACCACCCTATCCCTCGGGTCAGCTGCATTCAGACCGTGGGATTGCACTTTTAGGGATGCAGAATTCCCTGAATGATGCTCAGCCTTTGGTGGAGCCTGGCTGCAGTTCCTGTGCCCTTGTTCGGCTGTGCCTTAATGGGAAAGCAGCCTTCATCCTCCTCCTCCTCATGACCATCAGAGCCTTCCCGTGCTCAGGGATCTAGCTCTGGGCACCAGGAACTTGGTGGTTTTTCCCATTATTAGGGATCCGACCATTTTTCAGAGGACCAAAGGATCTGTGATTGCAGGTGCAAGCCAGCAGTGTTCAGCATTGTCCTGGCAGATCCCCCTGTCCACCAGCACAGGAGGGTTTGGGATATTTCCCCTCTGTGTTCCCGTTGGCAGGGCAGGTTCCCACAGCCTCTCCAAGCTGTTGGGCTCTGCTGGGGGATTTGGGGTGGGGAAAAAAAAAGCAGTGAGACAAAACTATTGGTAGGAGTTACCGAGTTCCATTCCTTTTCCTGCATGGATTCAGATGGCCAGAGATTCCAGGGAAGACAGGGCTGTTTGGGGACAAATGAATGGCTGAGCCACACCTTGGATGTGGAGCTGTGCACCCAGGACTGGTGGGTGGCTTCAGGAACAGGCACCTGAGGCTGCTGCCATTCCCTTTGGATTCAGGGCATTTCCAGCTGGAAAATGTTTGGCTGGATAACTCACATGGACAGGAAGGAAGGGACAGGAATTGGATGGGAGAGATGGATGGAGGGAGATTTTAAAGCCAGACAGGGCTTGAGTTTAAGGGGTTTGAGTTAAGAGCATGAAGAGGTTCTGGGTTTATTTTTCTGGTTTAAGACTTACCCTAACTTGCTTTGTTTTCCTGTCTCTTTATTTCGGCTGTCCCCTCCCCTCTGCCCCGGCATCTCCTGAAGAGCGAGACTCAAGTGCAGTAAGTCCCATTCCTTCCTTTTGCTCCCATTTTCTGGTGGCCGCGCGGCTGAGTTTTATTTATCCTTGAAAAACCCACCTGGTGGCTGGGAGCTCCGGGGCTGCCTTTGGCACAGGCCTTACTAAACAATACACCAGGCAATACTATTCCTCATCCTGCCTGGAAGAGCTGTGCTGGGATGAGTGGAGTCGCCTTCTCCGTGGTGGTTTGGAAATTTGATTTCAATCCTTGTGTTGGTGGCAGAGCCTTGGGAAATTCCGTCATTTTGACTGAATGAGCGCGGTCAGACCCGGAATCCTTGGGTGGTCAGGGAAGCTGGTTTATTCCTGGTCACTCTCCCATTATCTGGGGTCATCTCATCTGGGATGGGTTTGGTTATTACTCCGTGTTAAGCAGGACTTGGAAGCTCAAGCAGTTCCTAACCAGGGAAATCCCTGGATTTTGGAGGGCTCCGACACTCTGGAGGCTGCCCCTGGGTGATGGATTCCGTGAGAGTGGGGATGGAGGGGATATTGGGGTGGCAGGAGCCAGGCGTGGGCTGCCCTGCTGATGGAATGGGGCTGAGCCAGAACCTCCCACCCCGGTGTGCAGGCAAAATGGGACGTGGAAGGGATTTCTTTGTGGAAAGGGCTGTTAAACGTCGGAAGGGGCAGCCCAGGGAGGCAGTGGAGGTGTCCAAGGAAGGCCTGGATGTGTCCCTCAGCGCTCTGCGCTGGTGACAAGGTGGGGCTGGCTCCCAGGTCGCACTCGGTGATCCCGGAAGTCTTTCCCAAGCCCAGCATTCCGTGTGAAAAGCTGCCAGGACAAAGCCCGGCTGAGCTGCGGCTCTGCAGCGATTTCCTGCCAGCCCCGAGCCCACAAACGGCCCTTTGGAGAGCAGGGAAGGGAAGTGCTCTGCGAGGGGGGAGGCAGAGGGGAATTGGGCGTCATTAACCCGCTCCTCCGGCGGGCAGGGGGCCGTCGGAGCCGGGCAGCTTCCCAATCCATAAACTGTGCGCCGGGGTATTCCCCGTGGAGGTTTAATGTGTGCGATAATCAGCGTTAGTCATTCATATTTTCCCCAGCCTTTGCCTGTGCAATAAAAAATATTTAGTTCCTTGGCAGCGGGCCAGGAGCGGGGCTGAATGGATCGATGCCTCTAAATGCCTGACATGATTCTCTGGGAGCTGCGAGGGTTTTCAGCATGACTGCCTGGGAAGAAAGAGCTCCGTGTTATCCAAAGCTGCTTAGTAGGGACCGAGCAGAAACATGAACTGCTTTGGTTCTCCCTTTCAGCCGGGGAAGAAAGGCGGGCGCAGCTCAGCAACGGTGCTGCTTAGCGGGGCTGGCAGGCTCGGGAGCGGGGAGTGCTCCTGCTGCTGCTCCCAGGGGCTGAGGGGAGGGAAGGGGCTGTGCTGAGGGGGGTGCGGGATCGGGGCCGTGCTGAGGGCGGTGCGGGATCGGGGCCGTGCTGAGGGCGGTGCGGGATCGGGGCTGTGCTGAGGGCAATGCGGGATCGGGGCCGTGCTGAGGGCGGTGCGGGATCGGGGCAGTGCGGGATCGGGGCTGTGCTGAGGGTGGTGCGGGATCGGGGCTGTGCTGAGGGCAGTGCGGGATCGGGGCTGTGCTGAGGGCAGTGCGGGATCGGGGCTGTGCTGAGGGCAGTGCGGGATCGGGGCCGTGCTGAGGGCGGTGCGGGATCGGGGCTGTGCTGAGGGCAATGCGGGATCGGGGCTGTGCTGAGGGCAGTGCGGGATCGGGGCTGTGCTGAGGGCAATGCGGGATCGGGGCTGTGCTGAGGGCAGTGCGGGATCGGGGCCGTGCTGAGGGCGGTGCGGGATCGGGGCTGTGCTGAGGGCAATGCGGGATCGGGGCTGTGCTGAGGGCGGTGCGGGATCGGGGCAGTGCGGGATCGGGGCTGTGCTGAGGGTGGTGCGGGATCGGGGCTGTGCTGAGGGCGGTGCGGGATCGGGGCAGTGCGGGATCGGGGCTGTGCTGAGGGGGGTGCGGGATCGGGGCCGTGCTGAGGGCAATGCGGGATCGGGGCCGTGCTGAGGGCAATGCGGGATCGGGGCTGTGCTGAGGGCGGTGCGGGATCGGGGCAGTGCGGGATCGGGGCTGTGCTGAGGGCGGTGCAGGATCAGCCCTGTGCTGAGGGCGATGCGGGATCGGGGCCGTGCTGCGGGCAATGCAGAACTGGGACCAGGCATCCTCCTCATTGTGCTGCCATGTTTGCTTCCAGCATTTCCTGGGAATGCGGGCATCTCCTTGCCTTTGCTGCTTGAAGCAAGGGCAGAATTCCCCCTGTGCCACAGGCACAGACTCTGCCATTCCTGGTCATGTGGGTTTTCCGGGACATTTTGTGGCTGTCCTTTGGCTCCAGGGCCGGGATGCAGCCATTCCTTTGCTCCTCCTGGATGCGGCTCCCCTGGGCTCTGGAGCTTTCCTGGGGATGCCAGCATGTCCTGGGCTTCGCTGCTTGAAGCAAGGACAGAATTCCCCCGAGCAGAGCTGTGCCACGGGCGCTGGGCTCTGCCGTTCCCAGCACTGGGGGTTTTCCCAGATGTTTTTATAAACAACCCCCTCCTGCATTTTCCTGCTGTTGCAGCAAAGAGGCTCACGTGTCCCTGGGCATCCTCACAGCATTCCCAGGGCCCTCAGCGAGGCTGGTGTTGGATCCTGTCCCCTGGATCCTGTGGCATGGCAGGGACTACGGGGTCTCATCCCACTGCGGGGACACGGCTGCGTGTGTGTGTCCCCTTGGGACCTGCTGGTCGTGGAGTCCTGTTTCCTTCTGTTCCCCCTTCAAAGCTTTTCCCATCTCCACAGAATAATTCCGTGTCCCCCTCGGAGAGCCTGCGGGCCAGCGAGAAGCACCGGAGCTCCACGGATTACAGCATTGACTCCAAGAAGCGGAAAGCAGAGGAGAAGGACAGCATGAGCCGATATGTGAGTGACAGGGACGGGCTGCAGTGGCCACGGGGACACCTTGGGGCAGGATTTGGGGGGAGAAAGCGAGATGTGGGTGATATTTTCCAGACGTGGTGTGGGTGAGCTGGGGCATAGAAACCATGGAATCATTCAGGCTGGAAAAGCCCTTTGAGACCATGGAGTCCAGCCATCCCCCAGCATTGCCAAGGTCACCATAATCCATGTCCCCAGTGCTACGTCTGCTTCCCTGACTGACTCCATCCCTGCCCTGGGCAGCCCCTTCCAATGCCTGACCACTTTTTCCATGAAGAAATTGTCCCTGATCTCCAGCCTGAGTGTCCTTAGGCTGCTCTTGGGGTGGTTTGGCTCCTCAGGGGGCGAATCCCCCCCAGTTTTTGGAGCTCTCTGTGGGGTGTGACACATTTTCTGTTCCAGGACAGCGATGGTGACAAGAGCGATGACCTGGTGGTCGATGTCTCCAACGAGGTGAGCCCTGGGTGGCTCACGGCGTGGGTTTGGGATGTGGGAAGCGATTCCTTAGGGGCTTCCCAACACCGGCCTGAAGGAGGAGCTGGAGGGAGCCCTTCCCACTGTGGGAGTTCCAATGCTTTTCCCATCCCACAGGACCCCGCCACCCCCCGGGTGAGCCCGGCCCATTCCCCCCCGGAGAACGGCCTGGACAAAGCCCGTGGGCTGAAGAAGGGGGATGCTCCCAACAGCCCGGCCTCGGTGGCCTCCTCCAGCAGCACTCCCTCCTCCAAGACCAAGGACCTGGGCCACGTACGTCCCTTCTGTGGTGTCACCGGGACGGGGACTCTGGATCCCGGCAGTTTGAGCTCATCCCATATTTTCCATCCCTTCTCTCCCCAGAACGACAAATCCTCCACGCCTGGCCTCAAGTCCAACACTCCGACGCCCAGGAACGACGCTCCCACCCCGGGCACCAGCAGCACCCCGGGGCTGCGGCCCATGCCTGGCAAACCCAGCGGCATGGACCCCCTGGGTGGGTACCGGTGTCACCGCGGTGTCACCACTGTCCCCAGCACAGCTTCAGCTCGTCCCTGTCAGTGGGATGGGGAGGGGGGATCAGGTTTCTGGGGACGTAATCCAGGTGATGGCATGAGGAGGGAGGTCCAGTCACAGGGCGAGCAGGGCTGGGATGAAGGGACACAGCCTCAAGCTGGGCCAGAGGAAGTCCAGCTTGGACATCAGCAGGAATTTGTTCATGGAAGGGGTGGTCAGGCCTTGGGAGGGGCTGCCCAGGCCATCTCTGGAGGTGCCCAGGGAAGGCCTGGACGTGGCACTCAGTGCTCTGGGTTGGGGACAAGGTGGTGCTGGGTCAGGGATTGGACTCTTGTGGCGTGGGGTGTTTCTGTGTCCGCTCCCTGCCCGTGTCCCTCTCCCTGCCCATGCTGTGTGCCCTGCCCGTGTCCCGGCCCTGCCCATGTCCCAGCCCTGCCCACGTCCCAGCCCTGCCCATGCTCTGTGCCCTGCCCATGTCCTGGCCCTGCCCATGTCCCAGCCTTGCCCATGCTCTGTGCCCTGCCCGTGTCCCAGCCCTGCCCATGTCCCAGCCCTGCCCATGCTCCGTGCCCTGCCCATGTCCTGGCCCTGCCCATGTCCCGCTCCCTGCCCATGCTCCGTGCCCTGCCCGTGTCCCAGCCCTGCCCATGCTCCGTGCCCTGCCCGTGTCCCAGCCCTGCCCATGTCCCAGCCCTGCCCATGCTCCGTGCCCTGCCCGTGTCCCAGCCCTGCCCATGCTCCGTGCCCTGCCCATGCTCCGTGCCCTGCCCGTGTCCCAGCCCTGCCCATGCTCCGTGCCCTGCCCATGCTCCGTGCCCTACCCGTGTCCCAGCCCTGCCCATGTCCCAGCCCTGCCCATGCTCCGTGCCCTGACCATGTCCCGGCCCTGCCCATGTCCCGCTCCCTGCCCATGCTCCGTGCCCTGCCCGTGTCCCAGCCCTGCCCGTGTCCCAGCCCTGCCCATGTCCCAGCCCTGCCCATGTCCTGGCCCTGCCCATGCTGTGTGCTCTGCCCATGTCCCGCTCCCTGCCCATGCTCCGTGCCCTGCCCATGTCCTGGCCCTGCCCATGTCCCGCTCCCTGCCCATGCTCCGTGCCCTGCCCATGTCCTGCCCTGCCCATGTCCCGGCCCTGCCCATGCTCCGTGCCCTGACCATGTCCTGGCCCTGCCCATGTCCCAGCCCTGCCCACGCTCTGTGCCCTGACCGTGTCCGTCTCTCCGCAGCCTCGGCCCTGCGGACGCCCATCTCCATCGCGGGCTCCTACGCAGCGCCCTTTGCCATGATGGGGCACCACGAGATGAACGGGTCCCTGACGAGCCCCGGCGCCTACGCGGGGCTGCACAACCTCCCCCCGCAGATGAGCGCGGCCGCCGCTGCCGCCGCCGCCTACGGCCGGTCACCAATGGTGAGCTTTGGAGCTGTACGTAGCACTTTTAGCTCCTTTCTTGCTGGGGGGAGGGCTTGGGGGGCTTTGGGGGGCTGGGAGGTTGAGGCTCCTTCTCAAAGCCAGCTGTAGTTTGAAATGGCCACCGTTGAAGGGGGGGTGGAGATGCTTCCTCAGGGATGACATGGATGTGCCACTGGATCGGGGTTTCTCCTTCCCATTCCTCAGCCCCTTACCCATTCTTCGGCCCCCTTCTTATTCCTCTCACTAAACTCCTGTTTTAAGGCAAAACAAGGAGTCAAGTGCTGCCATTGGTGCTGCGCCCAACGTGGCTGATCCCATCCCTGGGGGCTTGGGAATAACATGGGGAGAGGGAGCGTGTCCAGCCTGGTTCCTGCAGACCCAAGACCTTTGGCTGTTTCCCCTTCCTGCCAGGGGGAAATACCGTTTGGCTTTGAGCAGCAAGGGAAAAGTGCCCCAAAGTCCCCAGGGGGTCATGGATGGGAAGCTGTGTGCTGTTCCCAGCCCCGGTCTGGCCTCACCCGTGTCCGTGCATCTCTTGGCAGGTCGGGTTTGACCCACACCCCGCCATGCGAGCCCCGGGCCTACCCTCCAGCCTGGCGTCCATCCCCGGAGGGAAACCGTAAGCCCCGCTTGGATTTCTGTGGGATCGGAGGGGACGAGTGGCCGGGAGGGAGACGAGGGAGGGCTTCACCCAGGGCTGGCGCTGGGGACACGATGTGACAGCGGGCTGTCCCCACGAGCTCTGTCCCTGGAGATGAGCCCTTTCCCACCCTGGTAGGGCCTACTCGTTCCACGTGAGCGCGGACGGGCAGATGCAGCCGGTGCCGTTTCCCCACGACGCGCTGGCGGGGCCCGGCATCCCGCGGCACGCGCGGCAGATCAACACGCTGAGCCACGGCGAGGTGGTGTGCGCCGTCACCATCAGCAACCCCACCCGCCACGTCTACACCGGCGGCAAGGGCTGCGTCAAGATCTGGGACATCAGCCAGCCCGGCAGCAAGAGCCCCATCTCCCAGCTGGACTGCCTGGTGAGGGGCTGGCTGTGGCCGGAGCTGGGGTGCGGCTGCTGCTGTCCCCAGTGCTGTGTCCCCTCCTCCACCCACTTCTAATGGCATTCATCACCTTCTCCCCGTTAACATCAACATCTCTTCCCCACATCGCCATCTATGTTTTCTCTTTCCCCCATTGCCCTCCCTTTCCTCTTCCCCCCTTAACATCCTGTCTCTCTTTTTCCCATTACCAACTCTTTGTCCTCCATTACTGTCTTTTTCCTCTTCCCTGTTTCCTCTTCCCATTATCTCTCTTTTCCCCCCTTAAATGTCCCTCTTCCTCTTCCCTCTGTCAACATCCCTTTTCCTCTTTCCCCATCCTTTGCCCTCTTTTTCTCTTCCCCCTGTGCGCTCCCTTTCCTCTTCCCTCTCAACATCCCTTCTCCTCTCCCCCTTTAACACCCCTTCCCTCTACCCTCTTCCCCATCCATCACCACCTCCCCGCTCCTCAACTCCTCCCTCCCGTCCCCCGCGGCCCCTCACCGTCCCTTCCGTCCCCAGAACAGGGATAACTACATCCGCTCCTGCAAGCTGCTGCCGGACGGCCGCACGCTGATCGTGGGGGGCGAGGCCAGCACTTTGACCATCTGGGACCTGGCGTCGCCCACGCCGCGCATCAAGGCCGAGCTGACGTCGTCGGCGCCCGCGTGCTACGCGCTGGCCATCAGCCCCGACGCCAAGGTGTGCTTCTCGTGCTGCAGCGACGGCAACATCGCCGTGTGGGACCTGCACAACCAGACCCTTGTCAGGTGAGCCCCCAGCCGGTGTCCTGCCGGGGAGTTGGGTGTGAGGACCTTGGGGATCGTGCGCTGGGGTGGGAAGGGCCTTAAAGGTCATTTTTACCGTGTCACATCCCTTTTCCTCTTCCTTTTGTCAGCAAAGGACTGACTTTTCCTCTTTTCCCCATCATGGTCCCTTTTCCTCTTCCTCCGTTGATGTCCCTTTTCCTCTTTCCCCACCCCATTTCCCTCTCTTTCCTCTTTCCGCCATCGACATCCCTTTCCTCCACCTTCCACTCTCCCCAGTGGCTGCAAGCCCCATCCAACCCAGCCTTGAACATTCCAGGGATGGGGCAGCCACAGTTCCTCTGGGCTGGTGCCAGGAACTCCCTCTGGTGATGCTGCACCATCTCCTGGTGCTCATCCCTAAACCAGCCCAACCCTTGGCCAGGCTGGTGCTCCTCAGCACAGGATGCTCCTGGATGGATTTCCAGGAATCTTTGGTGTGGATGAGCCGCCTAAACATAGTCTCTGAGTACCTTGAACCCAACTCCATGCTTTTCCTAGCCACTCCCCTTGCAGAATTCCATCATTTTTTCTGCTCCCAAGGCAATTCCAAGGCCACACGGATGGGGCCAGCTGCATAGACATCTCCCACGATGGTACCAAGTTGTGGACGGGGGGCCTGGATAACACGGTGCGTTCCTGGGACCTGCGGGAAGGGCGGCAGCTGCAGCAGCACGACTTCACCTCCCAGGTACCGCCCCGGGAATGGGCTGGCACAGGATTTATCCCCATGGAAAACAGGGAGTCCCGCTCGGCCGCTGGCTCGTGCCCACTGCAGGAAGGGGCTTTTCCTGTGGGGAAAAGGGCTCTGTGATCTCCGAGTGTGGCTGTTCCCGCTGGTTTCGGTGTGACCCGGGACTGCTGGAACTGTGGGGCTCCCTGGATCTTGTTCCAGCTCCTGCAGGATTAGGCTGCCATTAGGGAAGTAGCTCTTCCCATGGGATGCCTGTGGATGTGACAGGGTTCTCGGGGTGCCCTGAGGGTGGGATGGGAGCAGGGGTCAGGATCCTGCCTCCTCCAGCAGGACCTCCCTGATCCGGAGGGGCCAAGCTGGGACCTTATGTCCGTTCGGCAAGGGCAGCAATATCCATGGGGATGGAGCCATCCAAACCTATGGATGTGCCTCTCCCAGCCTGCTCCGTCCATCTGGGGCTGGCCAGCAATGGCTGAATCCCAGAATGGTTGGGTTGGGAAGCACCTCAAGGACCTCTCATCCCAACCTTCTGGGGGGTGCTGCGGGCAGAGCAGGCAGTGAATTCCCGCTGATGTCCCTGTATCCTGCTTCCCGCTGCAGATCTTTTCCCTGGGATACTGCCCGACGGGCGAGTGGCTGGCGGTGGGCATGGAGAGCAGCAACGTGGAGGTGCTGCACCACACCAAGCCCGACAAGTACCAGCTGCACCTGCACGAGAGCTGCGTCCTCTCCCTCAAATTCGCCTACTGCGGTAAGCAGCTCCCACCCGGAGCTCCAGCAGGGATGGGGATCATGGAATCATGGAATGGTTTAGGCTGGGAGAGACCTCAAAGCTCATCCCATTCTGCCCCCTTGGGACAGCTCCCAATAGAACCCCCCAGACCCCCCGCTCATGGATGGGGATTGTGGAATCATGGAATATTTGGGGTTGGAAGGAACCTTCAAGCTCATCCCATTCCACCCCCTTGGGACAGCTCCAACTATCCCAGGTTGCTCCAAGCCCTGTCCAGCCTGGCCTTGGACACTTCCAGGGATGGGAAACAGGGATGCCCACAAACTGCAGGAAGGGATGGTGCTCAATGCAGTGGTGGGGGGCTGAGCATGGATAATTCCAGCAGGATCCAGCCCATGGATGCTGCACTTGGGGTTTATCCCCATAAACCCATCCCGGCTGTGCTGCAGACAGCCCCGGGCACCGCCGGAGGTGGGAAGCAGCACCTGGATCGTCCCAGCAGAGCGGGGCTGGGCAGGACTCCCCAGGGAACCTCCAGGTTTTCCCACTTCTCCCAAATCCCTGAGGTTAAGCAGCCTGTGGGGCGGGGAAAGGTCAGCCCTGGGATCTGTGGGGCGGGGAGGTGGCACTGGCAGCGTTCGGCTGCTGATCCCGATTTCCCGGCACAGGGAAGTGGTTTGTGAGCACGGGGAAGGACAACCTGCTCAACGCCTGGAGGACGCCCTACGGAGCGAGCATCTTCCAGGTAGGAGACCTTGGGAAGGGTGCGGGATGGGGGCTTCTCCCAGATTCCCATTCCGCGTTATCCTGGAGAGAGGGGAGATGCTCTGGGATGGCCGGGTCGGTATCAGGGTGAGGGATGTGGTGATGCCCCCAGCGTGGATGCTGCTGGGAGATCCTGGAAACCCAGCCTGATGGATTTTTTCCCCCTCCTGCTTTTCCCAGTCCAAGGAATCCTCGTCCGTGCTGAGCTGTGACATCTCCGCGGATGACAAGTACATTGTCACGGGCTCTGGGGACAAGAAGGCCACAGTCTACGAGGTCATCTACTGAGCCTGGGATTTCCGGACGGGCCGGCAGCTCCCAGCCCCGGCAGCACTTGGGAATGCTCTGGGAATGCCGAGGGGAGGCCCCGGGCCCGGCCCAGCTCCGCCTGGCATCGCTCCGCCCGGCATCCGCCACACTCGGATTTATTTGGAGATCAGCAACTCTGGCACACATGGAAGCCCTAAACGGATTCTTATTTGGTTTTAGGGTTTTGAGGTTTCTTTGGATTTTTTTTTTTTGGTTTTTTTTTTTTGGTTTTCCGGTTCTCTCCGTCTGGCTTTGGTGGCACTATCAAGGACTCCTTTTTTATTGGGACTTTTTTTTTGTGCATCCCGCATAAGACTTGTGAAAAATGTAAATACTGGACTAGGAAATAGCGTGGGAAGGGGGGACCCTCCCGGTACACTTAGCTGTGTATTTTTGTCTGCTGTAATTGTATTCCACTGATGGTTTTGGTGGTGGCAATTTTATTCTGGGGGTTTTTTGGTTGGTTTTTGGTTTTTTTTTTTGGTTGGTTGTTTTTTTTTTTTCCCCCCCTTTTCCCACCCCCTCTGGAAGTGTCCGTGGGGACTTTGCCATCCAGGCTGAGCAGAGATGTCCACTGGTGAAAAGTTGTTCCTCCTGTCGTGCGTTGTGTGTTAGTGATGGTGGGGAATCGCTCGGATCCTCAGCTACTGACGGGACATCGACACAATCACCTTGGGGTTTGTTTTTTATAGATGGATTTATGGATTTATCCTTATTTTTTTTCCGTGCTTGGATGTTTGAAGAAAAGGGGAAGCCCACGCAAGCCCTTCTTGGTCTTCGGACAGAAGCAAATGAGGAGTGATTTCAAAGAAAGCTTAGAAAATTCAGCTCAGGGAGCCACGAAAGATAATAGCAAACTTACGTGTTTTGTATTCAAATGAAAGTAAAGAATTAGAATTGATAACCTTGAAAAAAAAAAAAAGACAAAAAAAAATACAGTTTTTTTTTAAAAGCAAAAAAGTTTACTAACAAGTAGGGTTTGTGTGTGGTGGGGGGGCTGCTTGTGGTCCTTGTGGGCTTTATGGTCTTGTGTCTTCTGGTTTTATGGAGCAACTCCCTCCCCCCACAGGCCTTTTGTACTAAAGGGTTCTGAAAAGGACAAAAAAAAAAAAGAAAAAAAAAAAAAAAAGAGACAAAAAACCCACGAAGACCTAACGGGAAAATAAAAGTATTTGTGTAGCAGCAGTGCTCACCTGTGTTGTAGCACACGGCAGAGGATTTTTATACCGCATTTTTATGGATTATTTTTGGCGAGTTGGATCTGGTCCAAAAGGAGAAAAAAAAAGTTTAGGGTTGAGGGGAGAATGGTTTGGAGAGGAGGATGGAGAGGTGGGACCTGGAATTGCAGCCCTCCCAGGAGCCTCCATCCCATCCCTCAGGGATCCATCCCATCCCTCCGGCTGCTCCCGGGGCAGACAGAGGAGCTGGGCTGGGAAGGAGGAGAGATCTCCTGGGAACTCCTGGTTTTCCCGTCAAAACGAGAGGGTTCAGAGCTGAAATGAGGGAATGTTCCAGGCCCAGGATGGCTCGGTGGGAGGATGGGATCAGTTTGGGGCATTGATGATCCAAGAAAGGAGAAGCTGAGGTCTCTAAAGCTGCTTTTAGGGAAAGGCATTTTGGGGTGGTTTGGCTCAGATTGACGGCTCTGCCCCTGGCCCTGGGGCCAGCAGAGCCTTGGAGGGGTCCAGGGATGTCCCAGGGGTGTTTTGGGGTCGGTCTTGGGATCTGTGGGGGCAGCTCTGCCCCTTTCTGCACCCTGACCACAGCATTCCCGGCTCCGTGGCCTTCGGAGCATCCTGCTCTGCATGGATGGGCTGTGTTGGGAAGGGCTGGGGGGGCTCCGCCCTGTCCCTGGGGTCACCCCCAGCTCGTGTCCCCCAGGCTCCCAGGGCTGCAGCTGGGCTGCTTCGTTTTCCTCCCCGAATGGCAGGACTGAGGTGCAGGAATTGCATGTTGCGGAGCTGGTGGAGCTCCTGGAGCCAGGCTCTCGACTTCACACCAAAGTATGTAGCAGAATCTGTACAGCTGTTAATAACTACCACTGGTTTTTGTAAAAAAGGGCCAAAAAGCGAAAAAAAAAGAATAAAAAGTCAATGTACTGAAGCTCAACCGCAAGCAAAGTGTCTCTGAACCCTCTGATCCACAGAATTTCACGGAGGTGGGGGGAAAGGCAGGAGCAGGGGAGGGTTGGGGGGCACAGGACACCCGTGACAGGGATCCCCGAGCTGGGGGGGGATGCTGGAGCGGGGATGGAGCCCAGGATGCATGGGAGGAGTTCTCATCCCTTGGCCTCTCCCCCATCCCGTGGGATGGGCTCATCCCAAACCACTTCCCTCCCTTTCCCAGCTCCAAGGCAGCGCCCAGCAGCTTTAGTTCTGCTCCTGCCAGGATTTGGGGATGCAGGGAAAGGGCTGGGATTGGGGCACCCTGCCCGCGGGCTGCCTCAGGACCGGGATCAGGCAGCTCCCGAGCCCCGGGATGCGAGCCCCGGCATTCCCGAGCTGCCGTCCCGGCACCCTGCTGGAGACAAAGCCCTGCCGTGAGCTAGGACAGCTGTAGGGTCCTGCGGGGCTCCCGTGATGGATTGGACACGACAGGACCTGCTGCCAGGGAGGGATGACGGGCGGCAGCGGCGCTCTGCCCGCTCGGCTTCCCGGTAATGGGCAGGGGAGCGCTCGGGTTGCGTTTCCCTGGGGCTGGAGGCTGCACGCCGCCAGGGGCTGACGCAGGGGACCATTAGAAGATGGGAATTGCAAGGAATCCTTTGTTGGAAGATTGGGAGAGCGAAGGGAAGGGGAAGGGACCCCCAGGACCCCCCGCGCTGCCCCTTCGGCACCTGAGCGGCTCTGGCCACGCTTCCAACCCTTCCCAGGAAACTGCTGCCCTTGGCAGTCCATGGGGTTGGACTCCGGCTTTTCCAAGTGCTGGGGAGGGGTGTTGGGCTCTCCCATTCCCATTTGTGTCAGCCAGTTCCCAGATTCTGTAATTCAGTCATTCCCAGCCCCCACGCTGGATTTTCAAATGATAAATTCATGAGGGCTTTTTAAAGGTGCTGTCAGGTCGGGTTTGGCCCACGCTGCCAGGCCAGGAAGGCAGAGCTGGAAACAGCTGGAAAACCGAGCGGGAACTGATTCCCCCAAGAGCCTGAGGATGTGAAGGTGGCACCTTCTGTGGCATTGCCCACTTTTTGTCTGTGATTTCCTTCCGTGAGCGTGGAATTCCTGCACGGAAGGGCTCCCACGGAGCAGGCAGGGATTTGATCCTGGAGCATCAGAACCGCTTTTCCCATGCTGGGTCTCTGTCCCTGAAGGGGGCACTGGGAAAGGGGCAGGGGCGGCAGAGCCGTGCTGGGCTGTGTCCTGCTGTGTGTCCCGTGCCGTGCTGTGTGTCCCATGTCCTGCTGTGTGTCCCATGTCCTGCTGTGTGTCCCATGCCGTGCTGTGTGTCCCATGCCGTGCTGTGTATCCCATGTCCTGCTGTGTGTCCCGTGCCGTGCTGTGTGTCCCATGCCATCCCATCCCATGCCCTGCTGTGTGTCCCATGTCCTGCTGTGTGTCCCATGTCCTGCTGTGTGTCCCATGCCGTGCTGTGTGTCCCATGCCATCCCATGTCCTGCTGTGTGTCCCATATCCTGCTGTGTGTCCCATTCCCTGCTGTGCGTCCTGTGCCAGGCTGAGCCGTGTCCACCCCAGGAACAAAGCAGAGCCCATCCAGCTGTGCCCTGGGCACGCCCACGGTGTCTGCCCACCACGGAATCCGGGATAACGGGATATCCCTGCCCACCACAGAATCCGGGATAACGGGATCCCCCTTCCCCCGGTTATCCCGGGCTCTGTTATCCCGTGGAGGACTTCACCCTTCGGGGTTCACAGAGCAGCACCCACCCACCGCGGGGCGTTCCCAGCCCTTCCCAGCCCCATCGAAGTCCTTCCCGGCCCCATCCCAGCCCTTCCCAGCCCCTTCCCGGCCCTTCCCACCGCAGCCGTGCGGTTGCCAGGGTGCCACCCCGGGCTGGGAACAGATGGCGGCGGCTCTCGGGGACACCCTCAGCTGCTGCTGTCGCTGGCTGCTGCCGCCGAGTGCGGATTCTGCTGGCACCGCTCCCTTCGGCGGCTCTGCCTCTGCCTCGCACCCGTTTTAATTACAGTAATTGAGTTATAATGAGTGATTGTGCCGGGCCATTGTGCGCGGGGAGGCTCCGGTGCTGAAGGGCGGCCCCTGCTCGCGCTTTGTTCGCTGCTCCGAGGGTGGCATCGCTTCCGAAGGCTCGCAGAAACCGGCGGCTGCCTTCAGATGTTCATCGTGCTCCTCTTCCCGGCGCTGGTGCTTCCCTGGATCCCGCTGGAAAGCGGCAGCAACGGATAAAAACTCATTTGGCTTAATTCCCCGCTGGAAAAAAAAAAAAAAAGCCAGCAACAAGCGGAGCCAAGGCGGAAAGCAAAACAGCCCAGCAGCACAAATCCCAGCCCTGCGGAGCCCTGCGCTGGAAAAACCCGTCCTGGGGCTGGCACGGGGTGCCATGGCAGGAGGGGCCGGTGACACTGGGGCCTGGGACAAGGGATGCGGGACAGGACACAGGGAATGGCTTCCCACTGCCAGAGGGCAGGGATGGATGGGATACTGGGAAGGAATTGTTCCCTGGGAGGGGGTGAGGCCCCGGCACAGGGTGCCCAGAGCAGCTGTGGCTGCCCCTGGATCCCTGGCAGTGCCCAAGGCCAGGCTGGCCGGGGCTTGGAGCAGCCTGGGACAGCGGGAGGTGCCCCTGCCCATGGGCCTGGATATCATTTCATGTCCCTTCCAACCCAAACCATTCCAGGATTCCATGATCCACCTACTGAAATCCCCCATTTCCCTGGATTCCCGTCCCTGTCAGTCCTACTCCTGTTCCCAGGGCTGTCCCCACCAGCCCCTGACATTCCAGGCTCTTGTCCCACGGTCAGACCTGCTCGGGGAGGGGGGCTGGATTTGCCTTAAATCCCCAACTCTGTCCCCACCAATGTGGGACGAGCCACCCCTCACCCTGCTGAGCCCGGAGCATCCCTGATTTCCGCCTGGGAAAAGCCCCGTGGCGCTCCCCATCCAGGATTTGGGAACGCTGGGCTGGTCAGGATGGGTTTGGGGGCAGCCCTCGGACAGCCCAGAGAGAGCCCCAAATGCAGCCCCGTTATCACCCCCCCACCTCTCCCCTGGGGGTGCCTTGGGGTTTTTTGGCTTTTCTGGGTAACAATAAAAACTTTCATTGGAGCAAAACCTTGGCTGGCCAAAATGAGCCTCGTTAATTCCAGGGAATTGTTTCATCTCGGCTCAACAGGAATAATGAATCTTTTTTTATTATTACTTTTTTTTTATTACAAGATGAGTTGGTGAACAGCCAACTTCCTCCGGGGGAATTCCTGGGGAGTGTTGATCCCGGCTGGAATTTACCTTGGAGGAGGGGGGGGAAAAAATTGAAAAAAGGAGGGGAGAAAAAAAAAGAGGGAAAAAAATAAAAAGAGAAGGAAAAAAGCGAAGGTTTTAAAGGCTCAAACGCTGCTATTCATAACAACGTGTGATTGAGCTCAGCCTTTTCCTGACAGCTCCCAGATGGAGCCAAGGCTTTTCCACAACACCCTCACACAACACTTCCCTCCGGAGCCAGCTCCAGCCCCAAACAAAAATTGGGAGCACACAGGCGCCTTGTTATCCTCGGGAAAGCCGAGGAGCACCAGAGCCCGCAGGAATCCGGCTGAGCTTGGCCCTGCCTGGAAAATCCAACCCCAGGGCTGTGTGTGCCTGGGTCACCCTGTGGGGCTGGGCCCCGAGTGTCCCCGGGTTTGTGGGGTGCTCCCGGGGCTCAGGGCTGGGTTTGTGCCAGGGCTGAGCCCCCAGGGTGTCCCCGGGTTTGTGGGGTGCTCCCGGGGCTCAGGGCTGGGTTTATCCCAGTTTTGTGTTAATCAGAAAGGATAAAAAATGGCATTACAGTGCTGCAGGGGCAGCTGGGCTTTAATGGGATTTTGGAGATTTTTATGCTTCCATAAAACTTTCTGCGCATTTCAGGCTGGGAGAGCACCCAGAGCGCTCCTCACTCGAGGTGCTGGTGGCAGAGGCGGTGGCACAGCGCTGGCACCGTGTCCCCTCTGCTTCCCCTTGGATGTGCAGGGATGGACACGGAATATTCCGGACTGGCAGCAAAGGGCCAGGACCGAAGGGATCAGTGGATCCATCGGTTTGGGGAGGCTGGGAATGCAGCGGATGGAGGGTGGAAGGGCAGAGCTTCCCTCGGGAGCCGGCAGGGCCGGGAGGGAACGGAGCATCCCAGCCCAGCATCCAGCCCCTCCATCCCAGTCCCTCTCCAGCTCTCCTGGAGCCCCTTTAGGCCCTGGAAGGGGCTCTGAGCTCTCTCTGGATCCTTCCCTTCTCCAGGGGAACATTCCCAGCTCTCCCAGCCTGGCTCCAGAGGGTTTCCAGCCCTCAGAGCAGCTCCGGGGCCTCCTCTGGAATTGCTCCAGCAGCTCCGGGTTCTCCCGCTGTTGGGAATCCCACACAAACCTTTTCAAAGCTGGACACGAGCTGGGACGGGATGGGGACAGCGACACTGTGGGACACGTGGCAGCGCGGGCAGCACCTCGTGCCACCCCAGGAGCTGCTCCATGGGCCCTGGGCACACCTGGAATGCTGAAGGAGGAGAACACAGGCTGATGGATAACTGGGATTTCCTGGGGTGGTCCCACAGCACCTGCGGGGGGTTAATTAATGCCTCGTTTAAACCCCAGACGGGCTAAGCCCGACTTGCTGATGGTTCCGGCTCTCCCAACGCCTTCCCCGCGGCTTTGCCTCTGGCAGGACTCCGGGCACAGCATTCCCGGCGGGACCGGGGTCACGCACAGACAGCGCAGGGCCGGGATTTGGGGACGCTTTCCCCTCCCTGGGAATCCAGGAGCTCTTCCCCAGGCATCCAAGTGCATTCCCGGCAGCTGGAAGTGCCCTGTGGCAGCTGGGCCGCTCTCGAGGCGGTGCTGGAGCCGCTCCACCCCGCTCTGCCGCCGGGAGTCGGGATATTATCCCAATTTTTGTTGTGTAACCAGAACATGCCGGGGATTGCGGTAATCCATTAATGCTCCCTGGGGAGGATTTGGAGCTCCGCACTTGCGGCCTGACGCCTTCCCTGGGGATAAACTCGGCACCCCCTGGGAATGCTGCAGGGCAGGGAGAGACCGGGAATGCTCCTCCCTGGGACCCCAGCGTGGGGGACACATCCCTGCAGTGCTCCGGGTGCTCCTGGATGGGGGTGGCTCCGTCTCAGGTACCTCGGTGGGGGGACAGGGAGCTGCTTCTGGTGGCACTGCCCTTCCCGTGGGATCGTGGCCAGGGTCGGGTCCCTCTCCTGTGCCCAGCCCCTTCTTTTTGGGAAAAAGAGCTCGGATCCCTCGAATCCCCCTCTGGACAGGAGGGATGGGACAGCCTCCCACGGTGCTGCTCGGTTCCCAGCACATCCCTTCTCCCACGGCTGGGCTCTGGGAATGGATGGAAAGGGGAAAAGGTGCAGCAGGGATGAGTCCGTGAGGATGGAGCTGTGCCCGTGCTCCTGCTCCAGGCACAGGTTTGGGAGCCCCTGCCTGACCTGCAGGGCAGGGAATGGCTTGGATCAGCCAGGATCTCATGGCACAGCCCGGATTCCATGGCACAGCACCCCTGGCACTGGCTGTGCCCTCTGGATCACCGCTGGACACGGCAGGAAGCCACCACTGCCCTGGACTCTTCCACAGGAGCTAAAGGGATCTGAAAACAGGGAATTTTCCTGGAAAGAGAGCCCAAAATATCTGTGGGAGCAACATCTGGGCAGGCCCAGGGTTCTCATGCTGGGCTCCCACCCAGCCCAGCTCCTCCCGGGATAAACTCGAGGGAGAGCTCAGAGCCCCTTGCAGGGCCTAAAGGGGCTCCAGGAGAGCTGGAGAGGGACTGGGGACAAGGCATGGAGGGACAGGACACAGGGAATGGCTTCCCACTGCCAGAGGGCAGGGATGGATGGGATATTGGGAAGGAATTGCTCCCTGGGAGGGGCTGGGCTGGAATTCCCAGAGAAGCTGTGGCTGCCCCTGGATCCCTGAAATGTCCCAGGCCAGGGCTCGGAGTGGTCTGGTCCCGGTGCTGCTCCACAGGTCTGTCTGCGGATCCCTCTCCAGCTCCATCCCCTTGGCTGGCTCCCCACAATCCCCAAAAGCAGCTCAAAAATTCCTCCGAGCATTCCCCAGCTCTGCACACGAGTGGAGGGCACTGGGATTAACCACATCCCAGCCTGGAATTCCCGAGCCTGGAGCTGCAGCAGGCGCAAGGACCTCTCCTGGCTTTCTCCAGCCCTTCCTTAAATAAGCAGCTTTCCCCACCCCTTTCCCAACACTTCACCTCGGGATCCTCCCCCTTGGAACACAGGCGGGCCTGGCACGCACTCCCGGACCACCCTGGGAAGCAAATCCCGGTAATTTATGGAGAGGCTCAGCTGAGAACAGCCCGGGTGGGTTTTTTTTCCCTTCCCCCTTTTTTCTTTCTGTCCTGACTATAAATTTTTCATGGAATTTAGAAAACACCAGCAAATCCCCAGGGACACTTCTAGAACCTGCCCGAGACTCGGAATCCAAGGATCTCCCCAGCAGTGCATCGGGAGCTGGGGGCAGCAGCATTCCCAGTCCTCATCGGGGGACAGGGAATATCCCTGCGTGTCCAGGAGCCCACCCACCCCCAAGATCCCACGGGGACACGGGGGCAGAGCAGCTCCAGGCTGGGATGAGCCAGTCCCTGCGTGTCCCTGCCCCCAAACATCCCCAAATCCCCATTTCTCAGATCCCTGCCTGCCCCCAAACATCCTCCCCAAGTCCCCCTTTCCCAGATGCCTGCCTGCTCCCAAGGATCCCCCAAATGCCCATTTCCAAGGTCTCCACCTCGGGAAGGAGCTGCTGGGGACAGAGCTGTGCCCAGGGAACCCCAGCAGGGCGCTGCCACCTGCACGTCCCCCAGGTCCCGGACGGGGAGGGTTTTCCATGGGCAGGGAGGGTTTTCCATGGGCAGGGTGGGGTTTCCATGGACAGGGAGCAGGGGCAGTGCCATCCCCATCTCGGAGCACTTCCCATTTGTCTCCATTCCTGGCAGAAAGGCTCAGTGATCCTTGGAAAGGGCCCCTTGTGGGGCCACACCGTGGCTCCTTCCCGGCTTTCCTGCCCTAATGAAGACAAATGAACATTATCCCAACCTGTTCCAGCAATTCCCGCTTCCAAGCAGCGCTGGGAGGACGCTGGGGACCCCTCGCTCACTGCGCTGCCTGCACTGGCTTTGGAGCTGGGAGTCCTTGGGAGCATTCCCAGAGGATTCCAGGCTCCATGGACAGGGCTTGGATTTATTGCTTATCACAGAATCCTGGGATGGTTTGGGTTGGGAGGGACCTTAAAGCTCATCCCGTTCCAAGGGCAGAGACACCTCCCACTATCCCAGGCTGCTCCAGGCTGGCCTTGGACACTTCCAGGGATCCAGGGGCAGCCACAGCTTCTCTGGGAATTCCATCCCAGCCCCTCCCCACCCTCCCAGGGAACAGTTCCTTCCCAATATCCCATCCATCCCTGCCCTCTGGCAGTGGGAAGCCATTCCCTGTGTCCTGTCCCTCCATCCCTTGT
Source organism: Corvus moneduloides (assembly GCF_009650955.1). NCBI lineage: Eukaryota > Metazoa > Chordata > Aves > Passeriformes > Corvidae > Corvus > Corvus moneduloides. The sequence continues at coordinate 12,216,323 of NC_045488.1, read as the reverse complement.
CCGCAGTCCCTCTCCAGCTCTCCTGGAGCCCCTTTAGGCCCTGGAAGGGGCTCTGAGCTCTCCCTGGATCCTTCCCTTCTCCAGGTGAACATTCCCAGCTCTCCCAGCCTGGCTCCAGAGGAATTCCAGCCCTCGGAGCACCTCTGTGTTCTCCTTGTCCCCCACTCCTGCACATCCCCAAACGCAGCCGTGACTGTAAAACCAACACCCAAACCCAGGGACTGCGCCCAGGGCGAGGCCAGCGGGGACACCCCGGGCTCGGGAGGGGACAGGGAAGTGTCACCTTTCCTCCTCTTTCATTTCCCAGCCCCTGGATCTGCTGGGAAGGAGCAAGGCCCGGGCAGCAGAGGACGGGGATTCCTGACACCGGGAAGAGCGGAGGTGAAAGAAAGTGAAAAATCGCTGTGGAAAAACGGGGCCCAGCTCCCCCTGCCCCGCGGCCGCTGCTGGGAGGGGACAGGAGGGAGCACAGCCTCCCTGTGGTCCCACCCGGCCTTTAAAGGAGCTGGAATGTGCTGGAATCCAGGGAAAACTAATCCCGGCAGCACCCGGAGAGCCCCGGAGCGAGCCCAGGGCTTGGATTGCAGCGGGTTCTGGTGTGAGGCCACGGCAAAAAGGTTATCCCGACTGGTGGGGCTTGGATTGGGAATTTTTCGGTCCAGGACGAGCCTGGTCCGGAGCCTCCCCTCGGCTGTTTAATTCCCGAAGCGCGGAGGAGCCGCAGGAATGTCAAGCGGGGCTAAGTGCTCGCCCCAGCGGCATTCCCGGACAAAAGGCGACACTTTGGGGCATTAAATCGCTCAGGGACAGTCGAGGACTCTTCAAAGCGGCTGCGAATTGCGTGGCCAGGCTGGAAAACACGAGGCACCGGCTCCTGCCGGCCCGGGCACGCCCCTGAGCGGGGAAAAGAGTGGAGCAGAGAGCAAAAAACCCCCAAATCTTGGTTTTGACTTGAAGGGGAGAGCTCGGGGCTTGCCTGGCAAGCTCATCCTCGTGCTCCAGGATCCAGGGATCCTCCTTTTCCAGCTCGGTGTGGCAGCTGTGCGCAGGATGGATGCGTGTGATGCCCGGATTTCCAGGCAGGGATCAGGCCGGAGAGCAGGGAGGGCAGCCGGGATGTGGGAGTGGCACCCACCGAGGCCGGGGAGGAGGCTGGGGTGGCCGGGGAAGATGCCAGGATTGCCGGGGAAGCTGCTGGGGAAGCTGCTGGGGCTGCTGGGGAAGCTGGCAGAGCTGTTGGGAGGATGCTGGGGCTGCTGGGGAAGATGCTGGGATCCCTGGGAAGGATGCCGGGGTACCCGGGGAAGGTGCTGGGGCTCCGGGGGAGGATGGCAGGGCTGGGAACGATGCCAGGGGAAGGGGCCAGGGCTGTCAGGAGGGTGCTGGGCTACCTGGAGAAGATGCTGGGGCTGCTGAAGAGGATGCAGAGTAGTCAGGGAAGATGCTGTGATGGTGGGAGAGGATGCTGAGGTACCCGGGGAAGACTTGGGCTGGATGCTGAGGAACCCAGGGAAGATCGGGGGTGGATGTTGGGGCGCCCAGGGAAGGTTTGGGGCTGCTGGGACCAGTGCCAGGGTTTTTGGGGAGGATGTCTGGGCTGCTGGGGAGGATGTTGGGGACCAAGGGAAGATCTGGGGTGGCTGGGGAGGATGTTTGGGTACCCAGGAAGATCTGGGGTGGATGCTGAGGTAGCCAGGGAAGATCCGGGGCTGCTGGGGCCGGTGCCAGGGTGTTGCGGAGGACGCCGGGGCTGCTGGGCCGGCTGCCGAGGCTCCAGGAGCGCTGCCAGGACTGGCGGGGAGGATGCCGGGGCTGCGGCTCGGAGCCATCCATTGTGGCTGCCGAAATGTTTCGGAATCAGCCGTTTAATGAGAACAAAAGAAATTAATTGGTGGTTTAGGCCTAATGAGACCGCTGTGCAAATTAACAGCCCTCATCAGCAGAAACAAACAGACTCCTTAAACGAATCGCGGCTGATAAAGAGGGGGTCGGCGGCACCATCTGCGCGGCCCCTCCCGGCGCAGGCAGCGGGGAAAAACCCACCCCGATCCCACTAAAGCATAAATTCCCGGTTCATTCAGGCGGGCGCAGCTTGACTCCGGCAGCTCGGAGCGCGGATAAAGGCGAGCCCCCCGCATTTGCATCTGAAAGCGGCGAGACGCGGCCCCTCGCTCGGGCCGGGGGCGGGGGGCGTTCAGCCCCCATTGAGGCCGGCACAAAGGGGCCCCCCCGCGCCGGCTGCCGGACCCTGCGGGTCCTCACACAGCCCGTTTGTTCCCGCTGTTTACTTAAGACGTTCCTCAATTCCCAGCGAGGATTTGGATTTCGGGCTTGGTTTACTTGTGCTGGCAGGAAAAAAAAAAAAAAAAGAAGGGAAAAAAAAAATCTGTCTGATCTTTAATAATCAAAGTAATTAGAATAATCCTTTCAGGGCTGAATGGGGGATTATTTCTTCGTGTCATTTTAGTTTCATCCTCATTTGGGGCTCCTAAAACGTGGAAAAAGTACTTCAAAAGCCCCACTGTAGTCCCGGGCCCTCTTCACGCTCCTGGAAATTCCCACCCAGGCGCCTGCCGAGCCCCCGTTCTCAGGGAAAGCGCCTGTTTGGCTGCGGCCGGTTTATTTATTTCGGGCCTGGTCAAATAAACAGCGGGGCCGGCGAGATTTGGGGCTCGTTTGTTGTTTGGCTGTCTCGGGCAGATAAGGAAGCCTTTGATGGAGAGCAGGGACTTTGTGTGTCTAATCTGGGCCCGGCAGCGCCGCCGAAACGCGGCCGAGTCTGCGGGGAGCAGTAATTACATCGGGGGATTAAAAGGTCCGAAACCTCACCTATATTTCACTTTTGTAAACCAGTGAGGAACAAAGAACGCTCGGCTCGCCCCGAGGAAAGAATAATTGACACAATTCGCAGGCTCGGGATTATTGTAATGTAAATAAACGCGGCCGGGAGGACGGGACTCGTTCAGCCCTGCAAGTTTTCAGCTGGGTTTTAACGAGGGGCATAAACTCGGCTTCAAAAACAGCGCCAAAACATCCCCCCCCCCCAACCCCAAATCCCCCTTTTCCCCCATTTCCCACTCGGGGTGCAGCTCGGCAGGGACTGCGGGGTAAAATCCCAGGGGAGCATTGCCCGTGGCTCTGCCAGGAGTCAAATCTCTGGGAATTGCTCTCCCGGCGCAGGTTTGTCCCCCCCATCCACCAGGGATGAGAGGGCACAAGGGACAGGCGGTGGTGGGAATTGGGACAGGCAGCGAGCAGCAGGGACCTGACGCTATAAAGAATCGTTAAAATCACGGAATTGGGGAATTATTTGGGCTGGAAGAGCCCTCTGAGATCCTCGATTCCACTGTCAGGGCCACCACTGGGGCACGTCCCCAAGTGCCACATCCACACTGCTGGAATTAGACAGGAACAGGGCCTAAAAATCCTTTAAAAAGTAATAATAATAATTTTTTAAAATCCATGGGGTTTTTTTGGCCACCTTGACTCCTGATTCCAGGTAGGAAAAGGGAGCAAGATCTCATTGGAAGCTGAAACTCAGGAAGGGTTTAAGGGGTGTAGGGATGATCCCAAATCCGACCCAGAGAGGGTTTAAGGGGTGCACGAATGATCCTGACTCCAGCCAGGAAGGATTTAAGGGGTGCAGGGATAATCCTGGCTTTAACCCAGGAAGTTTTTAAGGAGTTCAGGATTGATCCTGGCTCCTCTGGATTCTCAGAGTCCAGGATGAATTTCCTAAGTGCTGATCCCCCTCCAAGGAGCTCGGGGCCTTTCCTCATGGAAAACTAGGGGGCTGTGAGGAGCTGGGTGTTTCTCCCCGGTTTTTCCAGGCAGGGGGAACCACTCTGGACTCAGGGCTTGAAATTATCCCCAATTATCAGCGGGAAAATGGCAGGAATGGGAGAACGAGGCAGCAGCTCAATCCATGGGCTAAATGCCGGCCATAAATGCATTCCTATTAGGAAGTCAATACCCGGCTGGCAGCTCCTGTCTGTGCCGACCCCTCATTAGACAAAGCCTTGACCTTGACCTCATTGTCCCGTTTGCCGGGAGCCAGAATCCCGGGACAACTCGTATTGGCGTGCGAATCCATAAATATTGATTCATTGTTTGCAGTGTAATTTAAATGTCAGTTATGAGCCCGGGGCAGATAAAGATCTGGATCAACAATAAAACTGGAGAGGCCGTAAATCCCCCGGGCTTCCAATGGAGCTGCGGCCTCCCGGGAAAGGAACAGCCAAAACAAAGGGAAAAGGCGCCCCAAAGCCCCGTTTCCTGCACGTCGGAAGGAGGGAGGGTATCGATTATCCGGGCAAGCAGCCCCGAGCTGGGTGGCCCCGGGCCCGCAGTGTCCCTGTGGCCTCTGCCGGCGTCCGAGCGGAGATTCCTGCTCTGGCCGGGGCTGATCCCAAATTCTGCTGAGCGCCCTGTGCCCTTGTCACTCATCCTCCTTCTCTTCCTCCTCCTCTTCCTCCTCTTCGTCACTTCTCCTCCTCCTCCTCCTCCTCCTCCTCCTCCTCCTCCTGTGGGACTCCAGGTCCGGAGCTCCCAGCACCCCCAATCACCCCCATGGGCTCCCTAAACCACGTTTTTTTTTGCCCACCCTCCAGAGGAGGGGGATAAACCTGGACCCATCATTTGGGATCTGCCCCAAAACTGAGGGAAACCCCGGGGTTTGCCGGAGGTGCTGTTTTGGGGTTTCTAACTTCAAATAACAACATTTAAATGTTTTTTATGGTCTGGTATCTCTGGGAAGCAGCCCTGGAGCTCGTTATTTATTGAGCTCTATCAGCGACTTTGAAGGGAATCTTTTCCATCGGATTTGCAGCAGGATAATCTCCTTACTCTGTTTGGCAGGGGGGAAAACCAGAGCTCGGAAACGCCGTCACTGCTGCGGAATATGGGCTCACAAAAAGGCATTTTTCCAGGGATGGAGGGGAAAATCCTGGAGACCAAAGGGAATGGTGGGCCTGTGTATGGGGAAGCTCCCAGGGACTTATTCCCATCTTCCCGGAGGGCAGGGATAGCTGGGATTTTGGGAAGGACTCCTTCCCTGGGAGGGTGGGGAGGGGCTGGGATAGGCTGGAATTCCCAGGGGAGCTGTGGCTGCCCCTGGATCCCTGGAAGTGTCCAAGGCCAGGCTGGAGCAGCCAGGGATAGTGGGAGGTGTCCCTGCGGAGCTGCGTTCATGGGCAGATTCCAATCACTCACGTTTTAAGGGGAATTTGAAAGGATTTGGGTCCTGGCAGGGCAAAACCAGCCACAAAACCCAACCCCGAATCCCTGTGAGGGGTTTGTGGGATCAGGGAATCTGGGGGGATTTGCTGATCCCATTGGTGTCTGATATCCCAAAATTGCTCCGAGTACCACGGGATAGGCCTGGCTGTGCTCGTGGCTGGCTCGTTCACAGAATGTTTCCCTTTAAACATTCCCAGCCTGCTTCCATTTGTTTTCCATTCTCGGAGCCTCTGCAGTTGTGGGATCAAAGCACAACTCCTTGGCTGACGTGGAAACCCTTCCCAAAACCGGGAAATGGGGGGGGAATCCGGCCTCTCCATGAACTGTCCAGAAAAACAGCGGCCCTGGGGCTGCCTGGGAGTTTGGGAAGGGATCTGGGGCCAGACATTGAGCACCAGGAATTCAACTCCAGCCCAAAACTTCCATGGATGGAGCTTTTCCCCCCTGGCCCTGGATCCCTCTGCGATGCCCTTTGGAGGATTCCATGGAGGGAATGTGCAGGATTCCCCCCTGGAAGTGGCTGGGATCCCTCTCTCCCCATCCCAGATTCCTAGCTGCGCTCCCAGGCTGGGATTGTTTTCCAGAGGCAGAAGTGGGAGCTGGCATCACCTTCCTGGTTTTATCTGGAGTTTGATCCATTCCTGGAATGCAAAGGAAAGCAGAGGGAAAACACCTGGAGCAAATCCTGCTGCTGGATCCGTTGCTCCCATCCTGCTCCCACATCCAGGGGCTGCTCCCGGTGATCCTGAGGCCCTGGAGGCAGGGAGGGACACTGAATGGGTTGGGATATCCCTTCCCAATACCCACGGAGCAAAAGAGAAGGTGGAAAGCAACCCCAGCAGATTCCAGGGAAATGGAGGAGATTTTCCAGCTGTACAACAACATTCCAGGTTGGATCCATAACGCTGCAGGAGAATTATCCCACCAGCAGGATCCAGGACATGGCACGAAGGCCTCCAGGATCCAGAGCAGCCAAAGGGTATTTGGGGTTTATTTTGGAACACCGGGAATGAAAACACCAAGGAAGCAGCCGGGAATCCAGAGCCAATCCTGCATGGCACCTTTGGGAATGCACCCTCTGGAGTAGCCAAGGGCAAAGTTTCCCATTCCCAGTGTTTTAACCCTAATTCCCAGGGGAAAATCAGATTTGGGCTGGGATTTGTAGAGCGTGTCTCACAATTTCATTTAATCCGCACTATCCTCTTAGGGAGCGGAACAGCAGGAATTATCCCGGGACAGCAGGAATTATCCCGGGAGAGCGGGAATTGTCCCGGGACAGCAGGGATTGTCCCAGGGCAGCAGGAATTGTCCCAGGGCAGCAGGAATTATCCTGGGACAGCTGGAATTATCCCGGGACAGCAGAAATCATTCCAGAGCAGCAGAAGTTATCCCAGGACAGCAGAAGTTATCCCGGACAATGGAATACTTAGGATCTGCAATTCCCCACTCTGACAAATCCCAGATCTGGAATTAATCCCACTCCTGCCAGATCCCATCACTGGGAAGGATGAGGAGGGTGCAGCTCCAGCCTCGCTGGATCATCCCAACCTCCCTGGAGCAGAGGGAGTTTATAGGATTCGAGTCCTTTCCTTGCTATCCCAAATCTTATTAGGAATTTCACCCCCTCCTGATGGACATTCCAAAGGATACGCTCCATTCTCTGTGCCTTCCAGGACTGATTTATCCCAAAATTTCCTCGGAGCAGGGAACCCATGCAGGGCTCTTTGTCCCTTAATGGAACATTCCCAAAGCCTCGAGGCTTCCTCGCGAATTTTCCCCCATAATTCCAGGGAAAACATGTCCTTTATAACGACAGGATCCGGATCAATCTGGAGCCACGGCCTATTTTCCAATCAACCCTCCAAAAACAAAACCCCAAATCCACGAAAACACTAAAAATGATTTGTTGTGACCGCCTGGCTCCCCCAAATCCCCCCAAGCATTCCAATCCCTCCTTCCCGATCCTTTATCCCTTAAGGTTCTTTCTAATTCAATAACCAGGATTCCCAATCCTGCCCCAGCTGGGGGGGGGGAAATTCCAGCGCCGCCGTTCCCAGCACTCTCCCAAAGCCCCCCCTGACTGGGCCATGCGGGATTACAGCCCTGTAATCCTTGGGAACACATGTTGGGAAGGATAAAAGCAATTTTGTTGGGAAAACCGAAGGCCACGTTCAGCCGGAATCAGCTCCGGCTGCGCGGAGCTCTCACCCCTCGGAGGCCCCGCGCAAGGAGGGAATTAAGGGAAATAAAACCCCAAAAAGCCGAATTTTGGCCGTTTTCCCCCGGATTGGTCCAATTTGCCGATGTGTGCCTGGCAGTAATTCCAGCCCGGGGTTTTCTCGGGCTCGGAGCTAATCTGGGATGTAATTCCCGAGCCGTGCGCTGGCCTGGCGAGGCCCAAACGGGGATTAGGGGTTATATAAATGTAATTTCCTAATTAATCATCGCAGGCCAGCCCCACGCGGGTTTGTCACCAGCAGCGGCACCCAGGGCCCAGTGGGAGCCGGGCAGGGGTTACATAACCAGGAAAGATCCAGAAAATCCACGGCCGTTCCCACTGCTCCCCGCCAAACCCCCGAAGTGACACCAGAGGAACCCCAAAAGGATCAGGACACCCCAAATCACCGGGATTGGAGCCTTTCCCAATGATTCCGCCCCACCTCCCTCCCAACCTATGGCAAGAAGGAGGATTTTGTTTTCTTCCCAAATATCCCATGGAAAAACGCATTCCACAGGCTCCTGAAAAATAACCCGTAGGGTTCATTAGCTGCCCTATTTTTCCAGGTGTGCTCCAGCAGCACTAATTAACTAATTAACTCTCAGGTAGATTGGAGCACTCCAGCCTCCAAATGCCAAAACAAATCCTGCCATAATTCCCAGGAATCCTTTTCATTAGCGGCTGCCTAATTATCCCATTAATAGCACATCCCGGGAGACGGCGTTTGCTTGGCAGGCAAATATTTGGGATGAAATGAGCAAACACGGAGACAAACGGCTCTGTTTGCCCAAGGATTCGGGAACGCAAAAGGATTCAATTCCCGGAAAAAAAGGGTATTCCGTGGAAAAGCCAGTGTTTGATCCAGGGGGAGCAGCTGGAGCTGCAGGGGGCACGGGAACAAAGAGGGGGCAGGGGGCACCACCGGGCACAGCTGGAAACACCTGGGAACACCTGGGAACACCTGGGAACACCTGGGAACACCTGGGCAGGGCCTCCTGTGGTGGTGTTGTTTGGGAAGGTTGTGATTCCCAGAAACTGGGGGATGGGAAATGAAGGATGATGTCATGGCAGGAGGGTGATGATGTCACGGTGGGGAGATGATGTCACAGCAGGAGGGTGATGTTGTGGTGTAGGATGATGTCATAGTGGGAGGGTGATGTCACAGCAAGAGGATGTCATGGGAGGATGATGTCATGGCAGGAGGATGATGTCACGGCAGGAGGATGTAATGGTGGAGAATGATGTCATGGCAGGAGGATGTTGTTGGGGGGTGATGTCATGGTGTGAGAATGATGTCACAGCAGGAGGATGATGTCATGGTGGAGGACGAGGATGATGATGATAATGATGATGTCACAGCAGGATGATGATGATGTCATGGTGGGAGGATGAGGATGATTATGATGATGATGTCATGGCAGGATGATGATGATGATAACGGTGATGATAACGATGATGATGATAACAATGATGATGTCACGGCAGGATGATGAGGATGGTGATGATGATGATGATGGTGATGATAACAATGATGATGATAACGATGATGATGTCACAGCTGGATGATGATGTCATGGCAGGATGATGATGTCACGGTGGGATGATGATGGCGATGATAACATGCTGTTACAGAAGGATGATTATGGTGATGATGTCATGGTGTGAGGATGATGTCACAGCAGGATGATGGTGATGCTGCTGATGGGATGGTGGGAGGATGATGATGATGACATGGCGGGAGGATGATGATGATGGCATGGCGGGAGGATGATGATGGGATGGCGGGAGGATGATGGTGATGGCATGGCGGGAGGATGATGATGACGGCATGGCAGGAGGATGATGATGACGACATGGCGGGAGGATGATGATGACGGCATGGAGGGAGGATGATGATGACGGCATGGCAGGAGGATGATGATGACGACATGGCGGGAGGATGATGATGACGACATGGCGGGAGGATGATGATGACGACATGGCGGGAGGATGATGATGATGGCATGGCGGGAGGATGATGTTCGTCCCTGGGATAAAAAAGGAGCAAGGTCCCCTCAGCTCGGGACCCACGGAGCAGAAGGACAGGAAGGGGCAGCAGCACTTTGGGTGTTCCCGCGATCCCAGAGGGCACAGGGAAGAATTCCCACGCTTGGGGTGCCCATGGAGCGCAGGTCTGTGCCTGTCCCCAAACCCCAGCTCTGTCCCACCTGTCCTCTCCCTCACTTCTCCTTGGCAGCCCGAGGCGGGAGAAGGGTTAAACACGTGCCGCTTCCTTCCACGCTGTATCCCGGGAGATCCCAGTCCTGCTGGAGCGGGTCGTGCCTGGATCCCATCCTGGTGCCCTGACCAGGAGCTGTGGGGACTTTATTTAGAATTAGAGGGCACAGCAATAGCGCCAATCCGACGGGCCCTTCCCAGCCCCTTCCCGGGCCCTTCCCGGCGGGCCGAGGGTGCCGGGACCCTGCCGCGAGGCAGAATGAGGCCGTGCCTGGGAAAGCAAAGGTTAATCGGAGCTTTGCCAGGCTGGTCTTGAATGAGCTGAGCCTAAAATGCGGCGCGGCCGCAGCCAGAGCACAAAGGGGCTTTGAGCCCATTGTGAGCCCGGGCTGGGACCACACAGGGACAGCGGCCGCGGGGAATGGGGACGGGCAGCCGGGCTCCTCCTTCCCTCCCTCCCTCCCTCTCTCCCTCCCTCTCTCCTTCCCTCCCTCCAACTCCCGGCCAGCCGTTCTCCTTCCCTCCTTCTCCCTTTCAGATTCCCTCCTTCCCTCCCCCCCTGCATCCCAACCCCATCCCACGCCATCCCATCCCACGGCATCCCATCTCATCGCATGCCATGCCATGCCATGCCATGCCATGCCATGTCATGCCATCCCATCCCATCCCATCCCACGCCATCCCATCCCATCCCATCCCATCCCACCCCATCCCACCCCATCCCATCTCATCCCACCCCATCCCATCCCATCCCATCCCACCCCATCCCATCCCATCCCATCCCATCCCATCCCATCCCATCCCATCCCATCCCATCCCACTCCATCCCACTCCCTCCCACTCCCTCCCATCCCATCCATTATTCATGGCCCAGGCATTTGGGGTGCAGAGGCTCCGGCAGCAGCTTTGATTAAAAACCTGAGCAGGGATGAATATGCAAAAGCTCCGAGGAACAGATTTGTCAAATTGGCCATCCTTCATCCCCAGAAAGGAAAATTTCCAGAGGTCCTGGAATTGAAAAACTTCCCCCCAAATCCCAGCATTATGGTTGGGATGAAATCCCCTCTTCCTGCATCCAAATGGGAAAATATTTGTGTCAGGAAGCCACAGCGAGGCCAGCGAGGAGAGGGGCGAGCACATGAGAGGAAATGTGATTTTCATTCACATTGTGACTCCGCAGCCATTTAATTATTTTAATTAGGTTTAATTGGTGGTAAATTTACAATGATATGCTTGATACCTGGCATTAAATCTTCCATGCATAAATGTTTTGTTAAAACGGGAAAACAGGCGTGTGGCACCCTGCCAGCAATTAGTGCTGAACGCGCTAATGACAGATTAGGGCTGGGCCGTGATTCCCGGTGACAGCAGCGCCGGGAGCTGGGAGCTTCCGTCGGGAATGCGCGCGCCATCGGCACCTGCGCCGCCGCCACTGGCCAGGGGAGCTCCCGGGGGAGCACAATTCCCAGGGAAACGCTGGTGGCCAGGAGCGGACCGGCTCCGTGGCGGTCACCTGGTCGCCACCCCCGAAATCACCCAGAGCATCCCTGTCCTTCCCAGCCTCGGCACCTCCCTGCAGGAAAATCCAGCTCGGTCCCCAGGCCTCTCTCCTGGCCTCTCCAAGGTTTTTCCAGATGTCCACTCTCATCATTCCCGCATCCTCTCCCGTATCTTGGTGTGTCAGCCGCTCTCCTCACTCAACTTATCTGTCCCTTCTTTCTCGCGGAGTTTCAGCTGCCAGAATCCTCCTGCTCCTTTAAAATTTCCCCCGGTTTGGGGATCCTGAATTTCTAACGCAGTGGAGAAGGGCAGCTGGAGAACCACGAGGCCGCCCTGGGCCCCAGGACCAAGTGAGGAGCGAGACTGTGAAGGGAATTAATGCTCTGCACAGAATCCAGCACATGGAGCAATCCCAATGTTCCAATTACAACTGGAAATCCCGGGAAGATGAATTCCAGTGGTTCCTAACCACAGTTAAGTGCACCGGGAGGGTTTTAACTCCCTCCCATCCCTATTGATCTTCCTGTCTCCCGCTCCTACTGGAAACAATTAGAGGTCAATAAGCGACAGGAGCTGGAATTCCCAGCTGCCAGAGAAACAATTTGGAAATATTTCCTTGTCCTCTGACACCCGGGGCTCTGTCAATGCCGCCATCCAATATTTTTTATGGAAGAGAAAGAATTTAGAAAACCTATCAGTGCTGTCGATGAATCCAGAGGAGGGAAATCCAGAGGATAAATGGCACGGAAGCTCTGCTCCAGCAGCCCCATCCGTCCCGGAGCGGCTGGAATGCCGTTATCCTCTGCGTGACCCTGCCGAAGGATGGGAAATCCTCCTCCAGAGCAGCCAGGGAGGAAATCCGGGCACAGAAAGGTGGGAGGCAGGTTGGAAACGGCAGGAGGGCAGCAATTCCCTGCCTGTGGATGGGGGGGGAATGTTGTGGGACCCTGCACTGGGGCGTGCTCCGGGTGGGATGCAGGACTTGGATTCCATGCTGGAACATGGGTGGGATGAATGTGTTGGACACACAGGTGGGATGCATCCATTGGTTCCATGCACTGGATGCACGTGTTGGATGTATCCATTGGATGCACACGTTGGATACATCCCTTGGATGCACAGGTTGGATACACCCATTGGATGCACATGTTGGATACATCCCTTGGAGGCACAGGTTGGATACATGCACTGGGAGCTTGCACTGGATTCCCATGGCTGCCCATGCTGGACACGTGTGTTGGATGCATCCATTGGAATGAGAGCGCATGTGGGATGCACACTCCGGATCCATGTGGGATGCACATTCCAGATCCATGCTGGATGCACATTCCGGATCCCTGTGGGATGCACATTCCGGATCCATGTGGGATGCACACTCCGGATCCATGCTGGATGCACACTCCAGATCCATGCTGGATGCACATTCTGGATCCCTGTGGGATGCACATTCCAGATCCATGCTGGATGCACACTCCGGATCCATGCTGGATGCACATTCCAGATCCCTGTGGGATGCACACTCTGGATCCATGTGGGATGCACATTCCGGATCCATGTGGGATGCACATTCCAGATCCCTGTGGGATGCACATTCCGGATCCATGCTGGATGCACATTCCGGATCCATGTGGGATGCACACTCCGGATCCATGTGGGATGCACATTCCAGATCCCTGTGGGATGCACACTCCGGATCCATGCTGGATGCACACTCTGGATCCATGCTGGATGCACACTCTGGATCCCTGTGGGATGCACACTTAGGATCCATGTGGGATGCACACTCTGGATCCATGCTGGATGCACACTCCGGATCCATGCTGGATGCACACTCTGGATCCCTGTGGGATGCACATTCCAGATCCATGCTGGATGCACACTCTGGATCCCTGTGGGATGCACATTCCGGATCCCTGTGGGATGCACACTCCGGATCCCTGTGGGATGCACACTCTGGATCCATGCTGGATGCACACTCCGGATCCATGGTGGATGCACACTCTGGATCCCTGTGGGATGCACACTCTGGATCCATGCTGGATGCACACTCCGGATCCCTGTGGGATGCACGCTCCGGATCCATGTGGGATGCACACTCTGGATCCATGCTGGATGCACACTCCGGATCCATGTGGGATGCACACTCCGGATCCATGCTGGATGCACACTCCGGATCCATGCTGGATGCACATTCCGGATCCATGCTGGATGCACATTCTGGATCCCTGTGGGATGCACACTCCGGATCCCTGTGGGATGCACACTCTGGATCCCTGTGGGATGCACATTCCGGATCCCTGTGGGATGCACACTCTGGATCCATGCTGGATGCGCACTCTGGATCCCTGTGGGATGCACATTCCGGATCCCTGTGGGATGCACACTCTGGATCCATGCTGGATGCGCACTCTGGATCCCTGTGGGATGCACATTCCGGATCCCTGTGGCATGCACACTCTGGATCCATGCTGGATGCGCACTCTGGATCCCTGTGGGATGCACATTCCGGATCCCTGTGGCATGCACACTCTGGATCCATGCTGGATGCGCACTCTGGATCCCTGTGGGATGCACATTCCGGATCCCTGTGGGATGCACACTCTGGATCCATGCTGGATGCCCACTCTGGATCCCTGTGGGATGCACACTCCGGATCCATGCTGGATGCACATTCTGGATCCATGCTGGATGCACATTCCAGATCCCTGTGGGATGCACACTCCGGATCCATGCTGGATGCACACTCCGGATCCATGTGGGATGCACATTCCAGATCCATGCTGGATGCACATTCCGGATCCCTGTGGGATGCACATTCTGGATCCCTGTGGGATGCACACTCTGGATCCATGCTGGATGCACACTCCGGATCCATGTGGGATGCACATTCCAGATCCATGCTGGATGCACACTCCGGATCCATGTGGGATGCACATTCTGGATCCATGCGGGATGCACACTCTGGATCCCTGTGGGATGCACACTCTGGATCCATGCTGGATGCACACTCTGGATCCCTGTGGGATGCACACTCTGGATCCCTGTGGGATGCACACTCTGGATCCCTGTGGGATGCACACTTAGGATCCATGTGGGATGCACACTCTGGATCCATGCTGGATGCACACTCTGGATCCCTGTGGGATGCACACTCAGGATCCCTGTGGGATGCACACTCTGGATCCATGCTGGATGCACTGGGACACCCCAGGAGCAGAGGCCAAGAAGCACCAGGACAATGCCCTGGGATCTGTCTCCTGCAGGGAGTGATCCAGCCTGAGGAGAGGCATCGTTCCTGCAGGAAGATCCTGGGATGCTCGGCAGACACGATGGATTTCCCAAGGCACAGGTCAGAGCACAGCTCAATTCCCAGCTCAGTCCCGTCAGGAATCATCCATGGTACACTGAGTGTGGCTGGGATGAATGGGCCGGAGCATTCCAGAGCCATTTATCTCTTTTCCCTGCTTGTTAACTCCTGCTCCCAAACTCCGCTGTCATTCCCAGCCCTGATCTGATGGAGCCGGGAGCCGATGGAGCCGGTGCTGGGATCTGTCCCTGCTAGAGGGACATTCCTGGACACTCAGGACCACCTGCATTTCCGACCCTCCAGATGCATGGGCAGCTCCCTGGAGGGATTCCCAGCGATCCCTCCTCCCCTCCACACCTCCATGTGCATCATTGGAATCATCCTGGAGCCACCCCTGATCTTGTCCCAGGGGCAGGGACACCTTCCACTATCCCAGGTCTCTCCAAGCCCCGTCCAGCCTGGCCTGGGACATTCCAGGGAAGTGTTTACCCTGGGAAGGGCGTGCAGGAACCCCTTTCCTTGCTGAGGGAAGCATCCCATCCTTGAGTATTCCCTCAGCTCCCTGCATCTCTCTCATCCCAGACATCCCCCTATCCCTGTGCATCCCCCAATCCCATTCATCCCATCCCACTCCATCCCCACTCCAAGCTGGGAGCTGCCTCTGACCCCCCCTCAGACTCCCCAGCCCCTCTCCAGAGCAGCCCCTCTGGAAAGCTCGGGATTAACAACATTCCCACTCCAAAGGCTTTTGATCCCAAACCCAACCTTATTTACGGCTTCCCCCTCCTCGCGGGGAATTCTCAGCCACATCATCAAGCACAGAGAAAAGCCCCTCAGAGCCCCCGGGATGGCTGGAGCTGGAATTCCCCATCAATGCCATCCCGGAAATCCTCAGGACACGGAGTCAATATCCCGCCTGGCTGGAGGACACCCGTTAGTGAAAGGGAGCACATCCCGAAAAACCAACATCCCCCCTGCCAGCCCTGCATCCGTCTGCTCCCATCGCTGGCCAGCCTCAGCACAAGGAAAACGTGGAGCTGCTGGAGCAATTCCAGAGGAGGCCCCAGAGCTGCTGGGAATGCTCACCTGGAGAAGGGAAGGATCCAGGGAGAGCTCAGAGCCCCTTCCAGGGCCTAAAGGGGCTCCAGGAGAGCTGGAGAGGGACTGGGGACAAGGCATGGAGGGACAGGACACAGGGAATGGCTTCCCACTGCCAGAGGGCAGGGATGGATGGGATATGGAGAAGGAATTGTTTCCTGGGACAGTGGGGAAGGCCCTATATGGATTTGAGGGGGCTGGGGAGGGATCCGGGGGGCCAAGGGCTCGGAGAGCAGGAGCTTTTCCTCCCAGGTGACCAAACTGCTCCAATTTGTCTCTGCCTGGAGCAGGAAAAGCCCCACGGGAGCTTATGCAGCCCCATCTCCACCAAAGCAACTCCATTGATTTTCCACATCTCCTTCTCCAGGCTTGGATAATTCCCTGGAGGATGGGAAGGATCCCGCCCTGGGTCCTGGAGGGCAGACAAAAGAAAGGCAAAATGAGGGATCTGCTGGATCCCAAGGAGCTGCTGGGAGCTGGGAGCCATCCAGCCCCTTCTCCCTGGGATTTCCCCAGCACTGCCACATGTCCCAAATCCCGGAATAACTCTCAGGACACCTGAGCGCTCCTGAGCTGCTCCGAGGGACGCTCGGAATGTGACCTGATCCCGGAGCCGCACTAAATCACCCCCTGGCTCGTGTCCTGTGCCAGGGGTGGAACCCAGCCACAGCCTTTGGATGCGCCTCTGGACAGCCCCTGATTTAGGAGAGGCTTGGATTTCATTAGGATCCCATCCGACACACAGGCACCGGGGGGGGGTGGGATTTTCCAGGAGCTGGGAAAAAACAGCAGCAGCTCCAAAGGAAGGAGGAGAAGTTCCTTCCCGGGCTTCTGAAGGAGGAATCACTCCAGAGATCATTAAGCCAAGCTTAGCTGATAATTAAAGCTTATAATTAAAAAATGACTTATTGACACAAGCTTTAGTGGAAAATGATGTTGAAGCTTCCTGTTAAATCCATAAAAGTCCTCGCTCACATCCTGCAACTCCAGGATTATTTCTAATGAGCCCTTCTCCCTCGGAGGGGAGGGAGGAGCAGCTCCGTACCTGCTCCGTCCCCCCAGGAAATCCTTCCTCATTAATTCTGGGATGGGATAGGGCTGGAGGAGCCACTTGAGCTCCACACTCCAGCACAGAGCCCTGCAGCTTCTCCAGGATTTCCCCTTTGGAGTGGAAAAGGCAGATCCAAGAGCCAGGGGCAGCCTGGGCTCCCTGCAGGGAACAGCCCAGGGAAGGCTGGGAATGAGCTCAGCCTCTGGAGTTAGAGAGGGACAAAAAATTCCCTGTCAGGGGTGGCAGAGAGGTCGGGGGGGGGGATTGTCACCACTCGGGTGAGACCCCGCCTGCGGAGCTGCTCCAGCTCCGGATCCCAACATCAGCAGGACCTGGAGCTGCTGGAGCAATTCCAGAGGAGGCCCCAGAGCTGCTCCGAGGGCTGGAAACCCTCTGGAGCCAGGCTGGGAGAGCTGGGAATGTTCACCTGGAGAAGAGAAGGATCCAGGGAGAGCTCAGAGCCCCTTCCAGGGCCTAAAGGGGCTCCAGGAGAGCTGGAGAGGGACTGGGGACAAGGGATGGAGGGACAGGACACAGGGAATGGCTTCCCACTGCCAGAGGGCAGGGATGGATGGGATACTGGGAATGAATTGTTCCCTGGGAGGGTGAGGAGGGCCTGGGCTGGAATTCCCAGAGAAGCTGTGGCTGCCCCTGGATCCCTGGAAGTGTCCAAGGCCAGGCTGACCGGGGCTTGGAGCAGGCTGGGATAGTGGGAGGTGTCCCTGCCATGGAATGGGATGCGCTTTAAGCTCCTTCCCACCCAAACCATTCCAGGACTCCGTGGTTCCCTGGTCGGTGGCACCAGGAAGGAGTCCCCCATCCTTCAGAGGACACAGCTCACAACCCACTGGATCCACAGGAACTCCAGGAGTTTTCCTTCCCAGTGCCATCCCCTCATCCGCAGGGCGGGAACAATCAGAGCCGACATCCCTTCCACACATTTTCCTGCAGATCTCTCTCACAGCGCCAGAACAAATCCAGGGAAATTCCATCGCTGGCAGCACAGTGACTCCTTTTCCCTTTCACCCCTCCTTTTATGTCCAAGCCTTCCCTCTCCACGCCGTGTCCCGGCGCTGCTCCGGGGCCTTTCCTCAGCGTTTCCCCCGCATAGAGCCCCCAGATCCCGCGGGGGGGAAGGGAAACATTTCCAGAGGCTCGCTGTCCCCCGGGAATGCGGGCACATCCCTGGATCACCGGGAATGAATCACCGGGCAAACATTTGCTCTGGCTCACCTCACTGAGTGATCGCCATCCCCAGCTTCCCACATGGAGCGGGGAAGCCTGGAAATGATGGAGAAAGAGGAGGAAAAGGCTGGGAGAAAACCTCAGCTTCCAGCGTGCGCTTCCCTCCAGGATCTGCAGCCTCTCGCTGCTCCCAGCTTTGCTCAGAGCCCCAAAATCTGCTCAAAATCAGGATAAACCTGTCTGAAATCAGGATAAGCCTGCCCAAAATCAGGATAAGCCTGACCCAAATCAAGATAAACCTGTCCAAAATCAAACTTGCTCAAAATGAAGATAAAGCTGCTCAAAATCGAGATAAACCTGCCCAAAATCAGGATAAACCTGCTCAAATCAAGACATACCTGCCCAAAATGAAGAGAAACCTGCCCAAAATGAAGATAAACCTGTTCAAAGTCAACACAAACCTGACCCAAATCAAGATAAACTTACCCAAAATCAAACCTGCCCAAAATCAAGATAAACCTCCCCAAAACTAGGACAAACCTATCCAAAATCAAGATGAACCTGCTCAAAAGATAAACCTGTCCAAAATCAAGATAAACCTGCCCAAAATGAAGATAAATTTGCCCAAAATCAAGATAAACCCCCCAAATTCCCAATCCAGGCCATTCCCCGCTCATCCCGCTGCAGCAATGCCAACCTTCCTCATCCTCCTGGCTGGAAAAGCCCAGAGAAGCTTTAATTAGGATTTAATTTCCATCTGATAATGATGACATGTTTAGTAAATATCAATTATTATCCAGGATATTTTTGTCCCAGCTCCCAACAATGCCAGGGATGTGTATCCCACATCCCTAAACCTCCAGAAATCCTGGAATTTTTAGCGAACAATCAGCTTTTAAAGCATAACAGCGCTTCCAGGAGATGAAATTAAAGGATTAACCAGGCTGGGATTTAGGGGCTGGAGGAGCGAGAGGAGCAGTGGGAAGGCCGGGAAGTGACATCCCACGCTTGCTCCTGATTTTCCAGCAGGATCCAGGGATGTCCTGAACACCCTCCTCATCCCGGATCTCTCCTGAGGGACGACGGAAGCTGGGAATAAAACCGCTGCTGGATCAGCAGGACGGGGCCCAGAGGGGGCTTTGGGAAACTCAGGGATGAGAAACGTCATCAATCCCCTCCTGGCAAGAAGGAAATAATTCCTGATGGATTTTAGGGTCTGAGGGGAGCGGTCCGGGGGGCCAAGGGCTTGGGCGAGCAGGAATTTCTGCTCCCAGGTGACCAAACCGCTCCGATTTGTCTCTGCCTGGAGCAGGAAAAGCCCCACAGGAGCTCCTCCAGCTCCATCCCAAACAAAGCCTCCCTTTATCCCGCGGCGTTTTGTTCCCATGGCACGGAGGTCAGCGGGAAAGGAGATTTATTAAGGCATAAACAAACCTCGGGAATGCTGCCGGTAATTCCACTTCCGTTCAAAAGCGCGGTGGTTTTTAAAGCTCCTTTAAATGATCTCTTCCCAAAGAAAACTCCCGTGTAATCTGCCGGGGAGGGAGGGAGGGCTGCTGAGCCATGAATTATTCAGGGAAGGCTCCGTGCCGCTCCCGGGAGCCTCTGGAGATTATTCCCACCATTGTCCGCCGTGATGGGTCATTATGCACTCCCCGGATTTAATCTTTGGGGCTATCCAGCGGCACAGGCAAAATGGATGAATAACAATTTTCCTGTAATAACCTTCAACTAACCTTTCAACCGGAGTGAGTAATTCCAATCCTATTTTCACATCAATGCCGGAGTCAAAGCCAGGCAATTATCCCTTATCTCTTCCAGAACCCTCCTCCTTTAATTTTTAAAGGGATGTTCAAGCACTTACTGGAGGCACGAAGAAGAAAGGAGCCTGGGATGGAGTTCGGGAATGTTTTGATGAGCAGTGATAGGGATGAGCTTTGGATAATTATTAATTTCTCCCTTCCCGCTCCCATTTTGCCGCATTCCTCAGCTCGCGGTTTCCTCGCCCTGCTGGGACAGGGAAGGGATCATCCCCCAATTCCCTGAGTCCCCCCTTTTTGTCCCCAGCTCCTGAGTGTCCCCGACAGCTCGGGATGGCTCCGATGTGCCCCGGCTGACAGGTGGCCCTTCCAAGCATTCCCAAAATCCCAACGCTGCTTCCCGGGACAGAGAGACAGAGGAGAATCATTCCCCTTTTCCCACGCGGGGCGGCCGCCGTGGGGCCAGCACCAAACACGCGTCACCCTCGGTGTCCCCAGGGGTCCTGGGCGGGGACAGGAGCCTGCAGGGGGAAACAGGGATGCGCTGCAGAATTCCCGGTGTTGGGATCCCGCTTTGCCCGGCACCAGCCGCGTCTGGAGTCGCGGGGTTGGGACGGTGAGCCAGGAATGAGGCGCTGATTGCCAGGCCCCGGCTCCCCGGCGGGAATTTGGACTGAACGCCGGGGGAAAACCTCGGGAAGGGACCTTGGATCAGCGCGGGAGGCTGGGCCGGGAGTGGGAGCCGAGTCTGGGGAGCAGGACCGGCCCCGTTCCAGCCCTGATCCCGGAGCTCTCCCTGCTCCACGCCTGCTCCAAGCTCCTTTCCCACCTGGGCCGATGTGGGAGGAAGGAAAAACCTCTGGCACATCCCTGGAAGAAAACAACCAACCCATTCCACAACTCTGTGGTTATACACATGTATAAAAAGACATTTATATAAAAATATAAAATATCTATTTATCTATAAATATACTTCTATAAAAATCTATTTCTATATTTAAGAGCCAGCAGCTGCCGTGTCCGTGCCCCGGCCCAGCTGCCTCTGTCCCCATCCATGAAATCCCCTCCCCTAAATGTCAAAAATCGCCCTGTTTGCAGTCGTTCTTCCCAGGAATATCGCCGGGATGGTCTGGCTGCATTGGAAAGCCCAATGCCGGGAAGATTCCTTCAAACCAGAGCGGAAATTCCATGGACAAAGCAGCCCATTGTTCCCGGAGAATGGCAGCGGGAAGCGGGAATGCCCTGCTCGTCATCCACTGTCCCCGTGCCCGCGTGTCAAAGAGAGCGGGGATCCGTCAGAGCATCCTAAACCCCGGGATCGGCTCCGGGCGGCTTTAAGAGCCCTGGAATGGGATGGGAAGTGGGATCTGCCGCCAGCTGGCCAGGCCGGGAGCTCCGGATCAATGCCGGCGATTGTTCGGCACCGGCGGGATCACAGGGAAGGCGGAAGAAAAGGAATTAAAAGGAAAAATCAGCTGGAGGTGAGGGCAGGGGATGGGGCGGGCAGGGCAGGAGCAGGGCTGGGCAGGGGATGGGGCAGGAAAGGGATAGGGATGGGCAGGGAAGGATCAGGGACGGGCAGAGCTGGGATAGGGATGGACAGGGCAGGATCAGGGATGGGCAGAGCTGGGATAGGGATGGGCAGGGCAGGATCAGGGACGGGCAGAGCTGGGATAGGGATGGACAGGGCAGGATCAGGGATGGGCAGAGCTGGGATAGGGATGGACAGGGAAGGATCAGGGATGGGCAGAGCTGGGATAGGGATGGACAGGGAAGGATCAGGGATGGGCAGAGCTGGGATAGGGATGGGCAGGGAAGGATCAGGGATGGGCAGAGCTGGGATAGGGATGGACAGGGAAGGATCAGGGATGGGCAGAGCTGGGATAGAGATGCTCCGAAAAGGACAGGGATGGTCAGGGCAGGATCGGGAATGGACGAAGCATGGCCAGGGATGCTCAGGGCTGGGAGGGAAATGTTCAAGGCAGGGACAGGGATGGTCAGGGCCGGATCGGGAATGGTCAAGGCAGGGATAGGAATTCTCAGTGATGGATCAGGGATCGCCAGGGCAGGACAGGGATGATCAGAACAGGGATGGCCAGGACAGGAACTGGGATGGGCAGTGCATGGGACTGACCACCAGCACTGGCACCGGTGTCCCCAGGTGTCCCCAGCCACCGAGGGGGTCCTGGGTGCCAACCCCCCCGCATCTCTCCAGGATGCACAGCGTGGGATTCTTGGGATCGTCCCATGATCCTTGTGGGTCCCTTCCAACTCAAGATATTCCACCATTCCATGATTCCACGATCCTGCTGCAGCCAGGACCCCTCTCCAGCCCCATCCCAGCAGGAATCTGGCTCTCCTTCTCCAGGCCCGGATCACACCAGCCATAACTCCAGACGGGAATCACTGCCCAGCTCCCGGCTCGCTGGGAAAGGTGAACAATCAGACCTTGTTTGGGGGAAATTCCTTCTCCATGAGCTTCCCCTGCAGCGCACCCATGGAAATCCAGGCATCCCAGCATCCAGGGCCTGCCCACGCTGCCCTGTTTATCCTCCCAGTTCTCCCAGTCTGAGCCCAGTAGGGATGGGCTGGTGTTGCCCAAGGCCTCTGTCCTGACACGTCGGCCGCGCCGTGAGCTCGTCTGGCCGGAGAAATCTTGGAGCCAAGGCTCCATAAATTCCTTATTAGTCACCCAGAGCTGCATCCCACGGCTCTGGAATAGCTGCAGGCTGAGAACAGACCTCCAAAAGGCCATGAAAAATCCCAGGAAGTAAACAGAGAGGGGGAGAAGCCGGAGCTGGGCCTGCTCCGAAAGGCTGGGAGATTTCCGATGGAGAGGGTTGGGAATAAATCAGGGACTTGTGGAGTGCTCGGCAAGGTGCATTTGTCACTGCCTGGGCTGGCTGTTCCTGGGCTATCCACAGGAAAATGGGCAGGAATTCAGGAATTCCATCCCTGCCAGGGCAGGAATTCAGGAATTGCTCCATCTCTGCCAGGGCAGGCGTGGGCAGGGCCTGGATGCGCCTCTGGAGGAGGAGATGTTTTCCAGGCCTTGTCCTTTGCTCCTTCCCTTTGTTCAGGCCTCAGTTGCAAACCCTGGGAATGAGGAGCCATGTGGGGGCCTGCGGATGATTCCGGAGGCTCTGGAACAGCCCTGCCCCCACGGTGTCCCCAGCCCTGGGGGACAAATCCGTTGTCCTCAACGGAGACCCCACACAAGGGCCCCACCAGGTGATCCCCAGCTGATGATCCAGCGGAGGCAGCATCACTTCCCAAAGATCCAAGGAGCATCCCAGGGGTTTCAGGAGCAGGTCAGCACCCCAGGCAGCGGAGCCACGTCTGCACTGTCCCCAGGGTGGGCACTGGGCTTTCCCTACATCCCCGCTGCTTCCCAAGGATTCCTTTGCAAATCCAGTGAGCAAGGGATCCCTTTCTCATGGAGTTGTCCCTCAGGATCCTTGGAGAGTTCCATGACTCTCGTGAGAGGAAATCCAGCCCTGGTGCAGGGAGTCCCCAACCCTGGGGGAATTTAAATCCATGTGGATGTGGCCCTTGGGGATGTGGTCAGTGCTGGACTCGACAGCCTTAGGGGGCTTTTCCAACCCAAATGATTCCATGATTCCATGATCCTCCGGAGAGGTGCCTGCCCCTGCTGGTGTCTCCTCCCTTCTGTTGTGTCGCCCAGAGCCAAACCCCCTCCCCAGTCCCACCCTCCCAGTGAATTACAGAGCAAAACGTTCCAATCCCATCACTCCCAGATCCAGGAGCAGAGATTTCCCACCCCGGAGTTCCATCCCGACGAGGCAGCAAAGACAAACATTTTGTCAGCGCTGACAAAGCTGAGCTTCCAGGAAAGGGAGGGGGAAAAAAGGGAAAACAGGAAAAAAAATTAATTGGGACAACTTCCAGTGGGGAGCCAGGTGTGCTGGAGACAGGAGAGCCATCGGGAGCAGGGAATGATTTAGAGGGAAGCACAGAGAGGATTTGGGAAACCATGGCACCGGGTCCCCACGGTGCTCATTACAGTTGTACAGATTGCAGCTCCCAGATCTCCAAAGTGCCCGTTATTAATCCATAAAAACATCGCCCGAGTGATTGAATCCAATGATTACTGGCGCAGGCAAACACGGGAGATGGGAAAATATCCTGGCGCTCTCCAGCAAGGCTCTGGGAGCAGGGAAAAAATAAAAGAGGGGAAAAAACAGGAAAATGTTGTGAAATATTCATGAGAGCTGTTTGCCCCCGGGCACGGAGCGCAATCCAGGCTTTCCAGGGGACATCCAGCCAGTGGAAGAGCTGATTACTGTGGATAAACATCCCGAAATATTCGGGATCTTTGGATTTCACCTCTGGCGTGGCCGCCAAAGCCGATTCCCTTATCAGCCCTCTGCAGGAGCGGCCCCGGGGGGATCCAGAGCACCGGGAACAGAGCTGAGCCTCACTCCAATGGAATTAGCACTGGGATGAGCCTCTGGAAGATGGCGTGGGAGTCCTTGGCAGAGCAGGGGATTTATTGCCGGCTCCAATCCCTGGAAGTGTAACCAATGGATTGAGGACACCTCGGGAGTGCCAACAATTAACAGGGAATTAGGGAAGGAGGAGTGTCCATCGCACCAGGCAGGGCTGGAAGCACCATCCCGGCTCCCAGGGATGCAGGGACGTCCCTGGGAGCGAGGGCAGGGTGGGGACAGCGCCAGGATCCTGGAGCACTCGGGTTGTGCTAGTTGGGATGGAGTCTGACTGTCCCGGCTATGACTGGGTGGAATAGAACCTCCACGGCGCTGGTTTTCCATGGCTGTTGGACATGGATGAGCTCCGGGCACCGCCGGACAGGGGACACTGAGGGCGATGTCGCACAGTGCCACCGGTGCACGGGTGGGGCACTGCCACA
Source organism: Corvus moneduloides (assembly GCF_009650955.1). Taxonomy (NCBI): domain Eukaryota; kingdom Metazoa; phylum Chordata; class Aves; order Passeriformes; family Corvidae; genus Corvus; species Corvus moneduloides. The sequence continues at coordinate 12,191,858 of NC_045488.1, read as the reverse complement.
TCCCCCCACCTCAGCTTTCCCACCTTTCTCCCAACATTCCCTTCCCATTCATGTTCTGTTTTTCCCTGAATCCCAGAATCCCCGAGGTTGGAAAAGCCCTCCAAGGCCATCAGGATACCTGCAGGGATGGGGACTCCAAACCTCCCTGGGCAATTCCAAGGCCCGACCACCCCTTTCCATGAAGAAATTCCTGCTGGTGTCCACCCTGAGCCTCCCTTGGCAGAGCTTGACCTGTGCTGGACCTGGATTTCCTCCCACATGCACCTGGATTTCCTTCCACTCTGGAAAACCTCTCCACAAGGCCCAGGCAGCTCCTCTCCCCCACTGCAGATCTTGGAGTTGGGAGGATCCCATCCCGGTGGGATGCTCTGATCCCAGTGGGATGCAGTGATCCCAGTGGGATGCCAAACTGGGGGAGCAGAAAGGAGTCTGGATGCAGCCTGCAAATTCCAGGATACCCATGGGAAACATGCTGGGCATCCCAGCAATCCCAGCTCCTCCATTCCCTCCCGACTCCTCGTGAAGCCTCCCAGCAAGGCTCCCTCTCCAAAGGACAACTTGGATAAATATTTTCCTAAACAAAGAAGGCCAACTGTGAGGAATTTCCCAAAGCAGGCTCTGCTTCCGGGCAGGAGCAGGGAATGCAGCAGCTGGCGGAGGGGCCAGGGAGGCATTTAATATCCCACTGGAAAATCGGGATTGGGAGAGACCAAACCCCTTCCATCGCTTGGTTTGAAGTGCTGGACTCGCTGGTGGTGCTGCTGATGGCAGAACAGCCCCATTCCCACTGGGAGTTAATGGGAAAATGGCCCCATTCCCACCAGCAGTGAATGGGAGAACAACCCCACTCCTACCAGCATCTAATGGGAGAATGGCCCCATTCCCACTGGGAGCAAATGGGAGAACAACCCAGTTCCCACTGGGAGCAATGGGAGAGAACAGCCCCATTCCCACTGGGAGTTAAAGGGAAAACTCTCACCAAGGAGGGAGCCGAGCTCCACAATCCCCAGAAACAAGGGAGCTGGGATGCAGCGGAAGAGCTAAAATTAACCCGAGAGCTCATTAGCGAGACGAGGGAACATCCAATAAAGTGACATTTTCCTTGTAACACGTTGCACTTGGAGGGTTTTCCGTCCTTGGCAATGGATTTGCTGCTCGGAGGTGCTTCCCTTCTGCTTAGCCACCGAGCCCGGGCTCGTTAGGGAATTTTTAATTAGCTTTTCTTTTCCAGGGAGAGTGGAATTGAAGTTTCCACGTGAGCCATGATTTGTAGATATTCCATTAAAATCCTGGTTTATCCATGGCTGCTCCTCAGCTCGTCTCCATCCGGCACTGGTGGTTTATTTGTTCAAATCCCAATGAATCCCAAAAGATTTGTGGAATCCAGCCCGTCTGGATCCTCACTCGAGGAGACAGGTTACTCATTCCTTAGGCTTTTCCCATAGAAAATGTTCCATCCCGCCAATCCATGAGTAAAACCAGGACAAGGAGCACCAAAGCCAGCCAAGCTGAATTCCCAGACTACAGTGAAGTCCATTCATCCTGAGGGATGAGGCAGGAGAGGAATCCCGATGGCTTTGGGAGAGAATTCCAGAGCGAACAAAGGCCTGATGTCAGCAGATAGCGACTTTGGAATTACCGGCCCATTCCAGGCCCCATGGAAGGGAGGAGAAAGGGGAGCCGGGAAAGGCCTCCCTCTTTCCAGAAGTCCTGCCGCAGGTTTTCATGGATAAATTAAGTCCTGGAGTTGTCGCTGGCCTGGAAAGGAAATCACTTGGAGCTGAGGTGTTCCAGAGGCACTGTGGTGGGAGAGGGAGAACACGATGGAGAGGAGAGGGGGGTCAGGATGAAGGGAAGAGGGATAACAGGATGGAGAGGACAGGAATGTCACCGTGAAGGGACAAGGGATGACAGGACATCATGGTCACGGCAGCCCTGGCTGGGCTTCCTTCATTATTCCCCATTTTTCCTCCAAAAGATAGGAAAAGTTGAACAAACAGGAGCAGAGTCCTCCCAAATAAAAGCATTCAAGGGTCATTTGAATTTTGCCAGAATAAGGAGATGCTCACCTTGGAAATCTCCTGGGAATCAGGAGAGGGGCAGCCAGGCTGCAAATTCCATGAGAAACAGGCAAAAACCCTGCTGAGGTTTGGATCCGACTAAATCCAGTCGTATTCCAGTGCCATCCCAAACAGCTGGGGCTCACTCAGATAAACGGTTCCGCTTTTGGGCGGCGATCAAGAAATAAAATCAATCAGTCAACCAATAAATGTGTTTGGAAGCCGATAAAGTTGTTAAAAAATTCATTAAAGAGTCAGAGCCTGGCCGAGATTGCAGCCCAAAAGCCTCTTCCAGCACCAGCTCCTGCTCTGGTTTCCCGGGAACTGAAGGCCGAGGCCTCCTTGCAAACCCCAGCGGGCAGCACCGATCCGGAGAACATTTCAAGGGACGTAATTAATAAGAATTAATTAACCTGCCGGAACGGGCTTGCTGCTGGTGGCCTGATGTGTTCAGCGAGCGAGTCCTGCGCCAGGCAGTCTTCCGCCCTCTCCCTGTTTTCCGCACGGATGAGGAGGTGGAGGCGGCTCCGGCACTTTGGGGATGAAGCAGACAAGGCACTTCCATGGTCCACTACACCTTTAATGTAGGGAAAGGAATTAAAACGGGAGACAAATTCCTCACCAGGCGAAGCGCAGCCAGCCTGGATTTCCTTATGCATGGATGGGCTGATGCGCGGATCCGTCATAAAACCGGCATTAAAAATTAGTCGGAGCTGTTAGGCCAGCGCAGCCGAGCAGATGGTTCGTGCTCGGAAGTGTTTCAGGAATCTCCTTTTATTATCCGCGGATGCCTCGTGGCCTGGGATTTTCATTATCCACACTCCATGGAGCATCGCAGCTCTGCTGTCGTTTCCTTCGGCGTGGATGACTTCCTGCGGCATGGAATGGCATTGGGATGGGATGGGATGGGATGGGATGGGATGGGATGGCATGGCATGGCATGGCATGGCATGGGATGTCATGGGATGGGACGGGATGGGATGGAATGGGATGGCATGGGATGGCATGGGATGGGATGGGATGGGATGGGATGGGATGGGATGGGACGGCATGGCATGGCATGGCATGGCAGGGGATGCAGAGCTGTTTGCACCATGGGGGCGGGTCTGCTGGGATTTTGGGAATGTTCTTGAGTCGCAGAATCTGGGATGAGTTGGATTGGGATCTTAGAGCCCATCCAGTGCCACCCCTGCCATGGGCAGGGACACCTTCCCCTACCCCAGGCTGCTCCAAGCCCCAGTGTCCAACCTGGCCTTGGACATTTCCAGGGATCCAGGGGCAGCCACAGCTTCTCTGGGAATTCCATCCCAGCCCCTCCCCACCCTCCCAGGAGGAATTCTTTCCGTAAATCTCAGCTCATTAATGAGGTGCATTTGCTGGGATGATTAATCCGCCTCCTCTTAGGAAATTCTCCCTTTGTTCGCTGTTGGTCAATGCCGGAGAGAAGGAGCTGCTGGAATTAATGGGAATTACCACAGTGCTATCCCGGGGTATGGAAAGGTGGGAGCGCCTGCCCTGGAGATGTTTCCAGGTGGGCAGACGGAGCGGGAAGGCTGGGAGAGGAGTGACTGTGCTGATGCTTATCTCCAGAGCTGCAGTCTTGGCCAGTGATGTCTCCATGGATGGGGGAAGGGATTGGCTGTTTTTCCCGCTGGGATCAGCCGACATCACCGTGTGGGAATGCAGGAAGGACCAGATGTGCTGTGACCTCGTCCTGGACTTCACTCTCACCCTGGGTGTTCCCTCTTGCCAGGCCAGGTTGGACTTGGAGCAATCTGGGATAGTGGAAGGCGTCTCTGCCCAAGGGGGTGGAACGGGATCAGCTTTAAGGTCCCTTCCACCCAAACCATTCCAGGATTCCATGAAAAGAGAGGATAGGAAACCCTGCTGGGGATCACTTGCTCCTTATCAGATTTGCTATACCCATAAAAAATGGGGAAAAACAATGGATCTACATAAGGAATCCATGCCCGTGTCTCCCGAGGGTTCATGATCCCCAACACCGCCTTTGTTCCCTCGTTTTCCCAGAGCTTCCAACGACCTCACAAAGAAGCCTCAGAGAGTTCTCCACATTTCCCCTCTCCCTTTCCTCTGGCTCTACGGATCACCTCTGGACAAAGCCAGGCCTCATTAGCAGCGAGCAGTTTATCATTTCTCATCAGCAACGGAGAAGAAATTCCATCATTTTTTTATTTCCAGGAGGATCTTCAATGCCTGCCAAGGGCATTAACGAGCTGGAGAGTAACGAGGTGCTGGGATTGCCTCAGACAGGCCCAGACAAAGCCTTAATTACCTCCTGTGCTGCTGGAGGTCATTAGGGCACACGTGCTTTAGGCCAGACCTCTCCATCACAAAGCCTGGCTTAGGCCAAAATATTCCAGAATAGATCCCTGGCCTCTCCTGATGTCCCAGCCCGAAGGTTTAAAGGAACACTTCCATGTCTCTCTCCAAACAATGGCTGTGGAAAAGCAGGGCTATTGTCCCACACTTAGATTCAGGATTTCTCCATGTTGTTGCAAGTCCCAGAGCTGGGAAAAGCCCTTTCTGAGGATTTGCCGGATGGATCCTCACACGCGATCCCACAACTCCACCCCCAGCTCCAACCAGCTGGAAGCAGCACCCCCAAAGGCAGCCCTGGGGTTGGGGGGCATCGTTAGTGCCAATTAACACCAATTACTCCTCATGGAGTGAGGTGTTTGGAAACCATGGATCAGTGGGATCGGCCATGTGGGATCGTATCCTGGAGATGCTCTGGGCAAGCAGGGAACGGCTGGTTCCACCCATCCCATCCCATCCCATGCCATCCCATGCCATGCCATGCCATGCCATGCCATGCCATGCCATGCCATGCCATGCCATGCCATCCCATCCCATGCCATGCCATGCCATGCCATGCCATGCCATGCCATCCCATCCCATGCCATCCCATCCCATCCCATCCTTTAGCCCCAGGAATTGCCCCTTCTCAACATTCCACAACCCCCCCCAGCAGGCACACGGATATTCCCGGCTGGATCTGCAGCTCCTGGCATTGTTAGCGCTGGAGCTCGCTGGGAAGTGGAGCGTTGGGAATCACAGAATCCTGGAATGGTTTGGGTTGGAAGGGACCTTAAAGTCCATCCCATTCCAATCCCAGCTTTCTCCAAGCCCCGTCCAGCCCAGCCTTGGACACTCCCAGGCATGGAAGCACTTCCAGGGATGGGGCATCTGAGGAGGATTTGAACCCTCCTCGGGGAGCCCCACTCCGTATCCCAGATCCCGCATTCCGTGCTCTGGGGGGTGGAGCAGAACCCCCATCCAGGTGCTCGAATCCCCCCTCCTGCGATGCTCTGAGGCTCCAGCCCCCCAAAATCCCCCCAAGAGCTTACCTGGGACCCTCCAGAATCCCCCAAACCCATCCCAAAGAAAACACCGGGATGAGGAATTTTGGGGGATGGGCAGGGAATTGGGTTCGAGCCCGCTGCGGGTTGGGGCGGGAGCTCCACGGCTCCGCCTGCGGTGACAAAAGTCGCCCGTAATTAGCATAATTAATGAGTTTGTGGCCTCTGCAGGCCGCAGCCCCGCAGATCCCCTCCCTCGTTATCTCTAATTAGGCTCCCCAGCACCGCGAGCAGGGTGGAGCCATCCGTTATTCCTTAATGATCTCCCCCTTCCCGGGAACAGCTCCGAGGGACCGGAGCGCACGGACACAAAGGGCAGCTCCTTCTTCCACGCGTCCCTTGATCTCCCGGAAAAAAAACCAAAAAGGAAAAGCCCGGGATCAGGATGGCACGCGGGAATTGCCGTCACCCCGCTGCAGCTCCTCTGGGAGCGGCTTATTCCCTCCTGGATCTGGAATCCTCCCAGGATCTTGTAGTGCAGGAGCTCTTAAGGCATCCAAGGGAAGCAGGGAGGGATGGAGCTCGGCGGGATCGGAGTGGGGAAGGAATATCCCATTTTTCAGGAGACAAAACATCGACACTTTGTTCCCGTTAGGGCTGCACATCCCAGGCCTGAAAGGTTTGCCTAAAACCCCACAATCCTCCACACAATGGCTGAAATCCCGGGATCTCGCCCTGCATCCATCGGCATCGATCCAGCAGCCCATCGGCATCACAGCTCCTGGGCCATCCCGTGGGTTCTTCCCAGTTTTAGACCCTCCAGTTTGGATGAATCATGGAATTCTGGAATGGTTTGGGTTGGAAAGGACCTTAAAGGTGATCCCATTCCACCCCATTCCATGGGCAGGGACACATCCCACTATCCCAGCTTGCTCCAACCTGGCCTTGGACAATTCCAAGGATGGGGAATCCATATTTATATCTCAGGAAAGCCTCGCTGCTTTTCCCCCTCAAAGCTTCCCATCCGAGCTCCAAAACTCATTCAGTAACCACAGACTATACAATTACAGCTGTATCCCTGTCCATGGAAACCTTAATCCCAAGATTCCTACCGAGCACAGCCAGGACCAGCAGCAGGGAGATGGATACATCCACAATGAGAAATCTTGGATGCAAACAGAAGAAAAGATGGATTGGTGGCCAGAACCCCATCCCAACCCACAAGCACCCACTACCAGCCCAGCAAAACCCCGGGAAAAGCAGGACAGGAGGGAAAAACAGGGATAAACCATGCACGTGCTGAGCCTCTCCCTAATTAACGTCACTAAGGAGATGTCTGGGAAAGTGGCACCTCAGAGTTCCTGCTAATTAAAGGCTGCTTTTTCCCGGGAAGCCTTTGTGGGAGCTGCTCACAGCATCCAGCTGGAATTTTCTGACCTGCAGGCTCCGGGCAGGGAGTAAATGATCATCCTGGATTGGGAAATGCTCATGAATCCCAACGCTGTGTGTGCTCCAGCCCTGCTCCTGGAAAACTGCTCATCACACCCCTAATCACGATCCAGAGTGGCTGCTCATCCCAAATTCTTCCCTGAAATTATTCCACAGGAGCCACCCTGGCACTGCCCATTCCATGGGAGGAAAGGCTGGGAATTTTCTCCCTTCTGGAACACTCTGCAATTCCATGGATTCAAAGGTGGTTTCTGCACTGAGCAGGCCTGCGGGACCCAGGATGGCAGGAATAATCCTGGAATGGTTTGGGTGGGAAGGGACCTTCAAGCTCATCCAGTCCCACCTTCCTGACGGTGCCTTCACCTATCCCAGGGTGCTCCAATCCTGGAATGGGCTGGGATCTTAAAGCCCACCCAGTGCCACCCCCTGCCATGGGCAGGGACACCTCCCACTGTCCCAGGCTGCTCCAAGCCTCAGTGTCCAACCTGGCCTTGGACACTTCCAGGGATCCAGGGGCAGCCACAGCTTCTCTGTGCCAGGGCCTCCTCACCCTCCCAGGGAATATTCCCAATATCCCCTCTACCCCTGCCCTCTGGCAGTGGGAATAATAACCCTGCCGTGAGGTGATGCCAGCGATGACATCCCACTGGTTTTCCAAGGATCCCGGCCCTTCTCCCTGTGTCCATCCCGGCCTCAGCTCCGCATCCATCTCCGCTTTTTCCGCGAGCCCTTGGAGCCCGGGTGGGATTGGATTCAAATGTGCCAAACAATCCTCATTTATCCCTGCCAGCTCCAAGCCTCCTCCCTCTCTGCTCACTCCTGTTTTCCTCAATCGCTACCTTTATTTTTGCAATGTGTCTATAATTACCAAATGTTCCGAGATTCCGCCCAAAATTCCTCCCCTCGGAATCCGGGGATGTCTCCTCGCTGCTGTCAATTTGGGCTCTAAATGTTGTGATTGATAAAATTAAACTGTGAAGCGAGGCACGAAATCTGTCTCGTAGACACCACTTCTTTTTAGGGCTGGCATGAGGAGAAAACAACGCCAGGCAGGGGGGAAAAAAAATCACCAAACGATTCCCTGGAGAATGAGGCGGGGGGAATTTGTGAGTTTTTCCTTGAGGAACTTAATAAGACATCCCGAGCTGGAATTTTTATTCAATTCCTTGCGAGATCCCGAATTTCTCCACTTTAATTGCTCCAAGCAGGGAAGCTTTAGTCACAGTGTAATGTACCCAGGCATGTTCCAGCTTTAATGAATCATCCCAACTCTGCATTCCAAGCAATTAAGGGAAATCTGGCTGTTCGTTAGTGAGGCGGAAAATAAATTTAATCTCTCTTCTAAAAAATCAATTATCCTGCTGTAATGGAGAATTCAATTTGGGTCACGCTCCATAAATTTCCCGGGTTTAGGATGTTTTGTGAGCGCTCGTTATTAGGTTGTGCACGTGGGGGAGATCCGGGAATGGGGATGTGTTGGGAAGCATCCCGGAAGTTTCCTCGGGAGCTGGAGTGGGTTCAGAGTGAAAGAGGGGAAGTTTAGGTCAGAAATAGGGAAGGAATTCCTCCCTGGGAGGGTGGAGAGGCTCTGGGAAAGGGGTGTTCACCTGGGAAAGGGAAGGATCCAGGGAGAGCTCAGAGCCCCTTCCAGGGCCTAAAGGGGCTCCAGGAGAGCTGGAGAGGGACTGGGGACAAGGCATGGAGGGACAGGACACAGGGAATGGCTTCCCACTGCCAGAAGGCCCCTGCAGGATTTGATGGATCATTGTGGATTCCTCATCCTCCCAGAATTTCTGTCAAGGCCCTGTGGCTGCTCTTGGCTTCTCTTCAGGGGCAGTAAATCCAGGCAATTCATTAAACCCAGCAATTTCCCAGCTCCCTGCCCAGCTCCTAAGGAACTCATGGATCATTTGAGAGCGATTTTTAGATCCTTGGAAAAAGCACAGACCCGGCTTCAGCAGGACAAAATCCAGGGTTTTGCCAACTCACAAAGACACTTCTGCTCCGTTGCTGCCGCTCCATCATCCATCCCAGGGTATCCAATACATCCCGGGGAAAGCTGAGGAATTCTGCCCTGGGAGGGTGGGGAGGGGCTGGGCTGGAATTCCCAGAGAAGCTGTGGCTGCCCCTGGATCCCTGGCAGTGTCCAAGGCCAGGCTGGACACTGGGGCTTGGGATAGGGGAAGGTGTCCCTGCCCATGGCAGGGGTGGCACTGGATGGGCTTTAAGGTCCCTTCCAAACCAAACCATTCCAGGATTCCATAGTTCTCTGGTTCAAAGAAACAGGAATTTGTGGTCCGGGATGTTGTGGCCATCCAAACCCGTCCCTCCACCACTGGCAGAAACCTGGGAAAAGGAGCTGCTGGAGCCTATGGATCCATAGGGACATCAGGACTCTGCTTTCCCTCCCAGGCTGCGGGATCCCGATTCCCGATGGACACGGAGCCCCTGCAGGCACCCAGATCTCCCCCCCGGAACTGGGATGCTGCTGAGGATGGAGCCAGGATGGGACAGAGCCAAGAGCAGCAGGGAATCCCTGAGGATGCTGGAAACGCGGAAATCCAGCAGGGAATCCAATGCAGGCTCTTCTCCGGAGCCTTCCCCCTTCCCAACCTCATTCCCGGTCAGCCAGGCACTGCATTCCAGAGGGACATGGAATACCTGGAATAGCTGGGACACCTGGCGGAGCTGGGCCAGGCTTTTGGGGGCGCAGCCTCATTCTCCATCCCGGGGGAACCAAGGGAGGGAATCCAGTGGCAATCCCGGCCCTTCCCGGCACTTGAAGCCTTCGCACACCTTGGGAGCGGCTCAAGCTCCTAATTAAGCTCAGCTTTCAGCAGCTCCTAATTAATCTCGGCTCTCTGTGGGTGATCAGGGCTTCACAGCTCATTAAAGCCTTTCCTCCGTGGAGAACCTTTTCCTCTGCTCCTTTTCCTTGGGAAGAGGATTCCGTCCAAAGCTGCCTCCAGCTCTGAGGAACAAATCACCCTGGCCATTTTTAGGATCAGGAATTTTTCCACCCCCATGCCTGCTTTTTGAATGAAAAAAACATTTGTTCCTATCAACTGCATTTCCCAATCTCAATCCCAAATTTTCCTGCAGCTTCTGAGGCTATTTCACGATTTCATGGATTGAGAACATTCCAAAATCCTTTGGCTGCCACCTGCATCTGCTTTGGGGTTTCAAGGCTGGTTAAACCCCCTCCCCAAAATCGGAGGTGGGAGTAATGACGGGGAATCCATGGCCCTGGAATGTGGCTGACACACGTCTGGCTCCATCCATGAGATAAGTGTTATTCCCAACCCATGAGCCAAGAGCAGGTTTTATGAGGAACAAAACCTCCCAGCCACAAAAACTCCCCCAAAATTCCCTGTCCAAACAAGCTCTCCCAGCTCCACGTGTTCCGAGCATTTTTCCTTCCTCCCAGAGTTTATTCCATGGTTTTGGGGCCCTCAGCACCCAGAGAGGGGATCCCCCCAGGATCAACCCGCAGGGAAGTGATGCTCAGGCCAGGATCCCGCAGGATCTGCCTGGATTCCGACCTCCCGTGTGAAAATGCGGCCTTTTCCCAGGTTTTTATCCGAGTCCAGTGATGCTCCCGCTCCCGGGCTGGTCTTGGAGAGGTGGGAATAACCCAACACCGCAGCGGGCCTGGAATGACTCCAGGGAATGGGGAGGTGTTCCCACGTGCCCCCACTCCAGAGATGCCCCTCAGAGCCCAGATCCAGCTGGATTTTGGGAGGCAGGGAGCATCCATGGGCTTTCCATGCCTAGGGTGGGATCTGTGGGACGCGCTGCCGTTGTTTGGATACCACGGAGAGGATTCCAAATGGAAGTTCCCAAGCTGGAATGCTCGGCCTCAAATGACAGCTTGGAGGGAGATCCTGGACCAGACAGGGCTTGGACAATTCCAAAGTTGGGCTGTTTAATCCCTGTCACTGCGATCCAATGAAAATCCCAGATGGAATCAAGGACAAGGAGAGGTGGGGTCTCCTTGTGGCTCCATCCCAGGACCCCAAACTCCACGGGAATGCTGTCCCAGGATGCCAATGGCTCCTGCCCGGCCACTGCTCCCAGCGCCACACATTGGTCTGGGAGAGGGATCAGCATTTCATGGAATCCTGGAGTGGGATGGGTTGGAAGGGACCTTAAATCCCATCCCATTCCACCCCCGCCATAGGCAGGGACACCTCCCACTGTCCCAGGCTGCTCCAACCTGGCCTTGGATGCTTCCAGGGATCCAGGGGCAGCCACAGCTTTCCATCAGAATTCCAGCCCAGCCCCTCCCCACCCTCCCAGGGAACAATTCCTTCTAAGATCCAATCAGTAATTCCATGAAGAATACTCACAGTGGACTCTTGGGAATGGTCCCAGTCCCCTGCTCCTTCCATGCTGGAATTCCCTCCCATCAGGTTTTATAGGAATGTGTTCCCTTCTCCTGCTGTCAGCTGGGGGGGTTAATCAGGCCAATAACCACCCCTAAATTAGGGGTTAATTAGTGCCAAATAATCATTAAGCTCTCCAAATTCCCAAACTCCAGCAGCCTTTTCCCATCCTTTGATGTTCTTGGAGTCCACTAAACCCTGGAGAAGTTCCAAGACCGCAGGGGCCGCCTGAGGAATGCTCCAGATAAATTTATCCCCCCCACGTGCCCCAGGAAGGGACACACACCCGGATCGGGGGGCACATCCTGATGGATACAACGGCGCTGCTTGTCCCGGGATCCTGTTTTCCCACTCGGAGCCGAGCTGACCTTCGGCTGCGCCAGCCAGCTGGAATTCTGACAGATGCAAGCACATTTTTGGGAAGCCGCATCCAGTCGGTGGCTAAAGATCCACAGGCTCTGCCGGGGCGTTAGGAAGATGGATTGGCTTGGGAGAATCCCATTTCCAGCCCCGCCTGGGAATCGGTTTCCCACGGAGAGGCGTTAATGACTTCGATATCAACGATCTAAATATGTCAACCTGCGCCTCGTGCTGGGATTAGGGAACTCTATATTTATCCAGGACTGCCATTAGCAGAATGCTAATTAATGGGATTCGGTTTCCAAGTAAATCCCGGCCCTTCCAAGTGCTGTAACGCAAGACTTGATTCTAATCTCCCTGGAGCTGCCGCTGTTCCCGCTCATTCCTTGGGATTAGGCAGATTTATTTTCGCTGATGTTTCCCATGGCACCCCCAGGTCGGGTTATGGCACCGGGCTGGAGCTGCTTCCAGAGGATCCTGAGACAGCTCAATCCCGACTGTCTGAGTCCTGTCTCCCGCCCAGGAGACACGGATCATGGAATGGGCTAGGTTGGAAGGGACCTTAAGGCTCATCCCATTCCACCCCTGTCATGGGCAGGGACACCTCCCACTGTCCCAGGCTGCTCCAGGCCCTGCCCTTGGACACTTCCAGGGATCTGGGGGCAGCCACAGCTTCTCTGGGAATTCCAGCCCAGCCCCTCCTCACCCTCACAGGGAACAATTCCTTCTCCGTATCCCATCCATCCCTGCCCTCTGGCAGTGGGAAGCCATTCCCTGTGTCCCGTCCCTCCATCCCTTGTCCCCAGTCCCTCTCCAGCTCTCCTGGAGCCCCTTTAGGCCCTGGAAGGGGCTCTGAGCTCTCCCTGGATCCTTCTCTTCTCCAGGTGAGCATTCCCAGCTCTCCCAGGCTGGCTCCAGAGGGGCTCCAGCCCTTGGAGCAGCTCTGGGGCCTCCTCTGGAATTGCTCCAGCAGCTCCAGGTCCCTCTGATGTTGGGATGCGGAGCTGGAGCAGCTCCGCAGGTGGGGCCTCACCTGAGGGGGCAGAGGGGGACAATCCCCCCTTTCCCATCGGGAATGAGCCCAGGATGAGATCCTCAAGCCACTTCAGACCTTCACCTCCCGAGAAGCTGGAATCTGGGAGGTGGAGGACAATTTTTGGGAGCTGGGAATGGTTCGGGCCTCTCACAGTGCCAGAGGCGGCTCCAGGAGCAGCAGCCCCGTCTCATCCCCGCTCCCAGCCCAAGGTGAATCGGGATAATCGGGATCTCTCTCCCTCAGTCCTGCCGCGTTAAAAATATCCTGGCCAGCCCCTGGAATTTTCCAGTGGCAGCTCGGGAAGAAACAGCTGAGGCTCGGAGCTGCAGCTCCACATTCCGCCTCTTCCCACTGTCAGCTCCGCGGAGATCTTCATTAGAACGGCTTCGGAGCTCATTCCTTCCTAAAGCCAGAGCAGGGAGAGGATTGGAGCTGGGAGTGAGGGATCCAGCTGTTCCCTGCCGGCAAGGAAAAGCCGATGTCAGGCTGGGAAGGGGCTGGAATGCCAGGAACAGCTCCCAAGCTCCGGCTCCCGGCGCAGGCGGAACAACAAACGGAATTTGGCTCACTCCGAGTGGCTGCTTTCCCAGAGCAAGGTGGAAATTGCCCCTGGAATAGGGAGGGAAGAGAGGTTTCCTTGGAAGGGAGGTTTCCTCGGCTGCAGAGCCAGCAGGGGTCAACTCCACCGGCTGGGAATAGGGATGAGCCCTTGGCTCCAGGATCTGTGTCTCCGTCACCCCTCCCGCAGCTCAGGGAGCTATTCCTCCCCTCAGCTTTGCCCAAATTGCGGCCAGAGGAAAGATTTCCAATGGATGTCAGAAAATTTGGGATTTCTGTGACCCAAAAGAGCCCAAAAAACAAATCCCGGGAGACCCACAGGATCGCATCCCCTCACTCCAGCAGGTCAAGGGGCCTCACATGGGAAAACACAGGGAAAATCCCACTAAAGGCCATTCCCAAATACGTTCAGCCTCTTCTCCCAGGCAAACAGCAACAGGAAGAGAGGGAATGGCCTCAGCCTGCTCCAGGAATTTCCTCATGGAAAGGGTTGTTAAACACTGGAATTGCCCAGGGAGGTTTGGAGTCCCCACCCCTGGAGGTGTCCAAGGAATTCCTGGATGTGGCACTCCGTGCTCTGGGCTGGGTGAGATGGCGTTGATCCATGACAGGTTGGACTCCATGATGATCCCGGAAGTCTTTTCCAGCCTCAGGGAATTTGGGATTCAAATAAAAATCCCACTTCAAAAAGTCACTTGAAAAGTGCTGCAGTATTCCCGGGGCTGGAGAGAAAATCCATCCCGTTTTCCCTGAGCTGCTCTTTCCCATCTCCCAGGACAGTTTGGAATCGCTCCCTGCTCCACCATGGGGTATCCAACATCCCATTTTTAACTCCGTCCCAGCCTCCCATTTGGCCACCCAGAAAACCCAAAGACTCCAGCTCTCAAGAGGAAAACGAGCGCAGGGAGTGGGATTTGCTCCGTTTTCTGTTAGGGTTTGGAAGGTGCTTTTCCCGTGCCAGGGCCTTTTTCTTCCCTCCTTAAGCACTAAAAGGATTTCCAAAGTCTCCAAAAGCTTCCAAAAGTCATGGATGTGCTCCTCTGCCAGGCCCTTCCTGCCTCCCAAAGTCCGGCTGGGAATCACAGCATCCCCCCCAAAAAAAAAAAAAGAGGAAAAATTCAAGTAACTCCGTGACACTCCCGTCGATATTCCCAGAGCTCTGCTGAGCCAATGCTGCACGTCCCAAATTATCCCAAATCAATCATCACCATTCCCAGCTGAAGGAATTGTGCCAGGAAGATGTCCCTGATCATCCAGGTGCCCTCGGAAGGACGGGATGAGGCTGCTTCAGCTTTTTGCCAAGCCGCTCACAGCCGACTGGAGCAATTTTCCAGCTGAAAGGAAAGCTGTGAAAACTCCTCACGGATCACGGGAGCCACGGCTGCAACTCCTGCTCCAGGGCTCCAGGGATTTATCTCTTCTTTAAAAAGGAAAAAAAATCGGGAAAGGCAACGCTCCGTGTCCCTCCGGAGTTCCAAAGTCAGGAGAGCGCGGACTCAAGGTCGGATTCAGCCTCAGCCCATCCAACCAAAAAGTCCCATTATTCCCCTGTGCTATTTAAAATCCGGCGGAGCACAGAGCCATGGAATTCTGCAGGGAAGAGTTATCCCCTCCCTCCGCTGGGGAACAGCCACTGGGTATAAATAAAGGGGGTGCAAAGCGTCCCCATTCCCAACCCCGGGGATGTCGCTGGGATTGGATGGGAAATCTCGGTGGCGGCTCTCAAGGTGCCCTGCCTGGGGTGCTGGAGGATCCATTGGGAATGTGGAGGCACGGATGGCTCTGGGCATGGCATCGGGACAGCTCCAGGGGGATCTCGTCCCCTCAAGGACACCGGGAATGGCCCTGTTCCCGGAACATTCCCATCCCTGCGGGAAGGGTCATGGATGAGCCACCTCTGTGTGTCCCTTTCCAGCCTGGAATCTGCTTCTTCCCAAAATCTCTTCACCCATCCCTCTGAGCTGGGAATTCCCCGGGCACATGGACAGCACAAGGAATAGCAATTAGTCCATTTTTCCATGGGATGGGATTGCAGAGAATCCTGGAATGGTTTAGGTTGGGACTTTAAAGCTGATCCCATCCCACCCCTGCCATGACAGGGACACCTCCCACTATCCCAGGGTGCTCCAAGCCCCTTCCAGCCTGGAATATTTCCAGGGATGGGGCATCAAAGTTGATCCACTGCCACATTTGGGATGCTCCCAAAGGGGATTCACATCCCCGCTTTTCCCTTTTTTTATTGGCCCTGCAGGATTTGATGGATCATTGTGGATTCCTCATCCTCCCAGAATTTCTGTCAAGGCCCTGTGGCTGCTCTTGGCTTCTCCTCAGGGACAGTAAATCCAGGCAATTCATTAAACCCAGCAATTTCCCAGCTCCCTGCCCAGCTCCTAAGGAACTCACGGATCATTTGAGAGGGATTTTTAGATCCTTGGAAAAAGCACAGACCCGGCTTCAGCAGGACAAAATCCAGGGTTTTGCCAACTCACAAAGACACTTCTGCTCCGTTGCTGCCGCTCCATCATCCATCCCAGGGTATCCAATACATCCCGAGGAAAGCTGAGGAATTCTGCCCTGGGAGGGTGGGGAGGGGCTGGGCTGGAATTCCCAGAGAAGCTGTGGCTGCCCCTGGATCCCTGGAAATGTCCAAGGCCAGGTTGGACGCTGGGGCTTGGAGCAGCCTGGGATAGGGGAAGGTGTCCCTGCCCACGGCAGGGGTGGAATGGGATCATCTGGAAAACATCCTGGAATTCCATGACTCCATGAACCTTCCCAGCTCTGCACCTTCCAGCAGAAACCCTGGTGTTCCTGATTTACAGATTCTGGATGGCTCCACAATCCCAAAAAATCCTAAAAAAGTAAAAAAAACCCAACCAAAATAAAATCCAAAATTTGCTTTTAAAATCCAGTGTGGATTTCTAGGGAAAAAAAATCCCAACCAGCCTTTTTTCCTTAAAACCATATTTTTAATTGGGGTTTTATCAGTGTATTTGTTGGATGCTCAAATCCCAATCCTGGAAAACCGTGCTTCACCCTTTGGAGCCAGATCAGTCCCCTCCCCGAGGCTGGAATTCCCGCCTCCAGCAGCCCGGGATCCAAGCACTCCAAACACAACACATGCAACCACTTAGGAGCCAATTAATCCCAGTGGAAGGGCCCTTGTCGTTACATTTCCGGAAAACGCCGGAAAATTCCCATTGCGTGTCATCGGGAATCATTTAGGGACATTTGCATCCCGGTTTTTGATGTCAGAGCTTTAAGGAATGACCAGATGACGGATTCCTTGAATGAGGCTCTGTTGGAGGACGAGGCCGCGTTGTTTTCCTGCTGTTCTGCCTGGATAATTTGGGATGCTCCAAAACAATTAGGGTGGGTGATTAATCCCTTACAAGCTCTCTGACATGGAGGAGATCCCTGATCATCTTAGGGATGTGGGGCAACACTTTTAGATCCCCAAAATTCTCATTATATTCCAAAAAATCCATTCTGCCCCTCAATACACCCCCAAAATGACATCGTGGCACCCCAAAAAATCATTGCACCCAGAAAGGAACTATTATGTTCCCAAAGTCCTAAAATTCATCTTTACACTCAAAAAAATTATTAGACCCCTAAAAAATCATTGCGACATCCCAAAATATCAGCATTGTACCCTAAAAAGTATCGTTGTACCCTAAAAAACATCATTATACCCTAAACGCCATAATTTCACTCTAAAAATCATCGTTGCATCCTAAAACTCGTCCTTACACCCCAAAAAGCATCACGGCACCCTAAAAGCCATCATTGTACCCTAAATCCCATCAGTACAC
The DNA here is from genome assembly GCF_009650955.1 of Corvus moneduloides. Classification (NCBI taxonomy): domain Eukaryota; kingdom Metazoa; phylum Chordata; class Aves; order Passeriformes; family Corvidae; genus Corvus; species Corvus moneduloides. Next base: position 12,174,878 of record NC_045488.1, on the reverse strand, counting down.
CATCAAAAGCATCATTGTACCCCAAAAAAACACCATTATAGCCCAAACCCCATCATTTTATCCCCCAAAAAATCATTATATCCTCAAAAAAAAATTATATCCCAAAAAATACCATTATATCCCCAAAAAATCATTACATCCCAAAAAAGCATTGTTGTATCTTAAAACCCCACCTAAAAATCACCGTTATATCCCGAAAAACACCATTATATCCCAAACCCCATCATTCTAGCCCCAAAACCATTATTATATCCCAAAAAACCACCATTACATCCCAACCACTGAAATCTGGGCTTGGAAATAAAGAAAAACTTGGAATTCCTGTGTTCGCAAGGGAAGTGTTTTCCCCCAAAACCTCTCCGGTTCTTTGAGATAAATCCTGGTGTGGGCCATGGGGTTCAGGGCACCCAATCCATGTGCTGGACATGGGGTGAAATCCAAGGAAAAAGGGATTTCTGGAGCAGGCCGGTGCCATGATCCCATTTTTCCAAGGGCCCACAAAGGAATCTTCTCCGCACTGTTAAACAAACAAACTTTGGGAAAGGGCCTTTTATTGATTCCATGTGGTTCCCCTCCCCTTTTCCCTGATCCCTGTGAAAGTATCCCAAGGTTTGGCCTGGCAGCGGCTGGAAAACCACCTCGTTTCCGCTGCAGTTCCCAGCACAGGAAAACGGCGGAGTCGTGGATAAATGTTGGAGGCTCCGTCGGTTTTCCCATCTGGCAGCCAGGCTGTGCTGCGAAAATGAAGGATATACATATGCAAATATTCCCGGGCTGCTTCCAACATCCAAGGAATTTTTATGATGTAACCACAAGAAGAGGTTGGATAATGGTGACAATATGGAGCGGAGCAGAGCCCTGGAATGCTGCGCATGGAAGTGGAACGTCGGGAAGCGGAGCCACGGTGCCGCTCCGGAGTAATGCGGAGCAGGTCGCACCTCAGAGATCTCGGAGCTGTCTGGATTGGAATGGTTTGGGAAAATCCACCACAAATCCCAAAAAACATCGGTGGGGAAGTGCCAGGCACAGGTAGGGCGTGGCAGCAGCTCCGGGGATGTGTCATTGTCCCACCAAGGACATGTCATTGTCCCACCAGGAATGTGCCACCATCCCATCAAGGATGTTCCATTGTCCCACCAAGGACATGTCATTGTCCCACCAGGAATGTGCCACCATCCCATCAAGGATGTTCCATTGTCCCACCAGGGACGTGCCACCATGCATCAAGGATATTCCATCGTCCCACCAAGGAGATGCCACCGTCCCACCAGGAACGTGCCATTATCCCACCAGGAACGTGCCACCATCCCATCAAGGATGTTCCATTGTCCCACCAGGGACGTGCCACCATCCCATCAAGGATGTTCCATTGTCCCACCAGGGACATGCCACCATCCCACCAGGGACATGTCACCATTGCATCAAGGACGTGCCACCATCCCACTGGGGACATGCCATCATCCCACCAGGGACATGTCATTGTCCCTTCAAGGCCGTGTCATTGTCCCCCTCTCTGGAACCATTCCAAACCCACCTGGATGTGTCCCTGTGTCACTTGCTCTGGGTGACCCCACCTGGGCAGAGGCCGCTTCCAGCCCCAGCTGTTCCGGAGTTCTGGGATTCCATCCCTCCCAGGAACCAGGGACGGCTGAGCCGAGGGTCCCCAGCCCAGGAGAGCCCAGCCAGGCACCGGCATTCCCTGAGCTGGGAGGGGTGGCAGTGCCACCTGCAGCCAGGGACACGGGCGGTGACCTCCCACCACCCCACCCCGATCCAACAGCACCAGCACAGCCCCAGTGCCCTCCCATTCCCTCTCCAAGCCCTGGAGAAGATTCCCAGCACGCCCCGTGTCCCCAAAGCCGCCGTGGGGGTGACAATGACATTGCTTTAATTAATGACGAGCCCCTCCCTTAACGAGCACCTTCGCAAACGATGGGAGCACTTTGCCCGTCACCGACGCTCGGAGAGAGATCTTGGAATGAACAAAATATTCCTGTGATCTTCTCCCTGACAGGCTGGAAGCAAAAATATTTAGTGAGGAACTCCGTTATCCTGAATAATTCAGGAGGCTGCAAACCCCTTGATCATCCCGCTGACTGCGGGAACAAAATAGTCGGGATTTGTGCATCCAAAGCGGAGATAAAAACGCCAGGAGAAGAAAGAGCTTGGAAATTAAATTTAAAAAAGCTGATTAAAAACGCAGCCGTGCCAGAAGGAGGCCGGGGGAGCTGCTCCTTGAAGCCACAGGTGTCCCGCTATCCCGGTTTTATCCATGGGAATACAGAGGAGGGATCATGAGGAGCTGCTTCCCTGCCAGTTCTCCGGGATACAGTGGCAGGGGAAGCTGGAGGCACCGTGAGAGCGACCCCCGCAGCGGCTGCAGTTGGTTGGTGGCATCTGAGGGGACAAGGTGGCACTGAGCTCATCCCAAACCCTCTGTCCCTGTCATTCCTGAGGGCTCCGGAAGCAGGACCGGCCTCCAGCACCATCAACCCCCAAAGGATCTCCCGGGATCATCCCACAGTGTGGGAAGCAGGAAAGGGGGGATTGTCCCCCTCTACTTCCTCAGGTGAGACCTCCAGCTCCGCATCCCAACATCAGCAGGACCTGGAGCTGCTGGAGCAATTCCAGAGGAGGCCCCAGAGCTGCTCCAAGGGCTGGAGCCCCTCTGGAGCCAGCCTGGGAGAGCTGGGAATGTTCACCTGGAGAAGGGAAGGATCCAGGGAGAGCTCAGAGCCCCTTGCAGGGCCTAAAGGGGCTCCAGGAGAGCTGGAGAGGGACTGCGGACAAGGCATGGAGGGACAGGACACAGGGAATGGCTTCCCACTGCCAGAGGGCAGGGATGGATGGGATACTGGGAAGGAATTGTTCCCTGTGAGGGTGGGGAGGGGCTGGGCTGGAATTCCCAGAGCAGCTGTGGCTGCCCCTGGATCCCTGGAAGTGTCCAAGGGCAGGGCCTGGAGCAGCCTGGGACAGCGGGAGGTGTCCCTGCCCATGGCAGGGGGTGGCACTGGATGGGTTTTAAGGTCCCTTCCCACCTAAACCCTTCCAAGATTTGTTTCCATGATCATGGGAGTGCACCCGGAACGCACCGGCAGGGGGCGCCCGAGAGACCCGAGCCGAACCTGGCCGAGAGGAGCCGAACGAAGCCGAACCCAGACGAACCCAGCCGAGACGGGCCGAGCGGGACCGAGTGGAGCCCAACCCGGCCGAATCCAGCCGAGAGGAGCCGAACGGGGCCGAATCCAGCAGAGAGGAGGCGAACCGGGCCGAGAGGAGCCGAGCCCGGAGGGACGGAGGGTTGGAGGGATGGAGGGATGGAAGTTTGGAGGGATGGAGGGATGGAGGGATGGAGGGATGGAGGGATGGAAGTTTGGAGGGATGGAGGGATGGAAGTTTGGAGGGATGGAGGGTTGAAGGGACAGAGGACGAAGGCATGAAGTGTTGTCGGGATGGAGATTTGGGGGTGAAGTGGTGCCATGGGAACGATGGCTGCACTTCCCACCTTCTGCTGATTTATTCCCATGCTCAATCCATCGGGCAGGGAATGCCGGTGCCGCCGAGCCATGGAGAGCACGGCCCAATCCAGGAGTGCGCCGCTCCATCCCCAGGGCCCAAACCGGGATGAGCAAAGGATTCTTTGGACACGGATTCCTGTCGCCGGGAGCTCCGGCAGCCCCGGAGCCGCTGGCGCTGGTTTATTGTTCGTATTTAATGGGATAAAAGGATGGAATTGCTTTTAAGCCTTAAGTTGCCTTCCCCCTTTTTATCTTTAAAAACCATGGCGAGCACTTTTTGGAGGCTATTTTTTTTTGGGGAAGTTTGTCCTAATGATCCCTGGTAGCCATTAGGTTGGGAATCAGGCGCTTTCAAAGGGATCCATTAAACATTTCATTCCTCACTCCCATTCCTTTGGTTTTGATCTCTGCTCCCAGTGATTAAAGACACTGATGGCTCAATTTCGATGAGATCCTAAATCAGAACCCCCCAAAAAAACTGCCAGAGCCAACATTTATGGAGTTCAGTAAAGCGGGTGGAAGAACAGGAGTGCGAGCTGGAAAAAATCCATAAAATCCCTTTCCAAACAAACATCGGTTGACAGCAAACAGATGGTTCCGAGGCTCTTATTCCAAACTGGAAAAATTAAGAGTTGGCAGGTCCTGGGAAAAGAGGAAAAAAAAAGGAGTTACAAAACATCCTAAAGTTTTCCCCTTCATATCCTGGTGTTGCTCTGGGCATGGGTTCAATATTTTCCTAGGCTACTGCACGGAAAAGGGGCTGGATACAGGGAAGCAGCTGGCACGAAAGGCCTTGGAAATCCTTGGGAAGATTGATGGGAAGCAGGGCTGCCAGCATCCTGAATTTGCCGCGTTCCAGCCCCGCTCCTCAGCCCTCCCATAAATCAGCCCAGCCTCAGCACACCTGCAGCTGCGGCTCCGAAGGGGCAGGAAAAGTGGGGAAATGGGGGGATTTTCCCAGATTTGTTGGCTGAGCCCAGGATAGTGTTAAGGGAATGGTTTGGGGAAGGTGAAGCCGTGGACAACTCAACCTCTGGCTCTGCCAGGTGCCCCAGGAGGGGAATGTGAGGGAAACCAGCCCTGTCCAACCCGGCCTTGGACACTTCCAGGGATTCAGGGGCAGCCACAGCTGCTCTGGGAATTCCAGGCCCTCCCCATCCTCCCAGCCAGGAATTCCTTCCCAATATCCCACCCAAATCTCCCCTTTTCCAATCTGAAGCCATTCCCTGTGTCCTGTCCCTGCACCCCTCGTCCAAAGTCCCTCTCCAGCTCTCCTGGAGCCCCTCGGAAGCTGCTCCAAGGTCTCCCTGTAGCCTTCCCTTCTCCAGGATGAACAATCCCATTTCTCATCAGAAATGACAACATTATCCCATGTTTAATGAATTATTGGGATTCTGGCCTATCCTGATGGATCTTCATGGATCCAAAGGATATCCAGGAAATTCTGCAGCTCCTAAGGGATGCTTTAAAATATGGGATCAAGCAGAGCAGGAAAAATGAGGTTCCTTCCCAAAAGTGACAACATGAGAGTGGCCACCAGAATTCCAGAGGGGCAGCTGTGGGATAACAGGGACAAAATGCTGTCTTCCAGCTGGGAATGGCTCTGTTCCTGCCTGGAATCTTCTTGGAGCCTGTCCGTGAGTACCTCCGTGTTTCCAGGCACGGAAAAATTCCAGCCCCGAGCCCAACCTCCACTCGAATCCAATTATCCATCCAAGAGCGGAAAATCACAGATGGCTCTGCTGGATTTTCTGGAGGAGCTGCTCCAAAGGCATTATCCGGGGAACCGTAACCACCACGGGCACTCGGAATGGCAGCAACTGGAAAGACGGGATCAAAATCCTCAAAATATCCCGGAGATGAGCACTCCCGGAATTCATCCTTGGGTGGGAAAGGGAGGGAGCACCAGGGAGCTCAGGGAATCAGCTTCATCCAACGCATCCCACTGCTGGCGAGAGCCTGAGGAAAAATCCTCAGCAAAAGTCCTGAGCAAATTCCAGAGGGAAAATCCCTCTGGCCCTGCACCAATTCCAACGGGAATGATTCACAGCTCCATGACTGGGATGCTGGAGGGGAATTTGGGAACAGCTGGAGAGGATGGAATGCTGGAGGATGCTGGAGGGATGGTGGTGGTTCTAAATTTATTCCATGTTAATATCCTTGGGATAGGAGGAGGAAAACTCATGGAATCCCAGAACGGATTAGGTTGGAAAAGCCCTTTATGGCCATCAGCTCCAACCATTCCCCCAGCAGCAATTCCTGCATTTATTTCCAGGCTGCATCCAGGTTTTTCCTACAGGAATGAATTCCCAGAGGGTCTCGCCTGGAAATCCATGGCAAGGGCTGGATACAAACCCATTCCCGTGTTGATATCTCTGGGAAAAGCAGGAATCTCTGCCACTTGATCCCATAAATATCGGATGCCTAAATGCCCTGTCCAAGGAAAAGACACCCAGGGGGCATTCCCATCCCATTCCTGCTGCTCCTGCTCCTGCCATCCCACTCCTCATGCCTGGAAGAAGAGGAGTTTGGCAGCTCCGTGTCCCGGATCTGGGGCTGCTGTAGCTCTTTGCTTCCCGGGGTTCCTTCCCTGCTCCCGCCCGGGTATGGATGAGAGGTGCTAATCCTGCTCCAGATTCCCACAGAAATCCAGAGGCAGCCCCAAATCCGGCATTTCACACTAAAGTTCCTTCACACTGAGGTCATTTGTCCCCTTCCCAAGTTCCCGGGAGAAGGAAAACACCGACTCCTATTCCTGCTATAAATAACCCCCGGGCTGCTGGAAAACTTGGAATTCCAGCTTTTGGGAGAGCCGCGGAATTGGGCGTTTATAAAGGGAATTCCAGGCTGGATTTGTGGATTGTCACATGTTGCCATCCATAAAAAGTGGCTTTTTCCCTGTTTTTTCCAGCCCAGCAGCCAGCAGAGGTCAATCCATGGATCCCACACGTTGGAAGTGACAGCTCCAAGGACCTCTGGGTGCTAATCCAGCGGGAAAGCTTTTTCCAGCCGATCTTCCTGGCACTGGAAAAGGAAGGCTCTTCCCTCTCCTCGTGCCTGTCACTGCTCCCGAGTGTCAACGGGACAAATTTAGCCCTGGCTCCAAATCCCATGGCACAAATCCAACCTTGGAGCTGCTGCTCTGGCTGTGACCCCACCGGGATCAGTGTGGGACAAGGGGTGGCTCCAGCAGGGAGGGATTGGGATCCACGTGGGATTGGATGGATTTGGGGCAGAAAGTTTGGATTTTGTGTCTCTTTTCCCACTGCAGGGAGGAACAGGTTCCTTCCAGTGAGGGTGCGGAGGCCCTGGCACAGCTTTTCCAAGGAAATCATGGATGTGCTGTTCCTGGAAGTCTCCAAAGCCAGGTTGGAGCACCCTGGGATAGTGGGAGGTGTTCCTGCCCATGGAATGGGTGGAATGGGATCATCTTAAAGATCCTGAACCATTCCAGGGTTCTGTTCTGTGATCTACCCACCAAAAATTCCAGCACTTCCCTGCATTCCTCTCCCTGTCCGTCACCATCCCCTGGTGTGTCCCAAGGCTGCCCCACACAGCCAATTCCAGGGAAAGGAGCTGGCTAAACGAGCTCCCACCTGGATACAGGAACAGAAGTGTCAGAAGGGAAGGGAAGGGAAGGGAAGGGAAGGGAAGGGAAGGGAAGGGAAGGGAAGGGAAGGGAAGGGAAGGGAAGGGAAGGGAAGGGAAGGGAAGGGAAGGGAAGGGAAGGGAAGGGAAGGGAAGGGAAGGGAAGGGAAGGGAAGGGAAGGGAAGGGAAGGGAAGGGAAGGGAAGGGAAGGGAAGGGAAGGGAAGGAAAGGGAAGGAAAGGGAAGGAAAGGGAAGGAAAGGGAAGGAAAGGGAATCATCCTGAGCAAGAAACCACTAAAAAATGCCCAACCCCCCTTACGCTCGAGCGTGCCGTCCCAAGCGGGATGTGTTATCCCGCAATCCATCGTCCCGAGTGGGATGTGTTATCCCGCAATCCATCCTCTTTCCCTACCTGCTTCCCAATCCCAGCCATTCCCCTCCCAAGCTGCTCCCGGTTCCCGCTGCTCCATGAATTTCCCGCTGACAGCTCTCATTTGCGCAAACGAGGCCTCGGCGCTGCCGGCAGCGGCAGCTGCTGCTCTAATAAGGTCAATCTATATTCATGGATGTGCCAGGGAACACGGAAAAGCGGGAATGCGGCTCCAGAGTGGGAACGAGGGAAAGCTGCGGCTCCTCGGGGCTGTTGGCTCATTAGCGATGCGTGGCAGGAGCGGGGTTGGGATTTCGCTCGGCAGCAGCAGCTCCTCAGCCCGGCGCTGGCAGGGAGCAGGGAATGCTTTCATTCCCTGCCAATCCCAAGAATTGATGTTCCCGGAGCGGTGGAGGGCTTGCTTGGTTGCTTCCTGGTTTTTTATGGATTTTTTTGGGGGTTGTGGTTGACCATTGGAAGGTGAATTCCTGCTGAGAGAAGCTCCAGGGAGATCGGAGCCGGCCAGGGGAACTGGAGAGAGACTTGGGATAAGGGATGGAGGGGCAGGACACAGGGAATGGCTTCCCACTGGAAAAGTGGAGATTTAGATGGATATTGGGAAGGAATTCCTGGCTGGGAGGATGGGGAGGGGCCGGGCTGGAATTCCCAGAGAAGCTGTGGCTGCCCCTGGATCCCTGGAATGTCCAAAGCCAGGCTGGAGCACCCTGAGATAGTGGAAAGAGGAGCAGCTTTTCCTCTGGAATGTGAGCAGCCAATCCATGGGATGCAGGCCAGGGCTGGAGCTGCATCCCGGGATCTCGGACAGTGGCAGTGGGAGGAGCAGGGGGAGCCTCCCACAGCGAACCAGGAGCTTTTCCAACCTGTCCAACCCAGATCCCACAGGAATTCTGAACTCCCGCCAGCCCTTTCCTACCTTGGCAAACCGCAGCAGCTGGCAAGGGAATTTTGGGATCCTGAGCCTCCTTATGGATCCACGTGGACCTGCAGGGACATCCCACGGGGTTTGTCCAGCATCCCTGCTCCATTCCCGGAAATCCCTTGATTTTCCAGGAGCTATGGGAGAGGCTCTGCCTCGCTGGGTGCCCTTCCCTCAGGAGCAGCAGATCCTTGGTGCTGGGATGAGCAGGAAAGGCGCTGGCACAGCCAGGACAGAAAAAAACCTGGATCAGCCGCACAGGTTTTAACCTGTCCATGGCAGAGGGATCCCAGGTTTTGGGATAACCTGGAATTACTCTGGAGTAATTCTGAGTTTGCTGAGGAAGGAAAAGAAAAACTTTTATTAAGGATGTGGCACCTGCAGAATTTCCCGGGATGAGAGCGTGGAGCCCATTCCCAGCCTGGCTCATCCCGCCAGGATGCCGTGTCCATGCTGGGAAAGCAGCGGGATCCTGCCTGTGTCGCACCTCCGGGGGTTCCCATGGGAATCGTTGAACCCAGAGGGATCGTCCGAGGGCTGGGAGCTGGGAACACCTGCAGATGCTGCTCCAGGAGTTAATTACTGCTCCAGGAGTTAATTACTCTAATTAGGGATGAGGCACTGACCGAAGGATGCCAGTGACACGGAGCCCCGGGTGCTCTGTGGGCCTGGGAGCAACCTGGATTAGTGGGAATGCTCTGTGGAATCCTGTTCCATGAAAACCCTGCTCCATGGAATCCTGCTCCATACAAATCCTGCTCCATGGAATCCTGCTCCATGGAATCCTGCTCCATGGAATCCTGCTCCCATCCCAGTGCCACAGGCAGTGACAGGGACCTTTGTCCTCCCGAGTGCATCCCAGCCTCACAGAGGGCTGGGACAATCCCAATCCCTCGGGACAATCCCAATCTCTCGGGATGCTTCCCAGAATTCCAGCGCTGTGTCCCCTCCACCGTGACATCCCTGAGCAAGGCCACACCTCTGGCTCAGCTTCCCTGGCTCGGGATAATCCCGATTTCCTTTGTGCTACCGGGGCAGCGCATTCCCAGCTCCCCGTCCCTGTTTCTGGGAGCAGATCCTTGGGAAGAGGGCCATGGGAGGAACCGGGAATGTTTGATCAGGCCCGTGTTGACTTTGGGAGCCGCCGAGCAAACACCAAGCGTGGGGAAATCAAACAAACACCGCCCCGAAGTCACCATAATCAGCTTAAAATCCAAGGATAATTACCTGAGTCCAAAGCTCCCGCATCCCGAAGCTCCGGCACCTGCCAGACATTGGAATTAGCTTGGGAAGAGAACCTTGGGAGCTGCAATCCACTCCCAGTTCCCGAATCCCAGCATGGAAACAGCCCAAGGAAAAGGAGCCAAGCTTTGGTGCTGCCCCAATCCCGACCCGAACACCCCAAGGAAAAGCGGGATCGAATCCTGGATTGGAACTCCCGTTCACCTGGAAGGAATAGATGTCGATAATCCCTGGATTCCATCAAGTGGTGGGAAAATCCCTGGAGTGGTTTTCTCTTCCTAACAACGATTCTGGGTCAAGCCCGCTGTGTTTTCCCGGGAGCGGGGCCGCTCCCAGGCACATCCCTGATAATGAGGGCAGGTGGATCCAGCCGGCATTCCCGGGATTTTTGGGATGGCATCATGCGCGAGGGAAGGTGTCAGGAGCTGCCGGAATGTTCACCAACTCAAGGTAATGGACCAGCTCGAGGCTGGTGAATTATTAAGGATTTTTCCCAGGTTTCTGATCTTTTATTCCTTTTGTTAAATGCGGAAGGGAGGGATCAGGGAGCCGCTTCCCTCCTTCCTGCTTTCCCAAAAGAGCCAGAGAGGAGGGAAAGGCAAATCCCGGGATGGGGTGGGATGGGATGGATGAGCCAGAGCATCCCATGGAGTATTTCCTGGGATTTGGAGGTGCTGGAGGGACACTCAGCTGGATTTTCCCACTGAATGAATTTCTCCCACGGAGGAGCAGTATTTTAATCATGGAATTGTTTTGGGAAAGGACCTTTAGGCTCATCCCATTCCATGCCCTTCCATGGGCATGGACACCTCCCACTAATCCAGGTTGCTCCAACCTGGCCTGGAACACTCCCAGGGATTGGGAATATAATATTCCAAGCTTAATTATCCTTGAAATAAACCAGGAATGTGACATTCCCATCCCCTGAGTGGTGCCAGTCCGGCACCACATTCCCAAACCAAATCCTTCCCAACTTTAAGATCTTGGAGGAAAGCTGGATCCAATTGGGAGTGAAAATTAACAGCAAATCCGTGGAAGCACACGAAGAGTTCCTTGGAAAGCCGTTCAACACAGAAACAATTGGAAAAGCCTGGGATATAAATATTTGTCCTTCCCGGTGCCAGAGCAGCAGGAAAAATGAGGAGACGTTGGCACGGGAGTTTTCCATAAACAGCCTCTCCAAAGGCCAGCCTTGGATGCATGGAATTGTTGGTCAATTTTTCCATTTCCTTCGTCCAAAGGGAATGAAACCTCCGGGAGAATGAAACCTCCGGGTTTGGAGGGAATGTTGCACAATGGGATGGAGGGAAAGCGGGAAGCTGTAGGAATACGGCTGGAAAAGGGCAGGGCTGGGCCAGTGGGGGCTGAAGGCAGAGCTCCGGCCTCTGTGGGCTTAAAAATCCAGGGAATCTGGGAACCAGTGGCAATCTGGGAATCAGCGGCAATCTGGGAATCAGCATGCGAGGAACAGCTGGCGCTTCCCACGGGATGCTCCCAGCCTAGGGGACTGGAGCAGGCAGGGATCGGGGTCACAATCCTGCTGCTCCCGCAGCAATTCCCAGGCACCTTACAAGGAAATTCCAGCATTTCCTTTCATTCCATCCCTTTTTTCCTTCCATTTTATCCCTTTTTTCCTCAATTTGAACCTTTTTCCTCCCCTTTCCTCCCGGAAAAAATGGGAAAACCAACAGGCAAATCCCTTCTCCTCAAGGCACTCCTTGTATTCCTTTCTTCCTTTCCCTGGATGTTTTTCTTTTCCTGGATTTCTTTTTTCCTTTTCCTGCTTTTTAAACTGAAGGGAAACCTCAGTCCAAAAGAAGGAAAGGCCCATCTTGGAATATTTATGGAAATTTACGGTTAAAAGTGGATTCTAATTTGGGTTTTCTGCCCCAGTTCCGTGGCTGCTCGCAGCATTCCCGTTATCCAGGGGGGAATGGTGCCAGGGAAAGGGATGAAGGGTCCGAAGGGGCTGCACTGGCTCTTAGAGGATAATTCCCATTATTTTGTCATTCCTACTGGGAATCCCACCGCTGATAATTGGGAATATGGGCTCATTGGGGCACCGGGAGCAGCCCTGCTTTGGGAATTTGCCACTGGAACATCCAAAACCTCCTGGGATTGGCACATGGGGGATTTGGGACAAGGGATGGAGAAACAGGACACAGGGAATGGCTTCCCACTGCCTGAGGACAGGGATAGATGGGATATTGGGAAGGAATTCCTGGCTGGGAGGGTGGGGACGGGCTGGGCTGGAATTCCCAGAGAAGCTGTGGCTGCCCCTGGATCCCTGGAAGTGTCCAAGGTCAGGCTGGACAGGGCTTGGAGCAGCCTGGGATAGGGGAAGGTGTCCCTGCCCATGGAATGGGGTGGGATCTAAGATCCCTTCCCACCCAAACCATTCCAGGATTCTCATTCCAGTTCCCATCAGGCACACTCTTCCCCCACATCCCCTCTCCACTCTGGAAGGCTTCCTGGTATCCCAGATTCTCATCCATTGGTTCCTTCAGGAAAATATCCCACTGCCCTTATCCCCACCTTAACTCCTCCAGCGTTTTCCAGCCTTCCCAGCCCCAGATCCCTCTTCCCTGCACTTTGTGGGAAGAGGCAGCCTGCTCTTCATCATTCCCAAATCTCCACGTTTTTCCTGCTCAGCTGGACTGCTGGAAATGCAGAAGTATTGACATATTTCAATCTCTAAATTATAAATGCATAAAGAATAAAAATGAATGAACAAATAAATTAATAAATGGATGAGCCAACAATTAATAAATCAATAAATAATAAATGGATCAATCTTTACATTTCTACATTTATAATTTTATTTACATTTTTATTTCTATTTTGTCCCTTCTCTGCAACTCCCAGCTCCTCTCCCTTTTTGGGACAAATTATTTAATCCCTCAGCTCTATTCCTTAGTTCCCTGCAGCATCTCGGGCTGGAGATTCCATGGAAAACGGAATGCGGCACATCCATCCCCAGCTGGAAAGGATTCCACAGGGAGAGGGAGTGGCTGCCCCTGGATAACCCGGATATTTAACAGTTTTCCATGAGGAAAGAAGCCTGGGATAACGCTGGGCTCTGGAATCCCATCATTAGGATGGACCCTGGGAGCGGATATCGGGATATCCAATATTAACGAGGGAATGGTTTGTTGGATTTCATTCCCAGGATTTTGCACCAGGCCCCGGGCAGCGGGTTCTAAATGGGAATGTGGAGTTCTGGAGGTCACAGAGGGAACTTTGGAATGCACCAGGAACTTCCTGAGGAACAGGGAAATGCAAATGGAATCCAGAGGGAACAGGCGCTCCCATGTACGGCAGAGGAGCTTCCTCGGACATGGAGAATCCTGGAATGGTTCGGGTGGGAAGGGACCTTAAATCCCACCCCATCCCATTCCGTGGGCAGGGACGCCTCCCACTATCCCAGACTGCTCCCAGCCCCGCCCAACCTGGCCTTGGACATTCCAGGGATCCATCATTGGATGAACAACGCTCTGGAGCAACTCCGCGACTGCTGGGAGACTCCGGCTCCTCCACAAGCTGCTTTTCCATGGATAACTCCATCTCCTGCTTCAGCACTCGGCTCTGGTGGATTCCCACTTTTTTTTATGGATTCAAGGTCAGGAAGCCCACAGTGCGGCCTCCTCCCACCCCAACCCCAAGCGGAGCAACCGGGAATATCCCTCGGAGCCACCTGCTGTCCTCTCCATAAAAACCACTTGCAAAATCCCCCGATTCCTTGGATTATTCTGATTTCCAGGTGGCAGCCGAGCCTCCGAATCCCCACGGCTCCGCAAACAGCGGCTCCTTCCTGGCGGTGTTTGCTCAGCCAATATTGACTCTGCTTCCCACACGGCTCCCACGGAGCCGGCCGTTCCCAGCGGGGTCTGAGGAGCATCGGGACAAAGCGGAGATCACGGCGTGCGCAGCCCCCAGCCCATCCATTCCCACCGCGGGATAACGCTGGAATGCCGGCGGGAAAATCCCGTACAAGTGGGGGATGCAGTGCTGGCAGTGATGCTCCCGGGCTTCCTCAAACCTCCCAAGGTTACGGAATTGTGTGCTCTGTAAATATTTTGGAATGGCACCACTGCTGCCTGTCACCTTGGGTGGCATTCCAAGGGTTTTTGTGGGATGGGGCCCCATTCTGAGGCTTCTGGTGCTTCCCAGCATCATCCGGGATGGATGGATGGAGGATGGATGGAGGGATGGATGGATGGATGGATGGATGGATGAATGGAGGATGGATGGAGGGGTGGATGGAGGGATGGATGGAGGGATGGATGGAGGGATGGATGGAGGGATGGATGGAAGGAAGGAAGGAAGAAACCCCTCTGTGGCTGGACAAGGGAATGGCCAGGATCCAACCAGGATCCACACAGAGCATCTCCTGAAATTCCAAAGCATTCTCTCCACCCCCCACCCTCAGCAATGGATCCAGCCCAACATTCCCATGGGGCCAAACCCCCGCGGGGATGGGCCAAGGATGGGCTCAGCTGCTGTGGAAGCGATTCCCCTCTCCCAGCCGGAATTCCGACACCGTCGCACACAAATCCTCCCAGGTGACATTGAACAGAAAGCAGGGAGTTCATCTCAGGTCCCCAAATCCCACGTCTTCCAAGTGTCCCAGGATTTAATTTGTTCATCAGCTGCCAGGGTCAGCAGGGCACGGAGCCATCACCATCTGCTCCGGCTGCGGCTGCTCCGGAGCCTTGGATCCGCCAAACTTCGGGAATTGTGTGTCCCTCCGTGTGCCCTTCTGTGGGCATGGCACACGTGGCTGCTCCCAGGGGTGCGCTGCTCCATCCCTCCAGCTCCCTTGGGATGTATCCAGGGCTGGCATTGGGAATGGTCAGGGCTCGTGGGTGGCCATGGATCTGGCACACGGGCGATCAAGGGATCAGCCTGAATCCATGGGATTTCTGCACGGAGAAGGGATGAGATCAAAAGTGGGGATGCAGCAAGGCCATGGCAGCTGGGATGAGCCAGGATGTGGTGCTGGAATTGTCACACCTCCGCTGATGGGAATGTCATGGATCCACTTCCAAAGAGTTTGAGAAGGTTTTCATGGAACCCTGGAATGGTTCAGGTGGGAAGGGACCTTAAAGATCATCCCATTCCACCCCTGCCATGGGCAGGGACACTTTCCACTATCCCAGGCTGCTCCAAGTCCCGTCCAGCCTGGCCTTGGACACTTCCAGGGATCCAGGGGCAGCCACAGCTGCTCTGGGAATTCCATCCCAGCCCGTCCCCACCCTCCCAGCCAGGAATTCCTTCCCAATATCCCATCCATCCCTGCCCTCTGGCAGTGGGAAGCCATTCCCTGTGTCCTGTCCCTCCATGCCTTGTCCCCAGTCCCTCTCCAGCCTTCTCCAGCTTGGAAGGAAGATGGAATCTTCCCCCTTGCTCTCTACCATTCCCAGAAATGATCACATTCCACCAAAAGCTGCTGCCTCCAGGAACATCCCCTTTACTCTTCCGCTCTTTTCCCTCCCAAAGCATTCCCTAAGTGCCCTTATCCAATATTTATCCATATCCAACAAAGCGTTGGAGATGGATAATGCACCTCATCCATTGTTCCTCCCTGAATTCCAAATGCCGCTGTTCAGGGAAAACGTCTCTCCCCGCATCTTTTAGGTGTTCCTTGCTCTTGATCAGAGCCCAGCTAGGCTCCTTTTCCCGGGAAAATGGCAGCGCTGGAGCGTCTCACCTGCAAAGAGGCTTCTGGAATACGAATTGTCACTTGGCACGAGGATATATTTGGATATCCAAAGGGAAAATCACGTGGATATTTCTCATCCCGCTTTTCTCCTTCCATCTGCCAGGAATTAAGGACAAGCGCTCTCCCTCCTTTTTTAAACTCCCAGTGCCTAAAAGGGAATTACCAAAGCCAAGGAGAGTGAATTTGGACATGGATGGTGATAGGAAAAGGGGGAATGGTGTTAAATGGAAAAAAGAGAGATTTCGATGGGATATTGGGAAGGAACTCCTGGCTGGGAGGACGGGGAGCGGCTGGGATAGAATTCCCAGAGAAGCTGTGGCTGCCCATGGATCCCTGGAATGTCCAAGGCCAGGTTGGACAGGGCTTGGAGCAGCCTGGGATAGTGGAAGGTGTCCCTGCCCTTCCAACCCCGACCATCCCGTGATTCTATGCCTTTGGGAAGATGTTCCCATCCCTTTTCCTTCTCGGATCCCCGCCATGCACTGGATCCAGGCCCTGCCCGTGTTTGGGTGTCATTCCTGGCGTCTCCTGTTCCTTTGGGCTGCAGATGAAAAACATCTCCCGGTTTTACGATGGCTTCTTGGCCATTCCCGCCTGGCAGTGTGTCCCAAAAAACATTTGGCCTCTCCTGTTCCTCTTCATTTCAAGCCCCAATCCAGCTTTGCCTGGAGTACTCCCAGGATTTTTTTTCCCTGTTTTTTTTTTGTTTGGACTCAGGTGTTTTCCACCCCGATAACACCCCCAAGTCACCTGCCCAGACACGCTCCCATCCCGAGGGCCAAAGTTCGGGAGTTGCACCCTGCCCTTGAGCGAGGCTCAGCCAAAGCCCTCTTAGGCCCCCCCTAATTAACCCCAGCCTTATTAGCAGATAATCGCTGGACATTTAAGCAAATTATCCGCAATAAAAGCGGGACAATAATTCCAGTGTTTGGTTTTCTCCGCTCCTTGCTGGAATCGGGCTCTGTTTGCCCAGAGTTACACATTATCCAGGACCTTTCGGCACCAACGGCTGCTCCGTGGCTTTGGATTGTTTAAAACCAGCCCGAGTCAGTAAAAGTTTGGATAAATATTGGATTTGGCCGAGTTTGCTGTTTGGATCAGGAACCCGATTGCTGCTATTGATTGACAGATGTGCCCAAATGTTTGGAAAGCCTGGCCTCGATTGGATTCGGGAAGGTGTTTGGGCAAACAGCCCTAATCCAAGGCAAACAGAATCCTTGGAAGCAGTTCCAGGCTGTGTTAGCAGAGCAAACGGAGGCTCTGCAAACAGCTTAGAAGAATCCGGCCACCTTCACATAACCTTTGGAGGAGGGATTGATCCGGGGGGAGGCGGCCCGGAGTTTGCACAGGGAGCAGATTGAGTGGGATCAGCGGGATATCGACCCCGGCACAGTGTAAATGTTAGTGCTGAGCCCCGCCGGCGGCTCCGGCACGGATCGCTCCTTGGAATTTATTTTCTGCCGGAGCTCCAGAGCCGCAGCACCGCAATAAAAAGGGATAACGACTCGGGATGGACTGGCTCCGGAGGCTCCTCCCGGGAAGGGCTCGGCCTCCCGTGGCCGTGGTAGGGATTGGTGGAGAGCAGGAGATGGAGACTCAGGAATGCTGAGCCACGGGTGGGATGGCACAGGGATCACTGATGGGATGGCACAGGGATAGAATAATGGGATGGCACAGGGATGCATGGATTGGATAGAACACGGATGCACCAGTGGGATGGCACAGGGATGGATTCATGGGATAGAACACGGATGCACCAGTGGGATGGAACACGGACACACCTATGGAATGGCACAGGGATTCACTACAGCCTTGGAAAAGGCGTTTGAAGGTGGATTTATGCCATGGAAATCACAGACTGGCAGCACACTCTGATACCCTCCTGCTTCCAGCTGCTCGTAGCATTCCCCAGTTGGAATATGGGGCTGGATTCCGGTTACTTACGGATACCCTCCAGGCTCCTCCCTCTCTCCAGGGCATTTCCCAGAATTCTTGGGGCTGCCCTTGGATGACCCTTGTGGGTCCCTTCCAATGTCCAATGGAAATGCCTCAAATACCCACCTTGACCACGGCACTTCCTGCTCCAGGGAGACGCGGGATACACGGAATATTCGGGATCCATGCTGGATTGGCACATGCGATTCCCGTGGCGCGGCTCTCCATGCACAAGTGGCCATCCATGCATCCCGACACCATCTGGGGCGCCAATTACCGGGAGCGCGCACGGAATCGAGGTAATTACTCCCGCAAATTGGCCGTGTGATTGCATGGGCATCCCTGGGATATTCCAGGCTTTTTCCGAGCCAGGCTTCCAGAAACTCCAATAGATTCCAAGTTGTGCTGTAAATTATCTGCCCATCTGGCCGGCCCTGCGAACAGCGGCTGCTTGTGGGGAGAGAGATTAAACAGCCACTCTTGATCAATGGTTTAATCATTGGGAGGGAGGGAAAGGCATTGGATTTTCCCAAGGATTGACCCAGGATCTGGAGACTAATGACAGGTTTAATTAAACGGGGAATAACCAGCTTTTGCTGCAGAAGTATCCACTAAAAATGACCCTGGATACAGGAGGAGAACGTGTCTGATGGGTCATTGCTGCACGGAGAGGAGCCATGGCTTTAAATAAGCCTGGATTAATTATTAAGCCTGACTTGCCTCCCTTGCCAGTCATACAAACCCTGGGAAGAGCTGGAGGAGTTCGTGGCCTTGCCTTTCCGGGGGGCTTCCCTTCCCCTGAGCTCTGTCCCCTCTCTGCTCCTCACTGCCGCGGGTCACATCCAGCTCCCCGGAGGCACCTGGGGAATTCCAGTGATCCCAAAGGAATCTTTGGCATCGGAAAATCCACTCAAGTGAGACCCCGCCTGCGGAGCTGCTCCAGCTCCGCATCCCAACATCAGCAGGACCTGGAGCTGCTGGAGCAATTCCAGAGGAGGCCCCAGAGCTGCTCCAAGGGCTGGAGCCCCTCTGGAGCCAGCCTGGGAGAGCTGGGAATGTTCACCTGGAGAAGGGAAGGATCCAGGGAGAGCTCAGAGCCCCTTCCAGGGCCTAAAGGGGCTCCAGGAGAGCTGGAGAGGGACTGGGGACAAGGCATGGAGGGACAGGACACAGGGAATGGCTTCCCACTGCCAGAGGGCAGGGATGGATGGGATACTGGGAATGAATTGTTCCCTGTGAGGGTGGGGAGGGGCTGGGCTGGAATTCCCAGAGAAGCTGTGGCTGCCCCTGGATCCCTGGAAGTGTCCAAGGCCAGGCTGGAGCAGCCTGGGATAGCGGAAGGTGTCCCTGCCCATGGATCACTTCCAACCCAAACCAGTCTGGAATTCTGGGACTAGAAGCACAAAAATATGGGAACCTTATCCACAGCAGGAGGAGGATTTAAAGCCATTCCTGGCGTTGGCCAGCCATGGATAGTTTTGCCATGGAAACCAGCTCCCAGTGCCACACCAAGAGCACACGGAGCAGGACATCAGCCTGGAGTTCTCTGGGAAAAGCCTTTTCCCGTCACCAGTGGAGATCAGCAGGTACAGGCACCCGAGCAGGTTCAGCATTCCCAGAGGTCAGCGGAGTCATGGACGGGATGGGATGGGGACAGGCTGGGTGATGGAAATCCCTTCCCTCAGCACCCAGCTGATTCCCGGTGCTGATCCAGCTCCCAGGAGCCGCTGGATCCATCCAGCGCCTGGAGCAGAGCAGGATCCATCCCTTCCAGCACCAGGAACACCCGCAATGTGCCAGGAGGAGCCTTTGAACTCAAATCTCTTCCCTTTTTGTTCCTTTTTTGTTTGATTCCATGTCAAAAATTCCAGCATTTATTGCACTTTTTGTGCTCCTTTTTAACAGGAGCCTGGGTTTTTTTTTAGGGATTCTATAAAAATCCATATTTATGAGACGAGCAGGGATCAAGAACATGGAGATTTAAAAGATCCAATTATCTTTCCAAAGTTTGCCTTTATGTTCATCCTAACGAATCCAATGTTTTCCAGGCAGATAATTGTCTTTCCCAGTGTTTAGTGCCATTCCCGGCTCGTTAGAATTCCAGCATTCCCTGGTTTTAAATTTAAAAGGAGCCTGTTCCTCCTGCCTGAAGTCTTGGGTCTCCAAGGAATTCCCGAGGAGGATTTTTTGCCCTGTTTAAAGCTTCCTAAACATTCCTGGCATCCTCACTGGATGCAACATCCTTCTGTTGGGATGGGAAAAGCTGGAATGTGGGATTCAGAGGGAAAAAGGGGGGAAGAGCAGAGGGAAGTTCGATGGGAGCTGGATGGATGACCATGACCAGGATGACCAGGAACAAGTTCTGGGCTGGGTAATAAATGTTGGGAATTCAGCCGGCAACTGGACAATTCCAAGGATAAATCCCACAGTTATTGGAGCACCAGGCATCCCAAACCTCAATGATCAATTTGGAATCGTTATCCTTTGGGATTCCCATCGGGATAAAGATGCCAAAGCCTCTCACACTCACACCGAGGGGGTTTCAACGCTCTTCCATGTCCCTGATCCCACCGGAGCTGATGGGATCCCTGGGATGTGTTGATGTTTCCCAAGCCAAGGAAAAGAGGGACAAAAGGCAGCAGGGACTTGCAGCTGGAAGGGCTGAGCTGCCCCATTCCCAAGGAAAACCAGGATTTCCCAAGGAAGCAGCCATTTCTCCTATATTTTTAAATCCAGGCTCTTCCACAGACACCCAACCCCGGTGGAGTTCCTCAGCCCCGACCCCTGCACCCGACCTACGGATCAGCATTCCTGGCAAAGCAGCCATTCCAAAAAAACCCCCCAGCAAAAGCCTTAAATTGCACTTTAATTGGATTTTCCAGAGGGTTATTAGGAAATGTTTCCAATCAAGGAGTAAATTGGGATGGCAATAAAATATTTCATAAATATTTACATCAGCCCTGGCTCCGCTTGAAAAGCAGGGATATTTCCCCCCTTGGATATGCTGCCAAAGGAGCCGGTTGGAAAACCAAGGTCTCGGAGTCCCTTTGTCCCCATCGAGGAGCGATCAGAGGGGGGGTTTTCCCCCCAAATTCCACCCTAAAAGATTCCATGTGCATGCCAGGTAAGGCTTTGGATCCGAATGGGATGAGGAGAGGGACGAGAGGAGGGAAAAATCTCCAAAGCTGCAGCACATCCGAAGGAATTTATGAGCTGTGTGGGGTGGGCAGGGCTCCAGCTCGATTTAATACGGATCCACCTCCCAAGGAACCGTCTGGTTCCACAGGATGAGTCTTTAATCGGGCGTGGATCAAGGAATTTCCCAGGAATAATCAAAGGCAGGCTTTGTTTATTGCTCAGAGTTCCCCCCTCGACCCGGGGCCCTTGCGCCATATTGAACACGTTACCTGCTGATATTCCAGGATTAAAGAGGGAGCAGAGATATTTTTCCTACTTTTCCAGATAAGCTGCTCTGTCGGTTCGAGCACAGAGGAGGGGGGACAAAACATGGAAAAACATGGAACAAACAAGGCTGGATGAATGGGAAGGGTTGGGAAAAGACTCCTAGGGCAGGGATGAGGAATCAATTAAATATTCCATGGATTAATCGGATTCCAGGGAAGCAGAGCTGGAGAGGGATGGGGATGCTCAGGGGTCATGGTCAGGCAGGAGAATCCTTGCCCAGGATATCCATTGGAGGGAAACCTTGGAAAAACTGGGACAAGCTGCTCGGAGAAGCTGTGGATGGATCCTGGAAGTGTCCAAGGCCAGGTTGGATGGGAATTGGAACAACTTGGAATAGTGGGAGGTGTGGAATGGGATGGGATTTAAGGTTTAGCAGGAAAAATTAGGAGCCCAGATGTAGGAAGGAAAATTAGGATCCCACGGTTTGGCAGGAAAAATTCAGATCCCAGATTTAGGAAGGATAATTAGGAGCCCAAGGTTTAGGAATAAAGATTAGGAGCCCAGGGTTTAGGAAGAAAATTTAGGAGCCCGAGTTTCAGGAGCAAAAATAAGGAGCAAAAATTAGGAGTCCAAGGTCTGGGAGGGAAAATTCAGAGCCCAAGGTTTAGGAATAAAGGTTAGGAGCCCAGGATTTGGGAAGAAGGATTAGGAGCCCAAGGTTTAGGAACAAAAATTTGGATCCCAGATTTAGGAACCAAAATTAGGAGCCCAAGGTTTAGGAGTAAAGACGAAGAGCTTGGGATTTGGGAACAAAACTTAGGAGCCCAAGGTTTGGGAAGAAGAATTACGAGCAAAAATTCGGAGCCCGAATTTGGAAGGGAAAATAAGAAGCCGAAGATTTAGGAACAAAAACTTGAGGAGCGAAAATTAGGAGCCAAAAGTTTAGGAATTCAAATTGGGATTGCAGAGTGTGAAAGGCTGGAAAAACCAAGGGAAGCAGCTGGGAAAACAAGGAGCGAGAAAGAATCCTGAGTGAAAAACTTGGAACTCCAGTGAGCCCTCGGAGCTGCCGGAGCCACCAGGAGTTTCCCGGCTCCGGCTGCATCCCAGCACTCTGTTCCCGTTGGAGCAGCCGCTTGTCAGCCCTTACCAGCTGAGGATATTCCCATTTTCCCTTCCTTTGCGGAATTCCAAAGGACGGAGCCAAGTGCCTCTCCGAGGGCTGATGGATGGGAGCTGACAGCGTCGCTTCCCATCAGGATTATTTATAGGGAATTTACACTGGGATGGCTCCGGCAGGCGCTTCCCGGGCCCGGCGGCTCCCGAATCCTCGGAACAATCGGCTGCTTCCCGTGTCTGCCGGAGTTCAGGGAACAGGGAAAAGCCAGGGATGATGGCGTTTATCGGCACTGAGGTCTTAAAGACAGGAGAAATCCTAGTGGGAACGAAGGCTCGGGATTGGATGTGAATAAAAAGGTGGAATTCGGGCCAAGGGCGGCTTGGCTGGAATATGGAAAACATTCCCAGTGGCTCTGGGACACTTGGAGGCACTTCCATGGCAATTGTGCACATATCCATGGATGGGAATGGCGTGGAATGCTTTGGGTGGGAAGGGACACAAACCCCATCCCATCCCATGGGCAGGGACACCTTTCCCTATCCCAGGCTGCTCCAAGCCCCAGTGTCCAACCTGGCCTGGAACATTCCAGGGATCCAGGGGCAGCCACAGCTTCCCTGGGCAGGATCCGCCCGTGCCCGGCGATGCCGGCTGGAGCAGGATAACAGGGATAACCTGGATCTCAGGGATCCCAGGGACCGACTGCTGCTCCGATGCCCCCGATCCAGAGGCGGAGTTGGTGTCAGACCCGGCGGCATTTCCAGCTGGAAATGGCCCTTTTCCTACAGCCCTTATTCCCGTTCGGCACGGCGGCCAAAGGACGGATCCATGGAGCCCCTTTGGCACTGGGACCGACGTTTTCCAGAGGCACCGGAGCCTGGAAAGCTTGGGATGCTCCAAGGCCGGGAGATGCCTCCAAGAATCCCTTCCCTCAGCATTCCAAAGCCTCCACGGCAAGTGTCCCTTCCTGGAAATTCCCAAACGTGCTGGAGAAAACCTCTCCAGGCTGGGATCTTGCCATCCTTTGTGGAAAAGCGGGAATTCTGCTGCTCCTGTATTCCCATCCCTGCCGTGTGTCGGTGGTGGAAGCGTCTCCCAGGGCTCTCCGGACGCCACAGGAAGGAATTTAACATCAATAACGGATTAGATGAACTCTGGGATCAGCGCCGCTTCCAAGGAATACAGAACTCGGGATGAATCCCAGACACGCAGATTATTCCCCACATGATGGGATTTAAATTTCCAATTGAAACTCGGGAAGCAGAAGGACTCCGCAATATCGGAGTTATCCGAGCTTGGAGAGGAAATTAATCCCCCCGGCTCCCGAAATCCTGCTGGAAAAGCGGGAATTGCTGGGCAGGGAGAGCCCTTTGGCTGCCCTGGGGAATCCATCCCGCCCTTCAGGAGGTCACCGGGAGGTTTTCCAGGCTTTCAGCACCTTTGGAGCTGCTCCCTCCTGGCAAATCCAGAGGGAAGAGCCCTTGGATTGTCCCTCATGTTCCTTGTGGGATCATTCCTCGTGTTCCCTGTGGGATTGTCCCTCGTGTTCCTTGTGGGATCATTCCTCGTGTTCCCTGTGGGATTGTCCCTCGTGTTCCTTGTGGGATCATTCCTCGTGTTCCCTGTGGGATTGTCCCTCGTGTTCCTTGTGGAATCATTCCTCGTGTTCCTCATGGGATCATTCCTTGTGGCATCAGTCCTCACGAGATCATTCCTTGTGTTTTGTGTGGGATCATTCCTTGTGTTCCTTGGGGGATTATTCCTTGTGTTCCTTGTGGGATTGTTCCTTGTGGGATCATTCCTCGTGTTTTTTATGGGATCATTCCTCACATTCCTCATGGGATCATTCCTTGTGTTCCTTGTGGGATCATTCCTCGTGTTCCCCATGGGATCATTCCTCGTGTTTTTTATGGGATCATTCCTCACATTCCTCATGGGATCATTCCTTGTGTTCCTTGTGGGATCATTCCTCGTGTTCCTCATGGGATCGATCATTCCTCGTGTTTCAAGGCTTGGAATCCTCCCCACTTTTCCCCTTTTCCAGCTGCTTTTTCCCAGGAACTCCTCTTCCTTCCTTCCAGGCTCCCCAGCACCTCAGGCAGGGAAGCTCCTGGAGTCACTTCCAGCTCTCCGTGGGGAGAATATCCCATGGAAGGGGCAGGGAAAACACTGCCCTGATATCCCTGTTTTCCCACATCCATGGAATCCTGCCTCAGTTCCTCATGGACCAGAGCAATTCCAAACTGGAACAGGGATTTTTCCTCCCTGCTTTGGATCCTTCTGCTCCATAAATTTATCCCAAATATAACCAGGGAATTACTTTTTCCTGCTTATTTTTTTTCCAGGATGAGGGAAAGAGCATTCCCAGCTGGAATTCTGGGATGTGAATGGAGCCCAGAGGAGTCAGTGGGATGGAAGTTTGGGATGTGGAGGTGGGAAGAGTGACAGGGGCTGATCCCTCCTGCACCGGGATCGACTCCGGAGAGCAGCGATCCCCTTCCCATGGAATGGGATCAAATCCTCCCCCTACCCTCGGAAAAGGGAGTGCCAGGAGGCGGGAATGAGCTGGGATTCGGTGCCGATCCTGAGGATGGTTTTCCATGGGTTGCCAGCCATGGATCCCTGGCTCAGCCAGAAAACAGGGATGCGAATCCCGGTGCCACACTGACACCTCATGGAAGAAGCGCTCGTTACAATTCCAGCGCTCCAGGGACAGATTTTTGGGATAAAGGCGTGGATTTTGCAGCCTGCGGTGTCCTGACAAAGCCGGGTTGGATAGAAGGGATATTTCCTGGAATGAACGGGGTCAGAGCGAGACCGGGATGTGCCGGGAGGAGACGTCGGAGCGGCAAAGGCGGCAGCTGCCCTCCTGCCGCGCCCGTCTGCTGCGTGTGGGGAAACGGGAACGGACACGGAACGGACACGGACACGGGAACGGGATAGAAACGGGAACGGACATGGAAACGGGAATGGGAACGGAAACAGGAATGGAAACAGGAACAGACATGGAATGGACATGGAAATGGGAACGGGAATGGAATGGAAACGGGAACGGACATGGAAACGGGAATGGAAACAGGAACAGACACGGAATGGACATGGAAACGGGAACAGGAATGGAATGGAAACAGGAATGAGAACGGGATAGAAATGGGAACGGACATGGAAACGGGAATGGATAGAAACAGGAACGGGAATGGAAATGGGAACGGACACAGAACGGACATGGAAACGGGAATGGAAACGGGAATGGGATAGAAACGGGAACGGGAATGGGAATGGAAACAGGAACGGGAATGTGATAGAAACAGGAACGGGAATGGGAACAGGAATGGGATAGAAACGGGAACGGGAATGGGATAGAAACGGGAACGGACATGGAAACAGGAATGAGAATGGAAACAGGAACGGGAATGGGATAGAAACAGGAACGGACATGGAAACAGGAATGAGAATGGAAACGGGAACGGAAACTGACACGGAATGGACATAGAAACGGGAACCAGAATGGGATAGAAACGGGAACGAGAATGGGAATGGAAACAGGAACGGGAATGGGATAGAAACGGGAACGGGAATGGGAACAGGAATGGGATAGAAACGGGAACCAGAATGGGATAGAAACGGGAACGGACATGGAAACGGGAATGGACATGGAAATGGGAACAGACATGGAATGGAAACAGGAATGGACATAGACATGGGAATGGGAATGGAAACGGGATCGGACATGGAAATGGGAATGGGAATGGAAACGGTAATGGGAATGGAAATGGAAATGGGAATGGACATGGGAACGGGAATGGGAATGGAAACAGAAAGGGAATGGAAACGGAAACAGAAATGGAATAAAATGCAATGAAATAAAATAAATGAAAAAGAAATAAATAAAAATAAAGAAAATAAAATAAAACAAAAAGAATTAAATAAAATAAAATGAAAAAATAAAAAGAAAAAAGAAATAAAATAAAATAAAATTTTTAAGAAAATTAAAATAAAAAGAATTAAAATAAAAAGAAATTAAAATAAAAAACCAAAAGAATTAAAATTTTTTAAAAAATTAAATAAAATTTTAAAAAATAAAATAAAACAAAATAAAATAAATCAAAAAGAAATAAAATAAAACAACATAAAATAATTAAAATAAAAAGAAATAAAATAAAAAATTATTTTAAAAATGAAATAAAAAAGAATTAAAATAAAATAAAAAGAAATAAAATAAAATTAAAATTAAAAGAAATAAAATAATTAAAATAGAATAAAATAAAAAGAAATTTAAAAATTAAAATTGAATAAAAATAAATAGAAATATAAACAATATAAAAAAATTAAAAAGATAAAATTTTTAAAAGAAATAAAATAAAATAAATCAAAATAAAATAAAAATAAATAAAATAAACCAAAGTAAAATAAAAAGAAATTAAATAAAAGAAAATAGCTCAGGAAATATTCCAAAAATCCCAGATTTTTGGATATCACTTGGAGAAGGCAAATCCCAGAAAGCCCCGAAGCTCCTCACACCTCCGTGCATGCAAACCCCGGGAATTTTCCACATTCCAAACCATTTGCCAGCTCCTCCAGGGATTCCAGCTCATCCCGGGGTTCCCAGCTCTTCCCGGAATTTCCAGCTCATCCCAGGATTCCCAGCTCATCCCGCGATTCCCACTAAAGGTTTTCCCTTCCCTTTCCCTGTCCCATTCCCTTGCTGGGGGCTCTCCCACATCCACATCCCGGGAATTCCGGGAATGAACGTGTCCAAGGCCAGGCTGGAGCAGCCTGGGAGAGTGGGATGGGATTAAGATCCTTCCCAATCCAACCCATCCCAGAATTCCATGGAATGCCGGGCTCCAGCCCAGCCCTGCCCATCCCTTCCAGCTCCCTCCAGCTCCTCCTCTCCAAGCTTCATTTTCCCTCGGGATTTGCCTTTCCCGGGACCCAGCGGCCACGAGAGAAAGGATTCCAGAGGAAGAATTCCAGAGGAAAAGCCGGAGCTGGGAAAGAATCTCTTGGCCCCAGACTCCAGGGATATCCCGAGGAGAATTCCCGGTGCTTTTCCACCGTTTCCCGCACCCAACTCTTCTCTGTGAGCATCAGCTCCTCGTGTATCCCAGTTTTCCACAGGAGTATTTCCAGTGGAATTATGGGGTAATGGAATCCCAATCCAAGAGACGGCTGCTCCTCCTTAATGGATTCGTGGACTCATTTGGATCCCAGAAATCGGAGCTTTTCCCGGAGTTTTCCATCGTGGTTATCCCGATCCCGCTCCTGATCCCCCCACGGGGGAGAAGAAGGAGCAGGAAGAGCTTTGGGATCAGGGAAGCGCTGCCCAGCTGGGATATTCCAAGGAGTCATTCCCTATCCCGGGGCGGAGCCTGATTCCCGCCGGGAAAGGCTCGGGAAGCGGCGCCATTCCCGGTGGTTTTCCCACCCCATCCAGCGGCGCTCCGGGAGAGCTGCTTCCCATGGATCCAGCCGGGAGCTGCCTCTGGAGCTCATGGAATTCTTCAGGGGCTGGAAGACCTCTCCCTTTGCCCCCTGCACATTCCCGAGATCCCTCCTGAGCTCTGGAATTCCAGCACGGGAAGGAGCTGGAGCTGCTGGAGCGATTCCAGAGGCCCTGGAGCTGCTGAGGGCTGGAGCCAGGCTGGGAATGCTGGGAATGTTCACCTGGAGAAGGGAAGGATCCAGGGAATCCTCAGAGCCCCTTCCAGGGCCTCAAGGGGCTCTGGGAGAGCTGGAGAGGGACTGGGGACAAGGGATGGAGGGACAGGGAATGGCTTCCTGCTGGGAAAGGGGAGATTTGGATGGATACTGGGAATTGCTGCCTGGGAGGGTGGGGAGGGGCTGGGCTGGAATTCCCTGAGTGTCCCTGGATCCCTGGAATATCCCAGGCCAGGCTGGAGCAGCCTGGGATAGCGGGAATTGTCCGTGCCCGTGGGATCCCTTCCAGCCCATCCCAGGATTCGATGATTCCAAAGCTCGGGAAGAAAAGCTTCTCCTTATTCTGGACCCCCTTGGATTGAGGCAATCCATCGGAATGGCTCCAGATATTCCCGAATTCCCTTTCCACCCCCAAATTCCCTGTTCCAAGCCCATCTTGGGATCCCAAGGCATTCCAGGATTTCACATCGGGAACGATCCCAAAAAAACGCCTCTCATCCCAAGTTTCTGCGAAGACAGGGAAAGCTGCTCCGCTCGGCATTCCCAGAACAGCGGGAAGAGGGTTTGGAATTAAAGGATTTCTTTATTGATCACATGGAGAGCAAATTCCCACCCTACCCCTGAGGAAATCCCCCTTTTCCCCCTGTTCCCAGACGGAAAACATTCCGTGATTTCCTCGCACGCCCGAAGCGGGCAGGATGGGAATTCCCGCTGCTGCCAGCGGGATTTTGGCGACTCTGGAATGTTCTGGCAGCTCCTGGACAACCTGAAATATTCCAGATGGATTCTTGCCGGAAGAAATCCGTATTCCCAAGGTTTTCCTGGCTCCAAGAAAATCGGGAATGGCTAAAAACCCCCTTAAAGTGCTCAAAACAGCAGCGCCCGGATCTCCTCGGGAGAGAGGAAGAGGGAATGACCAGAAAAGATGGATTTGGGACTGAAAATCCGGGAAAAAGCGGGAAAAACCTCCGAGGGAAAAACCTCGCAGCTCCATGAATACAGGAACGGTTTGGAATTCCAGAGGGAGACTCAGGACTTCCCGAAATCGATGGGAAATGACACTTCCATCCAGAACTTCTTTGGGATCGTACATGGAACCATTTCCCGGCACAGGATTCCCGGAAAAGCTCTGGGAATGAGCACAAAGCGGTTCCTGAGGAGCAGCGGAGAATTCCTCAGGCTGGGAAAAACCAGGATTGCAGCGGGAAATGTTCAGGGCTTCCGGCGCCTGCGACGGGAAAGAGGTACACAGAACTCTCAGGATTCATCCAGAGGAATTCCGGGAGCAGCCAACAGCCCATTCCTGGTTTTCTGCAGCCCCAAATCCCACAGCTCCTAAAAATGCCAACGTTTAATCCAAGGAAACCCCAAAATCTCCGGTGTTTTCCTTGGTTTTTTTAGGCAGTGGGAGCAGCAAACCAAGCTGGATTCCCATCCTTCAATTCCCTCTTCCCACAGGGAATTGGAATCTGGAGAAACTGGAATTTCCCAGTGGATAACACGAGCAGTCTTTGAAAGGGGGCAGGAGAGGGAATTCCAAGGAATTCCCACTGCATTCCCGACCCTTTTGCAGTCGGGAATGCGAAGCTAAAGTGGGAAGAGCAGCAAAGTTGGGGGAAAAACATTCCCGAGGTTTGGAATTGCTGGGAAAGAATTCCAGGAGCACTCACTTGGGCTGGGCGTGGTGCTGGTATCCCGGTCCCAGCGCCGATCCCGCCCTCATCTCCACGGCCACGGAGCACTGGGAATACAGCCAGAGTCAGGATGCTTCCCGCCATTCCCAGCATTCCCAAAGAATGCCCCATCCAGAGGGCTTGGGACCCCCTGGATCCCTGCAATGCCCAAGGCCAGCCTGGGATAGCGGGAAGCAGCCCTGTCCTTGGAATGGCCGGATGGGGATGAGTTTAGGTTCTCTTGGCCCAACCCATCCCATCCCAATCCCATCCCAATCCCATCCCATCCCATCCCATCCCCATCCCATCCCATCCCATCCCATCCCCATCCCATCCCATCCCATCCCAATCCCATCCCAATCCCATCCCATCCCCATCCCCATCCCATTCCCATCCCCATTCCCATCCCATTCCCATCCCATCCCCATCCCATCCCCCTCCCCATCCCCCTCCCCATCCCATCCCAGAATTCCAGGATTGAGGATGAGGCATTCCCAGCTCACCCTGGTTTCCACATCCGTCCATTCCGAGTCGGCAGCATCCCCAGCAGGGTCGGGATCGGGAGGGGACGAGCGGCGCTTCCGCCTGCACCGGAAAAGGTGGAATTCCAGCACGAAACTCATGGAATCTGCCACATTCCCAATTCCCACCCTGCGAAACGCTTTGTCCTTCCTTAAAAAATCCTGGAACTGCAGCAGCTCCAGCATCTATAAATTTCTCCAAGTTTATGGGATTGCAAGTTGGATTTTCCTGTTGGATCATCCGGTTCCATGCACGCTCCTGGAATTCCACAATGCCAGAAGCTCAGATGTTCCACGATTGGAATCTTGGGAATTCCAGGATTCCAGAAGATCAGATTAAAGGAACCTTGGGAATTCCACAATTGCAGAAGCTCAAATGAAAGGTTCCACAATTGAAACCTTGGGGATTGCAGAATTCCAGAGGCTCAAATGAAAGGTTCCACGATTGGAATCCTGGGAATTCCAGAAGCTCAGATTAAAGGTTCCATATTTGGAACCTTGGGAATTCCACAATTGCAGAAGCTCAAATGAAAGGTTCCACGATTGGAATCCTGGGAATTCCAGAACCTCAAATTAAAGGTTCCATGATGGGAACCTTGGGAATTCCACAATTCCAGAAACTCAGATTAAAGGAATTCCAGAAGCTCAAATCAAAGGTTCCACATTTGGAACCTTGGGAATTCCACAATTCCAGAGGCTCAAATGAAAGGTTCCATGATTGGAATCCTGGGAATTCCGGGATTCCAGGCTCACCCGGTAGGAGATTCCTGCTTGAGGGTCTCAATGTCCGTGAACTGCACAGCCTGGCCACCGCCCCTGGTCCTGAAAACGTCCCCCTGGAATGGGAAAAGGACAAGGAAAAGCGGGATTGGGATAGGAATAACACCAGGATTCATCCCAGAATTCCAGCCCAAGGAGATCTGGACACAAATGGATTCCTGCCAGTGGATTGTTGCCTTTTTCCACAGGGAAACACACGAATCATGGGATCCATGGAATCCCAAAAATCATGGGATCCACCAATAGTGGAATCCACGAATCACAGGATCCCAAAAATCACTGAATCCACAAACCACAGGATCCCAAAAATAATGGGATCCACAAGTCATGGAATCCACAAACCATGGGATCCACAAACCACGGATTCATGGAATTGTTTAGGTTGGAAAAGATCTTTAGGATCATCAAGTCCAACCCTCAAAGCACCACTGAAGGATGGCCCCAGGTGCCACTTCCAGGAATTCCTTGGACACCTCCAGGGATGGGTACTCCAAACCTTCCTTGGGAAACTCCAAAGCTCCCTGGGCAGGCAATTCCCATTCCTTACTTTTAAGGAATCATGGAATCCCCCAAGATCATCGAGTCCAAGCTGTGCCCAATCCCACATCCAGGAATTCCTTGGGAATTACCCAGGGATGGGCACTCCAAACCTCCCCGGGCAATTCCAATGCCTGACCACCTTTTTCCATGAAGATATTCCCGTGAATTTCTGATGGAAAACGCTGAGCTCAACGAGCCTGGAATGGCTTCGATCAAACAACGGCCGAGCTCAAACCGACAACTTCCAGGGAAAACCTTGGAACCCAACCACGGAAGCTCCAAAGCGAATTTGGGCGGTTCCAACTCAACATTCCCAACATTCCCAAGATGCTTCCCACCTTGATGAGCTTGGTCTGGATCTCCCCGTCGGAGGCGAGCTCCTGGTGGGTCAGCAGGTAGCGGTCACACCTGGCCAGGGCCTTCTCGCTGGGCGCGTCCACCGTGATGGCCCTGGGCACGCGCGGCTGCAGCAGCGTCTCCGTGGGCACGTGGCCCGGTGGCCGGTGATCCACCCAGCGCTCCCCGGCCGAGCGGGAACGCCGCGGCCGCAGCGGCGCCGCCGGAGCGCTCTGGGAACGGGAGAGCGGCAATGAGCACTGGGAACGAGCACCGGGAACGAGCACCGGGAATGGCTGGGAAGGGTTGGTGGGAGCGGCAAAGGTTTGGTCAGCGAGGTGGATGTTGAGGGCACCACCAAGAGCCTGGCGTGGAATGATGGATGGAATATTCCAGGCTAGGTCCTGTTTCTTGGGAATTGTTGTCTAATCTGTCGCATTGCACATCCGGGAAAGTTTCCTCAAGGAGGAAATTTAGGTTTGGAAAAGTTCTTCCCAAATTCCCCAAAGTGCACTTGGATTAAACCCCGAAGGCACCACCAAGAGCTTGGCATCAAATTATCCATGGAATATTCCAGGCCAGTTCCCGTTTCTTGGGCATCGAATTATCCATGGAATATTCCAGGCCAATTCCCATTTCTTGGGCATTGAGTTATCCATGGAATATTCCGGGCCAGGTCCTGTTTCTTGGGCATCGAGTTATCCATGGAATATTCCAGGCCAGTTCCCATTTCTTGGGCATCAAATTATCCATGGAATATTCCAGGCCAATTCCCATTTCTTGGGCATCGAATTATCCATGGAATATTCCAGGCCAGTTCCCATTTCTTGGGCATCAAATTATCCATGGAATATTCCAGGCCAGTTCCCATTTCTTGGGTATCAAATTATCCATGGAATATTCCCTGCCAGTTGCTGGTTTTTGGGAATTGTTGTCCAATGTGTCACATTGCTCATCCAGGGAAGTTTCCTCCAGGTGGAAATCTCTGGTTTGGCTCCTCCCAAATTTCCGACTCCACATCAGAGGAGGGGAGGGGATTGTCCCCCTCTATTCCACACTGGACCAGGCGTTTCTGGGAATGCTCCCGAGGATAACAGGCTGGGATTGTTGGGATCAGGAGCTGGACTCCGATCCTGATGGATCCCTCCCAGCTCAGCCTGTTCCACATTCCCGGAATACTTTAACCAAGCAGAAAAGAGTGTCCTCGTGGATGCAATCCCGATTCTAGATGGAATTCTGAGGCAGCCAGGCAAACAAATCCATCCTCAGGAGGGATTTCCAACATTTCTGAGGGATGGAGAGCCCCCAACACTTGTGAGAACCAGGGAATCGCTCCCAGCTGTTGGAAATCCATGAGAAATGATGGAACTCCAGCCATGGAATTTAATGACCATGGAAATGTTTGCTCAGGAAACATCAGAACATCCTGGAAACTTTAAAACTAGAGACATTCCAAGATCTTGGAATGGGTTTTTGGGAGAGGATTTGGAGATTCTGTTCCATTTACGGAATAATTTTGGAGGCCTCTTAATTATGAGGAGGTTCCACCACCCAAATCCTTGGATGCAAATCCCATCAGCTGATTAATTAACGTTAATTAGGAGGTCTTTGACCAAGAGACAGGAGATTTCCATGGATTTTTTTGGGAAGCAATCCTTCCAAGGTGCCTTAGGAATGATGCTCTAAGGAGAGGACATCCTGTGGTTGATGGATGAATTCCTCGGATCAGCACTTGAACAGCTCATCCCTCGCTTCCAAGGGCCAGAAAGTTTGGGAATACTCCCCAGAATGAGTCATGCCATGAAAAACTTCCCTCCTGCCAGGAGCTGGGATTGCACCACTCCGGGATTTACCGGAGTGCCAGGAAATGGGATCCCACCGACAGCAGTTCCACGGAAATCCATGGAATCGGGAGCTCCTAGTTTAATGGGAATTAGGGAAGAGAGTTAAAGCTGAGGCCCACAGGTTCATCCAAGGAATGTTTCCAGGCAGCACAAGCTCCCAGAGCACCTTGGAAGCTGGGAAATTGCAGGAGGGATTGAAGGAGACCCGAGGGAAAGGGAAAGACCAGGGAAAGGGAAAGACCAGGGAAAGGGAAACATCAGGGAAAACATGAGGACACCCACGGCTAGAGCAGAGTGTGGCCACCTCAGAGCTCCCTAAAAGTGGGAATTCTCAACTTCCAAGGAAGTTCCAAACACCAAGAGGGCGGAGAGAGCAGCCAGGCTCAGTCTGGGACCAGCGGGACACATTTAGGAACAGCTCTACTCTATGTTAGGCAGACTCGAGGGCAGAGAACATTTAAGCTGGGCTCAAGGTCCGAGAACCTTTAAGCCGGGCTCAGCCCCGCTAAGGCCAGGACTAACCCTGCAGCACGGATCCTCTTCCTGCTCTAGCTCCTCTCTAGACTCGGGCACCTCGAGCACTCCGGTCCAGCACTTCCCTCTCCTCCTGCTGGGGCTGGGCCGGGCTGAGGCCGGCTCTGCTCCCGCTTTATTCCTGGATTTGGGAATGCTGTCTGGCTTGAAGGAAGGGGCTCTCTCCTCCCACTCCAGCACGCAGGAGACCACAGAGATGCTGCCACAAGAGTTGGAGCGCCTGGGCACCTGCGGGGCCACCCGGCTGTCCCCAAGCTCAGCGGGGTCACCACAGCTCTGGGGAGAAGGGAGAGGTCAGTGAGACACGGGAGGCATCCAACAGGGACAGACAGATCAGGGATTTCCCGCTCCTAAGGATACCAGGAGGTGGGAGAGGGGATGAAGAATGAACAGGACACAAGGAATCCAAGCTGCTCCAGCTCTGTGCTTGGGGGCTACTGATGACTAAAATCCCTGCGCTTCATCCTAAAAACGCTTTTCCCTCAATCCAGAAGGTTTGGAAGTGACTTACGGGCGCTGGGGAAGGAGACACGGATCTCGGGAGAGGCTTTTCCCGCTCCCTTTCCCGGGAAGGCCTCTCCAGCCTCTCGGCTCTGGGCTCGGTGACGATGGCCTTCAGCTGCTTCAGCTTCTCGTCCTTCACCCACAGCTTGTTCTGCATCTCCAGCTGCTTGGCCGCCACTCGCCGCTCCTGCCGCGACAGGGAAAGCAGCGGGAAAACATGGAATTGCTGAGCTCGGAAAGCCCTCCAGGACCACTGACTCCAAGCTGGGACTGAACCCAGCTCTGAGTGCCACGTCCAGGAATTCCTTGGACACCTCCTGGGATGGGGGTTCCAAACTTCCCGGGGCAGTTCCAGTGTTTACAGCCCTTTCCAGGAGGGGATTTTCCCAGTATCCAAGCTGGCCCTCCCTCGGCACAGCCGGAAGCCATTCCCACTCATCCCGCCCCTGTTCCCTGGGAGCAGAGCCCAACCCCCGGCTTTTCCTTTCCCTTCCTTCTTTCCTTTCCCTTCCCTTCCCTTTCAATTCCATTCCCTTCCCTTCCTTTCCATTCCATTCCCTTCCATTCTTTTCCTTTCCATTCCTTTGCTTTCCATTCCATTCCTTTCCATTCCCTTCCATTTCATTTCTTTCCATTTCCCTCCATTCCATTACTTTCCTTTCCCTTCCATTCCCTTCAATTCCTTTCCTTTGCCTTCCCTTCAATTCCTTTCCTCTCTGTTCCTTTCCCTTCCTTCTTTTCCATTCCTTTCCATTATATTGCTTTCCTCTCCCTTCCATTCCCTTCCTTTCCATTCCTTTCCCTTCCCTTTTCTTCCATTCCCTTCAAATCCTTTCCCTTCCTTTCCCTCTCTTCCATTCCTTCCCTTCCCCTTCAATTCCTTTAAATTCCTTTCCATTCCATTCCCTTCCATTCTATTCCTTTCCTTTCCCTTCAATTCCTTCCCATTCTTTTTCTTTCCCTTCAATTCCATTCCTTCCCTTTCCCTTCCTTTCCTTTCCATTCCCTTCAATTCCTTTCCATTCCCTTCCATTCTATTCCTCTCTGCTCCATTCCTTCCTTTTCCCTTCCATTCCATTCCATTCTTTCCCCTCCCTTTCCATGCCATTCCTTCCCCTTCCGTTCTATTCCTTTCCATTCCTTTTCTTTCCCTTCAATTCCTTTCTGTTCCATTCCTTCCCCTCCCCTTCCTTCCCTTTCCATTCCCTGCCATTCCAATCCTTTCCTTTCCCTTCAATTCCTTTCCATTCCTTTTCCTTTCCCTTCCATCCCATTCCTTCCCCTTCCCTTCCTTCCCTTTCCCTTTCCATTCCCTTCAATCCCTTCCCTTTCCCTTCCATTCCCTTCAATCCCTTCCCTCCCCTCCCTTCCCAGCAGCAGAGCTCACCAAGCACCTCCATGAGCAATTCCTGACCCGGGATTCCCGCAGACACCAAACACAGCAAGAAATCCCCTCCCTAAGGGTGCCCCACACCCAAATCCCAAACCCTGGCTACCTCCATCCCGCTTTTCTCCCAATTCCCGGCACTCACGCATTCCTTCTCCCACTTGAGGGAGGTCTCTGTCACCATTCCCTGCAGCCTGGCCTCCAGCCTCCTCTTGTCCGACGCCTGCCGCTGCAGCTTCTGGCTCTTGCTCTCCAGCTCCTGCTGCAGGTTCCTCTTGTCCTCCTCATAAATCGTGGCAGTTTTCTCCAAAATCTCGATCTGTGGGAACAGAGGGAGGATTTGGGTGGGAATACAACCCCTCCAAGGTTTGTATTTCCCTGGAAATAGCGGTTTCCAATCCTAAATTGCCCCCTTTGGATACTTTAAAAGCCTCGCCTCCTAAAAAAGCCCAAAAACCTTTCGTGAAAATTCCCCCCAAAATATTTCTTCCTGATACCACGGAATTTTCTGAATGATCCATAAAAAAAAAAAAAAAAGGGGGATTTGCTCCAAAATGACCCAACTGACCTTGTATTCCAAGGTTTTAATCTTCTTCTCCAGGCGTTCCATCTCCGTTCGCTGGCCTGTTATGGTTTTCTCCTTCTCAGCCAGTTTTCCTTGGATATAATTTTCCTTGGATGCGACACTGGAGTCAAATTCTTGCAGCATGGTTTTAAAGGCGAGAACTGGAAGAGAATGATGAGATTTTCTCTCTTATCTCTCACCTTCTCCCTTATCTCCCTCACACCCAAAGCTCTGTTTTTCCCAACCGATTGAAAGCCCAAAATTCCTCAAAAAAAGGTGGAAAAGATCAACCGAAACAAGAAAATTGGGATGGAAGGGATCCCTTGAGGAGTAAAAAAGGCGCCAAATCTGAGCTTTGCCCTGTTGTTCCAATTTGGGGCAAATTCCTACCGTTTTTGGAAAATTCCTCTGCCAGCATCTGCCTCATTTTGTGGCGCTGCTCCAGGGCCTCGATGAGCTTCGGGAGTGTTTGGTCATCGTTGATATCCAAGAGCTCGCAGGAAGGCAGGGGAGGGAAGCTCTGGAAAAACAGCTCGGCAGCCGATGGCTCCTCTGGCTCTGCAGGATGGAAAATCCGTCAGCAGGACAGGAAAATTCCCATGGCCAATGGGGAAGAACTGGGAATGACTGACGGGAGCAACGGGTTTCCAAAGAGGGGATGGATGGGAAAGGATTAAATGGGATATCCTCGATTCCATGTTTTACTCTGAAAGTGGGTCCTGAACGTCCAGGAACATCCCACAATTTCCTTGGCACAATTTCCTGTCAGGAGCTGCAGTATCGGGACTGCGGATTTATCCCAGTAACAAGGAATTCCTTGGAGATTTCCACAGGGAAGCCGCCGAGTGGGAAGAGCAGCGGCCGCTGCAGGGCTCACAGGGCGCTGAGGCTCCTCTGGCACTCTTAAGGCTCAAAGGAAATTGGTTTCAAATTTCATTCCCAGCCTTTAATTCCCAACGGAAAACTGCTGGAATCATGGAATGGTTTGGGTTGGAAGGGACCTTAAAGTGATCTTGTTCCATGGGCAGGGACGCTTCCCACTATCCCACATTCCAACCTGGCCTCGGACATTCCAGGGATGAGGCAGCCACAGCTCCTCTGGGAATTCCAGCCCAGCCCTTCACAGGGAACAATTCCTTCCCAAGATCCATCTAAATCTCCCCTTTCCCAGTGGGAACCATTCCCTGTGTCCCATCCCTCCATCCCTTGTCCCCAGTCCCTCTCCAGCTCTCCTGGAGCCCCTTTAGGCCCTGGAAGGGGCTCTGAGCTCTCCCTGGAGCCTTCCCTCCTCCAGGTGAACATTCCCAGAGCAGAATTCCCCACTCCAGCCCTCACCTGCTCCGATGGGGCCACCCCTCAGCTCCAGCTTCCGGGACAGCTCCTCCCGGAATGCCTGGTTCCGGAGGCGCCGGCCCGGGGTCAGCCCGCACAGGGGCCTGTCCACGGGCCTGGCCACCTCCACCTCCTGGGTCATCTCTGCAAAACGCATCACTTGCTGCAAGAAAACAGGGAAAAACCACCAGGAGCAGCTGGATCTGGGATTGGGAGCGGGGGCTGAGTCACTAAAAGTAGGAGAGGATGGATTATCCGGCTGAAATAGTGAGGAGTTGCCAGCTACGGTTGGGGATCATCCAGAAACCTCCCCACAAGGAGCCCCAAAACCTTGGGCAGAGCCAGCTGGAATTCTTGGAATAGTAGGGATTAAACACTTCAATATGGCTCCATGGAATTCTGTAAGTAGGGAAACCTTGCCCATTTTCCAAGCAGGGAGCAGGTGTAACTCAAACAGGGAAAACAAGACTCAGAGAGCAGATTTAC
Source organism: Corvus moneduloides (assembly GCF_009650955.1). NCBI lineage: Eukaryota > Metazoa > Chordata > Aves > Passeriformes > Corvidae > Corvus > Corvus moneduloides. Next base: position 12,136,880 of record NC_045488.1, on the reverse strand, counting down.
CCTACAAAATTATAATGGAAGCGCTCAAACAACAATTAGAGCTCCTCAAATCTCTTGGAGCACAAGAATTCAGGGAAAAAAACAGGAAAAGAAGAGCAGGAGGGAATGGAGAAAGGGAATTTACCAGGCTTTCCTCGTAGTCCTCAGCCTTGGGATTCACACACACGATCATCCGAACTTTCCCTTCTCCATCAAAATAGTTCTTGAAGAGATGAGTCAGTTTGGAATCTCTGTATGGAACCATCTGGGAATAAAGGCCATGGAAGATCCAGTGAGTTTTCCTTACCCACGACATCAAATTCCAGGATAATTAGGGAAGGGATGCCCACCTTGTTCGTTCCATACAATTGGTTTTCCCGCAGAACCTCGATGCACGTCCTTAATGTCATCAGCGACTGGTTGATATTCCCTAAAAAAACCCCCAAACTCCGTGAGCAGCCCTTGGATCACATTCCCGAATTATGCAGAAGAATAAATCGCCTAATTAATGATATTTGTTGCAGCTAATTGCTCTAATGAACCGAAGTGACACAAGCACTGCTTGGTTTCCAAACGGGAAGATTTAAGGTCATCAAATCCTAACTGATCGTAACAAGAATTCCTGGGATTCTTCCCTAGAAGACAGGATTAGTCGGAGCTGAATTAGCAGGGTTAATTAGCAGGGTTAATTAGCAGGGTTCTTACCTGCCTCCCGCAGCCTGTTCCCTTCGGCTTTGGTCCTGTTGGTTCTCTCGCTTCCCGCCAGATCCACCAGGGACAGCTGGCTCAGGGTGATCTGCTCCTTTTCCTGGGATACAGAGCAAATCCTGGATGCCTCAGTATTCCCTCTGAAGGGGTGGGGGGACACCTCATCCCAACACCCACTTCCAAATAACGTGCTGGATACAAGCTCTGAGGGGTTTGTACAGCACAGGGAGCTGGGAAGCACCAGGGGTTTTTTGGGAAGTTTGGCAGATCCCGACTGCCTTGGGCCACAGGATCGATCACTCAAATTCCCAAAATTTTAGCTTCCCAACGAAAACAAAGGAAAAGGTGAAAACCTAAGGAATCGGCAGTGTTTTAATGCCGCCTTCCCGACAAAAAGAAGATGAATTCTGTCACCTCCACACTTGAGACACATGGGAGCTGTTTCCAAGGCAACCTCCATAAAATTCTCCTGGAATAAGGCGGAACCCACCTGGAGCACGTTGTCCCCGTCCGCATCCAGAGGAGCCTGCGCCAGCTTGATGATGAACACGGAGTGGGAGCGGCTGGATTCCCGGTTCAGCTGCGTGTTGGCGATGCGCCGCTTCTTCTGCCCTGCTCAGACACCCCACATTCCCACCAAATCCTGCTGCTTTCCCACAGTTCCCACCTCTTCCAGCATCAGGGTGTGAGGGATTTCACAGCTGTGGGATATTGGGAAGGGTTGCGAATGGGGAGGCCCTAAATGCCCCGAGAAGGTGTGGATGGCTCCACCCCTGGAAGTGTCCCAAGGCCAGGCTGGATGGAGCTGATCCAACAGAATTTCCTTGCCCATGGATAATGTTTAAGGTGCTGGGATGTGGGAGCAGCCCTGAATTCCAAGATTTACCTCTCCAAAAGACTTCAAAAGCTTCCTCTGTGGATTTGACCTCCACTTCGGTGCAGCCCGTCACGTACATGTTGTGGTTCTGGTCTTCCCGAAGGATTTTGGACTGTGGAGGTCTTCAGGATAGCAGGAAAGAGGGAAAAACAAACAAATCCCGTTAGAGTGGAGTTTTCTGTGCAGCTTCCTGCCATGCAGGTTTTCTTGGAGGGCAAAATTCAGCGGGAAAAGGTCAAAACTCCGAGGGGAAATTCAGAATTTGGAGGGAAAAGGTCACAAGTCAAGGGGAAAAGGTCAAAAATTCTGAGGGGAAAGGTCAACAATTCTGAGGGGAAAAGGTCAACAGTTCTGAGGGGAAAAGGTCAGTAATTCTGGGGGAAAGTGGTCAAAATTCTGAGGGAAAAGGACAAAAATTCTGGGGGACAACAGTCAAAATTCTGAGGGGAAAGTGGTCAAAACTCTGAGGGAAAATTCAGAATTTGGAGGGAAAACGTCACAAGTCAAGTGGAAAAGGTCAAAATTCAGGGGGAAAAGGTCAAAAATTCTGGGGAAAAGTAAAAAATTCTGAGGGGAAAAGGTCAAAAATTCTGAGGAGGAAAAGGTCAAAAATTCTGAGGGGGAAAAGTGTCCAAAAATTCTGACGGAAAAAGGTCAACAATTCTGGGGGAAAGGACAAAAATTCAGGGGGAAAATGGTCAAAATTCTGAGGGAAAAATGTCCAAAAATTCTGAGGGAAAGTGGTCAAAATTCAGGGGAGAAAAAGTCGAAATTCTGAGTGAAAAGGTCAATTATCCAAATAAAAGCTGGAAGAGGGAATACAGGACATGGACACACAGCCAAGATTAGTGACACTCCAGCTACCGCTCTAATTAGCAGCCATTTAATTGCAATTAATTGCTCTGGTGGCAGCTATTGCTTTTCTACAAGCACACAGAAGCGAGGAGAGCATCCCAGATTTCCTAGGAAAGCAAGGAAAAGCAGGGAATTTTCTGCTTCTACTCAGGGGAAATGGAACTGGAATAACAGGAATAACATACACAAAGTCTCCATTTCTCACAGGAGTGTTGCAACTGTTCCACCTACCAAAAAAACACGGAAAAATATTAAATCCTCCATTTCCGCCTCAAATCTTTCCATCTCTCACGCACCGCAGCTTCCAGAGGGAGAAATCATCCTGGATTTTTTTTTGGGATGGGGTTGGGGAGTAAGCACCAAACCATTGAATGGTTTAAAAGCATTCCCAGAGATCCAAACCCTTTTGGAATGAGGACCCTGGAGGCAGCTGCTGGTTTGCTTTGCCCTCGTTAGTCTTTGTTAATGAGCCGCTCCTTAATGAACACAGGACTGATGGGCTCTGTTAATGGAGTTGGAATTTCAATACATGGATTCCAAGAGGAATTTGCAGATTTTCCCTACTTATTTTAGGCCTCACAGGTGCCCACCTATGGAAAAATAACCCCCAAATTTCACGAGGAGACAATTAATTTCTGGTTTTACGGGAATTACTGATAGCAAGTGGAATAATACGGACATATGGAGCACCAAACCAGTGTTTTTCACTGGTTCCAGGGAAAAAAGCTACGGAATGGCTTGTTCCAAGTTGGAATGACCTGTCAGAACAGCAGGAATAGATTGGGAATATCAGTGGCATACAACTGCCTAATTAATTAAAGATTTGCTTGTTAATCACCCGTCCTAACGAGGAAGGGAGCACCAAGCATTGGCCATCAGTACTGAAATATTCCTGCGGGACTCCTTTCCATGTGTTTTTAATGGTGATTCCCAGGAATTCCGAGCAAGGCTCCCTAAGGCTACAACCAACAAACCACGCTGGAGATCCTACCAAAGCCTCCTGGGCTGGGAATATGGAAATTCCCAAACTCCCTTGGGTTTGATGGGCTCCGAGGAGGTTGCAGATGTCAGCAGAGGACACCGAGACACTGCAGACATTGTCCTCATCCCCCTCTTCCAGTGGTTTGGTGCTGATTCCCAAGCCCAAGCGAGGAAAATCCCGGATTCCCAAACTCACTTGGGCTTGATGGATTCGAAGGGAGCCTCTTCCAGCAGGTCGTAGATGTAGTTGTTGTAGATCTCGATGTAGGACACGAAGACGCCATAGACGTTGTCCTCATCCACCTCCTCCACCCTGCAGTGATCCTGGACGTTGATCATGTCGGCAAATTCGGGATCCAGCTGTCTCCTGCGGGAAACAAAGGGATGGGGATGGAATTCCCGGGAGCCACAACGCGCCAGGGCACATCTGCAGGGTTGCGGTGGGGAAATGCTCCATATTTGGCAAAATTCTGGTTCTTGGGGTGTCCTGTGCACGGCCAGGAGTTGGAATTCCATGATCCAACCGAGGAAATTCTGTGCTTGGAATGCCACGATCCAACTGAGGAAATTCCGTGGTTCTATGGAAATAGCTCCAAATTGGACTTCACAGGATTCTTACTCCAAGCCACAGCAGTTTAGTCCTGGCTTAACAGGTTTAGTCCTGGCTTAACAGGTACAAAACCAGACTAAGTCTGCTTGTTTAAATCACTGCTCAAACCACTTGGAATACACTCAATTTCCATTCGTGTTTTATTTATTACTATTATTATTATTATTATTATTATTATCATCCCTGCCCACGGCACGAGAACAACTTTAAGGTGCCTTTCAAATTCAGGGGGGAAAAGGTGAAAAATTCAGGGGGAAAAGGCCAAAATTTCTGAGGGAAAAGGTCAAAAATTCAGGGAGGAAAGGCCAAAATTCCTGAGGGAAAAGGCCAAAAACTCTGAGGAAAAAGGCCAAATATTCAGGGGAAAAGGTCAAAAAAATTCTGAGGCAAAAGGTCAAAAATTCAGGGGAAAGGCCAAAAATTCAGGGGAAAGGCCAAAAATTCAGGGGAAAAGGCCAAAATTTCTGACTGAAAAGGCCAAAAATTCTGAGGGGAAAAGGTCAAAAATTCTGAGGCGAAATTCAGGGAAAAAAGCTATGGAATGGCTTCCTCCAAGTAGAAATCACGTGTGAAAACAGCAGGAATTGAGTGGGAATTTCAGTGGGACACAATCGCCTAATTAATGACTAAAGATTTGCTGATTTTTCCCAACTTTTCTTTCATTTCTTCAAGGGCAGAGCCCAAGATTAATTAAAAGCACCCTAAAAGTGTCCCAGTCCTAGGGAATAAATTCGCTCTGCTCTTCCCAGAGTCACTCACTTCCCAGACGGAGTTTTTGGGACAGGCAGGGCCTCCCTCCTCTGGCGTTCCAGCAGAGCCTCCACCTCACTCTGCACATCCACCCCGTTCTTGTCATCCAGCTTGAAAACCTGAGGGAAAAACCAGGAATTTCAGCCAATTCCAACATCCAGGTGGCAGCCAACAAAGGATTCTTTGGTTCAATAATTAATTAGTTTGATTAGGCTGGTATTAATTAACTGATTAATTAATTAATTCATACCACAGCCCTCATTGGTGCTCAACCCACCAAGAGCTGACGGAAACAATTCCCAAAAGAATGTTTTAGAAAAGCTCCCAAGGATGAGAATTCCAGGATTATTTCAGTATCTTTAAATGCCAAAAATCCCAAGGAATTTTGGGAAAAGCCTCCCATCTCCATTTCTTGGCTGACAGGGTGGTGATCAGAGGTTGGACTCCATCTTGGAGGTCTTTCCCAACCTTAACGATCCCGTGATTTTGGACACAGATTCCTGCGGATCTCATTCCAGAACTCGGGAAGATACTTCTTCATTAATTATTTTTAGAGTTTATTAAAGAATTAACAACTATTTAAGGACAACCAGACCACAGATCTTCATCCAAGCTTGGCCCTGCTCCTCACATCCCAACGGGAAAAACATTAAATCCCTGATTTCTGCCTCAAATCTTTCCGTCTCTCACACACCGCAGCTTCCAGAGGGAGAAATCATCCCGGATTTTTCCTACGATGGGCTTGGGACCATCGGGTGGTTCAAAAGCATTCCCAGAGATCCAAACCCTTTTGGAATGAGGACCGTGGGGTTGGGGTTTTTCCTCTTCCAAGCCCTCCAGCGCCAGGCCGGGTTTCCTTGGCGCAGAACCTGTTATCCAGGGATTTGGGGAGGATTCAGGGCAGGCACTCACGAATCTCTTGGCCTGGAAGGGGCCGATGCTGTTGAAGATCATGGCCAGGCAGCGGGGCAGGAGCCCCCCATCCCCAGGAGATCCTGTCATGGTGTGGGTCTTCCCGCTGCCCGTCACTCCATAGGTGAACAGGAGACCTGGGAATACAGGCAAAGGGAGAAATCAGCGGGATTTGGGGAATGAAGAAAGCACCTCGAGTACCCCACGCCATCAAAAGCGTTGGCAGCTCTCGCCGATCGTCACAGCTGGGAATACTCATGGTCCTCTCCAGGATCCACCAGAAACCGGCCCTGGCACAGCTTGTGCCATCCCTGGAATGTTCCAGGCAGGCCGGATGGGGCTTGGAGCAGCCTGGGATAGCGGAAGGTGTCCCTGCCCACGGGACTGGGTCATCCCTTCCCACCCAAACCATTCCTCTTCCATCAACAGCTTTAAGAGCTTCCGAGGGTGCTGTGCGAGAAGCTGAGCCACAATTCCAAGGAAACAAGGTAAGAAACCTCGGGAGCTGTGAAAGCCTGGGAATGGGAGCCTGCAGGCATGGGGAAGGGACACAGGACGAAATCTCTGCTCACCATTTTTGCCCCGGATCAGATCCTCCACCAGCGGCTTGGCCACCACGTCGAAGAGCTCCTTCTGCACCACCAGGGTGCCAAACACCTCCTTGAAGGAATACTGGGTCTGCCAAGAGAGGGAAAACCACCCTGAACCTCCAGCTCCACGGCCAGGAGCGTCCAGGGAGGATCCCACGGACCACAGCATTCCCAATTTACAGCTAAAAGCTGGAATTTCCTTGGAGCCCCCACTGGAATCCGAGCAAAGGAACATCCGCCGTGGCCAAAGTGGGGCTGGTCCCTCATTTCAACTTTTTTTTCTTTAATTTCAATTTTTCCATTTTTTATTGAGTTTGGGATCCTTCTCCAGTCCTACATTTCAACCTGGCTTTACTTTTTTTAATCCATCTGCTCGTTTTTCCATCAGCACTCTTGCTTAAAATAAAGGAGCACCCGGATTTGAAGCTCCTGAGCGGAACTCGATCTGCCACCATTTAACAAAGCTTTGCCTGTTCCACTTAAACCTTTGGAGATCCCTTAACACACTTCCCACAAGGATTTCCCAGGCTGAAATCGGAAACAAAACCCCAGCTAGCATTCCCACCAGGACAAGCTGTGGATTCCTCATCCCTGGAACATCCCAGGCCACGTCGGAGCAACCTGGGATGGCGGAAGGTTTCCCTGCCCATGGAATGGGATGAGCTTTAAGGTCCTTTCCTGACATGTTATGGCTATGGAAGTGATGCTTCTTTTGCGTGAGATGGGTTTTCAGGTTGAAAACATTCAGATTTGGCACTCCGCAAGTCCCACGAGCCATGGGAAAACTTGGAGAGCAGGGAAAAGCAGCTGGATGTGTCATTCCTGGAATTCCAGGAGGGTTGGGGTGGGAAGAGACCTTAAAGATAATCCCATTGGCACAGGCAGGGCCAGCTCTCATGAAGCCAGGCTGCTCCAACAACACTTCCAGGGACTGGGCAGCGCTTCCAGGCGGATTCCAGGCTGGAATGCAGCCCTTACCTCGCGGTACTCGCCATTGCGGAACACCCGGTAGCCCTCGGGGGGGTGGATCTGCACCGTGGTGTCGTTGATGACCTCGATGCAGCATTCCTGGTCCGCGCGGCTCAGCGGCCGCACCCGGCAGTAAACCTGGGAATGGGGAATGGTGGGAATCAGGGGGGACCGGGATGAGCCCCCCAGACCGGGACACAGCGGCAAGAAACCTGGGAATGGGGAAAGGTGGGAATCAGGGGGGACCGGGATGAGCCCCTGGACCGGGACACAGCGGCAAGAAACCTGGGAATGGGGAAAAGTGGGAATCAGGGGGACCGGGATGAGCCCCCGGTCCGGGACAGCGCCCCCGAACTCACCCCCACCGGGTCCTTCAGCGTGGGGTTCGTGGGTTTCTTCGGCCTCCGCGGTGTCTTGGCCCTACTGAGGGGAGAGAGCCGTGAGGGGAGGGGAAGAGCGGAGGACAGGGATGGGGGAAAGCCGGGAAGCGCCGGGGAGAACCGGGAGAAGGGGGGAAACCGGGAGAAGGGAGGGGGAAAGGAACCGGGGGAGACGGGGAAGCCCTGCGGGGGTCGGGGGGACACCCGAGGGAGGGGGAGGACAGGGAAGGGAGAGGGACCGGGAAGACCTGGGGGTAAAAACCGAGAAGCGAAGGAACCGGGATGAGGGGGAAGGAACCGGGAAGGGGTTGGGGGCAGCCATGAGGGGCGGCCCCGCCGCTCCGGCCGGAGCTGCCCCACACCGGGGACCCCCAGGCCGAACCCGCCCTCCCCGGGCCCGAAGGGGCTGTGGAGCCACTCACGCCGCCTTCATGTCGCGGGTGCCGCCGCCGCTGTCGCGACAGGGCCCGGGGGTCGCGCTCCGGCCGGCGGGGTCCGAGCGGCGGCCGCGCGCCCGCCGCGATTCAAATCCGACCAATCAGCGCGCGCGGGCACGTTGACGTCATCACGCACGGCGTCACCATGGCGACGCCAAAGGGGCGCGGCCCGAGGCGCGGGCGCCCCCTGCTGGTTGCCGTGGCGGCGGCGGAGGAGCCGCGGGTTCGAATCCCGGCCCCGGCGGATCCGGGAGCGCGGCCCGGTTTTCCAAGACTTTATTCCCTTTTTATCCACCTAATCCCAATCTTTCAGGAAAACGGGTGGAATCCAGCCCGTTTGCAGGGCCAGGGTTTCCCTGGGTGCCTGCCTGGAGGTGACTCAGTCAATCAGTTAATTCCCAACCATTGGGAACGAGTTAATTCCCAACCTGTGGGAAATGAGTTTATTCCCAACCATTGGAAACAAGTTAATTCCCAACCTGTGGGAAATGATCCGTGGCGGAAAATAAACATTCCAGTGTGGTGTTGGGACACGTGGGAAAAACCTGCAGAACAAGTCCAGGGAAAAGCAAACTTCCTGCCAAGGGAATGAACTCCAATGGGGAAATCGGGGGGAACAACTCAATTCCTGTTAAATTCCAGGGAATTCCCAGTTTTAGTCCAAATTCATTCATGTTTCCATCATACGCTTCAAGGATATTTAAAAAAATGGGGATAAAATGACCAGGAGGATCCCTAAATTCCTTCTGTTTTCCAGCCTGTCCAAATCCACGGGGCCGAGGAGGGATGAGGGAGCTCTGCTGGGATGTGATCCCGAAATCCCCGGATTTGTTTGGGATTTGCTGTGGATCGGGCACAGGCCCACGAGGAAACATTCCAGCGAATAAATATCCCGGTTTATTTCCTCGGAACAGCGGGACACGGGATTTTTCCTTCTCCTGGGAAGGGAATTGAGTCAAATCCCGAGATTTTTGGTAAAAAGCAGGAAAACCCCGCCCCCTGTGCTGCTCCAAGATCCACCATCGCCCATTCCATGCACTCAGCATTCCATGGAATTCTGGCATTCCATCCCATTCGGCATGCAGTTTTCCTCAAATTCCTGCCATGACAGGAATTCCGTCCAAAAGCTGAACCATCTGGAACAATCCCGGGATGATTCCTGAGGTTTTTCCCGGCTCTGCAATCCCAGATTCCTCCCCACTCACGGCAGCTCCCGAAGGGAATAAACTCTGGAATTATCAGCAACGCTCTCCCAAGGGATTTGTTTTCCCGGGAATATTTGGATTCCGAAGCGGATTCAGAGCAGTGATTTCGGTTCCTTTTCATTGGAGAAACAATTCCAGCACTTGGAAAAATCCCTACAAATCCCGGGCACCATTCCCAAGGATTGATTTCTCCCACACTGAAGCCTTTCATCCCAGATTTTATTGCGTTATCCCAGATTTCCGCAGCTCCCCAAGTGCAGCGAAGGCAATTAAAGCAAATCAATGGAACACCCGCAAGATTAGCCGGGATAATATTCCCGAGGAATAAGCAGTGTGTGCTGTGCCCCTGCAGGAAAATCCAAGGA